>NC_072892.1:18023791-19273791 GCF_027943255.1 Anastrepha obliqua
ACAACAAAAAATCAAGCAAAATAATCGACAGTATCAAAAACATACTAATAACCCATCGGAGTAGCATCAAAATTATGTGGATACCTGGGCACTCCAGCATCCAGGGTAACACCAGGGTAACCATTTCCATTACACCAACAGTCACATCAGAAGTCATCCTAGCCAGCGACATATACCGACTTATTCATGAACAGAGGCAAACTAAGTTACTAAGTGAATGGTCGTATTATCACCATTACTCGAATATTAACCCCAAACGTACAAAACCTGCCTATCCATCATCGCTACTCACCAACCACATTTCTCCATACACACGACTCCGTATTGGGCACACCATAATTACTAGCGTACACCTATTACAGGGTAATACATCCAACACCTGCCCCTTCTGCCAAGCAACAGTCAGTGTACATCACCTACTGGTATCCTGCCCAGAACTTGCTTCTCAAAGGCATCACCACTTCAGCAACACAGATCCTCTTCTACTTCTAAAAGAAGCCACTGAAGAAAACATCAAAAATATTTACAAATTTCTGAAGGACACCGACCTACTCCGTCGTATCTGATTCAACATATAGTTCATCACCAGACAGCCGAAAGCCTCTGCTGCTAGCGCTGCGTTTGCTTAGTTTACTTTTAATTTTATTATCATGTAAGCTTTAAAAAATAAAAATAAATAAAATATTTTAACGCATTGATTAAAAAAGTTAAAACTATTAAAAGGAAATAATTAAAGTGAGTATAAAAACTTAGGGAAGTACGTTTTCTATAGGGTTATTCAATAGGTGCGCTTCAACTTTTTTCCGATAGGGAGGGCGAACGACGCAATATTTTTTATTTTTCGCTTGTCATTTGTAAACTTCATTAGTATACATTTCATCATGCAACGCTACACACTTGAGCAACGATTGCAAATCGTGCAAATTTTTTATGAAAATAATCGTTCTGTTGCTGCTACTTTAAGAGCATTACGGCCATTTTACGGTCCATTTAACAAGCCGTCCCGTTTTGGGGTTATGTGAAGTCATTGGTCTACAGTAACAAGCCGGCGACGATTTGTGAGCTCAGAGCCAATATTGAACGCGAAATTGCTGGAATTTTGGCCGATTTATGCAAAAGAGTGGTCGAAAATTGGGTTCAACGATTGGACTTCGTAAAACGTGCACGCGGTGGTCATGCAAAAGAAATCGAATTTCATACTTAAATGTATATGTTCAAACTCGATAATAAAAAAAAAATTAGTTAAAAAAGTCAAACCGTTTGGGTTTTATTCAAAAAAGTTCAAAAGTTGAAGCGCTCTTACTGAAAAACCCTATATAAATTTTTGCGACATTTTTAGTAATGGCACCAAGAGGAAAAGAGCGTTCTGATGATTTAAAAAAACTGATTATAAAATATCACAAGGAACATAAATCCGTGCGAGAAATCGGTCGTTTGATAGATAGGGGTTTTGCTACAGTTCAAAATATTGTGAATAAATATAATATAAAAGTGCGGGAAGCACCACTAATAAAGAGCGTTGTGAGCGTCCGCCGCTCTTAAGTCCCAGCGAAAAAAGCTTAGTTGTACGGAAAATCAGGACATACCCCAAAATAAGTGCCTCCAAATTGAAAGCTGAAGTTGAAAATGAGACTGGAAAACAATTTAGCACCCAAACTATTCGCCGGGTTTTGCATAGTGCTAGTTATCATGGGTGCAATGTTGGGGAAAAGCCCTTCGTGAGTAGTGTCAATCGGAGTAAACGGAATTCATACGCAAAAGATCATAAAAAATGTGACCAAAGATTATGGAACCAATTTTGTTATATTTGGATTAAATATGATTTTTGTGTTTCATGCATGTAAATAAAACCCAATTTTGTTATAACTTAGGTTGTTTGAAGGAATCGATTGGGGGGAAATTGAAAACGTGTCCGGTGTATACTTACTTCTGTTACTAACTGTAGACCTCATGAAATCCTGAATCCACAGTTGATACAGAATTGATATCTAGAAAGGGTTTAGGGCCTAGTGGTATTTGAGAATGTCTGCAACGTTTACGCAAAATGTTATCAGATGAAAACTTGCCATACACATTATATGTTTTGCCAATAATCTGCTATCCCCACCTAGTCTACAGTCGATTGAGTTCTTAATCTGCTCACAAAATTGTTGTAGTATTTATTCTTAACGAAATATGAGCATATCTTCAGCTGGGGATAATGGTTACTGGGGCGTAAAATATCTGAATACACCAACGCGAGGAACTGTATTTTTCTATGCCGACTTGGATAAGACGCCTAACCATTTTTATGAGAAATTATTTTTCACAAAATCGGCTCGCCGCAAAGATCGAGACAATCAGCACAATTATCAAAGATCTGCAAGATTGTCAATGCTGCCCATATCTAGAAATCAGTTCCTAGTTTTAATTCGCTACAACTTAACTAAGAGCAGCTTCAGATAGTTCTGCATTGAGGGAGAAGGTGTATGAGAGTTTCTTGAGATTGGTCGCACAAACGACAAGAATTAGTGGACCATATACCGTTCATGTGCATACTACTGCGCAGTCTGCAATGGCCCGTGATTATTCTCAGTTTATGCTCTTTTGGTTGTACCACCCAGCAGGGATTTCGCCTGGCGTAGCCCCATAGTTTGATGCCAACTAACCTCCCTTAGCCTTAACTCTTCACTCCTAAGTTTCTCCTTGATGATGGTGTGTTGTCCCATAGCAAGTAAGGACTGAGGTCCTACTGGTAACAAGGCCGCTACCTCTCTTGCCAATGCATCCGCTACTTCGTTCCGAGTTATACCCGTGTCCTGGGACCCGAAATTCCTAACAGTTTCAGTTTGTCGATACACTAAAGGACCAGTGAGGTCTTAATCTCACAGGATAACAGAGCCTTGAGTGCCGCCTAACTGTCGCTCAGAACAGCAACTCGCTCATTCCAGAAATTCCTGTTTAAGTAAAACTCTGCACATGGACAGATGGAAGACGCTTGGAAAACTACCCATCGGCACAGAGCGCTTGGTCCTGGGGTCATATATTTCAGCGCCTATGGCTTCTGGTGTCTTCGAACCATATGTGAACGAGTGCAGGGTACACTCCTGTAGTTTACTTTCGAATGCTAGTGTACTCCAGTTTACCTTGTTGTTGTTGTTGTTGTTGTTGTAGCAGTATCCTCGCCCTGTCAGTGTAGTGTAATTACCGGTCGTCTTCGTCTAGCTCATCTAACGGTAGGCCCAGGAAACTGGCAGTTTCGACGGGTTGGGTCCAGAGGGAGAGAGGTGTTAGATGAGTGGGTTTGATGGGGCATGTGAAGAGGTGGTTAGTGTCGTGCGGGGTACCTTCACATGCTTGACATATGTTTAGTATGTCGGGGTTGATTCTGGATAGGTAGGAGTTTAACCTGCTACAATATCCAGAACGTAGTTGTGCCAAGATTAAGCGGGACTCTCGGGGAAGCTGGAGCTCTTCGTCTGCGATAGGTGGTGGTTGGACTCCGATAACGGCATTCGGGGGTCGGGAGCTTAGGAAGGTGGTAATTCCCATGGCAGCCGGTTCTACGTTACCGGAATGACTCGGGTTTTTATTCCCGACCAAGGGCTGCCGTCCCAGTACACTAGCCCTGTCTAGTGATCCGTATCTTACCCCAGTTTACCTTGTCATCCAGTTCAATTCTGAACTTCTTTTTTTAGAATTTTATGGCTTAAGTGATATCATCTCTGGGTAACTGGGCAAGTGGGAGCTGCAGACTCAACAATTCCATGTTCTTAAATATTTACTAAGCGGGTTAAATATTTTTGAAAAATAAAACAAAATCGCTGTACAACCGCCAAATCATACTGGCGCACTTTATATTATTACACACGTTGTATACAGTGCAGAGGTGTGGCCAACATCAGACCGTTAACCGGGTCTTAACGATTTTGAAGAAATCAGCTGATTTGCTGACGTCGCACGGGTTACGAGAGTGGTTTGCTTACGAAAAAACTGAGATTATGCTGGTGGTATACGAAAAAATCACTCCCCGCTCATGTTGCTTGCAAGAATGATAGATTACCAGGTTTGGCTAATCTGCTATGGTGCAATCTGCAAAATTGTGTGACTAACCTCGGCTGCCACGTCACCGGGTACTGGGCAGCAAAATTCTACCCGCTCATTTCATACGTATTTATACACTCGTCCAATCAGTCGTTGTTCAGATGAAGAAATCAATTTGCATATTTTTGTTTTGCAGTTTTGCTGAACGTTCCTTCAGGTTCTGGTTTAAAAACTCCGTACTCTGTATAGTAATCTATCATTTTTGACTTCCAACCAATGAGCGAACACAAGTCTAAAGGTGATGGCTAATCCAAGTTACACTTGCTTCGCTTCGACAGCTGTCAAAAAAAAAAAATAGAATAGAAAGAGATTGGCTTCACACGCTTTGGATTTGAATAGCGACTTTAAAATTTAAATTTCACCTAGGAATCCACCACTTGGTCATGGAAGCTTTCAAAGCGAAGCTAAGAGAACAAAGCCAGGGTAAGTAAGGTACGGTGCACTAGACAGGGCTAGTTTACGTGGCCGGCAGCCCTCCGTCAGGAAAAACCCCCGAGACATTCCTGTAACGTAGAAGCGGCTGCCGTGGGAATGAATTTTGTCTTTTCTGTCTTCAAGGGTTATTGTTCAAGCCAGACACGAGCACATTTCTAGATATCATTCCATTTCCGATCTTTTAACCAAACATCGATGTGATATACGACTACATTTTTCATATATATTGCTATTGTATATTTATTTCAAATTGGTTTGGTTTTTATACAATACTACAACACAAATTGTTCAATACTAACGAAATAAATGCAGTGTTTTCTTTCTGTACCATTCTTTATTAATAAAATGCAAATTGTGTAGCTGACATTATATCTACTTGCAGCTCTTTTCGTTGAAAACCCCGAATTATAACTTTAATGTAAATATGTATGCACGTGTAAATTGTCCTGTGTTCAACCATGCCTTTCAAACTAGATTACTTTATTTATAGGTTAGGATAGGTGCATGTGTATGTTCCCTATTTGCAGCCACTGTTTTCAATCGTTTTCAACTGCATATAGCGATCATAGATGTATGGATGCATATATGTATTGTATATGTTTGCCGTCTGCCGAAGTTGTGATCGGCGGCAATGAATGACACGATTTGTCTTTTTATTTCTTTGTTTGAAAATCAGAATGCATGCAAATGCTTTATAGAAAATATATCTGCCTCCGACTTGCGCCGCCTAGGATTTAACAACATGAAAAAGCCAGCTGTAGGCGTCTAATATGATCCACTATTAGCAAATCATTGTCAAGCAATGCTTTTACAGAATGTTTTTCTAATATGGCAGAAACTATTTCGAACACCAACATAAGTAATATACTTCTTTAGTGATTTTTTTTCTGAAACAAAGCATGCTTAGTTGGCTCAATTCAATTTAAAACAAAACATTCAACAATGACTGAACCTGCAATAAACTTGAACAAGATATTAATGAAAGCCAACTGTAGCTAATCAAAAACCTCAGGTGAAAAGTATTTCTTGTCAGGTGCTGTGACACTTCGAACCGAAAAATTGAAAAAAGTTTAAAAAAATTAAAAAAAAAAAAATTAAAAAACAAAAATTAAAAAAACAAAAATTAAAAAAACAAATATTAAAAAAACAAAAATTAAAAAAAAAAAATTATTAAAAAAAAAATTATTAAAAAAACAATAATTAAAAAAAATTATAAAAAAAAAATTATTAAAAAAACAATAATTAAAAAAAAATATTAAAAAAACAATAATTAAAAAAAATTAATATATTAAAAAAACAATTAAAAAATAATAATTAAAAAAATAAAAAATAATTAAAAAAAAACAAAATACATAAAAACTAAATGAAAAATTAAAAAACAAAATTAAAAAGAAAAAATGAATAAAAAAAAATTAAAAAAAAAATGAATAAAATAAATAAATAAAAAAATTAATATATAAAAAAAATATATACAAAAAAATTTTATAAAAAACAATTAGTATCAAAAATTAAAATCAAAAATTGAAAAAAATTAAAATCAGAAATTGAAGAAAAAATAAAATCAAAAATTAAAAAATTTAAAAAATTAGAAATTGAAAAAAAAATTAAAATAAAAAAAAAAAAAAAGATTAAAATAAGATAAATAAAAAATTGAAAAAAACTAAACAAATTAAAAAAAGATTAAAAAAATTAGGAAAAAAAAATTAAAAAAAAACTAAAAAAAACAAAAATTAAAAAAAAAATTATTAAAAAAAAAATTATTAAAAAAACAATAATTAAAAAAAAGTAATTAAAAAAAAAAGTAATTAAAAAAAAAAAATATTAAAAAAAAACAATTAAAAAATAATAATTAAAAAAATAAAAAATAATTAAAAAAAACAAAATACATAAAAAATAAATGAAAAATTAAAAAACAAAATTAAAAAGAAAAAATGAATAAAAAAAAATTAAAAAAAATGAATAAAATAAATAAAAAATTTAAAAAAATTAATATATAAAAAAAATATATACATAAAAATTTTATAAAAAACAATTAGTATCAAAAATTAAAAAAAAAAATTAAAATCAAAAATTGAAAAAAATTAAAATCAAAAATTGAAAAAAATTAAAATCAGAAATTGAAAAAAAAATAAAATCAAAAATTAAAAAAAAATTTCAAAAATTAGAAATTGAAAAACAAAAATTAAAAAAAAACTAAAAAAATAAAAATGAAAAAATTTTTTTTAAATAAAAGAAAATTTTATAAAATATAAATAAAAAAAAAAAAGTAAAATAAAACAAAAATTAAATTTAAAACATTTAAAAAATAAATAAATAAAAATTGGAAAAAAAATTTAAAACAATAAAGAAAATTTAAAAAAAGAAAAATTTATATAATAAATAAAAAAAATTAAATAAAATAAAGTTGTACAAAAAAAAATTAAATAAAATAAAAAATAAAAAAAATTAAAACAAAAGCATTAAAAAAAACTGAAAAAAATGAAAAAATATAAAAAACAATTGAAAAATAAATCAAAAAAATTAAAAAATATAAAATAAAAAAAAAATTTAAAAAAAATAATTGAAAAATTTTTTTAAAAAATTGAAAAAAATAAAATAAACAATTTAAAAAAAAATTAAAAAAAAAAAATTTAAAACAATAAAAAAAAAATTAAAAAAAAAACAAGTATAAAGTGGCAAGTACAATTTTTATATGGCTAACTTCGTACACACATCGTGTCAAAGGGAGACACGCGACTCACTTTCTTGAAAGCAACGTTAGAAATTTTAACGTGGTTCGTGTAAATGAATTTCTAATATTAAAATAGTGGAAATGCAATAAATTGACCACATACACAGACATTCACGAAAGTAAAATATCTTTGAACGGTGTTTAAAAATTAGGCCTTTATTAGATGAAAAAACGCTGTTGGTTTTAAATTTGTTTCGTTTATTTGTATTATTTTGAAAATTTAGGATCTTATTGTAGTATTCATACTGTAGCATCAAATATACGAATATATGTATATAAAACATCGATTGACGTTCGTTCTTCGTTCTTGCTTTTCGTGTTTAATTTCTTAATTAAATGTCCGTCTTTAACTTTCATGTAGTGATGTTATGCAGGGCAATCTTGTTTCAAATATGAAGCTTTTTTTTATATGTGTCAATTTGGGTTAGAAATGTAAAAAAAGACCAACAATTTTACAGAGGTCCGTAACGAGTAAAACATATTTGTAGAAATCGGTCAAATATAATCATCAACACCATTCAGAGAAATACGGAGGAGTAGTCAGTATTCCAATTTGTCTTGTCAACTACAATACAAAAGCGAGTATCAGCAAAATGATACAGATCGTAAATTTAGCAATCATTTATTAATTCATTGCTTTATGCGTTTTCTTTGTAATGGTTAATTTCAAACTTTGTGTCTACTATTCATTCCTAATTTAAGTTCTCATCTTCCTTTCGCCTCCTATACCGACTGTAGTTCGCTCCTTTTGTATTTTAGCGATATAATTTATGTTTATTACTATTATTTCTATCCTTTTTATTTTAATCATTTTTTTTAAATATAGATCCCTTAAAGTAAACCCTTTTTCCGTCTATTACATTCCGTTTATTGCGTTTGCAAGGTTTAATTTATGTATGAGTGTGAATGTCTATGTCTGTATTGAATTCTTGATTAGATATCTTTTATATTTTAAAATAATTATTCTTGGTTTCGTTTATTTTATTATTATACTGATGTATTTTATCATTACCGTTATTATTAATAATTATTCTGTTTTCTTTAATAATAATTCTGGTTTTAATAATTATGTTTAATGCAAAAAATGTTCACACATTGAATGGGAGCGGGGGCAGGAGGAATTTGCTTGAATTCTTTTTTAGTTTTTTAAGTGTTTTTCTGAAATAGAATTTTTTTTTATTCTTTATGCAATTGAAATGTATATAATGTATATCATTGTTGCTGTTGCAGTGTATTATAATGCTTCTCGTTTTTTTATGTATGTGTGGTTGTTGCTGCTGTATTACAGTAGGAAAAGGTATATAGAGGAGTTTTAGAATTAAGTAAGGATTTAGGGTTACTTAAATTACGACACATCCTGATCTTCAACATCTTGAATCTCCGGCTTCTGTTCGCCATCACCTGTGCAAGAAAAAATTTGTTAAACATATTGAAAATCAAATCAGAAATTGTGTACGAACCATCGGCCTGCATATCAGACGTCCATAATGTGAGATTATCCCTCAGCAACTGCATGATAAGTGTGGAATCTTTGTAACTCTCTTCGCTTAAGGTATCTAGCTCAGCAATGGCATCGTCGAATGCTGCTTTCGCTAGTCTGCAGGCGCGATCCGGCGAATTGAGAATCTCGTAGTAGAATACCTACAAACACAAACATATATGCGTTAAAATGATTTTGATTCCTACGAGGAGCTCTTTATTAGGATCCTTACCGAGAAGTTCAACGCCAATCCCAAGCGAATGGGATGTGTTGGCGGCAGATCATTCATTGCAATATCGCTGGCTGCTTTATAGGCAATCAGGGAATTCTCTGCCGCGTCCTTGCGATCCGAACCGGTGGCAAACTCAGCCAAATAGCGATGATAATCGCCCTTCATTTTATAGTAAAACACTTTACTTTCGCCTGTTGTGGCGCACGGAATGAGGTGCTTTTCCAGCACATTTAAAATATCGGAACATATATCTCGCAGTTCTTTCTCCACCTGCCCGCGGTAGGTTTTGATCATTTCAAGCTTCTCCTCGGCGCCTTTGTTCTCCTCTTTTTGTTCAATGGATGTAATTATACGCCATGAAGCACGTCGTGCGCCAATTACATTTTTGTAGGCGACAGAAAGGAGGTTGCGCTCTTCGACAGTTAACTCCACGTCAAGCGAAGCAACCTTTTTCATGGCTTCAACCATTTCTAAAAAAAAAAGTATAAACAAATATTTATTAAAACATATGCCAAATAAATATTTTGTAGAATATATTGAAATAATGGTCCCCTAAGAAATTTAAGGTTAAGGCATTACAGAAGACACTGCATACATAAACATACATATGTGGACGAAAATATCTTATTAAGAGCCATAGTTTCAGAAATGTTTAATTTTTAAACTTATTTAAGAAATGATATCTCAACGTACATTTTAATTTCAACATACATACATATACAGGGCCGTCGAGGTAAATCCTGAAAACATTTCGAAAGCTCTGGAGCAGTAGCGTTAAGTCTAAAACCGCTGATAAAGGGACATATTTTTAGTGTATTGTTTCCTGATTGACATTGGAGTGCCGGAGCAAGTGCTAGTGAAACGATGAGTCGAGAGCAGGACAGAAGAGCTGCGATACTAGAGTCACTTCACGCCGGAAAAAGCCCTAAAGAGATAATTGAGTGGTTTGGCTACAAAAAAAAACGCAACCCTGGATGGAACGCGTGGCTGCTGGAAGAGAATGTGTGTTTCAGCAGGACTCCGCACCTGTTCACAAGGCAAAGAAGACTCAAGGCTTGGCTCCAGAACAACCTACTCTACCACTGGTCACCAGATTTTTGGCCACCTTCAAGCCCAGACTGCAATCCTCTTGATTATTACGTGTGGGGCACAGTTGAAGCAAAAGTTAACGCGAAGCCTCATAACACTAAGGACGCTCTGAAGACAACCATCGAGGAAGTGATGACCACAATGGACAAAGAGGAGGTAGCTCGCGCATGTGGGCGCTTCAGGTCCCGGCTGGAACAGGTAATTGCACGAGATGGAGGTTACATTGAATAATTTTCAACTATGATATGTGTACTCACATTATACAAAGTTAAGTGCAAATAAAATTATTTTTGAGTAAATATCCAATAGTTTTGTTTTTAAGTTCAACATATCGGATTTACCTCGACGGTCTTGTACATAAAAAGCTCCTCATAAAAAAATATCAGGCGGCCGCCGTAGCCGAATGGGTTGCTGCCTGACTACCATTCGGAATTCACAGAGAGAGAAAAAACATTTTTTAATAGCGGTCGCCCCTCAGCAGTTTTTTTTGCCATGAAAAAGCTCCTCATAAATAATATTGCTGTTCGGAGTCGGCTTAAAACTGTAGGTCCCTCCATTTGCGGAACAACATCAAGACGCACGCCACAAATAGGAGGAGGAGCTCGGCCAAACACCCAAAAAGGGTGTGAGTGCCAATTATAAATATAAATATATATGTATATATAATATATAAAAAATATATAAATAGAAGGTGTCTGGGTAGAATAATTTCAAAAATTGTATTCCATAAACTCTCTGCGCTATTAGGTAGTATCAGTAGAGCAGCTGATTTAATTTTTTCTATACATGGTATCTAAATTGTCAAATTTTGTTTAAATTACTCCAAATTGTAAAGCTTTGTTTACAGAATTTGATACTCCAGGGGTCTAAGGTAGAAACAAAATACATTACTTTTGCTGTTTTGCTCTTCTGCCGTTAACTAATTGATGTGCCTCGGCCATAACGAAGGTGTATTAAATAAGGTGTGATCAACAACTCTCTTTTAAGCGACCATAATGTCACAAAATATAAACAAACGAATTAAAATAGGTAACATTTTTTTACATTTGCCATTAAGTTCCTTCGGCTAGATTTCTAGTTGCTATCCAGCAACGAAATTCCATCTGGTCTCTTTTAAACAGATAAATATTCAAAGTAATAAACGAACAAAAAGCTTGCAAGAAAGTTGAAACAAAATTCATTATTGAAAATTAAAAGTGAAATAAGTAAAATGAAAAAGTAAAAAAAAAAAAAAGCTGGGCAGGCATACTCCGTAGGGTCCAAGGTAGATTTACCTACTTCTTCCATATTAAATACTGTATGTTTCCTTTTTCCGCATTGTATTAAATATATTGATTTCTTAACTTTTTAATAGCTGTTGAAAACTACCAGCTTCGCAAGCTCAACATTGTAGTCTGCTTACTGTCAAATTCAGACACACTTCGTTAAATATATTTTGATCATTTGCCATTAATGCATTGAAATGAGTAATTTTTGTTCGAAATCTTAAAATTTTGATTGAAATCTTGAATTTTGACTTCGTTAAGTCTTCATTGCTCACGAAAAGTATTAGTGCTGTCTATAAAGATTTATAGAGCCCCAATTCTGATTCGGTTTATAGCTTAGCAATATGTTGATATCTAGACTTGTAGAGGGAACATATACAAAGATTTGAAGGAAGTTTCTTAAAACCATACATGAGGACTAGATGGCTCGTCTCCATAACTGTCTACGGAAAGAAGCTTTTTCCCCTATGAGTAATCAATGGTAATTATCCAAGAATAGGTGGCATGGGTAAATATTAAATAAAATAAAAATATAGGTGACTGATTATTTTTTTGTTTGTCATCCCAATAGCCACACTGCACTTCATACTAACTTATCTGAAAATAGTAGGAAACGATTAATTTGCACTGATAGGTACCTACTGGTAGTTAAAAATCAGTGCGAAATCAGTACCAGTAGGAATTTTTAGACATCAGTAATTAGCATTAATTAATTAACTAGCAACTAAAATAACATCAATACAACTCCAATTCGACCTATTTTATGTATACCTATTATCAGAATGTTTAAACAGCGCTTACCTAAAACCGCTAAATGAAACAACTAAGAGACTGAACATAAATGTTAAAAATAGGTAAAAATACATGGATTTTATTTTTTATTCCTTCCATACATATCACCTAATCAGTATAAGCACCCAAAGTTTCTTCATAAATAACCCAAGCTTTGTCTTTGTTGCAAAAGTACAATCGAGTCAACACTCGACTCAGTGTCCGACTGCAACGTCGAGATGTTTTTGATTGTTTCGAGTTGACTGTCTTTTATATTTTTTTATTCATACTAATTGAGGTAATTGGCAAAAATTTGTTGCGCATACAAATAAAGCTTCCACGGGCCATAAGCTAGTTCGAGATGGTCACTCACACCTTATTTGATGCAGATACGATATTTGTCAGCAATATCTTGCGTTATATGTCATAATATCTTACGAAAATAGAAAAACAAATATAGCAGCCATATTATTTATTTTATTTAATTTCATTTCATTTCCCAACATAAAATACACAAAAGTATACATTCAAAACAAAAACAAAACATAGGGAATTCACGCCAGACATTATGAAATATAGAAGACTACAAAAAAAATCTCGAAATGAGGACGCTGATCGCATGCAATTCATCTCATGCGATATAATTCAAATGGAGACCTCATACGATAAATCACAGACCCTATGACATGGAAATTTTTTTTTTCGTTCAATAGACCTTTTCCTTTTGCTCGAAATTCAGGCCGAATGGATTTTTTTTTAATAAAAATTTATGAGATGAAATGCCCACGTAAAAAAATCATCTACGATAATTGTTCCACACGACATAAAATTGACAGTTTGCATGCAATAGCTCATCGCAAATGGAGATGTAGTGTTATGCATGACTATTCGCGACTGGAAATTCGTCTACAAGAGATAACATTGAAATATTTGAACAATATACATAAAACATATCGCATTCGCCCATCACTAAGTATATAAAAAAAAATGCACATGCAGAAATGCACAGCACTCTAGCGATACTCAAATTTTCATATTTCATTGCTAAAATCCTCTATACCGGTATCGCTTGCCCCGCATTCCACACTCAAATATTACAAGCAAAATACGAACGAAAATCCCATTCACCTGCATGAGATAGACAAGGCCGTCAGCATCGTCCGGCACAAGTAAAACACGAGTGCGAAAACAAGAGGATAAACATGTGATACAGACAAACCGCAACGTCGACGCTGACGACATCTGCGCTATTTTAGAAGGTGGAGGACTGCATGGATTCTAGCAGCTACATATATTCACGGAAAATGGCAATGCCGCCAACAAACTATTAGCTACTTCTTCGTACATGAATACTTTTATATATTCATCCTTGTTTGACTAATATTGAATTATTAAAATTAATACATAAATACACCGGCTAACACCAACAATAAGTGCGAAGGCAGCGATGCGAGTGGAGTAACATGTAGAAATGTAACTTACTCAAACTAGGATTAAAGCATGAGATAATCGTCATTCACCAAATAATCGAATATAGGTATGCATCGTATATGGATAGTTATTTTGGAGTAAAAATGGGAGACTGTTATAAGGACTACTATAAATTAATAGAATGTTTTCAAACGTTCATTTAACATCCACATATACCACAACCTGTCTTAATATATATCCCAACAAAGAGTATCACTGTGCTAGCATGGAATATTTTATAATTACAAACTTTAGTGCAAGGAATATGGAAAAAGCTATCCCAGAATAGTAAGGTGTACCGAAAATTACTTATGTACAGCTGGTCTAAAAGACGTCAATATGAACCTTAAAACCCTCAAACGATTGATGTTGGATTATGTGCGCGCATGTGCGATATGAATATTCAAAATATAATTTGTTGAAAAAATACATTACAAAATGTAAGTTTTGCAAAAATTCTATTAAAATAATTTACGCGATTGAGTTTTCTCCTATAATTTCGTCGTTGTTTGCCATCAAAAGCGTCATTTAGATTCTAAGACTTCACTCAAAATATGTAAATATTTCATGTGAAGCATTTGATTGTCTAACAAAAATTTTCAGTACCCTCAGTGGAGACGAACCTGAAACGGTTCGTTTCGTATCACTCCTTGAAATCTAGAATTACCACACTTATATCGTTAGAAATTTAGTCAGCATATTATTAGAATTATGAGATATTCAGAAATTGTTGACAGATTTGCGTAGCGTCTTGCTTTTGCCCATATGCATTATATACCGGTGATTTTGCTGCAAAACCATCCAAAGTCGCTGTCTACAACTTATTGTTGTATTATAGGTGACCGATCGATCCCATTCATCGATTTTTCGCGCTAGCAACTATCCACGAGCAAACGCCACATTAACGAAAAACACACACAGCCCGAACGTATGACGAATAGGCATGGGGAAAAGAAAACACGAAAAAAAAACATAAAGAACGAAACTTGTATATGTCAATTCTAAGCAAAACGTGAAAGCACGATAGTAGGTAGCTAGTGACACTGCTCACGCGTGCAGGACAAAATATCGGTATCCGCAATGAGGTATGCGCCACTGCGGGTTAGGAAATGTACAACAGACTTCTAATTGCCCAAGTGGTTCCACCGTTCTCTAGTAGTCGAAATTTTGATATTTCCTCTATATGAATAAATGAATTTAACTCATGTAATCACGACACCCTGCCTTTCTAGACCCTTCCCGCAATCTTTCAAAATACATTTTCAATTTAGAATGCTAGACCCGTTTTACTTGTACATGGCAACTAAGAATTAACTGATGATTAATGAGTAGATTGTTTGGTACTATTTTCTATATTCGCCGAAGAGAAAACCGCGGTGAAGCGAATATTTATATATGTAGCACTACACTATGCGTACATTGTCTGCGTACCTAATACTTCAGCATCATCATACCAGCTTTATCGATGACCTTAGAAAACTTTTCTATATGTATACCATTGCCCGTAATTAATTTTTCCCACCCCAACATCTTATTTTTTTTTACATATTTGCAAATTATTATATAGATAAGTAAAGACTTCTGGAAGTTTAAGAAACAACACTCTGAAGCAATCTAATTATAAGAAATTAAAATCGCCGGCAAAAACCAAGTTTTCAGTAACTTTTCGTTATTGCGGCCATTTCGCTTCATTGAAATTTTTTTTCCTCCCAAGTTGACGCACCATCGTCGTTGCCTTCGTCACAAGAAGTATACTATACTCCGCGTGTTTCTATTCAGTTTTTTTTTTTTTCTTTTCTTTTTCGATCCACACCCCAGAATGAAAAACCGCATTATTCAATTTACGGCAACGCATTTTCTATATAGTAAGTTATGTACACTCTACGTACTTACCGTCATATCGCTCGGCTTGCTCCGCCAGCTTAGCCTTGTACACATTATTTTCACGTTCAGACATTCTATTTTATCGTTTTTAACAATCCTTTTAAATAGCTTATTTTCAATTTAGTTATTTTCCTGCGTCGTTCTTAAACAGCAGTTTTCAGCGTTCTACACCTTTTTATTTTTCGTCGTCGCCTGCGCTTCCGAAATTCAATTTTTTACTTTTCTCTACTACAAATTTTTTCTCTTTGACAAACGTTTTATTTCTGCTGCTGCTTTCGCTTCTTCTCCGGCACTAATGTCGTTGTCGTTCTCGTTACCCGACCGCTGCGCTGCTGTCGCTTTTGGTCTTCTTCTTCCTACCTTTTCTTCTTCTTATTCCACTTTTCTCGACTTTGTCGCAGTAGTCGACGCTTTGTTCTACACTTTTTTCTTCTCTATCTGTGCCGTCTTAAAACAGCGTCAACAGTTGGAAGAAACAAAAATGTACAGATTTCAGTTCAATATTTAAAGGAAAATACTTTACACAACTCAATTAATTATTTTTAAACAATTTTATTTGAGAAATTCTCAAATTTTAACCGCTTTCTATGAACAATACTTCGATGAACGTCGTTGCTCGCCGTTGTCAACTCGTTGATTCATCTCCTATATAAACGAATACGAAGCGACGCTGAACGACGGCTTCGTTTGAGGCAATCAATATGGCCGCACCTATTTCTAAGTGCTTATTGTTATCTCCTTTGCGAGCACGTGTTTTCCACGAAACACTTCAACACTTTCGTTCAGTTTAACAGTAGCTATCTTACTCCACTAACATATCTGCTTTTTGGCGGATTGTTTGAATATTATGGGAATTGAAATATTTCAATGCCTTTTCGAGTTCATAGATGTCGCAAAAACATTAAATTTGTAACATGATACTAAGGTATGATAATAAGGTACTAAAAATAATGGAAAACCACTTTTTAACATTAGAATGAAGCATTTAACATTACCAGAGAATGTTAATGAAATGAGATTTTTTCGAGTACTAATTATTAATTTTTAATGTGGTGTTTTCATTTTATGGTTGAATTGTGGTGTATTTATTTTGTGGTGAAAAACTCAGTGAGGTGTCTATAAAGTCGATGTGCTAAAATCCCTTACTACAAATTTTTCAAATGTCAATTGTACTAAAAATTCTTAACAGTAACATTTGCACCTTCTCATTCCATTAACATTCTCTGGTATTACTGCCTCCGACTCTTCTTCTTAATTGTAAATAATACGATGCAGAAATTTGATATACACGCTTGTAAATGATACGGTGTAGAAATTTGATATATTTTGAATAAGTTTATACTTGCTATTGAGATTTAAGATTAACTTCTTAAGATTAGTAGACACAGGTATTTTTTTATCATTTTAATAAACTCATAGTAAAAGCTGTTTCGATATTACTACCAAATCAGTGTTTAAATATTTCGATAAAGTTTTACTACCAAATCAGGGTTGTTTTATACTTTTTTGTCCCTACGCTCATATATTTTCCCCCCTAGGAAACTCCCAACACTTTATTTTTGCCCCATTTCGTTTTTATACTCATTATTTGATTTAAAAATATCGCTTTTGATAATTTTACCATAAGATTACTTAAGCTATATACATATTTTCAACCAAATTTTCGTCGAGAAAAAATTAGGGATTTATATAGTTTTAACAAGTATATATGTATAACTCGTTTTATTGAAATAATTCATTTATATATATATATATATAAGGGGAGGGTTTCACCCTTTTTGGGTGTTTGGCCGAGCTTCCTCTCCTATTTGTGGTGTGCGACATGATGTTGTTTCACAAATGGAGGCACCTACAGTTAAAGACGATTCCGAGCGTCAGATATTTTTATGAGGAGAAATAGACTCGGAGGTTTGCCATTGCCTGCCGAGGGGCAACCGGTATTAGAAAAACTTTTTTTTTCATTTTGGTGTTTGACGCAGATTCGAACCTACGTTCGCTCCGAATTCAAAATGATAGTCACGCACCAACCATTCGACTACGGCGCCAGAATATATGTATGTACATATATATATTTGTTTTTTTAAATAAGATAAGTTACATATATAACGCATATTTATTATTTATTATATATCTGCACATATTTATAAAAAGTATTTATGCTTATAATAGTATTCAGTTCTGTTTAAAACAAGCCAAGCATTTGTATCTAACTAAGACACGTTCGTTAAGTCTCTATAAGAAAAACTATTAGAAATAAATTCTTACTTTGAGAAGGGACCTACATTCTAAAAGTAACATTGAACACATTGTAATTTTTTGATAAATTTTAAATAAATCAAATATTCATACAATTCTGGCGAGACCATTTTTTTGTGATGTGACTCTTTACACTGAAAAGAGCAGCAGTGCTGGTTTTGGTTTTGCAGTTTGGAGCAGTCGATACAAATCGAGATCAAACCTTCGTGACTGAGCTTTTTCGTTTCTTGTATGTACATCGGGGATGAATGTAGAAAATAAGGTCTTGATTTAAAAAATGCTCACAAATTCCTCAAGTTCTATACTTATATGCCAAATACACGACACAAATATAATTTAGTACGTTTTTTTATAGAATGTTTTTAATATGGCCACATTAACACCAATAACCGAATGTTGCCACAAAAACGGGCTTATTTAAATTATGAGTGGAAAAGTAATTTTCAACTTTGAAGAACATTTTGTAATCGGTCGAAAATTCCCTACATTTCAAGCTTTTTAAAAAGCTGTACTCTTTTCCCTACAGCCATTAGGCCTCTTCTTTTCGTCAAGTGTTAGCAAGTGGAGAATAGATGAAACAACTGGTATAAATGAACATATCTTGGCAATACTAGAATACAGCTGTTTAATGAGTTATAATCATACTCGCTAGCGACGAATTTTACTCGATAACTTTGTTGTTGGTTTCGCAAATTTTAATCGAGTTAATTGAGAAAAAAGACAGCGAGGCTTATTATTTTTCAAGAAATATCTGTACTTGTAGTAGTACATATATGTAAATATAGGCCTCTTCGATTCAATAAGTGGTGAGTGGATGAAGCGGCTCCTCCTGTTTTTCATCTACCATTATATCAATATTTACCAGTTTAGAGCCGTTTTTGTGAAATATGAATGTAATACGTCTTTTAAAATATCGATTGAGCAATTGGTACATCCAAAAAAAAAAATTCAACATCTCCAAATTTGTTGACAGTCCAGTAGCGCTACAGCGAAATGCGTATCAAGGCGAATTCATTGAAGGTACAAGCATATCAGCAAGAATAATAAAGTAATTGATTGCGCCCTTCGAATTCGCTGTGTGTAAACAAACAAAAAGACCGGGAATTATTGATGTGTCAAGAAGAAGAGTAAGCGAAAGCAATGAAACAACCAAGGTGGATTTAATAAGGTGACAGCATTCACCCAGCTGAATTTTTCGCCGTAGTGATGGCTTACGTCAAAATGATATGCTTTGTTTGTATGCATTGGTATGTTTACATTCGTATGTTTACATTTGCTTGCTGATTTTGACTTGATGCTTGCACCAAACGCAACAACAAATACATGTAGGGTTTTACTTATATGTGTTTGCTGTCACCTGTAATAAATTCGCCTTGGAAACAACCAAACATAAGAAATTATGCGCACACACACATACACACTCTTGCCATGGCGTCTTCCGCATAAAAACATAAACAAACTGCATTTGGAGGGTTTATATTAATTTGTATTTTCAGAATCTAGCACACGGCACTTCGTTATCATTAGTTCGGTTAGTTTCAATCTCATAAATCACAATATTACGAAGCCATTCACTGAATTTTAATATATTTCCTCCTTTTATTTATTTCGTTCGTTTGCTTTGTATTGGGAAGTGAGTTGACGTCAGACTTGTCAAAATCGCGACAAATAAAGTAACTGTTGTGCCAAGGCGCAACCAAGGTGGATTTAATAAGGTGACAGCATTCACCCAGCTGAATTTTTCGCCGTAGGTATGGCTTACGTCAAAATGATATGCTTTGTTTGTATGTATTGGTATGTTTACATTCGTATGTTTACATTTTGTGGGGGACTAAAACCCCCACATATGCTTTTTATTTTATATTAACACTCTTCATTTGTGACGTTTAATTCAAGACTGTTAAAATAAAACTTATAACTTATAAAGGAACTCTAAATTTATATGTCTTGTCGTTTGCAAGAACGCTTCTCGCATCATCTCTTTCTTAGAACGAATAACGACGTTAAATTAAATTGAATAATGAATAAAAATGAATAATGAATTCAGTGTGGCCAAAAGGATAGGTATAGGTGTGTTCCCGTACGACACTTTCAGCTGTGTTCCCACAATTTGCTTGCGGATTTTGACGTGATGCTTGCACCAAACGCAACAACAAATACATGTAGGGGTTTACTTATATGTGTTTGCTGTCACCTGTAATAAATTCGCCTTGGGCGCAACCTAAGGTATTCAATTCGCCTTGTGTTTTTTTTTTTTGCGGTTTGGTGTTGGAATGTCAAACGTGGAATGCTGCTGGCCGGATATAAATCCGGGTCGTATCGGTAACGGTCAACCGACTGTCATGGAAAAGTTTTAAGGCCCAAATTATCAAAAATCAATTGGAATGCACTTGGACAAATTAATACAAAAAAATCCTCAAAACTGCTTTTTAAATGTGTAAATTTTCGTTTTATTCATACATATGTATATATATTGAACAAATTTCAACAATTCAGGGAGGATGTTAAGTTAATTACCTACTGATTTGTTGTGGTGAACGGAGGGCAAGAGGGCGTGACATTAAAATCCCGCCCCATTGGAAAGAGGACAGTCCAAATTCTCACTATGTGTATATATATACTTATTTGATTTGTTTGGAAAAAATTTCCAACCCGAAATCGTTAGGTAATTAACTAAAGCGTATACCAATTCAGTATTTACAGCTACAATGAGCTACAGATATTGATTACTTTGTTCAAATTTGTTGTTATTAAATTTGTATGTTATCGTTCTTGACTATAAGCTTCAAATTTCAAGCCGAAATGGAAATTTTAATTTCAGAAACTAATTTGGTTACTTTACAAAAAGGCCAATCATGTGGTCATATGATCACAAGTTTTTCTTGCATTGAACTGTCACTTTGCTCTCTCAATTTTTGGGTGATGGATAATTTTTTAGCATTACCGAACGCCTACTTGCAAAAATTATAATACTTTGCCATATATTCTTCTCACTTATTAAGATTATTATTATTTTTTTGTTAAAACTGCAATAAATAAATAGCAATAGCTGTACAAACTTTTGTGTTACTGAACGCATTATTATTACAGTATGAATTTTACGTGTAATAGTTTTTCTTAGCAATCTGGTAACTACGATAGGTTTTGATCAAAATTGTCATATAGAATAGATAGAGTTTCAGTTTTAAGTTTTTGCTATTTGTCGGATGCTTTGATAAACAATACATTAAATTAAAAAGTTTTAATTGCCATGGCGGGAAACGGAGATATAATGGATGGTATAGAGCCATGCCGTACATGTGGTATATTCTATTTGACAACATCAAATTTTCTGCGCAAGTTTTTCGATTCCTCGACTGATGAATACGATTTGTCAAATATTCGTACTGAATTGGCTGCATGGAGTGTTCAGGTGAGTACCCGTAAATCATTGTAAAAATCAATAGTGAATGAATGTTATTTCAACAGATTATAAAGGACGATGGCTTGCCGCAGTATATTTGCACCTGTTGTATACTTGAATTTCAAAAGATGTTCAAATTTCGTGGGCTTTGCGTTGAACTACAAACCCAATGGAGACATTTTTACAATGTACGAGCAGAGAATAAATTATATATCAAAAAGGAGCTACCCGATCCGGATGAGAAAACTGAAAATATTTGTGATTTTATTTACGTAGACGACATTAGCGACAATGAGTACAACGGCGAGGGAGGTGGTTTTACACCATTCAAGATGCCACATGTTCCTATCAAAGAAGAAAGTCCAGATAATGCTGCGGGTCAAAATGACAGCATTATTCTTGGAGCGAAAGAAACATTTAACACCAGTAGTAATCAAATGGAAACATCAGAAGAAACAAACTTTGCACATAACATAAGCTATCTTGCGAACTCCAATTCAAATAGTCTTGATTCTCAAGTATCTCAGCTTTTGGATGAACCGGTAAACCAGCTACCCCCATTTGAACCAAACCAAGAAATATCAACATCGGTCCAGTGTAGTTTATGTCGCCATATGTCTGTTAGTGCAGAGTTGCATAGGCAACATATGAAGCGAATACATGAAATAAAAGATTTGGTGTGTCACATATGCGGAAAAGAATTCAAAAATTCTACTGCTACCCGCCTAAAGTTTCATCTGAAATGGCACAGAATAAGCAAACATATTAAGTGCGCTCAGTGCGGCTTTTTCTGTGACTCTCGCGCAACTCTTAAGGAACATACCAGAGCAATACATTCAAAGATCGAATGTACCACTTGTGGTAAACGTAAGTAAAAACCTCGTTATCCGATTTACAATGTGAATGTACCAGATTATTTCATATTCTATTTAGGCGTCTTGGGGAAAAAGATGAAAATTCATATGCGGGGGCATAAATTGAGATCGTGGTCGTGCTCTTACTGTGATGAAGGTAAAGAGAAAACTAATGATATTGCGATTTTTTGTTAAATTTTGTTTTTAGTATTTCAGACAGAAAACGTGCTTGAGGCACATATTTGGCAAATACATGCACAAGAAGAGAATCTGTCAATCACTACAGAAGAGAATAACACTCGCAATAAGTTGTTGGCAGAACAATCTTCGTCTTGTAGTCAATGCAATCAGTTTTATGCCACCCAATACGAATTAAATGCACATAAGCTTCAATGCCATTTGATGCCAAATACTTTCGATACTGAGTCTTACGCTAGTTCGGACCTTCAAAGCGAACAATTCCACTACCAAGACTCAGCAGATATCCTGCAAGTGCCTACTACAAATTTACCAATTACTAACAAAGGCACCGGAGTCAATGAGGCAAACTCATACACCTCATGTAATGATGATGCAGTCACGCAAATTATTTCTTCTGACGAGGAAACTTGTGATAGTGATAGTTATTCCGCAGCGTCCAAAGATTTCGCTTGCCCAAAATGTACACAGACTTTTTCAAGCACTGAACAACTTTGTGCGCACTATCAGCAACATGTGGAAAAATCTGGATTTAACTGCCAAATATGTGGAAAGTCGTTTGAACTTAAATTCAGTCTTAACCGTCATCTAAAAAAGCATAATAGTCAATAGCTTATAATTTAATTTTGCGCTTCATTTATGTAAATTCAATCTTCAAATAGACATATAGAGTGTAATTGTAAACCAGCTATATTGAATACGATTAAATGTGAATATCTCAAAAATTGTAGATTTATTCAGTTCTTATTAGTCACATTCCTTTCAGTCGACTGAAAATGTACGTAAAATGGGCCAATCCGCATTCTTTTTTTTAAAAGGTGCGCTATTTAAAACGGCAGCATGAAACTGTAGGTCCCTTCTCTTCCAATTTGCTGTGTCCGTTTTGATCTTAATCCATAAACGGAGAGACCTACAATTTTATGCTGCTGCCCCCGACCGACAGACTGTTTTTTTACACACACAAATACACAACACTAACCACCTTTTCACATGCCCTATTAAACCCACTCATCTAACACCCTTTTCGATCGGGACCCAACCTGTCGAAACAGCAAGTTTCCTGAGCCTATCGTTAGATGAGGTAGGTGAAGATGACCGGTGATCGACATAACTCTGGCAGGGATATGTATACTGCTACAACAACAACAACAACAACAACAATCTAAGGACTATGATTTGGGGGCATGCACATGCATTGTCCGGTCCCTTAATGGGGGTACCTGTTGTTGTTGTTGTAGCAGTATCTTCGCCCTGTCAGTGTAGTGTAATCACCGGTCGTCTTCGTCTAGCTCATCTAGGGGTAGGCCCAGGAAACATGCTGTTTCGACAGGTTGGGTCCAGAGGGAGAGGGGGGTTAGATGAGTCGGTTTAAGTGGGCATGTGGAGAGGTGGTTAGTGTCGTGCGGGGTACCTTCACATGCCGGACATGTGTTTGGTATGTCGGGGTCGATTCTGGATATGTAGGAGTTTAACCTGCTACAGTATCCAGAACGTAATTGTGCCAAGGTTACGCGGGACTCTCGGGGAAGCTGGAGCTCTTCGTCTGCAATAGGTGGTGGTTGGACTCCGGTAACGGCATTCGGGGGTCGGGAGCTTAAGAAGGTGGTAAGGGTCTCCCGATGAATGTCATTTTTGGCCTGTCTGTACACTGTCCGACCCTGGAGTGGTCTGTCTGTTTTGTCCAGGATCTCGTCCACGTAGTTGAGGAAGTGCCTCCTGATGTGCCTGGGAGGTGGCTCAGGCTCAAGCAGGTGTCTGCATGGGTGAGGCCTACGGTGACACCCTAACAGAGACTGCTTGCTGAGCAGTTTGTTATGTTCTCGGGAAGCATGTGAGCCTCGTCATGCAGGTGTTGTATTGGGGACATCAGGAGACATCCTGTCGCGGTCCTAATTGCAGTATTTTGGCAGGTCTGGAGCTTCGACCACTGCGTATCACTGGTTCCGGGCGGCCAGACAGGCGGCTTTGTCCAGGTGGTAAAAAGGGTCGCCGTGGACTTAGTGGGAGAAAGTTTTAGGTTTCTCGCAGTGAAGAAGCGAGAAAGTCGGGCGAGGTAGTCGTTTACTTTGGTGCATAGGCCATCAATGTCATTGCCCGACGCCATTATCGTGCAGTCGTCGGCGTATGAGACCAGTGAGACTCCCTCTGGTGGCTGGGGGAGTTTCGAAATGTAGAAATTAAAAAGCAAGGGTGAAAGGACACCACCATGCGGTACTCCCTGCTTTATTTTTCTCTGTTTTGACGTTTGGTCTCGAAATATCACTGACGAGTGACGACCACTCAGGTAGTTCGCGGCCCACCTCTTCAGCCCTGGCGGGAGTCACCTACTACCAATCGGTTTTCTCCCCTGATGAGCGCATCAATATCAGGGAGATATCCTGCCCGGCACCAGGTGACAGGGGGTATAGATATTATAAATTTCGAGCTCGGCATCGCCTGACCGGACAGCTATACCTTGACATTCTAAGGTGCTGTACCTGCGGTCGATGCCTTCATCGATGAGACGATACTGCACTGAATGGGTGACTATGAACGCTAGGCTACCACCGTTGTCTCGCTCGCGGTCCTTTCTATGCACATTGTAGCCGTCCCTGGTAATCAGGGGGGAGCTAGCGTGCAGTTTTGTCTCTTGGACCGCAGCTCCGGCTCATGAAGTCGAATATTTCATCAATCTTGCTCGTGAGAAGATTGAAGATTCGCGGGAGAATGGTCGTATCTCGGGGGGTCAGGGATGCGTGATGCTGTCTACGTTGGTCCTGCTGTGCGTTCCGCAAAATTGGTAGTGCCCTGATGTTGACTGGCGGCCGCGCCACTGGGGGCGGTTGCAAGTGCAGAGCTCTGCAGCAGGGGGCAACGAAGTCGCGTGTCCACTCACGGGTGGTGTGCAGGCCGGAGCACCTCCGAAAATGGCACCAGCCACTGCAAGAATTGCATTGGACAGCTGTCAAGTTCCGAGGAACTACAGTCTGACACACGGTGCAGACTGTGCGGGGGACCAAGAGCTGCTGGTTTGTCCCCGCACTGGGGTAGGAGCAGGAGGGTTGTTGGTCAGAGAGGGAGTTGTGTTGCTCGTGGGGGCTCCTTACCGTTGAGGTGTTGTTGGTGGCGGCAGTGTGACGCGCCGGCACTGAGGGCAGTGTCGCCGTTGAGGCAGGGGCCGCCTGTGAGCGAGAGCAACACGTGGCCACATACCTTGTGGACCACTCCCTGTGAATCTTAAGGCCTGAGCAGGTCTTAAGATGGCACCACCCGTTGCACTTATTACAGCTAACCGAGGTGGAGTTCGGGTGGAGCCGTTTGTGGCAAATGCAGCAGTAAAATACTTCTGATCCGGGGTTGGGCCCGACGCCAGCCCGGAAGAGATGTATTTGGAGCAAACTTGCTGCAATGAGTTGCTCCTGTGACGAAAGATTGGGGGTGGGATATGGTACACTAGACACCGAGTCATTCCGGTAACGTAGAACCGGCTGCCATGGGAATGATGGGTACCTCTGCCCGGTTGGTTAATGTTCTCCGAAGAACAAAGGCTGACATCACTTAAATTCAGGAGGTGCGATGGACGGGGCAAGGCAGGAAACACATTGGGCCTTGCGACTGCTACAGCCTTGTAAAGGAGCATAAACTCGGTGTTTGTAGTGGGAGAGAGATGTCGTCACCAAGTCACATCCAAGCGAAGTTTTCAACATCTTGCTCATCTCGGCGAGGGCGCAAGTCCCGACGGAAAATAAGGACGATGAGATCAATGATTGGAACGTTTCTATGAGCATTGTCTCCGCCACGACATAAAAATCGTGCTTGGCGACTTCAATGCCACGACGGGCAACGAGGGAGTTTTTGGTCCCACATCCGATAACGAACAGAGGCTGATCGACTTCACATGGGCTCGAAACTTGTTAGTCTGTAGTACCAGATTATATATATATATAATTGACGCGTACACCCTTTTTGGGGTTTTGGCCGAGCTCCTCCTCCTATTTGAGGTGTGCTTCTTGATGTTGTTCCACAAATGGAAGGACCTACACTTTCAAACCGACTCCAAACGGCAGATATTTTTATGAGGAGATTTTTTCATGGCAGAAATGCACTC
Source organism: Anastrepha obliqua (assembly GCF_027943255.1). Taxonomy (NCBI): domain Eukaryota; kingdom Metazoa; phylum Arthropoda; class Insecta; order Diptera; family Tephritidae; genus Anastrepha; species Anastrepha obliqua. Next base: position 18,050,030 of record NC_072892.1, read on the forward strand.
GGAGGTTTGCCATTGCCTGCGTCAGCTTCTATGCAAAATATGGTCGGATGAAAGAAGGCCTGCCGATTGGAATTTAAGTGTGCTCTGCACAATCCATAAGAACGGTGATTCTGTAATCTGTGTCTGTTACCGAGAAGACTAATCGTCTTCTAAAAGTCTACCATCGACCAAATATTCACAATACGCCAAGTCTTGGAAAAGACTCACGAAAGGATAGTCGACACATACAACCTTTTTGTCGATTTTAAAGCTGCATTCGACAGGACAACAAAAGGAGTTATCTGTATGCCGCTATGTCTGAATTTGGTATCCCCGTAAAACTAATACGGCTATGCAAAATGACGTTGCCCAATAGTAGCATCGCCGTCAGAATTGGGAAGAACCTCTCCGAGCTGTTTGATAACAACAAGGTTTCAGACAGGGTGACTCGCTGTCGTGTGACTTCTTTAACCTGATGTTGGAGAGGATCGTACGAGCCGCAGAACTTAATCGCTCAGGCACAATTTTTTATAAGAGCGTACCATTGACATCATCTGCCTTAACAACCGCTCTGTTAGTTCTGCTTTTTTCCAAACTGGGTAAAGAGGTAAAGCGAATGGGTCTGGTGGTGAACGAGGACAAAACGAAATACTTCCTGCCATCCAACAAAGAGCCGGCGCACTCGCGCATCGGCACCCACGCCAGTGTTGCCAGCTAGGATTTCGAGGCTGTAAAGACTTCGTTTATTTAGGAACCGAACGAACATTAACACTCATAACAATGTCAGCCTTGAAATCCAGCGGAGAGTCTCTCTTGCCAACAAGTGCTACTTTGGACTAAGTAGGCAATTGAGTAGTAAAGCCCTCTCTCGACAAACAAAACTATTGTAGCACTCTACAAGGCTCTCATCATGCCCGTCCAAAAGTATAGCGCAGAGGCGTGGACGATGACAATATCCGATGAAGCGTCGCTTGGAGTGTTTGAGAGGATTCTGCGGAAGATTTTTGAACCTTTGCACGTTGGCGACGGTGAATATCGCTGACGATGGAACCATGAGCTGTATGAGCTTTACGACGACATAGACACAGCGCAGCGAATAAATATCCAGCGGCTTTGTTGGCTGCGTCATGTCGTCCGAATGGATAAAATGCTCCGGCTGTGAAAGTATTCAGGAAGAGGAAGGTCTACTCTTTGTTGGATATATTAGATAGATATTTGACTTCACTTGGCGTATCCAACTACCGCCCTTTATTAGATTCGGCCAAAATCGTTTAAGCGGTTATAGCACCAATCAATAAGTTTGGACGAGTTTTATTTAGTCCTTATTGAGATACCCGCATTTGCATCGTTGTTTCCTTTTATTTTATTTTTTTGGATCAGTATTTGGACTAAATATGAGTTGCTTTGGCTTATTTATAACAGAGCTATCACGTTTATTTTTTTTTATTTATTTTTTTTGAACACTACCATTTTATGGGAGATGGGCGTGGGTATTGAGCGACTTGGCCCATTTTTGATACCAACCTACCTTGAAGTATTATGCGTATCGAGTTTCAAGCTTTGCTTTAAAGCGCTTATGAAATCAGACTTTTAGTTCAAGAAGACACTAATGGACAATAGGATGTTGTTTTCTTTGATATATTTATTTAATGTCGTCACTCAAATTATTTATGTGCTTGCAATTGTTTGTGTTATACACACATTTCTATTTTTGCAAAAAAGGATGTCTATGTTTAGTAATAATAATATATGTATTTTCTTAGATTAATAATCAATGTGAAATAAAAAAATTAAACTTATGTAAACGATCTAATTCCGATTTTTTTTTTCTAGCATTCTATTATATAAAATTGGTATTTTTAAAATAGGATAATTGTTATATGATTATGTGCATACTCGTAGTAGGCATTTCCCACATTTTGGGGAAAATTAAAAAAAAAAAATTAACGTTCTAGCAGCATCAGAAAATGTATGAAGGTCACTCTCAACGGATTCATCATTTACAGATTTTAAGGGGAGCGAACCTTGTACCAAGAAACAACTGTTTAATCAATCTCGTATACTTCATTATGTTTAAATCCGGTTGGAGCTGCATTCAATACTGCACCAGATGGGGCAGCTGCCGGGTTTTGATCCACTACTGGCGGCTGTTGTCCATCCGGCCCAACAGCTGCTTGGTAGTAGCCTGCTGCACTTGGATTCTGATTTGCGAACAACAGGGGGCTCATATACATACCGCTGGGATGGGCGAGTGTGGCGTGTAAGGATAAAAGATCTTTATACATTGCAGGATTGTTGTTATTCATTTCGGTATACAAATGTTGCAAGTATGTGGGCACAAGCTGTACGGCTTGATTTTGTGTTATTTCTGGATGATCCTTTACTATCTTCATATTTAGTAGCTGCAACAGAATATCCGAACGGAAACCAAAGATGCGATTAGAGGTTACACCACCTGCAGCGTTACCAAATTGGCCACCAAAAGCACTTCGGTCGTAAGACATGTATTGGGCTGTTTGGACACTACGCGTCTTTTCGGCTTCATATTCCGCCCAAGCAGCCTTGCGTTCGGCGTCGTTGAGATTCTCACTTTCCTCGTTCTCTAAAAGTGAGTCATGCTCATGATATTTAAAAATCAAAGAGTCATGTTTGCTAAGCAGCTCTGCAAATAGGCGGTCCTTGGGCAAAATCGGTATTTCTCGTTCAGTGGCTGGCTTTAGTTCAAAGGAGTAAAGTTCTTGAAGATCGGATTGATTATAGTGGCGAGATATTTGTTGCTCATCTATTACGCGCTTAGCCGTTGCCTGTTTTGCCACTTGACGCTCGTAAACCTTCTGCTCCATGGTACCCATGGCTATAAGACGATAAATATAGCATGGCTTCTCCTGACCAAAGCGATAAACCCGAAAAATGCTTTGAGTATCGTGGGAAGGATTCCAAGAAACATCGAAAATGACCACACGATTTGCTGCAACCAAGTTGATGCCCAAGCCTCCAGCTCGTGTAGAGATGAGGAATAGGCGACCACGTAAATTGCCAACATCGTTGAACTTCTTACACATAGCCTCACGACTTTCAACAGAACAAGAGCCGTCAAGGCGGTAATAATCTATACCCGGCTGCCAAAAGCCTTTAAAATCGCCAACATTACCTGAAGAAAACACAAATCATTTAGTAAATCCACGCTATTCATAAGTTCTGTTGTTACCTTCGTATTCGTATCCTCTCGTCTTACTGTCTATTAATGCCAAAAAATGTTCAATGACGTCAATAGATTGCAAGGACTGTGAAAACACTAGAAGTTTGTCGCCAATAATCTCACATTCTTGCAACAAATTCATTAGTATCACCAATTTCGGGGAATGATTTATGTTGTTTAACTCTTTTTCATCAACCAAACACTTCCACCATTCTGATGGATCAGCTTCTGGTTGAGACGGTTCCAATTCTTCTACGTCACTTTCTTTGTCTGCCTGTTTACCACTCCGTGTACGAGTGCCTTTAGCACCCTTCCGTGCAGTGGCATTGCCGCTGCCCTCACCGCCGCTAGGGAATGACTTCGATGAATCAACCGATGTATCAGATCCAGTGCCAGTCTCTGCCTCGTCATCATCGTCGTCACAAATAAAATCCTCCATTGAATCGGAGTCATTAGCCTGCTGCCGCTTGCGAATAACCGTGTCACTGTTCTTTCGTAAATTCATCGGATGAGTCCAAATTCGACGCAAATCCTGAAAATCTTGAAATAATCGTGCGCCTTTTCCGGTAATATCACTAAAGTCACGCTGGGTCCTCATGTAATATTCGTATATCTGCTGTTGCAGTTCAGACAGAGTTGTGTAAACAGTGTATTCGTGTTTCGGCGGTAGATAGGGTGCCAGCACCGAATAATCGCGCCGTTGAATGCAGCCTTCCAACATTTTGTGTAAAATATGGGATCGATGCTTCATCAAGCGAATATCTCGCTCGGTTGAATCTGTATACTGGCCATTGGTAATCGGATTTACAAAACGATTTAAATACTCTTTATAGGTGCCAAGAAGATTGGGTTTAATGAACTGTATCATGCAATAATCTGCAATAAAAAAATTTATTAAATTTCATATTGAAAACAAAAAAAAAAAATGTATTAAATTTCATATTGAAAAACAAAAACCAAAAATAAATAAATATTAAATTTCATATATTATTAAAAAAAAGTATTAAATTTCATATTAAAAAAAAAATTATTAAATTTCATATTAAAAAAAAAATTATTAAATTTCATATTGAAAAAAAAAAAAAAATAAAAAAATATTAAATTTCATATCGAAAAAAAAACATTAAATTTCATATTGAAAAGAGGGTATTAAATTTCATATTAAAAAAAAATTATTAAATTTCATATTAAAAAAAAAAATACTAAATTTCATATTAAAATAAACAAAAAAAATTATTAAATTTCATATTAAAAAAAAAGTATTAAATTTCATATCGAAAAAACCAATGTATTAAATTTCTTATTGAAAAAAAAAAAAACCAAAAAATTTATTAAATTTCATATTAAAAAAAACGGTATTAAATTTCATATTGAAAAACAAAAAAAAAATAAAATATTAAATTTCATACCGAAAACAAACGTATTAAATTTCATATTGAAAAATAAAAAACAAAAACAAATATTAAATTTCATATTGAAAACAAACGTATTAAATTTCATATTGAAAAACAAAAAAAAAAAAATATTAATTTCATATCGAAAAAAAAAATTATTAAATTTAATATTGAAAAAAAAAAACATGTATTAAATTTCATATTGAAAAAAAATTTATTAAATTTCATATTATAAAAAAAAACAACAAAATTTATTAAATTTCATGTTGAAAAAAAAACGGTATTATTTTGAAAAAAAAAAGAAAAAAATTATTGAATTTCATATTGAAAAAAAAAAAAACGATTTAAATTTCATATTGAAGAACAAAAACAAATATTAAATTTCATATTGAAAAAAAAGAGTATATAAAACAAAATTATTAAATTTCATATTAAAAACAAAAAATGTATTAAATTCGAAAAAAATGTATTAGATTTCATATTAAAAAAAAATTTATTAAATTTCATATTAAAACAAAACAAAAATGTATTAAATTTCATATTAAAAAAAAAATTTATTAAATTTCATATTGAAAAAAAAAAAAAAAAAAAAAACAAAACGGTATTAAATTTCATATTGAAAAAAAAAACGTATTAAATTTCATATTGAAGAACAAAAACAAATATTAAATTTCATATTGAAAAACAAAAAAAAAAAACAAATATTAAAAAAAAAAATTATTAAATTTCATATTGAAAAAAAATAGTGAAAGAATATCGACAATGTCTCAAAGACTTTAAGAAAGCTGTCAGAAGTGCAAAACGCACATCCTGGCGATCATACACTCAAGAATTAGAGAACACTTCAGAAGTAAGCAGTCTACGCAAGATTCTTGCATCAAACCCAGTCTCTCCCAGTTTTATCATGACTCAAGATGGAACTTGGACTACTTCAACTGACCACACTCTTAGAATACTTCTAGAATCTCACTTTCCAGGCTGTGTTGCCAACTTACCTGCACTTCCCAGCACTCTTCAGAGTAATTATGGGAATAGATCAGATCTAATCAGCTCTAATAGCATCTCTACAGCAATACTAAGTTTTAAAAAATTTAAATCACCAGGTCCTGACAACATCATTCCAGCAGAACTTCAAGAAGGACTGGAAATTCTACTGCCTTGGTTAACAAGGATCTTTAACAAGTGTTTAAATCTCTCTTACCTTCCGACAATTCGGAAGAAATCGAAGGTAGTATTCATTCCGAAAACGGGGAAGCCTTCACACTGCAAACCAAACGACTTCAGGCCCATTAGCCTAACCTCTTTTTTGCTTAAAGGCTTTTGAAAAAGTCTTAGATGAGCAAATCAAAACCCAACTTGATACTAAGTTGCTATCTGAGGCACAACATGCCTACACTAAAGGGAAATCGACTGAGACGGCACTTCATTCACTGGTGCAAACAGTGGAAACTTCCCTTCACAATAAGGAGTACTCTCTTGTCGCATTTATGGACATAGAAGGTGTTTTTAATAATATTGAACCCAACGCTATTTTGTCTGAAATTGCCAAATTGGGTATTAATTACTCCATCCGAAAGATGATCGAACAAATGCTCCAAAATAGAATAATCACTTCAGAGCCTGGGTTAAGCCGCATGAGAATGTACGGCGTCAAAGGCACTCCTCAAGGCGGAGTACTTTCACCCCTTCTCTGGAATCTCGCTGTAAACAGTTTGCTTCGAAATCTCGAAAAAGCAGGCTGCAAGGTTGTAGCCTATGCAGATGATATTGCTCTCTGCGTGTCAGGCAAACACCTGAATACCCTCACTGAGCTCATGCAACGCTCAATCAATATTCTGTCAAAATGGTGCACCGAATGCGGACTAAATGCCAATCCAGCAAAGACAGATCTTGTTCTCTTCAATAGGAAACAACAATCTCCTCCACTGCAAACAATAACTTTAAAAGGGGAATCATTACTCCTATCTGATTCAGCTAAATATCTAGGAGTTATTCTAGATAGGAAGTTGAGTTGGAAATTGAACATCGAAAACAGATGTAAAAAAGCTTTCATAGCTCTTTATACTTGTAAGAAAGCTGTAGGCAAAACCTCGGGGTTTTCACCTCGGATCATTTATTGGATATATACCTCGATCATCAAACCGATACTCTTCTACGGTGTGGTTGTATGGTGGACAGCACTCGAAAAACGGTGCAGAGTAGCCACAATTGATCGAGTCCAAAGAACAGCCTGCCTCCTGATAACAGGATGCTTAAGTACAAAACCTACTAAGGCTCTAAATACGTTGCTTCACTTGTTCCCTATCGATCTGGCTGGCAAAGCGATTGCAGCGAAAGCAGCGACACGCATGAATGCTATATCGAAATGGAATAAGTATCTTGGCCATTCGGCCATACTGAACAGGAACACTGTTATCTCTTCCGACATAGACTATCATGTAAGTCTTCCATCACCACCCTTGCTATTTTCCTGTTCACTCCCAACTAGGGAAGAATGGAAGACAAATCTAACCGAAATCGATGGCCCTCTGATTATATATACAGATGGTTCAAAACAAGACGGCAAAGTGGGATTTGGAATCTTTTCCAATTCCCCTCACATCAATCTATCATTTAGATTACCCGACTACTGTAGCGTATTCCAAGCGGAAGTATGCGCTATCTGGTATGCTGCGAAAACTCTCTTAGAAAATAGAATATCACTAGAGGATATCCGCTTTTTCATCGACAGTCAAGCAGCCGTTCGAGCACTCAGCTCCTCTTATACCCACTCAGATGTGGTTCGATCCTGTCTCTTATCTCTTAACGAGATAAGTGTTCAGAATTCTGTCCAAGTTATCTGGATACCGGGTCACAGTGGATTCGAAGGTAACTGCAAAGCTGATGAGCTCGCAAGAGTTGGAGCTGCGCAATCAAATGTTAGTAACTTACCCACAATCCACATTCCGCTCTCAACATGCAAATTGCTCATTGATCGAGAATTTCACAGCATTGCTGATCGGAGGTGGCGAGTGGAAACTACTTGCGTTACGACCAGACAAATCTGGCCATCCTATAATACAATCTGAAACAGACAAAAACCCTTATAAGTCTTTCGAAACACGAACTAAGACATATAATATCTCTCATCACCGGCCACCTTTTGGGCACTCACGCACGTTGGCTCGGGGTTCCTCAAAACGATCTGTGCAGATACTGCAAGGACGAAGATGAGGAAGTATCGAGCAGACATTTGCTGTGCAGTTGTCCCGGTCTAGCCAGAAGTCGACTCGCTCTTCTTGGCTCTCCAACAATTGACAATCTTTCAGTACTCTCGGACCTGAGAATCGAATCTCTCATCAAATTCTCGAAACGAATTAATATCTTTGACCAAAATCTACAATAAAAATCTCGGTTAGGTGGGGAAATCATTTAAAATAATGAGCTCTAGGGCAACACAACGGACCCAACTTGTGGTCTATGTGGCACTCCTTAAACCAACCAATCATTAAATTTCATATTAAAAAAAAAAAACAAAAAAATTTATTAAATTTCATATTGAAAAAACAAACAAAAAAAATCTATTAAATTTCATATTAAAAAAAAAATTTTATTAAATTGCATATGGAAAAAAAAAAATAAATTTGATATTGAAAAACAAAAATTTATTAAATTTCATATTGAAAAAAAAAAAAAAAAAAAAAAAAAACAAATGTATTAAATTTGATATTGAAAACAAAAAACAAAAAAAAAGTAATTACTTTGAAAAAAAAAAGATTAAATGAAAAAAAACTACAAAAATGTAAGTATTCAATTTCATATTGACAATATGTTTAAAATATTAAATTGTGGCTAACTGTTTATTGATATATGCAAAACTAGGTTAGGAGATTGATAACATAAAATGCTCAGAACGGCAGATGATTTTTATCAAGCTTTTTATGGCAGAAATGTAGCCGGAGAAAGGTCATTTTCTGCCGACGCACCGCTGTTGGAAAATATTTGAGGCTTTATGTCCACAGTGGGCATCGTGGACATTTTTTAAGCAATGGTGCAGTACCAATCTGAGAATACCTCCGAAATATTTATGTATGTACACATCGCACCCTAAATACAAAAGGGTCACAACTCAAAATGTTCCTTCTGCTCAAATATGAACGAGACGTTATCAATAAAACGGTCCGCGGATGACATATGGCAAAAATAAATTTTTTGTTTTTTGGTAGGACTGTTATAAGCTTACATGGCAAATTTCAGCGTGATATGCCACATAGTTTGTTTTCTGTGCTGCTGTAAACAAGTCAAGCTCGAGTGTGGAAAATTTTGAGTTGTGACCCTTTTGTATTTAGGGTGCGATATATGCACCATATTATGAGTCAAGCCACAACTTTTCTAACAGAATTTTATTTTGCGTCATAATGATTCTCTTCCACAGGCGAATGAAAAAAAAAACAAAAACAAGCAAAATGAGTGAATGGAAATAAATGCGCACATTCAAGTAAACAGCACACCATCTAGTCTACGCAGTAAAGCACGGTAGAAAAAATGGCCGAATGAAATACGAGTCGCATCGATTGTTTTAGTCCTGCTTATAGTTACACCTTAGCATTTCAAAGTAATTACTGCGATTTCACTTTGCATTTTGATAAGGAAAAATAAGAAAATTATGCAGTTATGTAGCTATGGTAAATTGTAATAGCGATCGCTCCTTGGCAAGCAATGGCAAGCCTCCGAGTGCAGTTCTGCCATGAAAAAGCTCCTCCATCAAGACGTAAGCCACAAATAGGAAGGGAAGCTCAGCCAAACACCTACTATCAGAGGAATACCACCACATATGACGCGCCTTTAGTTATTCTCTGCAACATTAATCCGCCTCGATTATAGAATTATAAAATTTATAATTATAATTCAGAACCTGTAACTTCTATTCATCGGTGTTGAAAGGATTACCTAATGTGTAAAACAAGTCCCAATAAAACGCAACATAGCCGCGAAACAGACAGGTGCTTTTCTTCTGGCCGAACCAGGCCTAGATGTCTACTGGGCTTCTCTAGCCAACGCACCCCCGCTTCGTTTCCACGTACACTCGCCGACTAGCGAGGACTTAACCTCAGGAGATGACAAAGCCTCGAGTACAGCCTGCTGCTCAAAATGGCCATTCGCTCATTTCGGAGGCTTCTCCGAAAATTCATCTTGCACATAGACAGATGGCATACACCTCAGCTTGGAAGATATGAGGAAAGGAGCAGTTGACATTTCATTTTAAGGGGAAGTTACAAGTTTTTATTAAACAAGCATGCATTTTGAAAAATCTGAATATACGGAACAAGATTTTTATGAGTGGGAGAGATTTTTCGGGAAACCGCATTCCAAGTTCGTTTTAATTTATATTTAAAATATATGTATATTACTTGCATGGAGAACATACGTCTGTTTAAAAATGGTTTGTGAAAATGCGCTCATGTGCAGATATTTCGAAATACATCGAAATGGACATTACCATACGACATGACATACATACATACATCTGCGTTCGAAATAATAGGAGCATGAACAATGAAGTTTTAACTTGTTTTTGTATTTCATTTATTTTTTGTTTCAATTTGTTCTTGTATTTAATTTTTTTTCTTTTTATAAGAGTGTGATACTTGAAAATTCACAAACATTTATCCAGTGTAAAGAAAATACATCAAATTTTTCTACTTTTTATTCAGAATTTTTAGAAAAATTCTGGGTATTTAGTTTTGTAACAAATTCAATATTAGTATAACAAAATTTTCGTTGATTTTGGACAATTTTTTTTCGCGAAGAGTTGAGAATTTTTTCCATACAAAATACTTTCGAACAAGTCCTTTATATGCGAAAAAATCTCAACGTCGTAGGCAAAAGAAGTTGTCAAAAGAGAACGCGATTTTTGAGTGACTTCAAACTTACACTTTATAGCATTAAACTTGAATGGGCCAAAAAACTGCATACCCAGTAGTTTTCTAAGGAATCTGGTTTTCATTTTCTACGCTGAATGCAAGCACTGTTAAAGAAATGTTATACCATATCGCAATTTAGGAAAAATTTGTGTAAAAAAGTGCAGTTCTACAGATTTCTTCAATTGATGGTGGATAAGCGAAATGTGACTGAAATTTAGGAACTTTTTATGAGAAGACCCTATTACAGGGTGGGCCATGTAGCGTTTGCTTTTTGAACCACCTATTTTTTTGAGAATGGTAACACAAATGACATGTCAAATGTGTTCATAATTTACTTAAAGGCTTGACATTTACGAAATGGGACGCTATACGCTTCAACAAAATTGGGAAATATTGAAAACCTATTTCCAAAGTGGTGAGTATTCTATATCTTTTCTGATTTTCACATCGGTGGCTACGTCAATAAGCAAATTTGTCGGATTTGGGGCTCAGAAAATCCATACGTTACTGTAGAGAAGCAAATGCATCAACAACGAGTCACTGTTTGGTGCGGTTTTTGGTCTGGCGGCATCATCGGGCCATTTTTTTTTCGAAAATGAGCAAGGAGCCGCGGTTACAGTAAATGGCGAGCGTTGCCGTGACATGCTCAACGAGTTGTTTCCAAAAATTGAAGAGGATGACATGGACGACATTTGGTTTCAACAGTACGGTGCAATTTGTCACACTGCCAAAGTTACACTCGAACTTTTGGCTACCGTTTTTGAAAACCGAATAATCAGCCGAAATTCCGATATCAATTGGCCGCCTCGGAGCTGTGACTTAAGCCCGTTGGATTATTTTTTGTGGGGAGCCGTTAAGGACAAATGCTATGCGAACCATCCAGAGGCGATTGATGCTTTAAAACACGAAATCGAAGTTGCCATTCATGAAATTGGAACCCAAACAATCGAAAATGTGCTTAAAAATTGGGTTGATGTTGTTGTTGTTGTTGTAGCAGTATCTTCGCCCTGTCAGTGTAGTGTAAATTACCGGTCGTCTTCGTCTAGCTCATCTAACGGTAGGCCCAGGAAACTGGCAGTTTCGACGGGTTGGGTCCAGAGGGAGAGAGGTGTTAGATGAGTGGGTTTGATGGGGCATGTGAAGAGGTGGTTAGTGTCGTGCGGGGTACCTTCACATGCTGGACATATGTTTAGTATGTCGGGGTCGATTCTGGATAGGTAGGAGTTTAACCTGCTACAATATCCAGAACGTAGTTGTGCCAGGATTACGCGGAACTCTCGGGGAAGCTGGAGCTCTTCGTCTGCGATAGGTGGTGGTTGGACTCCGATAACGGCATTCGGGGGTCGGGAGCTTAGGAAGGTGGTAAGGGTCTCCCGATGAATGTCGCTAATTGCCTGTCTGTATACTGTCTGATCCTGGAGTGGTCTGTCCGTTTTGTCCTGGATCTCGTCCACGTAGTTGAGGAAATGTTGGGTTGATCGAATGGCCTACTGTAAAGCCAGTCTTGGCAGTCATTTGAACGATATTATTTTTCATTCATAAATGACAATGTTCAATCTTCAAAATAAAAAAAAAATTTGAAAAAATACCCTATACTTAAAATGCCAAACTATGAAAGGACTACTAAACTAAATAACAAAATCACATAACTATTATTAGGTAGCAGTTGTTAAATATTTGTTTGTAATCGAATATAATCCGAGTGAATAGCAAAATCACTTAAACTTACATTTACTCCAATCAGATCCTGAATATTCTGAGAATATATACTTTATATGTCCACAAGTTTATAATCTTATATTTACCCCTATTAAAGCAAATGAAACACTTACATTCTTTAAGATTATTCTGCAGGGGTGTACCAGTAAGAACAATGCGTCGTTTGGTTCTCATCTTTGTTACTGCTTTACTAATAGATGTTTTCTCGTTTTTTAGTAAGTGACCTTCGTCGCATACTACCAGATCTGGACCTGGATCGACCAGCGCTCGCTGCAATACCTCACGCTGTTTCTTGCGTAAACCCTTTGCCTTTTCATTGGCCAGTATGCGATACATGTCATAGCCGATTATGCATGCTCCACCCTCCTCAAACCATTCGTTTAATTTGAAAATGCGTGTAGGTTTGTCCTTATACTTGGACATATCATATACTTCTACACTACGTTTAGTGGCAAATCCTATCCAGTATTTGAATTCCCGTGCCCAGTTATTAAGAGTACTTAAAGGTGTTATTATTAATACGCGTTCCACGCCTGTTCGGCTTGAATTCTTCAATAAAGTGTGAGATAGTGTGACAATTTGCAATGTTTTTCCTAACCCCATACAATGAGCCAAAATACATCCGGATCCAGCATTATCTTCAGATTCTTTAATTGTTTCGAAACAAGCATCCCACATAAACTTAACACCGGTTACTTGATGCGGCTTCAATTTCTTTAAGATTCCCTTATCAACTTCAAGGAGGGGCTTTTTAGTTTCCTCATCGAAGTCAAGTACTAATTCAGTGACTTCAACATTTTCTGGCTTTTCATAGATTTGATTGTAAAGTCTTTGACGTTCCTCTATACGTTTGCGCCGTTCCTCCTCTTCCTTTGTGGCATTCTTTGTGCTTATGTCCAGATCCTTGGTTTTAATTATTTTGCGGATATGTTTGCGTTTGTTCTTATTCGTCTCATCGGCGTCTTCATCATCCGAGGATACACTCTTTTTGCCCTTCCCCTTTCCCTTAACGTTATCATTGTCGTCCCCATCACTGCTGTCTTTGCCACGTCGAAGGCGTCCTCGTTTTTTTGCAGCTGGCTGCGGTGCAAAGTCAGAGTCATCATCACTACTCTTTTTTCTTTTATTAAATACGCGTTTTTTACGCGCCGGTATCACTTCACTATCACTGCTGTTGGCATTCGACTCAACATCGGAATGTTCGTCAATGACGATATCATTCTCTTGAGTTATAGACTCAGATTCATCTGAATCCGAATTCATTACTTGGTCTTTAACTGATACTGCCGATCTTTTGGTAAAGTATGAACTGTTGTTGCTGTTGCTCCGATCGCGTTTTCCCTGCGCTTTTATTGAATTATCCTTACCATTAACTTTAGTACCCACCACTCTTTGGGTTGCGACGCTGGACGTTTGAGGAAAATGAGTGCGCTTTATGCGCACAGTACACTGCCTTATACGGGGTAGCTCTCTCAATGCTAGCGGCTGGTTCGGCTTTCCAGGTAGCGCCAATTCGTTTGATTTCGTCGAGATCGATTTCTTTACTTTTGGGGCTGACTCTTCTTTTTCTTGGTCTATCTCACTACCCTCACTATCACTTAATTCAATAAACCCACAATTACTTCGGTTCTTGCGTTCAGGCAATCGTCTTGTCTGATTCTGTAATTTGCTCAGTAGTATTGGCGGATTCGGGTTTCCGGGTAGAACTAATTCGTTCGATTTTAACGAGATTGATCTTTTTATTTTTGGAGTTGACTTTTGTTTCTCTTGGTCACTCTCCTCACTATCACTTAAATCAATCGAAGGATAAGTAATTCGGTTCTTGCGTCTTGTCTGTGGCTCTGATATTAAAATTTTCTTGTCGTTAGCTTTCTCCACTAATGGTTTCTGTAATAATTTTTCTATTGGTACAACTCGCAATTTAAATTCGTTTGCTGTTTTTTGTACACATAATGTAGGCTTATTCACTGAAGTGCTGTTGGATGTCGAATCACTAATTTCGCTATTGTTACTTTCGCCGTTGTTTTTGACATTGCTACTAGAACTGGATCCATTTTTATCTTGTTGTGTGGAATGAGATTTAGAGACTTTGATTAAAGAAATTATATTGTTTACTGTTATTGCCTATACTACCATTTAGCTGATTGTCTTCCGCTGAATTTGCATCAGAATCCGAGTTCGCTTTATCGAGGCCCATAGATGCAATTTCAAAGACGAATATAAAGCTCTTCTTTAGACAACGAAACGATTATTATTCTCAGCTGGGTTGGGCTACAGATTAGTTATATATGTAGCCGGGTACATTCAGTTTCTTGAATATCAGCTGGAATTAAGTCTGAAAACAGGAAACGATTTCATTTAAATTTTTATTTTTCGATTGCATCTTGATTAATCTTAAACAATTAAATTTCCATATATTTATATTGTATACTACAAATGAATGAATCCACATTAAGATTCAGCCCATCTCTCATTGTTTGTTTTCCCTTATGACCTCTTTCGACGTTGTGTCCTTCATGTAACAAAACTATTTCTGTTATTGGCTGTTTTTTCGTATCTATAAAGCCTGATTGTTTCAGCTGTTATATGCGATTTTTTATTTCACTTTTTCTGTGTTCTTTTCCACCAATAAATTGTTTTCTATGCCTCTAAAATGTACTAAAAGCGAGCTTCAATTTATTAAAAACCTATTCATCTCTTTTACTGCGAAACCTAAAATCACAGTTGCAGCCTATATTTCAATAGCAATCGCATATTTAAGTTAGTTTATTTGAATATGTCTTAACTATAACTGCTTCATTGAATTTCTAGCATATATTATATATTTAACGTCCCTAGGAACAAGTCTGTGTATTTTCTACGGATTTTCTTACCAAATTCAAGTGTTTTTTTTTTTTTGCAAGAATCAAACCCCTATCTTTCCCGAACACAAAAAGACGAAATGCTTCTCACATTTTTCTTTCAGTTTATGATCTCTATCAATTCAAAACTAGATAACAATGAAACAGTCTGCATAAATTTTATAATTATTTGATTTTTGCAATGTTTTTTCATACGCTCCCTTCTTAAACACACAAATTGCCAAACGCCGCTAAAAATCGGAATTTGTAACTTTTTCAGGTATACATAGATCAACTCAAAGATGTGTTTCGTGATCATAATGTTAGAGAGCATTCGCGTGTCGTAGAAAATCAATTATTCACAATAGTATTAGCAAAAATTATTTTGCAACTTGCATATTTAATAAAATCCTCAAATTAAAAGGGAGCGTATTCAAATTTACATTTTATTTCCACAAAGAAGATTTATTTAATATACAAAATAATGAAAAAAAAGAAAACGTAAATAACTACTTTGCTGCGCCTGCTGTTTTAATATAAACAAATTTTTAATAATAGTTCATTCTCTTTTGGAATTTGTAAGGCTTTAAATATAATTTTCCTGACTAGTACTCACTTATGAGATTTTCATTATACTCCCTATGAATTCCGAGTGGTAGTCACGCACCAACCCATTCGGCTACGGCGGCGGTGGATCTAGAGTCATTGTATATGTGGTTACGTAAAAATAAGTTGATGTTAAATGTTAAAAAGATACATTTGATGGCGCGTCACTAATTACATAATCCTTGGGCTGCGTGGTTCAAAATTTGAAAAATGAAAAAAGGAAATTCAAAAAGTCTTCAAATAAATTATTTCGAATAGATTTAGTGATCTGTTATCGTCTACACCGACGGCTGCAGAAATTCCCTTTCCACTTCCGATATGATGGTAAAACGACGCGTACTGGCGAAATAAATATGCATAGAGCAGACGGGTTCAATGATTATTGCATGATCCGCTCAATATTTCACCCTACACGACTAATAAGTTTCACGATCCAGTATTGCAATCCAAATATCGCCATACTTATTGTTCGTGTAGAGTTTACCTAAGGAATAATGAAAAAGCCAAGACTTCTCTAGGTGACTTCATTCAACATAAAATTAATCTCTGAAATAAAAACCTTTTTAATGTACTTAATTTAACTCCGTGTATAGTATTTGTTTTTAATTTACAATTCACTTAAGATAGTGAATTTTCAATTCAGATAAATGTGTATAAATATTCAATATGAAGCACGACATATTGAACAGGTAGTATCAGCAGAGCACCTGATTTAATTTTTTTTCTATTTATTTAGTAAGTATATACATACATATAATGCATAAAAATTTAACTACATATACACACAAAATATCGTAAAAGCACTTACCAGTTCCACCAATTACAACTGGCTGTTGTGCCACACTAACGATGAATAACAAAGCGAAAAGAATGAGTCATAAATCGAATAGGAACTATATTACAATTTTCATCCGTTGATTTCGTCTCAATAAAGTGCAACACAAAAGAATATGGATGAACGATTGGTATAAATAACGAGTTCAATGTACTCACGAAAATCGAATGAAATATTTGGTAATAGGAAATTTCAGTACTTGAGAAATTTTTTGAAAATGGATAACTCAATTCTTCAAATAAAAACACAAAAACGACGGTACAAGAAGCTTTCACATTTATATTACATGTAGCTATTAAAAGGGTTTTACCTATCCCATGAACTCGGAAATTTTTTGTATTCTTGTATTACAGCTTAAATTAAGTAATTTTCTATTTCTTAACGGCCATCAAACTCATACCTACAAAATATCTCAAACACAGTACCCAGTCGATTGCCGTTTTTTAAAGCTACCTATGAAGTTCAATTTAAATATGTACCCTATAAATCGTTAATAATCTGAACTTGAGTACAGTTTTCGTTCACTGTGTTCAAGGGTATAAAATATTTATTTTGATAATATAGTAACCGTGAATGCGCCAAATATGGTTGAATATACTACAAATGACAAGTAAGTGACAATTGATGGTATGTTCAATGCACGATGAAATTGGAAAAGTTAAAAAATGAGAGGCTGCGTCCGAAAAATAATAAATTGAAAAGCTGAAAAAATGTTCAGATGAGGAAAAAATTTTTAATGAGGGAACCGCATTGCTCACAGCGCACCTTCGACGTAGACATAACTGAGTAAAAGATATTACTGAGTGATATTTAGGTGTAAAAAACGTGGATAAAAGCCAAATTTTTTACAATAGGCGAGCCGTGGACTGTTGAAGCGCCGTGAAAATAAATAATTTATATATAAAAGTCCTGTAAAGTTGGTAATAATTTTGGTACAGATAATGTGCCTGTACTTGCAATGAAAGTACAAACGATGATGCAAGAAGGTTTGCATTCAATGGAAAATTTTACTTTTCGTTTTTCGGTATAGAGAAATAATTTTGACTATTGTGGTTTGTTAAATTTCTACATTGCAGTAAAAAGGCTAAAACTGAGAAAAAACAACGATATAGATTGCAAAAAGTAGTGCGATTATGTTGCAACGGATCAAACGGGATACGAGAAATACTCTGTCCGATTCCGAGATGAGTGCCTCCGGTGGTGCATTCGAATTTAGTGAATCCAATTCGAGTAGCAGTACTAGTGTGAGTTCATCCACATCATGTACATCGGACAGTGACGAGCTGCAATTAGATGCACTTGAATTAGCTAAAATTAACAGCGAAGTGTTGCGTTTACCGCGCGGTCTATGCGAAAATGTAAAAGTATTCCACGAATTTTTTTCTGCAGATACATGGAATATTCTTCCCGAGTCAACCCGCGCAAGGCTGGAGCAATATTTACCGAAATTTACAAATTTGGTTACACCTCAAGAAGCAGCTGTCGAGAGACAGCGCACCTTGGTAATGTTGTTCAATTGCGATTTAAAACGGTTTGGTCATTCCCCGCTTACTGACCTTCAACATGAATTGGAAGATGGAAACTACAGACCGGACGTTCTCCGTTTGCGTCAAAGCATTGCCAAATCACGTCGACGTGAACAAAGGTTTCAGAGATGTGAACGCTATAGTCAGCTTGCAAAAGAGTTGTTTCTATCTAGAGAACGTTTATTACGTGCAGTATATAAATCAGCTCCAGGATCAGCAATTCGTTCAGAGCGTACCATAAGGCGGGAACAGAATAGTTTACATGCTGATACAAAGTTGTGTACCGTGCGCTCTCGGAAACGATTTCGGAAGGAAATAGAACATATTTCAGAACAACTGGGCTTTAAAGCAGGCGAGTTAAGTGCTGATGAAGAGGAATTCGGTGCCGGCGATAATAAGATGGACGATTTTTACCACAGTATAAAAGCTGATGTCTCCACAGCACTAAAACCCTCTGCACCTGCTACGGACCGATACATCTTCAGTACATTATTCAAGCGGCGTCATGAGCTTACTGATGAGGATGCAGTACGCGCTGACCAGCAAATGCAACAGCAGCGTTTATCGAATCGAAATTTTCGAACTTATATCCGCGATCACAAACGTCGTAAGCTTACAGAACCGGTAAACTTTTATATAGTAATTTTTGAAATTGTATAAATGTTATGTAAATATGCAAATTTGAATCATTTCAGACTTTACCTGACTTTGAAACTTCTGACATACGGTTGCGAGATGTATGTGCAAGAGCTCAGATGGGTAGCAACTTTAAGCACCTCTTTGGCATGGGCAAAACAGTGGGACGAAAACCAAAAACAAAATTTCTCCCAAATATGGAACCCCCAGCGTTAGTGCCCATTCAGTCTATTGAACGAAATACTGACACTTCACGGAGTGCCAAAAATGAGGCTCCTAAATCCATTACTATTCCAATCGAAGGCAGTGCGAAAATAGTAAAAGAGCAACAACAGACCGAGCATTTTCAATCACATTTGGCCGACCATTCAAATTCCGCAATACAACATCCATTCCTGCCTGAAGATGGGGCGCCTTTTAACATACTCGATGGAGAAGTGGAATTACAACAGGAAGAGGTTGAAACTTATGGTACTTGCGAGGAGGCTTTGCCGCGTTTCGTCATTTCCAATGAGATTGTTTTACCCACTATTGAACACAGCGACTTACCGCCACAGAAACTGTTGCAAACACCTCATAAGGAAGAGAACGGTAGTTTGGGTGTTAAAGGTAAATTTCAACTGGCTGATAATAAAAAGCGTGATTCAATGGCAGAACAGAACATACCCAAGCTAGAGCCCTTATTAGCTATGAACAGAACACCTTTTGAAAAAAATCGTTCGCATTCACAGTCAAATTCCATGACATGCAGTCCTTCACCTGCCGCTGCGGCGATAGTAAGCCCAATTAAAAGACAAACATTACCACTAAATTCATCTACGAAACCAATCAGTCCTGCAAACATCGGTGTCTCGTCGGAATTAATACAAGAGACCCATGCGTGTTTCTTTTCGCTTATACGCGATTTCTTTTGCGCTACATCCCTTCATAGAATGCAATACAACGAATTGCGTTCACGAATCGACGTTTGGCTTCGTAATCCTATTACGGCATTGAATGACTGGTATGCTCAAGCAGACAATTGGTCAGCACTGCTAATGTCCGCCATAAATTTTCTGGCTGGTGAATTTACCGACCAACCTGAAGAATATGTACCGTACATTGAGTTCAAACCACAGCAAGATATTTTTCAGTGGATTGGAGCCGGTCGTGACTCTGATGCCCGCCTATCAATATTGTGTAACTATTGGTTGCAACGTCGCTACGATGTATCAGATCAAGCGCCGGCCGCATCTTGTCAAAATCTTACAGAAGCATCAAGTGACGCTACAGGAGTATCTACTACTCGCCGCCACTCCATAGATGCAGAGGAGGCTCCGGTATCATATGATGGTGGGGTTTCGCCTCCACCACCACCGCCACCACGCTGTCCCACAACATGGACGGTATGTGCGGCGACTCCCGAGGAAGTCATTGAGTTCCAACGGCAGGAGCGTGAACGATTCGACCAGCCACACCGTGCTTACACGTACCGGATGCATAACTATGAAAGCGTGGTTGGCCCGGTGAAAGGAATATACACACAAATGTATGCGTTAACAAAGGCCCGTGGCCATAGCATGATGATCGGTAATCGTCCAAACTTCGTCACTATACTAACACTAGTCCGGGATGCCACCGCCCGCCTGCCAAATGGTGAAGGTACACGAGCCGATATCGCTGAACTGCTGAAGAGCTCGCAATACATAAATTTGAAGGAAGGCGAAAATGTGCTACAAACAACTGTGAGTGGGGCGTTGGACCGTATGCACACGGAACATGATCCGTGTGTACGCTACGATCCTAAGCGAAAGATATGGATCTATCTCCACCGTAATCGGAGCGAAGAGGACTTCGAGCGCATACACCAGCAACATCAAGGTATTGGAAAGTCTAAAAAAGTAGTTAATCGGAAACCTAAAGCAAAGGGCGCCTCCGGCGCCAAAGCAATATCTGAAATAAGCGATAATAATAATGCTGTTACTACTGGCGACGATGAGAACAATGTTGGAATCGTAAGTGTTGCGAACAACACGCCAAAAGCCAGCGCTACCTTTTCCATGCCTGCATTGGTACCAGCAAACCCAATTATAGTTAGTAGTCAAAGTGCTATAACGCAGCAAAAGCTTATATCCGTTACATCTAAACCATCGGTGAACCGCTCACTTCCAGTGCCGCCACTAAAGTACAATATACCACACCAACAACAAAAGTCGTTGCTTAAATCAACTGTGCAGTCCCATTCGCAACGGCAACAAGAGCATCGACAAGTCAGCAACACCCTTGGCATGGATGCCCAGGTGCAACACAATCAGAGAATCCAGCAGCGCGTAGCAATTCTCGCAAAGAGCACACCGTCTGCTGAAATCACTGCAGAGGAAAACAAAGCCAATAAGCAGTTAGGTTTAACTATGTCACCAACCAAATCTAACATATCGTCATTGAGTTCTGCAAGCGGCAACTCTACGCCGATAATTATTGCTACGCCAACTGGTCTTCAAACTGTGCACGTTTCGAATGCAACAGTCGTGACAACTTCAACGGGGGCCCCCGTTCCATTAGCCACGCAACAGTCCTCGCCTTTGAGTGCCACACTTTGTGGAAAGAAAGTAGCGCTGAACAAACCGATCATCATCAATCAAATTAGGGGCCAGTCAACAATAGCTTCCACGTCAAAAACCAAAGCTTCACATCAACAAATTTTCAAGCAACAAAACTCTATAGGCCAGCAGCAGCAACAAAAACATACGCATGGTTTCATAATCCCAATAAGTATGTCAAATGCCATCACAAATACTGCAGGCGTTGAAGGCCAAAATTTTGTAGCTAAGGAACCAAATTTGCGGACATTGCCGGTTTCTTCAGTATCAGGTGAAGGTACGGCGACGATTTATATGGATAATGCACAGTTCATTAGCAATGTTGAAAGTACGACACCGGAGCAACAACAAAAGCAGACACAAGCGAAGAACATCATACGTCTTGTGCCGAGTATCGGGGGCGGCGGAGTGAAATCAATTTTGCAATCCACGTCGACCGGCCCTGCTGGTGGTAGAAAACAGCCAGTACATGTTATTGGCCATCGCGTTGTGACAGGCGGCAGTGGCGCAGGAGCTGTACGGTCTCAGACGCAGCAGGGTAAATCCATAGGAAACATATCGCTTATGAGCAGTAGTAGCGGCACCCAAACGTGTGGTGTCGCCTCGGTGGTGACAGCTGCCAGTGGATCTACGCTGATAAAAATGTCACCACAAACGTTTGCAACGTTGCAGCAAAAGCAAGGCCAACATATTGTCGTTAAGCAATCCTCTCCTTCATCCCCTGCATCAAATCAACAACAACGTGTCATCGATAAGACCACATTTTTAAGTAATTACAATTAGCATATCAAATTGAGAAATTCAGACTATTTAATTTATTTCGTATTTTCAGAAAACACTTCTATTGTTACTCAGTCAGTCGGTCCAGGTACACAAACAATAGGCAAAACCATCTTTATGCAACAAACACCAACCACTGCGGTCATCCAGAAGTCTGCGGGCAGTGCAGCGGCGTCTGTTGGCTCACAAACCTCCGCATCAACCCTCCCAGCAACATCTACTGGCAAGGTGCATACTATTAATGCAACCAACCTTACTTCTCAGCAACAGCGAGCTCTTCTGCAGAATATAAAGCAACAGAATCAGCAGCAACAAAACATTCATTTCAAATCGGTGCAAGTTGTTTCTAGTGGCAATGCCACACCGCAAACACAAACTCAACAAGTGGAACAAATGCATCAAGTAGTACCGCGCGCTCAAACACTGACAGTGATACCATCCCTTGCATCTGGTGGAATTGCAGGCGCGCAGTCGGCAAACAGTAAAGCTGTGGCTGTAATGGTTTCTCAGGGGCAAGGTATTTCACGGGTATTAAAGACAGGAACTACAAATGCACAGTCTCAGCAGCAAGCCATCACAATATCCACCAATGACTCTGCTGTCACAGCTGCAACAGCGGGCGGTACTCGTATCCTGACAACTTCTGGTGGACAAATAATTTCATTAGAAAGTTTACTTCAGAAACAAAGTAGTGGTGGTTCGTTGAAAATCAGCCCAAGCAGTAATGTTGGCACCATTGTTAAAAGCGTACAAACAAGCAATGTCATACAGCAACAACAACAACAACCTCAGCTTATGCCATCAACCGGGAATACAACCACATATACAGTTGTCTCACAAGCAAGAAGCGTAAATGCCCAGCGGTCTAATACAACGCAAGCCGCTGATAGCACGAATACATCAACGAAAACTACACTGGTAAGTGGGGGCTCCGGTCGGATATTGGTGTCAGCTGGTGGACAGTTGACAGCACCACAAATTGCAAAGGTGCTCGCCAAAACAGGAACGACAACCAATTCTGTGGCTGGTGCAACAACCGCAGGTGGCAACATACGCTTGATCAAAAATGCAACTAACGTTGGGAGTGTAGGAGGTAGCTTTAATATTAGTAATTTACAAGGAAAGCAGGTGGTATTTGCCACCAAGCCAGCAACAACAGTTACTAAAAACGTTGGAAACTCCGGCCAGCCCCAACAAATACAAACTACTGGAATGGTAATTGGAGGGCAGACGGTAAAGTTGCAGAGAAATGTGAGTTACCTATTTATTATTTATTGTATGGTATAAATATGTGCCGAATTTAATATGCATTTTTCTATACTCTATTTGTGCAGCAACAAAACAAGGGAGCTACACCAAACAGTAACGTTGGCGTAATTGCAACACACTCCGGCGGTCAAATGCAAACCGTTATTATGGGTAATCAAATATTGCGTGTTCAACAAATGCCCACGTCTGTGAAAACAGTGGCGTCGACTGGAGCTACAATGCAGCAACGCGTGGCTACACTTCCCGTTGGAAGTTTTGTTGCTGGTAATACTGCAGCTGGTAGTATGGTGGTGAATAGCAGTGCTGAAGCAACAAATAATGCGACAACGATGAATTTACCAAAGACTGTGGTGCTCGGCAGCAGCGGGCAGACAATACGTTTGCAGCAGTCACAGCAGGCAGTTCCAGCAGCCCACCATCAATCACAGCCTCAGACACAGGTGGTCTCTGTCAAGAATACGGCTCAACAAGTAATATTTTCAATAAGCAGTTGCACATTATGAAATAAAATGTTTATTCATTCGCAGGGCGCAAAAACATCGAATGTTGGTCGTGTGGTCTTGGCTGTACAAGGTGGTGGACAGATATTCCTTTCGCCTAATTTTCAGGGCAACACATTAAATCTGAAGTCATTGCAAAATATGAAAGTGGTCTCGTTAACGCCGCGCACTGGCGCTACTACCAGCACGCAACATACCCCAGACAAGCAATCAACTGTGTCACAACAAAACAGCGGTAGCAGCACCTCTTAAAGAGAGTTCTTTTTAGAATATTATTATATGAATGAATGTGAGAAATTATACACAACCATTTGTATGTGCAACACATGATTATAAACTTAAGTAACTATTAAATAGTAATTGACGTAATAGCTAAAACATGGATAATGTATGAGCAATTACTCCTTTTTGATAAGAAGTTTAACTTGTATTCAAATACAATAGTACTAGTGAATATTACTAAAACTTAATTAAAAAAGATCAAAAATTTAAAGTGAGACTGTTGAGTTTTCGATGAATTTTTCAATTTTTGATAAGTGCTAACTAACGCCAACTTTTACATAAAAGTACTTAGTAGTTCTCTAAATTTATTGAACCCGTAGAAAGTTTCGACATTGAATATGTGGATTAAAACGTGTCTATAGTTAATAGCTGATATTTTTAAAATCGTCTAGCTACTCCGTAGGCTGGCATATTGCTTAACATGCCGCCAACACCTGGTCTATTAGGGCCTTGTGGTATATTTAGACCAGCCGGTCCGGCCATTCCCGTCGCGCCCATTCCAACCGATTCACTCATAGCGGCTATTGTGCTTCCTACTCCACCAATGGGTCTGTTGTGTACACCTTGATTTGCTTGTATATCGGACAAGCACGCTTTCCACTCTTCTAAGCGACTGTAGTGTTTATTGAGTAATTGCTCTTTGCGGGCGATTTCATTGCGCAAGTCCTGATTTTCATCTTTTATTAACATATCTGGCTTTAGCGTTGAGACGAGGAAGCGTTTTTGAAGAAAGAAGGCTTCCATCTGCCGGGCAACGTCGATAAACCGATTTGTGGTTTTTTGCACTTCCAGTTCTATTTCATCCTTATTTGTGCCAGTGTTGGGTTCTGGTTTGGTCAACGATAAAAGGCATGCCTGAAATGCTTCCTCGAACTCGTCCATAAGATTGCCATTCTCGTTACTCGACGAAGCCATTACTTACTTATTTATATATACGCTATGGAAGAAAACTATTCAACTGAAGCAAATTGCTTGGCAAACAAATAAAAAATGTTAAATGTCAAACGTCAAAGCCATACACTGCTTCATTTATGTAGTTGCCAGACTCACTAAATTAAAAAAATGATGCAGAGAATATAAAGGTGCCGCCCTTCGCAAACCGTTACTTTGTTCGCTTATTTGCGAATCAATCAATGAATATTGTGATTGTTTAATTAAACAAAATGATAAAAATGAACTGCTGCCTGTTGAATTGTAAAAGCACGAGTGTAAATGAAGCCTATAAACAAAAATTTAAAGTTCAAAGTAACTTAAACAAAAACTGAAAATTTACTACTGCTGTTACCTGTTTAATGTGCTTTGCTCTAAATGCAGTTATTTCTTTGCTTTCACTTATCTTCCTCTTCTTATTGTTTATTTTTGTGTTGACAACACGGCCTGGCATAGCGCAGTCTCGTATTCTACCATTCTTATTGAGCTAGGTCATAATTGGTCGGTTCCGTCATTCTCATTGTAGCACTTTTAGAACTGTTAGGAGCCAAAATTGCTCTTTCGAGTGAGATAAGTGGTTAAATAGTAACGGCAGCCAAAAACAGGTAATTATATCGTTCGTAGTGCACAGACTAAGATTAGAGCGTTCCCAAAATCGGTACTTTATCTTTCGCGATTTTGACAACCGAATGCATCAGCACCTTGGCATCAGCGCTGCGAATAAATAGACAAAATGAAGAACATGAAAGAGCTGCCACATATAAACATATCCGCAATTCTCTACTGGAGGCATATATTGCCTTTCCTTATTGCGCTTTTCGAATTCGCTGTGACGTCAGGCTCCGAAAATATACAAACAAAAGGAGGAAGAGGAAGAAATGCAAGAAGTTATAAACATGCTCACACACTTTTTTGTCACGGCGTCATCCGCACAAAACGAAACAAACTGCATTCAGAGGCTTTATACTCCCTTAACGCGCGTCATTTCGTTTTCATTAGTTTGTTTAGTTTAAATGTCACAAATCACCATATTACCAAGCCATTCACTGAATTTTCACAAACATGTCATTTCTTTTCCTTTTGTTTGTTTTGTTCGTTTTGGTTTTTGTAGTTTGAGAAAGGAGCTGACGCCACACTTTTAAAAATCGCCGAAAATAAAGTAACGGTTTTGGGAAGACGCCATCTATAGCACTCAGTTCGCATTGTTAAAGTTGGTATCGGTAAATCAACTGATTTATTTTTTTCTTTCGCCGTGTCTAGTTGGCTGTCAGCATAGAATGAAGCAAGGCGAATTCATGACAATCAAATGTACAACAATGTACGCCTAATAAGATGCAAATCTTTTATTTTATGTGAGAGCGCGCCCAGAAGCTCGTTTTGGTACTTGGAAGCATTGCCAATCTCTGGGCTGATTTATATTCTAATAATTTAAATTAAAGTGTGTTTTTAGAATTTTCCAAAGCCTCTTATATCATTTTGGACGTCTACTTTTATTGAAAACTGTCTGTTGGTTTATGTATGTAAATTTTTATACAATATATAATATGTAAATATTTTATGGTTGAAGAGCGTAGGTAAGGGAATTGAATTTTAGTTTAAGATATTTTACAAATATACTTAACTATTTTTACGATATAAGGTTATCTGCTTTAACATATTCTGTTTTTAGGTTAGGTTAGCCTGGTTGGCATTAATCTGAACTCTGTTTTTAAGTTATATTAAAAAATTGCAATGTTTTATGTATTAATTTATACTTATTGGATTCGTGTTCATTACTTTATTAGTTTTATAATTCAATTTTGAATAATTTATTTTAAATATAAATCTTTAAAGTTTTTGTTTATTTATGTATTTTATACTAATTGTGCTTATTTTTATTATATGCAGGCGTATATGGGTGATATAAGTCTACTGGGCAACCGCGCACTAAATACTAACCTCAATGGTGGTGTGG
The DNA here is from genome assembly GCF_027943255.1 of Anastrepha obliqua. NCBI lineage: Eukaryota > Metazoa > Arthropoda > Insecta > Diptera > Tephritidae > Anastrepha > Anastrepha obliqua. Next base: position 18,076,961 of record NC_072892.1, read on the forward strand.
AAACTGAAAATCTCTAATTTTTGTTTAAAATTTGCAAAATCAGTGCATTCTGGTGTGTCATTACCGGCGCCTATTATAAAAAATGCACATTTTTACCATGATGAAAAGATTTTTTGAGCGAATTCGATAGCATCGGCTGATGGACTGACGTCACTTGGGATGTGTTTAACAAAAATTAGTTTTTTTAGTGATATAGGAATGCAATGGTATGATCATTGGCTGTGTTGATTTTTTCGTATGTCACTTATACGTATATATATATATAATTGACGCGTTTACGGTTTTTGGGTGTTTGGTCGAGCTCCTCCTCCTATTTGTGGTGCGCGTCTTGACGTTGTTCCACAAATGGAGGGACCTACACTTTCAAGCCGACTCCGAACGGCAGATATTTTTTTAATGAGGAGCTTTTTGATGGCAGAAATATACGCGGAGGTTTGCCATTGCCTGCCGTGTAGAGGTGTAAAAGTAACGAAAAAAGAGGTTGTCTGTAAAGTCGGTTTACTGACGATAGTTTAACGTGACAACGTCATAAGAAAATATTGATGGAATGGTTGCAATTTTCAAAACAAAATTTTAATTTTATTTGTTTGATAAATATTTTTTATGGATATAGAGGAGGAGGTAAATGGAATTGCAATGGAATAGGTCAAGTTACATTTACACAAACGTGAAAAATGACGAAACATTTATCAAATTCATGAAAGATATCTTCAATTTCAAATGTGCATCAGACGTTAATAAGTCAACAACACTAAGAGGCATCATCATCGATTTGCCTTTTTCAAGACACTTTACACTCGAAACACTCCCTTGCATTTTCTACGTTTTCTATCATCATCCTATTCTCAACAGAGAAAGGGTTCATTACCATGCACACAGGAAGAAGGCATATGCAAATACAAGTATGTGAATTTATATACCTACATATGCGCGTATATATACATATATATGCTCACTCCAGTAGGACAGAGCCAGATGTCGAACGTTGCCGAACGCGGCGGCCGATTGTGCTCTTTGTCGTTCGTTCCGCGCTCTCGCTTGCAGTTCAAGCACATTAGCTTACATTTGCTTGCGTACGAAATAGATTCGTATATTTGATATGTCCATATGATTTATATGCATCTTTACATATAGATTTGTTTTTTTGACAATTGCGCGAAATTGTATATTTATATGCATGTTTATATACATATTATATATTAGTATACAACATATCTTATAAGGTATGTGGTAAATATTACCATACATTTTTTCCTTCATATATAATAAAAAAATTAATAATAATAACATTAAAACAACAGATATTATTAACAAACTTGGTTTTATTTTAATATAAATTCTTCAAGTAAATCAAATTAATAATAATCAATAAGAAGGCATATGCAAATACAAATACGTGAATTTATATATGTACATATGCGCATATACATACACATATACGCTCACTTAAGTACGAGAGAGCAAGATGTCGAACGTTGCCGTTCGTTTGCTTTGTTTGCTTTGTCGTTCGTTATGCGCTTTCGCTTGCAGTTCATTCAAGGTAACGACAATAAGCAAGGTAACGACAAATGCGCAAGGTAACGGCAATGAGCAAGGTAACGACACATTTTTTCGTGCGTGCAGCCTGTTAAATCGAATTATAAGACGTTATCACGTCAAAAAAGCAAACACGTATATGTTCGTTACTATAACGATGAGTACTCGTTACTATCGTATCGTTACGTTACTCGTTACTTTTGATACCTTATCCATAACGCAACGAATCGAATATGTTGTATCGTATGGTACGCGTACAGTATGTGCCCATTTACACGAGGAGAAATCTGGAAGGGAAACATTTTGTTCGGGGGTGAAGGACGGCCGCGGAAGAGAGAAGGGAATTTGTCTCCTGTACTGGCGACACGCTTTGCTCTTCTTATTCGTATTTCCAATCTTAAAGCAATTTTTGACAGTTGCTTCATTTGTTTTCTTCTTTTGTGGGAGAAGGTTCTGAGTTATGTGTTGGTTTTCAAGCAAACGGAAGATGACAAACATCCGAGCACTGCTTGGGAAATGCACGATTATTTTTGCTAGTAAAGTAGGTATAATTTAAAATATATTATGGGGCATGTTTACGTTGAATTCTAATTTTCCCCGCATTTCTAGATACTTAAGTTAATTTAAGTTAATTATTTATGTATGAAGTATTTTTAATTTAATTTTTTTTATTCAAGTACAACAATTTATAAATATATTTAAATAAAAAAACAACAAATTATTTATTATTTAACCAGTTTGCATTTTTCATTCATATATTAAGAAATTACATGTAAGCGCGTGCGAGAATACATCCGAACCAGACGATGCTAAAGCATTAAATGTCCAAATGTTGCCGAAAACAATTTTGCCCGTGTGGCCGCGAATGAGACATGAAAAGAGAATTTCCAGTGTCTCCCTTCCAGATGTCTCCTCGTGTAAATGGGCACTATGACGTTGGGACGTCACAAGAAAGTGGAGAACTGCAAATGAAGTATTGGCTGAATCTCCCAAATTATAATGAAAAAGCAACAAATAGGTGTCAAAAAGTATTTTTTGACAATAACATTTAAACAACAAAAATCTTTCGTTCCTGATCTAAAATCTTTTCCATTCCCTTTGGCTGAATAGAGCTGTGCTTCTCGCTTAATATTTGGCTCGATTTGGAAAAAGTCCTTTCAGATCGTACAGAAGAAGCCATAACTGATAAATATTTATCAGCCAAGCTCGAGAGCTCCGCTTATAGAATTGCCCGTGCTTGCCACCATTTCAAAGGACACTCATTTCGAGATATAATTCTTTCCTCTAAATATTGCCTCATAGTAATAATACTGCTGCTAACTACAGAGTTTGAAGCTGACACTGACGTCGTCACAGCGTCAAAATCTTTCCAAATTGAATCGTTATCAGCGTCAGTGTTGCTAGTTTTTCAGCTCAGTTTTCAATGCATCTTTCGCAGATAAATCAAACCTAAATGCCAGCTTCTTAAAACGCGGGTCTAATAGTGCTGCTTTAGATAACACAGGGTGCCTGTAACAATTCTGTAACTTTTATATTCCGTTAGTATTTTATTTGCCAGTTTCTTTCCTGTATCTGTTAATATATTCATAGTTAAACTGACCAAAATTCTGGCCATACTTTCCGTCGAAGCCATGACCATTGAAACAGTCACCTTTTTTTCTGAAGACATATCTTCAGTGAGTTCTTTGAATGGCTTCAGAATTTTTATTATTTCTGACAGTGTCTGCCATTCGCCTGCTGAAAGAAATGAGCGTGCGCTATACGCGCATGCGCAAACAAACGTACATCAGCAAACGTTTTTATACACGTATAAACCTATTAGGGGGCGTCCATAAATTACGTGAGATGTTTAAGCGGGGAGGGGGTCGAGTCAAATCTCATCTAATCTTACGTTGGAGAGAGGGGGGGGGGGGGGGTCTCGGCAAATATCACGCAATTTTTTTTCTGATTGAAACAAAAAAAATTATACTATTTTGGTCCATTATCCAGATTGTACATGCTTAAGATTTAGTCTTAAGCGTAATCGTAGTATGATTAAGATCATTCACTAATTCGTTCGAAAGAAAATAATTTCATTCATACTTCGACGTTATATGTACATTACTACTGTCAAACCACCATATTTGTTTTATACCAAATAGCTCAATTTAATCTGAATTTACGGTACAGTGCAGCCCGTCGTTTGTTTTCGCGCCACTATCAGCCGAACGCGCGACTCGATGAACAAGAGCGTACGAGCTGAGTGGCAGCGACACACGGACAGGTTCCAACCTTCTTTGTTTATTCTTGTAAATGTTTTACTCGACTTAGTTCATGCTCTTACTAATTTAAAATGAGCTATCAAGATTTTTATAACGCATACGTCTATAAGGCGAAGAAGTCCTGCCACGACGATGTGGTAAAATTATGAAGAAGAGTTAATACATCACATTAAACATGAGATTGAACGGCTTCTCAGGGAATCCACTGAGAGAAAAGTTCGGTCTGCTTTAGCATACCTTCAAAAGGTAGGTTAAATATATATTTTTTTAAGAAAATATTTTTTTTTATATAAAGTTTAATGTTACAATTAATAGCATAAAAAAAACTCAAACAGTGAATTTCTTGATAAAATATGCTAAAATCATAACTACAAACTATTAGCGCGGTCTTCACTGTTTTCACATAATTCAAAATCAGTTTCTTGTGATCAGCGATGATGAGGATGAAGCTATGTCGAACACTACACCATCTAACGTACGTCCCACTCCAGCATAAGATACTATGAAGAAACAGATTGCTAAGCTGCATATGGAGCTTGACCTAAGTGCTCAGCGCACGCCGGAGTGATCTGCAAATGATTCTTCACGACCGTTTTCTGCCACCTCCATACCCTATCACTCAGGTTGATGGACGTTTGACAATTTCGGACTTTAAAGAACATGACGGAAAGTCATTTGCTCCATTTCGAATACGCCTACCGATTCAACCGCTGAATGCATTCATCAGCACACCTTATGATCTCTATTGCCCAAGTATACGTGATAGTTTAGAGAAAAGATGCTGCAGTACATGCGGTATTTACTTCGCATCTATCACAAGAGCTGCAGAGCACAGGCGAGCAGCTCACATTGCACCAGCTAAGCAAGCGCGTATGTTCCGCAAAGTGCGACCCTCACGGATTGTCACAAGACGAGCTAATGAGTTACTGTGCGCAAGCGTCAACGGCTTAGCGTGGCTAGATCAGAACGAAGTTGAAGGAGCAGATGATTTTACTGAAAATCATGTGGACATGTTGGTCCCAATAGTCTCTCTTGAAACCGCGCATGATTCTCCATGGACTGAATTAGAGAAAATATTCTGTTTTTAATCGCAGTAGTTACGATTTAAGTCTTCTATTGTTAAATTTTTATTACACTTATAGCTCTGAGCAATATTGATTACTAGTCTTAACTAATTGTAAATAAAAGCACGAAGCAAATTTTTTTTTTCTCTTTTTACAATAACAATCCAACGCGTTTACATAAGAAACCCACATTTTGAAAAATCTCACGTGAGATTGGGGGTTGAATAAAATCTCACGACATCTCACCAGGAGGGGAGGGAGGTATAGAAAATTAAAAAAAAAACACCTCACGTAATTTATGGACGCCCCCTTACCTACGTGAACTGAACTCATACTACAAAAAATGCGAGTAACGAAATATATTCGTGGGTAACGTTTCGTTACTCGGTACTAGAGAGCGCACCCGTTACTCAGTACCGAATACATACAGTTTGCTTCAGCTCTACTGCCGTGAGTCGACCGGTATTAGAAACAACTATTTCTTCATTTTGATCTTTCACTGAGATGCAAACCTACGTTCCCTCTGAATTCCGAATGGTAGTCATGCACCAGCCCATTCGGCTACGGCGGCCGCTTACACAAGCTAAGTTTTGTTAAACATATCCCAAGTGACGTGTCAGACAAAGTTTCCATCAAAATTTGTTTTTTCACCATAGCTGTTGCGGAGCCCCGCTTATTTAATTACGCAGTTTACCTATTTAAGTTATTTGTCATTATGTTTTATTCTTGTAAATTTGCCGTTTATTATTTCTCCAGTTTATGTATATAACCACCGTTTTGCAAACCGGGATGCGTTTCTCCACTTTTGTGGCTGCTTATAAAGGGTGGTTAAATTTCAAGGGCCGATGTTGAATGTGAACTCCACCTAAACGCCAACGACACCGTTGGACTTCTTTCTTTGGGATTATTTGAAAGAAAAGGTGTACGTCGATAAGCCAGCATCAATTCAAGAGCTAAAGTATGAGATAATTCGGCACATTAACGGCATAGAACCTCAATTATGCCTCAGCGTCATCGAAAATTTGGACCATCGGAGTGAGGTGTGCCGCCGAGGCAGCGGCGGCCACTTGGGTGATATTTTGTTCCATACGTAATTGAGCCATACCAATATTATCATAATAAAGAGAAATGACAATAATTTCCTGAAAAAATTGTATTTTATTCAAAATCAACACCGGCCCTTGAAACTTAACCACCCTTTATTAATGTACGGTAAATGCAATTGGTGAAACCGTTCACCTAAAATTGTATATAAACAGGACGAGAACATATCTTAAGCAGTCGCGGTCAGCTAAGAAAGTAAAAGAACTCATCGCGGTGAGTATTTGTTAATTAGGCTGTGCTTTCCTTTTCTACCACGATATATTTGCTTATAATGTCTAAGTGCGTGGACCGAATTTAAAAATTATAACACGCAAATGTAGTCACTATATCAGCCTTTTGATTTGTATTACTTTTTATAAATTAAAATTAAGAATTAATAGCAATATTTAACGTTAAAAATACGTATTTTTTGCATAAGCTTGAAAAAATGCCCTATTACAGACGCTTATTTCACTTAAATACAAACACAGAAAAGTAACAAAATCACTTATAAACATTCTTTATTACATTAAGATTCGATTTAAAGCTATTTTTACTACATAATAGTCCAAATTCTATTAAAATTCTATTATTACAAATGTTCTTCTAACCGTTTGTAATACCGTGCAGAATAAATTTGAGGAGCGAACTGTCAAACGAACGATGAGAGAGAGAAGAACAAAGCGAAATAAGAAAAACCCAGTCAACCAAAAGGGAACACTTCTTTTATTGTTATTTCTATTATTTATAGGGGCGCTTTTTTGATTTCAAATATACATATATATTACAAAAACAAATATTTTTACAAATACTGAACATTTGGAATAAAAATCGCGCGATTTTTAGTCAAAATTTTCGCCTGCGGGGCTTTTTTGATTTCAAATATACATATATATTACAAAAACAAATATTTTTACAAATACTGAACATTTGGAATAAAAATCGCGCGATTTTTAGTCCAAATTTTCGCCTGCGGCGATTTTTGGTTTCAAATATACATATATATTACAAAAACAATTATTTTTACAAATACTGAAAATTTGGAATAAAAATCGCGCGATTTTTAGTCAAAATTTTCGCCTGCGGCGCTTTTTTGATTTCAAATATACATATATATTACAAAAACAAATATTTTTACAAATACTGAACATTTGGAATAAAATTGCGCGATTTTTAGTCAAAATTTTCGCCTGCGGCGATTTTTGGTTTCAAATATACATATATATTACAAAAACAATTATTTTTACAAATACTGAAAATTTGGAATAAAAATCGCGCGATTTTTAGTCCAAATTTTCGCCTGCGGCGCTTTTTTGATTCCAAATATACATATAGGTATATTACAAAAAGAAATATTTTTACAAAAAAAAAATTTTATAAATAGTGAAATAATGCAAAATCGGACAATTTTTGACCTGAATTTTCGCCATCGGCATTCATAACTTTTACGATAAAACCACGTTTTAATAAGTGCTATGAAATGTAAAACCTAATTTAAATGCTTGCTGGGTTGACGACTGCTGTATACTCTTCTCTTCAACTGTATTTCAGTACAAACTGCAAATGCGGTCGGATAAAACCTAATTTTTAAACTTCTCCTGGGAGTTCCATAGGGACACTAGGAGGTTGGAGCTTTCACAGTTATAATGGTATGACCTTGCTCTTTCTAATGGGCGTGGTGGGTGGTGCCACGCCCCCTCCCTCTCTGCCCCCCATTCAAATATATCGTGGTAGTAAAGGAAAGTTTTGCCGTTAATTATTTATAACATGTATGCACTTGTTTAAATTTTAGATTTAAACGGAACTAAGCGGTTATGTATAGATTGGATCTTGTTAAATTCGTGCCACTGGATCGGCGGTAATAGCTAACACGCAAACCTTGAAATCTATCATCCTGGCGTTTTTACAACGTACAAGAAAAAGAGTTTCGAACAACGCGCATTTATTAAAGTTGGTGGCGCTAGACCAACAACAATGTTTTCTACGCTTGATTGCCACGGCAAAGTAGAAAACAAAAAATTAATTCGCCTTGTTTTATGCTCTGCTGACAGCCACATGGACACAGCAAAAAAAAAAAAAACAAAATCATCTGATTTCCCAACACCACCTTTAATAGATTCGCTTTGATTTCGAAACTAGTCATTTCGAATCTGAATACAGCATACCATTTGAATATTTCGAGGAGCGGAGTTAGGAAATCGCAACTACAAAAATTCTTATTCTAATATAAATACCAAATATGCACTTACTTACCCAATTTACTACAGGTGTTTATCCTCCGGGTAACATTTTATCAAAGTCATTTTACTTGGATTATAAGTTTTTATTTTGTTACATTAAATTCTCGTTTTATTAGTTGACTGAATATGTATACAATTTTAATATCTTAATATCTTATATTACGTGTACAAGTATCCATAGTAGATAAAACCAACCATTTAATATAATATTTATGGTAAAACTGGATGATTTTTAAACAAAGACATAGGTGCGGCCCTGAATTTTTTACATAAAAAGTTTAATTCTCATTCTCAATATTTGACAAAAAAGTTTTGCATTAAGCAATACATACATACATACATTAGGTGGAGTGATTTCGCTTCTTAGTCGCTTTTGGCAGACCTGTAGAAGATTGACTTTCTATCCCAGAAACAAGGATGCAAAATGTGATATTATTTGCCTCAACGTATGCTAAGGGGCACCATTCAGTTTTGAAAAAAAATTTTCATTTTCATTTTACAAAATTATGTACGAACATTTATGCATACAATTGTAACTTTGTATGATGTTTGATGCACTGCTGGATGTTGCTTGATTTCAAAGCGTTCCATAAGTAAAGCAACTTGTAACGCTATTTAGTGCTTTGTTGTATTTGGTGTCATCAAATGATTTTCAGTGACGAGACTGCAAGTTGTGCTGGTTTTTATTATTTCTTATTTAAGTTATTATTTTATTAAAATCTTTATTATTACAAACAAAAAACTAAAAATCGTTAATATACGAATACAGTCTGTATCAGAAAAACAGGAACCGCGATTATTCATGAAGTATAAAAGATATATATTGTAAAACCCTTAAGGTCGCCTATTGATGGAATGTATGTTAATGTAAGTGTAGGCATAGTATAAGATACACCCAATAATGTAAACGTAGAGTAATGCTAAGAAGAGATGTAGTATTAAGTAAAATAAGGCAACCCTAAATGACAAATGGAAGAAAGAATAAAATGGAAGTCACTTCCGCTTGGATCGTAAAAATAGCCAGTCGTTTTATTTCTATCAGAATTTAATCGTGAGCCATCCGGCTTTAAAATATCTGGAAATACCCTCGATTTACAACTCAGGTGTGGGGTTGTGCAAACGCAACCCAATAAACTACACATTTTAAAGATAACTTTAATATTTTGCGAGATAATGGCAAATATTCGCCAAGAACTAACTAACGTGCTGACTGAGGCTGGTGTGGAATTTCCAACTACAGCAACGACAACCCAATTGCGCCGATTGCTGCGGGATGTGGTAGGAGCCACTCGGAGCACGGAAATTTCAAGAAATGACGATAATTTAAATTCTGCCGCTACTGCTGGTACTGCCGCTGTTGATGCCACTGCTACTGCCGACGTTTTCACCTCTGCTGACGACACTGCCGGTACTGACACTAATGCTGCTACTAGTGCTACTGCCGCTACTAATGCTACTGCCGCTATTGATACTACTGCCGCTATTGATATTATTGCCGCTTCTGATGTTTTTGACTCTGCCGCTACTGATGTACGTGCCGCTGCTGACGTACGTGCCGCTGCTGACGCTACCAATATTAGAAACTGTGGACGGACTAGTATGTTTATTGGTCTAGATGAAGAGATCGCAGCTTTGCAAAAGCGGATAGAAATTCTCAAGCTGGCCAAACAAATCGAAGAACTCGAAGGCCGTCCGAAAAATCAGAGTATACGGCGTCTGGAATTTGGGGACCTTGAACATGCCATCCCCAAATTCAGTGGAGATGATGTCACTTTAACGGTGAACCAATTCCTAAAAGATTTTGAGGATCTAATGGAATCGACTGGAGCTGACGACCGATTTAAACTGCTTGCACTTCGTCGTTCGCTGACGGGCACGGCGAAAGTTTTCCTGACGACAACAGTAGCGTTGAACTATGGTGCGCTAAGAAAAGCGCTAAAAGACGAATTCGACATATCCGTCACACGGCATGAGATATATAAGATGTTGGCACAACGTCGCTGGAAGCGGAAAGATGAGTCGCTGCACTGTTATGTGCTGACAATGCAAGCCTTAGGAAAACGAGCCAATGTCAGCGATCTTGAGGTTATTGATTTTATTATTGATGGAATCGGGAATGTCCCAAACTCGCATATCCTTATGACGGCCCGAACCTTAGACGAATTCAAGACGCTGGTGATCCGTTTCCAAAACAAATATTTTGCAGTTGGCACGGCACAGACAGCAGCTCCCAAAACAACAAAACCAGCAGCCGAACAAAAAATAAAGTGCTACAATTGTTCGAAGGATGGCCACATCAAACCCAACTGCCCTTACCCTATGCGACCAAATGACGCCTGTTTCCGATGTTGGAAGATGGGGCACGATCACCGATCCTGCCCGAACCCACCAAAAGTTTTGAAGCCCCGAGAAGTTGCTGCCGTACAAGTGGATACAGACCATGACGTGGTTGGCGCATTTAATTATTCCGACTAGCTTTATCCAGGAGTCACTGGTTCCTAAAGGGGTCCAAAAGGAATGTGTAAAGAGACCAGTTCAAAAATACAAAGGCATGGGTGGGAAATATATTGAAATACTTTATGTTTTAAAAACTTTTGTTAAATACTGTGGAAAAATTGAAGAAATTGAATTAAATGTAATTTCCAATAGAAATATGACTATGCCAATTATTTTGGGCCGTGACTTCCTGGGGTTGTTTAACATTAAATTATCAAAGGCACTGAAGAAATATAGTAAGCATAAGTTGTTTCAAATACGGTCCCTTATGGAGCCAAAAAGCTTAAATTCTTTAACCGACTCGAATGCATTTATCGCAGTTGCGGAACAGCATGAGTTAGGAAGAAACCATGCTAGTAAAATCATTCTAAATGATTCCTTGTCTTTGGGTGAGTTCACTGCCGTTGACGTACCTGACATTTTCCATATTGATTTTTCATCTGACGAATGTAATGTTGACGTGTGTCCTAACATGACTAAAATCTGTCGTGATAAATTAAAGCAGCTTATTAATGATAATTATTTAAAGTCAAAAATAAAGCCCGAACCATACAAATATGAGATGAAGATTCATTTGACAACTGACGTTCCTTTTCATTCCGCCCCCCGCCGATTGTCATATTTGGAGCGCAGCCAAGTGCAATCCATCATTGATGAACTTCGTGAAGAGGGGATCATAAGACCGAGTGACTCGCCGTATGCCTCAGCCGTAGTATTAGTGAAAAAGAAGAGCGGTAAAATCCGTATGTGCATAGACTATAGGGCCCTTAACAAACTTACCATCAGGGATAATTACCCGTTACCTCTGATTGATGACTGTATCGAATATTTACAAAATAAAAGGCATTTTTCAGTATTAGACTTGAAAAGCGGTTTCCATCAGGTGCATATGGCCCCTGAATCCATACCATTAACTTCTTTTGTGACTCCAAATGGACAGTTTGAATTTCTGAAAATGCCATTCGGACTGAAGAATGCACCTGCGGTATTCCAACGATTTATCAATCATGTCTTTCGAGATATGGTTGATAATAGGAAAATTATTATTTATATGGACGATATTATTATCGCTACCGAAACATTTGACGAACATGTAGACCTGCTGAAGACCGTATTAACCAGACTTACCTTGCGCGCACTAAAACTCAATCTGGAAAAGTGTAAATTTGGATATGACGAAATCGAATATCTGGGGTACTCAGTAACCAGGACAGGAATACTGCCGAACAACTCCCATATTAAGAGTATACAAAATTTCCCTATACCTACTAACTCAAAACAACTGCAGTCATGCATAGGTCTGTTTTCTTATTTCCGCCGATTTGTACCTTCCTTTTCCCAGATAGCCAAACCTTTGCAGAACTTGCTTAAGAGAGACGCGCGATTCGAGTTTGATCAGGAGTGTATTGACGCATTTAACGAGTTAAAATTTAGGCTGACGCGGAGCCCAGTTTTGGCCATATATAGTCCCAAAAGGGAAACCGAATTGCATTGTGATGCAAGCAGCATAGGTTTTGGAGCAGTGCTATTGCAGCGGCAGGACGATGAAAGGTTTCACCCAATATCATATTTCTCCAAAACAGCAACAAGTGCAGAATCAAAATACCACAGTTTTGAGCTGGAGACGCTAGCAATCATATATGCATTGAGACGGTTTAGGACTTACTTAGAGGGTATTCCCTTCACAATAGTAACTGATTGCAACTCACTAACCTTAACTCTTGATAGGAGGCAGCTTAATCCCAGAATAGCTAGGTGGGCCCTTGAATTAGAGAACTTTAATTATAAAATAAGACATAAGCGAGGTGCTGCGATGGGCCACGTCGATGCATTAAGCAGGAGACAGATAGGTTTAATCATAGATGTGGATGATATCCAATTCCAAATACAAGTCGCACAAGAGCGAGATAACCATGTTAAGACTATACGAGACCGTTTGGAACGCGAAAATGTCACTGACTATGATCTAATGGACGGGGTTGTTTACAAAAGAAATCAAGACGGGAAGATGGCCCTATACGTACCTCATGAGATGGAGTCTAATGTCATACGCGTGATACATGAAAAAATGGGTCATTTAGCAACTGAAAAGACACATGAGAAGTTAAAATTGTACTACTGGTTTCCCAATATGAGATTAAAAGTGGAAAGGTTTGTAAGAAATTGTCTGAAGTGCATAATGTATGCCACACCCCCACAGAATAAGGAAAGAACTTTGTATCCCATCCCCAAAACTGCTTTGCCATTTGATACGATCCACTTGGATCATTTTGGACCATTACCATCGATTAGATCTAAACGTAAACACATTTTAGTTGTTGTTGATGGTTTCACAAAATTCGTAAAACTTTATCCGTGTAATACAACAAGCACTAAGGAAGTTATTAATGCTCTTGACAAGTACTTTAGTTATTATAGTAGACCAAGGAGAATTGTGACTGACCGAGGAACCTGTTTCACCTCTTTAGAATTTAGTTCATTTTTAACGAAACGAAATGTAAGTCATATAAAAGTTGCTGTAGCTTCTCCACAGGCAAATGGTCAGGTAGAAAGAGTAAATAGAGTTCTAAAGACGATGCTGGGTAAACTGACGGATGAAATTAAGCATGACGACTGGGTTAGTAAATTACTTGAGGTGAAATATGCCATGAATAACTCAATTCACAGTACCTGTAGGGATACTCCCAGTCGACTCTTGTTTGGCGTGGAACAAAGGGGAGTAATAGTGGATGAGTTTACCGAATACTTTCAGGATATGTTGTGTCCTGATTACGAACGAGATCTTACCCAGATACGAGACAGAGCATCTAAGGCTATTACAGCTAGGCAGGAGTATGACGTTAAGCGGGCTTCAAAGGGTAGCCCTAGTACCCAATACATCCCAGGTGATTATGTGGTCATAAGGAATGTAGACACCACGGCTGGTAGTAACAAGAAATTTATACCCCGATATCGAGGTCCTTATGTCATTCACAAAAGTTTAGGAAACGACAGGTATGTTGTCCGCGACATTGGCGGTTGTCAGCTCACCCAGCTTCCGTATGATGGGGTTATCGAGGCTCACCGAATAAAAAGGTGGGTTCAGCAACCCGATGAATGCATAGAGTTGGAAAGTGATCCCCTAGGAGATTATTCTGAGTTTGATGAACCGCGAATGATCGAGGGCGATCACTTATCAGGTTTGGCCGAGTTGTAAAACCCTTAAGGTCGCCTATTGATGGAATGTATGTTAATGTAAGTGTAGGCATAGTATAAGATACACCCAATAATGTAAACGTAGAGTAATGCTAAGAAGAGATGTAGTATTAAGTAAAATAAGGCAACCCTAAATGACAAATGGAAGAAAGAATAAAATGGAAGTCACTTCCGCTTGGATCGTAAAAATAGCCAGTCGTTTTATTTCTATCAGAATTTAATCGTGAGCCATCCGGCTTTAAAATATCTGGAAATACCCTCGATTTACAATATTTAACGTTTTTTTTACATGAAAGTATGTACAAAACTACGAGTCGCAATTACTCAATAAGCCATGTAGACTTCATCGTTGTCTTCATCGCGCTTTTGCCACCGCGGCGTAAGATAATTTCGGTCCTTTCGAATGCGTACATGAAAATACCGCCTCAAAACGCTTTGCGTACTTCTCACTCATTTTTGTTTGCTTACGTTTATGGGAAAGTTTCGAACGACATTAACATGAGTTAGCACTGGCGTCGTAGCCCTTGAGTGGGACTATTATGCAGTAAAAAGCAGAACGAAATATATCTTGCAGTTACAAAAAAAAAAACGGTTCTTTTTGTCTGACACAGACTGTTTGAAGTTTATTAATAGCTTAGTAAAATTTCGTTCATTTTCCCAAATTTGCTTAAGCTGGAGACATCTCAAAATCTTTTATTTACTAAAAAGATAATATTTTGTGATTTTAATAACTCTTATAAAGACAACTTTTTGTTGCTGTATCATTACAAAAAAAAAAATATATATATATATAAAAAAATTCCATATATTTCGCTCCACCTTAGAAACATATTTATATACATACATACATACATTAATACGTAACTAGATAGACCCATCCAACCAGCTGAGTCCGTAAAGTTTACAATTAGGACGCTCCTAGTGTGCTAAAGATAAAAGGGTCTTTAGGACAAATAGGTTTTAAGGGGTTAGGGGTAGTCAGAATTTTCAAAAAAATCGATTTTTTTGCATTTACTTAAGGTATAATATCTTAAACATATTGTGTGAAAATGTGAAGTGAATCCGACAAATACTTTCCGAGTTATTCAACAATTAACAAAGGGCGCTCGGGCGCTCCGGAGCGTTCGAGAGCAAGTAGCTGGTGCTGCACGTATGAAAGTGGCAGAAAGCGCTCTAACGACAACACTCGAGAAGGTAAAATGCTACGTAGGCAACAGCAAATCGATATTTTGGAAGCTACTATGACGACTGAAGAACTAAATATTATATGGCCCAGGAATAGATGACACAGTGTAAGTAATTAAATAATTCGTATAACTCTACATAAATTAATAGCAAAACTTTAAATGCGTTTTTCTCAAAACTATGTTTTTTGAACTGGTGATCACTGTTATTTAAAAACCGCTTGGAAGATTTCAATAAAATTTATACTGCTTTTGAAAAACATAAAAAACTTGTGCCTTATCGAAGGATTTTTTTTTTATTTCGATTTTTTAAACAATTAATTGTCGGTTTTTTTTCAAAAATCTGAAAAATATTTCCTGAGGCCGCCATACCTTTAATTTAGAAAAAAAGCTTCGATCAGGCAGAAGATTATCTATTAATAAAACTAATTTCCCTTGTCGGATTGATTTTAGATGAGTCTCTAAGGACTTGTGATGATCACCGCAAGGGACTTCTGGAGAAACGGGCTCCACACAAACAGCCATAACTTTTACAATTATTAATTTTTTTTTGAAATTTTGCTAAAATCAAATCGAAAAATAATGTATTAATGCTATGCTTTTATTTTTGCCAAATAAAGCAATTGACTCGGGCCTCTGACCACCCCTAACCCCTTAAAGGAGCATAACCGTCGGGGAAAAGAACATTTTCAATATGTATATAGGAGCATCTCAGAAATATCATACCAAATATTTGTAGAGAACGACCGAACTTCGTTTTCGGCCATGTTCAGCCACGAAATTTTCCGGTTAGACTCCTCTATGATTTTTTTAAAACGTGTTCTTCGATCATCCAGAGACAATCATTCGTCAACAATTTTTTGCAGCTATTTTAGTCATTTATAATTTATATATAATAATTGTTTTATAAAAAAAAGATTAAATAAATAAATATTAAATAAAAGAAATTTCACATAATTTTAGGAGCAAGAGAGGGGAAAAAATAAATAAATATGTAATAAATAAAATAAATTTTTTATTATAATTTGGAAATACGTTGCTTTGAAGTCACTTTGCGTCTTGTGAGGGCCAACAAGCTGCCGGTTAAATGCATCTGATTTAATGTTAGTTTTTTATATTTTTCCTTTTTTAAAATCATAGTTTTCGATCAACAAGGGTATAACAAGGACTTTATTTAAAAATTTGTTTTAGAAATTTTTAGTTTTTATCAAATATGTTCAGTGTAAATGTGTATTGCTTTGGAAGTTTTTTTTTTTAATTTTTTTTATTATAATTCGTTTAAAACGTGTTTCATTCATATCAATTGGTTGGATTCTTATAATAATACACAATATCATTTCATTCAAACTTCTTAACTTTTTAGCTTTGAATGACCTGTTAGTTCGTCGTAAAGATGCGGCGATCAAACTCAGTGTCTTCAGATTAGCTGCACTTTTAAGGAAGCAAAAAAACAAAAATGGTATACTTTTTTAGGCTAAAACTGTTCCTTTCCTTGCTTATCAAATCGGGCACCAGTGTCGTACTATCGAAAAGGATACGCGGCTTAAGAAGAGAACTAGTTTGCAATTGTTCCAAACCGGTTTTTTTGGGCTTTAATTAGTGCATATCGTTCGGTTTATAAATGGCAGGATCGTTGAGTAAACACGAACTGGCATACAACATCACATGCGTTGAGTTCATGATTTTCACGTGCGGCTTCAATACATTTTTGGCGGGAGCGTGTCATTATTCTGTATTACAAAATTCTGGGTGACAAAATTCTGTAAATTGCAAAAAATTCTGCTTTTTTAAAATTCTGCTTTTTAAAATTCTGCTTTCCAAAATTCTGCTTTTTCAAAATTCTGCATGTTTAATGCGAAAAATTCTGCTTTATTCAAGTTTTGTGATTTTCATCATACAAGAAGTAACAAAATAAACATTTATTCCATAAATATACATATGTATATGTTTAAGCGATAACAATATTTTAGTTTAGTCAATTACAATATTTTTTGCAATTCTTTTTAAATATGTAGTGTGACTTAATTCATTTCTTTTCTTAATAAAATTCGTAGCTGTTCGTTTTTTTAGAAGAGTTCTACGCAAAAATACTGTGGATTGCGTAGCCGGAGTTGGACTGATGAGGGTTATTTTTTTGAAGCGCGGCCGAAGGCCGCCCACGCGAAAAGAGGTTCTACGCAAAAATACTGTGGATTCTATCGAAACTGAAGAAAAAAATATTATTATTATTATTTTTTATTTAATATCTCGAATAATAATAAAAAATAATAATAATAATAAATTAAATAATTACATTACCTCTTTAACATTGTTAACATAATATTTTAATACAGAATTTTGTAATACAGAATTTTGAAAGCAGAATTTTAGAAAGCAGAATTTTAAAAAAGCAGAATTTTAAAAAGCAGAATTTTTTTTTTAGAATTTTGTACATACAGAATTTCGACACCAACCCATTTTTGGCATCTCAGAAATAGCATACCAAATAGGGAAGGAATATTTGTAGAGAACAACCAAGCTACGTTTTCGGTCATGTTCGGCTACAAAATTTCGGCTAAAAAAGAGCCGAACTTTGGTGGAACATTTTCTTAAAATTTTTTGGATAAAAATTGTATAATAACAACTTTTAAATTTGGCACATTTTTCGAATACTGCCGTCAAAGTCCAATTTTTTTTTAATTGCTTTGAAATATTTATCTGCTTCTCAATCGAGTATGGCTAATGCGCAACTATTCAGTGTTGCAAGTAAGCTCTGTACCGCAGGACTGTGTCGCTAGGAAGATGAAAATGCCGGTAAGGTAATGTTTTTACATTACAAAAATAAAATAAAAAAATAAAATTATTCAACTATACGTATTAAATAATTATTAAAGTGCACACATAAAAATAATTAATTTTTTGTTTGTCTCGCAAGAATATGCAAGCATGAGTTGAAAGTAATGTGATTGAAACTTAACTACCTGCTTTTGCTTTGTTAATAATAAAAATACTGGTATTTCAAAAAATCATTTATGGTTTATTACCTGAACGCTTCAAAATGTTCGATTCGGATTCGGCTAAAATAAATCGATCCTTAAAAGACGCTGTTCGGCCGTTCTCTATTTATTTGGATCTTTAAGTTCTGCTTCCCATGTATGGAAGCAACTAAGACCCAAAGGTGTGCCGCATATGAGGCTTCATCTTATTTACTATTCAGGCTTGTAAGTGAAAATGCAAAACCAAATCACGAGTATGAATTTACTTTCGCTCATCAAAGCCATGAAATTTCGCCAGCAACTTATTTGGTTTACCGTGAAATGTTGCTAGCAACATTGATTCTCAAATGAGAAGAAACGTGAAATTTATGAGCATCGCTCCAGAAGCATTTGGCAAATTTCGTTAAGAAAAAGGTTTCTAAACAAATTAATGCACACACATACATACATATTGACACAAAAAAATATAAAGCAGATTTACTTACACTCTTTGCGAAGACGGTTCACCTTCGGAATATGCGAACTCAGGCGCTACATACGCAAACATGTGCATTTTGAATAGGTGTGAAAGAATGTTGCTAGCATGTTGCGCGGTGTTTTCACGGCGTGAACTGTGCACTACTCTGCCGTGAGATATATGTATGTATACGAAATTTCACGCAAATTCCACGGCAATGCAACTTGTATGGATATTGACAGCCATTTCACGTGAAACTCGAACTTAGTACATACTATGTTTTAGAGACAACTGGCGTCTTGCAATTTTTATGCTGTTTATAGTTTCACTAATTTTGTTATTTGTATGTATACTTTGTTTTCTGTTATTATTATATTGTGTAACGTTGTATTTTTATTGCGGTTTATTTTCTTAGTTGCTTATTGCGGTTATCGTGGTCGTATAAACAATGTATATACATACATTCATATACTTATACATACATATGTGTACATACATATCTATATTATATTAATTGAGACTACGTTTGATTCATATACAAGTATAAAATCTATTATACATATGTGCATATGTTGGTAGGTATGCGCTCATGTATGTCTCATTCATAAGTTCATACATACATACTTACATACATATATTAAACCGTATGTGCTTGTTATTACTTGCACTTCTGTACATGTTTTATGTTTTGGGGAATTTAGAGGGGAAATCCGCCATTTTAAGAATTTTCGTCTGATGCCTGTCGTTTCACACTCTCAAGCATTATTTTGAATAACTGCCACATACATACATACATACCATATATTGGCTCCAGAATAAAGTACAATTTTGACAATTTTTTAATGCGAACGATTGAAATAGATTTTTTTGTTGTTAAATTAGCACTATTTACTTTCGAATTTAATATGTAGATGAAACGTAGTCCACAATATTTTGAAAATGCAATTTTTTCATATGTACATACATACATGGCGCGGCGGGAAAAAAGAATACTGCGCTGTGGTAACACTGGACGTTAGAAACGCCTTTAACACAGCTAGCTGGCAACGTATACTGGAAACCCTGAGGAGTACATTGTGACAGCAGGTGCTCCTCAGGGATCAGTTCTGGGTCCACTGCTATGGAACTTAATGTATGACGGGGTTCTAAGACTGGATATGCCCCCTAGAACTAAAGTCATTGGATTCGCGGATGACATCGGCGGTGGTCATGGTGGCAAAGCAAATCCACGAAATTGAGAGGATCGCCAGCGAATCAGTAAGCATGATCAATGCTTAGCTAAGGTCTATGAAGTTGGAATTAGATGAGCATAAGACCGATGTAGTCCTAATAAGTAGCAGAAAGATAGTATAAACTATAAATGTAGATGTTGGGACTGTAACTATTAGTTCAAAACCCGCTATTAAATACCTATGTAGGTCTGATGATTGACAGCCGTTTGAACTTCAAAACGCATCTGGGATGTGCTGCGAAGAAGGCATCGAGTGTGCCGTCCTGTCTGTAGCGAATAATGCCAAACAACGGCGGACCTAGCCATAGCAAAAGAATCCTATATAGCAGGGCAGTCAGCTCGGTTTTCTTATATGCCACCATTCGGAATTCACTGAGAGGTCGTTGGTTCGAATCTCGGTGAAAGCAAAATTAATAAAAACATTTTTCTAATAGCGGTCGCCCCTCGGTAGGCAATGGCAAATCTCCGAGTGTATTTCTGCCATGAAAAAGCTCCTCATAAAAATATCTGCCGTTCGGAGTCGGCTTGAAACTGTAGGTCCCTCCATTTGTGGAACAACACCAAGACGCACACCACAAATAGGAGGAGGAGCTCGGCCAAACACCTAACAGAAGTGTACGCGCCAATTATTTATTTTTTTTTTTTTGATCTGGGCTGACGCACTGAACATAAATAGCTACACAAAAAAACTGATAGCCGTCTATCGGCTAAGCGCTTTGCGGACTATCTGCGGCTTCCGCACATTCCGGACATTTTGGCGAAAGAGAGTCCATTTAAGGCTATCCGAGCCCGACGGTAGAGCAAGTCGTCAGAATATTGCAGAATAAGAAAGGCGTCGTTCGATCGCCCAGTGGCAAGACCGTTGGAACAGATCACCGAAAGGCAGATGGACGCATGGGCTAATACCCATTCTTACGACGTGGTTAGAAAGGAACCATTGGGAAACAAACTTCCATCTGACCCAATTCCTTTCAGGGCACCTCCATAGATTCGGCCATGATAGTTCACCAAACTGGCCAATCTGCAAGGAGAGGGAAGAAGACGCTGGTCACGTTTTGTTTCAGTGCCCACGCTATGCTCCCGAAATTTGTAGCATATTAAACGCTGAGAATATTATAGATTTTATGCTAAAATCGGGTGATAACTTGAAAGCGAATCTGCGCGTATGTAAAACATACGATTATATGATTTCAGACGCGCGAAGATTCGTAGAAGAAATAACTAGCAGCCTATGAACTAACCAACCCCGTGAGGTAATTCCTTTTTTGGACTGTTCCGCGGGGAGAGTGGTAGATAGTGGAGAGGTGTTTAGTACGTAGGTGTAGCTGTGAGGATACAAGTCGTGCATACTGCTATGCCGGTATAGCAGTACTCATGAGAGTTGCCTCTTCATGGGCGTCATCCCGAAAAAAAACATATACATATATACATTTCTCACTAGAAAAAATGGTAGTTCGCAGCAACATTATTGATATTCTGCTCAGGAAAAAATTGCTTACTTTTTAAGATTTGAAAAGGCGCATTCTAATTTGAGCAAGTCCAAGATTATTAAGTCAGCTGTCAATCAAAGTATTTTCTGTATATGAACAGCTTCTAACATGCAAACCTTTAAACTATACGCGGCATTGCACCTTTGAATATAAATTCGTTGCTATTAGGGATGATCTAAAGTGATTTCTGCGACGTCCGGAATAAGGAAAAAAATATGGCAAAGGAAAGGTGTCAACAAGACATGTGTGTTCCCCTCTCTCTCTTTTTTTTATAATTTATATATGTATGTATGTTGCTGTTTAAAATATGGTTCATTATACCTTCTACTCAAATATGCACGAGTCGTTATCAATAAAACGGTCCGCGGATGACATATGGCAAAAATAAATTTAAATTCGAAGAACACACTTGAGCTTGACTTGTTTACAGTAGCACAGAAAACAAACTATGTGACATATCACGCTGAAATTTGCCATGTAAGCTTATAACAATCCTACCAAAAAACAAAAAATTTATTTTTGCCATATGTCATCCGCGGACCGTTTTATTGATAACGTCTCGTTCATATTTGAGGTGAAGGTATATGTAAAAAGCAAAGTGTGGAGAAAGTGCGCGCGTATAAAAAAAAAAAATTGTTACTCGTAAAACCACAAAAAAGAGCCCAAAATATACCGTTTACTTATTTTTTTCCCACTATGAAAAACGAAGAACATAATTTTGTTAAATGAGTAATTTCATCCGAATCGCATGGAATATAGAGTATAACATTAAAAAAATGCATTATCGGGGTTTTGTCATATTATTTAATTTTTCGGGATTTATATAGGAAATTTATTTATTTTTATTTTATTTTTATTTTATTTTATTTTCTTTTTGTTTTATTTAATTTAATTTAATTTAATTTAATTTTATTTCATTTCATTTCATTTCATTTCATTTCATTTCATTTTATTTTATTTTATTTTATTTTATTTTATTTTATTTTATTTTATTTTATTTTATTTTATTTTGTTTTATTTTATTTTATTTTATTTCATTTTATTTCATTTTATTTTATTTTATTTTAATATATTTTATTTTATTTTATTTTATTTTATTTCATTTCATTTTATTTTATTTTATTTTATTTTATTTTATTTTATTTTATTTTATTTTATTTTATTTTATTTTATTTTATTTTATTTTATTTTTTTTTTTTTTTATTTTATTTTATTTTATTTTATTTTATTTTATTTTATTTTATTTTATTTTTATTTTTTATTTTTTAGAAGTCTAAATATCAATAGCGCTAGCAACGGAGACTTTCATCTGGATATAGGAAATTACTTACAACCATCTTTAAGAATTTTTTTTTAATTTTAAATAGTTAGGAAAGAGAGGCCCACCATCTTTTATGTGCTCATCTCAAATTAGTTATAATAAAATATTATCAACTTTTTTTGCAAAAGCACACTTTTATTTTAATAAATTTGCATTAAAAAGCAATAATTTCAATTATTGCATGTATCGGAGTGAAAATAAAATATATTTCTTTCAATATTGATCCCTTCCTGATGCTATTTGTCATTTATTGTCTCGAACGAAGTAAGGTTAGCAGCTGTAAATTAAGAAACATTTAAACATCGATCGCTCATTTGTGCGGTCCCAACATGTCGTATGAGTGATTTCGATTTTTTTTTTATTATTATTTCGTGCTTTCATCATCTTACACTGCATACGTCATAAATATAGTGTATGTATGTATGTGCTATGTGTGTAAGCATATTATACTTTCATAATTTTTGATAATTCTATTTGTACGTATTTTGCATTTGATATACATACATACATACGTATGTGTGCATGTGCTTGTATACCATACATATCTATATTTTATATCTGGTTGATTAGCTCATTTCATTGCGGTCTATATTTATTTCGCCGTCGTAGTTTAGTTGTTGTCAAAGCTTGCCGATTTTGTTTGCTGCTTCCATGTATTTCTTTATACTTTCAAGCATGTAGGTATGGATTGGTTGTCTGCCAAATTAAAAACATTTGCATAAAATTAATGAATTACAAACAGGTTGATAAAGTGAGTTGCGAGAAAAAAGACAGAAGCAAAAATGAGCAATATAATGAAAAATAAATGACCAAGAAATTATTGTATTTACGTGAAAAAATTAAGTACATATATGTGTTTGTATGTATATGTACATAGCTGTGTGTATGTGAATGTGGCAATTAAAAAGGCGCGGTGCTAAAAAAGTACTAAATGCACAATTCTAAGTTAGATTTTGTACAGGGTCTACTTTGGTTTTAACTACCGAGCATACATAAAAAGTTTAACATTTTTAAGATTTTTTCGTTATTCTATGAATATCTCGCATGCTGGGTTTGTTATATCCGGAAATATTATATCTATATTAACGGACGCGCAAGCGCAATGAAACTTTCAGTGAATGCAAAAATCTATTCTACACCTCCACATATGAATGTCCATATGATATTTATAATGTTTGTTAAATTTCAAAACATATTTGTGCGGTACTGACCTACACTTTACTGCATTGTTAGAGCAAAACTTTTTATGTCTACATCGATGATCCCAAATAACATTTTTTTCTAGATATTTGTTTTTTTTTTGCAAAACATTTTAAGTCACGATACTATTGCTTTATTTTTGCAATATATGTAGTTTGTCATATTTACTCTTTAAGTCAAAATAAATAAAATATATCTGACATTTTAATAACCTCTCTAGAATTTCTTTTCAATAATGGTGAAGAAGTTCGATACAAGTTGGGCTCGTGTGTGGATTGAAATGTTCCACAAAAAATCACTCGCTAAATTTTTCTCTAGGGCGCTGAAAATATTACCATTAATTTAAACTTTAAAATTATTGAATACATATATTTAAACTGTAAAAACCAATCGCGCTGAAATGGGGCTTTACTACAACTCAAGAATACCAACATTTCAGATTTTAGGTCTCAAATAGCTCTTCAACTGCGCTACAAATCAATCGTGGCCTTTACAATGCATTTATAATTTGAACATTACATATATGCACACCTGATTTTATGTGCTCCAAACAGTCGTTATGTGAGTCAAATTTTACTGTTGGTACCAACACTTTGTTGTTTGTTATAGGCCAACAACAAGCGGTGTTCTCAAGCGGTCCCCCATCCAAGTAGTAACCGCGCTCGACGTTGCTTAATTTCGGTGATCGGACGAGAACCGATGTTTTCGGTGTGGTATGGACAAACACAGCCAAACACCTGACTTACATACGTGTACGCGCCAATCATTTATTTTTATTTTATCTGCACTTTGTTTCGTTTACTGTGCATTGCCATATGATTTCCGAATTCGTATTGATACAACTGCATTCAAACGAATACAACATAGAGCCTGAGAGCCATTTAAGGCGTTTGTGTGAGTAAAAAATTTTATTGCATGGTTCGACGTCCAATGTGGATATGAAACACAAATGTACGAAAAAGTTGTTTTCTGATAGCGGCCATCTCTGGCAGCCAATGACTAATCTCTCAGCGCTTTTCTGCTATTGAAAAGGTACTAATAAGAACCATCTGTTAGTATGAAACTGTAGGTCCTTTCATTTGTGAGATAATAGGAAAAATCGCGTCACAAATTGATTAAATGTAATTAGTTTGCTTTTTGTTTACTTTGATTAGTTGTATATTCCTGTTCTGGTTCCAGAGCTTACTCCAGCATGCTCCCTGATGGTTAAGACATTTTTTTTTGGCTTCCAAATGTCACAAAATATCAGTGTTTAAGTAAATTCGTAAATACCTACGTTTTTTTCTTGAAATTTTATATTACGACGAAGCTTCATTTGCACTATATGTATGTATGTTTGGCTATATGTACTCGTATTATATTTATGTCACTATTTATATAATATGATCACACAGTCGTTCGTACATTGATGCAAATATAAACGTAAGATCAAATGCATTAACCTAAAATGCTCACCATATTCGCTTCATCGTGAAAATTATTGTTGCAAATGCGCCGCACTTGTACAGTATTGTGTAAACCTAAGCAGTTTTTTCGGGAAATAAGAATTTCCATGCTGTAACGGTTTTTTTATTTGTCTTAAGTAAGCATTTTGAAAATGTTTAAGAAATGAATTTATAGTCGATTGGTCAGAATGCCATAAAGTTCTACCGATATTGCATTAGATAAATAAGAGATTGTACAGTTTAATTGGAATAATTTCAACTCTGTGATTGATACATTTTCTTTAGATAAACCGAACTTTATTTTTTTATAATTAGTGTCAAAATGTTTTTCATCCTTGAACAATATAACCAAATGATATTTACGAAACTCAATTGGGATATTTAGTTTACACCAAGGAGAATCTATTAAAGGTGACCCTGTGGCCATCTGTTGCGTCGGAGCTTTTCCGACTACTTTAGGCTCGGCATTAGAGCTCTGATTAATCTACCACCACTTGATGTTTTCATCCAAGGAGAGGCCTTGAAGGCTTTCTGAAGCTGAAACGCAATGGGAATTGGTACGGCCCCTGTCCGGCATTGGACAACAGAGTCGGCATGGAATTGGATCCAACGATCCGGAGTGCTGTACTTGCTAGTCTGTCCCGACAAACACAAAAAAAAAAACTATTAAAGGTGATAGCACTAGACCGGCCGATTTGTTTTTTTTTTCAGCACACACTAAAACAACGAAAAGCCGTTCAATTCGCACTATCGTCGTATGCTTCTAGCTTCAAATGAATGTCGGCTGTTCATCGCAGTTCGTTCATTTCTTTTTCTTTGCTATTTTTGCTTTCGTAGCATTGCAATGTACAAAACGTTGTTGTTGGTCTAGTGCCATCACCTTTACTCTTTACTCTCACTTTAATGAATTTGCCTCGGTTTACACCATGATTCAATAATAAATGCTAAGCAGCTTTCTTGTTCCCCCTTGAAAAATCGGCTCCCTTAGCAAGACACTGGATTGCTAACACTAAAAATTTTGAGTAAAAGTGGAAAGTGGAGGAAAAGTATATATATATTATATATATATAATTGGCGCGTACACCTTTTTTTGAGTGTTTGGACGAGCTCCTCCTCCTATTTGTGGTGTGCGTCTTGATGTTGTTCCACGAATGGAGGGACGACTCCGAACGGCAGATATTATTCAAGGTGACATTTCACACTAAACTAATTCTTTTGCTGTTTTTTGTCTTATCCATTCAGTTGTAAGTTACAGGGTGTTAACAATGAGAAAATTTGTTACATTTTACAGTTTTTCTTTGATAAAGGTGAGAGATGAAAATGCAAGTCAGGCCACTGAAATTGTGAATGGTGTTTAGGTGCCGTTATTGTAAAAGCTGATTACGTGTAATTTTCGTTGCGTCGATTCCGATGTTAAAGAAAATGTGGATAATGTCGAAAATGTCGATAAAATGACAGAAATAATCAATATGTTAGTAGTCGACGCATCGCCCAGGAGCTAAAGATCGACAGTTTTAAACCATTTGCGCAAAAATCTTACCGAGAAGATAATGGATTTTTTTGCCTCAAACTAATATTTATTTATAAACATAAATATGTCCATAAAATATTGACGTGATAACGTCTTATAATTCGATTTAGCCGGCTGCACGCACGAAAAAATGTGTCGTTACCTTGCTCATTAGCGTTACCTTGCTCATTTGTCGTTACCTTGTCGTTACCTTGCCGTTACCTTGAATGAACTGCAAGCGAAAGCGCGGAACGAACAAAGCAAACGAACGGCAACGTTCGACATCTTGCTCGCTCCTACTTAAGTGAGCATATATATGTATGTATATGTATGTATATGCGCATTTGTATATAAATTCACATACTTGTATTTGCATATGCCTTCTTCCTGTGTGCATAGTAATGAACCATTTCTCTGTTGAGAATAGGACGATGATAGAAAAAGTAGGAAATGAAAGGGAGTGTTTCGAGTGTAAAGTGTCTTGAAAAAGGCAAATCGATAATGGTGCCTCTTAGTGTTGTTGACTTATTAACGTCTGATGCACAATCGAAATTGAAGATATCTTTCATGAATTTGATAAATGTTTCGTCATTTTTCGCGTTTGTGTAAATGTAACTTGACCTATTCCATTGCAATTAAATTTACCTCGTCCTCTATATCCATACAAAATATATATCAAACAAATAAAATTAAAATTTTGTTTTGAAAATTGCAACCATTCCATCAATATTTTCTTATGACGTTGTCACGTTAAACTATCGTCAGTAAACCGACTTCACAGACAACCTCTTTTTTTATTTACATTTAAATATTAATTTAAATTTATTCTTTAAGCCTTTCAAAATAAATAAAAAAAATGTGTCCCTCCCTTTTTACCAAAAAGGTCAAAAGTCTAATGTCAGACATGAGCAAACGTTTAATAATTGAATAATAATTTACACTAAATTTCAAATAAAAATCTTGAAAAGAAAATATGTTGACAAATGTTTCTACATATTGTAATAATGTTAAACAGAGCAAAAAGTAATTTGTTTACAAATTCATATACATATACGTGTATGAATATGTAAGTACTTGAAAAACGAGTTGTTGTAGGCGAAATCCCAATACAAATCCTTTCCATATATTATATGAATATATGAATGGCAAAAAATATACTCAGAACTAAGCCAGCCTACTTAAATAGCTACAAACAAGCGTCGAAGACTTATTTAATAACACAAATTTGAGGCACAACAAGTAGAACTAATTTCAAAGACAAAATTAACTGTTAGGTATTCTACGAAATTGGCAAAAGTTGCTTGCGTTTCAGTTTTTTTGCTTCGCCCCTTTTATGGCAATATTTGATTTTAAATTAGTTACTGTATTTTTCCCACAACAAAAATTTGAGTGATGAACTTGTAGTAAATTCCTAATACTGGAATTGAAAAAGAAAATGCCTAGTTAATATTCCATAGGACAAAAAGTGCTTAGGTTCTCCACTATACTGTACGAGCGCTCTCGTGTGTGCCAGTCAATCTATTGTGGCTTTTGCTACATCACTTCTTTATTTTTTGCTTTGGCATTTTATTTTTTTACTATTTGCGTATTCTATTTTAGATAAGATTAAATTTCATTTGTCAAACCCCTGAGCAAAGATAATGTTACGCTCTCAAATGCATTCATGCACACACATATACACTCTATACATTAACAGTAGAAATGGGCTTACAAACATACAGCTATAAAATGTCATTATAATTTAAAAAAATTGCCCTGTTTTTCGTAACTTCCATACACAGAAATACATACACATGCATGCATGTCAACATGCACAAACATGTACTCTACTATATTTAATATAGAGCGTGCACATTCATATACATACGAGTACATACATACGTTTATTGAGCAATTAGAGAAAATTAGAAAAAATACTCTTTGAAAGCGTAAATTTGTGTGTAGTTGAATGACGTCTATGAGACTATATTAAAGTTCAGGTTGGTGGCATTACATTTAACTGCGCAAGCATGTGAATTTAAGATATTCCCGTAAATACGTCTGTGGACTTTGAAAAATCAAATGAACTTTAGCGCCTTTTTTATTTCAAAGCAAAAAACAGAAAAAATTAGTATTATTATTTAACTTGCGTTGAGATGGATTCTTAAATGGATAAATGCGATTTGAACATAAACTTAATATTTTGCACTGCTTTACAGTCAGAAGTGCCAAATTGAAATATACAACTTCTTAAAAGTCCACAGGCATATTTATTTATTTATTTATTCATTTATTAAACCGATCAATATAATAGATTTTTATGTCCACTTATATAATATTTTCAGGTTAATTGGCAATAAAAAAAGAAGGAGGTACAATTAAACTATTTGTAATAAATATTCAAAGATTTTAATAGGTGATATTGTGAAAATGAAAAATCTATCTCAACAAATTTAGAGATTTTATTAAACTCAATTAAGGTTCTAGAAATAGGAGCATTCTGAGCATAAAGGGATTTTGAAAGACCAACATAGAAGAACTCCGACCTACGCAGAGCTCTGACCGGAATATTAAAGAAAATCCTCCCAAGAAGCATCGGACCGTCAACAGCCCCACGGATTAAGTCGAAAATGAAAGATAAAGATAGGATTATTCTCCTGCTTTGTAATGATTTTAAGTTGGTCAATAAGCATCGCGCTTCATATGTAGGGATGGGATCCGAAAAGCGTAAATTACGCAAGGCGAATTGTAAAAATACTTTCTGGATTCGTTCAATTCTAGCAGCATGGAAATGCTTAAACATACATATGTAGTTTCATATATGTAGATGTATATCGGTATGGAAATTCAGCAACGAAAATATTACTAAAAATAATTATTTTGTATGGAATTTTGGAAATAGCGGTTTTCTTAAAAAAAAAAATAAACTTTTACGGGTTTCTTAAAAAAATATAAACTTGTGATTCCACTTTCCACTCTTACGAATTTTAAATATAACAGTATTTTTAATACTTGAGAGCTTTATCAAAACAATATATAAATTGATAATAAAAATGAACGCGGCTGCCGTGTGCCTTAAGTCTAGTCATTTTGAGCCAGCTTGAGAACAATTTAAGATAGCGTTGTGAGTTTACAATTAGTCCTTGTTTTTTATTTTGTTAACCGTAATAAAAGTTCAGTTAGAGGTGCCCTATCCATAACTACATCTAACTCTTTTTACACGATAGATACGTTTCCAAAAATTATTGTGTAAAAAGAGAATTAAGTGAAAAGGGGTGTGTCAGATTTTTCAAAAAATTGGATTTTGTTTTTTACAGTAAAAAAAAAATATATATATATATATAATTGGCGCGTACACCCTTTCTGGGTGTTTGGCCGAGCTCCTCCTCCTATTTGTGGTGTGCGTCTTGATGTTGTTCCACAAATGGAGGGACCTACAGTTTTAAGCCGACTCCGAACGGCAGATATTTTTATGAGGAGCTTTTTCATAGCAGAAATGCACTCGGAGGTTTGCCATTGTCTGCCGAGGGGCGACCGCTATTAGAAAAATGTTTTTTCTTAATTTTGGTGTTTCACCGAGATTCGAACTAACGTTCTCTCTGTGAATTCCGAATGGTAATCGCGCACCAACCCATTTGGCTACGGCGGCCGCCTTATCTTAAAAATATTGTGTGAAAATTTGCAGTGAATCCGAAAAATACTTTTCCAGTTATTCAACAAATAACAAAGGGCGCTCGGGCGCTCCGGTAATCGTAAGCAAAACTTTAAATGCGTTTTTCTCAAAACTGTGTTTTTTGAACTGGTGATCACTGTAACTTAAAAACCGCTTGGTTGATTTCAATAAAATTTATACTGCTTTTGGAAAACATAAAAAAACATAAAAAAAATCTGAAAAATATTTCCTGAGGCTGCCATATTGTTCATGTTGAAAAAAAAAATGCTTCGATGAGGCACAAAATTACCTATTTATTAATCAAGCTAATATCTATTGTCCGATTGATTTTAGATGAATCTTGTGCTGATCACCGCAAGGGACTTCTAGAGAAACGGGCTTCACTCAAACAGCGATAACTTTTACAATTATTATTTTTTTTTTTGAAAATTTGCAAAAGTCAAGTGGAAACATGATGTATTAATGCCATGTTTTTATTTTTATAAAATAAAGCAATTGGCTAGCAAAAAAAAAAAAATTATTGAAAATCATAATTTTTTCTGGCCTCTGCGCACCCCTAGCCCTTTAAATAATTCTTTTTAGAGTTCACTTAAGAATTTATTGCGGGCTTATACATTTTAATTCAATAAATTATTATAAGAAATAAATTACATATGTATATTATACTTTGAAAAAAAACTTCACTCTATTTGCGCTATGTGATTCTAGAAAAATTCATAAAATATTCAGAATCGTTTTGAAGCAAAACAATTCGTGTAAAAAAGAATTTTTTTCTTTTTAACTCGTGTTAAATCAAATTCGTGTAAAAAAAATAATTGTAATTGATTAGAGATGACATGCCGTAATGTCGTGAATGAAATTTGAAAAGGTCGAGCCAAGGAGCACCAGGAGATTTGGTGGCTCCTAAAACACTCAGGCTGAAAAGCCCATTGTATTTAAAGCTAAATACACACCAGGCAACCGTTGCAGCAACACGGCCATGTTGAAGCAACCGTTGCCTCGTGTGTAGCTGTGTTGCCAAATGATTTTCGTGTTGCTGCAACCGTTGCCTGAAATATCAAATAAATTTGATTTTTGGGATAGGTTGCTGCAACCGTTGCTTCGTGTGTATCATTGTTTACTGCTTTTACTCGTTCAGTTCGTTGAAAACAAGCGAAGAAGAAGGTTCGTGCGGAGTAAAATAAAGTGAAAAAGGAAAAAATGGCAATTGAAAATAATGAAAATTATGTTAATTTTATTAACGAATATAAAAATTTGAGAGAGCTGTGGGATATATATTAAGTAGTGAAAAATATAAAAATAAAAATTTTACAAAAACAGCATACGAACAATTAAAAAATGAATACAATAAAATTGATAAAAATTTCAAGTCCGCAAAAGAGTTTCCTGTTGCAAGATACCGCAAAGTTATTGCCAGTCTAATTTCTGCTGATATTGCCTCTCTCATTATGGTATCTTGTTTCGTTATTTTGGCCTTTACGAAGTCCAACAATTTTCTAAACAGGGGTTCGTCCATCCTCATGTAATTTTTATAGTCCGCTGGCTCATTTTCCTTCAGTTCTTTCAGCAGCCTCTCGTTCGAAAACTCGATTTTTTTTAAAAGCCAATTTTTCGACAGATTTTTTTTCTCTTCTTTTGTTGCATCTCTTCTTCCTCATTTTCGTACAAAAGTTCGTCAATTATAATAAGAGAAGTAATTTTACGTATTTCGTCGATCATTTAAAAAATTTAATTTTACGTATCTTTCGCTCGTACCTTTCCTGCACCACAGTTATACACAATACTGAGATTGAAGCAACGGTCGCAACGTGTTTCTTAAACAAAGGCAACACGTTGCTGCAACCGTTGCTTCAACCGTTGCTTCAACGGTTGCCTAGTGTGTATTTAGCTTAATGTCGTACTCATAACCGTAATCGTGCGGATCAATTGAATTTTGGTTTTTCGCGGTAATCATAAACAGCTGATTGTTGATTTGTTGCATTGCGGTATATAATGCCGTTATAGGTATAATACGAATGAATAAATTACTAATTTCCTCGTCATTCTTGTGTTGTTATCTTTTCTTTACTTTCTGCGCTTTCGAAATGAACAAATAAATGACAATACATACATACATGTACGTAAATATCAGCTGCTTATTGCTATGGCAACAACAATGGATGAAAGTAATAATACGTTCACATGTCTATAAGTAGATGATCTACTTTTTCGCGCTTAACTCAAAATCCTTAATTAAAAAGCGTGATTTCCCATACAACATTTCTCTCCCAAAATCTGAGATTATAAAATAATCCCAGATAATAACGATACTTATTGACATAGTACCACCCTGTGTTTTCTGTGTTCTCGACAATTATTATTACGAATGTAAGGAGAAACATCAAAATAAAAACTAAATGAAATGGATGCCGGCAAAGAAACAGGTCTTTAAACACAATTCTAATAAAATATTTGTTTAATATTATTAATTGGGGATTCATTTTACAGAAAAAAGCGTGTGTCCATAAACGTCCCTCTTATTACTTACTATAAAATGTAAATTCGAACTTCGAATGCCCGTTACAGCCATAATTTTTTGCAACCTCAGTAAACGTCGCATACGGATTTCCTCCAATTGTTTATTATTAGCAGCCAATTGTGCAGTTAAATTATCTATTCCTTCTCCTTGTATTTTCTTCATATCGTTAATAATAATTAAAGAAACCAAAAACACCGAATATTCCACCAAAATAATTTCTATGAAGAAAAACCTCTCACAGTAGTATTGACAGCTGATTGTAGATTTTTCAGGTAATCTGCCATAAGTGAACGGGTAGATTAATTTGGTGGATTTATAGGTGATTAATGCATATGTGAACGTATTATAAATAGCGTTATGGCTAAAACCACGCTTAAGGTTATGACGCCTCTGATTTAAAATTAAATGTGCGAAATCGTAGCCAAGTTTACTGAGCGTTCTATGGATGAATGTGTGGCGTGTGGCGTGTGGCGTATGGCGTATGGCTGAAAACCACGACTACATACAGTTATGTGAAAAATAATAAGGACAGTTGTATTCACCGTTTTTTGTGTTTACGAATTCATGTAAAATGAAATAATTTGTGCTAAAAGAAAGTTGTATAGCAAAGCTTGTAAACGACATTGAGAAATCCCGTTACAATTTGTGTGTCTTTTTCTTTCGTTTAGATAACAAATTATTTTCTTTAAGAAGTGCGCGATTTCTGCTGTGAAAAATAATAAGGACAGTTTTTCGTTTTCGTAAAAATACAATACTAAAAATTAGAGAGACTTGTTTTTTTTTAAGTAAGTGCGTAAAACAAATTCCCAGCTTCACATTAATTGCTAAATAAATTGCAATTTTGTAACTTTTTAGGCAAATATGGGTAGAAATACGCCCTGCGACCACGCTACTAGAAATAATATTAAAAATTTAAGTAAAAGCGGAAATTCGTACAGAAAAATTGCACAAATGCTCGGTATTTCAAAAAAGATGGTCGAAAATGCTATTAAATGGATTCCCAAGGATGAAACCCGTGGTAGAAAACCAAAAATTACACCTACTATAAAGAGAAGTATTATTCGATGCGTAAAAAAAGGTCCATTTATCACATCTAAACGAATAAAAAATGATTTAAACATTGACGTTGACACATCAACGATTCGAAAAACACTCATCGGTGAGGAATTGAGAGCCCGTAGTGCGAGAAAAGTGCCATTGTTATCCAAAAAGAACATAAAACAAAGATTGCAATTTGCTAAAAATCATATCAATTGGCCTAAAGAAAAATGGCGTAACATTCTGTGGTCCGATGAAACAAAAGTAAACTTGTTTTCTTCTGATAGAGGTGTCCACCATGTAAGAAGGCCTATCCATCAAGAATTCAATCCAGAATATACTTTAAAGACGGTCAAACACGGTGGTGGTAGCATCATGGTATGGGGGTCATTCTCTTATTATGGTGTGGATCCTCTATATCGCATCCAGAACATAATGAAATCGGCTGATTACATTGAAATTTTGAAAAATACAATGCTGCCGTATGCCAAAGAAAATATGCCACTCATATGGGTCTTCCAGCAGGATAATGACCCAAAACATACGGCAAAGTCCACAAAGAAGTGGTTCCAGGACAACAAAATCAATGTTTTAGAATGGCCAGCACAATCCCCTGATTTGAACCCCATAGAAAATTTGTGGAACGAAGTTAAGAGGGCAATCAGGAGAGAGTGTCCATCAAGTTGCGACCAGCTTTGGAATCTTATTCAGGATGCGTGGAACGCAATACCGGTACATGTTTGTAAAAATTTGATCGAGTCAATGCCTAGAAGATGTGCTGCTGTTCTGGATAACAAAGGATCCGCAACAAAGTACTAATATGGCACTAAGACTTTATGCATCAATATTCAGTTAAAATATCTATTTAGTTTTACTTAAGTTATTTATAGCTTTAAGATTTCATGAAGTGTCCTTATTTTTTTTCACACGTTAAACTATATAAATTCATATAAAATCACAAAAAAAAAACAAAATAAATATATTATAGGAATAGCAACAATTTTGTTATTAATCTTTTTTCTACCGTTTAAGAAAAAATAAATCGTTTAAACAAGAAAGAATTTTTGATTTTTTATTCGGTTCTAAATATAATGTAAGTTTGGGTAGGCACTGTCCCTATTATTTTTCACATAACTGTAGGTACTTGCATTCCTATATTACAGATGTGAATGGATGTTGTTATTGTATATGTATGTACATACATGCCTGGTACACATATGCATGTTGTTGTTGTTAATATTGTCAAAATTTGTTTTCGTTTTTCTTTAGTTCGTTTATTATTAAATTAGTTAAGCCACTACAATGATTATAAAAATTAGAATGAAAACTTAATGCCTATATACAATTAATATACATACAACAAAATCAAATAACAAATACGGCAATTAAACATACATACATATGCATTACGCTATGCAATATCAGTGTAAACAAAATATTTAGCTGCGGCTCTGTGGGAATAAAGGTTACGATTACGATTACATAGTTTTGCATGAACTCCGATAAATTCGAGGATGATTGGGGATGACTTGTGCGTAGATGACCGCGTGCAGCGCCTTTCTGTGACTGATTG
This sequence comes from Anastrepha obliqua, assembly GCF_027943255.1. Taxonomy (NCBI): domain Eukaryota; kingdom Metazoa; phylum Arthropoda; class Insecta; order Diptera; family Tephritidae; genus Anastrepha; species Anastrepha obliqua. The sequence continues at coordinate 18,112,430 of NC_072892.1, forward strand.
GTGGCAAGTGCTCTCGTATCGGTCTGTATACAAATATCGTCGCATATATCTGGTGCTTAAGTAGTCTTCTACAGGTACAATTAGGTACTATTTCATAAAATGTGTGTGTGTGCGTGTGCGGACAATTGCAATATATATTTTTCCTTATTTATTGATGGATTGATTGATTGATTGATTGGTGTGTAGGTGCTTGGACAGCTGCAGAAAAACAAAAAAGAAAAAAAATATATTAAAAATAATTAGATTTATTTGCGCAGTTTACAAATAAATAACTTTTATTCTTTTAATGCATGTATGTATGTATGGACACTTGTAGATATATATATGTATGTATGTAGCTACTTCATAAGAGCTAAAAACTGTTTGCTTGTTTTTTGTGTCGGTGCTTTGTTGTGCATGAATTTGTTAAACGAATTTGATTGAGTTGGAACTAAAATGATATATGTACATATGTATCTTGAAAACTGCAACAAATTCAAATTCCTTTCATCGGCATGCATATGTACATGCATACTTAATTATCTTCATTGATATTACTAAAAATAAATTATATAATATAAATTCAATCATCAATGAACATAAAATACATTTTGTCATTTTTCGAACATCTGGCGTATTTCGTTCAGCTTTGCAATTGAAATTAGTGATCTTTGTACATTCACACACGCGTTGCACACACACATACGTACATGCATACATAACTATATTATTAGATAATACTTATAAACTTAGCACCTACACCGCAGGCCAAACGAAAAAATTAAATAAAAATCGCCTACATATATTTGGTGGCCCTCATAAGTGCGTCGACGAAAACAATAACAATTTCAATGCTAGAACAATAAAATTACTACGACTACAACTACATAAATCAATGAAAGTGGAAATAAAAATTTTTGCTTATACTTTTGGGAAATAAGAAAACAAGCAGAAGTCTCCAGTGGAGGCTTTCCAAGTTTAACATAAATTTAAAAAAAGGAAATTAAGAATATTTATTTATTAGATGGCTGTAGTGATCGGTACTTTACGAGAAGTAACGATCAAACAATTTGAAGTTTATGCTCGTTGTCAAGGTGACATTTCACACTAAACAAATTCTTTTGCTGTTTTTTTGTCTTATCCATTCAGTTGTCAGTTACAGGGTGTCAACAATGAGAAAATTCGTTACATTTTACAGTTTTTCTTTTATAAGGGCGAGAAATGAAAATGCAAGTCAGGTCGCTGAAATTATGAATGGTGTTTATGATGCCGATGCAGTAACAGCTGATTACGTGCAATATTGGCTGCGACGATTTCGATGTTAAAGAAAATGTGTATAAAATTATTTCTGTGATATTAGTAGTTGAAGCATCGCCCAGGTGCTGAATATCGACCATAAAACAGTTTAAAAGCATTTGCGTAAAAAATTCACGCAACAATAATAGATCTGGCGGCCTCGGTAGTCTAGCGTAAGTGCACTAGCCTGCCAACTCAGAGGTTGTGGATTCGAATCCCACGTAAAGCACGGCCCTCGCACTTTTCCAAATTTAGCTACTTTCCCTGTTTCTAAAACAAAACAAATCCTTATCCTTTCCATCTTCATTCCCGTCAATAGTCAGCGCATTATTTGCGTTGTGGTTGCTAAAAGAAACAAAAAACAAAGAAAAATAGACAGTTACACATTGCATCAGTGGCGCCAGCAAGAGGAAGCGGGTAATAGTGCAGACACACCAAATTTAACGAAGTCCTCAACCATCAGTGCGATCCTTCTGGCAGAAAGATGTGAAACACAGATGGCGCTCCAAGCAGTAAAGAAGGCGTTGTTCCTAAGCACTGCTCCTTCCCACTATTTAGGACTCGTAGCGGCAGGCTAATCCCCTACCCTGTCAGAAATCAAAATAGATTAACGAAACCAACGCAACACTGAGTCATGCTTCCGAAAGTGAACAAGGAAAAAAATAGATTTCTTCTTCCCCAAACTAATACAAAGTTTTTAACAGTTCACAATCCCATATTTTTAGTATAATCACTGTGAGGTTAGAAATCTACTCTTAAATGGGCGTATGATAAATTATTTACAGTTGCTTGAGCGCTTTAAAGTCATTATACAGGGTGGGCTATATAGCGTTTGCTTTTTGAACCACCTATTTTGGTGGAATGGTACCACAAATGACATGTCAAATGTGTTCATAATTTACTTAAAGGCTTGACATTTACGAAATGGTACGCTATACGCTTCAACAATATTGGGAAATATTGAAAACCTATTTCCAAAGTGGTGAGTATTCTATATCTTTTCTGATTTTCACATCGGTGGCTACGTCAATAAGCAAATTTGTCGGATTTGGGGCTCAGAAAATCCATACGTTACTGTAGAGAAGCAAATGCATCAACAACGAGTCACTGTTTGGTGCGGTTTTTGGTCTGGCGGCATCATCGGGCATTTTTTTTCGAAAATGAGCGAGGAACCGCGGTTACAGTAAATGGCGAGCGTTACCGTGACATGCTCAACGAGTTGTTTCCAAAAATTGAAGAGGATGCCACGGACGACATTTGGTTTCAACAGGACGGTACAACTTCTCACACTGCCAAAGTTACACTCGAACTTTTGGCTACCGTTTTTGCTTCCGATATCAATTGGCCGTCTCGGAGCTGCGATTTAAACCCGTTGGATTATTTTTTGTGGGGAGCCGTTAAGGACAAATGCTATGCGAACCATCCAGAGACGATTGATGCTTTAAAATACGAAATCGAAGTTGCCATTCACGAAAGTGGAATCCAAACAATCGAAAATGTGCTTAAAAATTGGGTTGATCGAAGCCAGTCGTGGCAGTCATTTGAACGATATTCTTTTTTATTCATAAATGACAATGTTTAATCTTCAAAATAAAAAAAAAAGTTCGAAAAAATATTGATTCGTTTTTTTTATATAGCCGATTCAAAAAGCAAATTTTACATGGCCCACCCTATACTTATACATACACCTGTGAGTTGCTATTATTTTAGCGCAACTGTAAATGTTTACATGTTTAACCCCTTTTTACTATTATTCGCGCGCAACATTTGCGTTTTTTGGGCTTTCGATAAGTTAATTAAATAATAATGGAATTAAATCAGCATCATATGGGACATCTCGATCTCGTTTATTCGAGTGAATGAGTTCGACTCGACTTGTGTATAAAATTAAAAAAAAATATATATTGTATAAAATTCATCAAAAAATATTTTTAATGCTACCAATCACTAATTAATTTAATGCACATCTCCCAATAAATGTCATTGTTTACCTAAGCAAATAACCCAACAACGGTTGCAGCCTCCTAACAAGTGAGAAGGGCTTAAGATGGCGAACTATTGCGTTGCATTTCACTATGGCAGGCGTGGGATGGCCTAAATTGAACGAGCTTAATGAATTTAGGCAATCATTCGCGTTTCATATCAAACATTTTCGACTTGGCAGCAGCGAACTCCCTAGGCTGTCACCGCGCGAAATTCGCTGGTTGCTTGTATGGACAAGAGAAATAGCACCATTACATACATATGTACATAGGTGTATTCATATAGATATGCACATAAGTAAGTATGTATGTATATGTTCATGTAAATGTACAAGCACACATTCGTCCAGCTCGGTACGCCGAAGCATCAAAAGCATCAATGAGTGTTGTGTTTTTCTTCTGCTTGGTCGTTAGACTATTTTAAGACGGATTCTTATTTGGCATATAAATTAAGCACAACCAAAAACATAAACAAACTGAGATTCATTTGAAAGACTTTTGCTGAAACTTACAGAAAGTAAAAAATAGGAAAAATTAGAGAAAACTACAAATCATACACATACATATGTACATGCCCACATATTCAGTGCCTATCATTGTTTAGAAGACTAGCCATGAAAGCAACATTCTGAAAAATCTGAAGAAAGCAAATAAGGCAAAATGTATAAATTCAAAAGCGTTATGAAATGGATTCTATTAAAATATTTTGTTATCGTTTGCTCGCCACTTGAGCTCAATACCACACAGGGCAAAAGGCTGCGGTGGCGTCGAAAAGTGTGCAGATTCACCAGATTTTAACTAAAAATTCAAAACTGCGCAAAATGTTCTACCCTCGCTATCCACAATCGAGGCGCTGTGTTAAAATTAAAATTTCAACAAAACGTAAATGGATATGTATTCGTTTGTCTGACTTCATTTAAATGCGAATCTCGAGTAAACATCTATAGATGTTTATAATTTAATAAATGCTCATACATGCATACATATATACGTACTTATGCACAACTACGTACATACATATGTATGTATGTAAATATACGTGCGGTTGAATTATAATAATTTGTAGGAGCAGCTGTAAGCACAACGAAGCCATAGCTAGGTATGTACGTACATCCATATGCATATACGAGTATGTGGATATGTGAGATACAGACATTTTTTTTCATGTAATATAAAACAGAACACTTGAATATTGGCCATTTTACTTGGCGTTGCAATGCTCATATTTACTTATGAAAAATATTCACATACATACAATTACATACGCGCATACATATGTACATAAATGGTGGCGCAAAATTAATCGGGTGGCGCAAAATTAACCATCCAACTTTTTACTAAAAAAAAAAATTATTTTGAATGACGGAAATCTTTATTTTGACCCTTACGTGCTCCATTGCTTGTCTGTTTGTATGCTGCAGCTGTCTAGCTCACAAGTGTCAAATATGATTGCCGTAGGACGATATTTGCAAATATTATAAATTTTTCCATAATTGATTAATTTTGCGCCACCTGTTACATGTGTATATGTATTCCATCTAAGTGGTTGCATTTCACTGCAGTTTTGTCGCAAAATGATACACATAATCTGTTGTACATAATCTACCAAATTTATCAGAGAATTGTAAATGTTGAGCACTTTAACAGTCCTTTAACATACCTTTGTACATAGATATGTATGTATGTATGCACATGCAACCCAAAATCTAACAAAATTTCACACTATATTCAGCTTCCCAAAAATATTTTGATAACAGATATTTTAAAAGGGCTTAAAATTGTTATTGTTATTGTTAAGGCTAAGCAGTCGTAGTCCAAATTTAGACAGCATAATGTGCTTTATTGCACTTAAATTTTCTTCATCACGGTTTTTCTTCATTAATGCTGTGAGACTCTGCAATTGAATACCTCAATCTGTCAAGTCTGTGTTCGGTAGGGGTAACTACAAAGGGGTAATACACGATAACATTAAGTCGGTAAAATGAATGTGGTTGTGAGTAAACTGTTACCATCTCTCTGTCGAATTCCTACGAGTACTATTAACCCTCATTTTGTGCGCTTATCTACAAGTTTATTTTAGTTTTAATTTCTATTGTGTACGGCTACTTATACGGTTAAATTTAAATATTAAATTTAAACATTTTCTAAATTGTTAGTTTTAAGTTTGCAATACATAAAAATAATTGATTTCGACTTTGGTTACTTCCACCAGCGTTGTATTATAAAGGGTGGTTAAATTTCAACGGCCGATGTTGACTGTGAACCACATCTAAACGTCAAGTTTTTTTCTGCATTTTATTTGACATTTTTCAATTTCACGTGGAAAGATACACAATTGAGCAACGCGTTAAAGTTATTCAGGCTTATTATGCAAACGGGCGTTCAAATCAAAATGCATATCGCGCACTTCGTGATTTTTTCGGTCAATTTAATTGTCCAAATATGCGTACAATCGGAAAAATTGTGCAAAAGTGTGAGCAAACCGGGTCTGTAGGAGCTGTGAAAACACCAGTGCATGATCGTACAGCTCGTATTGCAGAAAATATTGCTGCTGTTCGCGGTAGTGTGGTTGAAGAGCCATCCACCTCAGCTCGTCGTCGTGCCCAACAATTGCCCCTCTCACGCTCGTCGTTGATGAACCTTATGCATAAAGACTTGCATTTACACGCTTACAAGGTACAATTGACTCAAGAACTAAAGCCTCTTGACCATTGCAAGCGTCGTCAAGGGTCAGAATAATGGCAGGAAATGACAACAGTGAATGACCAATTTTCGAAGAAAATCATCTTCAGTGATGAGGCACATTTTCACCTCAGTGGATTCGTCAATAAGCAGAATTGCCGCATTTGGGCGAATGATAATCCAAGAGTGGTTGCCGAAAAACCAATGTACCCAGAAAGAGTGACTGTTTGGTGCGGTTTATGGGCCGGCGGCATCATTGGGCCGTATTTTTTCCAAAATGAGGCCGGTCAGGCAGTTACTGTGAATAGTGTTCGCTATCGTGAGATGATAACGAACTTTTTATGGCCCGAATTGGAAGATGTGGATGTGGACGATATGTGGTTTCAACAGCACGGTGCCACTTGTCACACAGCTAACGAAACAATGGCTCTTTTGCGCGAAAAATTTGATGGCCGAATAATCTCACGTCGCGGCGATGTCAATTGGAGGCCAAGATCATGTGATTTGACACCGTAGGACTTCTTTCTTTGGAGTTATTTGAAAGAAAAGTTGTACGTCGATAAGCCAGCATCAATTCAAGAGCTAAAGGATGAGATAATCAGGCACATTAACGGCATAGAAACTCAATTATGCCTCAGCGTCATCGAAAATTTGGACCATCGGATGGAGGTGTGCCATTTGGCCGATATTTCGTTTTATACGTAATTGAATTATACCAGTATTATCATAATAAAGAGAAATGACAATAATTTTGTATTTTATTCAAAATCAACACCGGCCCTTGAAACTTAACCACCCTTTATAAGACTTAAAAAGCTTACAATAATGATTTCTTAAATAAATTAATTAAAAAAATAAAATAAATAAAATGAAATAGATAAAATATATTAGATAAAAAGTAAAATAAATAAAAAATAAAAAAAATACTTAAAATACCTACAAATACCTACAAATACCTACAAATACCGCCTAATTTCTTAAATAAATAAAATAAAAAATAAAATAAAAGCAATAAAATAGATAAAAAATAAAATTAATAAAAAAAAAATGAAACAAAATACTTAAAAGACTTACAAATGCAGTATGATTTCTTAAATAAATAAAATAAAAAATAAGATAAAAAATAAATAAATAAAACAAAAATAAATTAATAAAAGAAATAAAATAAAAGACTTAAAAGTCTTACCAATACAGCCTGATTTCTTAAATAAATAAAATAAAAAATAGCATAAAAAAAAAAAAATAATACTTAAAAGTCTTACCAATACAGCCTGATTTCTTAAATAAATTAATTAAAAAAATAAAATAAATGAAATGAAATAGATAAAATAGGTAAAAAGTAAAATAAATAAAAAATAAAAAAAATACTTAAAATACCTACAAATACCGCCTAATTTCTTAAATAAATAAAATAAAAAATAAAATAAAAGCAATAAAATAGATAAAAAATAAAATTAATAAAAAAAAATGAAACAAAATACTTAAAAGACTTACAAATGCAGTATGATTTCTTAAATGAATAAAATAAAAAATAAGATAAAAAATAAATAAATAAAAAAGTAAATTAATAAAAGAAATAAAATAAAAGACTTAAAAGTCTTACCAATACAGCCTGATTTCTTAAATAAATAAAATAAAAAATAGCATAAAAAAAATAAAACAAAATACTTAAAAGTCTTACCAATACAGCCTGATTTCTTAAATAAATAAAAAAAATAAAAATAAAATTAATAAAAGAAATAAAATAAAAGACTTAAGAGTCTTACCAATACAGCCTGATTTATTAAATAAATAAAAATAAAAATAAAATAAAAGAAATAAAATAGATAAAAAAATAAAATGAATAAAAAAAAATTAAACAAAATACTTTAAAGTCTTACATGTACAGCCTGATTTCTTAAATAAAAATATAAAGTAGGTAAAATGAATCAAAGAAATAAAACAAATAATCGAAATAAATAAAATAAATGAAATAAATAGAGGGAATAAATAAGCAAGTATTGTGCACTTAAGTTATTATAAAAAAAGTAAAAAGTCTCCATTTTATAAACGTAATTAATTCTTACACACATACATATGTATATTTTTTTATAATTAAAAAGCTCATATTAGATGACGTCTGTAGGTGGCGCGTTAAAAATGTGTCGAATGCCAATATTTTTTTTTTTGTAAGCAAAAATAAATTTTCTCCAATGTGGAATAAAATGTCGACGTAATTAAGCACATTGTACTGCATATCAAATGGTTTTAAAATTAAAAACTGGCATGCACTCTGCATCTATGAAAAACGATATCTTTAGATACGGCCTCATATAAGATTTCTCAGTTCTCATTAAATTGCATAACTCTCTCGAAAGTGACTCGCTGGTTGTAAAATCTCGTTTTGGTTCATTTGGAATGGCTCAGAGAGATCCTATGTAAGCTCAATGCCAGATTTGTGCCACCCAAGCTGACAGATGACGGTAACGCATCTTCTTCATATGCATATTCGGTCAAGAATTTTGTGCGTAAATTTTTGATAAGAAGATATTAGCTTTATTAAAAAAACAAAAAATAAATAATTGGCGCGTACACATCTGTTAGGTGTTTGGCCGAGCTTCTCCTCCTCCTGGCGCACTGTATTGCTTGTATTACTATTTTCAATAATATGTTTTTAAAACTCTTGCATAGCCGATGGTTTTTGTTTTTTAGCCGTAGGATTGGAGGCCTGTCGATTCAAAACTCAATAAGGGCGCATACATACATACATACATACATATATATAAATACATACATATATATATATAATATATTTATATATGTAGTTACAATAGATTTAGGAACTAAGTATGCTAATGAATAAAAGATAACGAGTTGATTTGCCGTTATTTTAGTATGGCTAACAGAAAATTCTTGGCATTCTAGAAATATTATATTACATCGTACAGCCCGACTGATAAGCAGCAATAGCAGCAGCAGGTGACCAGATGGCCATTAGTCAACCATTACGAGAAATTACATTCATTGCGGAATACAGATATGCACTCTATACATACATATGTATAAAGCTTTTATTGGGATTGGCCTCAGCACTCCTATGAAATTAGTTTTGCATTCTGACATGCATTCAAACGTGGAGCTCTTACAAATGAAATTAGCCATTGTAAAAAACATGCAAATAACTCAATCCTTGACCAGTGCCTGTGTATGCATGTATGAATTATACCAACAAATAAACACGCTATACCTACAAACACACACGAGCGTGCCTAATCACTCTAGCCTAAATCATAAAGGAAACTCTTTTCTTACGTTGTCCATTATCCAAGAGTGTCCCCTTTTTCGCATTCGCCCACCCTCAGAGCACAAAATTACGTTCCTTCTCCGTTGGTAGAGTTTTATTGACGAACGACACGATAGCCGAAGCTGGTTGATGAATATCCAAATCACAAAAAACATGGCATTGATTATCTTTCGATTTTGGTGAATTGCGCGCCACAAAAGCAAATATGGTTTTCTTGAGCGCTCCAACAGCGGTGGTATTCTTGACACTGCCGTCCTCCTCCGTCAACTGAATGGCCCAGAGACGATGATCTGGATCTATGGCACAAAACGAGATGCTTTCGCCGGGATAGTGTTTCCGGAAAAACTTCTTTCGCGTATTGTCGGTGAGCGTAATTCCTTGCTGAGTCACCTTGAAGTGCACCTCTGTTGGTATGGGTAACGGTTGTTGGGCGTACAGCTGACGTATGGCTTTACGGATGGCCTCCTCGCCAGTCAGAGATTCGGTGTCACATGAGTAGAGCCACAGTACATTGCAGGCGGCACCTTGCATCAGTAGTTGTTTTTGCGCACTTGTCGGCTCAATTAACGATGGTACCAAATCGTGATCAGGTATACGTAGCAAACACGGCAAGGCCAATTTGTTGATTGAATGCTCGTAGATGAGTGCCGAAAGAGATGTGAAAACTGGCTCATTGGCGCAGCTCTTCAAGCGGACGCCGTGTTTCGTGGGCTCTATGAGGAAGTGGCGTACCAAATCGTCGGGTTGACCGGTAAGTTCGCTGTTTGGGGGTGGTTGATGTACACGCACTACCAAACCATAGTTGTCCTTATATGTGGTTGAGTTGCGTACAATAAATGTGCCTGGTTCAGCGTGCAGCAACAATTGTACGGCTTCTTCGCGTGACAAATTCGGTTTATACCAGTATTTGGACGAGTCTTTGGCAAATTTGACCAGATGTGCAGCAACCTCCTGCGGTTCACTATTCACCAATGACATGTTGGAGTCAAGGCGTGGACGACAACTCGTCCGGTAAATGGTCTCCGAGGAGTAGTTGTGCAAGTCGAGCATTGATTTTCCATTTGGCAAGTCGGGACGCTGCGGTACTGGGCTGTGCGAATAGCCCATGGGGCTGTTTTGGCCATTGTATGCACCATGTGGCGTGCGTGGCGTAACGGGAAACGCGGGCGTTTCGGGGCGTGCGACATGTAATGGCGAAGGTGAAATCTTGCCAGCCCCAACCGCATTCGTGGCCGCAGTCGCAGTTAACGCTGGGCTAACTGGCAACGACAGTGACGACGCCATCTGGTGATCCGTAATTGACAATTCTGGTTCGATTGTATTGCGGCTTTGATATGTGCTCGTAGCTGTGGTGACTTGCTTACTCGTCGTGGCATAAATGGGCGATGACAAGTCGTTACGGCTGCGTGCAACAACGGCGGCCCCCAATGAGCTACGATTATTTGTTGCATACTCGTTGCCGCTGTCAAAGCCATAACCAGGCGCATTTCCATTGCCATATGCGGCATACTCTGGCCGCCGCTGTTGCTGCAGTTGCGTTGGAGACAATGATGGCGAATATTGCCTCTGCGACGGTTTCACTACACGCCGCTCCACCGTACTGTAAAGCGATTCGAATTGCTGTTGCTGCGGTTCTTGCGGTTGTTGCCGCTGCTGCTGTGTTCGCGATTGTTGCTGAGCAGCTGCGAACGGGCCGCCTGCCTCTCGACTGGCATTCGAGGAGCTAATTGTGTGATAATTACGTTCCACATATGTTGCATTGGCCGTTGGTGTGGCGGCCTCGCGCATAACTGGAATATCCCGAGTGCGATATTGCTGCAGCTGTTGCAATGACGTTCGATCTATGGTGTGAGCGCGACGTGGGGGCGCTGGCGCATCATCCAAATTTAAATTTATCTCGAAATCATAGTTGAATTTACGCGAATTTGGTGAGGTGCCCAAGCTACCGCCGCCACCATTAGACATTGGTGTTGATCCGGCCGATCGGTAATGCTCCCGTAACACCTTTTCACGACGCTCGCGCAATAGCTCCTCAAAATCATCGCGTGGCTGAGTTTTGCGAACGTGGATGCTGCCGTCGATAGCATCGCCAACATCAAAATTGTTGCTACTGTTGCTGCCATACATGTAGTCGTTGTTGTTATATCTCCTGGTGCTACCGTAGCCGTTGTTGTAGCCGCCGATGTTGCCATTCAAAGTGTTGTCGTGGCCGCTGCTGCTGCCGGCGGTAGCGTTGAAAGCGCTGCCATTGTCGCTTCCATATTTGTAGTGGTATGTGTTGGAAATTGTGTTCGTATTGGTGGCTCCGTTGCGCGTAGGTGATCGGCTATTGAGCGTTTTGCGCACCAATATTGGACTGGTGAGACGTGGTTGCGCTTTAATAGGATTTGCCGTGTCCGCGCTACTTCCCGATGCCGATGCTTTTGTATTTGCTGTTGTTGATTTTAATGTAGCTGTTAATCCGTTGTTGTTTGCACTTTTGTAATTAGTACCGTAATAATGATCAGTGCCTAAATTGAAATTCACATCCGCTTTCGACGGCGATGAACTTGAACCGAAACCGAAATCAAGAGCACCGCTAGAACCCTCACCAACGCCATGTTGACTACGATAGAGTCCACCAGTTCCAGTGCCAACACTTGTACTGCGCAATGGCGTCGATGACTTATTTATTTGGCCGTAACTAAATGGCAACGAATTTTCACGCGCGTGATATGGTATGGCACTATTGTTGGTGTTGCTGTAGTTGTACCTGGTGGCTCTAGCCTCTTCACCACTGTCCGACACGACGGAGAAATCATCGTATGGCGACCGCATAGTTCGCGAATATTCACAAGACTGATTCGTTGAGGCGATTGCTTCGGTGTTGGCATCTAGCTGCTAGCAGTTAGCACGCAGACAAGGAACATCTATGTATATGCATACTTACATACATATATGACGCTTACAGACACCGACCCACTCACAGATACAAATACCTCAACGCAATCTGGGTACGAGTATCTTTTCGCTTCGTTCCGACAGTTCGCCTGCTAGTTTTTTTGTATTTCTTGCTACACTGAGACAAAAACAAACAAATAAATGTTTTTAAAATACAACAGCGTATAAATTTTGTACTTTATGTGGTTGTAATTGGTTCATATATAAGAATGGTTTATATATTCAAATGGAATGGAAATTTTGAAAGTAATTCGTGACGTAATTTAACACGTTGGCTGCCACGTCGCACGTTTTCATGCGACACCTAAATGTTACCCTGAGGTCACGTCGCATATTTTCGTGCGACACCTAAATGTTACTCTGAGGCCACGTCACAATTTAAAATTTGTCTTTTATTAATTCTTTTAAAAATTAATTCATTTATGAACAAAACAAATATAAAAATATATATGTATGTAAATTCAAATGGAAATCAGTAGAAAAAAAATAAACTTAAAATTAAAAATTCAATTTTTTAATGGAGATCAGAGCAAAAATTAATTTTTCTGGTGGGAATATTTAGGAAAAAATTCTACACATAGTTGCAGTTTATTGGGCAGTAGGTGGTGGTCCTTTTCAAGCTCTTTCTGGCTGTTACTCTATCAGCAGATTTTTTTGACATGGCATAACACAATACACAAGCACGCCTTATTGTTTTTCCGTTATCGTCCTTTCTTTTTTCTATAAAATGTTTTCCTTTTGTTATGGGTACTGGAGGCATGAAGTCCAACAAAGCGTTTGAAGTCTCCTGCCGGAACTTGGTTATTGAAATATGTTTGTTTGTAGCCTTTTTATATATTATAAAAGCATTTACGACAGATATTCCTAGTAACAGTTCAAAAGCCACTTTGCGGGACCACTTAACACCTCTTCTGAGAGTGGTGGCGTAGGCGGTCATTTGATCGGATATATCAACACCTCATTTGGCTTTGTTGTAATCAATAACAGCAAGAGGTTTTTCAAAAGATCGTTGCCTTCGCTTCCTGGTAGAAAACTAAGTAAAATAAACCAAAAATATCAAATACAACTCAAAAACTACAAAAAATTACTGTCGCACATTTTCGTGCGACGTGGCCCCACAACATGTTTTATGCAATGTCGCACGAAAATGTGCGACACAAAAAAACCATTATAACTGCAAAATTAGCGACCAAAATAAAGTCGCGAGTAGTCAAAACTTATTTTTAGGCACTAAGAAACAAAAAAGAACATAAATAAGTTGTTGGCCTCAGGTGACCAAAATTGTTAAATGACACTGCTACTGAACGATCAAAATGCTAAAAAGGCTTTGGCAGCCAACGTGTTAAGATGACTTGTGAGAGAGAACTGAGAAGAATGCGTCTAAGTAGTTATTGTAAGCACCAGAATAAAAGATAGGTAATGGTAATGTAATGTCGAATGAAACATTTTTAAATAAAGAAATTTCTAAAAATGTGCCGGCTTAACAACTAATTCTGTATAATTCACTCAACCTTGGTGCATGCATACAATGACTGCCACCGGCGTGGATGCGCTTATGATCGACATTTTGGCTGATAATATTGCATTATTGAGTTCCAACTCTATTTCGGACACGAGCTATTCGTCGAAATGATATTGTAGAAAACGTTTCTTCCCCTAAAAAAACCTTTCTCTGATGATAGCGGGACAGTACCGAATACTTTCAGAGCTGGAACGTTTGTATAAGTAACAATTATTAAAAAATTCTTGATAATGGATAATATTGTTTTAGATATTTCCTTAAGCCGAAGACATACTATTTCTCTGAGTGTACCGAATTGTTGGCATAAATACATGCACTGAAGTACTCATCCCCACTTTTCCCTCCTTTCTATGTCTGTACCAACATCAGTGCACAGTCATTCACGGGTACACACATATGTACATATGTATGCACATATTTACGGTTGACTGTGTTCTCCAATATTGAAAGCTTGATTCCCCCATATGCATATGTATGTACATATAAATTCACGTACATACATACATATATACATGCAAGTATATTTTCTTTGGACTTGGCGTTTATTGAAATGAGTAGGCCTTCTTTAATGGTATTGGAGAGCAAGATAGTAGGTTTCTCGGCTACGGTCTGTGTAAAGGTGTTTAGGTTGATTGCTTTGTAGTGCTTTAGCTGATATTTTTTATTGCTTTTCTGATTTTGGTACCCAGCCATAGTGATGTCATCCCCACGCGCACAATCATAAAATTGTGCCTCTTTATTCTGCTTGCTTTCGGATTGAGAGTTTTGAAGCGCTCTCCGGCCTGCTTGTGGGACACTTACATAGTTTGTTTCAATATTATACAAGAAGGCGGAGGTGCATACATACATTCAATGCACAGATGAAGTGGTATAAGTGCTCTATCTATCCGTTTGCGGCAAATTGCTCATCTGGAATATTTCAATGGCCTGGCGTTTGTCGACGACGTCTCCACTCCGTAAAATACGTATCAATACCGGGATCTTTGTGGCGGCTATGATTCTATGTACTTGTTTTCCTAGCTGTGCATTGTTGAACTTTGCAATCAATTTAAAATGTTACAGCTGCATAAAGCACGCACCATCGAAAGTATCATATTTGTATTGTTTTTTTTTGTGTTTTGTACCTCTCTGTTTGCCACAGTTCGCATTAGAGAGGAGAAACGTTTGCATACATACATATGTACACCGTGCATACACAGAGCTAACGGGGTGCACACATAGGAATATAAGTTTGAGTGTGTGTACGTACGTACATATGTATGTAGGTATGTGTGTGGACTAATTGAGAAATAATAACCAATTTATTATTTTAACGAAGGCTTTTACTTTCGCCTACTAACGTCAAATTCTAGGGGATGTGTTAAATTATGTAAATACAACGATCGTATTTGTTTTGAGAGCGTGTATTAAGAGAGAGAAGATGCTTTGCACACATTCATACGTATAATGTAACATACACAGGTACCCATATGTGAATTTATGTGTATGTGTACGTATATTTACGTATGAACTCGTAGGTGGTAAACGCAGCCGCAGTTATTTGTCATGTTTTTGGCATTTTTTAGACCTCGTAATATTGAAAATGTTTGCTTGAAAGCGTCCACATGCAAACACATGTACATACATATGTATGCGTGTATGTACATACAGGTTCTTTTATTTACAAATATGCGTATCATAGAATTAACCATAGAATTAACTTTGTGGGTACGTGCATACCTGGGAAGGTGAAATTTAAATGTGTGTGTTTTGAAATTATTCTACTTCGTTGAACACAAAAATTGTTAAATCTTAATGACATCATTAAAATATCATTGATGTTTGGTTCTAATGTTTTCGCATTGTTAAAAGTATAGCTGTATGTATGTATATACGAGTATGTATGTATGTATACACGCATGGAAAATGATCATCATTAAGGGGGAGGTAGGGTTTAGCGCTAAAAAAAAACACTGTTTTTGTGAATTTTTTACAGAAATATGGCTTAAGATACTTTAATAAAATCAGTTACATGTTATTGTACATCTTTTCAATAAGTTTTTAAAAAATATTAATAATAAAATATTGACAAATAAGCCCATGACAGAGTTTTTTTGGAGATATGTTTTTCGAGAGGTGCTCTGCGGTGCCAATCGGCATTCGTCGTAGAATCATCTGAAACTAAAAAAGTCGAATTTTTCAGTTAAAGTATGACGTAATGCTCCCCCCTACATTAATAAAAATTTTTTTTTTTCATTTTTGTAGTTTTGGTGGCAAAAAAACCTAAAACGAGCATTTTTGGCGAAAAATTTCGCCATATTTGTAAATGAAAAACAACCTTAAAAAACAAAAAAATAAAAAAAAACAGTGTAGGGGGGAGGTATTTTTGATTTAGAAAACGTGTGCCAAATTTGAAAAGAATCGGTTGAATAGTTTCGGAGTTGTGATTGGCACCGACTTTTAAGAAGTCGTTTCGGGAAAAACGCGTTTGAAAAAATGACTCTGAGAAATTATCGATGCTCCGCATTCGAGGTAGAGTGCCTACAAAGGCTATAACTTTGAGAGTTCTGCTCCGATCCACTTAAAATTTTGACACAACATTCTTGAAATGATTTACTATAAGATGAGTGAAGAAAAAAATTTCGATTTTGTGACCCTACCCCCCCCTTAAGCATTTACATACAAATGTATATATGTATGTATATGAATATATATATTACACAATTTTACTTACAAGTAATGTACGAATTGTTTCATCATCTTAATGCACATTTTAAAATACTTCAAACTTTTTAAGTTATTACCAGGCCCGACGAGGGGGGTGTTGTTCGGGGACTTTTTACCCCGGGCACGGAGTTCTCAGAGGGGCCCGGACTCGTGAGTAATTCGAATTATATGAATTAGACATAATTGGAAAGGGCCCTCATTTGCAATTCCCCCCCGGGGCCCGGATATGCTCTCTACGGCCCTGGTTATTACATATATGTACAGTAGGCATGCAACTTTGTATGCTTTGTAACACATGGGCTGAAAAGTTCCGGGCCTAAGACAAAGTTGGCACTAGTTTTAGTTTTATTGCACTCACCTACATATTTTTCATATATTTCATGATATTCTATTCATTCTTCTTCTTAATTGGCGCGATAACGCTTACGCGATTTTGGCCGAGATTAACAAAGCGCGCCAGTCGTTTCTGTCTCGTGCTAACCGGCACCAGTTGGACACACCAAGTGAAGCCAAGTCCTTCTCCACCTGATCTTTCTAACGTAGAGGAGGCCTTCCTCTTCCTCTGCTACCATCAGCTGGTGCCGCATCGAATACTTTCAGAGCCGGAGCGTTTGTATCTATTCGGACGACATGACCCAGCCAACATAGCCGCTGGATCTTTATTCGCTGCGCTATGTCTATGTTATCGTAAAGCTCCTACAGTCGCCAACGTTCCATCGCCTGCGATATTCGAATCTGTGTCTCAAACACTCCAAGCGTCGCTTCATCGGATGTAGTCTTCGTCCACGCTTCTGCGCCATACGTTAGGACGGGCATGATGAGAGTCTTGTAGAGTGTTAGTTTTGTTCGTCGAGAGAGGACTTTATTGCTCAGTTGCCTACTTAGTCCAAAGTACCACTTGTTGGCAAGAGAGATTCTCCGTTGGATTTCAAGCCTGACATTGTTATCAGTGTTAATGTCCGTTCGGTTCTTAAATAAACGAAGTATTTCACAACCTCGAAATCATAAGTGGCAACAGTGACGTGGGTGCCGATGCGCTAGTGCGCCGACTGTTTGATTGATGACAGGAGGTACTTCGTTTTGTCCGCGCTCACCATTCGCTTCGTTCACAGACCCATTCGTTTTGCCTCTATTCTATTCATTAGTTCGTGAGTTATTGTGCTAAGAGTCGTCGCATGAGCATTCGAATATGAAAAGGTTCTGTTCAAAGTGGGTGCCGCGTTTACTCATTGTTTTGTTTCATCAAGACAACGCACTGTGTTACAAGTCAATCAAAACAATGGCAAAATTACACGAATTGAATTTCGAATTGCTCTCAAATCCACCAGATTCGTCAGGTTTGGCTCACAGCGACTAATGGCTGTTCGCAGACCTAAAAAAATGCTCGTGGGTAAGAAATTTTGCGCGAATGAAGAGGCTATCGCTGAAACTGAAGCCTATTTTGAGCCAAAAGATAAATCGGTCTACAAAAGTGATATTGAAATGTCAGAGCGCCACTGGAATGATTGTCTTGTTCTTAATGGAAATTACGTTGACGAATAAAGCTAATTTTGAACAAAAAAAAGTGTTTCATTTGTTAGCCCCGGGGCTTTTCAGCCTATGTGTTTCATATGTGGAAATTTTATGAAGAAATTAAAGAATATTTTGATTAATTTCATGCCAACAGCATTAAGGTTATGAAATGGGCAATATAGTTAGTGTGTAGATCTATATGCAACATAGCATCTTTGAGGAGACATAAAAAAGCTGTACACGTCAAGAAACCATCCAATATCGGGCCGCGTTGAAAAGTTGTCATAAAAGCTATCTAGAAAGCAGAAGGCACGGAGAACGATGCCCCACCGTCGGGACAGACAAGCAAGTACAGCACTCAGATACAATTAAATTCATTGTACTGCACTCGGATTCCCTTTTTAATTTTCTTTAAATCTACTCGACCTCCGAAGAAATCTGAGTAGAACCTGTGGTGCCAAGGAGCCAAGGTGGTCGTTTCTTAATACATCAGTGCCAAAGACCTCAAGCCTGATTCGAGCGAAGGCGGGGCAGACGCACAGAAAGTGGTCCACCGTCTCATCCTCCTCTCCACATGCTGGGCAAAGCGCACTGTCTGAGATGCCCACCTTTTCCATGTGCTTTGCCCATATAAAGTGGCTCGTCATCAGTCCAACCTGCCTCCTGCCTCTGCTTAGTGGCAGGAGGAACTGCGACAGTCGGTCGGACATGACAGGTAACACCAGTTCCAGCCAAGCTCGCTTGTAGGTTAGAGTAACCCATTTGCTAACCGTGGCTTTGATGGCTGCAGACGGGAGAGGCAGAACGGGCTTCGGGCCAAAAAAGTTGGCCTCAGAGCCCATCGTGGCAAAAGAGTCAGAGATCTCGTTACCCGCAATACCCACGTGTCCCGGGACCCATGTTAGCATCAGGCTATTATGTCTACCGACATAGTTCAGCCTGGATTTACAGGACTCGACTACCTTTGAAGTGGTTGGCCATGAGCGCAGCTTGGCTGTCGCTGCAGACACATATAGATCTGCCTCTCCATTTGTTTTCCACAACAAAGTTCATCGCTTCTTGAACAGCATACACCTTCGCTTGAAACATGGATACATGCATTCCAAGAGCATAGTGCAATTTTCTCCCGCTGGATTCCACGTAGACCCCAGAGCTGGAGGCTGTGCTAGGTCCTGGAGCCATCCGTGAAAATATGAAAACAGTGTTTACCGATCTCATTTTCTGAGTTTGACTACAGTTGAGCCTCTGCCAGCACCACATTGTATCTCTTGTCAATCACAACTCTTGATAGCATAGAGTCAAGGGGCACGATGCCCATATGCTCCCCGAACAGTCGGTTCTACGTTACCGGAACGACCCGGATTTACTATATATTCGGCCTAGGACTATCGCTCCAGCAGCATTCCCCGTACACGTATGGGGAACGTTTATGCTGCTACAACAATAACAACGATGCCCATATTTAGGTGACTTAATACCTTGCCACTCTCACGCTGTTAACGAGTGGATTTTCGGCAAAGTACTGAATTAAAGTTTTAACATAATCGGAACAAATTTAAGTTCTTAAAATTGTTAAAAATTTATTACTTCACATTTATGGAGATATGTATGTACATATGACCACATGTATGAGGTATATTAAGTTTTTTTTTTGCGAACGTAAATTGAATTTACATAATTTTTGTTTTTTGGTGTAAGGCAAAATCTTAAAATAAAATTTAACACATTTGATCCTAAGTGTAATTTTAAAAATATTTGAGTTTTCAAAGAAATCGAAAAGTATCGCTATTTTCGTATTCGCAACTGTGATGCATAGGTACATACATACATACATGCACATATACACTTGCACACACTTATAGCTAGAAACAAATAAATCAGCTTATAAGTTAGTTCCCAATGTCAGCCAGTTCAGCTACTGTACACTCGTATATGAGTGACAAATACTATACGCACACATACATGCATACATTTGTTTATATAATATATGCACACATATATGTATGTATGTGCTTACTAGGCATGCCAATCGCCCCTTGCCAATGAAAAACGTGCGTTGTTTACTTTTGAATATTGTGTCTGTTTACATTTCACCCTGGCGATCGGTTTGTGAGTTGCGTCTACAGTAAAGTTGGGATGCTCGAATGTTTGCTGCTTTACGTCATTAACGATGGTGCGGCTGATAAAGACGTGGATCCAAAAGCAGACCCAATTTGATAGCACTAGATTTAGAACTTTTTCTAAATTTAAGCGCAAAAAAAATGGTACACCATTTCAATTCAACCGGGCTATTCGGGTCATGTTCTCCGATTTCGATGTAACTGAAATATGTTGCTCTCTGGTCAAAATAATGAGACACGTATTTTTTTGTTCGCCCGAAAAACATTTTTTTCAAGAGTTATCGGCAATTTTGTTTTTCGCCTCAAAATCGATTTTTTTTTAATTATATAAGAAAAAATTTTTTTTAAATGCCCATAACTTAGCCAATAATGAACCGATTTTAATAATTCTGGGTTCAAAATGATCGTAATTACTTACACGAGCGGCTTCATGTAGAAACAATTGCAAAAAAGGAGTCGAAAATTTTTTATTTAGCAAAAAAGAAAAAAAATTGAAATTTTTTCGAATTTCAATATTTCAAAAAGTGTATTTTTTTTTTATAACTTTTTCTAAATCAAGAGGACACCTCAAACTTCAATTAAGCTGAATGCCCAGTAGCTAAAATGAGTTGTTTTTGAGTAATGAATTTTTGATTAAAAAACCTGTTTCGCACTTTTTGTTTTTTGCGAGATAAAAAATGTTCGACTACTTTTTTCTAACTGTTTCTACATGAAATCGCTCGTGTAAGTAATTACGATCATTTTGAATCCAAAATTATTAAAATCGGTTCATTTTTGAGTAAGTTATGAGCATTTAAAAAAAAAATTTCTTATATAATTAAAAAAAATCGATTTTGAGCCGAAAAACAAAATTGCCGATAAAGTTTGAAAAAAAAAATTTTTCGAGCGAACAAAAAAATACGTGTCTCATTATTTTGACCAGAGAGCAACATATTTCAGTTACATCGAAATCGAAGAACATGACCCGAATAGCCCGGTTGAATTGAAATGGAAAGCATCGTGTATATTATATTACTTTTTATAATTTATATTATTTTTAGGTTTTGAAATATTTAAAAACGGTGACAGCACTGGATCGACTGACTCTTTCGTAAGAATTCGTTACGATTCTGAGACTTTGGTGAGCATTGACTGTGGGTGGTGAAAACAATTGCGTTATTAAACCTCGCATGACGTAGCAGCCAAAGCTACTGCTACATTTTTTCCTCGGATATCCAAATCTTGTACACCTGTCATCCTTCGGCTTTGAAAATCCGGAGAAAACTTGTGAGGGTGATTTTGGCTTCCACGTCACAGGGGCCTTGACAGCAGAATTGTCCCTGCTCACATTTCACACCCATTCTTGCGCTCTTCTTTGTTATTTTACAAAGTTGTTTTTGTTATCCACTTTTTTATCTTATATCCAGGGTCCGGCACTCGAAGGGTAACCAACTTCAGACCGCTCGCGCAGCTCATGTATGGGCATCAGCTGTGTGTTAGTTGGCTAAATGACACTCCAGACTATTGTTTACAAGCGCACGGAAGCATTATGCCGGGAGTAAACGCGAAAAAAGAAAATCAGTAATGGATTTCAAACGTAATAAAGGGATTTCCAATAAAAGGTGTTCTTCCCGTAAAAGATTAATGGTTTCGTTGCTTGTGTGGCACGTAGCACCGTCTTGTTGAAAATAAACGTTGTCCAGATCAATACCATCCAATTCCGGCCATAAAAAATCGTTAATCATCTCTCGACAGCACAATCCATTCACAGTAACTGTTGCTCCAGCTTCATTTTCGAAAAAGTAAGGTCCAATGACTCCACAGAACCATAAACCGCACCAAACAGTCACTCGTTAAGGATAGAGAGGCTTTTCAACAATAACTCTTGGATTTTCTGAGCCCCAGATCTGACAATTTTGCTTGTTGACGAAGCCACCGAGGTGGAAATGGGCCTCATCACTCAAGATGATTTTTCGATGGAATTCCGGATAATTTTGAATGCATTTGCATTTGAACGACCCAATCAGCAAAGACACGACGTTTTTGATGATCGGCCGTTTTTGATGATCTTGTGTTAACTGAACTTTATAAGCCTTAAGACCCAAACCTTTATGTAAAATATGGTGTAACTAGCAAACCCGGCCCCCTTCGCTGGGCACACTAAAATAGAATAGATATGGTTTAGAACAGAAAAGATATGGTTTTCATATTATTTATTTCTTTATTCTTTATTCAAGCGCTTTGGCATAAACAATATTTTTTGTTTTTCTATTTGTTTTTGAGTAAATATAAAATATAAATTGAAAGAAGAATTGAAAGAAGATTGTTTTTAAATTTCAAATCAATGCATATGAATAACTAAGGAAAAATCGTCTTTTTTCCTGATCATCCATGAATTTTTCGTTTCAATTTATATGTTTTATTAAGCATTGGAGCTTTTTTAACCATTATCCATTTATATTTTTCAAAAAAAAAAAACGAAAAAAATTTTTTTTCCACGAACACATAATTTCATTCGGGTTTCACATTAAATTCTCAAATTTCGTAAGAAATTATTCACTGTTCCAAAATCCACTCCAAAAAAATTCACAAAAAATGTTTACACTTTGCACTTACGTCTTCTCCTTATGGCGTCCAAATCAGAAAGAAATATTGACACATTGTAACTCACACTGTCAATTTGACAGTTCAGTTCCGCCCCAAGCGTCAAAAAAGTAAGCGACATTATGGCTGGCTCAAAAGAACGCTGTACCCGTGGCCACTGCTCCGAATTACAACCAAACTTTACGAAACCCATCTTCAATACCTGCTTAACAATGTGTGTAAGTTTGGTTTAATTCGGTGCAAAGACACGGTGGGTCCACGTTTTGGCATATATTTCGAGACTCTAGTCATCAATAGCTATGAAAGTTACCCCGTATTAAAGCACTTATCAACAGCTTTCATTTGATACCCATATTGTACATACACATCCGAAGGTTACCCGGGTCCACGTTTTGACCTATATCTCGAGACCCTGTCTACCAATAGGTATCCAAACTATACGGAAACCATCTTCAATACCTTCTTAACAATATGTGTAAGATTGGTTTAATTCGGTGCAGACACGGGCGGTTAGCGAACACACACAAAAAGTTGACTTTATTTTATATATACGATTTTTTTCAGTTTGTGTCCGAAAAATCCAAATATCTTACGGAACCCTATTTTTTTCCAAAATAAAATGTAATCCATGTTACTCGTGGATAATGTAGTTTTCGAATGTGAAAGAATTTTTAAAATCGGTCCAGTAGTTTTTGAGCCTATTCGTTACAAACAAACAAACAAAGTTTTCCTCTTTATAATATTAGTATAGATGACGTTTGTGGAATGCCTAATTCCAAAGAACGACGAGTGGACAAACCTGGGTTTTCTTCAACACTTTCGGCTACAACAGCCATATTTTCGGCTGTTCTTGAGCGACGTGTACGGGTTTTATTCTTCACATCACTAACTTGTCCCAACAGCTCGAATTTTTCCACCAATTTCTGTGTTGCGGTTCGACAAGGTGCTTCACGATGACCCAAAAATGTTCGAATTTTACGAACCGTCTCTGCCCAATTTTTACCATTTTTATAGTGAATTTTAATAATTTCAATGCGTTGTTTCAGCGTGTATCGTTCCATTTTTATTAATGGCGTAGTTTCTACTTGTCAAATATCAAAAAATGACAGCTTCAAAAGTGACATCTACCGAAATAGCGGGTTATTCAAAATAACACCTGTTATTGGAAAACCCTTTAGTCCGATTACATTAAATTTGTGTTATCTGATGAGAAAATTTTTCAAATTGAGCAATTCGTAAACTCCCAAAAATGATGATCGACTGTTCATACGAGAATTTGAATCATCGATTGGCCACCAGGAAGCAGTACCCGCCACAGATGATGGTTTGGGCCGCTGCAACCGCAGATACGCGTTCTCCAATCGTTTCAATAGAGCCTGGCGTCAAGCTATATGCGAAATATTATCGGGAAAGTATTCTGGAGGTTGCTTTGAAGCCGTGGGCAGACAAACATTTTGGTGGCAGACCATTGACATTTCAACAGGACCCGACACCGTCTCACAAAGCTCGAGTGAACCAAGAATTGCTAAAAAACAACGTTCCGTACTTCATAACGTCCACACAATGGCTATCAAACTCACCAGACGTGAATCCAATGGATTACTCTCTTTGGGCCATTTTAGAGAGCAAAGTGCGAACTAAAAGATTCACCAGTGTCGAGGCGCTGAAAAAAGCCATTGTCCGCGAGTGGGCCAAATACCTGCAAGTCACATTCGGGCAGCTTGCGATTTGTCTCAAGGCCATAGTCAAGGCAACAGGTGCTCATCTCGAGCAAAAGTAAATTCTTAATTTTATATTATTTTCCCACATTTTTCACTTTGAATTGAATAAAAGTAATTTTCCAAACTAAATTTATGGCCTCTTTAATTGCACTTCGAGTGACGGTACCTGTACAAAAATTGCAATATTTTTTACATATCTTAATAATTATGCTATTGGTCTTCAATAATTCAATGTCTTTTAATGTTTGATAGTTTCATTAAAATATTAATTTTTGAATTTTGGCTCATTTATGACTGTACTTATTTTTACTGTGTGTACACATGATCAGAAAGTACCAGGAATAATAAATTTAAACGAACCGCGCACGTGGGAACCGATCCATATTTTTCTTATGGTGGTAGGGCTGTAAGACAAATATCTGTCACGTTTTAGCGCCATCGGATCATTAGTCTCTGTCTGGCCGGCCAAAATGTGGGCAAACAATTCTTGGATTTCGCAGGATGATAACGCGCCATCGCACCGAGCCCAAATTGGGCTGGATTATTTGACCAAATACCAAGTAAATACCATCGTGCAAGCACCGTATTCACCTGATGTGACCCCGTGCGACTTCTTTTTGTTTCCCAAGTTGAAGTTACCACTTCGTGGAAGAAGATTTCAGTCGAAAGAGGTGATCAAAGAGAATTCGACGAAGGAGCTGAATACCGTCCCTTCGTCGGTCTAGCAGGGGTGCGTGGAGGACTGTGTTAAACGTTGGCACATGTGTGTTGCTTTAGACGGGTCATATTTTGAAGGAGATAATATAAATTTGCCTGAAATTTAACTCTGTTTTGTTTTATTTAAACATTCCCGGTGCTTTCAGATCATAGGGTATATGCATGTACTATTTCTTCCCACGTGTATCAATAGCCATATTTATAAAAAGTTCACATGTTGACGTAGTAACGTAGGCAGTGAGGAGTTGATTTTCTCTTATAAAACAAATACAAGCACAGTGTTTGCCGACCTCTGTTGTACACAAAATGTTGTCATGTCGCTTATTACGTCAGAAAATCAGCTGATTCCTTCAAATTTGCTGAGAGCCATGTAACGATTTGATGTTGGTCACACCTTTGCATTTTGTACATCGTATTCTGAATTGAGAGAGTAGAGGAAGGAAACAGCAACAAATACATTATTTATCTGGTTAATATCTATAAATGTGTCTGCTAATTTCGAATGAAATTAATATCATTTCGATTCGAATCGAATGGCGACATTAAATTTTCTAATTGCATAAATGCATTTTGACCTTGTTCACAAATTTGGCAAACATGGCCAAGGCTAAATCTACGTCAGTCCAAGAATATTATAAAATTGAGTAGACTTCAAATTAGGACCTTAGTAGGGGCTTTCACATGACATTGTCTCATAGAAAATCCTGCAAGGAGATTGGGCGTTTACACGTAAGATTTCTGTCATAGCTGCAGAAATCAGGAGGAGTTGGAAACAATTCAACACC
The DNA here is from genome assembly GCF_027943255.1 of Anastrepha obliqua. Taxonomy (NCBI): domain Eukaryota; kingdom Metazoa; phylum Arthropoda; class Insecta; order Diptera; family Tephritidae; genus Anastrepha; species Anastrepha obliqua. The sequence goes on from NC_072892.1 coordinate 18,138,258, forward strand.
TTTTTGCACATGCCCGGCTCTAGCCAGAAGCAGGAATCGATATTTAAGATCCTACTGAATACAGATAATCTACACACTTTACGTTTTGTCAAAAGCTCAGGATGGTTCAATATGGAAAGGGAAACATAGCCCAGCCAGTGCGGTTCACAACGAACCCATTTCGTGTTCTAAGTGGCATCGTTGTCTCTATGTGCGATGCGACTGCCAAACCTAACCTAACTAACCTAAACAGCTACTAGATGATTTTTAAAACTATTTACACAAACATTTTCAAAAGTACTAGTTATACGAGTATATAAAAATGAAATAAAAAAATAAATGGCACGTACACTTCTGTTAGTTGTTTGGCCGAGCTCCTCCTGATATTTGTGGTGTGCGACTTGATATTTTTGACGTGATAACGTCTTATAATTCGATTTAACAGGCTGCACGCACGAAAAAATGGGTCGTTACCTTGCTCATTAGTGTTACCTTGCTCATTTGTCGTTACCTTGCTCATTGCCGTTACCTTGAATGAACTGCAAGCGAAAGCGCGGAACGAACGACAAAGCAAACAAAGCAAACGAACGGCAACGTTCGACATCTTGCTCTCTCCTACTTAAGTGAGCGTATATATGTATGTATATGCGCATATGTACATATATGAATTCACGTATTTGTATTTGCATATGCCTTCTTGTTGATTATTATTAACTTGATTTACTTGAAGAATTTAAAATAAAACCAAGTTTGTTAATAATACCTGTTGTTTTAATGTTATTATTATTTTTTGACGTGATAACGTCTTATAATTCTATGTAGCCGGCTGCACGCACCAAAAAATGCGTCGCTATCTTGCTCATGCGTCGTTACTTTTCTTGAACAGCATGTTATGTTATGCTATGTTATGTTATGTTATGTTATGTTATGTTATGTTATGTTATGTTATGTTATGTTATGTTGTGTTATGTTATGTTATGTTATGTTATGTTATGTTATGTTATGTTATGTTATGTTATGTTATGTTATGTTATGTTATGTTATGTTATGTTATGTTATGTTATGTTATGTTATGTTATGTTATGTTATGTTATGTTATGTTATGTTATGTTATGTTATGTTATGTTATGTTATGTTATGTTATGTTATGTTATGTTATGTTATGTTATGTTATGTTATGTTATGTTATGTTATGTTATGTTATGTTATGTTATGTTATGTTATGTTATGTTATGTTATGTTATGTTATGTTATGTTATGTTATGTTATGTTATGTTATGTTATGTTATGTTATGTTATGTTATGTTATGTTATGTTATGTTATGTTATGTTATGTTAATGTTAACTCATTCTCTATATCCATACAAAATATCTATCAAACAAATAAACCAAAATTTTCTTTTGAAAAATGCAACCATTCAATCAGTATTTTCTTATGACGTTATCACGTTAAACTATCGTCAGTAAACCGACTTTACAGACAACCTCTTTTTTCACAAATGGAGGGACATACAGTTTTAAGCCGATTCCGAACGGCAGATATTTTTTTTTTATGACGAGCTTTTTCATGACAGAAATACATTCGAAGGTTAGCAATTGCTTACCGATGGGCGACCGCTATTAGAAAACACTTTGTATATTATTTGATGTTCATGCACGGAGTTTCGAAGCTGTAGTAGTAAAAGCCAGTAGCAAAAGTGGTTATATCCTAACAATATTTAGCTTCAAGTTCATTCATAATTTTTACACCAAAATAGATGTTTGCAAGTACTGACGCATGCATGCATACTTACACATACATGTACTTGTATGTATGTATATATGTAGGCAAATATGTACGTATGTACATATGTACCTCTTCATCGTTTTCGAATATGTCCAGCTGTTTGGCGAATAACAAGTAAAAGTGAGCCTTATGGTATCATCTGTGCATTGAAGAAACTGTAAACAAACCATCAACGACCATTCTTCAACCCTCAAGGCATGCACACCAACCCTTCGACCAAACCCTTCATAAAACGCAGGCGTTATTTTCGAACAAATGCCTGTCACTCACGTTCCACAAACACCGCACAAAGCAAACTGTTGGTTAGGAGTTGGCATACGTTGACTTGTTTTCATACGTCAAGACAGTATTGATTTTTCGTGCGTCCATTTACGAGTTCTTCACGGTGATGCTGAATCATACTTTTCTCTACAAACCTGAAAGCTGAAAATATAGAAGTACGCGTTTAAGAAATATAACTCAAGAAAGAACTTCTAAATTGTTGAAAATCTCATTTTTTAAACAACACCAACAACCACGAGCGTGCAAAGTGTTTTTAGTAAATTATATGAAACTGTTATCAAAGGAGGAGAGGCACAGCATTTATTACATATTCCAATACCATAAAAAGGAGTTGTACACCATTTCGGAAACGCCGTTAATTCGACCCATATTGCCAAAAACGTCCCAGCAAATAGACAGGCGATTGACCTGAACGGCACTGATATCGTAAAAACACAATGGCTTTGGACTTTGTTGCAACCTATAAAGTTCTGGTGCTCGGTGACTCGAATGTGGGCAAAACTTGTATTGTCCATAGGTATTGTGATGAGAAATACTACGATACATACATATCTACTATAGGTAAGTTTGCGCCTACACAAAAGCAAATTCATCCATAAGCAAATGGGAAGCAGTGGACGTTTGAAAAAAAAAAATTAAAAAAAATATTTTAAGTTAGAAAAAACCTCATCTTGCCAACTTGCTCGCATTGACGTGAACCAATTTTATGCAGCAAATGGTGATGAAAAAGATGCAATTTGAAGTCCCATTTAAAGATTTTAATTTTTAATATTTTTAACGACTTCACCTGCTTATGCACACCCAAATGTAATAATTGCATAATATCGTATGTATTTGTTAGTGATCAGACACAAGTGTTGCACAAATCCGCTGTAAAATTTTCCATTTAAAAAATCGTTGTCCTCTCCACTAACTAACTCTGCATTTTGTCTAGGTATCGACTTTAAACAGAAGCTTATCAATTTGGATGGAGTACCAATAAAGCTACAAATTTGGGACACAGCTGGGCAAGAAAGATTTCGTACCCTAACCACAGCCTACTATCGAGGAGCGATGGGCATTCTACTGATGTACGATGTGACGAATTTGGAGAGCTACAATAACTTGTCATATTGGTTGCGAAACATTCAAGAGGTAATTTGTGTGTATACAAACAAATAAGATATACATATACATACATACATACATATAAGAGCATATCCACAAACATGTACGTATGTATGTATGTATGTATGTATGTATGTAATTAAGTATTTACAAATTTAAGTAATTGACCAAGAAGCTTCTAATTTGTGTAAATTTATGTAGAACGCGTCACCGGATGTTGTCAAAGTCTTAGTGGGCAACAAATGCGAATGTTCGGCTACGCAGCGAGCGGTTGATAAAGAGAGAGGTGAAAAAGTGAGTATAAACGTGAACTATCTTTAAACTGAAATAAAGGTAACGAAATATTAAGACAGAAGCTTAATTTTTATTTTTTTTTTTAACTTTTTGGTTCATAACGCCATTAATTATTTTTCTATCTAGTAGCCAGTGTGCTAATTAAGTTAGGGATATAGGTATTGTAAATATTCTCTATAAATAATAATAATAATTTTTCTATCTCAATCAAGTAAAATTCACGAAGTGCTCCACTTGTATAAGTTTCACGCACTGAACTTTAATTTGAGTAATACCTACATACCTACATACGCGGGTTGTTGGGAAAGTCCGTCGAAAAATAAAAAAAACACTAAATTGTTTCGGATATTTTTGGATACAGTTTTTATTTTTCGACATAGTCTCGTTTTAGGCTTATGCACTTCGTCCAACGCTGTTATAGTTTGTTGAACCCTCCAAATAATACAGGGTCCGGCACTCGAAGTGTAACGAATTAAAAAGGCAATACATTTAGTTTGGAAAATTACTTTTATTCAACTCAAAGTAAAAATTGTGTGAAAATAATGCAAAATTAAGAACCAGCTTACTTTTGCTCGATATGACCACCTTTTGTTTTTACTAACGCCTTGAGACGGTTCAGAAACGAATCGCAAGCTGTCCGAATGTGACTTGCAGGTATTTAAGCCCACTCGCGGCTTTTTTAAGCGCCTCAAGACTGGTGAATGTTTTAGTTCGGACCTCTACAAAGGTGACTCAAGTCCCATAGGCACACTAAAAGGTCCAAACGGAACTATTACCAACACATTCCTAGAAACACTAGAGCTTCTTCTAAAGACTCACTTCCTCAGATTATAAAAGTCATGACATATCAATCGACAATAGTCTAGACATGGTAACTCAACATCAACGGAGATCGATGGTCTCATTTGTCAATAAAATCATAAATTTTGAAAGGGTAGAGTGGGCGATTAACTCCTTTGAACCCTTTAAATCACCAGGCCCAGATGAAATATTTCCAGCACTTCTATCCAAAGGCACTGTGGAATTGATCCGAGTCATGGTGAAAATCTTCAGAGCTAGTCTAATATTGGAATACATTCCAAAGATATGGAGGAAAGTGAAGGTAATATTTATTTCTAAGGGAGGTAACAAACCACCTGATTCTCCAAAATCTTACAGACCAATCAGTCTATCGTCGTTCATGTCAAAGACAATGGAAAAACTACTTGAATACCATCTAAGAGAAGAAGTAATCTTCAAAAAACCCCTCCATAAGTTGCAATTTGCTTACCAAAAAGGGAAATCCACAGTCACAGCACTGCACACACTCGTTGTCAATATAGAAAAGGCTCTAAATCAAAAAGAAATAGCCCTCTGTTCCTTTATGGACATAGAGGGAGCCTTCGACAACGCAAATTACAAATCGATGGAAACAGCACTCGAGAAAAGAGGTGCAAACCCTATATTAACACATTGGATAAGCCAAATGCTTAACCAGAGGATTATTAAAGCCTCGTTAGGCCAAGCTGAACTTAATGTCACAACAGTAAAGGGATGCCTGCAAGAAGGAGTTCTTTCTCCACTGCTATGGTCCCTACTAGTTGATGACTTGGTGCAGCACCTAAACAATAAGGGATTTTTAACCATTGGCTATGCAGATGACATATCTGTTATAATAAAAGGCAACCATGAAAGGACACTAACAGACTTAATGCAAAATGCCTTGAACGCAACATGGGAATGGTGTAAAAAGGAGGGGCTGTCGATCAACCCTAACAAAACCACAATTATCCCCTTCACAAGAAAAAGAAAGTTGGAGTTTCCTATACTGAAAATAAACGAAACAGTGATAGAACTAAAGGAAGAGGTCAAGTATCTAGGTTTAACCTTAGATAAAAAACTCACTTGGGAATCAAATATAAATAATATAACAAAAAAAGCCACGAAATCCTTGTGGACAACCAAACAATTACTAGGGAGATCCTGGGGCCTCAGCCCTAGTATGGCCCTCTGGATATACACCCAAATGGTTAGACCAATCATACTGTATGGGGCACTGGTATGGTGGAGCAAATCTATCCAAGAAACAGCGATAACCAAACTGGGAAAAGTACAAAGGCTTGCTTGCCTGTGCATCACAGGGGCTATGAGAACTACCCCAACAGCTGGCATGGAAGCACTCCTTAATCTCCCACCACTTCATATAGCAATCCAAGAGGAAGCAGCTACGCAAGCACTCATGCTACACATGAAAGAAAATTTCAAATTAGGCAACCTCACCGGTCACCTAAGTATCCTAAATAAAATCAAAAACACCATAAGCATGGCTCAAGTCTCAGACCACATTGACCCAACCCTCTGTTTCACAAAAGGATACACAGTTACCTTTCCTGAGAGGATCGAATGGAAAACAAACCCAAAATGGATGAATGATGATTCACAAAAATGGTACACTGATGGACCAAAAACACCTTATGGTTTAGGAGCTGGAGTAGTGGGACCCAGAATCCACAAATCATTCACTCTCACCAGGGACACCACCATCTTCCAAGCGGAACTATACGCAATAATGGAGGCAGCAAACATCATGCAACGAAGAAACCACAAGAGAGTAAAGATTAAAATACTCTCGGACAGCCAATCAGTTCTAAAAGCTTTAGATAGCTACACCTACAACTCAAAAACTCTCTTAGAATGCCACAAGGCTCTCAATAACCTGGCATCCAAAAACAATGTCTCATTAATTTGGGTACCAGGACATGAGGGATATGACGGCAACGAAAAGGCAGACTTTCAAGCCAAAAAAGGGGCAGATGTAAACTTCATCGGACCTAGTCCCATGTTCGGATTCAACAAAAACAGCCTAAAACAAAAAGTAAAATACTGGGCCAAAACTCTATTAAATCAGCATTGGAACAACGTAGAGGGTCTTAGATACTCCAAGAAGTTCCTAAGTTTCAACGCTGAAAGAGCTAACATGGCCCTCACGTTAAACAAAAAGTGCATTCACACTCTCACAGGCGCCCTCACGGATCACTTCACCTGCAACAAACACTTACATAAATTAGGCATAACTAACACCAGCACCTGCAGATTTTGCTGCGAAGATGAGGAGTCTATAGAACATCTCATCATCGAATGTCCGGGGTTGACGCATAGAAGGAAAAGGTTTTTAAACAATATCATGCTTACAGATGAAGACTTCAATCACTCCCTCAGAAGGAGCTGGTACAATTCATAAGCATACTTAACAGTCAATAGACAGCATAGGGTGCACAATAGATCAATATGGTCGCAGTGCTAAAGGGTCATACCTTAACCCTTTACTACCATTAACCAACCATTAGTTCGGACCTTACTCTCCGAAATGGAACAAAGAGAATAAGCTATTGAATTCGCGTTTGGTCAATTTGGGAGCCATTGTGTGGATGTTATGAAGTTCGGAACGTTGCTTTTTAGCAATTCTTGGTTCACTCGAGCTTTGTGAGACGGTGTCGGGTCCTTTTGAAATGTCGATGGTCTGCCACTGAAATGTTTGTCTGCCCACGGCTTCAAGGCAACCTCCAAAATACTTTCCCCAATAATATTTCGTATTTACCTTAACGCGAGGCTCGATGAAAACGATTGGAGAGCGCGCAACTGCGGTTACAGCGGCCGAAACCATTACCTGTGGCGGGTGCTGCCTCCTGGTGGCCAATCGATGACTCAAATTCTTGTATGAACGGTCGGTCAAATAAACCCTATACTTTTGGGAGTTTACGAATTGCTCAATTTGAAAAATTTTCTCGTCAGCAAACATAATGTTTGGAAATTGACCGGATTCGGCCAAGCAAAGTAACTCTTTCGCTCTCTCAAGTCTGACTTATTGCTGCTTTGATGTGAGATCTTGCACCTTTTAGATCTTGTAAGGATTGACTTTGAGGTCATTTTTCAGTATGCGGCGGATGATACGGTCAGATATTTTCAGTTCTTTCGCCATTTGATTGACACTCCGTCGGGAATTTCGCTCAAGTCGCTGCTTCACTTTTTGAACCATTTCACCTGACGTTGCAGTCTTTTGATGATCACCTCCATGAGGTTTCGCGATGCTACCAGTATCAGTGTAACGAGTAGCGGTGCGATAAACAAAAATTTTATTTACTTTAAGGTGCTCGAGTTCACGAACAATCACTGGTACGTTTGAAATCCATTCCTGATTTTCTTCTCGAAAAAATGGTTCCGCGCGCTTGTTAACATGAGCTGCGCGAGCGGATGTCACTTCGAGTGACATTGTACATACGCGGGTCGTTTGAAAAGTCCGTCGAAAAAAAAAAAAATTTAATTAATTTAATTTAATTATTTTGGATAAACCTTTTTTATTTTTCGACATAGTGTTCTTTTAGACTTATACACTTCGTCCAACGCTGTTCTAGTTTGTTCATCCCTTTCGAATAATACGCTTTGTACAAGTCTGAAAAATAGCCATTCGTTTCTGCAACCACCTCCTCGTTTGAATAAAATCTTTTTCCCGCCAGCCATTTCATCAAATGTTCTTCATCGTCTTTCGCCTCACTTAAAAGCATACGGTGCTCTAAGCAGTTGACTACCAGAACAAAGCTGAATACTTTTAACTCAAATGTTAGGTTAGGCAGTGCTGGCTGACTCGAGTTATTATTTCATGTAATTCTTCGCGAGTTTTAACAAACCATTCAGCCTTTTGTCAGCAATATTTTTCAAGGGTGGAAAATATGCTGATCCTAGGCACATTTGACGAGTCCTACAAAGAGGAGTACAGTGCAAAAGTAGGTGCTCCAAAGTACCCCTAGTATTCGCTTCGCTGCATGTCTTACATGCATCGCTATGGACTATCCCCATTTTGGCTGCATGATATGGGGTGAGATAGTGTCCCGTTAGTACTCCAACTAATATTTTGCAGTCTTTTCATGAGAGTGATAAACTAAAGTTTGTAGTTTTCGCATGCCAAGTCTTTTTGTACAAGCAGTTTTGTACGAGGCTGAATATTCCCATATCGACTGCGTTTACAGAGTTAGTTCCTTATTTAGTTGCGTTTTCAGAAAGGAGAGTAATGGGTATATGTCTGGCGTGCTCAATCTCGGCAAGCGAACACCGAATACCTTAGCGAGCTCATCGGCTCTCCCATTTCCTTCTATTCCTTTGTCTTCTGGTATCCAATAAATAGTGACCTGCCCATTTCTGCAGAGTTCGTTCATTTTCAGTCGGCATTGTTGAGCACATTTCGAGTTAGTCCAAAGAGCCATAAACAAATAACTCAACTGTTAAGTATGTGCAATTAAATGGCTGTGAAGCGTGGTCTATGCCGGTCTCAACCACAATAAGAATTTAAAATTTTATAAATCGCTGCCAAAGTGTCATTCTACGTATTTGGTGACTTGATGACTGGATATCGAATGACGAGCTCCTTAATCTAAGTGGTCAAAGACCAATTGAAATTGAGATTTGTGGACGAAAATGGAAATGGATTGTGACAAGAGATTGTGTACTCTAAACCGTCTACTGGCATCAGCAGAATGTCGTTGGACTGGAATCCGCAAAGCTCTCGTCGTTGTAGAAGCTGACCAAAAGCAACATGAAAGCGAAGCCCATTTAATGAAATCACGACTGTTGACGATTCGCTCACTTGGCCGCAGATAAAGTCAAAAGCTGCAAATCGATCCCAATGGAACTTTTTTGTTACGGCACTTTACACCCCCGGCCGGCGCTCGAGCAAATAATAATAATTTCTTCGAACTAATAGTAGTGGGTGGGAGCCAAGTCTTGAGGAAAGGGGGGATGTGAAAAGAGTTGGAACCCCTTTGGAACCCCTTTCGTTAATTTCCATTAATTTTGCTGAGGCGTGAGGTCGTGAAGGAAAACGAGAAGGAAAATCACTCGACTTTCTCGATTCAAACGAATGCCAAACACAAAGAGAAATGCTACTAACTATCATAAATATAACCTCGATATGCGCCAGTAGCGCCATCTCTCTGATTTTGCACGGACTTTTCAAACGACCCTCGCAAATTTTATTGACCTACAATCTGTGTCAGAAAAAAGGAACCGCGATTATTCATGAAGTATTATAGATATAGGTATATTTAAAATTTTTTTACATTTTTTACACAATTACTAAATAAGTCGTGTAGTCTTCATCGTTGTCGAGTATAGCCTGGCATCTTTCTCATACTTAGAAGCAGCTTTTTTGCGTAGCTCGTCGACAAACAGGACCAGATTTTGCGAACTTGACGCACGAGTTGCTTTAAATCAGGGGCTGGCTTTCCGGCAAGATGCGTTTTCATAGTTCCCCACACATTTTCAGTGGGGTTGACGTCTGGGGACTGGGAAGGCCAGTCCAATACTGTGACGCCATTTGCTTGTTTTGAAGTTTCTCAATGTGTTTTTCTAAGAGCAGAGGTTTTGATGATGTGGGACGGTAGGATATGTTCGACTCCTTCAGTCGACGTTCGATGGTGTTGATACTCACATCTATTCCCTTTTTAGCAAGAATTGTGCGTGCTTGGCGAAGTCGCAAAGAAGGGTCTCGCTTCAAAAGTTGGGCGATCACTTTATCCTGCTTTTTTGTCGTCACTTGCTTCAAGCCGCGCTCGGAAAAGTCATATACATTTTTGTACACTTCATACCGCTGATTCCACATCATAACAAACTTTTTTGATTTTTTAATCACTTTTGGCCCTTTCGAATGCGTGCATGAAAATACCGCCTCAAAACGCTTCGCGTACTTCTCACTCATTTTTGTTTGGTTGCGTTTACGGGAAAGTTTCGAACGACACTAACCTGAGTTAGCACTGGCGTCGTAGCCCTTGAGTGGGACTATTATGCAGCAAAAAGAACGAAATATCATATATCTTGAAGTTACAAGAAAAAAACCGGTTCTTTTCTTCTGGCACAGACTGTATGTAACGATCATCGATGATTTGCGAAACTTTTTTCTTTTAAAATTTTCAAATGAAGTAGGGTAAATTAAGACACATAACATAATGAAGTTAGGACATCCTTACTGAAAATCCCGTTACAAGTAAACTACAAGTTCTTAATCTATTGTGTGTCTATTCCATAACATGTTTTATATACTTTTGAATCCATGTACTAATATAATAATCATTTCGTTTTTCGTTTTTGTCAGATTGCTGAAAATTTTGATATGCCCTTCTTTGAAGTCTCCTGCAAATGCAACATAAACATCGAGGAGGCGTTTCTGGCATTAGCACGAAAAATTCGGGAGCAACGTGAACGCCGGGTAGGCATTACATTAAAATATTTTATAATATTTTCGCCTACTTACTTGCATATATTATTTATCAAATTGCATTTCTAGGGAGATAATTTCGATAACGACGAAAAGACACAAGACAAGAAATCGCCTGGTTCGAACGGACTCGGCACATTCAGTTTGGCCAGCTTGTCCGAAGGCAATCGTTGTTCCTGCTAAGCCGAACGGAAATATTCCACATACTCATAAGGAACAATACGTCCACCAGAGTGCTATTGTGGAATGCCCCATACATGCGTACAAGCATACTAACCTCGTAAATACAGAACGCGCGAATTAGATACAAATATACTTACATGCATCCATACGCGCCTACTTGTAGCCGTGTGGCTGCGTGTTCTAACAAAAGGGGTCAGTAAACAATTTTGTGAGCGGGATATGGTTGTTGCTATCGACACAGTTTCGACCGGCGCCAGCTGTGTTGCCCTGCTATTTTCATTAGGTGTTGATTGGAAGCGAGTTATTTGTACGTATGCATATACATTTAAATGATTGTATATCAAGGTACAGAATGCAATACAAAATGTAGTATAATGAAAGAGCAAACCTAATTTAGCCAAAAATTATTGTTCATACATTACTGAAAAAAAAAAGAAAATGTTCTCTGATTTTAAACGCTTCATATTTGTACAAAAATATAACGCGCGAAGCACTCGTTGCATAACTTCTGCTCAAATATGAACGAGACGGTATCAATAAAACGGTCCGCGGATGACATATGGCAAAAATAAATTTTTTGTTTTTTGGTAGGACTGTTATAAGCTCACATGGCAAATTTCAGCGTGATATGTTACATAGTTTGTTTTCTGTGCTACTGTAAACAAGTCAAGCTCGAGTGTGTTCTTCGAATTTAACGATGGAAATTCAAGTTGAACAAACAATTTGTTTGAAATTTTGTTATTCCAACAAAATTTTGGCTTCAGGCGCCTTAAAAATGTTGCAGACAACCTATGGGAACTCTGCTCTATCGCGTGCACGTGTTTTTCAGTGGTACAAATCGTTCAAAGAGGGCCGTACATCGGTTGAAAACTTGCCTCATGAACGTCGTCCAGGAACATCAGTAAACGACGAAAACATCGGAAAAGCAAAGGAAATTGTGCTTGAAAATCGCACAAATCGCAAAATCGGTTAACGCTGAATATTATTTAGACGTTTTAAAGCGTTTGCGCGAGAACATTCGTCTTAAAAGGAAGGAATTGTGGGACAACAAGTCATGGTTCTTGCATCACGATAATGCACCAGCTCACACATCACGTCTTGTTCGCGATTATTTGAACAAAAATAATGTTAATATCGTTCCGCAAGCACCGTATTCGCCTGATATGGCTCCATGTGACTTTTTCCTGTTTCCCAAGCTCAAGTTGCCGCTCCGTGGAAAACATTTTGAGACAATTGAAGTCATAAAAGAGAATTCGAAAAACACACTCGAGCTTGACTTGTTTACAGTAGCACAGAAAACAAACTATGTGACATAACATGCTGAAATTTGCCATGTAAACTTATAACAGTCCTACCAAAAAACAAATTTATTTTTGCCATATGTCATCCGCGGACCGTTTTATTGATACCATCTCGTTCATATTTGAACAGAGGGTATGTATGTATGTATGTGTAAAAATAAATTATGCTACGCCTTTTCAGGTACAAACATATTTCCGTGGTCTCTGGGACCCGATTTGGTCAATGCAAGAAGTGAAGAAATATTCCAATTGAACTCATTGTAGGTATACATCCTGCATACCTACATGCATACATACATACATATGGGTAAGAACATATCGCTTGTTTGCTGGAAGAATGTCATAACCCAAAAAATTAAATATTCGAGGAAAACATCTTCACACTTTTCAATTTACTAGGCCTCCTAAAAAATAAAAGTAAATACACATTTTCATCAAAGGAGATACACCCAACTGTGTTTTTACACGGTGGATACGTTCCTTAGAAATGCGTGAAAAAAAATCGTGTAAAAAATACATACATACATACATGCGACATATGATAAATTTGGGGTTATGTTCGGCAACTTAAAAAAAACGTGTATGACGAGAAAACTTTAAATATTTTCACAAAAAAATTGACAAATGAAATAATATAGAAATCTATATTAAATATATAAGTATTTGTAAAACAAAAGCTATTAATTTTTATTACAAAAAAAAAATAATAATAATTAATTAAAATTAGTGTACGGACATTAGACATTTGCTGTGCAGTTGTCCCGGTCTAGCCAGAAGTCGACTCACTCTTCTTGGCTCTCCAACAATTGACAATCTTTCAGTACTCTCGAACCTGAAAATCGAATCTCTCATCAAATTCTTGAAACGAGTTAATATCTTTGACCAAAATCTACAATAAAAATCTCGGTTAGGTGGGGAAATCATATAAAATAATGAGCTCTAGGGCAACACAACGGACCCAACTTGCGGTCTATGTGGCACTCCGATGCGGGGTCACCCTTAAACCTACCAACCAACCAACCAGTGTACGGTTAAAATTCAATCCATAACTACAAATCATATAAAAATTCAGAACAAAAATTAATTTTGCCAATTTTTGGACCAAAAATGCTACGAGTATCATCAGTAGATATGACTATGTCCAATATACCCAGCGCATCTCTCGGGTTTTATTTATTTAAAGAATTAATATAGTTAGTTAAGTTACAATCTTTCAAAAAATTATTCAAACCAGTTATATTGGTGGTAGAAACAATAGCCAGTAGAGCAGAAAGTTTGGTGGATCCGAAGTGTTTTTTCCTGAAACTTTCTAAGGTGCGAAAATCGTTTAAAAGATGGCCAGTTGATGCGTTATTATCACTAAATATACATTGTTGTTGGGTACCTCCTGTGAGGAGGTGTTGGTATGTGAGTTAAGTATGCCCAATTCTGAGTCGGGTGAACTGGCTTAATAAATATCGAGGTGTATTGCTTGGTTATAGAGATGGTTTGCGCCTGCCGTTGAGTTAAGTATACCGATGCCTAAACGTATACCATTCTGTCAGTTTAATCGAGTCAATCGGTTTTTTTATATGCCTATATAAATCATTCTCTGAATAAACTGGAAACAATGGACTTGTTGCTGGCATAAGTCGAGCTGTTTTGTCGGCTCGCTCGTTGCCTCGGATGCCTTTATGGCCTGGTATCCACAGAATGTTGATCTTTTTTAAGTTCTGAATAAAAAAGGTCTCTTAGTTTTTCAACCAATTTGCTACTACTATTGTATAAATGTTTTGTATGGCTTTAATGGACTACATTTTATCCGTACAAATGAGGAATTTTCCTTTATTACACTGCGCGAACTCCGCTGCTTTGTATATGGCCTCTGCTTTTGCTGTGAACACCGAGCAGTGTTCAACTAACTGGCCTCCAGAAATGAGTAATCCTTGTTGCTTAACTACAGCAAACGTGGTGTTAGTGTTGGTTTTTGATCCGTCCGTATATAAACAATTCCAATTGTTGTTCCGGTAGTTTCTTTCCTGTTCTGCGAAGAGTTGTTGATAGGTCGAACTACTTGTCGTATATTTATTAAGGGGACAGATACCTGTAAACGGCCATATTTTCCCTGATTTTCATTAAAATGATTTAAAATGAAGAAGTCAATATTTTTTTTTTCAAAATTGGCATACAGTTTATTTATATATTAAAATAATACACAATTTTTTTTTTTATTTTAATCATTTAAAATGGCGGATGTACACTCCATTCTTCCAGGCAGGTCGCAGCTGGGCTACTCAATCGGCGGGCATTGTAACATCGGCGTCAGTGACCTGAATACAAAAAACCAAACATTTTTTTGCTCACTAATGTCAAAATTTCTATATGAATTAAACAAAAATGGAGGCAAAAAATTCGCGGAATAAAATGCTTAAAAAATGGGTTTTGGAGCGAATTTTCCTACTATTTTTGCTTCGAAAAAATTATTTTTTCGAAAAATTTTCAAAAACTTTAAATTCACATAGAAAGTAATATCATAAAAAAGATGTGTGCAAAATTTCAGGAAGATCGGCAAATAACTTTTCGAGTTATCGAGTACGCCAATTCGAAAAATATAGTTTTGAGAAAAACGCGTCTAAAGGGAGTAGTATGGTATTTTTTTTTTCATTTTTTTTTTTTTTTTTTTTTTAATTATTCTATAACATCTTAAGATTACTGTGTGAAAGTTTGAAGTGCATTAGAGTAAAATTGACAAAGACACAAAGGATTAAGTATCTACCTCTCCAACCGGATTTCACGCTGCCGAAAATCTTTAAACGCGTTTTTCTCACACTTGCCTTTTTTACGGTCGGTGTCCACTGTAGATTCATATCTACTGCACCGATTCTTTTCAAATTTGGTTATTTGGTTTCTTTACTTTATTCACGAGGTAATGACGTCGATTTTTTTTTTTTAAATTTTGTCATATTTTAAAACAACAAAGTATTCAAATTTTTTTTATGAAAAATCGGTGTTTTGACTTCAAAGCGCTTTAAAAAATTAAAAAAAAAAAAAAAAAAAAAATTCGACGTTGTTACCTGCGAAACTTTATTAGCTGATGAAATCAATTTGGTTTTTTGATTTTAGTTGATCCAGTAATGAGTTCTGAGGGACACCGCAATAAAACTTTTTTATGAGACGTCCGCGAAGATTCGCTGCCACCAACTCATTTCTTCATAAAAATCAATGAAAATTGTCGACAACGTAACTATACCCCTCCCAGCGCTCGAACGCAAAGAATAGAGTCGTCACGGTTGGCGATCTATAATATAAGAAATACTTAAATTTACGTTCTAAAAATATTTTGACATATTCTTAAAGGATTATATTAACATTTTATGAAAAAAAAAAATTTTTTTTTTACAGATATCTGTCCCTTTAAGTGCGTGGAGAACGGTGTTGAAATTTAATTTATATATAAACCACGATGGTTGACTGTTAAATTTAGCTCCTGGGTGGAGTTTTATTCAAGATTAATCACAATAACGGAAAATTTATATATTTTGCAAATGGCGTCGTACGTCAGTCATATTTGGTACTTGTGAACTAGAGAGGTGCGGTATACAAATAGGCAGGCAATGGAGTGCCTAAAGGTCAAATAAAAAATTCCATCACTCAAAATCACTTTTTTGTATTTTAAAAAAATTGATTCAAAAACGAAATTGTATGATTAATTTTGCGCCACATTGTTCTTTGTACTTATTATCCAGCTAGACGCTACCTAAAGATTACGTTGAGATTTTAATGCACAGTTAGACTTGATTAGTTATTAAATGTACAAATGTACGCATTGCCCTTATACGAAATTTGTTTAGCTTGATAAGACATCTTTTTAGGAATTCTATATATATGTATATATATATATATATATATATATATATATATATATATATTTCCATAGTTCCTAGATGAAACATAGGGCTTCAATAAAGAAGTTATAATTTCGTTTGTTTGAAGCTAGATGTGTAATTTGACTCCAGGAACGGCCTGCTCTGTCCGCCTCTGCTGCTACTTGTCGCCTCCATGTGTTGGCTGGTCTCCCGCACCTACGGCTTCCTTGGGGATACCAGTCTAGCGCTGCCCTTGCGATGTCATCCCGTGGTTTGCGCAATGTGTACCCGATCCATTTCCACTTGCGACGCATAATTTCTATATGAACAGGTGTTTGCCCAGTAGCCGCCCAAAGATCATCGTTGCTTATTGTAACAGGCCAGAATATCCGCATTATCTTTTGTTGTTGTTGTTGTTGTAGCAGCATAAACAATCCCCATTCTTACATACGGGGAATGCTGCTAGAGTGACAGTCCTTGATAGATATAAATCCGGGTCGTTTCGGTAACGTAGAACCGACTGCTGTAAGAAACGGCGCATTATCTTTCGTAGACAACGGTTTAGGAAGAATTGCAATGATTGTGATATGCTTGTTGTTAAGTTCCATGTTTCACATCCATACAGAGCTACCGACTTCACGTTGGCATCAAATATGTTCAGTTTTGTGTGCCTTGTCTAGCAGGCCAAAATGCAACGCATCCCTTAGATATTCGGTTGCGTACGTCAGTTGTTGATTCGCCGTTTTTTGAAATTATGCTTCCAAGGTAGCAAAATTCATCTACATCTTCAAGTGGGGAGTAGGCATTTTGAAGGGCTTGAGTTTCGGTGCTGTTAATCTGCATTACTTTCGTCTTTGCTATGTTAATTCTTAGACCTCTTCGTGCTGCTGCATGGCATACCGCTTCTAGTTTAGCTGATGCATCTGAGTATTTGTGCGATAGTAAACAAATGCCGTCCGCATAGTCTAGGTCTTCAAGCCGGCGGAATAACCCAAAGGAAATGCCTCTGCTGCCCGCACACGCTTGTCGCATTGCTAGGTACAGGACTAGGTTGAACAAGAGTGAAGATAATACACATGCTTGCTTAAGATGGATGGATGGATTCTAGAAATTGTGTTTTGTTTAAAAAAAAAAATTTTTAGATTCGTGCAAGAACGAAAATTTCGTGTCAAAAAATTGATTAGTGAGCCGCGTTATTTCAAAATCGTGTAAAACAAAGAGGTTGTCTGTAAAGTCGGTTTACTGACGATAGTTTAACGTGATAACGTCATAAAAAAATACTGATTGAATGGTTGCATTTTTGAAAAGAAAATTTTAATTTTATTTATTTTATTTTATTATTTTTATTTTTTATTTTATATTATTATTTTTTATTTTTATTTTATTTTATTTGTATGGATATAGGGAATGAGTTAACATTAACATAACATAATATACTTTAACATAACATAACATTACATAACATAAAATAACATAACATAACATAACATAACATAACATAACATAACATAACATAACATAACATAACATAACATAACATAACATAACATAACATAACATAACATAACATAACATAACATAACATAACATAACATAACATAACATAACATAACATAACATAACATAACATAACATAACATAACATAACATAACATAACATAACATAACATAACATAACATAACATAACATAACATAACATAACATAACATAACATAACATAACATAACATAACATAACATAACATAACATAACATAACATAACATAACATAACATAACATAACATAACATAACATAACATAACATAACATAACATAACATAACATAACATAACATAACATAACATAAAATAACATAACTTAATATGCTGTTCAAGCAAGGTAACGACGCATGAGCAAGATAACGACGCATTTTTTGGTGCGTGCAGCTGGCTACATAGAATTATAAGACGTTATCACGTCAAAAAATAATAATAACATTAAAACAACAGGTATTATTAACAAACTTGGTTTTATTTTAAATTCTTCAAGTAAATCAAATTAATAATAATCAATAAGAAAGCATATGCAAATACAAATACATGAATTTATATATGTACATATGCGCATATACATACACATATACGCTCACTTAAGTAGGAGAGAGCAAGATGTCGAACGTTGCCGTTCGTTTGCTTTGTTTGCTTTGTCGTTCGCTCCGCGCTTTCGCTTGCAGTTCATTCAAGGTAACGGCAATGAGCAAGGTAACACTAATGAGCAAGGTAACGACACATTTTTTCGTGCGTGCAGCCTGTTAAATCGAATTATAAGACGTTATCACGTCAAAAAGACCGTGTAAAAAGAGAGTTGGGTGTACTTTAAAAGATATTGCCATGAAAAAAGAAAGCTGGTGGCCATTTTTGCATACTGTTCAGCACTATGCGCCCAAAAAAGGCGCGATAGCTACTAATAATAAAAACTAATAATAAAAAAGTAATAATAATAATTTCTGCATATTTATCTATATTAGAAAAAACTGTTTTTGGGTTATGACGTTCTTCCAGCAAACAAGCGACACATGCATTTAAGGAAATCGCTTGAAATTATCAAAAACTACTTGATAAGTGCTTGAGTAGTTAAAACGAACTATTGTCCGCTTCTTCTCTGCGGAAAAAAGGAATAATTACTTGGAACCACCTAAGAAAGCTTAAAGAAATCTCGTTCATATAATCATATTTTTGATTTTTGTAAAAATATAAGTGAGTGCGTGACCCTGTGACATGTGACATACATATGTACATAAATACTAAAAGGGCAAAGAGGGGAAATTGAGAATTGTCTAATGAGGCCAGCCATTTCGTTTTGTTTTTACCCTCCATATAAAATATCCAAAAGCTTCGTAGTCAATTACCAACTAGTGTACAATAAAAACAAAAACAAAACGTTGGTGCAGAAAAGTTATGGTAAATATTGTATTACATTTACTAATACATATGTACAGGGTATGGGGAGGTATGTATATTCTGAACCTATGTGGATTTTATAATGGCAACAAAGATAGATAAATACTTCTAATATATTTAGAGCTCCCCGTTAAAAAAATTATATTCAGCTCGAAATTTAAGATTAATATTAGATAAAATTTAACTGAATCTACATTTTGTTGTTGAGCTTGGCGTATGTAATGATACAGCGCACATATCGAGTACAGCTGCATATATACAGGAAAACATACATAAAAACAAAGCTCGATTACACACACACACACACACACACATGCATACGTATGTAGATGCTATACTAAATGAAAAAAGAGAGATATAATTTAAGAACCACTTGATATTGATGAGATATAATACAAAACGATTTGATGTATTAGTTAAGTAAAATTTTACTAGCCGACTTAAAGTAAATTTAAGATTTATTTTTAAACAATTTACAAAGCATAAGAGTACATATAAATAATTATAATAGTAATGAAATAAACTTCATAACCTTCTAAATTCATTGAGATAAATATACGAGTATGTATGCACTTGATTTGAGAGTAGAATTTGACGGCAAACAGCTGTCGAATGTGGTAAGTAAGAGCCCAGCACCCACTACTCTACTCGAGTGAACGAACTGTAAAAGTAAAACTCAATGTAAAAGTAACTCAAAGTTAGCAGATACCTCAGCTAACGTACATATTTACATATTACCGCTGCCCATTTGACACATGTTGCTCCATATTTGCAGGCGTGTGCAATTGCTAAGCAACCCAAGTGACCACAACAGTTCGGACCGCAGGTGAGCTTTGTTTTTGAAGCAGTTCTCTTTTTGTATCCGAAAACCGTTCATCTCAGCCAGTGCTCGACAGTTGACATTTTAATGCGTAAATGAAAAATGAAAAGTTTCAAAGCTAAAGCCAGTTCATTACCGCTTTTTAATGGACGAATATCCGATTCATCGATATCGAGTAACTCCTCATCGAATGCAATTGCGTTTAAATCCAAGAAGCGGGCTACGTTCAATGGAGTTATGCAACCGAAAATCTTCACCATATCCAGCTCTGCATCATCAGCGCTATCGTTGCTGAAGGATGAGTCTCAAAAGTATGCGCAGCTTCAAACATCTGCAAATGTGCATAATGGAGGCAGTGTCGGCCCCGAGATGCATAACTATGAAAAACTTAGAGTGGTGGGACAAGGTAAGTTACAAGTATAATATGTAGGTGCATACAATGCTCGCATACATACATACGTACATATGTACACATATTTGGTATAATGTATGTATAGTATGAACGCGATATATATAGGGGATTTCAAAAGTGACGCCTAGATATGAGGAATGAGAGATTCCTAGAGGGTCAAGTACAGAGTTTGATTGAAAAGTAATGAGCCTTATTTTTTTTAAGCAGTTTTATTAAACCTTTTGGTTTATACAACTAATATTCTTCAAAATAGGGCCCTTGAGCGTCAATATACTCCTGGTAGCGGTCTTTCCACTGCAGGAAACATTTTTTAAACTCATCCGCCGGAATCGCGTTCAATTCGGCTGTCACAATTTTTTGGATCGCCTCGATGGAGTCAAAACGCCTCCCCTTCAGCTTTCTTTTCAGGCGCGGGAACAAGAAGAAGTGAGGAGGGGACAGGTCTGGGCTGTAGGGAGGATGGGGAAGCACCGGAACCCCCATCTTGGCCAATGCAGAGGTGCAGAGGAAGGCGGTGTGCGCCGGCGCATTGTCGTGATGAAGGGTCCAATTGTTGACGAGGCCAGGCCGAACCCGGGCGACGCGGTTTTTTAGCCGAAGGAGCACTTCTTTGTAAAATGCCGCGTTTACAGTGCTTCCTGGAGGTACAAACTCCTTGCGGACGATGCCTCGAGAGTCGAAAAAGATTATCAGCTGCATTTTCGCCACTGCAAAATCCTAACACACTTTTAAAACAGCTTTTACGCGCGTACGATGTTGACTGCACCGCTGCTGCCAGCGAACTGGGACCGGTTGCTAGTGAAAGGGGAAGGTCCAACGATCATTTTCCCCCACCAGCCGATTCGGTTGATCGCTTGGCAGACGCTCCGTGCGGGAAGGCTCATTACTTTTCAATCAAACCCTGTAAATGCAGATGCACTACTTTACACGATGGAAAAACACGTTCTAATTATTGAAATTTATTGTGAAATTTATTTATTCGGCCACCGTAGCCGAATGGGTTGGTGCGTGACTACCATTCGGAATTCACAGAGAGAACGTTGGTTCGAATCTCGGTGAAACACCAAAATTAAGAAAAACATTTTTCTAATAGCGGTTGCCCCTCGGCAGGCAATGGCAATCCTCCGAGTGTATTTCTGCCATGAAAAAGCTCCTCATAAAATTATCTGTCATTCGGAGTCGGCTTAAAACTGTAGGCCCCTTCATTTGTGGAACTTCATCAAGACGCACACCACAAATAGGAGAAGGAGCTCGGCCAAACACCCAAAAAGGGTGTAGGCGCCAATTATACATATATATTAATATTATGAAAATGTTCGATCTTTAAGAACAACATAACACAAAATTCTTGATTCTTTTGGTGGAAATAATCGTTCGTATGAGTCAAGACAATTCAAAGCAAGGATGATAGACTTGCAAATAAAAAAACACAGATCAAAATCTTTTGACCATGAATTCAAAGGTTAGTGAAAAAATTCCAAGAAACTGATTCTGTCGGGGATAGCAAAACGATTGACAAACCACGCACAGGACTTTCTATTGAGAATATTGCTGCTGTAGCGCAAAGTGTTGCTGAGCAACCTTCAAGAGTTTTCGATGTTCTCGACAATTCGAATTCATGGATCGACTGTTTGGCAGATTTTGATTGTAGACGTGCCCATGGTAAACATTTACAATCTGTGGCAGAAGAAAAGAACCGGTTTTTTAATAATAGTCCCTCTCAAGGGCTACGACGCCAGTGCTAACTCAGGTTAGTGTCGTGCGAAACTTTCCCATAAACGCAACCAAACAAAAATGAGTGAGAAGTACGCGAAGCGTTTTGAGGCGGTATTTTCATGCACGCATTCGAAAGGGCCAAAAGTGATTAAAAAATCAAAAAAGTTTGTTGTGATGTGGAATCAGCGGTATAAAGTGTACAAAAATATTGATGACTTTTCCGAGCACGGTCTGAAGTGAGTGACGACAAATAAGCAGGATAAGGTAATCGTCCAACTTTTTAAGCGGGACTCTTCTTTGTGACTACGCCAAACATGATTAGTTTCTGCTAAAAAGGGAATAGATGTGAGTATCAACACCATCGAACGTTGACTGAAGGAGGCGAACATACCTACCGTCCCACATCATCAAAACCACTGCTCTCAGAGAAATAGGTACATTCAGAAACAACAAAACAAGAAAATGGCGTCACAGTATTGGACTGGCCTTCTCAGTCCCCAGACGCCAACCCCATTGAAAATGTGTGGGGAAATATGAAATCACGTCTTGCCGAAAAGCGCGCCCATGATTTAAAGCAACTCGTGCGTCAAGTTCGCAAAATTTAGTCCTGTTTGTCGACGAGCTACGCAGAAAAACTGGTTCAAAGCATGAAGAAGATGCCAGGCTATACTCGACAACGATGGAGACTACACGGCCTATTGAGTAATTGCGACTCGTAGTTTTGTGCATACTTTCATGTAAAAAATTTTTAAATAGATATATCTTTTGTACTTCATGAATAATCGCGGTTCCTTTTTTCTGACACAGACTGTAAATGATTTAATTTTTCAAATATATAATTGCTAAAATCCGTATTTTGAACAAAAGTAGTGATTTCAGGAATATACATTTTTACATGTTTCATTTTAAGACCACATTTGGGCACGTCTTTTGAAAGACCTTTTATTTATTATACTATATATTGATAAGCCAAAAATGTATATTAGTCTGTTGAGTTTAAGTTTATTAAATTTTGCAAATAAATATAGTTTTAAATTTTTTTTTAAATGTAATAATAAACTATTCGCAGGTTCATTTGGAGTGGCAATTTTATATCGGCGCAAAGTTGATAATCATCACATTGTATTTAAGCAGATAAATTTAGCCGACTTAACGCCATCCGAACGCGACTTGGCTATGAACGAGGTGGAGGTATTTTCCAAACTCCATCATCCGAATATAATAAGGTAATTCTGTGGAAGATCTAAAGGTACGGTGACCATAAACATCAATCAAATAATAATAATTTTGTATCTGTATTGTGCCCAATGGCCGACACTTTGACCTAAAAGATCTTTCGTGTCCAAATATGTATGAATAAACAATTCATGACAATTTTTAATACAACAATAATACAAGGTCCGATACACGAAGTGTAACCAACTTCAGACCGCTCACGAAGCTGATGCACGGGACTCAATTGTCTGTCAGTTGGCTCAAAGTATTGTTTCCAAGCGCGCGGAAGCATTTTTTCGAGAGTAAATCCCAACCAGCGATTCTTCGTGAGCTCGAGCACCTTAAAGTAAATAAAGTTTTTGTTTATCACACCGCTACTCATTACACTGATACTGGTAGCATCGCGAAACGTCATGGAGGTGGTCATCAAAAGACTGCAACGTCAGGTGAAATGATTCAAAAAGTGAAGAAGCGACTTGAGCGAAATCCTCGACCCCCGTCGAAATGCCATTCAAATGGCGAAAGAACTGAAAATATATGACCGTAGCATCCGCCACATATTGAAAAATGATCTCAAAGTCAAACCTTACAAGAACCAAAAGGCGCATGATCTCACACCAAAGCAGCAACAAGTCAGACTTGAGAGAGCGAAGGAGTTGCTTCGCTTGGTCGAAAGCGGTAAATTTTCGAACATTCTGTGTTCTGACGAGAAAATTTTTCCAAATTGAGCAATTTCAGAGGGCACAAAATACCTGCAAGTCACATTCGGACAGCTTGCGATTCGTTTCTGGACCGTCTCAAGGCCATAGTCAAGGCAAAAGGAGGTCATATCGAGCAAAAGTAAAATGATTATTAATTTTGTATATTTAAACTAGCGTACCCTCCC
Source organism: Anastrepha obliqua (assembly GCF_027943255.1). Lineage (NCBI taxonomy): Eukaryota > Metazoa > Arthropoda > Insecta > Diptera > Tephritidae > Anastrepha > Anastrepha obliqua. Next base: position 18,162,267 of record NC_072892.1, read on the forward strand.
CCGCTTCGCTAGGCGATAAATTCAATGATTTGCTAAAAGAGAATAAAATTAATACAAAACAAAGCAAGTTTTTTGATACAATTTCATTCGAACTTTATTGTAACACTTTTTGGTGAATAATGACGATGGTTTGCCAACTCGTGAGCAGGCTACATACAATTGTCCATGAGAAAAAATTGGGTATTCTAAATTAATACCGCACATTTGTAGAGACTGTCCTTGCGCCTTATTAATTGTCATAGCGAAGGCAAGGCGAATAGGGAACTGCAAACATTTGTAATCAAATGGTAAACCCGTCGGAATCAGTGATCTTCTCCTTTGTACTTCCCTTTCAAAATTGTTGCTTCGATAACGTTACCCAATACCTTCTTCAAAGCGAGTCTGGTACCGTCGCAAAGTCGTGGCACATTAATGTTGCGCAGCATAATAATCGGTGCTGCAATTTTTAATCGTAAATTATGAGGTGGTAAGCCTGGCAAATCGAGTGAGTTTAAGAATTCAGTTGGATAATTTACGACCTCATCTTGATGAGTAATAGAGTCCATTGACTTATATGCAACTTTGTCACCGGGTATTTGATCCAAAATAGCTGCATTTATATCATTGACGTCCTTATTTTTCCCAGCTAAAATTGCTCTTTCGTTGAGTCAATCATGGTTTTTGTAATGTTGAACTATGTTTGGAAATACACTCTGTATCAATGCCTATTTAGACAGTGCAAAAGTGCAGAAGTTGTTAGGCAATGTAATCATTCCTGTTGGATCGACAGACATTTGGCCATTTCCGATTTTCAGTAATTGGTGTGAAAATTCAGCTGCTGATGGATCGTTCTGTAGTTGAACACGTACGTTTGTAGCAAGTGTAAGCGTGTTTACATGTCTCCATAAATACGATGATTTTAAGCCTGCATTGATTTCATCTGCAGCCGTAGATTTTGGGATCACAGGTAATGTTTGCCTGAAATCTCCAGCCAATAAAATCATGGCACCTCCAAAGACTGTTTGGCTTCCTCGTAGATCTTTCAAAGTTCTATCAAGTGCTTCCAATGGTTTCTTGTGTGCCATAGTACACTCGTCCCATACGATGAGCTAACATACTTTAAGAACTTTTTCCATTCCAGATGTTTTCGAAATATTACATGTTGGTGTTTCATTTACCTGCATATTCAAAGGCAACTTTAATGCAAAGTGTGCTGTGCGACCGCCTTCCAGTAATGTAGCCGCAGTTCCGGAAGAAGCGAGTGCAACGTTATTATCTGATCGAAGTGTTGCTAATATCAATGAAATCAAAAAGGTCTTTCCTGTTCCCCCAGAAGCATCCAAGAAAAACAATCCATCAGTTCCATGGCTAACATTATTCATGACTGTATCATAAACATGTTGTTGTTTATGTTTACTCCCCGTCGAAAAAAATTTGCAACTTAGCAACACGACACAAATCGTTTCACAATAACGAAAAATTCGCATATTTATTCAAAAAAAGTTGTACATATAAAATGAATGTTAATTCGAAACTTAATCTAAGAATCGAGCAAGTTCTGCGGCAATTTTCACTAAAAACACAATTTGTACAATATTTTAATTTTTTCTTTTTTTTATATGAAGAAATTATTAAAAAAAAATTTTTTTTGCTAAAAACCTTCCCCTAGTGGATCCCTATAATATGAAAAAAGAACGAATAAAATTGGCCTCGTATCGGACCAAAAAAATGCGTACAAACGAACATCATTTCATTTTTATATATATAGATTTCACACATTTTTTACTTTGAATTGAATAAAAGTAATTTTCCAAATGTATGGCCTTTCTAATTAGTTACAATTCGAGTGCGGACCCTGTACATACAGCATGCATTTGGTTCCATGATAGTCTTCCTATGTAATGAAATAAGCAAAAATTTTAATAAAATAGAATTAGTATAAGCACCAATTATTGTAAGTCGTTCTAAAAAGTAAAAAAAATAATAATAATAAAACATAGTTTAGCATTTCATACACAAATTTTACATATTTCAGTTACCTGGGCAGTTTCATTCGGGACAATGCATTGCTGATCGAAATGGAGTACGCCGATGGTGGTACCCTTGCTCAGGTCATAGCCGATCGGCCGCTGAAAGATTATTTTCCGGAACGCTATATCATTGCAGTGTTTGAGCAGATTTCAAGTGCCATTAATTATATGCATTCCGAAAATATATTGCATCGGTAAGAACTTACAAATATTACAAATATAATCTACATATGTACATACATACATATAAATAATCATATGCTCGTATACATTTATATATATATGTACAGCACATAATGGCGGGCCATGATGGAAAGAATAATGAGATGGCGCCTATCGTGCACACTTCGCCTGAAGTACAACAATGCCAATAAAAACTGAAAGCAGCGATTTGTTGTCCATTAATAGTACATTAAAAATCCGCTTGAATTAAAATCCTAGCTGATCCTTTTTTCGAGATAAGTGGATTTTAGCATTTTCGAAAATAATTTCATAATTAAGCGATAATGTATCTTGGCGGTGCTATTATTTAAGCGTGCAAGTGTATGTGTTTGTGTGTGTGTCCATATACATACGTGATAAAGCACTAAACTCGCTATTTCGATTAATCAAATAAAATTTGTTTAAAAAACACGGCTATGCAGCGCATTGTATACCGGGCACTCCGGCAACAGAAAATAGAAGCCTATTCTTTTCATAGCCGCTCATTTTCATTTGTACCTTGTTCATCAGTAACAAGTAATCTCTTCAGAAATTTCGTTATTTATGGTCTGCAAGATCATGGAAAAAAATATTCTTTCAACTCACTTAGATCATAAATGCGATCACGAAGAAAATAGGTTGAAATTATGTGCAACATGTGGTAAAAAAATCGTTTTTGGCAACCGTCAAAGATCAGAATTTTTAATTACTGAAAATCTTGCTGGTTTAATTAAAAAGCATGTCAACGATAATTTTGACGAGTCCAATTCTAAATTTCCCATTAGCATTTGTAGTACTTGTCGAAAAACTATAATGGAACGAGAGAAGGGTAATGCAAAGAGGCCACTTCCAACAATGCCTAACTACGAGGACATGAAGTTAGCAAAAGAAACAAGAACCAGAATTGTAATTGTTTTATATGTCTAACGGCACGATACAAAGGTCACTCTAAAATAGTTAAGAGCAGTGGTCATGTACGCATTTTTCATATTATAATAGATGAAAGTTGTGGTCTTTATGGAGCTGCTTCAAATGCTCAACTTCCCTCTACAAGTGGACATAGTACTGCTGAAAAGAGAACGTCCATGAACATTTGCAGTAAATGTTTTCAAAAAATTGGCAAAGGTGTGCGTCATTCTTGTGGCGCAGGTCCTGCTTCATCTCGTGCTCGTGAAAACGCCTTGAGTTTAGTAGAAAAACTACCAGAAAAGCAACAAAACCAAGTTGTAACATCGATTTAACGAAAAAGGTCCGAAGCAAGTACGAACGATGGTGATATTTTATTAAATACAACAGGGTCTAAAATGAGGGTAACTTTGAATAAAAAAATTGAAAACGAATTTTTTTCAATACTGAAGAGTTAGACACATTCCAATCGACTACTGGAGCATCTCAAAATCAAATGAATAAAATGACCAATTTCATTAGAAGTGTTGCTTTGGCCATCAAAATTGAAGTTAGTAGCAAAAAATTATCAGGGTGAAATTTTCGAGGGTAATGCCTGCCGAAAACTTCTGCAAGAATCGGATAAACTACTTGATCCTGAAATTTACCAGCATGTTGGTCCTTTGAAATTACAGCCATACGTCGCTGCTTTTAGGACAATGAATAAAATTGTACATGACTGTTTCTCCACGCAACGTGCAAATATTACCGATTTAGATGAGAACTTAAAACAACTTCGCAAATATCTAGAAAGTACAGGAACATCTCAGTCTCTAAAACTGCATATTATTCTTGATCACTTGAAAGAGGGCATGTCATTATTAAACAACGATGGTCTGGGTTTGTGGTCAGAACAGGCTGGTGAATCTGTTCACAGAGAATTTTTAAAATTTTGGGAAAGATTCAAAATAAATTTAATAAATGATTCTTCATATTCCCGCCGTTTAAAAAAAGCGGTTGTTACTTTTTCTTCACAGCATTTACATGCCCAAGTTATTATTAATTTCATTCCTACATTAATTTTATAGTGAGAAGTTAGTAATTTTGAAGTGGATTAGGCCTACAGGGGATACCACATAAATAAAAACGCGCCAGGATATTATCTCGTTAGATGATGAGGAAAGATATCGCTTAATTATGAAAAAATTTTCGAAAATGCTAAAATCCACTTATCTCGAAAAAAGGATCAGCTAGGATTTTAATTCAAGTGTATTTTTAATGTACTATTAATGGACAACAAATCGCCGCTTTCAGTTTTTATTGGCATTTTAGGTCAACCTGTTTCTACTTCAGGCGAAGTGTGCGTGGTGCCGTTACTTTGCTCTCAGCAAATTTGACAATAAGTGTCGTTGTATTAGCACCAGTATGGCCCAGATTACCATTTTCGTAACTTGATATAGCATTTTTTTATTATTTAGTTTCGGAGTTTTAGTTCTTTTTCATGACATTTTTTTAACCTGTTCTAATTAAAATGTAATGTTTATAATTTTGTAAAATATAATTTTTTAAGAATCAGTTCAATAATTCACTCAGTTCACTCATCGCATTGCCCGCGATTGCAGTGTTGCATAGCTTTGGATATAAAAAAAAAAACACTAAAATGCCCATTTAAAGAAAATAAAATACTAAATTTTTATTGAATTACTTAAAGAACTTTGTACGCGTCAACACATTGTTTTTAAAATGTGCGTTTTTCTAAATAAATGTTAGTTATGTACAATTTAATTTTTTGTTTTTGTTTTTAAGTTTTTTTGTTAAAAGAAACTCTTTTGTTAAGAGAGCGACTTTTTTGCTATGTTTGAGGTTATATAACAAGATAAGGTACTTTTGTAAAAATTTCGTTTGGTTTCTTCAGTATTTTTTGGTATTTTTTTGCTTAGTTTTACTATGAATACACCTAGTGATGCCCAATGTCCCACTAAGGATTGAGGACCAGAAGACACGATTACACTTCTACGGTTTTAATTCGCATTCAGTAAATTCAAACGCTTTTTAAAATGTGTAAAAAAGTTGTCAATGTTAAGGAGAGTTGAGAGAGGGACATTTAATATTCTTGCATAACCTTAAAAGGAGCAAAAAATTAAATTTGCACTTTCAAAATAAAAAATTGTATAAGATTCAACAAATTTTCATTAACACTAAAATCTTCTCAGAGTAACCTTTTCTAATCTTCTTTTGTTTAATAATACCGTTTTTTTTTAACTTACAGTTTTACAGCATTAAATTAGAAATAAGAAACAAACACCAAACTTAAAAATGTTCGCATTTTGGGTATAAAAAAGCACTAAATTTATTGCGAAGAGCAAATGGGTGGCAACACTGCACAACTCAGCTAATGTGACGTCACCCACTCTCTGATGAGCGCAATCTTGTTTCTATCATTCCTGATGGCGGGTAAACTTTTTCGTTATTCATTCCTAACAGATTCGTATTTGTTGTAACATAAGTGCATAAAATATGAAAGAGATAGAGAGAGAGCAGTTGCTATACAGTTATGTAAATAATAAATTTCTCAATTTGTCAACACAATTCTGCATTAAATTCTAAGAAAAAAAGGCCACTAGAGCATAGTTCTAAAATCAATTTAGAAAACTCCAAAATTAGAAAGAAGCTATCTCCAAATTAGTACGAAGTTAATTTAAAGACATTGACGAAAATATTATAAATGTAGCTTTTTTTGAACAACCTTGTACTCGGGGATTTTTTGGTATTAAAAATTTAGGTTTGATATAACGGGTGATTTTTTAGCTATTATCTTTTTAAACAGTTGGTTTAAACAGTTGACGCACGTTTCGTGTTTTGTTTCACTGTCGCACATCTTCAGTTTGGTCTATAATTTAACCATGAATCGTCTTACAAACGAACAACTCTTGCAAATCATTGAATTTTATTATAAAAATGCGTGTTCTGTTAAGAAAGTTTAAGGCGCGCTTCTTCCATTTTATGGGCAGTTTAATCGACCTACTGAAGCGGCTATTCGAGCTATTGCGACTAAATTTAGAACCAAATTTACATTATTGACTTTCTCTAAGATGTAATTGCTCTTCCTCGTTATTAGAAGCTCCCTATTTTCCAAATATGTTTATATAATTTCTTTAAATATTTAAATGAATTACATATAATGTTGGAATTGCAACTACACAAAATCTTAAAAAATTATTGTACATTGAATAAATTTAGTTTAAAATAATGTTGTGTGAAATAACTGATTAATTCATTTTTTTTGACGTGATAACGTCTTATAATTCGATTTAACAGGCTGTATGCACGAAAAAATGTGTCGTTACCTTGCTCATTAGTGTTACCTTGCTCATTGCCGTTACCTTGCTCCATGTGACGTTACCTTGCTCATTGCCGTTACCTTGGATGAACTGCAAGCGAAAGCGCGAAACGAACGACAAAGCAAACAAAGGAAACGAACGGCAACGTTCGACATCTTGCTCTCTCCTACTTAAGTGAGCGTATATGTGTATGTATATGCGCATATGTACATATATAAATTCACGTATTTGTATTTGCATATGCCTTCTTATTGATTATTATTAATTTGATTTACTTGAAGAATTGAAAATAAAATCAAGTTTGTTAATAATACCTGTTGTTTTAATGTTATTATTATTTTTTGACGTGATAACTACTTATAATTCTATGTAGCCGGCTGCACGGCTTATCTTGCTCATGCGTCGTTACCTTGCTTGAACAGCATGTTATGTTATGTTATATGTTATGTTATGTTATGTTATGTTATGTTATGTTATGTTATGTTATGTTATGTTATGTTATGTTATGTTATGTTATGTTATGTTATGTTATGTTATGTTATGTTATGTTATGTTATGTTATGTTATGTTATGTTATGTTATGTTATGTTATGTTATGCAAAATTTTCAAAAGAAAATTTTAATTTTATTTGTTTGATAAATATTTTGTATGGATATAGAGAATGAGTTAACATTAACATAACATAATATAACACAACACAACACAACACAACACAACACAACATAACATAACATAACATAACATAACATAACATAACATAACATAACATAACATAACATAACATAACATAACATAACATAACATAACATAACATAACATAACATAACATAACATAACATAACATAACATAACATAACATAACATAACATAACATAACATAACATAACATAACATAACATAACATAACAAAACATAACATAACATAACAAATTACCCCGTATTAAAGCACTTATCAACAGCTTTCATTTGATACCCATATTGTACATACACAACCAAAGGTTACCCGGGTCCACGTTTTGACCTATATCTCGAGACCCCAGTCACGGAGCGGCATGAAAAATACTCTGTACTAAAGCATTCACCAACAGCTTCAATTTGATATCCATATTGTACAAACACATTCTAGGGTCCACGTTTTGGTCTCTATCTCGAGACCCTAGTCACGGAGCGGCATGAAAAATACTCTGGACTAAAGCATTCACCAACAGCTTCCATTTGATACCCATGTTGTACATACACATCCGAAGGTTACCCGGGTCCACGTTTTGACCTATATCTCGAGCCCTATTTCCAAAATAAAATATAATCCATGATACTCGTGGATGATGTAGCTTTCGAATGGTGAAAGAATTTTTAAAATCGGTCCAGTAGTTTTGAGCCTATTCATTACAAACAAACAAAGTTTTCCTCTTTATAATATTAGTATAGAGTATAGACAACATATCTTATAAGGTATATGGTAAATATTACTATACATTTTTTCCTTCATATACATATAATAAAAAAATTAATAATAATAACATTAAAACAACAGGTATTATTAACAAACTTGATTTTATTTTAAATTCTTCAAGTGAATCAAATTAATAATAATCAATAAGAAGGCATATGCAAATACAAATACGTGAATTTATATATATACATATGCGCATATACATACATATATACGCTCACTTAAGTAGGAGAGAGCAAGATGTCGAACGTTGCCGTTCGTTTGCTTTGTCGTTCGTTCCGCGCTTTCGCTTGCAGTTCATGCAATGCAATGAGCAAGGTAACACTAAAGAGCAAGGTAACACTAATGAGCAAGGTAACACTAAAGAGCAAGGTAACGACACATTTTTTCGTGCGTGCAGCCTGTTAAATCGAATTATAAGACGTTATCACGTCAAAAAATAGATTATTGACTGCGCTACTTTTAATAATTTTGCAAGATATTTTCTTTGTTTTGCAGGGATTTGAAAACGGCAAATGTGTTCTTGAATAAACGTGGCATTGTAAAGATTGGTGATTTTGGAATATCAAAAATAATGAATACAAAAGTTCTGGCACAAACGGTTCTGGGAACGCCGTACTACTTCAGTCCCGAAATGGTAAAACAATAATATTTATTTTGAAACCAATTACAATATTTCCTAAGCTTTTGAAAGTGTTATTTACTATTTTCTGGAGTTTCGTTAGGGGTGTAAAACTGTTTTTCAGTTAAACACAAAAAAAAAAATTTAATTACCAATATTTTGGGTGCCTTATGAAGAATGTCCGTGGCCGCCGTACCATTCGAAAATACCAATACTCCTCGGCAGTTAATGGCAAACCTTCGAATGTATTTTTTTCCATGAAAAACTTCTCAAAAAAAACTGCAGTTTGGAGGCGGGCGCCGTCAAACTGGTTCTCCCATTTGTGGAAAGCATCAAGGCGCACACCACAAATATAAGGAGGAGTTCGGCCAAATACCCAAAAATAGCCTAAGACTAATTATATAAAGGGTTTTCCAATAACAGGTGTTAGGTGTTAAACAGGAGAGATGATTAACAATTTTTTATGGCCGGAATTGGATGGTATTGATCTGGACAACGTTTGTTTTCAACAAGACGGCGCTACGTGCCACACAAGCAACGAAACCATTGATCTTTTACGGGAAAAGTCTCCGGACCGTGTTATCTCTCGAAGAGGTGATCACAATTGGCCACTAAGATCTTGTGATTTAACACCTTGTGACTTTTTTCTTTGGGGCCACGTCAAAGGGAAGGTCTACGCCACCAGCCCAGGGTCGATTCAAGACCTCAAAGATGGAGTTCGTGAGGCTATCGAGGACATAGGGCAGCCACTTTGCAATTCGGTTATGGAAAATTTCATGAAAAGGATATTGACCTGTAAACGTGGTCGTGGTGGTCATTTGCCTACTTTCCTCATCCACAAAGTTGCTGAGCCAAAAATTTATGCCTCACTGTGCAAATTGTTAACTGCTGAAAATAAATTATGCTTATGTGCAGTGCTTTTTTGGTGATTTGCTAACCAGTTCGGAAGATATTCCTATCGAAAGTTTACAAAAGCACCCATCGAGTGTAATAACATTCGAGTGACGAATATTACATTTCTGATTTAGTAATAGTATCTTTCAGTATTTTAGAATTAAATCATGTTGTTGTAGCAGCATAAACAATCCCTATACATCACTTCAACGACAGTCTTTGGCCGGATATAAATCCGGGTCGTTCCGGTTACGTAGAACCGACTGTCGTGGCAACAGCATTCTGTAAGCTGACTGATACATACGAGTATTTTATGATCTAATATTTCTACTGTAAATACATAAAAATAGGACCTCTCGAAGATTAAAAGCATCAAGAAATATTTTTCTAATTTTTTAAGATTTTTTGCTTTGTTCTTTAAATAAAACTTTGTCAGAAAAAATAGACAAATATTGTAACGCTGATAGTATTGAACGTAGATACTTGAGGCTCTTCCTTAGACACTAAGCTAATTTGACCTGATGTACCGATTCCAATGCGCCTGCAATCGCATAAAGCGTACCAGTCGTTTCTTCTTCGTGCTAACTGCTGCCAATACCTTCTCCACTTTCAACGCAAAAGAGATATTTCTTTTTCTCTACCACCATCAACAGGCATCGCTTCATAGCGAGGACTTTACTTTTCAGTTGCCTACTTAAAGGTTTATATACAGTTAGAGGTCCGAAAAAAAGCGAATTTTCCGGAATTTTTTCAGAGAAAACTTTTAAATTTATTGATCTCACAATTTTTATATATAGTATTTTATGTTATCTTTTAAGTGTATTTTAAGACTTAGTGTTAGTAAAAATATTTATTTGGAAAGGAGCTACAGCTGATCTCCGGGAGCTCCTCTCAAAAAAGACTTTTGCGGTGACCACTATATCTCTGAACTGGATTCTCTGAAATTAAAAAAAACCAAACAGATTTCGTTAAAGTAATGTTAAATCTAGTAATTAATCGAAGGAATAGCAAAATAATTTTTTTTGTAAAAATGCCGGTTTCTAAAAAAAAAAAAACAAAAAAATCGATTTTCACCAAAATTTCGGCCTTAAATCTTATATATAAAAAGGGAGACGTTTTTTTGTGTTCGTTAGTCGCCGATTCACGCCTAAACGCATTCACCGATTTTAATCAAACTTTCACAGATCATTGGTATTGGTTCATAGATGGTTTATGTGAAGTTTTAAAGAAATCGGTAAAAGTATGCGTGAGTTGTGTAAGTGTGAAAAATACAATATTTGCGTGTTTCCCTTATACGGACATTACGTAACGGAATGAGAATACACGCAAATAAATAGAATATACACAGCCATGAATAACATTGTTTGGATGTCGAGTGACGTATGCGACGGTATTATTCGTAACGCAATAGTTGTCCTCTCTTTTCTTTCCTTTTTATGCATGCGTGACACGGCATCAAAGCACATTGCTTTTTTTTAAACTGGAAAAATATTTTGAGCTTCATTTGAACGTTTTATGATTTAGATAAAATAAAAATTCGTTAAATATATATTATTTGATTCCATTAATAACCATAAGCCTGTATTTTTCAAAGTTCAAAGTTTTTGGACAAATATTGAAACGTTTATATATAAATGCGCAAATGTAAAAGTTTAGATGGATTTAAAAAATACGAAATTATTCAGCGGTTGAATCCATACATTTTTTGAAATCCATAAATATGGATCGACAGTCGCAATAAATGTTCTTTTAAAAAATAAAATGTGTTTATTTGATGGTAGCTCGAGTATTAAGATCAGGTTTCTATTAGTATAACTTTGTTCATGGGTTTGCGTAATTTTTTTGTGGTGAAAGTCTAAAACCAAGAAAAGAAAACGCGAAAGCCGACGAGCAAAATGTAAAAAATAAATCCTTTTGTATGTATATATACTCGAAAAGATTATGCTAACACTTTTTTCATGCATTTAGGTAGACAATTTTATATGGGCAAACGCACGTTTACGAGATAAATGCCTAAAAGCAGGTATAACTAAAATAGCGCTCTCAGGGATTTCTGTTACAATACTTTTGTAAATTTCATGCTCCAAGTGTTCGAGCATTGGTATAGCGCTGAAGACAAAATTATCAAAATCACAATTGGTTAGCTGAAAGAGCAATACTGGCTGCGAAAAATAAGGATGTTGGTCAATTGATTGCGAATATTTTAAATGATGTGCCTGGTGAGATGGTAACATTTAAATCAATTGATACAGTTATAAATCAAGATGACGCTGTAAATTATCCAACAGAATTTTTAAATTCCTTGGATTTACCTGGACTGCCGGCTCATCGCTTACAATTGAAAGTTGGTGCACCAATTATTTTACTTAGAAATTTAAATCAGCCACGATTGTGTAACGGAACAAGATTAGCAGTCAAAAAGGTCATGAATAATCTTATTGAAGCAACAATTTTAAAAGGAAAATTCAAAGGTGAAGACGTATTGATTCCGCGTATTCCGCTGATCCCACCAGATTTAGCTTTTGACTTCAAAAGATTGCAATTTCCAATACGTCTTGCATTTGCAATGACAATAAACAAAGCACAAGGACAATCGCTGGAATTACGCTGAATTGACTTAGAATATCCATGCTTCTCCCACGGACAATTATATGTATCATGTTCACGTGTAGGAAAGCCATCTGTTTATTTATACCACAACTCAGGGCAAAACAAAAAATGTAGTTTACGAAAAGGCTTTGCGTTAGTTTAAGTGTAAAATTAACATTAACTTTATATTGTAAAAAAAGAATAAATACACATAGAGTGAATCTAAGTCGAGTGTTCATTATTCATTTCTAATTTTGATATGCCTAGCGAAGCAGGCAGAGGGTCCGCTAGTTGTTTATAAAAAAATGTATCGGTGAGAAAAAATCTTCAATTAAAGACTAGGAAGTTTGAAAAGCCTTTTCTAACTTGCGTGCAACTTTGAAAATATTCACTAGAAAATAAATTTAAAAAAATCGATTTTTTGAAAACTCTAACTGTATATAACCCATTAATCCAAAGCATAACTTGTTGGCATGAGATATTCGGTATTTATGCGAAGTCTCTTACTACTTCAACTATGACTAACAGCTGGGTTGTTGAGGCCGCTGATATTAATATCGCAAGCATGCATAGGTCAGCAATTGTGCGCTTGTATCCCATCTGAGACCTCATGTGGTATCAAACGGCTCAAAGAAGTCTTTCAAAATTCTGACTGACCTGACATTATTAGTCAATGTCATTTTACGAAACTTAGGAGATACAAAAATAAAGATAGAACCATTTAGGCAACTAATTTACGCTCTGTCGAATACGGCTTTCAACTCGACAAAGAGATGGTGTGTGGCGGTTTTTTTCAAGCCACGTATCTCTCACTCTGGATGTACAACTTATTGATTTTGCCAATTTTGACATATGGTTGCCTAGTTTGGTGGGTAGCTCTTCAGAAAGGCTACAACATCACTAAACTGAAGAGGCATATAGAACATGTCCCACTGCTGCCGTCATCGTCATTTTGCACTTCCTTCCCGTTGATCTTCCAGTTAAATCCATTGCTGCTCAGAGCGCTATTGGGTTGAAGGAGATTGGCCTCTGGAAGCAACTTCCTGTAGGATATAGTAGCATCTTGAAGCAGATCTCCCCTTCCTTCTCTGTTATTCGCACTGATCTCTTCATCCGCAAACTGGGTTTTGAGGGTTGTGCTAGGATTATCTTTCCGAGTAGGCAAGATTGGAAAGAGAGGAGAGTCGGCACGGATATAGGTATCTCTGTTTTCACTGACGGATCGAAAATGGAGTCCGGAGTGGGAGCGGGGATTTTCTCTAAATCAGCCAATATTTCAGTCTCCTCTACGCTGCCGGAAACGAGCAGCGTTTTTCAAGCAGAGGTCTGCGCGATTCTGCAAGCATGTAGAATGCTTAGAGATCGCTGTTGGGAGGGAGACATTCACATTTTTTCCCGATAGTCAAGCTGCGATCAAGGCCTTGTCGTCGCCGTATTGCAGCTCTCTTCTGGTTAACTCCTGTAAGGAGGAACTCAAACGTCTCGAACGTACAGGACCGGCTTCAGTTGTCCCCTTATCAGACATCGGTGTCCCCTTGACCGTTGTTAAAGGGAAACTGCACAATTTCTTTCTAAAAAAAGCGCAAGACAGATGGAGGTCTGTCTCATCGTGTGCTATTTCAAAAGCACTATGGCCTCAATATGATAGAAACAGGCCGCCATGCAATTTCCAAACTCACTGCGGTGTTCACTGGTCACTAGGTGATCGGTACTCATGCGGAGAAGCTTGGATTTCGGTACAACCCCTATTGCAGAAGCTGAGGGGATCCTGCAGAGAAAGAGACTGTTGAGCACTTTCTCTGCAAATGTCCGGCTCTGGCGGCTAGACGCTTGAGATTCTTTAGCGAGCCCTTTGGGGATGGCCTGAGGAAACTCTCCAGCCTAGATCCCTTTTCTCTCCTCCACTACATCAACAGCACTGGATGGCTGTAGATAGTTTTCTCTTCCTTAAGGAAGGTAGGAAGTGGTCCACATTATGGTATTAAAACGGCACGTAAGTGGTACTTGAAGTGTACCTGTGGTACTCTTGCCATGAAACCTACCTACCTACCTAAGGGTGCGGCCAGAGTGAACGCTGATGCCGAGCCGAGCCGAGCCGAGCTTATTGACGCTTATTTTCATGCGAGAAGAAAATTTGTATATAACACAGTGAATGCGAGAATCAGCGCTGAAATTCTGTTTATTCCATGTGTTTTGCTCTTATGTCATTTAATTTTGTTGTTCATTTGTGTTTATAAAATTGCTGTACACGGTAATGGATTCATCTGATGACGAGTATTTTGCTTCTCCTAGTGTGATTAAAGCAATTATTAACACAAACGAGTTTGGAAAACATCCAATTACACTAAAAAGGAATGAACTTGGTGAATTTCATCATTTATATAATGATTTTTGCATCACGATAATGCACCGTCTCACACTGCACTCGTTCTTCATGACCATTTCGCCAAAAATTCCACGCATATCGTTCCGCAACCCCCGTATTCGCCTGATTTGGCTCCGAGTGACTTCTGGCTATTCCCAAAACTCAAGAGGCCACTCCGGGGAACGCGTTTCGAGTCGATTGAGGAGATAGAAGCTGAATCGAAGAAGGTGCTGATGGCTACTCCGGAAATGGACTATTTGGCATGTTTCGGGGATTGGAAAAATCGTTGGCATAGGTGTATTTTATCGAGAGGGGATTATTTTGAAGGGGATGAAATTGATTTACAAGAATAAATAAAGATTTTTCATTTTACAACCAAATTCACCTTACTTTTTGCCCACAGGTAAAAAAAGAAAATATTAATCCTGGCAATCCTAATAAGGATAATGGAAAACTTTTATCAAATTATTAAATAGATATGGTTTAGAACAGAAAATATATGGTTTTCATATTATTTATTTCTTTATTCTTTATTCAAGCGCTTTGGCATAAACAATATTTTTTGTTTTTCTATTTGTTTTTGAGTAAATATATAATGTTGTTGGCTTCCCAACACGTGAACAGCCAACGTATAGTTGACCATAGGTGAATACTGGTTCTTCTAAATTCATCCCGCATATTTCTAAAGTTTGCCCTTGTGATTTATTGATAGTTATCGCAAATGCAAAACGAATGGGCAGTTGCAAACGCTTGAATTCAAATGGCAATTCAGGTGGAATCATTGGAATTCTTGGTATTAGAACGTCTTCATTCTTGAATTTGCCAATTAAAATAGTTGCTTGGATAACATTATTCATCAATCGTTTGACTACTTCATTTTGTTCTTGACGTTCTTCTGATGTCGCGTTATTCCGGGCATTTCTCGTGCGCCTATTATTATTTGTCGAACGACCAATATGATTACGTGATTGTCTTGGCATTTGTACTGTAATAAACATGATTGTAATTATGGTATTCTGAGATTTTAAAACATGTTTTTTTTTTTCAATTTTGTGGATTATATTTTCGATGCATATGTGTTTAAAAGCCCAAGTCCACATGGTCAGGATTATTTTATTTTGTTGTGATTTTCTTAAATCATCTCTTTTCTTCTGAAAATTGTTGACAATTTGCATGAGAAGACTATTAATTTTTTCATTAAAGTTACGCATTTTTCGTGCTCTTCTTTTGCATCTTTTAATAATTTCTTTTGTTTTTTCATTTTTTTACCATTTTTTTCACTCATGGCGTATTGTAGCTTATCGCATATGAACCGAAAAAATAAATCCACAAAGCATAATTTCATTTGTACATTCGGATTTCACATTAAATGCTCAAATTTCGTAAGAAATTATTCACTGTTCCAAAAAACCACTTCAAAAAAATACACAAAAAATGTTTACACTTTGCACTTACGTCTTCTCCTTATGGCGTCCAAATCAGAAAGAAATATTGACACATTGTAACTCACACTGTCAATTTGACAGTTCAGTTCCGCACCAAGCGTTAAAAAAGTAAACGACATTATGGCTGGTTCGAAAGAACGCTGTACGCGTTGCCGGTGTTCCGAATTACAACCAAACTTTACGAAACCCATTTTCAATACTTACTTAACAATGTCCACGTTTTGGCATATATTTCCAGACCCTAGTCATCAATAGGTATGAAAATTACTCCGTATTAAAATACTTATCAACAGCTTTCATTTGATACCCATATTGTACAAACACATCCTAGCGTTACCCGGGTCCACGTTTTGGCCTATTTCTCGAGACCCTGGTATCCGATTCTTAAAATTTCAAAACACAAACCTTCTCCACATGTGTTTCTTCAATGTGGCAAAGTTTGGTTAAAATCGGTTGAGCCATTCTCCGTAAAGTTCATCACAACGCGAAAAACGGCTGAATTTTTATATAAAGGTTGTCAAAAAAGTCTTGCGGTATTTCCGCAAGCTTGTCTTTGCAAGCGCGTAGTTCTAGTTGTATTCGTCGCATCGGTTCACGCTAGAGCTTTTTGGAAAGCTCTTTTCACGTGCTAACACGTGTTTTATTAATTGTTGTTTGCTTTTAGTCGTTCGTGAGTTATAGCGTCGCAAACATGGAGCAAAATAAAGAGAAAATAAGGCATATTTTACAGTACTACTACGATAAAGGCAAAAATGCATCTCATGCTGCCAATAAAATTTGTGCAGTTTATGGACCCGATACAGTTTCCATTTCCACCGCACAACGATGGTTTCAACGTTTTCGTTCTGGTGCAGAGGTGATCGAAGATGCGCCACGGTCCGGAAGGCCTGTTGTCGAAAATTACGATAAAATCGCTGAATTGATCGAAAGAGACCGGCATAGTAGCAGCCGTAGCATCGGCCAAGAGCTGGGCATGAGTCATCAAACCGTTATAAACCATTTGAAGAAGCTTGGATTCAAAAAGAAGCTCGATGTATGGGTGCCACACGACTTGACGCAAAAAAACATTTTTGCCCGTATGGATGCATGCGAATCCCTTCTGTATCGCAACAAATTCGACCCGTTTTTGAAGCGGATGGTGACTGGCGATGAAAAGGGGGTCACTTACGACAACGTGAAGCGCAAACGGTCGTGGTCGAAAAGCGATGAAGCTGCCCAGACGGTGGCCAAGCCTGGATTGACGGCCAGGAAGGTTCTTCTGTGTGTTTGGTGGGATTGGCAGGGAATCATCCACTATGAGCTGCTCCCCTATGGCCAAACGCTCAATTCGGACCTGTACTGCCAACAACTGGACCGCTTGAATGCAGCACTCATGCAGAAGAGGTCATCTTTGATCAACAGAGGCCGAATTGTCTTCCATCAGGACAACGCCAGGACACAAACATCTTTGGTGACGCGCCAGAAGCTCCGGGAGCTCGGATGGGAGGTTCTTTTGCATCCACCGTATAGTCCGGACTTCGCACCAAGTGATTACCACCTATTTCTGTCCATGGCGAACGAGCTTGATAGTCGGAAGTTGTCCACAAGAGAGTCCTGTGAAAATTGGCTCTCCGAGTTTTTTGACAATAGGGAAGCGAGCTTCTATAAGAGGGGCATTATGAAGTTGGCATCTCGTTGGGAACTCGTCATCGAACAAAACGGCGCATATTTGACTTAAATCGCATTATTATAACCAATTTTATGAACAATTGAAAATTCAATAAAAATACCGCAAGACTTTTTTGACAACCTATATATAGATAGATAGATATACATATTTGTAAGGCGTGTTCCGTAAGCCCCTTTGGAGAGTAAAATTTTAAATAATATTTTCAATTATTTACAGTGCGAGGGCAAGGAATACGACAACAAAAGCGACATTTGGGCATTAGGTTGTATACTTGGCGAAATGTGTTGCCTGAAGAAAAGTTTCGCCGCCACAAATCTTTCCCAATTAGTATCCAAAATAATGGCGGTATGTTTGTTATAAAATATTTTATAGATAAAGATGTAATTTATTAATGTTATAATGATTACTGTACTCAGGGCAACTATACGACTATACCAACAGGATACTCGTCGGGATTGCGCAGCCTTCTAAACAACCTTTTGCAGGTAAGTTTCTCTATGAATGTACCTTCCTCAATGGTGATTTAATTTTTTTGCCGCAGGTAGATGCTTCGCGCCGCCCTAAGGCCTCTGAAATTTTAGAGTATTGGATACCATTGATATTTAGAAATCTGGGCAAACATAAGGGGTACGAGTACACACTAACTTTTATTTACATATTTCGCCTTTCCACTAATTAGTTACTTTCTACACACCCGCACACACACACACGTATTCATATGCGCAGGTATTCTTATAAGGACGATATGTTTGCAATTAACTCCCCCCAAGAAAATGTTGAGTTCAGCTTCAATTTGGAAACAGATAAATCTACACAAGCCTTGCCAGATCTCCCAACAGAATGTACCGAAATGAGACAAGTGATGAATGCGGAAACTGCGGTGCCCAATGAAATAATTTATAAACGGTTAGTCAGTTAAAGTAACAAAATTTAGCGCAAGTAAAAAAATTGAATTGAGTTTTATTTTTAAGGTCTGTTCTATACCAATTGAAAGCGTTCGGCAACAGCTTCAACATGAATCCCATACAGTTGCCTCCGAAAGCACGTATACGCACGGTGGCAGCAAGCGATTCTCATTTTGTGGTAGTAAATGAAGGTAAAAATTTTACGAACTTTAAGTTTTTCTTTTTCACTTCCTGATTACAAATTAGACGACTCTTCTTGGAGTGAATGGGAATTCTCGATTTTTACTTGTTAAATATTTAATATTACTATTACTGTTAAAGATGGCTCCGTATATGCTTGGGGAGAAGGTACACATGGACAACTTGGTTCTACATCCCTCGAAGCGTGGAAGCATTATCCTAGCCGAATGGAGAGTGTGCGCAACCATAACATTGTAAGGTAAATATTTTAATTTACTTTTGATTTTACTAAAATTTACACGTTGAGTCTATCTTCAAAACCAAATTATAGTAGGTTTGCTATTTAAAACAAAATCTACGATCAGAATCAAGGCAAATCTATTAAGGGGAGGTTCTAGTGCAAAAGCCCGAAAATGTGTATAATTTTATGATTTTTTGTTTTGAGAGTACATTCGTATTTTTTTAATAAACTTTTGTGGCATTTATTTGTCAATATTTTAAAAAGTTGACAAAAAGTAAAGTAATACAAAATGGCAGCTGCAGCCCTCACTGACGACGGTCCACACTGGGCCAGAAGACCCGAGTGAGTGGCCAAAAATAAAAATTTTCGACTTAATTTAAACAGGAAATTTATAACATCATCTTATTTTGAGTAATTTTGTACACCAAATTATGAAGTTTCATTAGTTTTTAATATATCAATTAGTTTTTTTTATGTAACAGTTCAAAGTCAAAGTTTTAGTTCGATTTTTAACACTTTCAAACAATGTTTATCAATAAGTTGTTGTGAAAAATACTACTCAAGATATTATTATCGTCCATAACTTTTCTTTATGGATATCAAAAAATAATTTATAATTGAAACCATGTGTATTTATGTTGAATAAGTTTTTTTTTTTAACATTTAATCAACAAAATCTGTTTTTTATTCATACATGACTTACTTTGAAAACAAAGTTCCCCGAAGTTCCCCTATCAAATGAGTTAAATTTTATGCCAAATTGTTCGTAAAGAAGTATTAAATAAGGTATATATGCGCCTTTTTGCGCCTTTTCATAAACATGTCTGAAATATCGATATTAGTGTGAGAGAAATCTCAAATAATTCTGACCCATTAATGTTTGAGCCAAAACTACCGAGGGAAAATCGAGTTTAATTCAGTGTTTGCATTTACTACTTCAGAGCAGCAGTAGTACAAAGATTACAGAAACTTCAGACTCAGGCACAGTAGACAATGTGATAGGAAAACAAACTTAGAGGATCCCTTTAATCGATTACTAGATACTTCTGATCCATTACTGTCTAGTATGAACAGGTTGTTTAGAGCTAATAACAGAAGACGTTTACCACTTTCAGCAGAAGTTAAACAGTTACTTTTGTTAGATACTCAAAATATGGAAAATGATCATAGCAGTGCCAGTGCAAATGAAGACGAATATGAATCGGAAGATGAAACAGAGGCCGAACGCGTTCATGAAATGATTGCGTCTAATGACGTTCTCAAACTTCTAGATGAACTTGAACTATCAGAAGAAGAAACTTCTGATTCTGAATAAATTGAGCTTAAATACAGATTCAAAAATTAAGTCAAATAAAAAAAATTAAAAATTACAAAAATTACAACAAAAAAAATTAAAAATTACAAAAATTACAAAAAAAAAATTAAAAATTACAAAAATTACAAAAAAAAATTAAAAATTACAAAAATTACAAAAAAAAAATTGGGATACTAAATCGTACTAAAATCCTCCTCGCGGTGTATCCTGGGTGTATGAGTACAGCTAATTCTAGACGTATTTTCTTTGTTCTAAACCCCTAGATTCTGAGTTTGAAACAAAAATACTGATTTTTTAAATTTTATGTCCGCCATTTTGGATCCGCCATTTTGAATTTTTTAATTTTGACTTCAGATTCGCATTCATAGAGTTAAAAAACTATAATAAACGTGGTTTTAATCGGTTTTATGGCCTTTTCCTAAGAAAAAAGAGTTTTGGCCACTCACTCGGGTCTTCTGGCCCAGTGTGCGGTCGTGCGCGGTGGTGGACAGTGTGCGCGGGGCACTCTACAGCCCTGCCAAGTGATCTGAAACGAAAAAAACAAAAAAAAAAAAAATCGTAAAGTAGATGAAATTTGGGGACCTTATGATTTTCCGATTTAAAAAGGCCTTTTTAAAAAGTGGGGACCCTTTGAAAAAGAACCTATTTTGCCCCTTTTTTTTTAAGGGGTAACACCGCTGTAGAAAATTCAAAAAATTGATTTTTTTTATAAGCTTAAAGAATTCTTTGAACCTTTTAAAATACAGAACAAAAAGTTTTATAAGTTACCGAAGTCTATTTCATAAATATTTTAAGCTTTTAACCAAGCGTTAGTGAGTGCTACCTAACGACTTCTCCAAATTTCCAAACTTTAAACGCGTTTTTCTCAAAACACGTTTTCTGAAATTGGCACGCAGCATAACTCAAACAATTTTAAATATTTTTAATCAGGTTTTTCACTACGTCTGTATAATAACCTTCTTAAGAGAAGAGCGTAGGGGATTTTCGATAGATGAATTTAAACGATTGTTATAATTATTTAAGTGCCGTTTTTTTAGTCCAAAATAGAGTTTTTTCCTTCAAATGCTTGCTAATTCCACAAAAATAAATATTTTTTAAATCCCCTACGTGTTTCTCTAGCTATTCTTATCTAGATTAAGAAAAAAAATGTTTCTTTGTTCGAGATTAAAATTTGCACCCTCTGTGCTGCGTGCCGCGGAGCTCCTTCAAGGGAAACCACATTACAAAAATGTCTCCAATGCCGCCATTTTGTAAAATTTTTCGATCAAACTTTGTAGTTTTGTATTTTAGTATATAAGTAATAACTTCCCAAATCAGAGTGATTGCTTTCCCTTTCCTTCTATACAAAAAAATTCTTTAAAAATCGTGTTTATTTTACGCGTGTACAGTGGTGTTACCCCTTAACGTTAAAAAAACCATACTAACATTTTTTTTGACAAAAAACGCTTCCTGAAGGCCCCCTAAGTTGAATAAGTTTTAATTTGAGCCGCCAAACGTCGAAACCGGTGTAGTCGTTGAAGCGGAATCGCACTCCGCACCCAAAAAAAAAAAGTGTTTCGAGAAAAACGCTTTCCGAGCGCGCGCCTGTTACCTGCTTTTTCGGCCGAGGCGCTCTCTCCCCGACTAGAATTATAGTGAGACATGCCGAAGAATCAGTTAGGACCGAATTAGGCAGGCCTTACTGAGGCACGCCTCACTATTACCTTACCAAGCCCACGTTAGGCAAGGCAGGGATTGGCATGCCAGAACAATACCAAATTTGGTTGTGGTCACGAAAATCTGTGGCAGTGTCTCACTTAGGCATAAATTGGAATCCCTCACTGATTTGTAGAAGGGCATCCGGACTATTACCGAAGTTCGGTTTTTCGAACCTGCGTCTAATGAGGCAGATGTGTGGCGATACCTTTCGGGACTTGGGCCTAGTTTGGCTGCCTTATTTGCGCCTAATCACCGCCTTACCAAAATTTCTAGTCGGGTCGTCTATACGCTATAACTCGCCAAATCCATTATATAGGGAAATATCAATTTGCCTGAACATTTTTAAGACCTTAAGGACGAAAATAAAGTAATACAAAAAAATAAGTTTTTTTGGTCGATTTGGACTAGAACCTCCCCTTAAAGGTGGTATCGGTAAATCAGCTGATTTTGATTTTTTTCTTTCGCCGTGCCCATGTGGGTGTCAGTCCAGAGTTAAACAAGATGAATTCATTGTTTGTTTCCTACTTTGCCTAAACTTTCCTTTGACAATCAAACGTACAAAACATTGTTGTTGGTCTAGTGCCACCACCTTTAATGAATGTGCCCGGATCAGAATTCAATACAAGGCGAATCTATTCAAGGTGGTGGCATTCGAGCAACAACAAACAACAACAATTTTTTAAATTAGAAATGTCAAGAAAATGAATAGAAGAATGGAATGAACAACACATCAAGAATTTGCCGTCATTCCGTTTTATTGGCATTTCTAAATTAACCTGACGGAATTATCCGCGAAACTCTCTCTTATCACAAAGGACGGAATAATCCACAATAAATTATTTTTTTGTAAAAGTTTGACGAAAATAAATAATTTTGTTAGTCCTGTAAAATTCTTTTTCATAAGAACAAACAGTAAAAGTTTTGCCGACTCCACGCATTTTGAATACATCGGGCATTTCGAGCGGTGATGCAAAAGGGTCAAAGGCGAGAAGAAGAAAAAGAAATCAACTACTCTAATCACACCACTTTCTATACATACGCCTTCAATAATATTGGGTATGGGAATAAGTTTCCGTCCTTTCTAAGCTAAAGTTACGAATTATTTAAACAATTAAATAATTCATATCATTATGTGATGTATGTGGCATTGGGAGCTACAACTTTACTCCATCTTTCAGGCAGCATACGGATTCCTCTGGCGAAAAATTCGAGTTCTTTTGCAAAATCAGTTTGTCAGGTCTACCGTCCCATTCCGGCCACTTTTCTTTGAGAGCTCGATTCAAACGCATTAGCTGCAGTCGGTAGTGATGGTTTCAGATGGTTTAAGGAGTTCATTATAGATAACAACCTTCTGATCCTACCAGATGCACAACAAACCCTTTGAAGCATTAATATTTTCTTTTCGCTGTCGACGGACCTGGTTTACCTGTCAGGGTACCATTTCTTTGACACTTAGGGTTATCATAATAGATCCATTTTTCATCGCCAGTCACGATGTGATGCAGAAAACCTTTTTTTTCTGACGTTCAAGAAGCATTTCACACGTCACGAAACGTCTCTCGACATCGCTCTCCTTCAAGTGATATTGCACCCAGTTACTTGCCTTCTGGACCATCGCCATCGCGTGCAAACGTTTACCGACGGTTGATCTGTCACCATCCAACTCTTTAGACATATCATCAAGGGATCGACATGTGTCTTCATCCAATAATTGTTGTAATTGAGTATCTTCGAATTTTTTCGGTGCCCCTTCACGAACTTTATCACTCGAAATCACTCTTTACTAGTTGTATTTGTTGGAGCGTGATTCCCGTGATTGATCAATATACGACACGTTTCAGCTGCACTTTTCTTTAAAAGGTAATAATGAAGCATGACTTCCCGCAAATGGTGTTTTTTCGGGACGAACGTAGACATTTTTGGATAAAACATTCAGATAAAAAAGGATCTTTGCGCTTCAAACGAATGCCAACTACTGCGATGCGATCGAGACCTCACATATACACCTTCAAATCACCAGTATATTATTAGAGCGAACACAAAAATAGTATCAGCAGCGACACCTCTTTTACGAGGGCGGAAACTTATTCTCATACCCAAAAAGAGGTTTGCTCAGTAAACAACTTTCTCGTTCCCTCTTGACAAATCGGCTCCCTTAGCAGTTTCTTGCTGAATCTAAACATTTTGAGTGAAATTGGAGGAAAATCAATTTTATTGGTTCTTATTATTTTATCTGAATACTTTAATTTTTATAACTTTAAAAAATTTTCACAATAACTTTTATGGGCGAAATAAAAAAAAATTTCATTCTCCTGTTAGCCAGGAAAAAGTCGACATACCCATATCCTTGTCAACATGTAAACTTTTATTAGACAGATAGACCATTACTGTTGTAGTATAGATCTAGGAATCGTAGAAAGGTGTCTCATCTGTATACTGTCTAATGGGCAGACATGCCCCTAGATTAGACCCCATCCTATGACTATTGTAGAAGCTTTCAGGATATAGAAGAGAAAGAACCAGTCGAGCACCTTCTATGCGGGTGCATATGGCCTGTGTGGAAGACGGTTGAGATTGCTCGGACTCGCTTTGCTGGACAACATTGTGGATACTGCGAATTTCAAACTAGTTAATATAGCCAGCTTTTTAAAGCCCACACAATGGTTTAGAGAGGGTCAAGTAAAATAAGCCTAATTGCGGTCGCCCCTCGGCAGACAATGGCGAACCTCCGAGTGAAACTGTAGGTCCCTCCATTTGTGGAACAATATCAAGACAGACACCATAAATAGGAGAAGGAGCTCGGCCAAACACGCAAGCAGGGTGTGCGCGCCAATTATATTTATATGTATACTAGCGGACCCTCTGCCTGCTTCGCTAGGCATATCAAAATTAGAAATGAATAATGAACACTCGACTTAGATTCACTCTATGTGTATTTATTCTTTTTTTACAATATAAAGTTAATGTTAATTTTACACTTAAACTAACGCAAAGCCTTTTCGTAAACTACATTTTTTGTTTTGCCCTGAGTTGTGGTATAAATAAACAGATGGCTTTCCTACACGTGAACATGATACATATAATTGTCCGTGGGAGAAGCATGGATATTCTAAGTCAATTCAGCGTAATTCCAGCGATTGTCCTTGTGCTTTGTTTATTGTCATTGCAAATGCAAGACGTATTGGAAATTGCAATCTTTTGAAGTCAAAAGCTAAATCTGGTGGGATCAGCGGAATACGCGGAATCAATACGTCTTCACCTTTGAATTTTCCTTTTAAAATTGTTGCTTCAATAAGATTATTCATGACCTTTTTGACTGCTAATCTTGTTCCGTTACACAATCGTGGCTGATTTAAATTTCTAAGTAAAATAATTGGTGCACCAACTTTCAATTGTAAGCGATGAGCCGGCAGTCCAGGTAAATCCAAGGAATTTAAAAATTCTGTTGGATAATTTACAGCGTCATCTTGATTTATAACTGTATCAATTGATTTAAATGTTACCATCTCACCAGGCACATCATTTAAAATATTCGCAATCAATTGACCAACATCCTTATTTTTCGCAGCCAGTATTGCTCTTTCAGCTAACCAATTGTGATTTTGATAATTTTGTCTTCAGCGCTATACCAATGCTCGAACACTTGGAGCATGAAATTTACAAAAGTATTGTAACAGAAATCCCTGAGAGCGCTATTTTAGTTATACCTGCTTTTAGGCATTTATCTCGTAAACGTGCGTTTGCCCATATAAAATTGTCTACCTAAATGCATGAAAAAAGTGTTAGCATAATCTTTTCGAGTATATATACATACAAAAGGATTTATTTTTTACATTTTGCTCGTCGGCTTTCGCGTTTTCTTTTCTTGGTTTTAGACTTTCACCACAAAAAAATTACGCAAACCCATGAACAAAGTTATACTAATAGAAACCTGATCTTAATACTCGAGCTACCATCAAATAAACACATTTTATTTTTTAAAAGAACATTTATTGCGACTGTCGATCCATATTTATGGATTTCAAAAAATGTATGGATTCAACCGCTGAATAATTTCGTATTTTTTAAATCCATCTAAACTTTTACATTTGCGCATTTATATATAAACGTTTCAATATTTGTCCAAAAACTTTGAACTTTGAAAAATACAGGCTTATGGTTATTAATGGAATCAAATAATATATATTTAACGAATTTTTATTTTATCTAAATCATAAAACGTTCAAATGAAGCTCAAAATATTTTTCCAGTTT
Organism: Anastrepha obliqua; assembly: GCF_027943255.1. NCBI lineage: Eukaryota > Metazoa > Arthropoda > Insecta > Diptera > Tephritidae > Anastrepha > Anastrepha obliqua. Next base: position 18,188,333 of record NC_072892.1, read on the forward strand.
AAAAAAAAGCAATGTGCTTTGATGCCGTGTCACGCATGCATAAAAAGGAAAGAAAAGAGAGGACAACTATTGCGTTACGGATAATACCGTCGCATACGTCACTCGACATCCAAACAATGTTATTCATGGCTGTGTATATTCTATTTATTTGCGTGTATTCTCATTCCGTTACGTAATGTCCGTATAAGGGAAACACGCAAATATTGTATTTTTCACACTTACACAACTCACGCATACTTTTACCGATTTCTTTAAAACTTCACATAAACCATCTATGAACCAATACCAATGATCTGTGAAAGTTTGATTAAAATCGGTGAATGCGTTTAGGCGTGAATCGGCGACTAACGAACACAAAAAAACGTCTCCCTTTTTATATATAAGAAGTAGAGTAAGGGTCGTATCACAAGACACCTTTAACTAGCCTAGGTACGTCGAAGGACAGCCACTTCACCTCGCATAACCGAACAAATGTAATGTAGCAAAGTTTTTACATCTTTAACTTTTTCAAACGTGTATCTTCCTGAACAAGTTTCTAAAATTTTTCAACAATGTCGAAGTCGTCGTCTAAATCGGCTAGCCTGATTCTTGGCTTAATAAAGCATTGGTCTTCCTAGACAATAGTCCATGTAAACAGATGACATCTGCTGAAAAATTATATGGGGTGATTTTCCTTATTTAAAGAGAAACTTAATCGCGGCGCGAAACCCAATATTCTCCACAGTTGAGCTTTTCTTCCCAATTGACTTCCGTCGCATATCACAAATATTAATGAACCCACTTAAGTCATGCTGAAAAGATTTATAGAGGTGTGCTCTCTAACAGACCGTTATTCGGCTCTGAGCGAATTTGCGAGAATCAGCTGATTAGCTGACATCACTTGTGATTTGCTTAGAAACTGAGATTGTTTTTGTAATATACGAAAAAATCAACCAATGACACTTCGCTACTTTCTGAACAACGACTGATTGGACGAGTGTGTGAATACATGTGAAATGATCGTGCAGAATTCGGCTACCAAGTGACGTAACAGCCAAAGTTCCCCTCACAATTTTCTTTTTCACCATAGTTAAGGAGCAAACCTTGTAAATCTATCAGCCTTGCATTCAAGTAGTGCTAAGTAAAATTCGCGGTCCTTTAATCCACAAACCATTTGACCTCCCCTCGAATGTAGGTTTGGTTAGGTTTGGCAGCCGCATCGCACATAAAGACAACGATGCCATTTAGACCACGAAATGGGTCCCCTCGCATGTACTACTACTTAAAAATACATCATAAAATAGGCTACGGACAGCTCCACAAGGCAGTGAAGGGTCCAAATCAGGAACATCATTTAACTTGGAGAGGTTTATAGCCAAAGGAGCAAATTTGTTCTAATAGCACATGGGAAATTGCAGGCAAAAAAGCCAATTCATAAGACGTTAAAGGTTCTCTAAAGTTCAATGAAGGAAGCGAAAAAGTAATGAATATTTTTTGAACTCGAGCTGTGTGTTTAACATGAGCAGCGTGGTGCGCTCTCCAAATGCTCTTAGAAAGGAGATGTATAGGGTTTTTCAGTAAGAGCGCTTCAACTTTTGAACTTTTTTGAATAAAACACAAACGGTTTGACTTTTTTAACTAATTTTTTTTTTATTATCGAGTTTGAACATATACCTTTAAGTATGAAATTCGATTTCTTTTGCATGACCACCGCGTGCACGTTTTACGAAGTCCTATCGTTGAACCCAATTTTCGACCACTCTTTTGCATAAATCGACCGAAATTCCAGCAATTTCGCGTTCAATATTGGCTCTGAGCTCACAAATCGTCGCCGGCTTGTTACTGTAGACCAATGACTTCACATAACCTCAAAACGGGACGGCTTGTTAAATGGACCGTAAAATGGCCGTAATGCTCTTAAAGTAGCAGCAACAGAACGATTATATTCATAAAAAATTTGCACGATTTGCAATCGTTGCTCAAGTGTGTAGCGTTCCATGATGAAATGTATACTAATGAAGTTTACAAATGACAAGCGAAGAATAAAAAATATTGCGTCGTTCGCCCTCCCTATCGGAAAAAAGTTGAAGCGCACCTATTGAATAACCCTTTATAAATCTCAGAGTATATGAGTCAGAAATAGATAAACCTAACAAAAGTTAAGATTGCATAAGATTTCGAAAAAAATGTAATTGATTTGCGTGCTTAGTTTCGTATCAAAATGCAAGGTGAAGTCCAAAATAAACAAGAATAAAATAGAAACGACAGGAGCTTCAAGTTTATTTATTCAAAATAGTCGCCTCTGGCCTCGATACACTGTTTTTGCGCGATCTAAAAACTTTTCGAAAAAGTGTTTCAGGTCACTGACTAACAGGAATGTCCTTCAGGATGTGGTACACCCCTTTTGTATGGCCTCTACAGACGCAAATCGTTTTTCTGTCATGGCCAAATGCAATTTTCCGAATAGGTAGAAGTCACAGGGAGTCATATCAGGCGAATACGGTGAGTGATTGATGGTTAAAATGCGATTTCTAGTCAAAAAATCAGTCACAAGAGTGGATCGATGAGATGGTGCATTTTAATGAAATTGGCGCCAGCTTCTTCCTTCGCGGTATTCAGGGTGGATTCGACGAATGCGAAGCAACAAACGCTTCAAAACGCCAAGATAGAAAATTGCATTGACGGTTTGGCCTGTTGGTACGAACTCCTTGTGGACAAATCCCTTGGAATCGTAAAAAGAAATGAACATCGACTTGATTTTTGACTTCTACAAACGCGATTTTTTGGTGATGGCTCATCAGGGGCCTTCCATTCGGCACTTTGACGCTTAGTATCAGGTTCAGGTTAGAAACTCCACGTTTTATCACCAGTTACAATGTTTTAAAGGAAGTTCTCGTATTTTCTCGCCTCTTTAATGAGGCCTTTCGAATGTTGAATTCTGAGCAATTTTTGGGACTCAGTTAAATTGTGCGGAACGAAACGTACACAGACCTTTTGTAAGCCCAAATGATAAGTTAAAATGCGATAAATCGATGTTTTGGAGATATTCAACCCAGATTCCATGAATTTCAAATATGATTTCGGTTCATTTTTGATAAATTTACCAACAATTTCGATGGAGTTTTCGGTGATTACTGATTTTGGGCTGTCATTTATGTTCTCACAACCATCTCTGAAACGTGTAAACCACTCACGAACTCTGGCACGAGACAGACAATCATCGCCATCAACTTTTTTCATCAATTCAAACGTTTCGGTAAACGTTTTACCGATTTTAAAGCAAAATTTGATATTAGGTTTTTGTTCGAAACTCATTTTTGTACCGATGACACAAACATACTGACACTTTAGACACAATAACTTCGCTTCCACTGAACCGAATGTCACCAAGCTTTCACTGAAAGTCAGCTAGGGATGTAACTTCCTACGCACTAACTCAAATAAAAAGATGGCGCCATCAAAAACATTTCTATGACGCCAGTCTTGTTTATTGACGTGATAACGTCTTATAATTCGATTTAACAGGCTGCACGCACGAAAAAATGTGTCGTTCCCTTGCTCATATGTCGTTACCTTGCTCATATGTCGTTACCTTGCTCATTGCCGTTACCTTGCTCATTTGTCGTTACCTTGCTCATTAGTGTTACCTTGTTCATATGTCGTTACCTTGCTCATTGCTGTTACCTTGCTCATTGCATTGAATGAACTACAAGCGAAAGCGCGGGACGAACGACAAAGCAAGCAAAGCAAACGAACGGCAACGGTATATATGTATATATGTATGTATATGCGCATATGTACATATATAAATTCACGTATTTGTATTTGCATATGCCTTCTTATTGATTATTATTAATTTGATTCACTTGAAGAATTTAAAATAAAATCAAGTTTGTTAATAATACCTGTTGTTTTAATGTTATTATTATTAATTTTTTTATTATATATGAAGGAAAAAATGTATGGTAATATTTACCATATACCTTATAAGATATGTTGTCTATACTCTATACTAATATTATAAAGAGGAAAACATTGTTTGTTTGTAATGAATAGGCTCAAAAACTACTGGACCGATTTTAAAAATTCTTTCACCATTCGAAAGCTACATCATCCACGAGTAACATGGATTATATTTTATTTTGGAAATAGGGCTCGAGATATAGGTCAAAACGTGGACCCGGGTAACCTTCGGATGTGTATGTACAATATGGGTATCAAATGGAAGCTGTTGGTGAATGCTTTAGTCCAGAGTATTTTTCATGCCGCTCCGTGACTAGGGTCTCGAGATAGAGACCAAAATGTGGACCCTAGAATGTGTTTGTACAATATGGATATCAAATTGAAGCTGTTGGTGAATGCTTTAGTACATAGTATTTTTCATGCCGCTCCGTGACTGGGGTCTCGAGATATAGGTCAAAACTTGGACCCGGGTAACCTTTGGTTGTGTATGTACAATATGGGTATCAAATGAAAGCTGTTGATAAGTGCTTTAATACGGGGTAATTTTCATACCTATTGATGACTAGGGTCTGGAAATATATGCGTCGTTATCTTGCTCATGCGTCGTTACCTTGCCTGAACAGCATGTTATGTTATGTTATGTTATGATATGTTATGTTATGTTATGTTATGTTATGTTATGTAATGTTATGTTATGTTATGTTATGTTATGTTATGTTATGTTATGTTATGTTATGTTATGTTATGTTATATTATGTTATGTTATGTTATGTTATGTTATGTTATGTTATGTTATGTTATGTTATGTTATGTTATGTTATGTTATGTTATGTTATGTTATGTTTTGTTATGTTATGTTATGTTATGTTATGTTATGTTATGTTATGTTATGTTATGTTATGTTATGTTATGTTATGTTGTGTTATGTTATGTTAAAGTATATTATGTTATGTTAATGTTAACTCATTCTCTATATCCATACAAAATATCTATCAAACAAATAAAATTAAAATTTTCTTTTGAAAAATGCAACCATTCAATCAGTATTTTCTTATGACGTTATCACGTTAAACTATCGTCAGTAAACCGACTTTACAGACAACCTCTTTTTTTAACTTCCCTTTGTATACTCTAACATCTCTGTATATGTTTTTTTTTTGTATCACAAATTCTCATAACTTATGCATTCTCATATGTACGAATATCGTTCTCACAGTGCATGCGTTGGCGATGACTTCACTATTCTACTAACGCAGTCCGGTGCAGTGCTCAGTTGTGGCGATAATTCAAAGTATGCGCTGGGCCACGAGGAGAACAAAACCTTTCACACGCCGAAAAATGTTGCCAAATTACAGGATATACAAATAGAGAAAATAACAGCCGGCACAGAGCACGTGCTTGCCTTGAGCGCCGACGGTTCTATCTACGTTTGGGGCACCAACCTGCACGGTGCGCTCGGATTAGGTAAACTACAAACACAACAGTGCGTACACAGATTCCTAGGCGCACAAATGAATTTACTAATTGCCTTTGTTTTTAAGGATAACCCCACAAAAAGTGCTGCTGCCACATGTAAATGGCAAGGCGGAGAGAATCTTTTGCGGTCCCAATGTTTCAGCAGTGCTTTTCAAAAGTGGCGACTTGTATCTCTGTGGCTGCAACAAATACAAGAAGTTGGGATTCAAAAAAAATAATACAATCACCGCATTTGTATGTACATTTAATAATTTCAATCACACCAAATAGAATTCCTTGTCGAAAATGACATATCGCTAATTTGTTGGAAGAGTGTCATGTGAAAACAAATCAAAGCAGTAGCGATTAACAAGATATATAACTGTCTGGTGGAACTCACTAGAGAGAACGACATCAGTTAAAAAGCTAGAGAGAGTCCAGAGGTCTGCACTCATTGGAATCAGTGGGGCGCTTCGAGCTACTCCTACTCTGGCGCTTAATGTAATGTTAAACGTTTTACTTATAGACATCGCAGGCAGAATTGCCGCTGCTCGTACCGCAATCAGACTGAGGGGCTTGGGCTATAAGCTCAACCTCACATATGGGCACTCAAGCATCCTCAGAAACTTTGAGTTCATCCCCTCGTCGACGGACCAGTGTGTGCCTTCGCTAAGTCCAAGTGGAAGTTTCTCCACCCATATTCCTCCAAGGGAGGAGTGGACCGGGGGCAACACCTGGGGACAGGGCCTCGTTAACCTGTTCACGGATGGCTCGAAGTTGGACGGTAGGGTTGGAGGAGGAGTATTCTGCAAAGAGCTCCCCATCAAACTCAAATTCAGGCTACCGGATCACTGCAGTGTGTTCCAAGCAGAGGTGGCCGCAATTAAAGAAGCAGCTGACTGGCTACTTACTTGCGTAACAATTGTTAAGAGGGTAAATATTTACTCCGATAGCCAAGCGGCCATCAGGGCCCTAGGCTCTATTATGGTGCATTCGAAGCTGGTCAGGGAATGTCTGGTCTCACTCTCGATTGCATCAGAATTCTTCGACATAAAGATAATTTGGGTACCTGGTCACAGTGACATTGCAGGAAACTGCGAAGCCGACGAGCTGGCCAGACAGGGGACCTGTGAGGCAATGTGCCCGCGAAAGGAGAGGATCGGGATCCCCTTGACAACCTGCGCTCTACTCCTGGAAGGATGGGCTATGCACCAACTCAGCGAACGCTGGGCAAGTACACGAACGTGTAGGGTCGCGAAGTCCTTCTGGCCACGTTTGGATAGGAGGCGTTCGAGGGATATCCTGGGAATGACAAAATGTCATCTCTCAAATTTCGTGGGAATCATCACGGGGCACTGTCCGCGAGGAACACATGCCGTGAGACTCGGAATCACTTCGAGTCCTTTTTGCGACAGCTGCATGGAGGATGAGGTGGAATCATCTCAGCATATGCTCCTTAGCTGCCCAGCCTTCGCGGGACTAAGATTCAAGTATCTTGGTTCTCATTTCTTTTCTGCGCCTGCTGATATAGCAGGTGTTGATAACAAAAATCTGATGAACTACATCAGCAGCATGAGGTTAACACAACCGCGGACTAGTCACCGTTCGTAGTCCACAATCACTCACCACTCCCCCATCCCTTCCCATCCTCCCCCTTCTCTGTCCTTAAATGGTATCACAAAGGACGAACCAAACTATTTCGTCCAAGTGGGCCCTACTCTCTGGGCAACCATTATAACCTAACCTAACAAGATATAGTTTCTTTAATACGACGTTCTTTCAACAAACGCGCGATGTGCATCCAGTAAAGCTGTAATTAGTCGAGCCGTAGTCATAATGGCGTAGCCGTAATCATAACCATAACCGCCACGTTACAGCATTTGACGATAAGTCATGCCGTGACCATTAAGAGTTGATTAGGAATTGGAATTAATGACAACATTTGCATTTAGTCATTTTTCGTCCTTCATTTCTAATATCAAATTTTTATCGCAAATATAAAAACAAGAGAAAATAGTCCGGGAGCCAGGGGTCGGTTTTGGACTGCGTTTTTATACCGTTAAATTCTTGACTATACTTGTGATTTAGCTTTCATGAATAACGAAAGTGAACGTCAGCTGGCGCACCCGCAGTGGGTGCGATTGTGGGAGGCTACGAAACGTGTCGAAAAAAAGGAGTTTTACTTTTTAATTTATTTTACAAGTTCGCCTGTTCAGCTGACGTATTTGCCCCCCTCTACGGCGCTACTGACTATTTTTGTTTTATTCTACTAAATGTCAAAAATACACAAAAAAATTTCAGCCGGTATTAAATGAGTTGTTAAAAATTTTTTTTCGACACGTTTCGCAGCATCCCACCGCTACTGGACCAGCTGACGGTTGGTTTCGTCATCCATTGGATGGCGTCTGCCTTCAGTATTAAAATCAGTCGGCATGAAATGATGAGGTCGAAATGACCCCTGGCTCCCGGACTAAAAGTATTTCACAGCTGCTTACGGTTACGGAGAAAAACCAAAATTCAATACATACATACATACGGCTACGGTTATGGTTACGCCGTTATGTTGCGGCACCTATAATCGTTTACAGTCTATATGTTTGATCAGACCAGCTGATTGCTATGGTTGTGGTTATGGCCAAGGTACGGCACCACTAATTGCAGCTTAGGCCGTACAAGTCGTTCACAGTCCAATAATATTTGAGAAAAGTAGTAAATTTGTCAATTAACTTAATAGAAAAAACTCCAACTGCCACACAAAATCGTTGATGCCAGCTTCTCGTCAATGCACACCGTGTTGCTGGTTGAGAGCGGTCGCATATATACGATGGGCCGCAACGCAGAGGGACAGCTCGGCGTGGGACACACTAGTGAAGTAGATCGGCCTACGCTCGTGGAGTTCATAAAGCATCGCGCCATTGTGGTAAATACCACACATTTTTAAGCTTTGGCTGTAGCTGAATTGTTTAGTTTATTTAGAATTGCAAGTGCAATGATCAGGGAACACTGGTTACTTCCGCGGACAACGTTATCACTTTCTGGGGTACTAGAAACGGCATACCAGAGTTTGGAGATGGTAATTTCGATAAGGTTAGTTAACTCGTATGTAAGTGCATTTAAGTCCTTTTATTAATGTATCAAATATTTTTAGTTACCATTTGGAAATGATGACATTGATTCGGAAATCGGTAATAGCACCGTGGCGTTTACGAATTTCCTTGCTTCGGTTTATAAATCTGAACTTCTTTTAGAACCTGTAGACATTTTGGCGTGAGTAAAAAACAAAAAAAAAAAAAAAATATTTGTATTTTACAGCATCTCAGCACCTTCAATTGATTTGCAGTTTGTACGCATCCAAAGACCAATACCAGAAGGGCTACTACATTAAGGTAAATAACATTTATCTATTGCCACACAGTGTTTTAGTGTTGGTGGACACCACGACACCTTTGGTATCCTCGCTGGCAGAGATGCAGTAAATTGTTTTTAATAAAAGAACTTTATTACATTGTGCACTAATGTATTTGGTTTATTTTATTCAAATGTTAGGTATTTGAAGTCCCATAATATAGAAATACAAGTAAAATGAAACATGAAAAAAGTATATGGAGTAAAAGGGGGCCTTACAATGACCTAATGACTACTGTCAAACATTGTTTTTTTGTAGCTTCCCATTTCTAAATTCTGGATACTATACAATTCAATCTGCTACTTTTACTCTCTTTGTATTGGTGGAATCTGACAAGGTTATTTTTGCCTTGTAATACTAATTACTCTATTAAATGATTTGTATAATTCACCATACGCTATACTTGTAATAAAATGTTCCGAAAACATTGAACAACCCCAGGCTTGCGAAAAAGTTCCAGCTAAATGATATATTAGCCTATGGTCATATTAGGCTTCAAAATACTTATTTGCAATGTCTAATAAAAAAAAGGCTTTAAAAAGTGCATAAGGCATTTCGAAAATGCCAAAATGGAATTGGGTTTAGTAACGCGACATTTGGCCAGCATAGCGTCCTCCACTGCCAAACAATCCACCGGACGTGTAACCGCTATTGGAACGTTCATTGTAGGTTCGATCAAAGCGGTCTTGCGTGGATGACATAGGGCGCCAGTTGTTATCTTCTACCGATTTCTGCCACGTTGAATTGCTGTGGATGCTAGACATGCCATTGCCGGTGTACGACTTGACACCACCTCCTCCTGAGCTGCCGCTCAAATGTGTAGAGGATGCCCAGACACTGTTGCCATTGCTGGAGCTGCCGTAACCATTTGAGTTGTCATAACGTTTATTCGACACTGATGATCTAAAAAAACGATAATGAAGAAACGTATTAATTCAAATAGATTTTACTTCCTTCTAACGCAATTACCTTAAATCGTCGATACCACCGCGCCGGTAACTTCCCGAGGAACGATCTGAGTCCATATAACGGCCAGCGCTGGCTTTATGAATGGTTGAGCTGACATCGCGGCTTGTATGGAATGACGAAGTGCTACTATTGTTGCCTGTGGTGGGAACATGTCGAATTTCAACTTCACGCTTGTAGTCATCCCGTGACGATTTGCTTGTACCATAGTCGTCTAAGATACGCTTTGATGAAGACGTCGACAGGTAGTCATTGCCACGCTTACTATAATCATCAGTGCTGCGCTTTGCCGGAACTACTGAATAATCGTCTAGAGCTGCGCGTTTCGTGCCGGAGCTTGGGTAATCCATGCGTTTGGACGAAGATGAATACTCATCAATGCCACGCTTACTCGTTGATGAACTGGTATAATCATCCCGCTTTTTATCATAGCTGTGGATTACAGTAAAGCAATTGATACATCTTTAGTAATAGAACCAAATTACTAATTCAATTAAAATTCTTCTTTTACTACAGACATTAATATGCCCTAAATTACTGCTGTTCATATTAATTCGTGCATATTTACCTCCTTGAAGATGTCACGAGACTGGCGTCAAAGCGTGGTGGAGGAGGGGCCTCAAAACGAGAATCACTTCCCGAAGAGCGCTTCCGATCGGCCACGTCGGTGTAACGTTCGTTGCTAGACCTTTTGGCAAGCCGCTTAATCGGGTCCTCTCGGGCGTGCATAATCCTTCGAGTACAATTCAAACGAAAATTGGAAAAAACATAAATATTAGTGCATAAATATAAGAATATATTAGTATCAGAGGAGCGTCTAACCGATTTGGCCGTTTAAAGGGAGATGTTTCATCACCTTGCTTACTCAATATTTATGTAATTCTGAGACGAATAACACGTTCTTGGAATAGAATTACAGACAACTAAATTAACTATCACACTTTTTTATACATCCGACACTCTGCACTCAAAACACATCCCGTAACAAGGTGATGTTGCCGCGCTGGCACAGTTGACAGGAAGTAAAAAAGCGGTTTGTGTTCGTGCAACACGTGCGTGTGTATATGGTGGTGTGTATGTATGTATATAAATAATATTGTAATTTCTAAAACAACTGTTAAATGCAAGTGTAGCGCGCTCATACTTCATTTGTTGGCGTTTTAACTCGAGTCGCTCCAATTCGATTTTCTCCCGCTCGAGTTTCTGCCGTTCGCGTTCTAAACGCAGCAACTCAGCTTTCTCCTTCTCCAAACGTTCCCGTTCCTGTGCGAGCTTGCGCCGCTCCTCTGCTAGACGTGCTTCTTCTTGACGTTGGCGTTCGCGAATCTCGCGCCGACGACGCTCTTCTTCACGCAGTTCGCGTTCACGCTCACGTAAACGCTGTCGCTCACGTTCCTCGCGTAACTTTATGTATTCTCGCTGTCTTAGGCGCTGCTCACGTTCACGTTCCCTCTGTCGCTGGTCGCGAACATTTCGGTCATTACGAATGCGGTCGTTGGAGCGGCTGCGATTAGAAAGCTGCCGAATATTTCGATCTTTGGGGCCTTCTTTCGAAATATCACGCTTCTCGCGGTTGCTGGCCACACTCTTCTCCTTGACTTTGTCTTTGGCTTTATCTTTCTCCTTGTCCTTGTCGTCCTTTTGGCTGTGATCCTTCTCCTTATCTTTGTCACGCTGCTTATCCTTGTCAACCTCAACCTTCTTTGATGAATCTTCCTTCTTGATGGTATCCGCAGTCTTGCGTCTGTCATCTCTTGCCTTCGAATTTGTGTCATTAGCCTTCTTATCATCTTCCTTTTTGGTGCTATCTGAACGAGATTTCGATGTAGCTGTTGAGCTACTGCCAATTTCGTTCTTGGTGCGTTCTACAGATATTATCCGTCCATGGAGTTCGGTGTGATGCAAATGTTCAATGCAGCGACTGGCATCGGATGATGACGACATTGTTACGTAGCCATAACAACGGGTGCCTGGAGTACGGGTGTTGGTAACAACTTTAGCGCCGATTACCTTTCCAAACTTCGAAAATATAGTTTTTAGATCACTAGCGCGTGTCAACGATGACAAGCCGGACACCCATAAGTTGCGAGACGGTGTTGTTTGCTTTGCTGCTGCCGACGATTTCGCCGAGGTATTGGCTGAGGACTTCTCTGCAATTTCCATACAAATAATAGTGGAAGAGTAATGGTGAGCACACATTCAAATATTTTGCGATTCGTTTTGAGTCTGCATATTTTTATATATAAAGATTTTATTCTTTAAGTAAAGGCAAGAAACTGTACCACAATAGAGTGCAATGACTCTTTCTTTTTTTTTTGTTAATAATTAAGTGTTCAAATTTGTATATATATAAAATGCACTTTAAATGGTTTCCCTAAAACAACTCAACAAAGAAAATGTGAACTTCAGATTTGAATTAACAATATGAGGAGTGAAGTTAGCGAATATTGGAAAATTATTTATGTTGTTTGTTTCCTCAAGCGCCCAATGCAGATCTCCAAAATGACAGCATGAAAATTAAGCTCCACTTGCTGTTGATGTTTCTTTAACGGAGAAGTAACTCGGTCATTAGCAGATTTACGTACGAGTGTCTTTTTACACCTCCGCTGCGCCGGCATTTATGACAATGCATTACCTAAGTATTTGGTTGGGAGAGTGAAATAATTCCTGATATTTCTTTGCGGGTAAGTAGTCCTTTAAATGATGAACGAATACCAGTAAATAAATGAAGCGAAACAGCCTTTCCTGATTTTCAGCACATATTGGTTATTTTCTAAAAGCGAAAATATTGGATGATTTCCTAGCGCTGAAAAGAAATCCTTTAGTACTGCGGTCCAAGAGCTGCTCCAGATACACCTTGCCAAGGCTTGGCACATAGTTGATGCTAGTTTGTTGATTAAAACTCTATTGACTAGCTCTTGTCCATAGAAATTCTATAGTTCCTCGAAATAAAAAAATCGAAATCACAAAATTTCGTGGTGACAATTAACTCGCGAAGGGATTGCTTTATATCCTTATACTCTGTTGCACCTGCCGACTATTAACTTAACACAAGTTCACACTTTCTTTGCTGAGGATGCCACTCAATTCAATATATTTATAAATTTGAGTTCGAAAATGAGCTTATTACTTTCTAAACCCTACATGATTGTTGATCTTCGCATAACACTTTCTGCAGATGCCTTTGTTTATAGCCCTGCGTTTTTTGGTTAATTACCTTTGTCATCCTTTTGTGATGTTTTGTTTGAAGATGATTTATGTTCACTGTTATCACGAATACAAGCAAGTTTTGAGTTGAATCAAGTTGAATTCAGCGGAAAAATATTAAAAAGAAATGAAATTAGTAAAATGTGTTGACGTTGGCTGCCTCAAATCTTGAATTAATTTGGCAGAGTCGAATAGTTGTTGATATGCAAAATTTATGCCAGCTATTAGAAGTTGAGCATTGTGAAGACCGTATATCTTAGAACACAGGTTGTCTGCAACAATTTGAAATAACTTAATCACTGCAAAGTTCCATAAGTACATCAGGTATCAGTTCGGTATTGATAGCATTCCTTGAGCTTGTACTGTTGTTGCTGCAGCTTACAGAGTCCTGCCTAGAGCGGTGAAACCATCAGTTGCCGTCGCCAACCTCATCTAACGATAGACCCATGAAGCGGGCTGTTTCTGAGCTTGTGGGTTCTTCCTTGAGTATCATTGTCATCTACTAGCAGTTGCCTGTCTATTAATTCTTCACTTCACTCAAATACTTCGTCCAATGCAGGTTGCCGCTGACATCTTTACAAATGCTCAACACTATAGCCGGTATATATTCGCCATAAAGACTAATCCAAAAGAGAGTTGAAATCTGCATTATCTATATCCGTTTCAGAATCTCTTTGGTTCTATTGTGCTGCTAAATTTTATACTTTGGCATTCAACCAACCTATCGTCTTTCCCCTTTTTGTCGCTGGACTTTTCATCTTTTCTCTTTGATTTCTCGTCCTCCGACTTGGTATTTTTACGTTCGTCCTTGCTGTTGCTGGATCCACCCTTAGACAGCCGCGAGTCTCTCGTAGCTGCTACACTTTTGCTGTTCTTTTGCGTTGAACTATTTCCGGAAGTAGTACCTTCAGCGTCGGCTATAAATGACCGGTAGTAAAGGCGATTTACGGGTAAGAATAGTTATTTTTGTTAGTTGTTTTAATTTTAACTTTGTCTGATTTGCTGTTGATTTCATTACAGATTTTTATCAGCAATATAATATATATACGTATATATATTAATTTTATGTTTCACTACAAGCGTTTGAAATCTGCGTACATTTGTGTTGCTTAGCTTGCAACTCGTTTAATTTAAATTTAAACACATTGACGATTTATAGCAATAAATTAAAAATCTTTTTTTTGTTTTTTTAAGGATTTTATGTTTTGGATTTAATCAAAATACTCACTGCTTTTTTCCTTGTCATCAGGTGCCTGTAGAATGAAAGAACGTTTAATAGGATTATACAAGAATTTTGTTTCATATTTTCTACAAATATTGAAAAAATGTGACCTTATGACATTAAGAAAATGTTGCATATTTCATTTGAGAAAATAAAGACTAAAATGCAACACAATTACAAATTATGTATTGAATATAACAAAACATATCGAAGAGTCCGTTTCCACGGCAGCCGGTTCTACGTTACCGAAACGTCCCGGATTTATATCTGGCCAAGGACTATCACTCCAGCAGCATTCCCCGTATGTAAGTATGGGGAATGTTTACCTGCTACAACAACAACAAGAGTCCTACCAATGTGGGAAATCAATACGGAAGTTAAGCATGTAGGCCTTAACCTTGAAACCAGGCTCAAAGGGAAAAGGAATGCTGACGCAACCTTGTCCAAAGCAACTAAGGCATAACTCATTGTATGCTGACGTTTAGCAGGAAGGAGATGGATGTACATCATGATTGTTAGGCCAATGATAACACATGGAGCGGTTGCGTGGCTATCGAGGACCACCTTTTCAGCAATGTGAGCTGCACTAACTAAGCTTCAGCACTTGGTATGTGTGTGTCATGGTCACCTATTCTAGCTGCCACTGCTTCACTCGATTATTCAGCAACCAGCCAAACCAACCCTGTTTAACATGACTAGGAAAGATTTTGGTAAAGGAAAAGTGATCTCATCCAAGAGCGTGAAATCGTTGCTTCTGCACCTCCCACTTAACCAGCTATCCAGGGATGACAACACTAAGGTTATTAATTGTGATGAGAAATTCAGGATCGAAGTAAGTTGGAATACACTTGCCTCGGTAACAAACTCCAGGATTGTACCTTACACTGGTATACAGATGGTTCGAATGTACCTGAAGGCATAGCCGCTGGCATATATGGCACTAACACAACCATCCCGTGCCGATGGACAGTTTTCCTAAGATTATCTTCCAATCGGAAGTGTATGCCATTACTTTATGTGCAGAGATCAACTTAGACAGAAACCTGCGGAATGCGCAAATTGATATTCTGAGCGACAGTCAGGCACTACTCAAGGCGTTGCCATCCTCTGAGCCTAAGTGCTTATTAGTCGTTGAGTGTATCGAGAAATTGAATTTGCTAGGAATGCACAATCCCATTCGGTTCATATGGATCCCAGAACATAGGAATTTTACTAGGAAGGAAGGAGGCAGCGACCTCGTTATCAGACAAGCAACCAAGCATCAAGAAGGATCTAAAAAGCATTCCCATGGCAGCCGGTTCTACGTTACCGGAATGACTCGGGTTTTTCCCGACCAAGGCTGCCGCCCCAGTATACTAGCCCTGTCTAGTGTACCGCATATCACCCCACCCCTTACGTCACAGGAGCAAACTCTCGCAGCAATCCTGCTCCAAATGCTTCTCCTCAGGGCTGGAATCGAATCCAACCCTGGGCCAGAAGTATTCTACTGCTGCGTCTGCCACAAACGGCTTCACCCGAACTCCACCTCGGTTAGGTGTAACAAGTGCAACGGGTGGAGCCACCTTAAGACCTGTTCAGGCCTTAAGTCGCATAGGGAGTGGTCCACACGGTATGTGGCCACGTGTTGCTCCCGCCAACACGCGTCTGATGCCTCCACGGCTACTACACCCCCTGATAGGCCGGCACTACCAACCGCCACCACAACCCACACCTCCACGATGAGGAGCCTATCGGAGCAACACAACTCCCCCTCAACCCCTCCCCTTCCTTCCAGCTCCAACCCCAGTGCGGGGACAAACCAGCAGCTCCTGGCCCCCGTACAGTCTGTTCCGTGTGTCAGACCATAATACCTCGGAATCTGGTATCAGTCCAATGCAATTCTTGCAATGGCTGGTGCATTTTCGAAGATGTTCCGGCCTGCGCACCACCCGTGAGTGGACAACTGCCTACGTTGCCCCCTGCTGCAGAGCTATGCACCCACTACCGCCCCCAGAGGCGCGGCCGCCCACCACCATCAGGCCGCAACAACAACAGTGGATTGCGCAGCAGATCCAACGTAGACAACCTCACGCGTCCCTCATCCCCCGAATTACACGGACCTCACCGAGAAGCTTCAAGCTTCTCCAATTCAACTGCAACGGACTTACGAGTAAGGTCGACGAGATAGTTGACTTTATGAGCCGACACAGTACTAAAATAGCTGCGGTCCAAGAAACAAAGCTGTACGCTAGGTCATCTCTGATCACCAGGGATGGCTATAACGTGCACAGACACGATCGCGAGTGAGACAATGGTGGTGGCCTAGCGTTTATAGTCCACCACACAGTGCAGTATAATCTCATCGATGAAGGAATCGACCGCAGTGACAGCACCTTAGAATGTTATGGCATAGCTGTCCGGTCAACTCGAAATATTTAACATATATATACCCCCTGTCATCTGCTGCCCGGCAGGATATCACCCTGACATAGGTGCGCTCATCAGAGGTGAAAACCGATTGGTTGTAGGTGACTTCAATGCGCATCACGATCTTTGGCATTCAAGCCTGCCAAATGATCGTAGGGGACAGCAACTGGCAGAGCAGATAGACGATTCGACATTCAGCACTGTGAACGACGACGCCCCCACCAGGGTAGTGGGCAATTGCAGCAGCTCGCCTGACCTAACAATAGCTAGCGCGGGTCTGATAAATAGCATAACGTGGCGACCTATGCTATCGCTTGCATCAGACCACTTGCCCATTATCGTCTGAGAGACCTGCTGGCTTCGTTTCCGCGTATCACCGGTCCTATTTTAACTTTAAAAAAGCTAATTGGACCGGCTTCGCGGAATTCACCGAGGACACCTTCGCCGCTCTTCCCATCCCCACTGATGTGCGCGTAGGCGAACGCGCATTCCACAAGGTGCTCACAGCTGCTGCGGCTCGCTTCATTCCAGCTGGAAGTTACAAGGACATTCGTCGTCATTTCCCAGCCGAAGCAGCCAGTTTAGCAAACGAGCGTTGCCACCTACGCCAGGCCGATCCCGGGGATCCCCGCATAAGGGATCTCAATTTGTAGCTCCGGCAACTGGTAAATCAACATAAGCGGACCAAATGGGTTGAGCACCTGAAGACCTGTAACCTCACCTCTGAGGTGAGTAAGCTCTGGTCCACCGTTAGGTCCCCGTCGAACCCGACGAAGCACAACGACAAGGGGGCTATCACCTTCAACGGTTGCACTTCGTCAGACCCGAAGAGATGCGCGAGCTATTTTAGCCGGCTTTTCATACTGCATCCTCCGGGCGACAGAGCCAAACGTCGTGCTACCAGAAGGCTGCACAAACTGACGAACGACAGTGCGCCACTTACTTTCTCCGGTGATGAGGTTCAGGAGGCCTTCAACAAGTCAAAATCATCGAAGCCATTGGCCCTGACGGTTTAAACGCGCTGATGCTGAAGCATCTGGGACCCCTGGGAGTAGGATTCCTCACAAGGGTCATTAATCTGTCCCTGTCCACTCTCATCATCCCTGACAAGTGGAAAGCAGGGAGAGTGGTCCCACTACTAAAACCTGTGAAACCCGCCAACCAAGGGGAGTCTTATCGGCCGATAACTCCCCTTTCCCCAGTAGTGAAGACACTTGAAGCCCTCCTACTCCCACTCTACACGAAACACCTGGCCCCAGCCCCACATCAGCACGGATTCCGACGAGTGCACAGCACCACCACTGCACTCACCGCCATAAACGCCCAGATAAATCGCGGGCTTAACCAAAATCGCCCCTGCGAGAGGACTGTCCTAGTAGCGTTGGACCTGAAGAGGGCTTTCATTACAGTCAGACATTCCACGCTACTAGATGATATTTATCAGTCGACACTCCCGCCAGGGCTGAAGAGGTGGCCCGCAAACTATCTGAGCAGTCGGCACTCGTCAGTGATATTTCAAGATCAAACTTCAAAGCAGAGAAAGATTAAGCAAGGTGTACCGCAGGGTGGTGTCCTTTCTCCCTTGCTGTTCAACTTCTACATCTCGAAGCTCCCCCAACTACCAGCAGGAGTTTCCCTGATCTCATACGCTGACGACTGCACGATAATGGCGTCGGGCAATGACATCGATGGCCTGTGTTCCAAATTGAACAACTACTTCACCGACCTTTCTCGCTTTTTCACTGCGAGGAATCTCCAACTTTCCCCCACCAAGTCCACGGCGACCCTCTTTACCACCTGGACAAAGGAGGTCAAGCTGTCCCTTAAGGTAAATGTCGATGACACACCTATTCCGACGGTAAATAACTCCAAAATTTTGGGTGTAACCTTTGACAGCTTGCTCTCCTTCTCTGCGCACACAACCGAAATTGCCACTAAAGTCCAAAATCGCAACAAGGTCCTCAAATCGCAGGCCGGCAGAACTTGGGGCAAAGACAAAGATGCTTTCGACATTTAAATCAATTGGCCGGCCGGTTCTAAACTATGCTGCGCCTGTCTGGTCGCCTGGAACCAGTGATTCGCAGTGGACAAAGCTACAGACATGTCAAAATACCGCCATTCGGACAGCGACCGGGTGCCTCCTGATGTCTCCGATTCAACATCTATTTACATAACGAGGCACAAATGCTCCCAGTAGCGGAGCACAACAAACTGCTCAGCAAGCAGTTCCTGCTGGGATGTTACCGCAGTTTCACCCCTACAGACACCTGCTTGAGCCTGAGACGCCTCCCAGACACGTCAGGAGACACCTTTTAGACTACGCTGACGAAATCCAGGACAAAACTGACCGCAACCTACTGGACCGGACAGTATTTAGACAGTCAATAAACGACATCCACCGGGAGACCGTTACCACCTTCATGAACTCCCGTCCTGTGAATGCCGTAATCGGAGTCCAACCACCACCTATTGCAGATGAAGAGCTCCAGCTTCCCCGTGAGATTCGTGTAACACTGGCACAATTACGTTCTGGATGCTGTAGCAGGTTAAACTCCTACATATCCAGAATCGACCCCGACATACCAAACACATGTCCGGCATGTGAAGGTACCCCGCACGACACTAACCACCTCTTCACATGCCCCCTCAAACCGACTCATCTAACCCCCCTCTCCCTCTGGACCCAACCTGTCGAAACAGCATGTTTCCTGGGCCTACCCCTAGATGAGCTAGACGAAGACGACCGATGATATGCCTACACAGACAGGGCTACCTATGCTGTTAAAACAACAACAAAAGGATCTTACAAGCGAAAAGCTAAGGCTAAAAGACGTGTGCCAGCTCACGCCATAATTTAATGCTCACGACGAGCTTTCTGACAGATTACTGCAGACTGCGTAGTCATCTGTACAGAATCGGGATAGAGTCCACATACTCTTGTCGTTTCTGTGACCAGCCCTCCTTCCTCTCGAATGTGATGCAATAGCGCGAAGGATAGGATATCTCGGCTGGAAGAAGAGCACATACAACCAGCCCAACACAGCTCTATCTTAGGTTTAAGGGAACTAGGTTTGGATAGGTACTGGGATGATCAGAGGGCACAAAAACTATAAGGCCGTTGTGCAAACCTCATTTTCATTCAATCACCGCCGACTAGAAGAACTTTAAGGTTATATTCTGCGGTTAATTTCATGACAAAAAAATATCTACAAGTTGGGTATCCAAAGCAATATCCCCAGAAATAGCAGATATTTTTATTTGTATCTTTCCCCACTTCCCAAAGGAGCGGTTTTTTGGAAGTTTTGGGTAATAAACATAATAATTTTACAAAATAAATTGTTTCTACTTAATGAATGAAGGTAAACTAGCCTTCTAGTTACTTTTGATTGGAACTTTGAAGTTTAAATGATTTTAGAAATAATGGCTTTCACATTAATATGTATGCGCAAAAATATACCCATTCTTAAACTTAATTTCGGTTGAGCAAAATTTCAGATGTCCAAAAATACAATAAAAATTGTGCGGATTTTTTAATGTTCAAGTTTCAGAACAGCTGTTATGTACAAATTTTCAACCTAAAAAAACCTTCAGAGAGGTTTGAAATCAAAACAAAAAAATCGAAGTTACACGCAAATTTGAAAAGGCGTTTCAGAGAATGTTTACCCTATGTAAAGTGGTTTTCAAACTTTGAACGCCTTTTTCTCAAAACCGTGTTTTCGAAGTCGGTGGACACGATTTCTCAAAAACGGCTGAACCGATCGTCTTGAAATTTTAACACAACCTTCTCAGATATATTATCTAGGTATTAATCGAAGGAATAAGAATTCTGATGATTTCTTCTATTTTTTTTTTATGCAATTTTTCGCGAAAATTTTTGTAGAAAATTCGATTTTTTTTTCCTATAGCCATTTTAACAAAAATTAAAATTTTGACTATTCCTTCGATTAATACCTAGCTTTATCTATCCACAAAAATAACCTAATTGGTTTTTCGATTTCAGATCCAAACCGGAGATATTTTGTCCACCACCGAACGCTTTTTTTTTTGGATGACGCTTGGGAGATCATCTGCAAGAGCCGTGCACTTCAATATTTTCACTAACTTTACGTGCTATAATTAACTTTAAAGTAGACATTATTTGAATAATTAAAAATTGTATTTGTTTAATAAAATCGTTCTTTTTAAAAAATTCTCAAAAAAACGTCATTTTTAAGCCTTACAAGTGTATATAACCACAACAAATGGCAACTCGTGCGTGCTACAGCTTTCAGACAAGCACATTGTGGACTTTTTGAACAAATATTTTAACAAAAATTGTGCGCAATTCTTTAATTTAATTTAAGCTTACACTTTTATATAAATTATTGGATTGGCTTTCCATTACCAGTTATGCTTATAAAGACTGTGTAAAGAAAGTGCGGGGACTAATTTTCCATATTATTACACACAAATGTATTCAATATATCAGCCTTTTGATTTATAGTACTTTTTATAAATTACCACTAAGAATTTATAGGAATATTTCAAGCTAAAAATACTTTTTTTTGCATAAATATCAAAAAATTCCCTATTTTACAAAAAAAGGAACAATATTCACTAATAAATAATAGTTCGTATTTTATTAAAATTCTATTACTACAAATGTTACGGCGGCCGCCGTAGACAAATGGGTTTGTGCCTGACTACTATTCGGATTTCAGAGGGAACGTAGGTTCGAATCTCGGTGAAAGACCAAAATGAAGAAAAAAAAGTTTTTTCTAATAGCGGCCGCCCCTCGACAGGCAATGACAAAGCTCAGAGTATATTTCTGTCACGAAAAAGCTCCTCATAAAAAAATAACTGCCGTTCGGAGTCGGCTTAAAACTGTAGGTCCCTCCATTTGTGGAACAACATCAAGATGCACGCCCCAAATAGGAGGAGCTCGGCGAAACACCCAAAAAAGGGAGTACGCGCCAATTATATATATATATGTACTTTGGTAATTCTCTACTTTATGTAGTATTTGAAGAATATGGTCATAAAGTACATAAGAACGATATTTGAGAGTAACAATATTATTAAATTTTGTCTCTTTATAATTACAGTCACAGTAAAATCTTTAGAATTTATGTAAATACACTCACCTCATCATGAAGTAGTTTTTGTTCCTCTTCTCCGATTGTCAAATTTATAGATTCTTCATTAGATTCCCCGGCATTTTCCTCTTCACCTTCAGGGTCATCATTAAAATTTTCTTCTCCATCTCCTTCATCATTATTTTCTGTCGCTTCACCATCGTCGATTATTACACATTCATCATCTACATCGCCCACTTGGTCGACTTGATCGTCTTCCTCCTCTTCGAATTGTTCATCTTCATCATAGTCATCATTTTCTCCAGCATGCTCTTCCTCATCAATAGGTTCCTGCTTAATTTTTATTGGCTCAACAGGCTTCGCATCAATTTTCTTTACATCCATAATCTTCTTTGTGGTAGCCTTGGTATTGGACATAAAAAGGTATTTACCCGGATCTAAACCCTCACTTTTGATAGACTAAATTAATAAATGATACATACACATGTATATGTAAGACAAATCGAATAGTTCCATCTGGATTAAGTTTTACGAGCATTAGATAATGTGAGAATGATTGATTACCTTCTCCAGCCTTTCAACTAACGATGCCTTTGCCCCAACTGTGTCCAAATTTCTTTTTTCTAACTCTTCTTTTAAATCACAAACACGCAGCTCACTCAACTTTTTTCCAGTGTCCGGCATTATATTTCTAAAGTTGATGATTCAATTATTTAATTCTTTGCTGAACAAACTTTATGTCTGATATGTAATACAAAATGGCGTTTCAAGAAAACCCAGGGTTGCTGCGTGTGTAGAATATGTAGTAAGAAATTGACAGTAAATGTAATCTATTACCATAATTTACAATCGCACAGTACGGTTAAAAGGTCTTAAAGCCGGCGCCAATTCATTGATAAGAACTCTGGATTGCTAATTTTTAACAGTTTTCTGGCAAAATTATGAATATGAGGTGAGTAAAAATTGCATGACCAGCGGGCTAAGGAAATATTTTAAAGCAAGTGAAATCTAAAAGAAGACAGAAAAACGTATGAAATTGTCAAATTGAATGATGTTGGCAATATATGTTATGTAATATTTGAAGTCATATCTTCCCAACACTTAGAACCAATGAGCGCCATTTTGCATGTTTGACACCCACTATATATTTTTTTTATCTTTCTTTCCCCTGAATCGTATAAATCAAACAATGCCTTCAAGCAATCAATATGCTGAGCATAACGCAAATGACGGTAATTTAACACGGCAATGCCTACATTTAAATCAAAATCTCGGCGCTTAATTGTTCATTTTATAACAACTGTCAAATTTGGTTGATCGCAATGGCCATATTTCAATGCGATGGTAAAAAAAGTTTATACCACTTTAGATAATTGTTTTAATTAAAAGCTACTGTTAAAATTTTAAGTTGAACGGTTACAATTACAAGTTAACTAACATTTTAACATATTGATTTGCCTATCATCAAATATTTTAGAGTGAACATTTGGAGTAAAATATCGAACGTTTTGTTATTCCAAATTTTCGCCTACGGTGCGTTTTGCCCGTTCCTTCGATTGTGTATACAGACATCAGGTATGATCTGTATGTATATAGTGAAAATTTGGGATGGAATAAAATATTTTTTTTTATCTTTTTATTTATTTTTTACTATTATAGTTTTTTTTTTTAATTAAGTAAGAAAGCAAATTAAATAAAAAACATGCCTCCATTCAAGACATAGCACTTATTCCAGAGTTCCACCGCCTTATAAAAAAATAATTATCGCTATATTTGCATATTGTGATTGCCACTCATTAAGCATCATTTGTATATATTTTTATTAATAATATATTTAAGTTATATCTTATATTTCCTGAATTTATTTGGTAAATAAACTTAAAATATTATATATTAGCATGCTTAAGGAAAAAGTGAAGGTTGACTACAAACTTTATTTACTTTCGGCTGGCTACTTAGTTTAGCGGTCGTAAGCATAAGCGGAAGCGACTAAATTTTGATGTGTTGTAAGAAATGAGTAATAAATGTGACGGTGTCTATGTGTCGTAGGTATAAATTTGGTCCACATAAAAAGGGAAAATACGCAAAATACACACTGGCTACCAAAATTAAGGCATCACTGGTAAGTAAATCTACGGCGAAAATTTTGTTGTTCTGTTAACTTGTCCGTTTGAAGTTTGTTTGCGACTTTTAAGCATTTTTTGTACGTGGAAATTTGTGAAAAAAATTGTTTGTTTGGAAAATTTGCTACATTTTTGCATGTGAATTAAAATCAATTTTAAAAATCTGGGGCGTTAGTTAAATCGGACGGTATAAATATTTCCACTGTGTAATTGATAAATATTCGTATTGTTGTTGCAAGCGGGGAAAGTATGTCTGAACTAAAACTTAGATCAACGAAGTCCATGTTGCATCTGCAACAAAAGACTCCACTATTGCAATAAGTGAAAATCGAAAAAATTTCAATGAAAATTTATAGTGAAAAGGAATTAAATAAAAAATAAAATTAATTTCATACTTTAATATGCATTTAATAGCGTTGTATACGCCAATATATGCATGCACATAAATGAAAAGCAAAAAGTACAACGCGATTTGCTTTTTTTGCTATTATCGTTTCTCTTATTGTACCAGGCGTTATTAGTGTTTAAGTGCCGAAAAATTCTTTGAGACGGTTCACAGTCCAATTCTTATAGGTCTGTCTGACCTGCCTGGTTCAAATATTAAATTAGAATTGATTAGAAATTGAAGATATCAGCGTTTTTTGTTAGTTGCTTGGCCACGCCGAATTACTTGTTTAAGCGTGCTGTGAAAATCGCATGCCGTACGTGTGCAATAGTAAAATTTAACACAGAGTAATAATTCGCGTAGTATCTTCGATAAGTGCGTACGTGCATCGCAACGTGCAGATTTAAAAATAAAGACTACGATACCAAGCTGGCCGCTACAAACGGGAAATTTAAGAAGTTTCTTGGCGACATGGACGAAGAAGAGGAGGAAGTAACTGATATCAAATTACAGATTTTTCATAACAATCTACGCGAAAACATTGTAAGTATTCCCATATACTGCATATATACATACTTTTAGTTACATATATATTACTATGGTATAATAAAAAAGGTGCGATAAATAACGTAAAAAGTATTGTATTAATTGTTTATTAGCAATATTTACAATAGCCTCAAAATTATACAAATGCCAAATAAACTTTCTATCTATGTATGTATATATGTATGTACATACTTAACGCCGCCACACAAATTAAACTTTCAGTACGCAGTCACCTAAAATTTTGATATGCGATAAAGAACACAATCAGAAGCTTAGAAATTAAATACTTGTTTCCTATTATATTTTATAAACAAAAACAAAATTCCTAACTTGATTTCTAATGTACCTAAGGAATATAAAAGAGCTTTGCTGATATGCGTGCGCGGGGTAGTTTGTTAAAAAGTTGTTTTTTTTCGGAGATGAAACACAAAAATCGAAAGTTAAAAAGTTTTTCTTAATAACAGTCACATCTCAACAGCATTATGCAACACTTATATAATTCGACAAGCTACCCCAAAAATTGAGAAAATAGAAAATATTAAAGCGATGCCAGCGGGTGCTCACATAAAATTTTAGGTCTGCATACATATGCATATGTTATGTTTGAAAAACGTTTTGGAAAAATTGTATCTTCATCTGGCACTCGACTAAATACAGTATTGGCCAAAACTAAAGCACCCCCCTAATGGCATTTCAAATAATGCTAAATCTCTCAATCAAACATCTTGAAATATGGCATATACATACATATGTCATGTGTTTCCTTGTTACTTAAGTATTTATAAAATATAATACCAAATATACAGCGTTTTGGTTATACTGAAAAAAAAATTGAAATGTTCATATTATTTAAAAACTGAATGGTCAAAACTAAAGCACCACACATTTTTTTTTTCTTAACTACGGCTTTGTTTTGTTGTTTTTAAGTTAATTTCTCTTCCTAACGGTACTTAAAGCTGAGTCAAAGTTCGTTAGAATAATTTGTGCAAAACTCGTTCGGATTTAGTAGGACAAAACATTTCATACTGGAAATCAGCAAATATGGCCAGAAATGCGTATTCAAATGAATTTAAAAATAAAATAATAAGTGATTGGCAAAGTGGTTTAACGCGACACAAAATTAGTGAGAAATATTCAATAAATAGAAGTGTAATATCGCGACTTATAAAAAAATTTGAACAAACGGGTTCTATTTCTGCAATCCATAGTGGAGGAAGGCCATGAAAGACTACACGACAAGACGACTCCACGATTAAAAGAAAAATTCAGAGTGATCCCACAGTCTCTTCTGAACAAATAAAAATTGATTTAAGTTTGCCGGTAAGTTCTAGAACGATCAGAAGACGAGCAGTGGAGGCCGGAGTGCTAGAAAGCCATTTATTTCCGCCAAAAACAAAAAAGCTAGACTCGAGTTTGCGAAATTGCTTATTAATTGGACAGTTCAAAAATGGAAAACTGTATTATTCTGTGATGAATCGAAAAATAATTTGAAACATTCACATGGAATAAGGCGAGTAAGAAGGCCAAAGCAACAGCGACTAAATCCGAAGTATGTATTGTATCGGAACTACCAAGTATAGTGGGGGGAACATTTTGGTCTGGGGTTTGAAGCGGTTAGAAGCCTGGTACAACATTTCTCCGGAAATTATTAGTAACCTAATCTCTTCTATGCCAAAAAGATGTTCTGAAGCTATCAAAAATAATGGGTTTAGTACAAAATACTGAAGAATGAAAACAATTATTTTCGCTTTTAATCGGGGGTGCTTTAGTTTTTTCCAGACAATTTTTGAATAATATTAATATTTTTAAATTTAATTTTTAATATATGTAAGAAATGTTGAAAAATTTTTGTTATGTTTATTAATCACCAAGATAATAAGAAGAAACAAGGTGTAAAAGTAAGTAAATACTCGATGTTGTTTTATTGAGTTATTTGACATTACTTGAAATGCCATTAGGGGGGTGCTTTAGTTTTGGCCAATACTGTATGTGTCAAAGTCTACATGTGTTTATCCTGCTTGAGGGGTTAAGGGTAGTCAGAGGCCCGAAAAAATGATGATTTTTTAAGTTTTTTATTGCTAGTTAATTGCTTTATTTTACAAAAATAAAAACATAGCATTAATACATCATATTTCGACTTGCCTTTAGAAAAATTAAAAAAAAAAGTTAATAGTTGTAAAAGTTATCGCTGTTTGTGTGAAGACCCTAGCGGTGATCACCACAAGTCCTTGGATATACATCTAAAATTAATCGGACAAGAGATATCAGTTTTATTTTTTTTTCCAAAATAACAATATGGCGGCCTCAGGAAACAATTTTCAGATTTTCGAGAAAAAACTGACAATTAGTTGTTAAAAAAAAATCGAAATTTTTGGAAAAAAATCTTTTGATCAATTTTATGTCTTTCAAAAGCAGTATAAATTTTATTGAAATCTACCAAGCGGTTTTTAAATTACAGTGATCACCAGTTCAAAAAACATAGTTTTGAGAAAAACGCATTTAAAGTTATGCTATCGATTTATGTAGAGTTATACGAATTATTTAATTACTTACACTGTGTCACCTATTCCTGGGCCATATAATAGTTCTTCAGCCGTCATAGCAGCTTCCAAAATATCGATTTGCTGTTGCCTACGTAGCATTTTACCTTCTCGAGTGTTGTCGTTAGCGCGCTTATTTGCCACTTTCATACGTGCAGCATCCAGCTACCTGATCCCGAACTCTCCGGAGCGCCCGAGCGCCCTTTGTTAATTGTTGATTAACTTGAAAAGTATTTTTTGGATTCACTTCAAATTTTCACGCAATATTTTTAGGATATTATACTTTAAGTTTTTGTATTTTCTTAACCAATCCAATCGAAATCCAATTTTTGAAAATTCTCACTCTCTCTAACCCCTTAAGTAATAATCGCATATTATTATGTATTAACATGCTCGACATCTTGGAACGTGATATAAGGACTGCAAGGGGAGCATATTTTCTGTTTCATCTTGGGTGCTGTCACGAATTTCGCCTGTGGTGCGACAAACTGAATACTCCATTTTTCGGATGGCAACCTTTAATTTGTTCTGATCCGCTTTTTCCGACTTACCAGCAATCTGAGAACTTTAGCTTTTAATAATTTTTCTTGGAAATTAACAATCATCAATTTCCAATACTGAGGGCACGCGTGCACTTTTAGGCTGCACAAAACAAATATCTATTTTGAGTTCTGACATTATTGGCTTCACTCATAAAAGTACAGTCCATAAAAGTGAAGTCCAAAATAAACATGACTGAGCTAAAATAGGGACTTTGTTCTGATAACTTCGAGTTTATTTATTCAAAATAGTCCCCTTTGGCCACGATGCAATGTTTTGCGCGATTTAAAAGGTTTTCGAAAAAGTGTTTCAGGTCATTGATCGGAATGTCCCTCAGTATGTCGGTACAAGCCTTTTGGATGGCTTCTTCGGACGCAAATCGTTCTTCTTTCATAGCCGAATGCAATTTTCCGAATAGGTAGAAGTCACAGAGACCCTTATACGGTAAGTGATTGATGTTTAAAATGCGATTTCTAGTCAAAAAGTCAGTCACAAGAGTAAATCGATGAGTTGGTGCATTATCATGCAATAAGCGCCAGTTTCCTCTTTCGCGGTATTCAGGGCGAATTCGATGAATGCGATGCAACAACGCTTCAAAACGCCAAGATAGAAATTGCATTGATGGTTTGGTCCGTTGGCACGAACTAATTGGGGACATCCATTGGAATCGTAAAAACAAAGAGCAACGACTTGATTTTTGACTTCTCCAAACGCGATTGGGTGATGGCTCATCAGGGGCTTTCCATTCGGCACTTTGAAGCTTAGTTTCAGGTTCATGTTGGAAACACCACGTTTCATCACCAGTTACAATCTTGTAAACGAAGTTCTCGTCTTTTCTCGCTTCTTTATTGAGGTCTCTCGAATGTTGAATTCTGAGCAATTTTTGGTCCTCAGTTAACTTGTGTGATATTCAACTCCGATTCCATGAATTTCAATGATGATTTCGGTTCATTTTTGATAAATTTACGAACAATTTCGATGGAGTTGTCGGTGATTCCTGATTTTGGGCGGCCCGTTTGTTCATCGTCATTTATGCCCTCAAAACCATTTCCGAAACGTGCAAATCACTCATGAACTCTGGCACGAGATAGACAATCATCGCCATTAACTTTTTTCATCAATTCAAATGTTTCGGTAAACGTTTCACCGATTTAAAACAAAATTTGATATTAGCTTTTTGTTCGAAACTCATTTTTGTACCGATGACACAAACATACTGACACTTTAGACCCAATAACTTTGCTTCCACTTAAACAAATGCCACTAAGCTTTCACTGGAAGACAGCTGGGGATGTAACTTCCTACGCACTAATTAATTAAAAATATGGCGCCATCAAAAACATTTCTATGACGCCAGTCTTGTTTATTTTGGACTTCCCCTTGTATACCTAAATATTTTTATTGTAAAATAAGAGCCGTGTGGTCCCTTTTGCACTAGTTTATATCAAAAGCAAAGCATTTGCGTATCTACATATGTACAAATGTTTATTTATTTAATTTTTTTTTATTTATTTAAGTCAAACATACAACCATAGGTTATTTTTACTATGATTGGCCTTAAGAGTAGTTTACATAATTCAGTACTAGATAAAAGAATTAGCAATAAAATTAAAATAAAGCAATAGTTAGTAGTAAAGAAGTTGAAGTTGTAGAAGGCATTAAAAAAAAAGAAAAATATATAAAAAATGGGAGTTGTAGTAGGGATTAATTGGAATTAATTGAAAGAGTGATAAATTATTTGAGTACATTCAGCAATATTCGGCTAGGTAACAAAGTAATTTATGTCTGAAGTGCAAGCTCTCTTATATTCATTTAATTGTTAGGGGCAAGTAAAGTTGAAAAAGTCAAATATTTGAAATTGGGCAACCGTATTCAAAAATATTTGAAACTAATTACCTATGACGCTCCAGGCTGACCTGCCCTAATGAACGGAACTTCCCACTGCTCTATCTCCTAAGGTTTTCTTCTAATGGACATAAAACTATTGGAGCATATTCTACACATATTTTACTTAGATAATAAAAATCGTTTTTCTGAAGTTCTAAATCCATTAAAATCCTGTAAATATCCATTAGCTTAAGAACCCATTTTAATAAAATTTCAATGAAAATATAAAATTTTTTGTGGAAGCTCAGAATTTGTTCATCTAAAATCAGTAGACAGATATGTATGTATTTACGTATGTATGTATTTGTTTGTTTTTTAATATTATTTTAAATATCTAAAAATAGCTTTTGAACGAAATACCCAATCCGCTTATTTACTTAGGCGCAAGAACATGTGGCGTATAAAATTTAATACTGAATTTTTTTGAGCAAAAAATATATTAATTCAATCAACTGAACAGTTGGTTGGTAATTGCAACATAAATGTTAAAAAATTTCATGTTTGAAGTAATTTTTTTTTAATATTTGTATTTTGAGAGTAACGTTCTTAAATCGTTGTGATAACCTCGTGATTCCAGAAACAAACCGTACGATGATCACTTAATATAGAGCACACAACAAAAACTTCTTTTAATGAATATTAGCTTTGTTTATTGTTTGAGTTGGTTCACCTGGCTTGCTCCACGATCTCTTTCGCTTGATATTGTTGTAAGCAATCCATTTTTCATCGCCAGTTATTAGTCGTTTTAGAAATGGATCATTTTCATTACGTTTCTTTAGCAGATCGCAGCTGCGTTTCGTTGCTTTAAATGCGTTTCTTTCAGTTCGTGAGGAACCAATTTATCGAGTTTTTGAACATAGCCAAGTTTTTTTAAGTGATTTTCAGTGCATGTAGGTATGTGGCTCATCGTCGTGTGGATTACTCTTTATGGAAATACACAAAGTACTTAAAAAGGCCACAAATGCACTGTCCTCCACTCAAGATAAAAGAAGGAAAATGGGCTAATAACAATTCCCAGAAAGCAGAACTATATGCAGATTATCTAGCTGATATTTTTATACCTCATGAGGCAACATCCGAAAGCCTGTCTACATCCGTGCTCCAAGAGTTTGAAGAAATTCCACGAGTCACGAGCGCCGAACTAAAAAGAGAAATTAAAATGCTAAAAAATAAAAAATCCCCTGGTTTCGATATAATCACTGCAGAAATACTCAAGCAGCTTCCCCCTAAAAGCATCAAAATTCTCACTAGCATAATGAATGCATCTTTTAAGTTTCATTACGTTCCTATTCTCTGGAAAACTGCGGAGGTTATTATGCTCCAAAAACCAGGCAAACCTGGACACGAGGTTTCATCGTATAGACCTATATCACTCCTACCAGTGATCTCAAAGCTGTTTGAAAAGCTGTTGATTAAAATACTCAATAAAATAATAGAACGAAAAAAAATAATTCCAACACATCAGTTTGGTTTTCGAAGTAAACATTCTACAATCGACCAGGTACACAGGATCACGCACGAAATAGAAAAAGGACTCGAAAATAAAAAAGTATGTTCTGGCGTATTCCTCGATGTGGCAAAGGCATTCGATAAAGTTTGTCACACAGGTTTGCTTTTTAAACTAAAATTAATACTTCCTAAGCAATACTACGAAATCTTGGAGTCGTGCTTATCAGATCGCTATTTTCGAACCAAGCAAGATGATGCTTATTCAAGTTTTCGACAAATAAATGCAGGAGTACCTCAAGGCAGCGTTCTTGGGCCTCTGCTGTACCTTATCTTTACACATGACCTACCGTCTGATCCTAATTACGTCACAGCAACGTTTGCAGATGACACCGCCTTGATTGCAGTTGGTAAAACTGAAAACGAATCGACAGCCACATTACAAACCGCGTTAAATAAGATCTGCCAGTGGACTAATACATGGAAAATTACACTTAACCAAACAAAATCTATACACGTAGTTTTCACAAACACTAAAATACAACACATACCACTATACATAGATGATCAACAGGTCCCATACTCAAACTATGCGAAGTACCTACATAGGTATGACACTTGACTGCAAACTTCGATGGAAAGAGCATGTCAAGAAAAAGAGGCAAGAATTGGACATCAAACTCAAAAACATGCAATGGCTCATGGGTAGCAGATCAGCTCTCACGATAGAAAACAAGCTGTTAATTTACAAGCAGATACTAAGGCCAGTATGGAGTTATGGTGCGCAGCTATGGGGGTGCGCCAGTCAAAGTACGAAAAACGAAATCCAACACTTCCAAAATAAGGTCCTTAGGTGCATTATCAAAGCACTATGGTACTGCAGAAGTTCCGACATTGAGCGCGACCTTAAAATAAACTCCGTTAACACTGAAATCGCAAAGATTGCAGTTGCCCACAAAGAAAGACTATTAAACCACATCAATGAAGAAGCATTTAATTTAATTGAATCCAACGGATTAATATGAAGGCTCAGACGCACTAAACCTAGCGATCTCATACCCCCATAGAAATGCTTTATGTCATGTAGAGTGAAAATTGTGTAATGTTATCATAATTAAGTTGCTTGTTAGTCATTTTTCAATATTTATGAACTAGTTGCAATAAAAAAAAATTAAAAAAAAAAAAAAAAATGTATGTGGTACATGAAGCTTCTCTGCAATCTCAAGTATTGTACTGTGGCGGTCCAAGTCGATTATTGCTTTGATTAGGGCGTCATCAACTTCAGCTGGACGACCAGAGCTTTTTTCATCTTTGAGTGAAAAAGCACCAGAACGAAATTTGGCAAACTAATTTTGACACTGCCGTTCTTTTAAGGCTTCATCACCATAAACAGCACATAGCTTTTTTGGAGCTTGCGAGGCGGATTTCCCTTTGCGGAAATAAAAAAGCAAAAAATGACGAAAATGTTCCTTTTGATTTTCCATTTTTCAACGAACGCCAACCGAAAACTACGCAACCGATCAAAAAACTTTGTTTACTGATTGACAGCTGAATTGCCAACTATCAAATAACAAAATGTGTTTTTACATTTGTACTACGTCTGCAAACCTAAAAATTCAACTGAAGCCATCTATAAGTGAAATCCGCAATTACTTAGTTGCCAACCCAATATATTCAGTGGCAAATTTCATGCGCTCGCCCTTGTTTTTCGGACTAATAAGGCGTTCCTTTCTCGCTCTTCGCCCCGCGAAGTTATGTTTTCTCAACAAATTTGGAACTATTTCAACACAAACCACTTAATTAGTATTTCATCTTTAACATTTTATTATGTTTTGCGATTGACACCAAATTGTTTTTTTAACTTACTTCAAAATCATGCGTTCTTCGCGATGATTTCCCTTTCTTCACTTGGCCTAGGCGGCTTTTATGTGCAATCGAAGAGTCGGTTTTGTATCTTCTAATTATGTATTGCACGGTAGAACGAGTTGTGTTCATTAATTTACCGATAACTCTAAACATTTTTCCTCTTCATGCAATTTAACAATCAGCGGATGCCTTTTTAGGGCCTCGGCACACGGGTCGTATCGTCAGCGGCACTACATTATTTTTTAATGTAGTGACGATGTGACGATACGCTTGCTCGTCCGCACACAATGCAACTAGCTATCGTACAAGTACGAGTTGTCAATATGTTGAGCGATGTAGAGGAATTTATTTTATTGTATTATCTTCTACATCGGAGGAGAAATAAAGGAAAAAGGAGTCACTGGGTGCATCCGTACATTAGAAATAACTCAAACACCAGATTATTCATTGCCACAAGGAAGTTACAAGAGGATGATTACAAATTTCAGCCTTGTGCTTACATAAATGATTACAATGAATATAATTTTCTGACATTTTACCGACTATTCAAAAACAAAATAGCAAAAACTGAAATCAAAAATCACACTACAAGCGTACAGGATATTTGATCACTCTGCTGTAAGATAAGCGGCATGCTGCATGATTGCTGGTCAAGTAAGTAGCTGACGACCCGTATGCGGTTCGCCATTTGAACACATGGGTGCGACAACGAAGCGCATTTTGTGGCATATGCTACGATGACGATACGACCCGTGTGCGGAGGCCCTTAGTTTGCTATTTTCCTGGCGGAGCCATTGTGCAACGATTTATGTTTATCAGTTCCAAACTTGTAGCAACACAAAAATGCGCCGCTTTCTATATAGAATTCGATGCGCATGTTGATTGCGCTTGAAATATTATATAACAGGACCCTGCCCCGTTTGACATGAATACTCCGCATTCATTTATATTTATTTTCCAGTATAAAAAATATTGAATGTAAATAAATTTTTTATAATTTATAGAAAAACTGAGTAGATTTTAAATAAATCAAAAAGATGATTTTTTCGAAACAAAATTAAGGAATCCCGGTGGTCTAGAGCTCTAAAATTAGGGTATTTTCAGGAATTTTTTTCAGAATAAAAAAAAATGAAAAACGATATTTAAATTGTTATGGCTTTTCATTTAACTTCTTTTACATACAAAAATGAAAAAAAAAATATATATTTTTTTTCTTAATTTTAATAATTTAAAAAATGGCGCTAAAGTTGACCCTCACGAAAAATTGGACCTGGACGGTGTTGTCCATTTTGGCTCTTCTATTTATCTGAAATACAAAAACAAAGAAAAATTATTAATCAGCATGACTGTAGCTATGTCCCGCACTAGAATAAAAAAAAACAATTTGGCAACATGGCGCGGTTTTGAATTTCGCACTCTAAAAATCGGGTTTATTTTTCAGTTTTTTAATAAAAAAAACACCAAATAATTGAAATAATAATATAATATGATTATAGTGGGCAACATATTAAAATTTCAGACGGCTGGGTAGAAAATTTTGTTTGTTTCTTGACAACATAGAAGCGCTTTCTACAACGTTTTTTTATTTTTTTTAATTTTCTTTAAATCTACTCGACCTTCGAGTCGAGTGACGGAGTAGATCTTGTGGTGCCAAAGAGGTCTGGGCTGTAGAAGGTATAAAATTGGGAATTTCCGCATGAAAATTTCACAGTATATTCTTAAGAGTCTATACTTTCGAAATATCGAAAAAATAAAATTTTTGAAATTTCCAGACCACCGGGTGAAAGTTAAACGCTGAGTATGTACGATTAAGCGTTTGAGCCACTGTCACATACTTTCTTTATACTGCACATAATTTTTCAATTAAACAATAAATGTATAGCCATGTTATTTGAAAATATCGAACAAAAGTAGTATTACCTCACTAGCGGCTATGGTCCAAAAATAGATTTCCATAAAACGGCTGATAAGGCCCATGCACATACATACATACACATACATTTGTCACTTTGTTTCTTATTTTCGAAAAATTTATTATTGAAATTAGCTGATAAATTTAACTGTGCACGTAAATAATTGAAAAGTATTCGTTTTCTGCTCATCTTCATCTTCATTCATATTCATCTTATTTTCTTCTGTCCCATTAACAATTCTTCGCGCATAGTGGCTGTTAGTGTGAATACAGTCAGATACTATAGTATATGTAATAGAAAAATCTCTGTGGTCCCCCTTTCGTCAGTATTAGAGCGCTTAAATACAGATTTTGGTGAAAGAAAGTATAGCAGATAGAACATGGGTTGAAAAGTCCCGGGCCTAACATATAGATGGCATTAGTTTTATTGCATTCACCTCGTTTTCAGTTAGTACTAACCTTAAAAAGACAGTTGTTAAACTTTTATGATATTATATTCATTAGTTCGTGAGTTATTGTGGGAAGAGTGACGCTACTTTTGTTATTTTCAAAATAATGGATCAAAAAGAATTTCGTGTTTTAGTTTTACACTACGTCTTGATGGGGGAAAATATCGTTCAAGCGAAGCAATGGCTTGAAAAGTGTTATGAGGGCTCCGCTCTGTGTGAAACAACAATAAAACGATGATTTACGGGGTTTAAAAGTGGTCGTAGAGACACCGGTGTTGTACAACGCAGTGAACTTACAAATGGGGCGGTAACACCAGAAAACATCAAAAACATCCACAAAATCATTTTGAATGATCGAAAGGTGAAGTTGCATGAGTTAGCTGACATCGTAATGATATCAAAAGAACGTGTTGGCTTTATATTGAAAGAGCATTTGACTATGAGAAACCTCTGTTCAAAGTGGGTGTCGCGATTGCTCACTGCTTTGTTTCATCAAGACAACGCATCATGCCCCAAATCAATAAAAAAAAAATGGCAAAACTACATAAACTGAACTTCGGATTGCGCCCACACCTACCGTATTCGCCAGATTAGGCTCCCAGCGACTAATGGCTGTTCGCAGACCTAAAAAAATGGTTTCGCTCGAATGAAGAGGTTATCGCTGAAACTGAAGGCTATTTTGAGGCAAAGATAAGTCGTTCTACAAAAGTGGTTTGAAATGTTAGAGCGAGACTGGAATGATTGTGTTGTTCTTGATAGAAATTACGTGGATGAATAAAGCTAATTTTGAACAAAAAAAAGTGTGTTTTTTTGTTAGGCGCGGGACCTTTCAGCCCATGTGTTACTTCTATACATTTTTTATCAATAAATTTTTTTTTTATTGCGGCTCATACATATTCATAAGGGCGATTGTATGATTTTTGATATTAGTTTTTGGGCTGAAATTTAGTCGGAACTATTTTTCATAAAATATTGACTGGTGAATCCTTTCCTTTATTACCTACTTTTCCTAAGCAAATAACAACAAATGCAGCGTTGATCGAAGTTACCTGATTTCTTTATCTCTACATCTTCCCGTTACTATCCTAATATGCTAAAGTTAATATTGGAACTCAGAAACTTAGCAAAATATTTTAGAAACTGCTTTAATGTTTAGAAAAAAATTATTTTACAAAATATGCGATTGAACTATTTTCATACAAATATTACCATCATAAAAATGCATTTCAGTGGAGGATGCATTTTTTGTCCTTCATTTAAAACTAAAATTATGCGATATGCAATATTTTAGTTTGCCTTGAGATGCTTATAAAAATGTTTTTAAAACTAAACGCGAAACAAGAGTAGCCTCTTTCTTTGCTAAAGATGGCGAACAGTGATAGATAAGGAATGAGGAGTGCGTCATTAGAAATTAGTGAATGCATTTCGAATGTAACTTCTTTATTAGGAAAGCAAGCAACATTTTTTTATCATGTTAGCTTTGAAACACATGTAAAATTATGTTGTGTGTCCGTTATCAGTACCGGGTAATTTTCTCAGTAGATATGAGCGGCGAACAAAGAACACGTGAAGAAACTGTAAAAATCTTAACAAAAAAGAAGAAGAACGGGACGCAAAAAATGGTTTGGTGACAAGGCGGAAAAAGTGCTGAGCAAGCGGAGAGAAATCTAATTACCTCCGGAAGAAATGTAGTTTGGATGTACATATGTACATATATATGTATGCTCGAAGTCATTTGAGCGTAAAGCTAAAGTAGAAAGAAGCTGGTCTGAAGACAGACAAAGTGCATTCTCATGACAGCCGGTTCTACGTTACGGTTTTTCCCGACAAAGGGCTGCCGCCCCAGTAAACTAATCCTTTCTATCGTACCGTACCTCACAGACAAAGAGCAAAAAGTACCGGATCGCAATGCAACGAAGAATGATGTGGCTAAAATATGTATCAAAAAACTGGAAACGGATTTGGTGCAGAAATATGAATGCTGTGTATTGGACAAACGTAAGTACTTTCTGACTACACACATTCTGAGGTTTATATTGCCGATGCTAGAGGAAACGTTCCCGAAAAATTTAGGACACAAAAAAGGACGAAGTTTTCCAAAAAAATGTTCGTTTAGCAGGGCATCTGCAGCTGTAACTTGAAGAGTAAAATTTTCGTAACTACAAACACTACTAACACAGAAACCTACATCAAAAAGTGCTTACAAAGGAGACTTTGGACATTTTTACATATCCATGGCGCGTCTAACTTCGTTTTGCCTGTTCTCGCCTCATGCTACTACAGTAATCCGGCTCCTAAATGGTACAAGAAAAATTATATCGTTTTCTCCCAATTCTCCAGAACTTCGGCCAAGATGAAGAAGAAGAGATATTGGTAAAAAAGAGGACAAAACAGATGTCAAAGATTTTCGACGTCAATGGTATGCTGCGAGTTAGAAGATTCAAGATGTTACCGTTAAGGCTCTAACGGGGGGTATTCCAGTAAAAGTCAAAACTTTTACACTTCAAAACTAGTTTTTGTAATCAAACTAAAATTGTCATGGTTTGCATTAAATTTTCTATCGTAAATAGTACTTTTTTTGAAAATCTAAGAAGTGGTTGTTGAGATGTGGTATTATTATTAGATGCACCAATTTTTAATGACACACTCCATATACATATATATATGTATATATATATTTTATATTATTGTGCTCTCCGCAACTTCGCCCTTCTTCCAGCAATCTTTGGCCGACCACGACTTCTGCTGCCTTGCGGGTTCCAGTCCAAAGCCATTCTCTTGATGCTATCTGGTGGTTTTCTAAACGTGTAACCTATCCATAGTCGCTTTCTGCGTCTGATTTGCAATAGGATGGGTATGTCATTCGTTTATTTCCACAGCGCGCTGTTGCTGATGGTATTCGGCCAGAATATACTACAGATGATGCGGAGGCATTTGTTGACGAAAGATGATTCATCAATGAATCCAAGAGATTTGTGGAAGAGTGACGTCAAACATTTTATCTTTTCTATCACTATTCTTTCTACTGAAATCCATCCGGGTGTAGTACAATGGTTTGCTGACTGAGTGCTTGGACTTGTCCAACCCCCCACAAATCTAATATAATCTAACCATAAATAAATAAAATTGCCGCCTACCCCTTGTTTGGGAATTTGGCCGAGCTCCGTCTCATATTTGTGTTGTGGGTCATGATGTTTTTCCACAAATGGAGGGGCCTAAAGTTTTATGCCGTCTCCGAACGGCAAATGGTTTTTTATGAGAAGCTTTTTCATGGCAAAAATATACACGGAAGTTTGCCATTGGCTGTCAAATGATGACCGCTTTTAGAAAAAGAACATTTTTTTCCATCATTTTGATGCCTGGCGTTTCGTACCCGGATGTAGTAGGGTAATTTTCGGCATTCGGAACCAGCTTTGGGTATTTTTGAACAATTTTAATGACAGCAGTTTTAGTTAAACTTTTTTTTCACAAATTTTGTCTATATCGCAAAGCCAAAATTGTGGCCTTATCAACTTCAATATAAGTACAGTACAATCGTGATAGTCCGACATTTCTTAATCCGACACGTTCGGTAATCCGACAACCTCATAACGTCTATGGATGCAATTGGCATTACTTTATTTTGATCAGTCGTAGCAGAGCAGCAGAGGGGGATTGTGTTTTGTTTCCCGGTCACAACGCATTTGTCATTAAATTTGAACGACGACAGTTCTCCCGCGATTTCTGACGGTGTTGATGTGAATTTTTTCTGTCTTTTCGTGTCGTTATTTTCTGATTTGGTTTTACTTAGTGATGGCATCGACGTCAAACAAACGTAAACATACAACACTTACGCTGAATGATAAATTGGCCATAATTCAGCTAAGTGGGATCTACGGAGTCGGACGAGCTACTATATATGACATAGTGAAGCGCAAAGATATTAATTATTATTATTATATTTTATATTAACTGCATATGTATTAAAAAACTAAAAATTTTGCGTGTAATTATTTTCTTTAAGTTTAGCAGTTACGTTTTTGTTCCTCTACTAAAAGAGATATTAATAAAAAGATTATTTTTGCATTATGCATTTTGATCATAATTTTCAAATTAACATTGATTAAATGGAACCTTCGGTAGTCCGGAATATTTGATAATCCGACAACGAGTCGGTCCCGTATGTGTCGGACTATCACGATTGGACTGTATACATATACGATTTTGGTCAAAAAGCCAATACTTTTCATAATCAGCAAGCAATGGATTTTGGTGTTTTTGAAATATTATCATGGGGCTGGAAATTCCAGACAAAATTTACACTTAAAACTTCAAATCAAGAAATAATTTGCAAATTTGGTAGGCAATCCACTGTACTGGAGAGAGTTGTGCACAGTTAGTGAACTCAGAGCAAAGGGCTATTCCTTTATCATTTCCAATATCTACTCTCTAATATCTTATTTTCTCCTCATAAATGCAGATAAAATAAAATGTACGAACACAAAAACTACATTTATTTAATTAAGTTATGGAATTCGTATTGCTATTATACTTTTTAGACTTTGCTTACCTTAATTTTATTTAGTTTAAATGGATAAATTGGAGTCCTATAAAAATACAACAAAAAAAATATTATAGTTTAAGTATATAATAAATACTGCGAAAAAGGTTCCAAACAAGGCGCTGCCAAATTTTTGCAATTTCAAATGTAGCCAAAAATTAATGTTCATATGGATTTCGTCTATGTAATTATTTCATTTATTCCATTATTGTAATTTAAATTCAATCTAGTCCAACTGGCCTTAAATGCGTATCCCGTGTATGTGATTGTAGTGATTATGATATGAATTTCATTGAAAATTGGCTCACATATTTTTTAAACACATCACAGCCATATCTCTGTATCTTATAAAGTGTGTTCTAAAGTCCACGTATCACTTTTTTATTGGTTCTAGTTAAAACGGTGTGCCAGAATCTAGATTACCAAACTTATCAGACATTTCGTTCAATTTTTATTGGTAAAGCTTTTAACAAGTGTTGTTGTTCTGGTCATATATCATTAATTTGCTGAAGAGTGTCATAATCCAAAACACCAATATGTCGGTAAACGCGGCTTTAAAGTTTTCAATTTGCTATGTCTCCCTGTGTAAAAGTACGAGGGTCGTTTGAAAAGTTCATGCAAAGCCAGACGGATGGCACTACTGGCACGTATTAAAATTATGTTTACTTGGTAACCTCTCTTAGAAAACATACACTATTTGTTTCCCAATTTGATGAAATGACTCTCGGGAAAAATATTTTATTCAAATGAGTAGGTGATTGCAGAAACGAATGGCTATTTTTCAGACTTGTACAAATCCTACAGGGTCCGGCACTCGAAGTGTAACCAACTTCAGATGCACAGGCATCAGCTGTCTGTTAGTTGGCTAAATGCCAGTTCCCAGTATTGTTTACAAGCGCACGGAAGCATTTTGCCGAGAGAAAACGCGAAAAAAGAAAATCAGTAATGGATTTTAAACGTAATAGTGTGATTGTTGTTGTTATTGTTGTAGCAGCATAAACATTACCCATACATATACTGGGAACGCTGCTGAAGTGAAAGTCCTTGGCCGGATATAAATCCGGGTCGTTCCGGTTACGAAGAACCGACTGTCGTGGGAACGTGCATTATATTTGGCTGGAAAATCACAACCATCGATTGTTCGTGAGCTCGAGCACCTTAAAGTAAACAAAGTTTTTGTTTATCGCACCATTACTCGTTACAATGATACTGGTAGCATCGCGAAACGTCATAGAGGTGGTCATCAAAAGACTGCAACGCCACGTGAAATGGTTTAAAAAGTGAAGAAGCGACTTGAGCGAAATCTCCGACGAAGTGCCAATCAAAGAGCGAAAGAACTGAAAATATCTGACCGTAGCATCCGCCGCATACTGAAAAATGATCTCAAAGTCAAGCCTTACAATATCCAAAAGGTGCATAATCTCACACCAAAGCAGCAACAAGTCAGACTTGAGAGAGCGAAGGAGTTGCTTTGCTTTGCTTGGCGGAAAGCGGTCAATTTCCGAACATTCTGAGTTCTGAGGAGAATATTTTTCAAATTGAGCAATTCGTAAACTCCTAAAACGATAGGGTTCATTTGACCGACCGTTCATACGAGAATTTGAGTCATCGATTGACCACCAGGTAGCAGCACCCGCCAATGCCGGTAATGGCTTGGGCCGCTGTAAGCGCCGATGGGCGCTCTCGAATCGTTTTCATC
Source organism: Anastrepha obliqua (assembly GCF_027943255.1). NCBI lineage: Eukaryota > Metazoa > Arthropoda > Insecta > Diptera > Tephritidae > Anastrepha > Anastrepha obliqua. The sequence goes on from NC_072892.1 coordinate 18,229,945, forward strand.
GAGCTTGGCGTCAAGATAAATGCAAAATATTATCGGGATAGTATTCTGGAGGTTGTTTTGAAGCCGTGTCTTACAGTCCTACCAACATAAGAAAAAATATGGGCCTGTTCCCACATGCGCGGTTCGTATAAATTAAACACTTAATTTAAACATTTAAATAAGTATATATGTATACAAAATTAACCGGACTTTTTAGCAACTTCAGACTTTCACCTCATTAGACTAAAATGAGAAAGCTATGGAACTGTATACCAACCAACGCTTCTAGAAATTCTAGTTAAAAACCATGGATTTAGGATGAAAAGTTTGTGGATTTTTTCTAATTTTTGTATAAAGTATTTAACTCGGATGCATATGATTTTTGTTAGACAATGAGCTATATTTACTTTTATAAAAAAACTAATGAGCATAAAAAATAGTCAAAACTGGCCAACATGTTTATGTGCTACCGTTTTGGCGCGAGCTGTATTTGTTATTATTTTCAATATACATACAAACATGTGTTTATACGATCTAAATTTGTCTTCGATTGGCTGAATTTAGAAAATTTGTATTCATTTTACTTAGAGTGATATCTTTACTTTCTATAATTTCTTTGTGCTTGATATGAGTATGTAGGTATAGACATATGTGTGTGTGTGTACTATTTTACGTATATATGAATTTTGAAAAAACAATATCTGAAGTTTTTCATTCCTCCAATACATACAATTATAGTCTTTCCTTTATTCTTATTCGCAGATATTTCTTTTGCTATTAATGCTGCTGTATCTTGCCTCCTATGCGCTGGTGTCACGTTTTCGTCGGAAAGATCGTGACGACCTCTTCTCCACGGATGAAGATGAAGTGCTCGTTTATCGTATTAGGTATGTATGTATGTAAATTTTGCAAATGGTATTAATTATTATTTAACACTTAGGAATTCAATTTTTTTTTTTAATTCAACCTCACAAATTTTGTTAAAAGTACGTAATATCTAAGAACCAGTTTTTTTTAATAAGTTCTTGCAGTATTTGAAGAAATTCAGATGTCTAAATAAGTTTTTTATGGAAACTATACTCGGGAACTATACTCGTAAATGGTGCATTCACCAAAGAAATTCATAAATGTTTACTAATTGCAACATTTAACTGTATGGAATTCGAGATCTTTTAAAAGAAACTCACAATAAATGTCACCTTGAATTAAATTAAACACAAAAGAAAGCGATAGAAAGGTCTTTCTGCACTCAAATGACGTTAATCCATTTAGTAACAAACGAGAGTTTAAGAGGTATATGGGACATACAAATTCAAAGATCTTAGAGCATATTAAGGGGTTCCGGTGGTCTAGAGCTCGAAAATTTAAGGTATTTTCAGGTAATTTTTTTAATAATGGAAATATCAAAAGGATTCTATTTAGTAATGGCGATAGCCATTGATGTTGTGAACAACATATTAAAATTTAAGACGATGAAAATGTTTTTTTTTTTGACAACACCAGGCCGAAAAAAGTCGTTTCGAGATAAATGAGTTTAAAGTTTGAGGTACAGGAGCGCGCGGACCGTTCTTTACCTAGTGAATGGCCTGTAGAATTTCCGCATGAAATTTCCGCACTTTCGAAATATCGAAAAAACAAAAAATCGACTTTTTGAAATTTCTAGACCACCGGGGTACACGTTCTATTCTTGTCTGATGTCTAGAAATAAATAAACTATAAATCAACATACAAGAGATGGAACAAACGCGGTGAACACTAATTTCATCGTATAAGACTCTGAGAAGTTTGCACTATTACGTCTAACAGAGCTCGAGAGTTGAATCGAACATCAAATCGAAACCTTTTGGCACTTCATTAACCCACTTAGTCCTGCGTTGGTGTTTCATATGCAGTTTATCTAGGAGAAAAATTTGCAAGTTCACGCTTTTATGCAGCCAAGTTTTTTCAAATAAGATTTTGTTTATGATGACGTCAATAACCCTTACTCGTTCTCTCAATATTAATCAACCTACAGCATTCAATTTTGGATATTTCAATTTTACCACTAAAGATATAATCAAAGGCATCAATGCTTTGAAACAATCTACTGAGACTAATGTTGATGAACTTTGTACCGCTAAAAAATGGCATGCTATTATATGAGCTCTGAAATTTATTTTCCACAAATCTGTATGCACCGGAGTAGGAGGCTGAAAATTAACAGCAATTACACCTATCTCCAAAAGCGATAAAAAAAAGAAGACATTACCAATTATAGACCCATCTCTAAGCTCTCTATTACCTCCTAACTTTTTGAGGGAATAGTTAAAGAAAACATGTACTTCGATGTCAAAAGCTTAATTTCAATTTGATTGCGTACTGATTTTTCCAAAGCTTTCAACAAGGTTTCGCTTATTATTTTATCACGCAAATTGGTTTTTCTTGGGTTTCACGCCATATTTTTCAATTGGTTGAATTCCTACTTGTGCAATAGATGGTGAATGGTCTCGAAAGCGGCTCGTTTTTTTCATCACTTACGAAGATTGTTGTTTTTCGTCTTCAACATTTTCGCTTTACGTTTACAGTTTTGCAGCCGACCCGAGAGTTTTTTCGATGGTGAGAGAACTCTGAAGATACAACAGGATTAAGTTACTAAATTATATTGTTGGTGCCGTAGATTTAACCTATATCTGAATATTAAATAAGTCTTATAATTAAATGTTACAACATATTCTCCAAAAGCATAGCATCTGTGGTAATTTCCATTGTTCTGTCGATAAAATTAAAAAACGTAGGTACATATTTTATTTGATGACAAATCATATTGGATTCATGAGAAATTTTTTGTTTTGTTTACTACTCGATAGGTGTTTTGGGAATCGAAAACAGCTATTGATTGCGCCCAACTACTGTTTGCTCTTCGCACAAAAAGAAATTCGTTTGTTGATTATTGTTTGTTCCATTTAGTTGTGAGTTACAGGGTGTTAACAATGGCAGACAAAAAAGAGAAATTTCGGTACATTTTACGGGTTTTCTTTGATAAAGGCGAGAAATGAAAACACAAGTCAGGCCGCTGAAATCCAGAATGCTGTTTATGATGCCGATACTGTAACAGCTAATTACTTGCAATTTTGAGTGCGTCGATTTCGATGTTAAGGAAAATGTGGATAATGTCGAATATGTCGATAAAATCACAGAAATAATCGACATGTTGGTAGCCGAAACATCGCCCAGGTGCTAAGATCAGCCATAAAACAGTTTTAAGCCATTTGTGGAAAATTTACGCAAAAATAATGGATTTCTTTTTCCCCCAAACTAACATAAAGGGTTTTCCAATAACAAGTGTTATTTTGAATAGGATTACGCTATCGAGAGATGATTAACAATTTTTAATGGCCGGAATTGGATGGCATTGACCTGGACAACGTTTAATTTCAACAAGACGGCGCTGCGTGCCACACAAGTAACAAAACCACTTGTTCTTTTACGGGAAAAGTTTCCGGACCGTGTTATCTCTCGAAGAGGTGATCACAATTGGCCACCGAGATCTTGAGATTTAACACCTTGTGGCTTTTTTTCTTTGGGGCCACGTGAAAGAGAAGGTCTACGCTAACAGCCCAGGGTCGATTCAAGACCTTAAAGATAGAATTCGTGAGACTAACGAGCACATAGGGCAGCCACTTTGTGGCTATGGAAAATTTCATGAAAAGGATATTGTCCTGTAAGCGTGATCGCGGTGGTCATTTGCCTGATGTTATTTTCTACTTATACGGCATACCTTCTTCTTTATAATGAAATAAACATCCGATCATTTATATTAAAAACATAGCATTTTTCTTTGAATATCAAAATAATACCTCTTTTTGGAAAACCTTTATATAGTTTCCTTAAAAGAAGGGGGTAGTTCACGCTTTACTTTCACACATTTTCTCTTATGCTCCAAAAGGCTTGCCTGCCTACCTATACCATCATTCAGTTTTAGAAAAGGTAGCTACGTCAAATTTTGGCTAATCACTCAAAATAATGCGAGAAGTCAATCATTATGGCTTACTATCTTTGATTCAATAGTCTGGGTGTATATTTATTTTAAGGCAAACGGATAAGGCTGTTAAAAAAGTATCAAATGAATTTTTCAAATGCATTCTTTTTTCCCCACTGAATGCAGCGAAATATCTATCTATTAAAGGTGGTGTTGGTAAATCAGTTGATTTGTTTTTTTTTCTTTCGCTGTGTCCATGTGGCTGTCAGCATAGAATAAAACAAGGCGAATTAATTTTTTGTTTCCTACTTCGCCAGTACCTTGACAATCAAACGTACAAAACATTGTTGTTGGTCTTGTTGAAGGTGGTGCTTCAATAAATGTGCCTTGGAAGTATCAAAGATCACATTTGAAAACTTCATAAACAAAAATATTGGGTGAATATGAACTCAATCAGTGAAGTCATTCAGGCATAACAAAATCACTAACACACGTACCAACAATTTTTTATATGAAGATTTAGATCGCTGACATATTAGCTGCTCTATTTTTGTTGCTGAAAGAAAATATTCAACCACCCTAATGTAAATTAATACACACATCGTGCGTGCTTGCATAAAAGTGCCTAAGTAGATCAATGACCGTTCGTACATTGCTTTGAGTTTAGTGTCGCATATATACGTACATAAACATACATACATACTCGCACATGCATACATATTTTACCTTTAGTCATATTTGTCTATTGTTGTGATTGCAGTTCATGGTTGTGCACATTTTCGATGGCCATCGCCGTAGGCGCGGCACTTCTATTGCCGGTCTCCATAGCTAGCAATGAAGTTTTGTTGCTGTACCCCAACAGCTACTATGTGAAATGGCTGAACAGCTCTCTGATACAAGGTATTTTTCATTTATATGCAACGCTTGGCAGCGCTGAGATGATTACTAAATCCACACTATTTTATGGTATTATTAACTTTTACACTATTTTACAGGTCTTTGGAATCATGTGTTCCTCTTCTCCAATCTCTCGCTGTTCGTATTTTTACCCTTCGCGTACCTTTTTACGGAGTCAACCGGTTTTGTGGGATATAAGAAGGGTATAATAGCGCGCGCCTATGAAACATTTACAGTATTTAGCCTTTTGGCTACGGTTGTTTTGGGCATTACCTATGTGTTGTCCGCCGTTATGGACCCGGAAAAAATTGGATTTTTGTCACTGCTAAGTACGTGTTGGTATTTTGCAACGATGCATTTCATTCATTTTCATCCACTAATAGCCCCACTGGCACTGCATTCAAGCGCACTGTAGCGGAAAATGCGCCGGAAATCGATTCCCTGTAAAAATTGTATTGTTCTTACAAGCGAATTCATTTTGCCTAGTCGTTTTTGTTGTTGATATTAATAACCAACGTATCTTACTATTTTTATTTCTAGATTTGGGTAGTGTACATTTACCATTTTTGTACTCGTGCGTTTCCTTTTTGGGTGTGCTCCTCCTACTTGGTGAGTATTTAACCATAGATTTAAGACTGTTGATTATATACCAATTTTTACTGAACTGAGCCAATTTGACACATACAACAAACTTTTTAAATTTTTTGCAAAAAAAAAAAAACAGTTCCAACTAAATTGAAATAAGAGATTTATTACTAAAAACTTCACGGAAGACATTTTTTTACATATAAACTTTGTTTTTGAAATACAAATTTGCTATAACGGCCCATAATTCTGATTTTTTAACTGTCCATTCCGTATTCAAGAGGCTACGAGCTTCAAGCAGGGTGTATGATTTTATAAAGGTTAAGTTTCATTTACGAAATTATTGTCATTTCTCTTTATTATGGTAATATTTGTATGGCTCAATTACGTATGAAACAAAATATCGGCCAAATGGCCACGGCGGCCTCGACGGTGCACCTCCATCCGATGGTCCAAATTTTCGATGACGCTGAGGCATAATTGAAGTTCTATGCCGTTAACGTGCCGATTTATCTCATTCTTTAGCTCTTGAATTGTTGCTGGCTTATCGACGTACACCTTTTCTTTCAAATAACCCCAAAGAAAGAAGTCCAACGGTCGTTGACGTTTAGGTGTGGTTCACATTCAACATCGGCCCTAGAAATTTAACCATTTAACCACCCTTTACATGCCATCATGCAATTCGTCAATAATCAATTTGAAAACACTACTTACCGAACCTGTACCTGTAACCTGATAATCTACATCGCTACCTTCTTTGAATGCTTTCCGTAAAGTCCCATCAGCAGCTTTTTCGGTGCAAATTTTATTTCTTCATTGCAAGATGTATCAATAGCACTCGAGAATTTATCTGATTTCTACCCATAATATCAACCCTACGTAATTAGATGTAAAATATATATCATTGAAATACATCCTTCAAATACAGGGCTCGGCACTCGAAGTGTAACCAATTAAAAAAGCCATACATTTACTTTGGAAAATTACTTTTATTCAATTCAAAGTAAAAAATGTGTGAAAATAATATAAAATTAAGAATCAATTTACTTTTAATTATTTAATTTACTTTTGCTCGATATGTCCCCATTTTACCTTGACTATGGCCTTGAGACGGTCCAGAAACGAATCTCAAGCTGTCCGAATATGACTTGCAGGTATTTGGCCCACTCGCGCCCAATGGCTTTTTTCAGCGCCTCGAGACTGGTGAATCTTTTAGTTCGGACCTTGCTCTCCAAAATGGGCCGAAGGGAATAATCCATCGGATTTGCGTCTGGTGAATTTGAGAGCCATTGCATGGACATTATAAAATTCGGAACGTTGTTTTTTCAGCCATTCTTGGTTCACTTGAGCCTTGTGAGACGGTGCCGATACCTCTTGAAATATCAATGGTCTGCCACCGAAATGTTTGTCTACCCACGGCTTCAAAGCAACCTCCAGAATAGTTTCCCCGATAATATTTTGCATTTATCTTGGTGCCAGGCTCGATGAAAACGATTGGAGTACCCCCATTTGCGGTTACAGCGGCCCAAACTATTACCTGTGCTCCCGCGGGTACTGCCTCCTGGTGGATAATCAATGAATTAAATTCTCGTATTAAGGGTCGGTCAAATAAACCCTATCGTTTTGGGAGTTTACGAAGTGCTCATTTTAAAAAATTCTCTCCCCAGAACACAGAATGTTGGGAAGTTGATCGCTTTCGGCCAAGCGAAGCAATTCCTTCGCTTTTCCAAGTCTGACATGTTGCTGCTTTGATGTGAGATCATGCGCCTTTTGGATCTTGTAAGGCTTGACTTTGAGATCATTTTTCAATATGCGTCGGATGCTACGTTCAAATATTTTCAGTTTTTTCGCCATTTGATTGGCACTTCGCGGGGGATTTTGCTCAAGTCGCTTTTTCACTTTTTGAACTGATTTGCTTTTTTCGCGTTTACTCTCGAAAAAATGCTTCCGCGCGCTTGTGAACAATACTCTGGACTGTTATTTAGCCAACTAACAGACAGCTGGAGCCCGTGCATCAGCTGTGCGAGCGGTTACACTTCGAGTGCCGGACCCTGTGAATATCGAAATTACCTGGGTGGAAAAAATTTTTGTTACAATAAATTGATTTTGCAAAATTATACATATATTTCAACAAAATCTTCTGTTTACACGATGTATAAAAACGAGTGATGAAAGAGTTGGGTAAATGAGACACCCTTTGACACCAGCTAGCTAATAAATTGACAAGATTGATCATGAATGTTCAAGCAACAGCTTTCTTTAGAATTCTGATAAGAACTTTCTTTATGTAAGTCATAAGTTTCATTTGCTTAAAGCAATTAACTGTTTAATCAATTTATGAGTCAATTTAGCGCATAGCCGTAAAAATATTTAGGTATACCACATGCGAATATGCGAAATGAGGGGGCCGGCGGAGAAGGGTAACCTATATTTCATTGCGTAACTAAAAATCAATATTTGTAGGTATTTAATAAATAATCTTTCAGTTGTATATATTGGGTTGGCAACTAAGTAATTGCGGATTTTTTTTAGAAAATCAAAGACAATTTTTTCATGGAACAAAATAACTTTATTCTGTAATGTATTGTCCATTTTGATCAATGACCTTTTGTCATCTTTCAGGCAGCATCATAATATCACGTTCATAAAATATCTGGTTTTTATTAGCAAAAAACTGAATCAGGTACGATTTGGCATCATCATCATTATTGTAATTTTTACCATTCAAGGAGTTTGGCAAATATCGAAACAAAAAGTAATCAGATGGTGCAAGGTCAGGACTATATGGTGGATGTGGTAAAACATCTCAATCAAGCTCCGATATTTTTTTCCGAGTGTCCAAACATGTGTGCGCTCTTGTATTGTAATGATGGAATACAATACCTTTTCGATTTGTCAATTCGGACCGCATTTCTTCAATTGCATTGTTTAATTTCGTTAGTTGTTTAATGTACCATAGACATCGCCTTTTAGTCCCACCAAACTGATAAGAAAAACTTCTTTTAATGAATATTAGCTTTGTTTGTTGTTTGAGTTGGTTCACCTGGCCTGCTCCACGATCTTTTCCGCTTGATATTGTTGTAAGTAACCCATTTTTCATCGCCAGTTATCAGTCGTTTTAAAAATGGATAATTTTCATTGCGTGATACATGAAGCTTCTCTGCCATCTCACGTGTTGTACTGTGACGATCCAAATCGATTACACGTCGCTACAGTGAATCAGAACTTTTGAAGTGATTTTTTATGAGCACTGTAGATCTAGATCTAGCCGCGAACGACGCGGAACCGTGTTCAAAAAATTTTTAACATCCTCAAATTTTTTATTTATCGCAAAAAAAACCGATTTTGGGTGTTTTCCGACACTTAAAAATTCGTAGCCCGTCTGCATTTTATCCGATTTCCAATGTTGAAACGGTTTTGTTGAGGTAAATGTTAGTCCTTCTGACGTATGTCTTCTATTTTTCACGCTTTAACCACTGATTTTCAAACACAAAACTTAAATTGTTGTAAAATTTTCCAATTTTTGCGAGTTTAACGAGATGTTGTCGATAATATTAAAATGAAAGGTTTATTTATTAGTAGAAAGTCTTATAGCTGTGTCTATTCAGAATGTAAAAAGCATTTAATTTCAAAAATCGATCAAAATGTGTCGAAGTAACAGATTTTTTTGCAAAACAAAAAAATCAGTAAACTGAAAGTTTTGTTCACTACTTTCATATTTGCAAATTTAATGCGGTTCTCCGTTATTATTCGCGAAATACGTGTATAATTAAGTATATGTATAGCGCCCGCCATCTATCGTTACGGATTTGAACTAGGTAGCTTCTGCTCAAATATGAACGAGACGGTATCAATAAAACGGTCCGCGGATGACATATGGCAAAAATAAATTTTTTGTTTTTTGGTAGGACTGTTATAAGCTTACGTGGCAAATTTCAGCGTGATATGTCACATAGTTTGTTTTCTGTGCTACTGTAAACAAGTCAAGCTCGAGTGTATTCTTCGAATTTAACGATGGAAATTCAAGTTGAACAAAGAATTTGTTTGAAATTTTGTTATTCCAACAAAATTTCGGCTTCAGACGCCTTAAAAATGTTACAGACAACCTATGGGGACTCTGCTCTAGCGCGTGCACGTGTTTTCCAGTGGTACAAATCGTTCAAAGAGGGCCGTACATCGGTTGAAAACTTGCCTCATGAACGTCGTCCAGCAACATCAGTAAACGACGAAAACATCGGAAAAGTAAAGGAAATTGTGCTTGAAAATCGCACAAATTGCCAAATCGGTTAACGCTGAATATTATTTAGACGTTTTAAAGCGTTTGCGCGAGAGCATTCGTCTTAAAAGGAAGGAATTGTGGGACAACAAGTCATGGTTCTTGCATCACGATAATGCACCAGCTCATACATCACGTCTTGTTCGCGATTATTTGAACAAAAATAATGTTAATATCGTTCCGCAAGCACCGTATTCGCCTGATATGGCTCCATGTGACTTTTTCCTGTTTCCCAAGCTCAAGTTGCCGCTCCGTGGAAAACATTTTGAGACAATTGAAGTCATAAAAGAGAATTCGAAGAACACACTCGAGCTTGACTTGTTTACAGTAGCACAGAAAACAAACTATGTGACATATCACGCTGAAATTTGCCATGTAAGCTTATAACAGTCCTACCAAAAAACAAAAAAATTATTTTTGCCATATGTCATCCGGGGACCGTTTTATTGATACCGTCTCGTTCATATTTGAGCAGAAGCTATTATTTGAAGAATGGTAACACTTAGCTGTCATCTGATTTGACAGAAAATTAGTTTTATTCTTCCGCTGAACGAAAATTGTTATGTATACGCTCAAAGAACGCTGGGAAATATTGCGACATTTCTTTGAAAATCATGGTAATGTTGCAGAATGTGTACGAAAATTAGGTACGGCAATGGGAAGAAGAAAAGCGAAGAATGAAGCGTATGTGCGTTACTTTGCGAAAAAAGTAAGAGAAACTGTGTTGCTTATTGACAAACCAACGCGTGACCGAACAAAAACCGTGCGTATACCCGAAAATATTGCTGCTGTGGCTGAGAGTGTTCGTGAATCACCAGGAACATCAGTTCACCGTCGTTCTCAACAATTGGACATTTCGGAGACATCATTGAGAAGAATTTTGCGTAAAGACCTTGGTATGACGCCGTACAAAGTCCATATGAATGAAGTTGTGTTCCATCATTAACCGGAAGGATTGTAATTACTTCAAAATAAAAAAAACAGTTTGGAAAAATATTGAGTAGTTTCTTTTTTATAGCATTTTTAATTCCGTAAAGTTATATGGCGGACCCTATATTTACTCATACTTGTGCCCATTCCGAATCTAGCAAGTATTATTTCATCAAAATTCATAAGAAATTTTCCAAGTGAAGAACGTTTTTGTAGAAATGAAATAAAAACAGAACATTCTCGAGTTAAATAGAGACTGTAGAAGAATATTATAATGTAAAAAAAAAAATAATGCAAAAAGTAACGCAATTTGCTGACTTACTTCTGCAATTTTCTCACTTACCCGGACGTAGTATTACCTAATTAAACCTCACCTAACCTAACGTTATCGAAATCAATCCGTACACAATGTGAGGTTGTACAATGCTTACCAGCAAATTGCAAACGGTTCTGCTGTGTCATGGAAGCTTCGGTTGGTCAGTTTGGATTAGGTAAGCTTGGGTTATAATGAGTTTTGATATGTTAGATGTATTCATAGTTATGTAAACTTAATGCTGTATTTCAAAATTAGCTACAATGAGTAGTAAAGCACTATCGCTCATGCGGTATTCTTTCGCAGTCTCGGTTCAGTTGGATTTTTAAAAATGTGGAAAAAAACTTTTTATTTTTAAATCGTAACTTTTACAGTATTCAACGTTTGAAGATGAAAAATAACTTTTTTCAAGCACATTTTATTGGAGTTTAAAAATATGTATATATTTGTGATGCCCGTTGGAGAATAGTGTTCAAAAAATTGCATCACACTGAAATAAACGTGGAAAAATTGCACAAATCAGAGCTTGTTATTGAAAATTTCTTTTGAACGTCAATCGTTTAATCTTACAATTATATACATTCATAGCGCACATACACTCCCCTTCCCAAGACCATATTGAAATAAAAAATCGGTTGAAAAATGGGTTAGTTATATAATTTTACTTCATCAAAAACACCATAAATCGGTTTTGTAACAATAAATAAATGTGTTTTTTTTTAGAGGTTAGGTTTTAAAGATGAAATAAAACGTATATAATTTAATGTTATGGCCAAGAATTTAGCTTTATTATAAAGATAAGGGTTTGCCATTATGTTTTAAAAATGATTTCGGCAAGTGGCCGCCGCGGCTGGCTCGAATAAATTCCAGCCGAAAGGCCCAATTTTCGACCACTTTTTGCAGCAATTGGGGCCGTATGTCAGCAATAACGCGCCGAATATTCTCTTCCAAGACGTCAATCGTCTCGGACTTATCTGCGTAGACAAGCGACTTCACATAGCCCCACAAGAAATAGTCCAGCGGTGTTATATCGCACGATCTTGGAGGCCACGCCACAGGTCCACGGCGCGAGATAATGCGCTCTCCAAAAGTTTCTTTCAATAAATCGATTGTTGCGTTCTTTCAATAATCGATTGGCTGTATGGCATGTAGCGCCGTCTTGTTGGAACCAAAGGTCGTCCACATCAACATCGTCCAATTCAGGCACGAAAAAGTCATTAATCATGGCTCTATAGCGCTCTCCATTGACTGTAACATTATGGCCGGCTTCATTTTTAAAGAAATATGGACCAATGATTCCCTCTGCCTATAGAGCACACCAAACAGTGACTTTTTGAGGATGTAACGGCGTCTCAGCAATGGCTTGTGGATTATGTTCACTCCAAATGCGACAATTTTGCTTATTGACATACCCATTCGACCAAAAGTGAGCTTCATCGCTGAACAAAATTTTCTTCGATGCGTCGCGCGAACCGAACCATTATTTTCGTAATAAATTTGCACGATTTGCAAACGTTGTTCAGGTGTAAGTCTATTCATTATGAAATGGCAAACCAAACTGAGCATAAATCAAGTGACAGCTGTCAAAAAGACCATCTACGAAAAAAGTAGTGCCAACTTGAAAACCTAACCTCTAAAAAAAACACCCTTTAAAAAATGTGAGGGTGTTTTGAATTTTCTAAACACAGTTTTGTGTTGAACTGATCTTGACCTACAACGTGCACTATATCACTTGAAGAGTTCTTTCGATTCTTTTTATTTTGTAGCATCGTGTTATTGCTTTGACTAGGGCGTCATCAACTTCCACTGGACGACCAGAGCGTTTTTCATCTTTGAGTGAAAAATGAGTGAACGAAATTTGGCAAACCAATTTTGACACTGTGGTTCATTTATGGCTTCATCATCATAAACAGCACATAACTTTTTAGGAGCTTGCGATGCGGGTTTCCTTTTGCGGAAATAAAAAAGCAAAAAATGACGAAAATGTTCCTTTTGATTTTCCATCTTTCAACGAACGCCAAAAGAAAGCTACGCAACTACGCAAAAAACTTTTTTTTACTGATTGACAGCTGAATTGCCAACTACCAAATATCAAAATGTGTTTTTACATTTGTACTACGTCTGCAAACCTAAAAATTCAATTAAGCCATCTATGAGTGAAATCCGCAACTACTTAGTTGTCAACCCAATACATATTTAGCAATAGCATTTTAAATGAGTCAAATTGGCTCAGTCCGTAAATCCAGTGTTCAGCAATGAATGATAGAAATGTGTATGTCTTTAATTCATTTTTAATTTTGAGTAAATTCCGGTTATTTGTGTAAATATAGAAAGATAAATTTTAATTTTCTTAAAAATATTAGGTGTTGTCGTAGTTGTTATTGTAGTAACTGCATAAATATTCCCCATACATGTACGGCGAATGCTGCTGGAGTGAGAGTCGTTGGCCGGTTATAAATCCGGGTTGTTCCATATTAGTTGCCCAATTCTGATGTAAATCTTTAGAAATCGATTCTGAGTTTTTCTTGAAATGCAGTTATATAGTCGATTTCCTTGGAATTGTTCTTCTTGGCGAATTTAATGCTAGTCTCGTAATTTTTTTCATCACCCAAACGCAAATAGGCAGCAGCTCGATACAACCAGGCTCGCAAATTCTTCTCATCCAATTTATTAATAACGTAGTCAGCATCGATTATTGCGCGCTTGGAGTTTCTTAGCCTTCAATGATAAATATAATAATAATATATTATATATAAATGGTACATAGATGGTTCCAAAACGCTCCAAGGAGTAGGGGCAGGAATAGTGGGGCCTAGAGCACACAAATCCCCAACACTAAGTACAGATACCACAATCTTCCATGCAGAGCTCTTCGCCATAATGGAAACAGTGGAAATTATAATCAAAATAGGGTTCGAAAAAGTAAGAATTAAAATACTCGAACTTTCGGACAGCCAATCGGTTTTCAAAGCCTTGAATAGCTTCACATCTCAGTCAAAAGTCCTAATAGAGTGTAACAATGCACTCAACAAACTGGCCACTCATAATCAGGCCTCACTGAGGAAATGAGAAGGCAGACTTTTATGGGCAGAAGGGCTATTTATTGGATCAACCTCATTTTTCGGCTTTAACAAAAATAATATAAAACCAGAAACCAAAAAGTGAATCCAAACTAAAATCAGGGAACACTGCAACGGCACAAGCGGCCTTAATCACTCCAAAAAGTTTTTGAACTTCAATGCCAACAGAGCAAAATCTGCTCTAACCCTAGATAAAAAGGGCCTCAGATTACACTGTGCAGCACTTACAGGTCACTTTGCCTGTAATAAACACAATAGGGTTATCTATCACAAGATTATGCAGGTTCTGCTGTGATGAAGAGGAGTCTATGGAACACTTAATCACCAACTGTGAGGCATTAGGCCACAAGAGGAGGAAGACCTACAATCCTAATGAGCTGGTTCGGTTCTTCGATATATGTACTAAATAATTATAATTAAGTAATTAGGGGCGCACCATAGATCAATCTGGTTGCAGTGCATAATGGCCTTAGTCTAACCTGTACAACCATTACAATTACCATACAGGGTTTGATTGAAAAGTAATGAGCCTTCCCGCGAGGAGCGTCTGCCAAGCGATCAACCGAATCGGCTGGTGGGGGAAAATAATCGTTGGACCTTCCCCTTCCACTAGAACCGGTCCCAGTTCGCTGGCAGCAGCGGTGCAGTCAACATCGCTCCGTGCGTGAAAGCTGTTTTAAAAGTCCACCTCTGCGTTGGCCAAGATGGGGGTTCCGGTGCTTCCCCACCCTCCCTACAGCCCAGACCTGTCCCCTCCTCACTTCTTCTTGTTCCCGCGCCTGAAAAGAAAGCTGAAGGGGAGGTGTTTCGACTCCATCGAGGCGATCCAAAAAACTGTGACAGCCGAATTGAACGCGATTCGGCGGATGAGTTTAAAAAATTTTTCCTGCAGTGGAAGGACCGCTACCAGCGGTGTATTGACACCCAAGGGTCCTATTTTGAAGAATATTAGTTGTATAAGCCAAAAGGTTTAATAAAACTGCTTAAAAAAAACAAGGCTCATTACTTTTCAATCAAACCCTGTATATAAATAACTAATACTCAATTTCTACAGCATCACGCTTACTTGAGGTAGCAGAGCGCCCGGTTGTTGTAGAGTATTGGACTATCCTTGACGTGTTCAATGGCTTTCGTATACATTTGTATCGCCTTTTCAAAGTTCTGCTTACGGAAAGCTTCATTGCCTAGCCTGTGAGCAATGAGACATGTGAATGTTTTTATTTACTTTTGTTATTCTTCAACTAACCTGCGAAAGTTTTGAGCTATACGCTCGCGCTCTTGGCGTACCTTAGCGCGTTCAGCGGCGTCTTGCTCCATTTGGTGCATGAACGTGTATTTGTCCATTTGCTGAGGATCGCCTTGCTCATTTTGATCCTTCTCATATGCTGCCTTCCTGTTGAGCACTGTGCGGTCCTGACGCACGCTCACAATGAAATTTTCCTCATTGATTTCTTCTTTACCGGCACTTCAAAATAGGCCCATTGCCAATTAGTATGATTACTCACAGAATTTTGGCTGTTGCTGACTTACGTATCTGGCTTTTTGGTACCGCCTTCTGCGTCTGATTTATTGGCGCTGGCCATATCCTCTAAGAGCTTCATTACCTGATTCACTTTAGACTCAAAAGTCAGAAAGTCTTCGTCCATATCTCCCTGCGTCATAGCCATTTCTATTTTTCTTTTGTTTTTAAAATATCTCAATCAAATGAATTTGATTTTTTTTTTCTTTGAAAAAGTATATTTTGCTGTTTATTCTCTTTTACGTTTATTTGAATGTGTTTATGTACCCGTTTCCAAGGCAAAGGTATCGATGGTAAATAATTATTTTCAAAAAACCAGCTCGAAGTACTAAAAGCAAGGTGAATCTATTAAAGGTGGTGTTGGTAAATCAGCTGACTTGTTTTTTTCTTTCACTATGTCCATGTGGCTGTCAGCACAGAATGGAACAAGACGAATTAATTTTTTGTTTTCTACTTCGCTAATACCTTGCCGTGACAATCAAACGTACAAAACATTGTTGCTGGTCTAGTCCCACGACCTTTAATAAATGCGCCTCGACTAAAAGTTCACTTTGGTATATAAAAAGATACGCAAATAAATTATAAAAATGTGTCATGCTAAGTCTTCTTTAACTTTTTTCCAAAACTCAATAGTGTGCACACCCCTTGGCTTCGTTCGTCTCTTTGGCGTGGTGGGACAAGTGCTCGTGAAGCCGCATTTGCTGCGCGACGTCAATGAGGAGTACCAAGTCTATTACATGGAAATCGCCAGTGTGAGGCGCAAATTAGCGAACATCGAATTGCTGAATGTCAGCATCAACGACAACGGTGGCGTCGGCGGGTCTGCCGCCATCAGCAGCGTACGTCACAGTTTAACGCGTACCGATCACAGCAGTGGCAGTTATGCAAATGGCGGCGGGTATTACCATCATCCATCGTTGGAACACCTGTATCAACGTAAACCATTGGAGAGTCAACAAAACGAGCAAGAGAAGCTCAATCAAAGACTGAGAGAATTGGAGTCTGAAAGTCGAGAGTTGGAGAAGCTGCGCAAATCGTCGGCGTGTCAAAGAAACTTCGTTTATCCACTGGCAATGTTGTTGTTGCTATTCTTTACCGGCATAACAGTGTTGCTGGTAGTGCAGAACACGCTGGAGTTGTTAATTGGCATCAAAGCATTACCGCTTAGCACAAGAGTAAGTTCCTTCTTTGTTTTTAATTTGGCTCGGCGCAAATATAATTCGTTTTCGATTGCAGCAATTCACGCTTGGCATCACATCGCTGTCGAAACTGGGACCATTTGGCGCGGGCTTAGAAGTCTGTTTAATCTTCTATTTGGGCGCCACCTCGGCCGTCGGCTTCTACACAATGCCTTTTATGCGTCATGTGCGTCCACAAAAGCGAAATACTTCGCTTGCCCAGCTGATACTCAACTGTGCGCTGGTTTTGATTTTGAGTTCAGCGCTGCCGCTGCTCAGTAGAATAATTGGTGAGTGAAAAATGGGTGTGAATGGTTTTATTTTAATACCCAAGTTTCATTGCAGGTATTACGAATTTCGATCTATTAGGCGATTTTGGCGCAATCGAATGGCTCGGCAATTTTCAAATTGTTTTACTTTATAATTTGATATTTGGCTCGACGACGGCGCTCTGCTTGGCGAATAAGTTTACGGGAGCTGTGCGTCAAGAGTTGTGTGCGCGGTTAGTAGAGAACTATGTGCTCTTCACCAATTACATCTCATTCATCAATTGATACATACGCCAGCGGCGCAATCAAATCACTCTTGACGACGACTCCTCCATAATGTCGAGAAGTAAATAACGTTTACTTATACGTGGCATTATAACGGGTCTGAGCAGTGGTTTTTTGGCGTCGCAACTAACCAAACTAATAGGTTACTATTATAATAGAAACGCAGTGGAATCAACTAATAACGGTTATGTGGAGAGTTGATGCGTTTAAAAGTTTATATATAGCCAGCGGTTATTTCGAAATACTATAAAAGTAAATTTACTTCAACTCGTTCACATAGAAAGAAAACAAAAAAACCTGTGAACGGAATGAGGGAATTTAAAAATTACGCAGAAATAACTGCATTGCATAAGAACTGAATTTGAGCAAAGATATTTTAATGCAGATGGTGGAGTAATTTTAGTCACATTACTTTATATTTATAGCATACACGTTTGTATGTATATTCATTTGTAAATGAAATTCACGATCAGTCGCCATATAAAATTTTCATAGGTTCTTTCACCTTTTCATACCCTTGTAGTAGATGCTTTTTCCCCATGGCACTCGCACACTCGTATTTTAAACAAAATATTCGTTTTATTTAAAAATGTATTTATTAGCATTTTGAATTCTGTAAGTTTTACCTGCATTGGTTATTTTATATTGGAAAATTCTTAAGAATTCATAAATTAAATTTTATTTACTGTAATTGTCGTTCAACTGTGCACATATTTGCCACTATATGTATTTGAGGTTAGAAATGAACGCAACAGCTTCGCTCGGTGCGCAATCGCTTCGTCCTATACGAGTGGCTATCGAAATTGTTTACTAGTTAAGGGGTTATACGCAGTTATGAAGCAAATAAAAGACGGGCTGTCAAGGATTTATCCTGAAGAAACTTCAGAATATTTTAATTTGAAAATTTTTGGCGGTTATAAAAGCATCCTTCAAGAACGTAACAAAATTTTTTATTTATGAAAATGTTGATTATAGAGCGCGCTGCAGGCGATTTCTGGAACCTCCTTTAAAAAAAGACGATTTACGGTGTACATCGTAACTCAGGATTGGATTATCTGAAATCAAAAAACCAAACAAATTTTGTTAATATATTAGATTATCTAGTAATTAATCGTTCGGCTAATCAAAATAGCGAATTTTCACAAAATGGCAGCTTTTAAAAGGAATGATTTCGATTTTTACGTTAAAATTTGCCCGTAAATTGATTATAAAATGGAAAATAAGTATCAGATTTACAAAAGGAACGATTAATTACTAGAAAATGTATCTTTAAAGATTGAGTTAAAACGGTTGACCGATCAAACAAGCCGTTTTCGAGATATCGTGTACACCGACTTGAAAAATGCCGTTTTGAAAAAAACACGTTTAAAGTTTCAATACCTACCTTAAAACGTGCCGAGGCATCTCTACATATTTAGGTATAACTCCGAAAGTATTGCTTAGATCTACTTCAAATTTCGTGCGTATACTTTTGAATATACAGTAGGTTCTGTTTTTATGCTGCTTCTTGCGGAACGTATCTACCGCATAAAAACAGAACCTACTGTATGTACATTACAAAAATGCAATAAAAAAAATCGATTTTTTTGAAAGTCATAACTGCGTATAATCCCTTAAACATTCAATATTTATGTCTATAAGTGCTTCGAGTCCAGTTATTGTAAAGAAAACGAGTTTAATTGTAAAACAAAAAAAAATATTTTGGCATTCCAAATATTCGTGTAAGCAAAACAAGAAGCTAGTCAGAACAATTTCTTTGAAAATGTTGAAAATCGAAATTTGTCAACCTGATATTTTATGGTGTCCATTGCGTGAAATGAAATCCTATGTATGCGTTGCCATTAAATTATCATCCAATGAATTCTAGGTTAAGGTTAATTTATTTTTAAAACAACGGTTATATTAACATATAAATGTAATTTTGAGAGAGAGAACGAAAGATAAAACGTAAACGAAAAAAAATTAGATAATTCGTGAGAACATAAACTAATATGAACTAAAAAAGAAGTGAAAACGATTTTACTATCTAAATATATTAGAGCACACAGCGCTATTCTGAAATAAATAATTCGCTCATGTAATTTTATGTGATATGAAAATACACTATTGTAATATGTTAAATAAAAACTGCATGTTGAAAAACTAATCCATACTTAAAGTGTATTAATATTCCGCCAGCTATGCACCTAATTTCTTTCTTCTCATCCACTAGCACTTGAAAGCTTTTTCTCGAAATGCCACTCCTTTCACCAAATCAACGCACTATTCGAAAACGTAGTCCTCAAATATCGTAACGCTCACTCATTCTTCTAATTTAGGCATTTGCTTCTGCTTCAAATACAGGGTGACAAAAAATAACTGTATACAAACTTATCTGTGCAATTAGATGAATGTAAAATATTTTTTAGCGAATGCTCTTATTTTGTGATTGTTGTGTGTCATCTGAAGTACAAAAAAAGTATTCGTTTCTGTTCCAGCTCTTTTTAAATACTTTGTGTAACGATGTCAAGTAGTCGCTCAGCTATTATAGCCCTGCATCAGCTAAGAACACGCAACTGCGAGATAGCACGGAAGCTTGGAATTGCACGTTCACTGGTTTCTCGTGCAATCAAACGATTTAAGGAGCTTGGTAATGAAGGTAACCGTCCTGGAAGAGGAAAAAAACGAAGTGTTAACACTTCCAACAACCGAAAAATCATCAAAAAAAGAGTTCAATGAAATTCTATGGTTCGCCTTATAGCAAAAAAAAAAACGAACTTGGACTTAAGCCTTATAAGCTACATAAATGCCAGCTGCTAACGGATGAAAACAAGACAGTAAGACTCGAAAGATGTCGCTCGCTCCAACGTCGGACCGCAGGTACAGGCTGGGTAAAAATCGTCTTCACGGATAAGAAGCAGTTTACCGTTAAACAAGCTCACAATCATCAAAATCGACAGACCCTGGGCCTTCGTGCATGGTTGAACATCGTCAAAATCCAACACACAGAGCAAAAACAACCCAAGAGTGTTGCAAAGCCAATTTCCCCTCTTTCATTATTTCCCAAGAATGGTCACCCTACTCACCGGATCTGAATCCGCTAGATTACAGCGTATGGTCGATTTTGGAAGCAAGGACCTGTGCAAAAGGCCACAAAACTTTGGAGTCCCTGAAGCAAGCGTTGCGTCGAGAGTGGGATCGCATAACGGTAGACGAACTACGGCCTATAGCCCAAAATTTTTTGAAACGTTTGAGCTTGTGTATTCGTGCTAAAGGTGGCCACTTCGAAACTGGCTGAATATAATGTTACTCAAACATTGCCTATTAGAATTTCACAATTTGTTTTGAGCTACTATCAATGATCAATTTTTTTTATTAAAAAATGTTGTTTACACTTATTTTTTGTCACCCTGTACTTCATATTCATATATTTGTGCAATACAGCACTTCTAAGTTTCAAAATATTGCCTCATTCTTTATATCATAATTTGTGTTATCGGCGTACAATTAAAATGAAAGTTTTGTAATATTTTTTGTTTTGCAGGCTGAGTTCAATGTTTCTGTATGCATAGACGATTCTTCGTGTGGATGCGTCGCCCTTTCGGAGGCTTTTTTGTTTTGTTTTTGGGAGTTATAAGTTTTTAACCGTTATACTGTGATCGTAGTGCTAAATGTATTGCTCGAAAAAATGGTCAACTAGTTGATCTTCAATAAAAAGAAATAGCAAAGTATGTCTCATTATTTATTTCACAAATGTTTGCGACTTTTATTTGTTTTAACTGAAATATGTAAGTGGATAGCCGAGAAATAATTTCCATACACTATTCGCTTTGTGCCATGTACGCGTTTTAAGTATGAGAGCATGCATTTGATTTTGTACTCGTGGGTGTGTGTAACATTCAATAGGTTCTATTGCCATATTTGACTATCTGCTATGCCATATGGCATGGATATCAAGCTTTAACTATAACCAACAAAGCATTGCTATGATACTCATATAAATATAATTCGTGAAATGAACTTGGAAAAACATAAATGATAGCCATAGCCATTTAAACTTGGCATGCCATTTTTTGTGCCTGCGTCTTTTTAGCATGGGCTGCGGTTATCGGTCAATGTTTTCTCATGCTCTCCCAGTTCCTCATCGTTACATGCCTCGCTTTCGTTCACAACATCGTCAAAATCTCGCATATCCAACTCGTGGAGCGCTTGCTGCACCATAGCAGCCAACTCTGGTGGCAAGTCTTTCAAATCGTTATGTCGCTGCCTAACGATAGCGCTGGTTATGCGCGGTGTATTAGCCGAGGGATTTGACTTTCTGCCCGAATTACCACCTGAGTCTGTGGTGGTCGATGGCGATGTTTTGTATGCCTGCATGGCAGCATTGGCAAACTCGCTTAGACTGTATGTGCCCATAGCTTCGGCAAAGCCGCCGTATTCCGAAGACAGTATGCTACGCCCAGATTCGGTTGATAGCGAATCCACAGAGTCGTCTGAGATGCCGAGTCGTGATGCTTTATTAGAGTCCTCGTGTTCTGATGTCGTCAATGCCTCCGAATCGTTTATTTTAAGGACAACAGAACATTTCGTGTTAGTTGTTGTTGTTGTAGTGGTAGCAGTGTCTGTTTCGATCACGTTACTAGAGTCGACAGACGAAGCGCTGTAACCTTGAAGTAAAAACTGTGAAGGTGAATATTCGCTGTTGCAAGAGGACGCAGCTCCATTTGTGTCACCTATACCCGCCAAGCACTGAATGCGTTGGTCCAGTTCGGCAATTTTAGCTGCGAGAATTCTGTAAGAAGGAATATATTTTTTATGTGAAGAAGAAGAGAGAAAAAAATTCAAACATCTGTGGTTAAGTTACTAGAACCGATGCGAATTTTTATTGTTATTTTTAATGATCCTAAAAAGAAATCAAAATAACAGTTATCTCGAATTCAAGAATTGGAAACTTTGACCGCATGCTGAAATTTAACGAAAAAGTTGTTACAGGGTCTGGCACTCGAAGTGTAATCAATTAAAAACGTCATAAATTTAGTTTGGAAAATTATTTTTATTCAATTCAAAGTAAAAAAATGTGTGAAAATAATACAAAATTAAGAATTTACTTTTGCTCGAAATGAGCACCTTTTGGCTTGACTATGGCCTTGAGATGGCCCAAAAACGAGTCACAAGTTGCCCGAATGTGACTTGCAGGTATTTTAGCCAACTCGGGGGCAATGGCTATTTTCAGCGCTTCCAGACTGGTGCATTTTTTAGCTCGGACTTTGCTCTCCAAAATGGCCCAAAAGAGAATAATCTATCGGATTCGCGTCTGGTGAATTTGAGAGCCATTGTGTGGACGTTATGCAGTTCGGAACGTTGTTTTTTAGCCGTTCTTAGTTTACACGAATTTTGAGAGACGGTGCCGGTTTTGTAATTACGGGAATTACTGATGCCCGTGCATCAGCTGCGCGAGCAGTCTGAAGTTGGTTACACTTCGAGTGCCGGACTCAGCACGTAACAGTTATTAGAAGAGAAATATTTTTTCCGTTCCCAATAAGCGTAATTTCCTAACATTTCTTTTTTACGCTGCCTGATAATTATTTAATTGTAATATTTGTATGTGAATGCCATTAGATCTGCCAGTTTATTTCGATTTACAAAAACGACAATGTTCGTAAAGCACTTCAGTCTGCCATCCGTACTGGTATGCATATTTCAGTTACCTAAATGCCGTCCGACGTAGTAGAATGGGTGATGCCTGTCTACGAGCGAGTTCAAAACCCGGTATGGATCGAATGATAATAATGATATTTAAATATATAATTCCCTTAATTACAAAAATAAAACTCTACTGCAAATCTAAAGGCCAAGTTTATTGTCTGTCTTTATACTGTCCGATCCAGTAATTGTCGGTCTTTTTTTTCCGGGATCTCGTCCGCGTAGTTGAGGAGGTGCCTCGTGAAGGTAACGTATTTCGATTCGCATCGTTTCTAAGAAACAACTTACTTGTTGGTTTTCTTTTGATGATTTAGAGCAATATGCTTATCATTTAAATTGTCCAGCAGCGCTAAGCAGAGCGATTTCAAGTCTTGTATTGTTTCCGTTTTCGTTGGCAAGTCCACACCACTATCAAGCATTGTTTTAACTGGAATGGGAAATTAATTTCAATGAAAGTAAAAAAATATTCAAATTTGTTAGTAATCAAATAAAAAAAATGAAACACAAAACAAAAAAGGCAAACACAACATCAATGGTGTGACATATAGTACACCATTTTTTACCTTGTTTATGGGACAAAATACTTTCATCGTTAGTATGAGAACCTAGTTTAATAATACCCTTTTTACGCTTCGTTTCCAACATAGTCTTTGAAGCATGAAATAATTTAAATTTAGTTATTAGTGTTTTCAAGCAACATCTTAGTTTACATTTAGAATACTGAACGGGTTGATTTTTGTTTCAAGATAATACGGATTAGATTTGTCGATTTATACCTTGTATTTGTTAAGAGATTGTTTTGTTATATCCAGTTCACTTTCAAAGTTTTTTAGCCGTTCGTGAAGATATTTATTTTCCAGCAATATACCGTCAATGTCAAGAAGCTGTAAATAAGAAGAAATATATTTCAAGATTAGGACTACTTTTTATTCTTGTTGCTGTAACATAGTAAATCAGGGGTGATGAAGCTTTTAAGAAAATATATTTTAAAGCTATGCTAAAAAGTTTACTTAGTGTACCTTCGGATGCGCTTCATTGGCTTTTAGTGCGTTTAACAGCTCATGGTTCAGTCGATGCGCCTTGCATTTGTAGGCGTCACGTTCAGATATGATATCCTCTTTTTCATCGATCAAAGTTTTTAAATCAAAGGCAAGTTGCACATTCTAAATAAGAAACTTCATTTTAAAGTAAACTCAAATTATTGACATAATGCACTTTCGTACCTTCTTTTTCAAGTTTTCCAAGTGGCATATAAAATTCGAGCGCTCTTCTTTCCACTGTAAAGCCTCCGAATTGTTTGTTTCAACAGCCACTTCACCTTGTGGCTTCTCCATTTTCCCTTCTTTTGCAGAAGACCTCAGAAGTTCAATATCGCCCTGCAGTTCGTTCAATTTCTGTTTAAGAGACTCAACTTCCGTGGTTAACTTTATATTTCTTTCTCGTGTTTCGTGTAATATCGATGCCACACTGGTCTTATTGCCATCCAAACCGAGACAATTGCTGTAGTCATTGTTGCGTGTTATGGCCGAGTAACGCAGTTGTAATGTTTCCGCCATCAATTTGAACTGATCACGCTCGGTGCGAAATTGCTCCAGCTCCTTGCGCAAAATACGTAAGGCTTCTACTTTGCTCATCAATTTCCTATGTAAAGCGGAAGTCTGTAAATAAACTTCATTATCAATTAGCTCAAGTACGATTACAGCTGACTTTAATTGATTTGTATAGAAATTTAATAAATGACAAAGCAGCAAAAAATAGGCCAATGAAGAAAGCGAATGTCAATGACAAGCAGACGCCGTTTTTTTCCTGAGGCTCAAACAATCAATCGGTGAACTCACATTGAACTCTCCCATATGCTCGTGATAAAGTTGGAAATCCATCGCATCCACATGATTATGCGGCTGGAATTCGTCACTGGAAATCATTTCCTTTTTTTAAGCACTATCTGGTTAGGTTTTGCACAAAATTCCACAAACTCAATGATATTTTATACGCAGAACACAAATTCCCTCACAGCAAGTAAACGAAAATGACAATTAATGGAAAATGTCAAATCGGTATTGCCAGCTCAAATATTTCGTAGCTAGTTTTGATTACAAAAAAATTTTAGATTTATTCAAGGCGAATCTATTAAAGGTGCTGTTGGTAAATCAGTTGAGTTGTTTTTTTCTCTCGCCGTGTCTAGGTGGCTGTCAGCTCAGAATGGAACAGGGCGAATTCATTATTTGTTTTCTAGTTTTTTAATACTTTGCTTTGACAATCAAATCCACAGAACATTGTTATTGGTTAGATTTGTTATTTTGTAGTTATGTTGGCCAATTTTTTTAAATTGTGAATGAATGCGCCTTGGATTTATTATTCTGTAGTTATGTGGGCCAGTTGCATTAAATGGTACACAAAGAAAGCAAATAGAAAGCCTCCAGAAAGTTACATCGTATTGGTACTTCATATGGGTTCCCCTTCCAAATTTTCGTAAGTGGCAATAATTTTCAGTTTTTCTCAAAATTAAATGTTACATTAGACAACAAATTTTTGCCTTCTTTGCAAAATTTTGTAAAACATATTATTAGTATTTTGAAATATTTGTAAATGTTGTACAATAACAGAGTAAATAGTTGTGTTCGACACCAAAAGTAGTCTTCACCAGCGAAAATCACTCCTAAAGAGAAAAAGCAAAAAAAAAAAGAGGTTGTCTGTAAAGTCGGTTTACTGACGATAGTTTAACGTGATAACGTCATAAGAAAATACTAATTGAATGGTTGCATTTTTCAAAAGAAAATTTTAATTTTATTTGTTTGATAGATATTTTGTATGGATATAGAGAATGAGTTAACATTAACATAACATAATTAACTTTAACATAACATAACATAACATAACATAACATAACATAACATAACATAACATAACATAACATAACATAACATAACATAACATAACATAACATAACATAACATAACATAACATAACATAACATAACATAACATAACATAACATAACATAACATAACATAACATAACATAACATAACATAACATAACATAACATAACATAACATAACATAACATAACATAACATAACATAACATAACATAACATAACATAACATAACATAACATAACATAACATAACATAACATAACATAACATAACATAACATAACATAACATAACATAACATAACATAACATAACATAACATAACATAACATAACATAACATAACATAACATAACATAACATAACATAACATAACATAACATAACATAACATAACATAACATAACATAACATAACATAACATAACATAACATAACATAACATAACATAACATAACATAACATAACATAACATAACATAACATAACATAACATAACATAACATAACATAACATAACATAACATAACATAACATAACATAACATAACATAACATAACATAACATAACATAACATAACATAACATAACATAACATAACATAACATAACATAACATAACATAACATAACATAACATAACATAACATAACATAACATAACATAACATAACATAACATAACATAACATAACATAACATAACATAACATAACATAACATAATCACGTCAAAAAATAATAATAACATTAAAACAACAACAACAAAAATAATAATAACATTAACAAACTTGGCTTTATTTTAAATTCTTCAAGTAAATCAAATTAATAATAATCAATAAGAAGGCATTTGCAAATACAAATACGCATATACATACACATATACGCTCACTTAAGTAGGAGAGAGCAAGATGTCGAACGTTGCCGTTCGTTTGCTTTGTTTGCTTTGTCGTTCGTTCCGCGCTTTCGCTTGCAGTTCATTCAAGGTAACGGCAATGAGCAAGGTAACGACACATGAGCACACATGAGCAAGGTAACGGCAATGAGCAAGGTAACGACACATTTTTTCGTGCGTGCAGCCTGTTAAATCGAATTATAAGACGTTATCACGTCAATAAGGATTGGAAAATTTGCCACACAAGCATACATAATTAATAATTAATAATAATAATTAATAAGAAATAGAAAATAAAGTTGTTAAAAATACACTTTTCGGAGAAGAAAAATCTAGTTAGATCGAATTAAATTCACTTAAAGCTCGAGCAAGAGGAGCATTACGCGAATAGTCCTTTTACATTTAGCACCATAAAAAGGTAAAGAGCTACGAAGATTCCACTGTGGTATATTCAAATTAATTTTTTCCAAAAGAAGTCTATGTTGCCATTGATGATGTTTCAAACAAATGAAAGTGAGGCGACTGATCTTTTTACTTCCAAAGGCTTTAGGTTAATCAAAAGCAAGCGAGATTAATAGGTAAGAATTGGTTCAACAAAGCTCAGTGAACGTAGAGATCCGTTCAATTCTGTTTAAATATGTCGATTTTATGACACATTGATCATATGACACAGCACGTAACAGTTATATAGATCGCAGGAAGGACGTATATAATAATTTAAAAGCGTAAGGGTCAGTGAATTTGGAACTATTTCGGCTCACAGACCCTAAAATAGCGTAAGCTGTCGAAATAATATGACTTATATGACTATTAAGGGGACAGATACCTGTAAACGGCTATATTTTCCCTGATTTTCATTAAAATTATTTAAAATGAAGAAGTCAATATATTTCTTCAAAATTGGCATACAGTTTATTTATACATTAAAATAATATACATTTTTTTTTATTTTAATCATTTAAAATGGCGAATGTACACTCAATTCTTTCAGCAAAGTCGCAGCGGGGCTTCTCAATCGGCGTCAGTGACTTGAATACAAAAAACCAAAAATTTTTGACGTGATAACGTCTTATAATTCGATTTAACAGGCTGCACGCACGAAAAAATGTGTCGTTAGCTTGCTCATTAGTGTTACCTTGCTCATTGCCGTTACCTTGCTCAGTTGTCGTTACCTTGCTCATTGCCGTTACCTCGAATGAACTGCAAGCGAAAGCGCGGAACGAACGACAAAGCAAACAAAGCAAACGAACGGCAACGTTCGACATCTTGCTCTCCCCTACTTAAGTGAGCGTATATATGTATGTATATGCGCATATGTACATATATGAATTCACGTATTTGTATTTGCGTATGCCTTCTTGTTGATTATTATTAATTTGATTTACTTGAAGAATTTAAAATAAAACCAAGTTTGTTAATAATACCTGTTGTTTTAATGTTATTATTATTTTTTGACGTGATAACGTCTTATAATTCTATGTAGCCGGCTGCACGCACCAAAAAATGCGTCGCTATCTTGCTCATGCGTCGTTACCTTGCTTGAACAGCATGTTATGTTATGTTATGTTATGTTATGTTATGTTATGTTCTGTTATGTTATGTTATGTTATGTTATGTTATGTTATGTTATTTTATGTTATGTTATGTTATGTTATATTATGTTATGTTATGTTATGTTATGTTATGTTATGTTATGTTATGTTATGTTATGTTATGTTATGTTATGTTATGTTATGTTATGTTATGTTATGTTATGTTATGTTATGTTATGTTATGTTATATTATGTTATGTTATGTTATGTTATGTTATGTTATGTTATGTTATGTTATGTTATGTTATGTTATGTTATGTTATGTTATGTTATGTTATGTTATGTTATGTTATGTTATGTTATGTTATGTTATGTTATGTTATGTTATGTTATGTTATGTTATGTTATGTTATGTTATGTTATGTTATGTTATGTTATGTTATGTTATGTTATGTTATGTTATGTTATGTTATGTTATGTTATGTTATGTTATGTTATGTTATGTTTTGTTATGTTATGTTAAAGTATATTATGTTATGTTAATGTTAACTCATTCTCTATAACCATACAAAATATCTATCAAACAAATAAAATTAAAATTTTCTTTTGAAAAATGCAACCATTCAATCAGTATTTTCTTATGACGTTATCACGTTAAACTATCGTCAGTAAACCGACTTTACAGACAACCTCTGTTTTTTGTTTATTAATATCATAATTTCTATATGAATTAAACGAAAATGGAAAAGAAATTCGCGGAATAAAGTGCTAAAAAAAGAGTTTTGGGGCGAATTTTCCTATTATTTTTGCTTCGACCTCATCATGTTGGTCTCCTTGGCGCGGGGATGAGGCTTAAGTGGTGGTCTGACCCCCATAGCATGGGGGCCAACCCAACACGAACTAAGAGGGAAGCTTCATATGGAGACTGGCTTGCCATCCATTCGCTTTACGGCGAACCTGGTGGCCAACCAATCACCATGCGAAGATCACCGTACCGACGAAGATCCCTTTGCCATCCCCAAACCCCTTACATCCCGTTATTTCCTCTCCTAGCCCACCCCCTAATCCAGGGTGTTATGCGACACCGTGCCCATTGGATGGTTTGCAGCCAGGGGGTTCACCAGACCGGCTGTATTTCAACGGCGCCTTCCTAACACCGGGCCGCCTTAGGAAGTAACTGTGGCCTTGCCACGGTATGGGGCGCTGCCGTGGTGGACCGTTTTGAATTCCCCATTATACAGATAGACCACTGCGCTCGCCTCGTCGAGCAGGTGGTCGTACGAAAAAGATGAATACTAATAAAAATTCAAGCAACAAAACTTCCATTGTAGCGGGAGCAGGCTACAGTGGTCGCAATCCCACTGCCAAACATACACAGAACGCTCTTCAGCCGAATGCACCCATGCCAGCATTCGACGGAGCAGGGTGGTTCAGCGGCGTCAAAATAATAAAGTGCAAGGATGACCCCACGCTCACATGGCTAAAGGAAGCGGTGAGAACGCTTCGCGGCCTGTGGGAGGGGGCATCACTGGAAATCGTTGATCGCAGCTGCATTCCCTCAATACCGAAGGCAAAGGTTTTCATTCCACGAGTGGTAAAACCGGAATATGCGCTGCGACTACTACAACGTCAAAACACGGACGTGCCGACAGACGATTGGAAAGTGTTGAGCGTGGCAAAACCAACAACTGCTGATGGTGGCCAGGATTACATTATCCAAATCAACAAGCCGGCAGAGGACCTGCTTTACGCGCGATTCGGGAGGATGGCTTGGGGAATTGGTAGCGTGCACCTTCGCCTCAAAAAGCGCAACCCGGCAGACGACAATCACAACACGCTCGCTGCGGGGGAGGTGGAAAAGGATCTCGGCATAGAAGAGATCCTGGAAGCCTCCCTCAATATACAGGAAGTGGAGAAGGGCGACTTGGAGGTAGTATCCAACCCCGAGGAGGTACTGAGGCTAGATGCTGAAAGTCCTTCAGATAAACCTCCACAAAAGTAAAAACGCCTCAGCCGAGCTCCTGCTCAACATAGAGGGAGTCGGCTACGATGTGGCTCTAGTCCAGGAACCATGGATAGCGTCGGGCAACATAGTCTCCGGTCTAAAGTCACAAAACTACAACACATACATCCCGATTGTAAAAAATAAGGTAAGAACAGCGATATTGGTCAAAAAAAGTATATGTTCTTATATTGATCATAATCTCTCTTCAGACGATCTGACAGTGGTGGCGCTGGAGGGCTGCAAGGATGAGACGCTATTCTTTGGGTCCTGCTATATGCCACATGATGAGGAAGCACCACAAGCGGAACTTCGGAAGCTGGTAGAAACAGCTGCCAGAAAGAAGCATGCTCTGGTGGTAGGAACGGACGCAAACGCACATCACACGGTCTGGGGAAGTGCAGACATAAACGACCGAGGTGAGTCACTATTTACCTATATTCTTCAAAGTAGTCTAGAAATAGCTAATAGAGGTGAGGAACCAACATATGTGGGACCAACCTCGAAGAATGTACTCGATTTAACACTCTACACAAGCAGGCATGTTATGGTTCAGGAATGGGAAGTATTGAGTAGGCCCTCATTCTCTGATCACAGATACATAAGCTTTCAGGTGATATTTCGCTTAAAAAACAAGCTTACATCCTTTAGAAATCCTAAGAATACGAATTGGGACCTGTATAGGGATATACTATCAAAAACACCAATAATACCCCGGAAATACAAGACAAACATCGCGCTTGAGAAAGGGGTTGAATTGTTTACAACTACGCTTGTTAAAGCCTTTAAAAGATCCTGCCCTCCAACACGTAATAGACGCAAGGTGAAGCCTCCTTGGTGGAACAGGGAATTAGGAGCACAAAGGCGTAGGGTACATGAATTCTATAGGTTAGCAAAAGTGGCTGACGATGAGTTCTGTTGGAAAGAGTATAAGGATCTGCTAAAAGTATACAAGAAAGAGATACGTAAAGCCAAGAGAGAATCTTGGAAAGACTTCTGTAGCAGTGTGGAAGGCACTAACGATGTGGCTAGACTTAGGAAACTGTTATCCAAGAATCCGTCTATGCCAAGAACAATACGAAAAACTAACGGGGAGTGGGCTGACAGCTGTGAGGACTCTCTAGAAGACCTAGTCAGTACACACTTTCCAGGGTGTGCGGACACTGCAGATCTCGAACCTAGAGGAGATATTGTGCACGAAATCCCGACGAACGTAATTACAAACAACAAAATAGAATGGGCTATACAAAGTTTCGACCCATACAAATCGCCAGGACTGGATGGAATCTTCCCGGCCATGCTCCAAAAGGTAAGCCATCTTGTGGTACCATGGTTAAGAACGATATTCAGGGGATGCCTGAGGTTCAGCTACGTTCCTGTATTGTGGAGAGAGGCGAGGGTTGTGTTTATTCCAAAAGCGGGAAAAAGCAACCCTCTTTACTCAAAGGAGTACAGGCCCATTAGTCTGACCTCATTTCTCCTGAAAACGTTAGAGAAGATTCTAGACACATACATTAGAGACACAATTGCGCCGGACGAATTATCCAAGGCGCAGCATGCCTACACTAAAAGCAGATCCACTGAAACTGCACTTCACTCACTTATACTAAACATAGAAAAGGCGTTAGAATATAAGGAGTATGCTCTAGGAGTATTTCTAGATATATCAGGAGCCTTTAACAACCTGACAAAAGATGCTATTTTAAACAGCATTGAGTCTCTTAATGTGCAACCCGCGGTTTATCTATGGATAAGGCAGCTATTAGCTAGCAGAAAGATAAAAGCGGAGTGGAACGATGCGAGCGTCACCAAATATGCATGTAGAGGTACTCCGCAAGGTGGGGTACTATCACCGCTATTATGGTTACTTGTAGCAAATGAAATTCTTAAGAAACTTGACGGAGGGGCACCTAAACTAGTGGCTTATGCCGATGACATAGGTATAGTAGTTACGGGAAAGTACCTGGACACCATCAGTAATGTGATGAACAACACTCTCAAAACGATACACCAATGGACATCCCGCGCAGGGCTAGGGATAAACGCCGGAAAAACGGACATGGTACTTTTTACCAGGAAGTACAAAGTTCCGGCGTGGAACCTACTGAAGCTGGGCAATAACGAACTACTTCTCAAAGACTATGCGAGGTACCTCGGAGTAATACTGGACAGCAAATTGCTGTGGAAGCACAACGTTGAGGAGAGGGTGAAGAAGGCCAGTAATGCATTGTACGCATGTAAAAGAATGCTGGGCGTTACTTGGGGTCTATCACCCTCTCTGATGCATTGGTGCTACACAGCAGTAGTCAGACCGATATTGCTGTATGGAACCTTAGTATGGTGGACTGCGACAAAAAAACTCACTTACTTAATGCCGCTAGAAAGGATTCAACGCCTCGCTGCTCTGTGCATAACAGGAGCGATGAGGACCACCCCAACGGCGGCACTGGAGAAGATACTCAGCATGCCACCTATTGACCTCATGGCGGAAAACCTGGCAGCGAAATCCGCGAGGAGGCTAATGGCTGCGGGGGTATTCACCTGCAGAACCTTTGGTCACAGCTCAATAGGTAAGTGGAGCTCAGGTGGTACGGACTATATGACTCCGTACTTTAATTGGGAGAGAAGGTTTCGCACTACAATTGAAGAGGAGGGATGGCACAAAGGCATGAAGCCTGGCCATAGAACTTTTCACATCTATACAGACGGCTCGAAAACTCCAGACGGAGTGGGAGCAGGTATTTACTGCTCAAAACTAAGAATAAGGCAGCCTATCAAGCTGCCAGACCACAGCAGTATTTTCCAAGCGGAAGTTTTTGCTGTGGGGAAGGCCGCGGAGCTAGCCTACTCTAGAACAAGAAAGAACTCAACAATTAATATATACGTGGATAGTCAAGCAGCAATAAGAGCAATAAGCTCATATTGTATTAAGTCCAAAAATGTTCGACGGAGCAGGGAGGCCATAGAAAGGCTAGCCGGAAACAATAGGCTGCATATCTACTGGATACCTGGTCACAAAGGCATTATGGGGAACGAAATAGTAGATGAGATAGCAAAAAGTGCTGTGAGGCTACCATTTGATCAAGAAAACGACATACCAAAACCGCTAAACACAATATACAACGAAATGGACGACCACATGAAAAGGCAAGTGGAAGCTAGGTGGACTAACTTGACCACATGTAAAACAGCAAAAGTCATGTGTAGAACTAACGACAAAAAACTGACTCCATTCGTACTTACGCTCTCGCGAAAGGAATGCAGAACTATCATAGGTATGCTAACAGGCCACAATCTACTGGCTGCATATGCGTACAAGATAGGGATTGCTAACACGGACAAATGCAGGAAATGCAGAGAGGATGTTGAGGAGACTTTAGAACACCTTCTGTGCGCTTGTCCGGCATTACTAAAAACGCGACTAAAATGCCTGGGAGCCCCACTGTTTGAGGGTCTGGAAGACATCTCTAAAGCGGAGCTCCCAGCCCTACTTAGATTCGCTAAAAGCGCTGACATCCTACATGATGTCTACTTCAGGTATTCATAGAGGTCGGTCTCCATCTGGTATCGCTAGGGACCAAAAGGTCTATGCGCGGCTTATTGCCAACCAGGCTAACCTAACCTAACCTTTGCTTCGAAAAAATTATTTTTTCGAAAAATTTTCAAAAACTTTCAATTCACATAGAAAGTAATATCATAAAAAAGATGTGTGCAAAACTTCAGGGAAATCGGCCAATTCGAAAAATATAGTTTTGAGAAAAACGCGTCTAAAGTCGGCAACGTAACTATACCCCTCCCAGCTCTCGAACGCAAAGAATAGAGTCGACACGGTTGATGATCTAAATATAATATAAGACATACTAAAATTTACGCTCTAAAAATTCTTGACATATTCTTAAAGGATTATATTAACTTTAAATAAAAAAAAAATTTTTTTTCGAAAATTTTCAGGTATCTGTCCCCTAAATAAAAAGTCACTCGAAAAAATAAGTCCAAGATCTTTAATTTTCTTCAAACTTTGCAACGAAGAATGAGAAATGTTGTAAGACGCCGGCAAGCCATTGAGAGTTTTCGAATATGTGACTTTAAAGTTCTTTTTGATGTTTAAAGAAAGCGGAAAATTAACACAGAATAGTTCCAGTTCGGCAATGCCATTTTGAAGCTGAAGTGCGTCATCTCGTTTTGAAATTTTGGAAAATACTTTTAAATCATCGGCATAAAAACAAAAAAATTATAATTTATAATTAAAATTAATTTATAAAAAAAAAAACACAAATAATAGCGGCATTAAATATATTGTTGATTGTGTTGAAGTGGTTGAGTATTTCTACTGAAATAATCCTAATTAGCGACCAGCACGGTGTTACTACCACTGTTCTTCTGTGATGACGTCTTGTTTTTTTTTTTTCGTTTATAAGTCAGATCCATCCTGTGAGATTCAAGTATAGCAGCAAATTCTTTATCTCGATGTCTGAGATCTCATTAATTTGCTGTAAGAAAAGCTTACTGAAAGAGCGAAGTCGGGCCCTAGCTAGCCCTGGACATTCCCATAAGTAGTGGAAAAAACTTTCCTTCACCCCTCCCGCTTGACAGCTTCTGCAGATGGGATTGAAAGGGAGGTTGAGTCTGGCTGCATGATCCCCTACCTTCCAATAACCTGTAAGGGTTGCAATTGTTTTGAGCGAGAGCATCCTAACGGGTGATTCGTCCTTTGGATTTTGTACGACGGCCATGTGTTTTTTGTTGTAGTGCATATAGTTAATTGCTTCCAGTTCCGGGAAGAGAGTTTCCCCAGAGGGAAGAGAGTTTCCCCAGAAGAGGAAGAGGGATTGTTTACACCACTCAACACAGTAAGTTCGAATGCAGTTTGAACCTTACCTCACCCACCAAAAAAAAAAATAACACATGAAATTATGTGAAGCATGTGCCATTAGAAGCAACAACTTTACTCCATCTGTCAGGCGGCATGCGGATTCCTCCGACGAAAAATTCGAGTTCTTTTGACTTCAGCCATTCATTGAGCCAGATTGCGACTCTCTCGTAAGAAGTGAATCGCTCTCCAATAAGGGCTGGCTGCATTGATCGGAACAGATAGGACTTCGAAAGTGCAATGTCTGTGGAATATGGCGGGTGAGGCAAGATTTCCCAATTCAGTGCCTCTAAATATTTCTGGACCGATTTAGCAACGTGTGGTCTGCCATCGTCATGCAGCAAAATCAGTTTGTCATGTCTGCCGACCCATTCCGGCTGCTTTTCTTCGAGAGCTCGATTCAAACGCGTTAGCAGCAGTCGATAACGATCGCCAGTGATGGTTTCAGATGGTTTAAGGAGTTCATAATAAATGACACTCTTCTGATCCCACCAGATGCACAACATAACCTTTGAAGCATGACTATTTTTTTTCGCTATTGATGGGCTTGGTTCACCGGGCAGACTCCAACATGTTCTACGCTTATAACGCTTATACGATCATAATAGATCCATTTTTCATAGCCAGTGACGATGCGATGCAGAAAACCTTTTCTTTTCTGCCCTTCAAGAAGCATTTCCCACGCCACGAAACGACTCTCGATATCCCTTTTCTTCAATTGATGTTGCATCTGCTTTCTGGATCATTCCCATCTCGTGCAAACGTTTACCGACGGTTGATGTGTCAACATCCAACTGTTTAGGCATATCATCAAGGGTTCAACATGCGTCTTCATCTAATTGTTGTAGTTGAGTATCTTGGAATTTTTCGGGTCCCTTCGCTCGTTCGATCTTTATCACTCACGTCGAAATTGCTCATTTGGAAGCGTCAAAACCACTCTTAACAAGTTGTATTTGATGGAGCGTGATTACCGTAAATACGTTTCAGCTGCACTTTTCTTTAAAAGGTAATAATGAGGCATGACTTCCCGCAAATGTTGTTTTTTCGAGACTAACATAAAAAGGATATTTATGCTTCAATAGAATATCAACTACTGCGATCGGGACCTCACATATAATACACCTTCAAATCACCGGTATATTACTAGAGCGAACATAAAAATAGTATCAGCAGCGACGCCTCTTTTACGAGGGCGGAAACTTATTCCCACACCCACTACATTCGCTTTTAAATTTCACCTAAATACACAGTTTCCCACTCTGTCCAATGTGTCCGTCCACATCTTTTGGCCAACAAAAGTTTTTCGGTTCAGAAGTCAATACAAAAAACCAATTATGGTATTTTAAAAACAATTTTTCATAAAGTTCATATGGCTTAAAAGCTCTTTTATATTTTAATGCGCTTCGCTTATGTAGCTGGCAATAAACTTGTGTTATGTGCTATACATACATATGTACATACATAAGTGCACCAAGCACAAGCACAAACCACTTAACATTCCAATGAATGTATGTATATATCATTTACAACATTTATACACGTATGAAAATACATACATACATACATACATAGACATACATATGTATATGTATATTACTTACAATAAAATTGTCCTTGTGCTTCCGCAAATAGTTTTAGATAGTTCAAGAACTCTTGCATGCCTTGCTGTTCCAATGAAAGGATCGCGTGCATAGTTCGCGCCATGAATTGAATTTTTCGCACTCTTCATAATTATAACTGTTGCATAAATCAAAATACGAGTACTCAATGAATTGGTCAATGAACTTGCACGTGGTTATACGAATGCAAATATATTTTTATATGAATTAGTTGCTATATTTAGTCGACAGTTCATTGGTCGTTTACATAGGATAAATCAACTAGCAACCATCGCCAATTGTTTATTGTTAGTAAACAATCAAAGTGCTCAACTATTGCTATTTACGTAGGAATGTATGGATGTACTTGTGCACAGTTAGATTTCTCCCACTTATTGGCACGTTGTTGTTTTGGTGATAAATAAATGAAAGAAACGTCATTTTGAGATTTGTGCTTTCCCGTTTGCACTGATGTATGCATGCATTTGTAAGAGAGAGCATTCAACAGTTTTGTAAATAAATATTCTTGTTTCTAATAGTTACCAACAAAATTATGAGTACATACATATGTATGTATAAGTACACATTAAATTGTTTGTGAAAAAATTGAAAGGCAAAATTTCAGTTTTCACCGAAAATCATCATTTCCTTTGGTTCTATGGTAAAAGTATGTATGTATGTGAATATGCAGTAATTAGCAATAAATGCACGAAATTAAACTACCCGTTCACATATTGCAGATTACCAGCAAAATTTGAAAGGGTTTTCTTCATAGAGACATGGTAGCATTTTCGGCCAGTTAACACCGTATTTATCCGCACTTCGAACAGATCTCTCTATCCGAAAATTAGAGCTTGAGGATCGTGCTAGGGCAATCTTTCCAAATGGGCAGGATTGGATCGAGGGGAAAATCTGCATCGAAGCTAGCACCTCTGTCTTCACTGATGGTTCCAAGATGGAATCGGGAGTCGGAGCAGGGGTTTTCTCTAAATCAGCCAATTTATCTATCTCCTTTAAACTGCCAAATACTGCTAGTGTTTTTCAAGCAGAAGTCTTTGCGATCTTGCAGGTATACAAAACGCTTAGGGAACGCGGGAACGAGGGAGATATTAAAATTGTCTCCGATAGTCAAGCCGCGATCAAGGCACTGACGACGCCATGGTGCAGAACGAAACTAGTAAACTCCTGTAAGAAGGATATCAAATCTCTTGGGCTTGCAGGTAACATTTCTCTAATTTGGGTTCCAGCACATAGGAGCATAGAGGGAAATGAAATTGCTAATGAGCTCGCCAGGAAGGGGACTGAATTGGCCTCAGAGACCTCCTACTCGGGCAACGGAATCCCCCTGACAGTTGTTAAAGGGCAACTGCACAAATTATTTCTCAGGAAAGCGCAGAAAAGATGGAGCTCCACTTCTTCATGTGCTATTTCGAAAACCGTTTGACCCCATTACAATATACGAAGGACTCAAAAAGTCCTTTGGACTCCTCGCCATTCAATTTCCCGACTCATAGCTGTGATTTTCGCTCACTGGAGGATCGACACACACGCGGAAAAGCTAGGATTACCATTTAACCACCATTGCAGAAGCTGCGCTGGCCTTCCAGAGAAGGAGACTATTGAGCACTTTCTCTGTAAAAGTCCGGGTTTGGCAGCTAGACGATTAAGATCACTTGGTGCTCCTTTCTTCGACAGCTTGGGGCAGTGCGCCAACCTAAATCTCATCAATCTTCTCCATTACATTAATAGCTCTGGCTGGCTGTAGATAACTGCCTGTTGGAGGTCTCATAATGGTATCAAAACGGCGCTTTAGTGCTACTGGCACTTCAACCATTTCACCTACCTACCCTGAAAAAATGTTTGTATTTTTATCACTTTGTTTCACTCCTCATGGGAGCTGGAGCCTTTAAAGCCTTTTACATCTGACCCTGTTCCGGGCACTTATTTCTGCGGTGTCCCACGTTTTACTGTTTGCTGCAAGTTCGCGAAATGTTGATCTTCTTCAAGTGTTTTTTGGACCAGGGTGCAATTTTAGCGCCACGTTTGTAATGCTGTCAGACGCCTTGTTAATGTGTGGTCTATCCATCTCCATTTTCTTCTCTTGATTTGCTTAATTATGGGCTCTTCATTGGCTAAGTTCCAGAGTTTTTTATATCTTTCTGTGTTTGGCCAGAATATTCTGTATATGATTTTTAGGTATTTAAATTTTATTCGATATTAGTTAAGTTTCACTGCCATACATTTATGTACAATAAGTTGGATTTTACACATGCGTAAATAACTCATTGGAATCAGTGGGGCGCTTCGAACGACTCCTACTCTGGCGCTCAACGCAATGTTAAATGTGGTACCCGTAGACATCGCAGGCAGAATTGCCGCCTCGCGTACTGCAATCAGACTGAGGGGCTGGAGCTATAAGCTTAACCTCACTTACGGGCACTCAAGCATTCTCAAAAACTTCGAGTTCATCCCTCTGTCAACGGATCAGTGTATACCCTCGTTTAGTCCAACCGGAACCTTCTCTACTCGTATTCCGTCAAGGAAAGAGTGGAGGGAGGGCTACACTTGGGGACAGGGCCTGGTGAACTTGTTCACGGATGGATCGAAGTTGGAAGGTAAGGTTGGCGGAGGAGTCTTTTGCGAGGAGCTCCCCATCAGACTCAAATTCAGGCTACCGGACCACTGCAGTGTGTTCCAGGCAGAGGTAGCCGCAATCAAGGAGGCAGCCGATTGGCTGCTCAAATGCGTATTAACGGTCAAGAAAGTAAATATTTACTCCGACAGCCAAGCGGCAATAAGGGCCCTCGGGTCTACGACGGTGCATTCGGAATTGGTCAAGGAATGCTTGACCTCACTTTCGACTGCGTCCGAATTCTTTAACATCAGCCTCATCTGGGTTCCTGGTCACAGCGACATTGCTGGAAACTGTGAGGCGGATGAGCTGGCCAGACAAGGGACATGCGAGGTGATTTCCCCGCGAAGGGAGAAAATTGGGATCCCCCTGACTACCTGCGGTCTGCTCCTGGAAAGATGGGCATCGCACCAACTCAGCGAGCGCTGGGCAAGTACACAAACGTGTAAGGTCGCGAAATCCTTCTGGCCACGGGTGGATCGGAGGCGCTCGGGCGAGCTTCTGAGGCTGACAAAATATCAGCTCTCAAATCTCGTTGGTTTTCTCACAGGACACAATGCGCGAGGAATGCATGCTGTGAGACTTGGAATCACCTCGAGTCCGTTTTGCCTGGATGTATGGAGGATGAGGTGGAATCATCTCAGCACCTTCTCCTTAGCTGCCCTGCTCTGGCGGGGCTAAGATCTAGGCATCTTGGCTCCTACTTCTTTGTCACGCCTGCTGATATAGCTGGCGCTGACATTAAAAATCTGATGAATTTCATCAGCAGCATAAAGCGGTTGACGCAAACATAGTCATCGTTCGTAATCCGCACGCTCCCCAACTATCCCAGCACCACCTCTCCCCGCTCTCTCCCTGTATCCCATCGGTCTTTCTCTCCCGCTTCACCCCTACACAATGGCATCACAAAGGACGAATTCTTCTTCGTCCAAGTGTGCCCATTCCCTGGGCAACCATATCAACCTAACCTAACCTAACATGCGTAAATATGTGTAGCTTAGTTTTTCTGGAGATTTTTGAGATTGTCCACACAGGATTAAGTCGTTTGAATGATGTTCTGGCTTTACTCAACCTATTTTTGGCATCTTTCTCGACTCCGCCTTCTGTTGTTATTGTGCACCCGAGGTAGCAGAAACTATCAACATATTCCACTGCATTACCCTCGATCATTATCTGGTTACGGTTGGACTGGTTGATTCTAATAGCCCTGGTCTTTGCTATGCTAATCTCTAATCCGACATCTCGTGCTAGCGTGACCACTAGGTTCGCCTCCGCCTGTAAGTCTTTGTATTTTTGGGAGAGTAAATATATGGCAAAGTTCAAGTTTTCAAGTTGTCTGTAGAAGTTCCAAATGATGCCTGTTTTTGACGTGATAACGTCTTATAATTCGATTTAACAGGCTGCACGCACGAAAAAATGTGTCGTTACCTTGCTCATTAGTGTTACCTTGCTCATCGCCGTTACCTTGCTCATTTGTCGTTACCTTGCTCATTGCCGTTACCTTGAATGAACTGCAAGCGAAAGCGCGGAGCGAACGACAAAGCAAACAAAGCAAACGAACGGCAACGTTCGACATCTTGCTCTGTCCTACTTAAGTGAGCGTATATGTGTATGTATATGCGCATATGTACATATATAAATTCACGTATTTGTATTTGCATATGCCTTCTTATTGATTATTATTAATTTGATTTACTTGAAGAATTTAAAATAAAACCAAGTTTGTTAATAATACCTGTTGTTTTAATGTTATTATTATTTTTTGACGTGATAACGTCTTATAATTCTATGTAGCCGGCTGCACGCACCAAAAAATGCGTCGTTATCTTGCTCATGCGTCGTTACCTTGCTGGAACAGCATGTTATGTTATGTTATGTTATGTTATGTTATGTTATGTTATGTTATGTTCTGTTATGTTATGTTACGTTATGTTCTGTTATGTTATGTTATGTTATGTTATGTTATGTTATGTTATGTTATGTTATGTTATGTTATGTTATGTTATGTTATGTTATGTTATGTTATGTTATGTTATGTTATGTTATGATATGTTATGTTATGTTATGTTATGTTATGTTATGTTATGTTATGTTATGTTATGTTATGTTATGTTATGTTATGTTATGCTATGTTATGTTATGTTATGTTATGTTATGTTATGTTATGTTATGTTATGTTATGTTATGTTATGTTATGTTATGTTATGTTATGTTATGTTATGTTATGTTATGTTATGTTATGTTATGTTATGTTATGTTATGTTATGTTATGTTATGTTATGTTATGTTATGTTATGTTATGTTATGTTATGTTATGTTATGTTATGTTATGTTATGTTATGTTATGTTATGTTATGTTATGTTATATTGTGTTATGTTATGTTATGTTATGTTATGTTATATTGTGGTTATGTTATGTTATATTATATTGTGTTATGTTATGTTATGTTATGGTATGTTATGTTA
Source organism: Anastrepha obliqua (assembly GCF_027943255.1). Lineage (NCBI taxonomy): Eukaryota > Metazoa > Arthropoda > Insecta > Diptera > Tephritidae > Anastrepha > Anastrepha obliqua. The sequence continues at coordinate 18,271,754 of NC_072892.1, forward strand.
TGTTATGTTATGTTATGTTATGTTATGTTAATGTTAACTCATTCTCTATATCCATACAAAATATCTATCAAACAAATAAAATTAAAATTTTCTTTTGAAAAATGCAACCATTCAATCAGTATTTTCTTATGACGTTATCACGTTAAACTATCGTCAGTAAACCGACTTTACAGACAACCTCTTTTTGCAAGGTCAGTTTGATCATTACATCAATGAGAACGGCTGCGAAGAGAAGTGGCGTGAGAGGGCATCCTTGTTTCCCTCCAGCTTTTGTGGTGAAAGCTTCGCTGCTTATACCGTTGTGTAGTATTGCTAGTATTTGTACATTGCTCCTATGATACTAATCATATGCTGCCCATATTGCCCTTTGTATGCACCGGTTTTGACAAATATTTTCTGGATAAGCCTGGAATTAGGCATAGTGCCCAAAATTTGGATTAAAGCCAGGGTAGCTTTCATTCAGAAAGCAGGCAAGCAGAAAGCAGCCTTTCGACCCTAAACTTAACTTGTTTCCTGCTCAAAGCTAGGGAAAAAATAATTGATTAATATGTTAGAGACGCTTATCTCAGGGATTCGCATCTCCATGTTAAATACTACGCTTACCAGTCAGGCAAGTCGACTGAAACTGCCATACATAGCCTTACGACCAAGATCGAGAAGGCGTTGGGTGGTAAGGGAATTGCCCTCTGTACATCGGTTGACATTACGGGGGCATTCGACAATGCTTCTTTCAGCTCTATTAAGGAAGATATGGTTAGGTATAACGTAAGTTCTCAATATGCTCAGGAATAGAACAACAATCTTTGAAACTGTGTCGGCAGTCAGTGCAGCTCTAAGGCTTCCTCATCTATTTCATCTCAAAGAAGGCAATCTTACAGGACATGTAAGAATTTGGGGTTCAACTCTCCGTGCCTAACAGTCCACGACAAGATGGACAGGAAACTAGAATTCTCCAAGAAATTCAAAGTGATCATTAGCGACCGTTCAGCGTGGGGAAACAATGAAATATTCCTAAAACAGGGCGCACAGGTGTGGTTTACTGATGGGTCCAAAATGGAAGACGGTATGCCGGGACTAGAATTGTCGAACCACATTTCAAAAAAGCAATAGCAATGGGAAAAACCAATTCCATTTTCTAGGCGGAGGTCCACGCCTTAGAGCTGTGTGCCAGAGAATGTCTACGGAGAGGCACGCGCGGTGCCAACATTAACATCACTCTGACAGTCAACCAGTCCTAAAATCGCTGGATAGCTACTCATTCCAATCAAGGTTGGTCTGGGAAAGCTTTAAAATCCTCAACACCCTAGCATTAAAAAACTTTGTTACCTTGCTGTGGGTTCCGGGACATGAGGGGCACGAAGGGAATGAAATTGCGGACACTTTAGCGAAAAAGGGGGCAAACATTCCCTTCATAGGTCCTGAACCTTTCTCCAGGGTAAATAATAGCTTCAGAAGTGCCTTTCTGCGTGAGCAGGAACAACGAGGCCTAATCGACTACTGGAGAGCCCAATCGGGTATGCGGATCAATCAGATCCAGAAGGGATAAGGGCAGAAGCAGTCCTTAACCTAAGCAGAAAGGACATAAAACTTTACACTGAACTACTAACAGGTTACTGTAAACTTAATTATCACATGAAAAAGATAGGTGTGGTAGAAAATGATTCGTGTAGAGTCTGCAAAGAGGCACAAGAAACAGCAGAACATATTATATGCCCAGCAGTGGCACGACACACACTAAATTACCTGGGAAATGGGGCTATAGATCCAAACCTCCTGATAGAAATTAAGCCTACTTTTCAGGTCGCAGTGCACAAACAGTCAATCATAATAATATTGCCCTTCGTTTCAATGCATTGAAGGATTTCTTAAAATTCACGAAAAGCTTCGAAATTGGCTTCAATTAGATTCCTATTGCTTTAGACGTTCTCTGTATGACTCACGGGAATATTTGCAACCGCAAATGGTTTAATCTCGGTTAGTTTTAGGCATTTATTTTTAACCATTCGAAAGATGAATCAATTTTGAGTAACTACAACTATAATTTCGGACATACAATCACAGAATTATAATACTGGGCAATATGAAAATCGCGTAAGATGGTTCAAATTTACATACATACATACATTACAATTAAATCCTATTCGACTAGAAAGGTAGAGTTATGAATTTAGTATAAATAATGAACCTCATTTATTTGACAAAAATATTCCAAATTTATAAAACTGACGTATTTCAGATAACAGCTTATTTGATATAGGGTAAATTTTTCTTAAAGAATTTTAAAAACAGTGTCCGGGCTAAATCCCTTTTGCCTTAAGAGTCTGGATCCAGGTTGGCATTGAATTGGCCAGCTTTTGTGTGGCTTCTGGAGTGATTTTCTGCCCTTGCCTCAGTATCATTTTCTTCAACTACTCTTTGCTTTGTAGCTACAATTGTTTGTATCCAATAGAGACTACAAATTTTCAATCCCCGGGCATCAGATGACGACAATTCCACATAAGCCTTAATTGTACCTACGAATACTGCTTTATGCTTCGGATGCTTATACGATGTTTCTCGGCACTTTGGAGAAATTTATTTTAATAATTTTTTATTATTTTGACCATTGCCCTTTCAATAAACACTCGGTTTTCTGCAACGGCTGCGAACATACCGTCCCCTTAGTATAACAATAGCCTATGTGCTCATAGGCTATTATTATTTTTTTTTTTAATTTTTGGATTTTCCATCGTCCATTTTATATGTGGTCAAAATTTTGTCAAATTCTAGTTCCACAAAGTGGGTCAAAACGTCAGACAAAAAATAATAAATATTTACACACATAACGAGATTTGAGTGAGAGCTACTTTCGACAAAAAGTTTGAAATTCATTTTCTCAAAACATCAAAAAATTTATAGGCTATTTTAATACTAAGGGGACGATACAATAGCCTGAGGTTATGTTTGTTAAGCTCTGTATTCTTCTTACGCCAAACGTCCGATGTGCTGTCGGAGTCAAAAATATTGATTTTAGTCTCGTCAGAAAGTAAGACCGAGTTCTAAAAGTGTGAGACCTTGTTAAAAATGCACCTTAGTGAACTTTAGTCGGCATCCTTGGTAATAAACGGTATCTTACTAGCAACTCGACTCATTCCTGCTGAACATTTTCAGCAAAGTTTTGCCGTATCTGTCCGTCCTTTCGTTGGCACGATGGTAGACGACGTGGTACACATCTCGATCATGGTTAGGTTGGTATTAAAAATGGTCAATCATAAAGCCCACCTCCCATAAAAGGGCAAATTTCATATCTCTGTTATACCATAAATACATCAAAATTACTCACATTTGGTATAAATAATGAACCCAAAAAAAAAAAAAAAAAATCATGCAATTAAAATTTTGAGAAAAGGGGGATGTCTGCCACATCTTAACAAACTGCCTTAAGAGGACAGATACCTGTAAAATTTCGAAAAAAAAATTCATAAAATATTAATATAATCCTTTAAGAATACGTCAAAAAAATTTTAGAACATAGGTAAATTTAAGTATTTCTTATATTATAGATCGTCAACCGTGACTCTATTCTTTGCGTTCGAGCGCTGAGGTATAGTTACGTTGTCGACTTTAGACGCGTTTTTCTCAAAACTATATTTTTCGAATTGGCCGATTTCTCTGAAATTTTACACACATTGTTTTTATGATATTACTTTCTATGTGAATTTACTAGTTTTCGAAAATTTTTCGAAAAAATAATTTTTTCGAAGCGAAATCAATAGGAAAATTCACCCCAAAATTCAATTTTTTTAAGCTTTTTGTTCCACGAATTTTTTTTTTTCCATTTTTGTTTAATTTATATAGAAATTATGACATTAATAAACAAAAAAATGTAGGGGTTTTTGTATTCAGGTCACTGACGCCGATGCTACAATGCCCACCGATTGAGAAGCCCCGCTGCGACCCTCCTGAAAGAATTGAGTGTACATCCGCCATTTTAAATGATAAAAATAAAAAAAAAATGTTTATTTTATTTTAATGTATGTATAAATAAACTGTGTGCCAATTTAAAAAAATATATTGACTTCTTCATTTTAAATAATTTTAATGAAAATCAGGGAAAATATGGCCGTTTACAGGTATCTGTCCCCTTAATCTTCGTGCATTTATTGCGCCCCACTTTTACATTTTAGATGCGACAAGCATAAATATTATTGGGATCGGATAAAGACCACGCCCACTCTTTATATGTTAGGACTTTCCGTTCGTCTGGCTGATGTTAGAATCAAAAATTTCACTTTCTATGGTTCTTTTTGAAATTATTAAAAAAATGAAGAAAAAAAATAAATAATTAGCGCGTACACTTTTGTTAGGTGTTTGGTCGAGAGTTGTATGCATTTTCTGCAGAAACAACAGGAATTTTTATTGTTGAGTTTCCAAAGCAACCACATAAATAAAAAAATACATAACCCGCAAGGAAACTCACCATTAAAGCTGTTTTTGTATAATCAATTCGTATTTTTTCAACTTACGTGATTGCATAAGTTAATTTGCTTTTATTTTCGATTGCTTCGATGCTTCAATTAAAAAGTGTAGCCGAATGACTACGTGCGTGACTACCAGGGTTCGAAATCCACTAAGGGCACGAATCACAAATAGCACTTCACCAGGTGTATTTATGTCATAGAAAAGCTGCTTATAAAAAAACCAACTGTCTTTCGAAGGTGGCATGAAACTGTAGGTCCCTCCATTTGTAGAACAACATCAAGACGCACATCAAAAATTGGAGCAGAGCCTCGGCACAATTATGTACGCGCCCAAGTATGTATGCACCCATATAAGCGCCAATTATGTTTTTTTTTCTTTATTCTAGTAAAAATATTTTTTAATTTCTTTTTGTTGAAATTGCACACAAATTGTTTGATAAGACACTCTATACTAATACTGACTTTTTGTTTTCAGAGATATTACCGCTGTACAGGGTCCGGAACTCGAAGTGTAACCAATTAAAAATGCCATACATTTAGTTTGAAAAATTACTTTGATTCAATTCAAAGTAAAAAATTTGTGAAAATAATACGAAATTAAGAATCAATTTACTTTTGCTCGATATGACCACCTTTTGCCTTGTCTATAGCCTTGAGACGGTCCAGAAACGAATCGCAAGCTGCCGGAATGTGACTTGCAGGTATTTTGGCCCACATGTTTTTTTCAGCGCTTCGAGACTGGTGAATATTATAGTTCGAACCTTGCACTCCAAATGGCCCAACGAGAATAATCCATCGGATTCGGGTATGGTGAATTTGAGAGCCATTGTGTGAACGTTATGAAATTCCGAACGTGTTTTTTAGCCATTCTTGGTTCACTCGCGCTTTGTAAGACGGTGCCAAGTCCTGTTGAAACGTCCATGGTCTGCCACCGAAATGTTTGTCTGCTCACTGCTCACGGCTTCAAAGTAACCTCCAGAATACTTTCCCGATAATTTTTCGTATTTACCTTGGCGCCAGGCTCGATGAAAACGAATGGCGAGCGCCCATCTGCAGTTACAGCGGCCCAAACCATTACCTGTGGCAGGTGCGGCCAATAAGAGCCAATCGATGACTCAAATTCTCGTATGAAGGGTCGGTCAAATAAACCCTATCGTTTTGGGAGTTTACGAATTGCTTAATTTGAAAAATTTTCTCGTCAGAAAACACAATGTTTGGAAACTGATCGCTTTCGGCCAACCGACGCAACTCCTTCGCTCCCTCAAGTCTAACTTTTTGCTGCTTTGGTGTGAGATCATCCGTCTTTTGGATCTTGTAGGGCTTGACTTTGAGATTAATTTTAAGTATGCGGCGGATGCTATGGATGCTACGTTCAGATATTTTCAGTTCTTTCGCCACTTAATTGGCACTTCATCGGGGATTTCGCTCAAGTCACTTCTTCACTTTTTGAACCATTTCACGTGACGTTGCAGTCTTTTGATGACCACCTCCATGTAGTTTCGCGTTTCTATCAGTATCATTGTAATTAGTAATGGTGCGATAAACCAAAACTTTATTTACTTTAAGTTGTTCGAACCCACGAACAATCGCCGGTTGGGATTTTCCAACCATTACTGATTTTCTTTTTTCGCGTTTACTCTCGGCATAATACTTCCGCGTGCTTGTAAATGCTGGACTAACATTTAGCCAACTAACATACAGATGCCCGTGCAGTTGGTTACACTTCGAGTGCCGGTCCCTGTACATTTTATTGTCGATATGTTTAAAGCAAATGATCTTAGTTCATAATAATCAATAAACACCTACATATGTGTGCAAAAACAATGCACTTCACTAATTCAGATTTTTCCGCCAGGGTAAATGTCCTTCGAGTGTTTGAAATTCCTATGGACACAGGACCGTTTGATCGATGCATAGGAATTCGTTGCGCAGTTCTCAAAAAGCATTTGGCTAAGCGGACTGGCATTTCCGATTGAATACCCATACATAAAACAACGCAGTACACAGTAACTATTCTCATTAGAATTGAAAAAAAAAAATAAAATTAAATAATTAGAATTACATTGAGTGCGTATGTGAATTTTTGATTTTTGTGCGGCAAATGAACTACGCAGAATGTTCGTACACAAAAGTACTCGAGCACAGTTTGCCGAACATGCGGCCGCCATACGAGGCGATAGCAGCTCCGAGGACGAGGAGGAGGAAGGCGATGCATTGCAGGTGAAATCTAATTTGTAAAAAAAATATATTTCCAAAGTAATTACGAGTATGTGCATATTTTTTCTAAAAAAATGAATTCAACAGGGTGAAAATTTCGAATCTATTGACATGGCGTCTTAGTGGCAAAGCCTGAAATTAACCTTACATAAATGTTTGGCTCGGTGATGTAACTGGGTTACATAATCAGATTTGACTCATTGCATTGATGTAATCGATACGTCCTAATTCTATGTTTTTATTGTACCTTAACATTTTATAACAAAGTAAGGCCTGAATTAGTAATTTTTAAGGTAAAGAATAATGGGGTTGGCTTAATGCAGTCATCCGTTTTTGAATTGTCTAGGTTTGCTTTGCTTTGAGTGTTTCTATGCCCAACTGTGCAGTTTGAAGAATTGAATATTTAAGTTTTTCTGTGGTAGGTATGCAACTACTCGTAAATGTATACTATTAGCCCTTTGGGGACGGAGCTGCTCGACGGGCGAGCGTCGCACACTGGGGATTTAGCGGAAGAAAGTCAAATTTGCAACACACCACCTACTACGCAATGTTTAATGGTATTTCTAAATCCCAGAATAGAACCAACAATAAAATCAAAAAGAATTACTAAACTCCGACTTACAGTTTTTTTTTATAGATATGTCAAAAGTATAATTTTTTTATAGTATTGAACTGACTAAGAAAAAACTTCAAAGTCCAAGGTGGTTTTTTTTCCTTTTGCTTGAGCCGACTTCCAATTTTTTATTTTTCATTTAGGGTACGATATTTTTATATATTTTAGCCGGAAGAACAAAGGCTGTGAAGCATTTGATTATCTATTTATAATTAATTTTACGAAAAAAAAAAAAAAATACCAGTCTAACGGTTAGACGCGATAGAAGTGAAACCTTCCGTAAAACAAACTGAGAGAGAATGAGACGAAAACAGCATTAGGGGCGGGATAATTATAGGTTCATTATAATATTGATATAAAGTTCATATTTTATTTTCTTCATTTTATTATTATTCATCCTCAATGTTTTCAATTTCAACAAATGATACGAGTGGCTTATGATAGCTAAAATATGATACAAATGCTTTGGTTTCGATGTTGTCAACATATCTTTGAAATACCGCGTCAATTGTTGTTTTTGATCGTGTTGTCGATTCAGTGCGATTGTTACACATTTTTAAATTGAATGTTGTATTGAGAACGTCAATCAAAGGAACCGCTGTGTCCAATGCAAAATTTACGTTGAAATCACCTCTTAAAATCATTGGAACTTTATCGTATCCGCGATACTTCTGGTGTATACTTTATTAAATTTTCGTGAATGAATTCCGTGATGCTATTTATTGATTTTGGTTCTCCGTCACCTTTGGAAAATGTGTAAACAGTAAGCAAACTTTATTCAAATATTTTCCCTCATTTTTGCATCAGTAAAATTAAACAAACGCCGTAGCCGAATGGGTTGGTGCGTGACTACTATTCAGAATTCACAGAGAGAACGTCAGTTCGAATCTCAGTGAAAACACCAAAATTAAGAAAAACATTTTTCTAATAGCGCTCACCCCTCAGCAGGCAATGGCAAAACACCGAGTGTATTTCTGCCATGAAAAAAAGCTCCTCATAAACATATCATAAAAAAAAAAAAATAACTGTATAAAAAAATTTTTTTTCTTGTGATTCGAACCAAGGATTTTGGATCGGAAGCTCACATTGCTAGTCGCTCGGCTACCGCGCCATGCTGTCGGCGCTGGCCTAAAAGTTATTTAGTTCGTCGCTACGTTTATATCAACATATAATATAACGCTTCGTAGCTAAATAACTTTTAGGCCAGCGCCGACAGCATGGCGCGGTAGCCGAGCGGCTAGCAATGTGAGCTTCCGATCCAAAATTCTTGGTTCGAATCACAAGAAAAAATAAAAGTTATTTAGTTCGTCGCTACGTTTATATCAACATATAATATAACGCTTCGTAGCCAAGAGGGTCGCTATTTCCGTTTCACTTTTTCTCAAATCACTCCCAACGATTCTAAAGAAGTTTTCACTTCAAAAAAATCATATTCCTTCATATTCTTGGATCTGCAAGTTGAGCCACATTTACCTACGGTCAGAAACTAGTATCAACGTGTTCCTTAATAGTGTCTCTTTCAGTTTTAATCAATTTCAGGTGCCACCAGGTGCTACCAGGCGCCACTGATTATTTTTTGGCAATGATAATAACTAAACGCTTTCTAGTGTGTGCATAATGATAACGAAACACTTTTAATTTTGTTTTAACATTTTGAGGGTAATTCAGAATTATGAACTTACATGTATCCTGTGCGTAAATATTTGCTGGCTTATATTAATAAACAAAAAAAAAAAAAAAATTAAAATTTATGAATTTTAAAAAACATTGTTCTCGATTTGTGTTTTTGTTTTTTGTTTGATTGTTTTTTAAAATTTTTTTTTTAAATAGTTTTTAAACATGTTCTTTTCATACACAAATATAAACAACTTCGTTAGTAGTAAAAATGTAAATATTTTTTGGGATGCATACTTTTTTCCGCATCTCTGTACAAAAATCCCCAGTGTGCGTCGCTGAGGACGAGTGGCATTGGAGTGCGCAGTAAAGAAAATAAACACGTTCAATATTGTAAAAATTAAGGCTTTATTTAACACATAAAATCAAAAACGGATTTCACTTCCACTTGACGAAGTAATGCCGTCCTCTTCCGTCTTATCAGATTCAAAGTAATATTCGTCAGAAGCGTCACAATCGAACGTATCATCTCTAGATCGCTTAGCCATCGTGCGTAGGAAAAAATATAAAATGTATAATAAGCCTCTGGCAGTGAAATTCGTTCTGACTCTACCGTCGTCTCACATCGTAAGTTTACATTATAAGCAAGATAAGATTTCATCGCTAATGGCCCCTAATGTCTCTGAATGAAAAAGTGACTCTTTTACTAAACCTATGCCTATTTTATCGCTCAGAATGAAAGCCTTGAAGCTACGAATTAATTTGGGCGGCTATATGCCGACACTCGTCCCCAAAGGGTTAATAAAGGATCTTTCAAAAGTGACGCCTGGATGTCAGTAGCGAATAATTGCGAATTGAATTAGACGATACCTTTTTTTGATGTGTCTTTGGCATTTGTCAACTGATGCCTTCCACTTCAATTCAACCGGGCTATTCGGGACATGTTCTTCGATTTCGATGTAACTCAAATATGTTGCTCTCTGGTCAAAATAAGGAGACACGTATTTTTTTGTTCACCCGAAAAAATTTTTTTTCAAGAGTTATCGGCAATTTTGTTTTTCGGCTCAAAATCGATTTTTTTAATTATATAAGAAATTTTTTTTTTTAAATGCCCATAACTTAGTCAAAAATGAACCGATTTTAATAATTCTGGGTTCAAAATGATCGTCATTACTTACACGAGCGACTTCATGTAGTCAATTGCAAAAAAGTAGTTGAAAATTTTTTATTTAGCAAAAAAGAAAAAAATTTGAAATTTTTTCGAAATTTAATATTTCAAAAAGTGTATTTTGTTTTTTTTTCATAACTTTTTCCAAATGAAGAGGACACCTCGAACTTCAATTGAGCTGAATGCCCAGTAGCTAAAATGAGTTGTTTTTGAGTAATGAATTTTTGAGTAAAAAACCTGTTTCGCACTTTTTGTTTTTTGCAAAATAAAAAATTTTCAACTACTTGTTTGCAATTATTTCTTCATGAAGTTGCTTGTAATGGCGATCATTTTGAACCCACAATCAATGAACAACATATTTTAAAATTCGGATTTTTTTGGTGGAAATAATCGTCCGAATGAGTCGAAAATTTAAAGATTGCTGAAAAAATGTCAAACAACTGGTTCTGTCGGGAATAGACAAAGGATTGACAAAGCACGCACTGGACGTTCTGTTGCGAATATTAGAGCTGTAGCGTCATGTGGTGCTAAACAATCTTCAACATCTATAGTATATCTCGATTTTTAACAATTATTCAATATTTCTAATAGAGTACTTCGCTCTTATAATCAATTTTATGTTGAAGATCTCAGATCTAATTACCTTGAAATTGAAATTTGAATTGGTGAGAGAGAGATTTGGTGGCTCCTAAAACACTCAGGCTAAAAAAGCCCATTGTATTTAGAGCTATGAAAAGAGGGTAGATAGTCAAGGAGTGAAGGAGAAAAGTATCAGATAGAAAGAGATAGGAAAGAATAGAAGCAGAGGCAAAGGTAGTTAGTTCTGCGAGAATTTTCCAGATTCTTTGGTAAATCTGTAAATATCCTCCAGTTTTAGAGAAGGAATATTACTCATTCTCACGACATCGGAACCCAAAACTCGTAGGCAGGACACTCATCGAGAAAGTGCTCAGTGCTATCCGCCTCCTCCAAGCAAGTTAGGCTCATTGGGCGATTCCAATGGTGGTCATATGCTGACCCCATGGGTTGTATCCTGTAATAATACCGACCATCAACCGAATGTCTTTCCTTGCAAGTTTTAGTAGAAAGTTTGACAGTTTTCTGTTCGGACTTGTCACAAAACACTTTGCAGTTCTGCAGCGTTCTAGACCGGACCATCGCTCTTTATATAAATTACATACATAACCGCAGATCCAATTCATGATTCCTGCGGAACTGATGGCCGGAGCCAATACGGCCCGTGTGGGGGAACCGCTGATCCACGGTTGGCCAATTCATCGGCAATTTCAATTTCCTTGAACACCGGGGTGTCCTGGAACCCATATAAGTACAAGCCTGTTATGTCTTGCGACAGAATTAAGCTTCATCTTACATTCTTGAACAATTTTGAGGTTTGCTTCATGTTCTCCAGGGCCGTCAGTGCAGCCTGACTGTCACTGAAAACTCTAATCTGTTTCCCGCTCCATCTCCCCTCGTTTATCCATTCGGCTACTTTCCGTTTGGAAAGCAGTTGTCATTTCCCCCATAGCATAGTGATACTTAATACTATCGTTTAAGTACCATCCGGCTCTAGACGCTATTTCATTTTTGGACCCAACGGTAAAGAAAATATCCCTCAAACCTCCCTGTATGCATTCTGGATTGCTCCATTGCGTGAGCATCAAATTTCCTTCCAAATAAAACTATGAGTATCAGGTCTTCTTTAGGTGCCAAAAACCGTGGATACCGCTCAGATAGCAACTTAAAGATTTCTCTGTGCCCCGAAGTTCCGTCTTCGTGCCAGATACCATATTTATGGTATACATTGTTTTTATTGCTTCCTGCTGTATTCAAGGGGAGCAAATCAAACATAGCATTTAGAGCATTCCGGGGGTTGTACTCATGACACCCGTAATGCATAAACCTACACCTCTTTGCAGCCTGAATAGTTCCCGGAGTGTGAACTTAACCGTGCTCCGTCGCCACCAAACCACAGAGGTGTAAGTGATGATTAGTCTGGTAAGAGCTGTTTATATCCATAGGACCACAACAGGCGGTAAACATTTAAATGATGTAATTTTTCGCATTGCTAAGAGTCGCATTTTGAATAAAAATATTGAAACTTGAAAAATCTAAATATTTTATATACCATAATTAGTTAGAAAAAGTACATAGTCTTAAGCACACATCTACACTAACAAATATAAGGTAAACAATGCCATTTTCTATATAAAACATATAATATTTGTACACAGCGACCCAAGAGTTGAATCAATATAAAATTAGGTTCAGCTTCATTATTTTCATAACACATACAGTCTGTTCAATAGGAGCGTGACCGCCATAGCTTAGAAACTATTTGCCCCTTCGCTTCTATCGAAGTGCATTGTATCATCATAACCATCATAGTTCTTCGAGCTCCGTTGAGGAACATTGAGCCAAAGCAAAACTTGTCCACTCCGTTCTGTTCCCTACTTTTGCTTTTACTTGCTGCCACGTCATATTTTTTCCCCGCTTTTATTTCACTTTCGATGCAACGGTGCCATAAGCCCCTAGGCCTGCCTCGGTTTCGCTGACCCTGGGGATTCCAGTCTAGTGCCTGCCTGCTCCCTTTCATAGTATAGGGTGATCAATTAAGAGGAGTTTTTTTCATTTGCGTTTTTTTTACAAATCGCGCGCGAGTTGTGGCAAACTGTCATCGTGGATTTGTTGAACAGCGTTTGGCATTTCATCATGGAAAGACTCACACCGCAACAACGTCTACAAATTGTTCAACTGCAATAAGCAAAATTGCCGTATTTGGGATGAAGAGCAACCAGAACAGGTTCAAGAGCTACCTTTACACCCAGAGAAAACAACGGTCTGGTGTGGTTTATGGGCTGGTGGAATCATCGGTCCATATTTTTTCAAAAATGATGATGGCCGCAACGTAACTGTGAAGTCCGAGGTCTATGCTGATAAACCAGCTACGATTGAAGCTCTGGAAGCCAACATTACGCGTGTTATTCACGACATACCAGTCGAAATGCTCGAACGAGTGATTGAAAATTGGACCTTCAGAATGGACCACCTTAAGCGTAGTTGCGGCCAACATTTGAATGAAGTCATATTCAAAAAGTAAATGTCAAAGAATGTCTTTTCAAATGATAAATAAAGGTTTTGAACATAATTTACATTTTTGTTTTTTTTTTAACTATTGAAAAAAGCACCTCATGATTGATCACCCTATATATGGCCGAGCCACCTCCACTTTGCGCTCTCTGATTTCTTGCGCGAGTGGTTTTTGTTTGCATCGTCGGTGTAAGTCGGTGTTCGATATGCAATTGTCTGGCCACCAAATGCGGATGTACCTCAGGCTGCGGTTTACCTACACCTGCAGCTTGTGAATGGTTTCTGCGGATAGAGGCCGTGTTTCACAAGCTTAGAGCAAGACAGACTTAACATTTGAATTAAGGATTCGAAGTTTGGTGTGCCCGCTGATTTGCTTGGACAGCCACACTGGTCTGAGTTTAGCAAATGCGTTTCTTGCTTTCTGCAGCCTTGTGAAAACATTACTTTTGCATCCCCCATCTGCCGTGAATTGGCTTCCAAGTTATTGAAAGCCGCTCACTTTGTCAGTGCTGCTCTCTGCAGTAGTGAAGGCCGCGTCATTCGCTTTTATAGCTAAATATTTTGTTTTCTTTACATTGACTTTGAGTCCTGCAGTGGGCTCCAAACTAGCCGAATTTGTTTTGATAACTGCGTGACTGTCCATATCTGTTTTTCTTTGAGTTTTTACTTAATCTATTGAACATCTTCAATAGGGTTGGTATTAGGCGACTGTGAAGGCCAATCCAATATTTCAATTCCATTTTGCCGTTTCCACTCTACACACTTTCGGCTTTGATGGTTGTAATCGTTGCCTTTTTGTAAAATCCAAGCTTGTCTACTGCTTCCAAATATCTGCGCAGCTAAAGATAGCAATCTTTCTTGGCAAATTTTATTCATCAAAACTGCATTCAAATGGTCGGTAGGTTTAACAGTTCGCTGAAATTGTCGATTATCGGCAGTACACCAAGACCGACGTACGCAATTATAGGCCCTTTTTTTGGTGGGTGAGGTAAGGTTCAGAAAATCTTCGCACTTTGACCGTCGTCTACTGCGACGAGTGGTATGACACTAAAATAATCCTCCTCCTCCTTTGGAGAGACTCCCTTCCCGGAACTTTATCGTGTGCTATTTCAAAAACACTATGGCCTCAATACGATAGAAACAGGACGCTTAAGGTGATGAGATTTCCCCGCCATTCAATTTCCAAACTCACTGCGGTGTTCACTGGTCACTAGGTGATCGGTACTCATGCGAAGAAGCTTGGACTTCGGTACAACCCCTATTGCAGAAGCTGAGGGGATCCTGCAGAGAAAGAGACTATTGAGCACTTTCTCTGCAAATGTCCGGCTCTGGCGGCTAGACGCTTGAGATTCTTTAGCGTGCCCTTTGGGGATGACTTGAGGAAATTCTCCAGCAGATCTCTCTTCTCTCCTCCACTACATCAACAGCACTGGATGGCTGTAGATGGTTTGTCTTCCCTAAATTGTCCGCAGGTAGTGGTGCACATTATGGTATCAAATCGGCACGTAAGTGCTACTTGTAGTGTACCTGTGGTACTCTTGTCATCAAACCCACCTACCGACCTAATACATTTGTCCAGTAAAGTTCTGAATTTGCCTTAGCCGATGCAAGTCTTTTTTAATGGGTGATAATGAGAGTGATGAAGTTCTTTCAATGTGCTCCGGAATTTGAGGTTTTCTCCACGTAAACATTCTCGATAGTGTCTTTTGACACATTAATACTGCTTTTCCTTAAAAGTGATTCAGCTTCACGCAATGATGAGTTCGGCTTTGTCACAAAGAAATCAATGGTGTTGTTGTTCTTGTTGTTGTCGTGGTAGCATAAATATTCCCCATACATATAGGGGGAATGCTGCTGAAGTGACAGTCCTTGACAGAATATAAATCCGGGTCGTTCTGGCTATGTGCAGGGTGGGCCATATAGCGTTTGCTTCTTGAACTACCTTTTTTTTGAGAATGGTAACACAAATGACATGTCAAATGTGTTCATAATTTACTTAAAGGTTCTACATTTACGAAATGGGACGCTATACGCTTGAACAAAATTGGGAAATATTGAAAACCTATTTCCAAAGTGGTGAGTCTTCTTCTTCTTCCGCGGTTACAGTAAATGGCGAGCGTTACCGAGACATGCTCAACGAGTTTTTGTTTCCAAAAATTGAAGAGGATGACATGGACGACATTTGGTTTCAACAGGACGGTGCAACTTGTCACACTGCCAAAGTTACACTCGAACTTTTGGCTACCGTTTTTGAAAACCGAATAATCAGCCGAAATTCCGATATCAATTGGCCGCCTCGGAGCTGTGATTTAAACCCATTGGACTATTTTTTGTGGGGAGCCGTTAAGGACAAATGCTATGCGAACCATCCGGAGACGATTGATGCTTTAAAACACGAAATCGAAGTTGCCATTCATGAAATTGGAACCCAAACAATCGAAAATGTGATTAAAAATTGGGTTGATCGAATGGCCTACTGTAAAGCCAGTCATGGCAGTCATTTGAACGATATTATTTTTCATTCATAAATGACAATTTTCAATCTTCAAAATAAAAAAAAAGTTTGAAAAAATATTGATTAGTTTTTTTTTTATAGCCAAATCAAAAAGCAAATTTTACATGGCCCACCCTATACAACCGACTGTCGTGGGAACGAACGAACAAATCAATTATCTTTTGATCTTGCTTTGGAGATGTATTTTTTGGTCCTTGTCCGGGGAAGTCCCCAACGTTTTTAACTTCGATATACCATTTCATTCATTTTTTTATGAACGTCTTCGAATTCTTCGTATATTTGCACGATGCACGAGACATTTAAAGCGTGTATATAGGATAGGAATACATATTTCATAGGAGGAGCTCATTTTGTAAAAACAACGTAGGCTTTCTAAATTTCTGAAAAAAACTGTCAAATTGCGCAACTCGTACTGCGAAAAGGATACGCCTGTTCAGCGACATTTAAATTTCTTTTTTCTTAATCGAACTCTAAGTTTGAATTTCGCTGATCACGCTTCTATATGACAGACTGTATATATGCAAAGACATATGTATATCATTGACCAGTAATTCCAAAATTGAATATTAAATTCTTCTCTTTACAGAATATTTTTCTTTTTCAATCGCATTAAATTTTTTTGCTTTGCCTTTCAAACAAAGTAATTTTTTTATTCAACCAACTCATGCAGTGGTTTGTTCATTAGGGTGTACGAAACCCTGTTTTGAAAACATGCAGCTGCTAAAAAATTAAAGACATGTGCATATTTTGTATTTTGAGCGTTGAAAATCGCAACACGTTTTTATTTTGGAACATTTTTCTGGATATTTTCCAAGTTTTCTTTTTGCCAATATCACATAAAACATGCATATACTATTGTGCAAAACATAAGCAACGTTTTTGCTATAGCTAAAAGTTAGCCGTTAACTTTGTTTTAGTCGAAAGATTTTTTATAATTTTTTAATTAATAAAAATTTTAATTAATAAACTTTTTGCAAGCCAAATTTTCTAAGGTTTTGGACAGGCTGTTTTCAAGTAACAGAAAGAATCAGTTTTTTAAGCAAGACTACTAATTTTTTTTTATTCGTAGATTTGTGAAAGAAATTAGCCTGAATATGTTACGGAAGTATGCAATTTAATATATTGAAAAACATTGCTTCTCTACAAGACAATGCTGAGCACTTTCTACAAAAAATCCAACACATTTACAAGTACTTTTTATTAGTCTCTAATACATGCGCATTATCAGAATGTCATATACAACATTTTTTAATGGGGAAATGAAATGCTTCATTTGATATTCCTTCCCCTTGTCGATGTGACTTCTATTTATCTTTTACCAGTAGCAATTTCATATAAGTGAAAAATATATCTACTGTACTTTAAACGGCAAGGCAACTCATTTGTGTGCTTATAATTTGGCTACTCTGAAAAAAGTAGTAGTGTGAAATTTTTCTAACCGAATGAGTAGATGCTTGGCTAACATTTAAAAATTCGTGAGCTCGAATTTTCGTGGATGGAACGCCGAATTGATATATAAAGGTTTTCTAATGAAAACAAGAAATATAAATTTTATATATTTCTAAATAAAACATTTTATGATAACGAAATTGAGGAGTTTTTGTCATCAGTGCTGATTATTTTTTACTAAAATGAGAAGCTTGTGTCATTAGTGCTGATTACTTTTTGAAAACGAAAATGAGTAGTTTGGCCCATCAGTGCTGATTACTTTTTGTTAACGAAAATGAGTAGTTTGGCCCACCAGTGCTGATTACTTTTTGTTAACGAAAATGAGTAGTTTGGCCCATCAGTGCTGATTACTTTTTGTTAATAAAAACGAGAAGTATGATTATTAGTGCTGAGAAGTTTGTGATGACAATAATGAGGAGTTTAGTTGTCAGTAGTTATTACATTGTAAGCCTTTCGAGCCTTTAGAGCGTAGTATATCCATATATTTTTCAGTTATAAGAAAAGAGAGATAGAATATCACACCGCCAAGGGGAAGCTATCAGAACTTTCCCATGGCTAGAACGAAAATGTGTAGTTTAATGAGGATAGTGAAGATGATAATATAAGTGCTTATATGATAGTCAGCTGCCTTGTAGCGATTATGTTCTGCACACTATTGCACATATACATATGTATGCATGTATGCCTTTCATTTTCACCGCTCTTTTCCTACTACGTACTTACGTGTTTTTGTACTTTTTGCAGATTTTGCAAGCATTTTGAATTTTGTAAACTAATCCATTTTGGTATTTTTGATGATTTTTGTTTTTTTCGCCGCTGTTATTTGTTATCCTCTGGTGGTCCACAAACGAAAAACTATTTACAAAACTTTTGGCACAAATAATGCAAACACCAATTGCTGAAAATTTATATTTAATTTAAATGAAATTGATTTCATTATGTGGTTCGGTGCTAAAAAACCGCCGTCTCATTAAAATTCCGCATAAACGGAATCATTTTTGAAATATTGAAATACAAAAAAAAAAACATACATAAAAACTCATAAATGGCCACCGACGCCGACGAAGCGCAGCGGCGACGCGAAGAATGCGAACGCAAAGCCCGACGCGGGGAGATGGATCCTCGTTTGGAGTTCACATTCCAACTGTTAATCGACGCGACGCAACTGCCACGGCATCAACTAATGGACTACATATTCGAGGGCGATATGGTGCGTATTCAAAAGAAGTAACAAACTCACATCAAATAGAAAGTAAATTAGAGAAAAATTATTTTTGCAAATTTTTAGTATTTTTATACCAAATGCATAAATTTATAAGGGTTTTATAATGTTAATGGCTACCAAAAAGACACTTTTTCGGGTCGCTCAAATACGAAATTTTTGGTTACTGCCTCATTTTCAGGATTTCTGAATGCTCTTCCGGTTGACCTCTTTGTGTGGTAATTTGCTAGAATTAAGTGAAAGAAAATTTGAAAAATAGGTATGTACAGACATATACAAGGTCAAGTCCAAAATAAACAAAACTGAAGACAAGACAAAAAGCTTTTCACAAGAGCTTTCAGGTCATTGACTGGAACGCCCTTCAGGATGTCGGTATACACCTTTTCCATGGCCTCTACGGACGCAAAACGTTTTCCGTTCATAGCCAAATGCAATTTTTAGAATAGGTAGAAGTCACAGGGCGGCCGCCGTAGCCGAATGGGTTGGTGCGTGATTACCATTCGGAATTCACAGAGAGATCGTTGGTTCGAATCTCGGTGAAAGCAAAATTAATAAAAACATTTTTATAACAGCGGTCGCCCCTCGGCAGGCAATGGCAAACCTCCGAGTGTATTTCTGCCATGAAAATGCTCCTCATAAAAATATCTGCCGTTCGGAGTCCGCTTGAAACTGTAGGTCCCTCCATTTGTGGAACAACATCAAGACGCACACCAGAAATAGGAGGAGGAGCTCGGCCAAACACCGAACAGAAGTGTACGCGCCAATTACACTAGTTTACACCAAAAATGGTCCTCCACCAAAAGGCGTTTTTTAAACTAATTTGAGGTCGCTGAAACCAAAAATGAATTTTATTTTTTTTTTCAAAGAACGGTTTCCGAGATATTCCCAAAAAACCTGTTTTTTGGGCAATAGTGCAGTTATTACTTGCAATCTCGAAAACAGTGCGCGCCATTTCTTTGAAGTGCATCAATTTCGAAAGGCACATACATAACCTACATGGCAATACATAATTTGTGTCAATGGAAGTCGTAGTTTTCGCAAAACAGCTGTTGAAACTTGAAAAAAGGCATTTTTGACGTTTTTTACTAAATTATCAAAGGAACAAAAAATTGGTTTATATCGACATAAGATAGGTTTTCTGAAAGACAATTTTCTCACCTACATTTGAAGTCTAAGTTTGTCTGAATCGACGAAAAATTGTAGAAGTTATGACCCATAAAGTCAACACGTGTGATTTTGCAGCTTTTGACTTGGCTATGTTTGAGGTCGAAAATACGTTTTTACTCTCGAACTTCTTCTTTTATGTTGCACGGAATCTTCACGAAGTTGCATCCAGCAGTAGTCGCTCATCATTCCTTGATCCCAAAAGCCCTCATAACGCTTTTCAATCGTAGCAATATCTTGATGAAATCGCTCGCCTTGTTCATCCCTTTCAGCCACCAAATTCGGAGGAAAATATCCAAATGACGGTGAAGTAGGTGCATTTTTAACGACATGCGAGCACCTGTTGACAAAAACAAAGTTAATTGTAAATTTTCCAATAATTTTCCAATCAATTTATATGATAAATATATTTTGGAGTATGTACGTTTTACAATACTAACCAATAGTTTTAAAGTATTTCATCATTGATGAATCAATTGACGGTCGTTGTTGCTCCTGTTGTTTCCCAAGAATCCATGAACAACTTTTTGGAAAGCTTTCCAAGCTTTAGTTTCGGAACTGTCAAGGCATTGTTGAAATTCTGTGTCCGTAAACAATTTCTTTATCTGTGGACCGAAGAATATACCCGCTTTGATTTTCTCTGTTGATAATCTTGGGAACTTGGTTTTCAAGTATTTAAGGGCTGTGTTTTCCGGTTTTTTTGTCAAAGCTTTCACAAAATTCTTCATTAGCCCAAGTTTTATATGCAAAGGGGGGAAAATAACTTTTTTTTTCTCAACAAGTGCTTTTTTGGTAACGTTGTTTTTTCCCACGACATGCTCCATACGCTTCGGCCAAACTTGTTGAGTGAAATGTTCGTCATCCGCTCTGCTATCCCAAAGACACAAAAAACAACTGTATGTGGTATAGCCACCCTGCAGACCAGTCAGTAGAGCGACAACTTTTAAGTCACAGCATATTTTCCAGTTATACGAACTGTAGTCAATTAATTGAAGTAGCTCTTTCATTGTCTCATAAGTTTCTTTGACATTCGTAGAATGAGCAACGGGGATCGATGGTTTCTTGTTGCCTTTGTGCAGTAAGACAGCCTTAACACTATACTTGCTACCATCAATGAATAGACGCCACTCATTTGGATCATGAGTTTCTCCAAGTGCCGTAAACAACTTATTAACATTATTGCTGTAGCAAAAATTTTCTGTTTTTGAGAAATACTGTTCGAAATTTTTATTGCGGTTTCGGTAATACGTTACGTTAGTACCTGATTTCAAATAACCGCGTTCCTGTAGACGTGAAGCTAGGAGTTCTGATTTTTCTTTCGATAAGTTGAGATCACGACATAAATCGTTTAATGCTCTCTGATTAATTGGCTCTGCCTTCTGACTCGATGTGCTTGGGGAGCTGCCGACACTCGAAATCGAAGCTGTTATTCCTTGAGAACTGAGGGACTCTGCTTTTGGTGTTGGTGGTTCACGTTTTGGATATTGGGTAGAATGTGGTGCGGTTTTTGTCACTGATGACACTTCGGGATACGTAGCTTTGCTATATTTTCCTCCTCGAAGTTTAGTCAGGCAAAAATAGCAATCACTCACATGATCAATAGGATTCCTCCACTCAAATGGCTTACCAAAAGATAAGTATGACCGTGAGCCTTTGGTAAATTCGTTCAAACGTGCAGAACATGTAGCGCAGACAGAGTTTGGAGTCCACGTTTTGTCCATATCTTTTGCTCATAAACCAAAATATTGCTCGTAAGCTGCTACTAAATGCGTGGTCAGCTTTTTTCGAGCACTTTCTTTGAAGATATATAAACCACAAATAAAACAGAATTTATCTGGTGCGTGCTTGCACATTTCAGTGTATTTTCTTATAACACAGATCTAAACAAAGAAAAACGAAGTAAGTTCTGCTCTAGTGCAAGGCGCAATCTCAACTGCCCGATCGCCTGACGGACTTACGAAAGGAGCCTGTATAATTTCATCATCTCATTATTCTATTGCTCTCTTTCTTTCACTTATGTATTCCGCGCCTTACGACCAGATCTTACTTGACAACAGAGTCCGTCTCTTTTCCTCTGTCGTCGTGCACAAATTTATACTTGCAGAAATATGGCGCCACCGAAAATTGTATACAGACGTACAATGGTCATACCTACAAGGTCATACCTTTTATTTAGCTAGAATTGGTACAATGGGCAAATAAGCCTATTCTGCGACATATAAATATATATATATAAATATATATATCTATTGTATTTGTATGAAACAAATATTGTTTTTAATTATAGTGAGCCTAAGAACAGTTATTTTGCGTGACTCAATACTGGCTGGCATGATTTACTTTTGTTCGAAACCGTATTGTATACATCAAAAGGATATATGACAGACGATGAAATTGTCTTCATTCAAATAATATGTTATAACTTCTACAATTTTTCGTCGATTCAGACAAACTTAGACTTCAAATGTAGGTTAGAAAATTGTCTTTCAGAAAACTTATCTTATGTCGATATAAAAAAATTTTTTGTTCCAGAAAAAAGTTAACAAACTTTGATAATTTAGTAAAAAACGTCAAAAATGCCTTTTTTTAACTTTCAACAGCTGTTTTGCGAAAACTACGACTTCCATTGACACAAATTATGTATTGCCATGTAGGTTATGTATGTGCCTTTCGAAATTGATGCACTTCAAAGAAATGGCGCGCACTGTTTTCGAGATTGCAAGTAATATCTGCACTATTGCCCAAAAAACAGGTTTTTTGGGAATATCTCGGAAACCGTTCTTTGAAAAAAAAAAATAAAATTCATTTTTGGTTTCAGCGACCTCAAATTGGTTTAAAAAACGCCTTTTGGTCGAGGACCATTTTTGAAAGTGAAAAATTGTAAACTAGTGTTATTTATGTATTTATTTTTTTTAGAAGTCACAGGGAGCCATATCAGGCGAATGCGCTGAGTGATTGCTGGTTAAAATGCGATTTCTAGTCAAAAAATCAGTCACAAGGGGGGATCGATGAGTTGGTGCATTATCATGCAATAAGCTCCAGTTTCCTCCTTCGCGGTATTCAGGGCTAATTCGACGAATGCGATGCAACAAACGCTTCAAAACACCAAGATAGAAAATTGCATTGACAGTTTGGCTCGTTGGTACGAACTCCTTGTGGACGAATCCCTTGGAATCGGAAAAACAAATGAGTATCGACTAATTTTTGGCTTCTCCTCACGCGATTTTTTGGGTGGTGGCTCGTCTGGAGCCTTCCATTGGGCACTTTGACGCTTAGTCTCAGGTTCATGTTGGAACACTACGTTTCATCATCAGTTACAATGTTGTAAAGGAAGTTCGTGTTTTTTCTCGCCTTTTTAATGACGTCTTTCGAATGTTGAATTCTGAGCAATTTTTGGTCCTCAGTTAACTTGTGCGGAATGAAACGTGCACAGACCTTTCGTAAGCTCAAATGATCAGTTAAAATTCGATAAATCGATGTTTTGGAGATATTCAACTCCGATTCCATGAATTTCAACGATGATTTCAATTCATTTTTGATAAATTTACCAACAATTTCGATGGAGTTTTCGGTGATTACTGATTTTGTCATTTATGTCCTCAAAACCATCTCTGAAACGTAGAAACCACTCACGAACTCTGGCACGAGATAGACAATCATCGCCATAAATTTTTTTCATCAATTCAAATGTTTCGGTAAACGTTTTACCGATTTTAAAACAAAATTTGATATTAGCTCTTTGTTCGAAACTCATTTTTGTACCGATGACACAAACATACTGACACTTTAGACACAATAACTTCGCTTCCATTGAACCGAATGTCACCAAACTTTCACTGGAAGTC
Organism: Anastrepha obliqua; assembly: GCF_027943255.1. Classification (NCBI taxonomy): domain Eukaryota; kingdom Metazoa; phylum Arthropoda; class Insecta; order Diptera; family Tephritidae; genus Anastrepha; species Anastrepha obliqua. The sequence continues at coordinate 18,295,111 of NC_072892.1, forward strand.
AGCTGGGGATGACCTTCTAATACTAGAGATGTAACTCATTAAAAAGATGGCGCCATCAAAAACATTTTTATGTGCGTCATTTGTATTTATTTTGGACTTCATTTTGTATATAATATATCTAAAGTTCTAAATATACTCAAATTTTACAAGTGTTGGGGGTCCGAAAACTAATGTCGTTTCTACACATGTCAATGCGCTTATCGAGTGTAGCGATATGCTCCAAGTTATGAAATAAAATGTAATGGTTGCCAAAAATTATTTAATTTAACGGAGCTCTCGAATTACCCTTAAAAATAAAAATACCCTTACCTTGTATTGAAAACTTCGCTTAATTGGGCGATCCCGAATTATACATATGTATGTATGTATTGCAGCATTTGTTCTTTTATCTACTTAGGAGGGCAGAACAAAGAAAAACATGTTCACATATTATATTTAGAGGCAACGTGTTCTCCGTTTATAAACCAAAGCAACAACGATGATGATGTGTTAGCATTTCTCGATACCCCATGTCAACTATCTCTACCGATCAAACATATTACACCGAATGAAATTCGCTCTGAAATTAAAAACCTGTGTAGCAACAAATCTCCTGGATATGATAAAATTGACGCCAAAGTAGCCAAGTGTTTGCCGAAAAAAGGAGTTATGTTCTTAACTCTGTTATATAACTCAATATTAAGATTAAACTATTTTCTTACGCAGTGGAAGTGCGCCGAAATAGTTATGGTCCTTAAACCGACAAACATAAACCGTTGACGTTGGCTGACGTGTAAACACGTGTTTTCGGCTACTCAGTGTTTTTATTAAAAATAATTGATAAATTGTGCAGTATTAACCGCAACTCTGTAATTAATGTGATTCTGCGTGCTACCTGTCGTAACTAACACCTGTATCTATTCTTCTACACTCTGTTCCTGTAATTATGGGACCAAAAAAGTTAAACGTAGAAGTGGCATACTGTGGCAAGTGCTCTGTAATTGTCCGCGAGGGAACATCTAGTATTCAATGCTCAGATTGTCGTCTCTGGTTTCATCATAAATGTACCAATCTCTCAACCGCTGATTTTAGGAATCTGGCAAATCGTATTAAGAAAGGTGAAGCGGCCTGGCATTGCTATCCGTGCGAAAGTGAGGTTAGCGTCCGCACGTTCGGCGATCTATTAGAGGAGGACGACAAACGGGATCCGATGGGCAATCTCGATAGTCTGCTGGATAAACACTTTGTGCGTTTCACCAAGCAGTATGAGCAAAAATTTGAGGCCTTTAGGTCCGAAATTACAAGCAATCTGGCAGACATCAGAGCAGAGGTTAGTAAGCTGTCCCAACAAAATGTTAACCTCTCCAATAAATGCTCAAAAATTGATGACAAGTTAACGTTAGTCGAGAATAAGATTAACTCCCATGTAAGCTTACCGGCATCCAATGAAGCAGTTTTCGTAGAGCTGAGCGAACGTAAACGCCGCGAGGCTAATGTCATTGCGTTCAACGTCCCTGAATCATCTAAAGCAACTGGAAAGGAGCGGCTGGAGGATGATAGATCAAGTCTGTCATCTATCCTGCCACCAGAGTTATCTTGTGACTCAACTGGCCTAAAACTTCGTAGACTGGGACGACACACACCAGGTCGTTCCCGTCCACTACTTGTAGTGACCCCAACTGCAACGGATGCACTCACCTTACTCAAAAGTAAGCCAGCTGATGGTAACACCACGATATCTTTCAAACCGGATCTCACTCCAATACAGCAGGAATATCTGAAGAGCTTACGCTCTGACCTTGCCTCCCTTGAGAAGGATGGTGATTTGAGCAAGACAATAAAATATGTGAATGGCATACCGAAAATAGTAACAAAGAATTTTCGTTCGATCAGAGAGGAGGAGGAAAGTGACAAATCTCACCGTCTACTACCAGAATGTTCGCGGTCTACGCACAAAACTCTGTGAATTTCTCAAAGCCACGTCAATTAGTCACTACGATATCATCTGCATCACCGAAACCTGGCTACAGCCCGCTATACATGACGGTGAAGTACTGGACCCCACTTACAACATCTATCGCAGAGATCGTAACCAGGCAACGAGTGGTTGTCAGCGTGGTGGAGGTGTGCTCATAGCTACAAAACGGCACATTCAGGTAGAATCGATTCAAATCAAGGAAAACAATATTGAGGAACTCTTTATTAAAATTAAGATTAACAATGGCAATCTTATTTTAGGCTGTGTCTATATACCGCCACATACCATGTACGAAGCCTATCACACGCACTTATCTGCTATTTCTTCTCTTTCCGATAGCTTCCAGAATGCCAGTCTATTGGTCCTTGGTGACTTCAACATGGCAAGTATCTCACCCAGAAATGAATGCACGAGATTGTTATACGACAGCTACTCTACATCCGGATGCAAGCAATGCAATCGTGTATTCAATGAGCAGGGAAACTTACTCGACTTTTGCTTCAGCAACACCAACACAATTCCGTATGGAACTGTTGCTCTGGTTCCTGAGGACAAGTATCACCCGGCCCTAGCCTGTCAGCTCAACTTCCAGCCTAGCTTAACACCGGTCGGTATCCCTAACTATGCTTTCAAGAAGGCGGACTATGCCAGCTTGAATGTCTTTTTTATGAGAACCAATTGGACAGATTTGTACCAGCAAAAATCTGTTGATGATAAACTGCGTTGGCTCTACAACATTATTCAGGAAGGTGTTACCCAATTCGTGCCGGTTTACTTCAGCAAACCCAGTAGATTTCCACCTTGGTTTTCTAGGGAATTAACTGAGAAAATCATCCTGAAAAAAGCAGCGCACGCACAGTATAAAAAACAGAAAACCAGGCGAAACTACATACTCTTTAGTAACCTGAGGCAAGAGTGCAAAAATCTCTGCAACATGTGTTATAATGCGTATGTTGATAGGGTAGAAGGGTCACTGAAAGGTGATACCAAGGCGTTCTGGAATTATATCAAGGATAAGAAGCGAGGAAACAGTGACATTCCAGCATCCATGGTCTGGGATAATCAATCAGCATCAAATGGCGTAGAGATCAGTAACTTATTTGCACAGTTCTTTAAAAGCATATATGCACCGGTGTCTGACGATAGCGTAACCCTAGCACACTCACACCCTTACACGCAATCGGTAAACCTAAATGACTTTGAGGTTACCTTTGACAATGTCTTCAAGCAACTGAACTCCGTAGATCCTAGAAAAGGTGCGGGACCTGATGGCCTACCGAATGCCTTTCTTAAGAACTGCGCCAATGGCCTCTGTGAACCGCTGACACACATTTTCCAATCGTCTCTGCAGTGTGGTGTTTTTCCTACAGACTGGAAACTCTCGTACATCAGCCCCATTCATAAAGAAGATCCAAAGAATACAGTCACGAATTATCGGCCAATCTGCATTCAGTCGGCCTTGGCTAAACTTTTTGAAAAGCTGATCCTACCGAAACTCTCTGCTGCTTTTGGCCCAATCATTACCACAAGACAGCATGGTTTTATTAGTAGCCGTTCAACGTCAACTAACCTTTTCGCCTACACCAACTATCTACTGAACTCACTGAATACCAACACCTGTGTTCATAGCATCTATACTGACTTCAGAAAAGCGTTCGATCGAGTTGACCATGACATCTTGCTATACAAGCTCAGGAAATATGGCGTCGGCGGCAAAGCGTTAGACTGGCTTAGGTCATATTTAGCTGGTAGGCACCTGCAGGTCAAAGTGGATGGCCACCTATCCGATGAATATGTGGCTAACTCGGGTGTTCCGCAAGGTTCTCACCTCGGTCCGATTCTTTTCAGCATATTCGTGAATGATATTGGTAACGACTTCAACTCGGAATACCTACTTTTTGCAGACGATCTTAAAGTTTATCGATCAATCACTAGTGTGCTGGATAGTCATCTACTACAACAGGACGTCGATAATCTCTCTGGCTGGTGTGCAAGGAACAAACTGGATCTCAACTTTAAAAAGTGTGCTGTGATGTGCTTCTCGAGATCGCGCACTCCCTTACCTGCAGTGTACACACTCAATGGTGATAAAATAAGGGAGGTGGATGACATCAAAGACCTCGGTGTCACGATTGACACAAAACTAACTTTCCACAAGCATATAGACGGAATAACTCAGAGAGCTTTCAAGATACTCGGTTTTATAACTAGGAATAGCAAGGACTTCAAGAATCCCTACTCCCTGATTCGTCTTTTCAAAACTCAAGTTCTTCCAATACTGGAGTACGGATCCATAATCTGGTCTCCATACACTGAAGCAGGCATTACTAGACTTGAAAGAGTGCAGCGTAAGCTCTGCAAGACCTTAGCCTTCCGACATTCATCATCAACCGCTTCAGCTACAGAAGATATCTACATTCGGTACAACATCAACAGTCTGCGGGCAGTCTGCGTCAACTCACTTCATGGTGTTCTCGACTTCTATGGTGGAACCTACGATACTTTTCTGCGAAATGCCAAAAATATCATCCTATAGATTTTTCTCAAGAACCGTCCGGCCCATTTTCTTTATCATTGTATTACATACCAGCCCTCTATAAGTTCTGTTTCTGTACCCTCTTTTTATTTGTATGTATATTGCCGATTGGCGTTTGTTAAATAAATAAATAAATAAAAACCTGAAAATCAAATATCCTCTTACAGACCAATCAGCTTATTGACAATATTCCCCAAAATATTCAAGAGACTATTTTTGCGCAGAGTATTCCCAATACTGAAAGAAAATAAGGTCATACCCAAACATCAATTTGGTTTTCGCCGATACCATGGTACACCTGAACAATGCCACCGTTTTGTTAATTTCATAACCGAGTCCTTTGAACGAAGGGAATATTGTTCAGTCGTATTTTTGGATGTACAAAAGGCATTCGACAAAGTATGGCATCAAGGCCTGTTATATAAATTAAAAAAAAATACTTCCTGCACCATTTTATCTAACACTAAAGTTTTACCTCACCGAAAGATCATTTTACGTTAAGGTAAATGAAGAAATAATTGATATTAGATACATAAAAGCTGGAGTACCACAGGATAGCGTACTTGGTCCTATAGTTTATACGATTTTTACATCTGACATACCCGAAACCGAAAATGTCCTAATGGCTACATACGCTGATGACACCGCTATACCATTCAAGTCAGCCAATTGATGCAACCAATCTAGTTCAGATACGAGATACAGACGTGGCTGGACCGATGCAAATTAAAAGTTAACACAAACAAATCAGTGCATGTTTTGTTTTCATTGAGACGGAAAGAATGCCCTTCACTGTATCTAAATGGTAATATAATTCCCAAACATGATACGGTCAAATACCTTAGCATACATTTGGACAAACGGCTAACCTGGAAATGCCATATTCAAGCAAAAAAGACTCAGTTAAAGATAAAAACAAACAAACTTTACTGGCTACTAGGACCAAAATCACCATTAAATCTAAATAACAAAATATTAATATATGTATAAGGCTATACTAAAGCCAGTATGGACCTACGCAGTACAACTGTGGGGAACTGCTAGCAATTCTAACATAGAAATTCTGCAAAGATATCAGTCAAAAACTTTAAGACTTATCACAAGTGCACCCTGGTTCGTCACAAATAAAGCCATACAAACTGATCTAGAAATTCCCTTTATAAAAGATGAAATTAAAAAAATTACCACAAAGAGAATAAGTTATCACGATAACCCGCTAGCAATTGCATTACTTGATGAAACTAATGAAATTACTAGACTTAAAAGACATCATGTATTAGACATTCCATTCAGAACCTAATAGATAAATCTAAAATTAAAATGTTTTAAAATCTAACACATAAGTCTGAATATAAGTGTACATTATTCGTAGTATTTATTATTTATTATTATTATTATTATTTATTGTTCGACTTTCTTAAAATAAACATTACATTTCATTTTTAATCATTAACATTAGAACGTACGACAGTGACACTAGGTCGTTTGTCGGAAGAAAAAAGAAAAAACAAAATCTTATAATACATTTTACATATGTTACTATGGTACTATGTATTGAATTCGCTTAAAATTAATTTTCTATATTCTATAGCACCAGTGATGAACTTAAATAAGTTATTATATCCAGAAGGGCCAACACCATTTAAAATATCTATGATTTCATCTCGGTTTAAACTATATTTTCCAAAAAATCTTTGACGAATTCTTTTAAGTATCGGGCATTTTCCTAAGAAATGTGTGATGTCTTCTAATTCATTTAAGTTACATAAAGTGCAATTTAAATCCCTTTGGCTTCCCAAGTATATTAAATCACATCTGGCTTTTATAATCCACATAATTTTATAGATTCCAGTATTATCGTTTAAATAGCTTCTGGCGTTGTTATGGTGTGCCCTTTCCCATAAAGTTCGAATATTCGAATCATGAAGATTTTCTATTATTGAAATTATATTTCTATTCCACTCTCTTTTATTTGAAGTGCCCCAGTTACATGTTATATTTAACTTTTGTGCTAGATTACTAATTTCTTCAACCCAAAATATCTGTTTTTCTAAAATCTTTTTTGATAGTATATGAGGCAATCTATTATCATCATATTCAAATAACGTTTTGAATATATATTTTAAGTGAAGCTGCAGTGTATACAAATGAAAACTTGGAACATTTGTCTCCAAGAGAATGCAATAAGATGGCGTATTACTCGGGAGATGAAGTACCCTTTTTAAAAAATAAAGTTGAATTTTGTCTACTTCTTCAAACAACGAGTTTCCCCATACCTGAGCAGCATAACTCTGGATTGCTCTAGTCACCGCTAAAAACAGTTTCCATTTTGCCGACAACTTAATTTTATTTTTACTAAGAAATGTGCACCAAGTTGCATTTATGCTGTTTTTCGCTAGAACATTTCTATTTTCTATATGTTGCTTGAAACTGAGTTTTGATGTTAGCTTTACACCCAAGTAATTATATTCTTTCGTTATTGGTATAACTTCGCCGTGAAAAAACCACTTTTCTTTTTCTTCTGTTCTACCGCCTCTCCGAAAAATCATTATAGCTGACTTAGATAAGTTTACTTGCATATTCCACTTATCGCAGTATTTTTCTAAGTTGCTTATCATTTTTTGAAGGGCACTAACCTCATCTGCCGATATGACGATATCGTCAGCATATAATAGCAAACGGATATTTAACTCATCTATAAAGAGTCCCCCCTCCAAGCAGTCGTGCAGGTCATTCAAGTAAAGAGCAAAGAGCAAAGGTGAAAGCAGGCACCCTTGCTTTACTCCTGACGATATTTTGAATTTTTCACTCATTTCATCTCCTACTTTTACTATCGAACATGTATTTCTGTAATAACTTTCAATAAAGTTTGCCATTTTGGTGGAGATTCCTATTTTATGAAGCTTGTATAGCAATAGTTGTCTAGGGAAAGTATCAAAAGCGGCTTTAAAGTCCACAAAAAACGCGTACACTTTTTTCTTCTCCCTAAACTTAATATGGACTATTGCTGCTAGGTTATATATGTTATCTACAGTTGAATGTCGCTTTCTGAAACCTGCTTGAAATTCTGTTATAATATTTTTATTTTCTACCCAGCTTGTGAGTCGCTCATTTAAAATGCCCATCATTATCTTTGCAACACAATTCATGAATGAGATACCTCTATAATTGGAGGGAGATTTCCTATCGCCTTTTTTAAAGAGCGGATATATCAGACTTGTTTCGAAACATTCAGATACTTGGCCCATATTATATAGCCTATTAAAAACGTTTGCCAACTCAACAAGAAACCGGTCATCGGCATTTTTAAAGAACTCATATGGAACCTTGTTTGAACCTGGGCTTTTCCACATTTCGTTTTTTGTAACATCAATCTGATTTCATCTATTGAGATTGGTCTGTCTAGACAATCATCCCTTACTAAATTTGCCACATATTGTATACATGGTGCACAGCGAGTTGGATTTAATAATGTTTGAAAATAGTGCATGAATTTTGCTGGCGATACCTCTAGACAAGATTCTGTAACTGAACACCGAAGGACGTTGACCATCTTCCACCAATCCTTACTGTTATTAACCTCATTTATTCTTAGTTCAAGATTGTCATAGTAATTCTTCTTGCTGTCTTCACACAGTTTCTTGTATTTTCTATTTGCCTGAATATATTTCTTTTTATCACTTCCACTCAAAGTTTTGTTATAAATTCTCAGTTGTTTTAATGACATCTTTCTAGCTGACTGACATTTCCAGGTAAACCATTCCGATTTTTTTCTTAATCTTTCTTTATTTCGCCTCTGTGAAGTTGATATTCTAATTATTTCAGTTAAATCTTCAAGATCTAGCTCTTTTTTTACATATTTCTTTTTCTGTAGGTTGCTAATAAGTTTCTTGTTATACAATTCTGCTCGTAATTCATCCCAAACAATTTTTGGTAACAAGTTCGTCTTGCATATTGAAGCTGATTTTCTTGCAGGCAATTGCATTTTTAAAATAATAGACATGTGATCAGACCATGTTTTATTGTGCACTATAAAATCGGACGCATGTTTCAATATGTCCCGAGATATTGCACATATATCATTTACAGATTCACCTATATTACTAACATAAGTAAATTTTCCCTCAAAATCACATTATTCGTAGTATACATATATATTATTATTGACCTCAATGGAGCTTAATAATATAAGTCAAATTGTTAAATAGTTATATTATTTGCTTATTATTTTAAAAATAGATTGCAAATAAACGAAAGTTAATAAAAAAAAAACATATTACATTTATAATATTCTCGTATATGTATCAAAATTTCTATCTGGCAGTTGGACGAAATCAATCAGCTCTTTTTGCCCAACATGAAAAACAAGCTTTTGTGGTTCTATCAAGAAGTAGATGAGCCCGAGCCGCAACCAGCACAGGACCCTAACAAACCAGGACCCTCGCGCAGTGGCATCGCATCGAGCAGCTCAAAAACACCACAGGGTATATTTTTATATGGAATTCTCTCACAAATATTAGTATATAAAATAAGTAAATATCGATAGGCTTTCTTACACTAATTTATTTACAAAAAATGCGGTAAGCTTAAAAATAGGCATACATACATATTTAGGTACATAACTACATATGCGCACATAAAAGCAAAAAAAAAACGTTAATCTTGTAAAAAAATTAAAAAAAATCAGTTTTATAATGAACACAAATTAAATCCAATCACATAATTTTTTCCAGCAAACATTTCTAAAATTCTTTCCACCGTGCTGCACCATCCAACCGACGAAGTAATAGAAATGATCTTTCACTCTCGCAAGTTCTTATGGGAAGAGTTGCTAGAATAGTAAATTAATTATATACTAGGATCGCCCATGCGTCGAAATTTCGACGTTATTCGACGTTATATAAATACGGAGAGCAAAATTTAGTCATACCTTTTTTTTAGTATCAGGTCAGTCCATTAGTTCGTGCGTTTTTAAAGGTGGTTTTAAAATTAATAAAAAAGATGTTTAAAGTATTTATTAATCAATAATATATTTTCCTTCATTATTTACAATGTCTTTCCAACGTTTAGGCAAATTTTTAATTCCCTGTTCAAAGAATGGTTTGTCCTTGGAGCCAAAATACGCTTCGATATCCCTTTTTAAAGCTTCTTTTGAGGAGTAGCTCTTGTTACTCATATGGGATTGAAGTCCACGGAAAAGGTGATAATCACAAGGAGCAATATCCGGAGCGTATGGTGGATGCGGCATTAGCTCCCATCCGAGCTCGTTGAGCTTGCCTAATGTTTGCCTTTGTATGAGGTCTTGCGTTGTCGGGGTGAAACAAAACTTTGCGTCTATTCACTAAAGACGATCGATTTTTTTAAGTGCCTCATTCAGGTTTGATAGCTGATGGGAATAATAATCAGCAGTTATCATCTAGTTTGGTTGCAGAAGTTCATAATAAACAATACCGGCCATATCCCACCAAATAGAGAGGAGAATCTTCTTGGGGTGAAGGCGATCTCTAGGGGTCGGTTCTGGTGTTTCATCTTTATCTAACCATTGGCGTTTGCGAACAGGAACAGCGGATTATTGTAAAGGACCCATTTTTCATCACCAGTAACGATAAGGTTCAAAAAACTTTCATTTTCAAGCCGTTGCAGCAGCTGAGAACACACATGCACTCTCTGCTGAAGGTTGGCGACTGTCAAATTTGGCTCAGCTTCCACGAGTTCGAGCAAGGCGTCGGAGTTAAAGACTTCAGGACGACCAGCGCGCGGGACATCCTCCACGTCGCAGTTACCACTTCGGAATTTTGAGAACCACTTTTGCGCAGTCCTTACACTCACGGTATCCTCTCCGTGAACAGTGTTTATTTCTGCAGCAGCAGTTGTTGCATTCTTACCACTTTTATAAAAAAATACAAAATATGCCTCTTGTACGCTTTCGAAGATTCCATTTTATTTTTTAACAACACGTGCTTCTATCCGCGATTAAAATCGCTTGTTGAATGCACAATATATCAAAGAAAACATAAATAGTTCCGTTATATTCCGTGAATAATTTTTTTTATGCAAAAATCGTACAAAAGTGAAATTATTGGCAAAATACGCACGAACTTATGGACTAACCTGATATTTATAGTCATTGAAACATATATAAATGGATAGCTTATGTTGAAACTTCTTACATGATATATGTGAATAGATGTAGTAAAATTTAATGTGAAAAATATCCCATTTTACCTGTATTAAGCGATCCTATATCGCGGAATACAAGTAACTCCTTTCCGTACTGGACTTACTTGTATGCCGCGATGTCTGAATTTGGTATCCCCACAAAATTAATACGGCTATGCAAGATGACGTTGCTCAACACCAGCAGCGCCGTCAGAATTAGGAAGGATCTCTCCGAGCCGTTTGATACCAAACGAGGTTTCAGACAGGGCGACTCGCTGTCGTGTGACTTCTTTAACCTGATGTTGGAGAGGATCGTACGAGCCGCAGAACTTAATCGCTCAGGCACAATTTTTTATAAGAGCGATATCGATATCATCGGCCTTAACAACCGCGCTGTTAGTTCTGCCTTCTCCAAACTGGATAAAAAGGCAAAGCGAATGGGTTTGGTACCTCCTGTCTTCAAACAAACAGTCGGCGCACTCGCGTATCGGCAACCACGTCGCTGTAGACAGTTAAAATTTCGAGGTTGTAAAAGACTTCGTTTATTTAGGAACCAGCATTAACACCGATAACAATGTCAGCCTTGAAATCCAACGTAGAATCTCTCTTGCCAACAAGTGCTACTTTGGACTAAGTAGGCAATTGAGCAGTAAAGTCCTCTCTCGACGAACAAAACTAACACTCTACAAGACTCTCATCATGCCCGTCCTAACGTATGGCGCAGAAGCTTGGACGATGACAACATCCGATGAAGCGACGCTTGGAGTGTTCGAGAGAAAGATTCTGCGTAAGATTTTTGGTCCTTTGCACGTTGGCAACGGCGAATATCGCAGACGATGGAACGATGAGCTGTATGAGCTTTACGACGACATAGACATAGCGCAGCGAATAAAGATCCAGCGGCTTCGTTGGCTGGGTCATGTCGTCCGAATGGATACGAACGCTCCGGCTTTGAAAGTATTCGATCCGGTATCAGCTGGTGGTAGCAGAGGAAGAGGAAGGCCTCCTCTGCGTTGGAAAGATCAGATGGAGAAGGACTTGGCTTCACTTGGTGTGTCCAATTGGCACCGGTTAGCACGAGAAAGAAACGACTGGCGTGCTTTGTTAAACTCGGCCAAAATCGCGTAAGCGGTTATCGCGCCAATTAAGAAGAAGAAACGATCCAATATTTGTGTATTTCAAATATCATAATTTTTTTTTATTCATGAATTGCAAACATTTAATTTCTTGGAAAAAAAAATTAATTTTGTTCGTAAAAGCATAATAAAAAATAATCATTAATTAATCCATGACCATCATAATTTCTGAATCAAATTTATAATAGTATTGATTCACAATATTTAAGTTTCCCGTTGTTTCATCAACTTTTATATCATGATACATATATATATATATATAATATCATATACATATTATAGCATGACATATCATAATACAGGTAAAATAGTGTGATGAATTTTACCTGCACCTATTCACTTATATATCTATTTTACATTGTGCAAACCGTCTCCACATATGCTATCCAATGGTATATATTTCAACTTTTTTCTCTGACTATAAAAACTAAAAAAAGGTGCTCTCCGAATATATAGTACTATAGAGTGTTTAATTGTACTTTCTTCTTTTTTTATTGCCTATTAACCTTAAAATATGCCCACTTAGCCTATAAAAATCTATTATATTCATCGGTTTAATAAATACAATTTCGAAGGGCTTTTGAACCCCTTGAAATTCTTCTGAGTAATCCAATTCACATAAAATAAAATTTTTTAATACATATATATGGTTCTATGTTTGACTTTAATACTAATTAAAATAACTAAATAAAATATGTATGCACGCTAATAACTTGCGCAGAATGCACAGAACTTCACCTGGAATGTTTTACAAAAAGGACTTGCTTATAAATCAAAATGTGTTAAAAATCATAAAATAAATTTTTTACGTGGAAAAAATTAAAAATGACAATAATTAATCTAATCACTAATCTCAATATGAACCCAATCGGGCTATAAAAACGATTTTTGGGAGCATTTCGAGCGTCATAGTAAAGCGCACTGCATACATATATATTTGCAGAGCATTTCTTTTTAAGTGGTTGACGAAGCGACCACTTTGGCTCCTTGGCACCACAAGATCTACTCAGATTTCTTCGCAGGTCGAGTAGATTTAAAGAAAATTAAAAAGGGAATCCGAGTGAAGTACAATGGACTTAATTGTGTCGAGTGTCTGAGTGCTGTACTTGCTAGTCTGTCCCGGCAAAAAACAAAAACAAACAAAAAGATGTTGTCTGTAAAGTCGGTTTACTGACGATAGTTTAACGTGACAACGTCATAAGAAAATATTGATGGAATGGTTGCAATTTTCAAAACAAAATTTTAATTTTATTTGTTTGATAGATATTTTGTATGGATATAGAGGAAGAGGTAAATGGAATTGCAATGGAATAGGTCAAGTTACATTTACACAAACGTGAAAAATGACGAAACATTTATCAAATTCATGAAAGATATCTTCAATTTCGATTGTGCATCAGACGTTAATAAGTCAACAACACTAAGAGGCACCATCATCGATTTGCCTTTTTCAAGACACTTTACACTCGAAACACTCCCTTTCATTTCCTACTTTTTCTATCATCGTCCTATTCTCAACAGAGAAATGGTTCATTACCATGCACACAGCAAGAAGGCATATGCAAATACAAGTATGTGAATTTATATACCTACATATGCGCATATACATACATATATATGCTCACTCAAGTAGGACAGAGCCAGATGTCGAACGTTGCCGAATGCGGGGGCCGATTGTGCTCTTTGTCGTTCGTTCCGCGCTCTCGCTTGCAGTTCAAGCACATTAGCTTACATTTGCTTGCGTACGGAATAGATTCGTATATTTGATATGTCCATATGATTTGTATGCACCTTTACATATAGATTTGTTCTTTTGAAAATTGCGTGAAATTGTATATGTATATGCATGTTTATATACATATATTAGTATACAACATATCTTATAAGGTATGTGGTAAATATTACCATACATTTTTTCCTTCATATATAATAAAAAAATTAATAATAATAACATTAAAACAACAGGTATTATTAACAAACTTGGTTTTATTTTAAATTCTTCAAGTAAATCAAATTAATAATAATCAATAAGAAGGCATATGCGCATATACATACATATATACACTCACTTAAGTAGGAGAGAGTAAGATGTCGAACGTTGCCGTTCGTTTGCTTTGTTCGTTCCGCGCTTTCGCTTGCAGTTCATTCAAGGTAACGGCAATGAGCAAGGTAACGACAAATGAGCAAGGTAACGGCAATGAGCAAGGTAACACTAATGAGCAAGGTAACGCTAATGAGCAAGGTAACGACACATTTTTTCGTGCGTGCAGCCGGCTAAATCGAATTATAAGACGTTATCACGTCAAAAAAAAATGGTTAACGCACAAGTATATTCCAATGTGAGCAAAATCGCACCATAAATACAAATTTCTGGAATATATCGACCCTAACGGACTCAATTGGGCCAATATACCTCAAAAATATCCTTTGGACTGTTAATATCTATATAATTCAAACCTGCACTATGTAAATCGAATTTTATAAGTGCCACGACCATAGTGATATCTAGCGGGTCGTAAAATTTCCCATACATGTATACAACAACTCATCAGAATTTCAACGTTAAGGAGAATATAAATCACAAACAAACAAACAAACAAATTTACACAATTATTTCTATGGATAAGAGTTTGTAGCGAATGAATATGTTTTTGTATGTGTATGTGTGGCACTTATTTCTAAACTTACTTCTATCTGACTTATCATACTTTATCACGTAAACACCAGCAGACAGGTCTAATTCAATATGTATGTATGTAAATGCTTATTGATTGAGTATTTGTAAATCTCACTTGAGCACATTTTTAACACTGTTTGTTGTTTTTATTTTGTATTTCGCTCGGACGGGTTGTTTTCGCGAAAAAGGTTCATCACCCAGCGGATCTGCACCGCCAAAGCCGAAAAAATTGTTTCTTACTGACGGCTGGACTTGTGGCTTCACCGGGATTTGCATTTACATCTTTCGTGTGAACACTTCAAAACAGTTGCCTGAAGAAGGCTTTCAAAAGGATTTGTAAGTGCGATTAAAGCATACATTTTTTGTATGTATTTATTTATTTATATGTATTTAAGTGGTTTTTGTATATAAATACAGGGTCCGGCACTCGAAGTGTAACTAATTCCAGACCGCTCACGCAGCTGATGCACATCAACTGTCTATTAGTTGGCTAAATGTATTGTAAAGTCCAGAGTATTGTTTACAAGCGCGCGGAACCATTTTGCCGACAGTAAATGCGAAAAAAGAAAATCAGTAATGGATTTCAAACGTAATAGTCTGATTGCATTATATTTGGCTAGAAAATCGCAATCAGCGACTGTTCGTGAGCTCGAACACCTTAAAGTAAATAAAGTTTTTGTTCATCGCATCATTACTCCTTACAATGATACTGGTAGCATCGCGAAACGTCATAGAGGTGGTCATCAAAAGACTGCAACGTCACGTGAAATGGTTCGAAAAGTGAAGAAGCGACTTGAGCGAAATCCCCAACAAAGTGCCAATCAAATGGCGAAAGAACTGAAAATATCTGACCATAGCATCCGCCGCATACTGGAAAATGATCTCAAATGATCACTGCAAGTCACATTCGGGCAACTTGCGATTCGTTTCTGGCCCGTCTCAAGGCCATAGTCAAGGCAAAAGGTGGTAATTTCAAACAAAGTAAATCGATTCTCAATTTTGTATTATTTTTACACATTTCTTACTTTGAATTGATCAAAAGTAATTTTCCAAACTAAACTTACGGCCTTTTTAATTGGTTACACTTCGAATGCCGGACCCTGTATGCACTCATACTGTATGTATAGTTGTTTGCAAAGTAATTTCACATTTTAAAAATAAGAATTGTACTGAATTTTTCGATTATATTTATTATTAGTATATTTGGAATGGTTTTTGATATTTTCTAGATTTCTAAAGGTCGGCGCTGGTATTCACTTGCTCTGGAAACTTGATCCGCTAGTTTCTTATATTGAAGATTGCAATGTATTCGATCAAGTCCTCATAGAGACTATCCAACTATTCTCCCGTTTTAGATATTCGTTAAATGTTAGCTCGTTGCAAAAATCATCTCATTATCAGAAAAAAAATTCTCCTTTGATGTGAGATGTGACCTTAGGAGAAGTCACTTGATTTCACCATTTTGCACGTTACCACGGGCAGCAAAACTTGTGGTGTTGCGGTCAGTGATTATTTACATATTTCTAAATGTATTCTTCTTGATAACTTACGTATTTTTAAAACCTACCTAGTGAGTACTTCCGCAACCTATATTGGAAATGCATCGGGCTTGGATTCAGCCCGACAAAGCCTGCAATCATCTCTCTGTAGCAGTCATCGTTGACTGAAATGACGTTTTCACGGAATTTTCTGAAAAACCGTCTAGTACAATATATTTCCTAAATTGTCGCTCGTTTCAGATGTATTGGCTTTTCGACAAATTCATAGAATTATCTCGATCCCTAGATGATACAATATTGTTTGCATACATAGGCTCTGCGATGAGATGCGTCTTGCTAGAAGATATAGCTTTTTTTGACGAGTTTAACCTGTGATAGAAGCTGCTGTACAGTTCATGGTGGAGATGGTTTACTTTAAACTACTGGATTGTTTGGAAATTGTAAATTAATAATTCGGAATATTTGTGCAGAATTTTCATTAGCTGGTGCGCGCAGTGCTGAGTTGTTAAAATTGGTAGGGAGTCTATGCTTCTCGTTCGAGTTGCGCGCTTAGTCCATCAGCAAGAGGTACGAATAATTCTGTCTCACGAACTTGCGGATAGAAAGCACAGTGGGTGCCTTTGCGATCCAAAATTCTTTTTAATAAACGCACAATTTGAGAGTGCGTACACAAATGAGACTGCTTGCGCTCCGCGGAGTTATGACACAAACTGTCAGCACAGAGCGTGCATTATTACTCAAGCTGGCAGTCAAGATTTGAGCGGAAATGGCGTTGTCTATGGTATCAATGATTGCCCAGATCTACTGGTGCAGATAAGCTTCAATATTCCCCAAAAGGTTTTGCGTTTTCACTTTCCTTTGCGTGTTAAATTTTTTTGATTAAATAAATAATTTAAATTATGCACCCATTACCAGGTCTCTTAATGCAATCAATAGAATTTTTAATAGTCTCGATCTTGATCCTAGAAATCTAGCCTATATCTCTATTTTTATCTCAGCTGGAATGAAATAACTTTTAAGTCTTGTTTTTAAATATAATATTTAAGTAATTTTGCACCGCTAGTCTGTAAGGTTTCGAATCATAGATCTAATAGATTAGGTTAAGTTATGGTGGCAGTCCGTTTATGGCTCATATGAAACGTAGAATTGGTCCCATCCCCACGCCTGACAGTTCAGTAAGAGTATTGAAAAAGTATTTACCTTGACAACCCGCTCTGATTTTAGCTAAGGCTGGACAATTGCAAAGGAAGTGCTCAACTGTTGCTTCCTCTTCCTCATCTCTACAACTTCTACAATATTCATGGGAGAAAACTCCTAGTCTCGAGGAATGCCTGCCATATAGCCAATGACCGGTTATACAAGCCACGACCTTCGAGATATCATCTCTTGAGAGGCTAAGCAATTCCTTTGACTTTTCTTGTTTATTTGCGGCCATAGTAGCCTAGCTGTTACACATGTATGTATCTTCATCTCTCCATGACCTCTTGGCCTCTTGGATGATTTTGTTTTTTCATTATTAGTTTACTCATGACCATAGGTATCCAAATGATACCTTTGTTACTGAGCAGTTGTAGAGCAGTTCCTTTTCTGGCTAGCTCATCGGCTTCGCAATTTCCCTCAATATCTCTGTGCCCCGGAACCCTAATAAGAATGACCTTTAATACGACGCTAATATCATCTAGGCCTGCATGGCATTATGAACTGTGCAACTTTTGATCTTAGTATAGCCGCATTCCTTGATTTAATGACCGCCTGGTTATTCGAGAATATATTTATAGTCGTTTTTGTTACGGCATGCGTATTTAGATATGTACCCGCTTCTTTTACAGCTAGAACCTCTGCTTGATAGACGCTGCAGTAGTCTGGCAGTCGAGCGGATAGTTCCAGTCCTAATTCCTGCGAAAATACTCAATAGCCAACCTTACCGTCTAGCTTGGAACCATCTGTAGAAAAATTTAGTTCCCCCCTTCTCCATGGCCTTGGTGTCTGCCACTCCCTTCTTGATGGTATACTTGTCTTGAAGAGCTTGTCGAAAGGTGAGTCTAGTAATCGCATGGTCTATTTTTTGGTTGTGACTATTCAGAGAGTGCAAAATAGAAGCGTGACCAAACCACCGTTCTTTCCATAGCGCCATATGGTACTTTGGAGTCTGAGCGCCGCGGCGGCGGCCATGTGTTTCCCTACCAAATTGAGTGTAGGCAAATTTATTAGCACATCGAGTGCTTTGCTTGGGGTAGTCCTTAAAACGCCAGAGATTCCTAAAAAAGCTGTTCTTTGGACCTTACTTATCATTTTAGCGTAACTCGCCTTTTGAGCAGATGGCCACCATACAAGTATTCCATATATTAAGATTGACCGAAGTATGGATCCAATGTGTAACGCGAGGTGTTAACCCCTATTTAGTACTTTTTTGCAAGTAAATAATGCAACGTGGGCCTTTTTTACTCTTTCCGCAATATTATGTTTCCATGTGAGTTTCCTATCTAATATGAGTCCTAAGTACTTGACATTCTCTTTCAAAGGAATCTAAACACCCTTAAAAATTAGCGGCGTGATTATAGGAAGCCTGTGTTCCTTTGAAAATAGAATTATTTCTGTTTTTGCGGGGCTTATACCGAGTCTCCTGCTCACAGTCCAGGTTCTAAATGTGGCCATGTACCTAATAAATGAAATGAAATAAGCTGTTAGGTTCAAAATAACTTTTTACAAATTTATGTGTTCATAAAAATCATTTGAAGCTTTCACATTTTATATGATTTTCCAATCACTTTGAATATTTATTATTGTATATAAAGGGTTGTTCAATAGGTGCGCTTCAACTTTTTTCCGATAGGGGGAGCGAACGACGCAATATTTTTTATTTTTCGCTTGCCATTTGTAAACTTCATTAGTATACATTTCATCATGGAACGCTACACACTTGAGCAACGATTGCAAATCGTGCAAATTTTTTTATGAAAATAATCGTTCTGTTGCTGCTAATATACTTTGCTCCCGTTTTGGGGTTATGTGAAGTCATTGGTCTACAGTAACAAGCCGGCGACGATTTGTGAGCTCAGAGCCAATATTGAATTGCTGGAATTTTGGCCGATTTATGCAAAAGAGTGGTCGAAAATTGGGTTCAACGATTGGACTTCGTAAAACGTGCACGCGGTGGTCATGCAAAAGAAATCGAATTTCATACTTAAATGTTATGTTCAAACTCGATAATAAAAAAAAATTAGTTAAAAAAGTCAAACCGTTTGTGTTTTATTCAAAAAAGTTCCAAAGTTGAAGCGCTCTTACTGAAAAACCCTATATGTACATACCTACATGGCCCGCTGTACTTTCCAGATACTGTGGCGTTATTGACGCAAAAAACATCGGTCTGGTCACCTCGATTGAGCGCATTGTGGAATATGTCTTCATGCAGGCATTGGCGTTTCCGAGCTTGGAGGGCGATGAAGAGGATGTTAGTTGCGGACTGATAAAAGGCCAATTATTGCCGGGTTTGAGGTCCTTTTGCAGTGCCTTACGTGTGTGCGAACAAGTTTGCGATCATGTGAATATTTTCGATGATAAATGCGACATGTTTGAGAAGATCGAGCACGTCGAGGAGGTCAAAGATATGGCCAAGAACCAAGAATTTTGCGGCCAACTGGAAGAACGTGTAAACAATTGGATAAAGGGGATTATGAAGATACTTGGCGAGAGTGAACAACTGCGCAAGGAGAACGACTCCAGTGGTCCGCAAGATGAGTTGGAGTACTGGAAGAAGCGTGGTGCCCTATTTTCACAATTGCTGGCACATTTGCAAGATCGCGAGGTGCAATACACACTGCACTGCCTATTTTTGGCTGGATCGCGTGTAATGCGCGTGTGGAAGGAGACTGACCGGAAGATTACTTTTTGCTACAACGAAGCGCGCGATAACTCGAAATTCATTCAGGCAATGGAAACTTGTTGCCACTCTTTGTATTTAGACGATCCGGTAAGTTTTTATTTCAAATACATTCTTATATTCTCGTACTCATACTCTTACATATATGTATGTATAGAGCACAGTATGGCCTAAAAAATAGACGCGAGTTGTAATTATTTGTTTTTTTACATTCTAATTGATTGCCATAAATGGTGTGACAAAATAATAATTACGTAATAGTTTATAGATTAGATACTGTTTACCAAAAATTTACAGTACCGCGTTGCACAATAAAAAATAACTTTCTTAATCTTTTTTCCTAACCTGATAATAAATAAATCCAAAAAATCACTTACTTAAAAACTTTTCACTGCATTTCATTTTCTGACCGGATACTGCATTTAACAATATTTTTACCCTGATTATTAAATTATTATGTATTAATATTTTGACTTAAAAGGTGAGCATGAAGCGGTCCATACTAAGTTTGCTCCAAACAGTGCGTCTTATCTACAGCGTCTCACAATTTTACAACACTTCCGAGAGGACATCTTCACTTATGGTTAAGGTACGTATTGAAAAACTTGATCCTCCTTGAAATGTATTCAAATACATACATACATATTTTTTCATAGAGTATCATTTTGATTTTTTTTTGGTGGGTGAGGTAGGGTTCAAAATGCCTTCGCACTTACAACGACCGTCATCTGCTGCGTCGTGTGGTGTGGCCACTAAACCGACCCCTCCTCTCCTTCTGGGGAGACACTCTTCCCGGAACTGCTTTCTATATTATTTCGGGAGGACTCAGAACGGCATCCATAAAGGACGAATTATATTCACCCACGTCCCACCTGGGTCCACCATATTTGTAGCCAGCTTGTCTCCTTGTGTCTCTATCTGTGCGGCTTCGCTTTGTTGCACTGTGTCGAGGTCAATCTTTTTTTTTCGTATTACATTCTCGATGTACCATATTTCTTTACCGCGTTCCAGTTGCCCTCGCGTTCGAGCATTTTGCTGAACATGTTGCTCGACGCGATGTCGCCAATCTGCTCCGTCAGTGCATTTCTTTCCGCGAGCCATCTGTTTCAACTAAAAAACGTGTGTTCAGCACCATCGCTCAGCGCGTCGCCGTATATGCACTTGGAATCGGTTACCTTGCCGGCGGTATAGGTATCTCCGGAAGTATCCGTGGCGGGAGAGCAACTGAGTTAAGAAGTAGTTCACTTTCCCGAAGTTCCTTCGGACCCATTTGTTAATTGATGGAATAAGTTTCGCCGTCCATCTGCCACTCGATTCAGTGTCACATCGGCTTTGCCACCGCAGCATGGGTTGGCATCTCCGTCCTGAGAAGCTAGTGATGACATATTTCGACTTGGAGTTCCACGCATCCATTCGTTCCCGGACCATAAAGTCGAGGGGTATCTGCCCGCTGATCACGAAAATTGCTGCGCCTGAGGCAGTGCGGCAGGCTGAGGCAACTTTGAGTGTTCGTTGGACAGCCTCCAGTGCTTTGCGCTTAGCTTTGCAGTTTAGCACAATTCCCCATACTTTGCTGCCGTACAGGAGAATTGAGTTTGTGGCCGCCATAAATAGCATTCTTTTGCTCAGTGTTGGCCCACCGATGTTTGTCATTAATCTACTTAGCACACACGTGACCTTTGCTGTTTTGGTAGCCGCATGCCGTATATGGGGCCAGAAAGTAAGCCTGCAGTCACGTTAAATACCTAAGTATTTCACTACTTTTTGGTTTACTAAGGACGTGTCGCCTATTTGCATGCTGACCTCGAGTGGACTTTGTGTCTTAAGGATGACTTCAGTTTTGTTTGGCGAGTTTTAGGTCATGGTCCTCAAGCCATATTTGCGTGCTTATCATGACTCGGTTCAGCTTCCTTCTAGCGTCTTTAGTGTCCCGAGCTGGTATGACTGCCGCTATATCGTCCGCGTATCCCACTAGATATGTATGTTCTGGCATTTCTATGTTCAATATCTCGTCGTAGCTCAGATACCAGATATCGGGGACGAGAACAGATTCTTGAACTACGCCAGACGTTATCGCTTTTGTTTTCTGACTATCTGGTGTGTCGTACAGCAGTTAACGCTCACACAGGTAGCTTTGGAGAATCCTTAGCAGGTATGCAGGTATTCGAAACTTTTCTCGTAGTGTCTTTATAATGTCTATCCATCGTAGGCTGTTAAAGACGTTTCGTACATCAAGCGTTGCCAGGACGGTGATGCTTACCACATCCTCTCTTGCGCCAAGGGTTGATTTTCTGCGCCGGAAACCGTATTGCCTTGCTGACTCCTGCACTCTTAACAGACTCTGCAAGTCTGCGCTGTATAAATTTCTCAAACAATTTCCCGGCTCTGCCCAGCATGCAGAGCGGACGCCAGATGACGGTTGCGCTGGGTCACCCTTATTATCCTTACTGATCAGCATCAGTATCGGTTTCTGTATTTTCCACAGCTTGGGGAAGATGCTTTGAGCAATGTATGCATTGAAAACGTCGAACATCACACCTGGTCGGCTTTCAGCCACCATATTTTGGAGTTTTTGGTTTGTTTAATTATTAACGATATGAAGAAAAGGCAAGGAGAGGGAATTTAATTGCGCGATTGGCTGCTAATAATAAACAATATGAAGCATAATAATAATGTGAATGCATATTTAATAATATTTCACAAAAATTGTATTAGAATTATATCTACAAACTTTTTTTCTTTGCCGGCGTCCATTTCATTTATTTTTTATTTATTGTATTTTTATTTCTCCTTACATTCGTAATAAAAATGATCGATAACACAGGGTTGTATGTCAAAAAGTATGGCTATTACCAAGGATTATTTTATAATCTCAGATGTTGGGAGAGAAATTTTGTATGGGTAATCTCGCTTTTTAAGTACGGATTGGGAGTTAAGCACGAAAAATAGATCATCTATTTACATATATATATGTGTCGTATTATTATTAATCTAAACTGAAGCATCTAAAAATAATATACAACTTAGGTGTTATATGTAATTGATAGCCACATATGTACATATGTATGTAAGTACTTCCACTGCTCTATCGCCTTTTGTTCGACCAATGCCTCTTGTACTCCAAAAGTCCGTCCCTTCGTAGTCTTCGGGACAGGTTGACATATTTGTTGTAAAGCATTCCGCGAGCCCGAGTATTACCAACACGTGGCATATAGAAGGTATCCTGCAAAAAGCATACATTTTTTAACTAAATTATTATTTAATCTTATTTGGATAAAGGCCACTTACGTCACTTTCGTTCGGGAATAATCGCAGTAGCTGCTGGTTCATACTGTGAAAATCATTTACAGACATGTCCATTCGCTTGTCAAGCGCGGCCCCAACAACAATTTTTACCACTTTTTTGCGAAGATGCATGTCCAGGCCACCATTCTCCCTATAGTATTCAAGAGCATTTATGCCTTCGTAACAGTTATTGAGCACAGATTGCACATCCTAGAAAAGTCATAAATGTTACCCTGTACTTTATTTGTGTGAAAGAGAGTGAATATAACACATGGGCATTTCCAACAGAAGGTTTTTTGCAGACAAAATATTAAAAGTTAATAAAATTGCATTGTTTTAGCATATTTTCATAGGGAAACAATTACATTTTACGTAAACAAATTTTACATTTATTTCATTTGAGATATTTGAGATATTTGAATTCAAAGTCGTGCAAGC
Source organism: Anastrepha obliqua (assembly GCF_027943255.1). NCBI lineage: Eukaryota > Metazoa > Arthropoda > Insecta > Diptera > Tephritidae > Anastrepha > Anastrepha obliqua. The sequence goes on from NC_072892.1 coordinate 18,318,678, forward strand.
GCAACTTTTCTCATTTGGATATTTCCATTGCACGTTTTGGGTTGACAAAAGCTCTCAAAGAGCGACATTATGTGCATTGGCTTTTGCTCTCCAATATCCTTCTGAAGGTGAAAAGAGTAAAAACAAAAACAAAGTGCACACGAATTAAGCGATGCCTTCAGTTATGAGTGTTTGCTTTGCATTGTCCCATATTTCGAAATGCCGTGTAGTGATCTACCTACACCAACTTGGTATCGATACTTTTACTTGTTTCCGCTATAGGAATAAAGTATAGAGTACTGATTAAATACCGGTAAGAAGTATCGCGGCATATTCAACAATTGAGTAAAAGTTTTCAATAATCAAAGTCAGCGAAGTGTTTTCTAATTTTTATTATCAAACGGACACCACTTTTTTCTAGTTTTGCTTGAATTTTACAAAGGGACATGCACACAATTTAAGATTTTTATATTAAGTGAAATATTATTTACTAAGCAAAAGAATCGCCGAGGCACAAGAAATTAATTTTCTAAATATTTACTGGATAAGCGACATTTTTTTGGTGTAATCAAATTTCTTGCTTTCAAGAAAAGTTTCTCGAAAAGAACAGAATACTTTCTCGCCTTTTAGTTTTAGGTAAAGAAGGCCAGTATAGCCTTCTACTCCTGCAAATCTACGTTCGGTAAAAAATGGGGACTCAAGCCACAGGTCGTGCTGTGGATGTACAACGCAGTGTTTTTGGCAATTTTAACGTATGGTTTGGTGGAAAGCTCTTCGGAAGGGCTATAATAACACTAAACTGGGGAGGGTGCAAAGGACTGCATGCATTGGCATCACCGAGGCATGTAAAACTTGCCTCAGAGCTGCCCTGAACGTCCTTTTACTCTTACTTCCCATCGACTTTTACGTTATTTCCGTCCCAGCTCAAAGTGCAATCAGATTAAAGGAGGTTGGCCTCTGGAGGCAAACTCTCAAGGGACATGGTACCATCTTCAGGCAGTTAACATCGTATTTCTCCGAACTTCGAACAGATCTCTCTATCCGCAAACTAGAATTTGCGGGTCATGCTAGGGCAATATTTCCAAATAGGCAGGATTGGATAGAGGGGAAAATCTGCACCAAAGCTTGCATCTCTGTCTTCACTGATGGTTCCAAGATGGAATCGGGAGTCGGAGCAGAAGTTTTTCTAAATCCGCCAATATATCTATCTTCTTTAAGCTGCCGAATACTGCTAGTGTTTTTCAAGCAGAAGTCTTTGCGATCCTGCAGGCATGCAAAATGCTTAGGGAACGCGGGAGCGAGGGAGATATTAATATTTTCTCCGATAGTCAAGCCGCGATCAAGGCTCTGACTACGCCAAGGTGCAGACCCAAACTAGTCAATTCCTGTAAGTAGGAGATCAAATCTCTTGGGTGTGCAGGTAACATTTCCCTAATCTGGGTTTCAGGACCTAGGAACATAGAGGGAAATGAAATTGCTGATTGCCAGGAAGGTGACTGAATTGGCCTCAGAGACCTCCTACCTGGTCATCGGCATCTCCTGATAGTTGTTAAAGGGGAACTGCACAAATAGATTCTCAGGAAAGCGCTTAAAAGATGGAGCTCATTTCATCATGTGCTATGTATTTCGAAAACTCGTTGGCCCTAGTACCATATACGAAGCACTCAGAAAGTCCTTTGGGCTCCTCGCCATTCAATTTCCAAGCTCGTAGCTGTGTTTATTGGTCACTGGACGACCGGCACACACGCGGAAAAGCTAGAGTTACCATATAACCCCCATTGAAGAAGCTGTGGGGAGCTTTCAGAGAAGAAGACTGTTGAGCACTTTCTCTGTAAATGTCCGGGTTTGGCAGCTAGACGACTAAGGTCACTGGGTGCTCCTTTTTTCGACAGCCTGGGACAGTGCGCCAACCTAAATCCCATCAATCGTCTCTGGCTGGCTATATATATCTGCCTGTTGGAGATCTCATAATGGTATCAAAACGACGCTTTAGTGCTACTTGAGGAGTGCCAGACTGTCATTTCACCTACCTACCTACCTATAGTTTTAGCGTTGCTGTAAAGTATAAATACTGCTAAAAAGTATCGATACCAAGTAACAAGCCAAAAAAGAATCGATAAAAAAACCCCAATGGCTTTTTAAAAAAAAAGACTCGTTATTTATTTGAAGAATCCCTAGTGCCGTGCGACATTGAAAAACTACCTTTGTTATCAATAGAAAGTGCACCCAGAAAGTTAGTCAAATATTGAGTAAAAACAGAGATTTTTTATACAGCAAAAAATAAAAAAACTTTGCTGGAAAATAGTGAGATTTGTGATCTTGGTACTTATGTAAAGTTGGAAACATGCAACATTGCGATTGAGAATTTTAAAAATTATTTGGTTTTTGCTAAAATTTAATTTAAAATAAGTACAAGTCATTTTTGGGCTAAATCAAAACCATTTTTGCGAGCCATTAATGCAAAACATTCTATTGGCACATTGAAATATTGCCCCAACGGCAGGTTGAAATTGGCGTTTGAATTGTTGGTCTCGAAAACCAGTTCTTTTTTATGTCCTGTGCGAATGTGTTGGATTTTTTCAGTTATGTGTCTTGAAAACTAATATTTGCCCAAAACAACTTTATAATAATTACAGGGCTAGATAAGCGCTATGAGTCAAGCGTATTTTTAAAAGAGAAAAATGTTTTAGTTTAAAGGTTTTTTCAATTTGAATGTGCACGATGGTCACGTTCGACATGTATAGTTACTATATATTCGTTTACATACCAATTGCTTTTTCGTAGGAGAAGCCCCTTCAGTTACAGATTCATCGCATTTTTTCTCGCTCATCACAGATACAGTTTTCGAATCACTGTCCTCGAACAATTCCTGCTCTCTTGCTGCAATCTCAAAGTGAATATCCGTCTGTGCCGCTTCGGGACTTGTCTCTTGGAATTCGTCTTTGATTGCCACTGTGGTCGTATCGACATGACCGCTGCTTAATAGAACAATGGGATCTTGTTTTTTGAACTCTTGCTGCTGTCGCCAGCTCAAGAGACGTGAACGAAATATTGCGCGTGGTCCGATTTTCGGTATTAATGCACAAATATCTTCGTCTGTTAGATACCGGAATGACTCAGTGCAAACTTCGTGTTCTGTGGTGATTAATGTTAGATGTATTTACACTTTTAATGTATGTATGATCAGAGAATTCTTTTGTGTTACCTTCAAATTTGTTGCAGAGGTGTGGTAGTTTCCACGAGACAAGCAAGCTGAGCGCCTCACTTAAAGTGGTTTTCGCTATAAATATTTTTCAAATAAAGTGAAACATGTTATTTTGAGGCAGATATTTTTTGACGTGATAACGTCTTATAATTCGATTTAACAGGCTGCACGCACGAAAAAATGTGTCGTTACCTTGCTCATTAGTGTTACCTTGCTCATATGTCGTTACCTTATTCATTGCATTGAATGAACTGCAAGCGAAAGCGCGGAACGAACGACAAAGCAAACAAAGCAAACGAACGGCAACGTTCGACATCTTGCTCTCTCCTACTTAAGTGAGCGTATATGTGTATGTATATGCGCATATGTACATATATAAATTCACGTATTTGTATTTGCATATGCCTTCTTATTGATTATTATTAATTTGATTTACTTGAAGAATTTAAAATAAAACCAAGTTTGTTAATAATACCTGTTGTTTTAATGTTATTATTATTTTTTGACGTGATAACGTCTTATAATTCTATGTAACCGGCTGCACGCACCAAAAAATGCGTCGTTATCTTGCTCATGCGTCGTTACCTTGCTTGAACAGCATGTTATGTTATGTTATGATATGTTATGTTATGTTATGTTATGTTATGTTATGTTATGCTATGTTATGTTATGTTATGTTATGTTATGTTATGTTATGTTATGTTATGTTATGTTATGTTATGTTATGTTATGTTACGTTATGTTATGTTATGTTATGTTATGTTATGTTATGTTATGTTATGTTATGTTATGTTATGTTATGTTATGTTATGTTATGTTATGTTATGTTATGTTATGTTATGTTATGTTATGTTATGTTATGTTATGTTATGTTGTGTTATGTTATGTTATGTTATGTTATGTTATGTTATGTTATGTTATGTTATGTTATGTTATGTTATGTTATGTTATGTTATGTTATGTTATGTTATGTTATGTTATGTTATGTTATGTTATGTTATGTTATGTTATGTTATGTTATGTTATGTTATGTTATGTTATGTTATGTTATGTTATGTTATGTTATGTTATGTTATGTTATGTTATGTTATGTTATGTTATGTTATGATATGTTATGTTATGTTAAAGTATATTATGTTATGTTAATGTTAACTCATTCTCTATATCCATACAAAATATCTATCAAACAAATAAAATTAAAATTTTCTTTTGAAAAATGCAACCATTCAATCAGTATTTTCTTATGACGTTATCACGTTAAACTATCGTCAGTAAACCGACTTTACAGACAACCTCTTTTATGAGGAGTTTTTTCATGGCAGAAATACACTCGGAGGTTTGCCATTGTCTGCCGGGGGGGCGATCGCTATTAGAAAAATATTTTTCTTCAGTTTGGGGTTTCACCGACATTCGAACCTACGTTTCCTCTGAATTCCGAATGGTAGTCACACACCAACCCAGCGTCATTCTTCGCAATTCCCTGACTCCTAATTACACTCAAGATTCTGTACTCTTATTTGTTCGGTTTAAATTCGAATACGCTGCTGCTTTGCACTCCTTAAAATTTTCTGTCTCTTTAACTTCTGTTTCATTTGTTCTTCACATCTTTTAATGTAAAACTGACTGCTTGTCCTTTCTTGGGTTAACTGATTTTAATGTGCCATACCTTCCCAGTTTCGATATTTTTCGTAGAGGCTTATATGAAACTCTTTACAATGCTAATACTCCAATTAATAGAGCTTTGTCCGATGTCAATTTGTCAATTATTTCTAGAATTTTGTAGAGCTAGACTTATCGGATTCAAAACGAATACTCTACATACACATAGCAGAAAAAGTCTGCGTTCACCTATGCAAATATTCTTTGCATTAGAAAAAGTTCAAAACAATAAATATTTCAGAATTTTTTTTTAATGAGTTTTATTTAGTTCACTTAAATGTAACTATCACACATATTTCGCTACCAATAACAAAATCAAATTTAAAATGAGATCTTCTTCTTCTTAATTGGCGCTATAACCGCTTACGCGATTTTGGCCGAGTTTAACAAAGCGCGCCAGTCGTTTCTTTCTCGTGCTAACCGGCGCCAATTGGACACACCAAGTGAAGCCAAGTCCTTCTCCACCTGATCTTTCCAACGCAGAGGAGGCCTTCCTCTTCCTCTACTACCACCAGCTGGTACCGCATCGAATACTTTCAGTGCCGGAGCGTTTGTATCCATTCGGACGACATGACCCAGCCAACGTAGCCGCTGGATCTTTATTCGCTGTGCTATGTCTATGTCGTCGTAAAGCTCATACAGCTCATCGTTCCATCGTCTGCGATATTCGCCGTTGCCAACGTGCAAAGGTCCAAAAATCTTGCGCAGAATCTTTCTCTCAAACACTCCAAGCGTCGCTTCATCGGATGTTGTCATCGTCCAAGCTTCTGCGCCATACGTAAGGACGGGCATGATGAGAGTCTTGTAGAGTGTTAGTTTTGTTCGACGAGAGAGGACTTTACTGCTCAGTTGCCTACTTAGTCCAAAGTAGCACTTGTTGGCAAGAGAGATTCTACGTTGGATTTCAAGGCTGACATTGTTATCGGTGTTAATGCTGGTTCCTAAATAGACGAAGTCTTTTACAACCTCGAAATTATAACTGTCTACAGTGACGTGGGTGCCGATACGCGAGTGCGCCGACTGTTTGTTTGAAGACAGGAGGTACTTCGTTTTGTCCTCGTTCACCACCAAACCCATTCGCTTTGCCTCTTTATCCAGTTTGGAGAAGGCAGAACTAACAGCGCGGTTGTTAAGGCCGATGATGTCAATATCATCGGCATACGCCAACAATTGTACGCTCTTATAAAAAATTGTGCCTGAGCGATTAAGTTCTGCGGCTCGTACGATGCTCTCCAACATCAGGTTAAAGAAGTCACACGACAGCGAGTCACCCTGTCTGAAACCTCGTTTGGTATCAAACGGCTCGGAGAGGTCCTTCCCAATTCTGACGGCGCTGCTGGTGTTGAGCAACGTCATCCTACATAGCCGTATTAGTTTTGCGGGGATTCCAAATTCAGACATCGCGGCATACAGGTAACTCCTTTCCGTACTGTCGAATGCAGCTTTGAAGTCGACGAAAAGGTGGTGCGTGTCGATTCTTCTTTCATGGGTCTTTTCGAAGATTTGGCGTATTGTGAATATTTGGTCGATGGTAGACTTTCCAGGTCTGAAGCCACACTGATAAGGTCCAATCAGTTGGTTGACGGTGGGCTTCAGCCTTTCACACAATACGCTCGCTAGAACCTTATAGGCGATATTTAGAAGACTAATCCCGCGGTAATTGGCACAAATTGCAGGATCGCCCTTCTTATGGATTGGGCAGAGCACACTTAAATTCCAATCGGCAGGCATGCTTTCATCCGACCATATTTTGCATAGGAGCTGATGCATGCACCTTACCAGCTCCTCGCCGCCATGTTTGAATAGCTCAGCCGGCAGTCCGTCGGCGCCCGCGGCTTTGTTGTTCTTTAGCCGCGTTATCGCTATTCTCACCTCGTCATGATCGGGTAGCGGAACGACAATTCCGTCGTCAACGATTGGGGTATCGGGATCTTCACTTTCTCGGTGACAATGAGATCACATAAAATTAAAAAAGCCATTCAAACTAAACGGAAAAAGTTTGCGTTCACTTCAATAATAATAAAATAAAAGGCTTAAGATCATAGAAATGTTTTAAAATTAATAGCTAGTTGGATATCCACGCCTTTTTATGACTTCTAGAAGGCGTCTTTTCATTGATCCAACTAGTTTGGCTGTTATTTCTGGACTTATGGCTTCCCATTCCTCTTTAAGCGCGTTCTTAAGCATTTTCTTGCTAGTTATTGTACGCTCTCGTATTTTTTTTTTCTAGAATGTCCCATAAGTGCTCAATGGGGTTAAGGTCAGGTGATTTGGGGGGGTGTGCGAAGTTGTTTTGGAACATTATACAACAACCACAACCTAACAATCTCTGCTGTGTGTTTGGGGTCGTTGTCCTGTTGGAAAACAAATCTTTCACCCAGTTCCAGTTTGATTGCACTTTCTCTCAAATTCGTTTTTAAAATATCGAGATAATCATGTCTGTTCATTATCGACTCAATAAACTGTATATTTCCAACGCCCGAACTAGCCATACACCCCCATATCATGGCACCTCCTCCTCCATGCTTTACCGTAGGTACCAGATTTTGCTTTCCAAGTGCCGTTCCGTTTTTCCTTCAAATAATTTTACGACCTTTTATCCCGAAAATGCAAAACTTGCTTTCATCTGAAAAAATCACACTATTCCAAAACTCAGGTGGCTTGTTTACGTATTCCTTGGCGAAAGCCATCCGCTTAAGTCGATTTACTCGCGATATGAAGGGTTCTTTTCGGGCCACTCTGCCGTGAAATCCGATTCTTTTTAGAATTTTTCTTACTGTATCTGGATGTACTTTCTTTTGGTATTTTACTTTTATGTCTTTTGAAATTTGGCTTGCTGTTAGTCGCGGATTAGACTTCACAAGAATAGTTATGTAGCGTTCTTCTCTTTCCGTCAGTTTTTTTGGACGCCCAGAACGAGGCTTAGACTCTAAACAATTCGTTTGCTTGAAGTTGTTTATCACTCTTTGGACCGGGGGGTATTGCCTCCCAACAATTTTCGCGATTTCCCGATAGCTCTTACTATTTTGCCATAAACTTACAATGATTTTCCTGATTTCCCACCAATATCTATTTCTTTTCGCCTTTGGTCCATAGTAACAAAAAGGTATGTATGTATTTCTAATATCAATTTTTCCCTCTTTCGATTTGTTCTTAACCGCGTCAACTACATGAATGATTTAAAATTAAATTTAACGTAATTGCCATGCAAATAATCGTCACTATTCGAAATGAACGCACACTTTTTCTGCTCAGCCTATTTAAGTAACTGTACTACAATCCCGTTATCTGAACAAGACGCAGCTCAAACTCCAAAAAATTTTGTTCATACCCTCTACGAATAATTTTCTTTGAAATAAGTGAAAAGAAATAACTGAGAGTTTTAAGATATACCCGTTAAATTATTTTAATACTTTATAACAGCGGGTGAACGCAGACTTTTTCTACCATGTGTATAATAGATTGAATTACGATTTATTGTCTAATAATTTAGCATGACGTTATTGGAATTCACCCTTAATTAACTTTGGGTTCCACTATTTACACACATTAATAAAAGTGGGTAGGGAGAAAAGAGAGCTACTTTCATATCCGCTACATTACAAACGTCACAGTTTGCGTAACGCAGATAAGAGTAAATTATTTTCTGATCTGACATGCTGTTATATTTATACAGCATTTTCTTATTTTCCAATAAGTTTTAATAAAATTTCAAAATTATTCAACTTTTATTTACTTGATTTCCATAGAAATCATATGTACGCAAATATGTATGTATGTATCCGGGTATAACCACATTCATCGATATCACATTAATATTTGTTGATTAAACTAACAAAACGCGCTGAATACAACAGTAGCAAAAGATGAAATAACAATAGGCGACTGTGTTTTATTTGTGTTTTTGTTTGTATATGTGTTGTTTTGTTTGCGTATGCACATACATACATACATATGTATACCACTGTATACGTAGCAACAGTTGTTGTATTGCAAACTGTTTTTTATTGTCTTTGCTTTGCTCACTGAGAACTGCGCATGAAGCAATTCTTTTGTTGTAAAAATTAATTATTTGTGTACTACATACACATATACATATACATACATATATATACGTGTATAGAATAAATATGCATTGAGTGTACTACTCACCTTCTTTATCCATATCCTGCAGTGCTTACATATATTTATTTAATAAGCTTATTAATGGAATTTTTAGAACACGACACAAAAATTGTTAAGTTTTTCTAACCACATTCGCAACTGAAAGCATCGACGATAACACACACCGAGTTGTTGTCGAATGTACACAGAACGACAACAAAATGACAAACCCAACGATGAGTACAGCAGGCACGAAGCCAGCACTCGTAGTTGCTGTGGCATAAAGTACGGCAAGTGTTGTTATCTCTGTCTCACCTGTTGGTTAGTTGGTTTGACTTGCTATTTGAGCGAAGTCACAATAGTGTATTTGGTTTTAGGCACTCATGCGTACATACGTGCATATGTACAGTGTGCCACTAGTGATGCCAGAATGGAAACTTTGCACTTCATTTATTTATTAAACATATTTTGCTTGATTTTGGCTATTACAACAACGCCAAAATATATATTTCTATAAGCTAAATAAAATATTTTGAGTGTGGAGGAAACTGGGGAACATTGACTGTTTCTTTAAGGATACTTATTAATTAATAAAATTGATTTGGAAAATAAGAGAATTTATTTATTTGAATCCTAATTTTCTTTCTTAATTTGTGTATGTATGGATGTGTGCTATATTTATGTGCGTTTGAGTTCGTAGTACAAAAACATAATCAAAAAGTATTGATATCATTTTGGTGTGGGTAACAAATACATTTCGTTACTCATCCGATGTTTTAATTATTTTACATTGTTTTGATTTTGTCGTGAGGTTTTCAAATTTCTGCAGGGAAAGAAAAACCAAATTGATTTTGCATTTGCCACAAATATTTTCTTTTACAAAAATTTTAAATTATAAATAATTCTTTGCTTTTGTCATAAAAGTGAGAGTGTGGCGGTAAATACTTCCACATTTACATGCGAGGGTGAGCTGAAAAATTATTTTCCGGACGCAGAGCTGACGTTGCAATCAGCCATTATTAACTTTCTTGTCTAGATCCACGTACCATGACAGGTTTCAAGATGTTATCTTGAGTAGTTTATTTATAAAGGGTGTTTTTTTTAGAGGTTAGGTTTTCAAGATGAAATAAAACGTATATAATTTAATGTTCTGGCCAAGAATTTAGCTTTATTATAAAGATAAGCGTTTGCCATTATGTTTTAAAAATGATTTCGGGCAAGTGGCCGCCGCAGCTGGCTCGAATAAATTCCAGCCGAGAGGCCCAATTTTCGACCGCTTTTTGCAGCAATTGGGGCCGTATGTCAGCAATAACGCGCCGAATATTCTCTTCCAAGACGTCAATCGTCTCGGGCTTATCTGCGTAGACAAGCGACTTCACATAGCCCCACAAGAAATAGTCCAGCGGTGTTATATCGCACGATCTGGGAGGCCACACCACAGGTCCACGGCGCGAGATAATGCGCTCACCAAAAGTTTCCTTCAATAAATCGATTATTGCGTTGGCTGTATGGCATGTAGCGCCGTCTTGTTGGAACCAAAGGTCGTCCACATCAACATCGTCCAATTCAGGCACGAAAAAGTCATTAATCATGGCTCTATAGCGCTCTCCATTGACTGTAACATTTTGGCCGGCTTCATTTTTAAAGAAATATGGACCAATGACTCCCTCTGCCCATAGAGCACACCAAACAGTGACTTTTTGAGGATGTAACGGCGTCTCAGCAATGGCTTGTGGATTATGTTCACTCCAAATGCGACAATTTTGCTTATTGACATACCCATTCAACCAAAAGTGAGCTTCATCGCTGAACAAAATTTTCTTCGATGCGTCGCGCGAACCGAACCATTATTTTCGTAAAAAATTTTGCAGGATTTGCAAACGTTGTTCAGGTGTAAGTCTATTCATTATGAAATGGCAAACCAAACTGAGCATAAATCAAGTGACAGCTGTCAAAAAGACCATCTACGAAAAAAGTAGTGCCAACTTGAAAACCTAACCTCTAAAAAAAACACCCTATAAATAATACTAAAATAAACATTTTGCGTGCTTTTATTAAAATGGATAAATATGAATAATAACAGCCCTGTCATAAAGTTCTTCATTTTTGATGGATGAACTCCTAGTAAATTTAATCCGAAGTTGACAAAAGTGAGACTCTGCTCCTTCCATGTCAACCACTTACAAGTGGGCGTTTGAATTTAAAGATGGCCCAACGTCTCTCAGAGATCCACGTGAAGAACAGCCAGAAACCTCAACAACACGGAAAATCATCGGACAGATACCCTTGGGTACATCGGGAGAAAGAGTGCGAAAAATCATGCGCTTCGCTTCCAATGAAAAGGTTGAGAGGGTCGTAAATGGATATGTTCAACCTCTCACTCTTGGAAAGGAATACTCAATTGAAAACACACTGGACCCAGCGTAGTGAAGTCAAGGGAAATTATATAGAAAAATAAAATCACTTTTTAGCCAAAAACCGCAGTCTTTCATTGTCAGGTCGAGAATTTCGCGCCTTATCCTCGTATGTAAACAATAACAGTAGTTCAGGCTAATAATGTTTGTTCTTAAATCAAATGCAATCGCAACTGAATGCAATCGCAATTCATTTTCTGTGTGTGATGGGTGTGGTTTCCATGTAAAAAAAAAAAAAACAACAATAAAAAATAACTTTTCACCTATTCAATTAACGATTAATTTTTTAATAGATCTTACATACGAGCTGACGAAGAGTGTATATGATACACATACATACATGCACATATTTGAGTTGACAAAACAATAAAGACTTCCTTACTTTATTACTAACAGAGTTTTTCGACTTAGTTATACGAGGTGTGTTCAAGAAGTATCGCGAATTTTGAATTTTCGCAGGTTACGTATATTCGAATTTCGATTTTTTTGTCGCGATACTTTGGTACTCATGTCTCTCACTCATGCCGACGAGTTCGGCCATTTTGAATGTTCAGTTAATTGTTGATAGTGCAAGCAAACGTGTTTAGGCTCGTTTTCGATTTTTACCTATTCAAAAAGATGGAGCAAAGAACCTGCATCAAATTTTGTGTGAAAAACGAAATTAAGTGCGCGGATGCATTCCGAATGTTGACTCAGTGCGGTGTCATACGGAGAAGTTACTTTGGACCAAAGCAACGTTTATCGGTGGTACAAAATGTTCTCAGGAGGTCGAGAAGATGTGAACGAGGAAAAGCGTGCCGGACGTCCGAGCACTTCAACAACAGACGGAAAAAATTGATGAAGTGAAGAAATTGAATCACCGTTAGAGAAGTTGCTGAGGACCTAGCCATATCGATTGGCTCGAGCCATTCGATTTTTTTCAATGATTTGGGCATGAGACGGGTCGCCGCAAAATTCGAACCAAAACTGCTCAATTTCGACCAAAAGCAGCATCGCATGAACATTGCTAATGAGATGTTGGACTCTGTCCGCGACGACCCAAATTTGCTCAAAGGGTCATAACTGGTGACGATGTGGAAAACAAAGCTCAATCATCTTAATGGAAGCTGCCGCACGAACCAAGACCAGACCGAAAAAAGCGCGACAAGTTCGGTCGAATGTAAAAGTTTTGCTTACCGTTTTCTTCGATTGCAGGGGCGTTGCGCATCATGAGTTCTTGTCACAGGGTAAAACGGTCAATAAGGGATATTACCTGCAAGCTATTCGCAATTTGCGCGAAGCAATTCGCCAGAAACGCCTGGATTTGTGGAAGAACAGAAATTGGCTCTTGCATCACGATAACGCCCAATGCCCCTGCCCACACATCGTTGGTTGTGCGCGACTTTTTGGCCAAAAACAACACACTAATGATGCCACAGACACCGCATTCCCCAGATCTGGCCCCCTGTGACTTTTTCTTGTTCCCGAAATTAAAGAGGCCCATGAAAGGACGACGCTACGCTACGATTGACGAGATAAAGACGGCATCGAAGGAGGAGCTGAACAAGATAAAAAAATGATTTTTTGAAGTGCTTCGAAGATTAGAAAAAGCGTTGGCACAAGGGCATAATATCTCAAGGGGATTACAAAATAGATATTAATGAATAAATAAATAATTTTTGAAAAAAAAACACAAAATTTGCGATACTTTTTTAACACATCTCGTATAATTTATAACTATAGAAACATATATGTGCGTGTATATGTTTGTGCTGGGTTGCTGTTTGGAATTTTTTTCACATTTCCTTCTTTACGATCGGTCCCAATTCAGCGTATTTTTCAAAAACAAGCTTTAAACTTTTTTGCCGTCACTTAATTGCGTTAATATATTTAATTAATAATTTTAATATATTTATTTAATTTCTGAAGCCTATTAAATAGTTAAATCTTATAAACTAAGATTAAGTGATTACTTAAAAATTCTAAAAAGATGAAGTGTAAGTTTAGAAAAAGTAATTAGGTTGAAAATCTGTGAAAGAAGATAAGCGGATGGATAAACCTTTGCATAAAGCCATAATCTGCAACGAATAGTCGAACATCTCTTAAGCTACGTGAAAAATTTACTATACTCTGCAGAAAGCACATGTTCTTCAGTCTTCAAGTGATTCTAGTTTCCGAGCCCAAGCATTTTAGAAAACACAAAAAGATTCCACACTAAAGCGCAGTACTCTCAAGTGGCTTCTTACTAGAGCAGTGTAGAGTTTGAGGATCTTCTTAGGGTTAGAGGATCTCCAAAAGCAGCAGCGTTCCAGTGCTTATTCCAATAGCTTTAGAAACTACATATCAAAATCTTACTGTCACAGTTGGTAGGTAGGTAGGTTAGATGGCAAGAGTAACCCAGGTGCACTACAAGTAACACTTACATGCCGTTTTGATAGCGTAATGTGGACCACTAGCTACGGAAAATTTTGGGAGGAGAAACCATCTACAGCCATCCAGTGCTTTTGATGTAGTGGAAGAGAGAAAAGGGAAATAGGCTGGGATGGCTCCTCAAACCATCCTCAAAGGGCACGCTAAGGAATCTCAAGCGCCTAGCTGCCAGAGCCGCACATTTGCAAATAAAAAGTTCAACAGTGTCTTTCTCTGCAGGATTCCCACAGCTTCTGCAATAGGGGTTGTACGGAAGTCCAAACTTTACCGCATGAGTTCTGATCACCCAATGACCATTGAACACCGCAATGAGTTTGGATATTGAATGTCGGGGGATTCCCATCACCTTAAGCGTCCTGTTTTTGTCATATTGAGGCCATAGTGTTTTTGAGATAGCACCCGATGAGATAGACCTCCATTTGTCTGGCGCTTTTTTGAGGAAGGAGTTGTGCAGTTCGCCTTTAATACGGGTCAAGGGGACATCGATGTCTGAGATGGGGACAACTGACACCGGTTCTGTTGAATAGTTTGGGCCGCTGTAACCGCAGTTGGGCGCTCTCCAATTGTTTTCATCGAGCCTGGCGCCAAGATAAATGCGAAATATTATTGGAGAAAGTATTCTGGAGGTTGCTATGAACCCGTGGGCTGACAAATACTTTGGTGGCAGACCATGGACGTTTTAATAGGACTCGGCACCGTCTCACAAAGCTCGAGTGAACCAAGAATGGCTAAAAAACAACGTTCTCTTACTGCATAACGTCCACACAATGGCTCTCAAATTCACCAAACGCGAATCCAATGGATTATTTTCTTTGTGCCGTTTTGGAGCGCTAGGTCCGAACTAAAAGATTCACCAGTCTCGAGGCGGTGAAAAAAGCAATTGTCCACGAGTGGGTCAAATTATCTGCAAGTCACATTCGGGCAGCTTGCGATTCGTTTTTGGACCATCTCAAGGCCATAGTCAAAGCAAAAGGTGGTCATATCGAGCAAAAGTAAATTGATTCTTAATTTTGTATCATTTTTTAAAATTTTGTACTTTGAGTTGAATAAAAGTAATTTTCCAAACTAAATGTATGGCATTTTTAATTGGTTCCACTTTGAGTGCCGGACCCTGTAAAGATTCCTTAAGCATCGTAACTTATTTGTGTCAGTGTCGAGTGATGCTAGGATGCTTGTCATGTTTCACTGTGTTGTGAAAATCTGGCCGAGGTATTGATATTCTATAAATATAATGAAGTTATAGATACAACGAAGAATTTGTTCAATCCCTACAACTGATCGAGGTATCACTGTACTTATCATGTAAGCTAGACATAATATGTAATATAATTCAGCAAAATATCTAAAGCTATGATTATAAATAAAATGCCTGTAAATCATGTCGCATTTATGGGAAGGATGCTTTTCTTTTTATTGAATGTTAAAATTAAATATTTTTTTTTGTAGATAACCAATCAAATGATAGAAACCTGCAAATCCTACATCACTTGTCGCAGCAAGGAGACGATTTGGTCGCAGGATCGCAATGTTATACGCACCAAGTTAGGCAATTGCATTAAGCTAAATCACATCTATCACGAAACTTACTATACCGTTAGAGAGCAACCATTTTTACCCAATCAAACACCGTTCGGCTTCTCGGAAAACTTCGTTTTCGGAAAGTTTGACACATTTTGCGATCGCCTATCGAAAATTATTTCCATGTTTAATCTAATCGACGATTACAACCATTTGTTCGAGCGTCGCTTGGAGGGCTTACTGTTGGGCGAAACTCTCCAAGATGCCAGCAATCATTTTGAGGAAGCCAAAAAAGAGATCCTCTCGAAGAAATACGATTACTTGGATCACCGCAATGGTGAATTTAATGAAGATTTCGAACGCTTCATGAACAAAACCGATACGCTGAAAGACACCATCGCCACACTAATCGAGACCAATTTTGACACTGTGTGGGAGACGCCACAATGTATACGATTTCTCACACGATTCGAGAAAGTCAGCGAGAAGATACCGCTCAGTAAAATGGACGAAAAATATGTGCGCATCATAAAGTATGTGGATAGGGAAGTTGACCGAGTCAATAAGATGTTTAAGAAACAGCGCGACGATCCACCCGTCTGCAGAAATTTCCCTCCAATCGCCGGCCGCATACGTTGGAGCCAAGCCTTGGATGCGCACATGAAGGAACTGATGGACGCAGTATTGGATCATCAGGTGCTCAGCGGTCTCACCTTGACAAAAGATTTGGAGAATCGTTACAATAATGTGACAGCAATGTTAAAGGAATACGAAGAAGAGATCGTATCCATTTGGTTGGATCAGGATGTAGGTCTTCAGCAGCTCACCAGTGAATGTTAACTGATTTTTGTGCATTTTTACCATTCAGGTTAGCGTAGCCGATGCTTGCCTATTACAGCCACTCTTGGCACTGCAAGGCGAACGTTTAATCGTCAATTTGCATCCCACTATACCGTTGCTCATACGTGAAGCAAAAATGCTGGCCAAATTAAATATTGAATTGCCAATTGTGGCCGCGACGCTGATGAGCCGCCAGAAGTACTTCACTACCATACAAGACTCATTAAATGTAGGTAAACGGTATTCTATTTGGCGATTTCCATTATGAAATTTTCGTTTTCGTTTTTGTTGCTTTGTTGCTTCGTTTGTTGTGCGTTTTGTTGTTTATAGTGTTTGATCAAAATGTTTTTGACAACTGTGCGTGCCGTAAAATTGGAAGTGCGTCCATTGTTTCTGCCACAACTGGTGCGTCTGACAGCGATGCTGAAACCTGGCCTACACACCATAAATGTAAGTTGGAATTGTGCCATTGCATATCTTAGACGGTCTGTCTTTCATGCTTTAGCAGTTGCCATTTGCGGAGCAGCAAATTCAATTAAACTTTATAATAAGTCTGTGCTCTCTGTGCAGACATACAGAACTTTGTATTCTCTGATGATTTTGTGTATTTTTGATCTAAAGTGGACTCATCAAAATTGGACGGAATTCTATGAGCGTTGTAAACGCGCCATCGAGACATTCAATGTGCTGGTTGCACGTGTGCACGACATCTACTCCAACCGCATCTTAAATGTGCTCATGTGGATGCAGGATGTCTCGTTACAAGTCTTGCCTGGAGGTAAGACCACATATAATTATTTCTTACAAACGTATGTATGTATGTTTTGAAATAAGTTTTAGCAAATGTTTGCCAATCCATAGATACATACGTACGTATACATACACATACCATACATATGCACCTACACATGCACACTTGTAGTTTATTACCTCAAGTTTTCTTTTTGTACTAATTTAGAGGACGAAATTTGGACGGTGGAAGAGTTTTTGGAGAAAAGTGAAGACGCCTGCAGGTGAGTCAGCAAATTAGTGTAAATGTGATGTTTTTTTATATTTTTTTTATTATTTGAACTGTTGTTTCTTTGTCAAATGGCGCTAAAATTTTTAGACCTAATATGATATCAAAAGAAAAGTGCCTCAACACTCAAGGCTCAATAGCTCGGTAATGAAACTAACAGAAATATGCCGATCAACGATGAGCCAGATTTGCTTAAAAGGGTCATAACTGGTGACGAATCATGGGTATATGCTTGTAATATCGTAAGCAAAGCCCAATCGTCCCAATAGAAGAGAGTTCAGGAGAGCAGAAAGATTGTAGGAAATCGCCGAACACGCAAAACATTTGCCTTATTTCAGGGGTGAGAGGTAGTCAGAATGTTCAAAAAATTGGACTTTTTTGCATTTTTTTTTTTCAAAGTATAATATCTTAGAAATATTAAAAATTTGAAGTGAATCCGAGAAATACTTTTCCAACAACAACAACAATTCAGCAACATTCAAAAATTAACAAAGGGCGCTCGCTAGATGCTTGATTTTAAGTTTAGTAATGCCCACCTTGCATTATAAGACGGAATCGGATCAGTGAAGTTCAAAGATCTGAGTGCAAAACAGAGAAATTTCTTTTGAATACGTTCAAGTCTATTGATGTGGCACTGATGATAAGGCCTCCAAATAAAAACGGCATACTAAAACTTGGATCGTACTAGTGAAGTAAATAGTGACTTCAAAGTCGGAAGCAAACCGCCGAATGAAGGCAAGTGTAGAATGCGATTTGGCGATGACAAAATTTAAATGACTAAGAAACTGAAAGGTGGAGTCGAAGATTACTCCCAAATCGGTCATTTCATTAAGAGTATTTAGGCGCGAGTACATTATAAAATATTTTTTTTTTTTTTTTTTTAACTTTATTTTGTATTCTGTCTATACTTACAATTCTTAAAAGACATTTTACAAATATTTGGTTACATTTAAGAGTGGCTTTGATTATAGTATTAAAGAAATATTTCCAGTGAAATATTCTTTCTAATAAATAATTCAATATTTTATAGATGGCTCTTGGACGAGCTGAATTGGTGTTTTTCTTTTCAACCTTAAAAAGACACATGATGGTGACATGAGGGTAGAGGCCAGTTCATTTGGGTGCGATTGAAGTCGATTTCGGTATTTACTGGTTACATTTTGTATTTCCTCTTTTATTGAAGGGATGTCTAAGTCCCGATGAATTTGGGCATTTGTCACGTACCACGGAGCGCTGACTAGGGTGCGTAGAGTCTTGGACTGAAAACGCTGCAGGATTTCCAAGTTTGAATTTGACGCAGTACCCCACAGTTGGATTCCGTAAGTCCAGACTGGTTTTATCACAGATTTGTAGAGGATAAGTTTGTTGTCCATTGAGAGGGTGGATTTGCGGTTTAGCAGCCAGTACATATTACGAAATATTAAACCTAGAGCTTTGCTTTTTGTAAAGATATGCGTTTTTCACGTAAGCCGTTTATCCAAATGAATGCCTAGGTATTTAGCACTATCACATTGCGGAATTGGAACACGGTTTAAGTTGATTTGTGGGCAGGTGGTTCTTTTTGTGGTAAAGGTGACGTGTTGAGATTTATGTTCGTTTACTTTCAACCGCCAGCTCCGGAGCCATTTGGAGATTTTATTTATGCTTATTTGGAGCATATAAGAGGCTTCTACGGGATCCACAGCTGTCGCCATAATAGCGGTGTCATCGGCAAAAGTGCCAGTTAGTACACCTTTTGTGGTTGGCAGATCGTATGTAAAAATTAAGTACAGGATTGGACCTAATATACTGCCTTGTGGGACCCCAGCTTTAATTTGTTGGAAATTGGAAATTTCATTTTCGTAATTTACGTAGAACATTCGTTGGTTTAGATATGATTTAAGGAGCAAATAGGCATTTAGTGGTAATTTCTTTTTTATTTTAAAGAGTAGGACTTGGTGCCACACTCGGTCGAAGGCTTGTGATATGTCCAGGAAAACTGCTGAACAGATTTGTTTTCGGTCGAGCGCTGTTTGTATTTTTTCGACAAGTCTATGGACTTGCTCAATTGTCGAATGCTCATTCCTGAAACCAAACTGATGTTTCGGAATTATTTGTTTGCGTTCGATAAAAACCATTAAACGTTTAAGGAAGATCTTTTCAAAAACTTTTGACAGTATTGGTAGAAGACTGATAGGGCGATAGGATTTCACTTCATCGCCTGGTTTTCCTGTCTTGAGCACCATTTTAATTTCTGCTACTTTCCATTGAGCTGGGAAAATGTTTCTGGTTAAGCACGCATTAAACAAATGGGTAATGAAATTATAGGGTTCAGGAGGTAGTTTTTTGAGAATTTCGGCCGTGATGCGATCATATCCTGGTGCCTTGTGATCTTTTAGCTTTTTAATAGTGCTAACTATTTCACTTTTGGTGAACTTTTTCATTGGTAACTCCATTTGGTAGGGCTCGTTTAAAAAGGCAGCAACAGTGCTGTCAAAACAAAGATCACCTTCAGTATCGTTTGGTGCAAAAATATCTTTTAGATATTTAGAAAAAAGCTCAGATTTCTCGATTGCGGTTTTCGCCCATGAACCATCTTTTTTACGAAGTGGAGGACGGTGCTCTTTTGTGGTACTTACTTTCTTGCTGACTTTCCACAGGGAATAATTGGTGAGGTGTGTTGGTTCCAAACCCCAAACTGCCTCATTTCTTTATCGTGTTTCTCTTTTAATAATAATTTTATTTCTTTTGATAATTTGTTAAAACGGCTTTTATATTCAGGAAATCTTGTTTGTTGCCATATTTTTCTTGCCTGGCGTTTCTCTTTCAGTTTGTTTCTTAGGAAGATACCGATGTTTGAATTTCTTTGTGGACGAGTATGAGGACTCACATGAGTGGTGGATGACCACGCTGCATCCTGGATGTATTTTGTTAGATATTCGGTAGCCTCGATTATATCTTCCTCGTGTTTTAGAGCAACTTTTATGCCGAGTGTCGACGTCAAAATGGTTTTAAATTGAGTCCAATTTGTACGGCTGTTGGTAAGTTGGCAGTTTTGGGGCCTATTTTCGAGTTTATCATTTATTGTGATTATGATTATAAAATATGAGGTAGAGATTAAATGCTTTGACTTGAAAAATTACTCATCAGAGCATTTCTTAACATTTAATTGAAGTAAAGGGTGGTTAAGTTTCAAGGGCCGGTGTTGATTTTAAATAATATACAATTTTTTTTTTTAAATTATTATCATTTCTCTTTATTGTGATAATATTGCTTTGGCTCAATTACGTACGGAACAAAATATCGGCCGAATGTCCGCCACGGTCTCGGCGGCACACCTCCATCCGATGGTCCAAATTTTCGATGACGCTGAGGCATAATTGGAGTTCTATGCCTTTAATGTGCCTGATTATCTCATCCTTTAGCTCTTGAATTGTTGCTGGCTTATCGACGTACACCTTTTCTTTCAAATAACCTCAAAGAAAGAAGTCCAACGGTGTCGCTGACGTTTAGGTGTAGTTCACATTCAACATCGGCCCTTGAAATTTAAATTTAGATTCCTATCGCACCATGCCACGACGTTGTTGAGGTCTGATTGAAGATCATATGAATCAGACAGGTTTTGTATGGTTTCAAAAAATTTTGAAGTCGTCTGCACATTAAAGAAACTCAGAGAAATAAAAACATTCAGACATGTCATTAATAAAAATCACAAAGAACAAAGGGCCCAAAATGCTGCACTGAGGGACACCAGAAGAGGCAATAAAAGGATAAGAAGATACATTTCGATAACAACTACACATTCATGATTGAAAAGTTACGAATTTATCAATTTAAGGAATGTAGAGTTAAATCCAAAACTTATTAATTTAGAGATTAATTTTGAGTAGCACACTTTATCGAAGGCCTTCGAAAAATCCGTATAAACTGCATCAACTTGAAGGCTATTATTGAAAGCCGACGTAAAAAAGTCTGAGAAAACAGCAAGATTAGTGACAGTTAACCTACCAGCCATAAAACCATGCTGATTACTTGATATACGAGGTGTGTTCAAAAAGTATAGCGAATTTTGTGTTTTTTTTTTCAAAAATTATTTATTTTATTTTATTCAATTATTGTGGTAACGCTTGTTCCAATATTCGAAGCATTTCAAAAAATCATTTTTTTTATCTTGTTCAGCTCCTCCTTCGATGCCGTCTTTATCTCGTCAATTGTAGCGTAGCGTCGTCCTTTCATAGGCCTCTTCAGTTTCGGGAACAAGAAAAAGTCACAGGGGGGCAGATCTGGGGAATACGGTGGCTGTGGCATCATTAGTGTGTTGTTTTTGGCCAAAAAGTCGCGCACAAGCAACGATGTGTGAGCAGGGGCGTTGGGCGTTATCGTGATGCAGGAGCCAATTTTTGTTCTTTCACAAATCCGGGCGTTTCTGGCAGATTGCTTGGCGCAAATTGCGCATAACTTGCAGGTAATATTCCTTATTGACCGTTTTACCCTGTGGCAAGAACTCATGATACACAACGCCCCTGCAATCGAAGAAAACGGTAAGCAAAACTTTTACATTCGACCGAACTTGGCGCGCTTTTTTCAGTCTTGGTCGTTCGGCAGCTTCCATTAAGATGATTGAGCTTTGGTTTCCACGTCATAACCAGAAACCCACGATTCGTCACCAGTTATGACCCTCTGAAGCAAATTTAAGTCGTGCGTAAGTGCGGACAGAGTTCAGATGTCAACATCTTATTAGCAATGTTCATGCGATGCTGCTTTTGGTCGAAATTGAACAGCTTTGGTACGAATTTTGCGGCTACCCGTCTCATGCCCGAATCATTGAAAAAAATCGAATGGCTCGAGCCAATCGATGTGTCTAGGTCCTCAGCAACTTCTCTAACGGTGATTTGACGATTGGGCAATACCATTTTCTTCACTTTATCAATCTTTTCGTCTGTTGTTGAAGTGCTCGGGCGTCCGGCACGCTTTTTGTCGTTCACATCTTCTCGGCCTTCTGAGCACTTCTGCAAGCAAAGCAGCTGTCAACAATTAACTGAACGTTCAAAATGGCCGAACTCGTCGGCATGAGTGAGAGACATGAGTGCCAAATAATCGCCACAAAAAAATCGAAATTCGAATATATGTATGTTACCTGCGAAAATTCAAAATTCGCCATACTTTTTGAACACACCTCGTATTACGTTTTACAGCGAAGTACAATATAATATTTTTTTACAATAGACCGCTGAAAGTTTGGAAATAGGTCTGTAGTTCGCGTTGTCATTTTTATTCAACTCGATAAGGAAATTACCAGCAAACGTATTCTTTGTCACTTACCTCGATTTCGCTGTCCCAGTTAGCTACTGCTGCAGCTTATAGAACTTAAGTCAAAATGTGCAAGAAATTTATAATAATTTAATTGATGATTTTTTATTGAACACTTAAAGACAAAAAGTGCAATACTTCAATTTAATTAATTAACGAAAATTCAGTTTTTATTTGTATGTTATTTAAAAAAACCATTTATCTTCCTCATCATTTCCATTCATCTTTAATCGCTGATCCGTATTGTAAATTTCAATACTTGTTATGAAACCGTTCTAGTTTGCGCCTTTTTCGCAAAGCGTTTTCAAATCTTTCATTTTATTTAAAGCTATTTTTAATGCTCTATTATACAAAATCTATGATCCATCGCTAATAAAATGATTGCTTCGTTGTGTCGTGAGATTAAACTTAGATTGCATTTTTTTTCTGAATTATCGAAGTATTCAGTGTAACTACTGGGCTATCTTTTTGGAGCTATTGAATTAAGCGTTATTTTTATTGGGGCAGGAAACATTTTTTTCCTTGTTGACTCCACTCGGGAGCCTAGGGCCTCGACAAGACTCAGTCTTGCGTTTGTTTCGTTAATTTATTTTGCTTTCTGGCAGGGTAGGTGATTAACCTGTCGCTTCGAGCAAAACGTTTGCAGTATTTGAATTCAGAATATTTCATTACTTTACATTCATAACTTCTTGGATTTGTTCTCACGTTTAAAATAATGGTGAATCATTTACATTTCTTTGACGAGCAAAATCCTCTATAGTCCTATGAATAGAGTTTACTGCGAGTTAACTATAAACAAACTTTAATAATCTAGAAATTGTAGAATTAGTAGTAGTAGAATTGGTAGTATAAGGTTGTCAAAAAAGTCTTGCGGTATTTTTATTGAATTTTCAATTGTTCATAAAATTGGTTATAATAATGCGATTTAAGTCAAATATGCGCCGTTTTGTTCGATGACGAGTTCCCAACGAGATGCCAATTTCATAATGCCCCTCTTATAGAAGCTCGCTTCCCTATTGTCAAAAAACTCGGAGAGCCAATTTTCACAGGACTCTTGTGGACAAGCTCGTTCGCCATGGACACTTGGTGCGAAATCCGGACTATACGGTGGATGCAAAAGAACCTCCCATCCGAGCTCCCGGAGCTTCTGGCGCGTCACCAAAGATGTGTGTGTCCTGGCGTTGTCCTGATGGAAGACAATTCGGCCTCTGTTGATCAAAGATGACCTCTTCTGCATGAGTGCTGCATTCAAGCGGTCCAGTTGTTGGCAGTACAGGTCCGAATTGAGCGTTTGGCCATAGGGGAGCAGCTCATAGTGGATGATTCCCTGCCAATCCCACCAAACACACAGAAGAACCTTCCTGGCCGTCAATCCAAGCTTGGCCACCGTCTGGGCAGCTTCACCGCTTTTCGACCACGACCGTTTGCGCTTCACGTTGTCGTAAGTGACCCACTTTTCATCGCCAGTCACCATCCGCATCAAAAACGGGTCGATTTTGTTGCGATTCAGAAGCGATTCGCATGCATCCATACGGGCAAAAATGTTTTTTTGCGTCAAGTCGTGTGGCACCCATACATCGAGCTTCTTTTTGAATCCAAGCTTCTTCAAATGGTTTATAACGGTTTGATGACTCATGCCCAGCTCTTGGCCGATGCTACGGCTGCTACTATGCCGGTCTCTTTCGATCAATTCAGCGATTTTATCGCAATTTTTGACAACAGGCCTTCCGGACCGTGGCGCATCTTCGATCACCTCTGCACCAGAACGAAAACGTTGAAACCATCGTTGTGCGGTGGAAATGGAAACTGTATCGGGTCCATAAACTGCACAAATTTTATTGGCAGCATGAGATGCATTTTGCCTTTATCGTAGTAGTACTGTAAAATATGCCGTATTTTCTCTTTATTTTGCTCCATGTTTGCGACGCTATAACTCACGAACGACTGAAAGCAAACAACAATTAATCAAACACGTGTTAGCACGTGAAAAGAGCTTTCCAAAAAGCTCTAGCGTGAACCGATGCGACGAATACAACTAGAACTACGCGCTTGCAAAGACAAGCTTGCGGAAATACCGCAAGACTTTTTTGACAACCTTATATTTTATTTCAATTTGCTAGTACTTAAAAAAAAATAGTAAATGCAATGATGTCTGAGTCCGTAATGTAATGCGTCCACCCTCGTAAAAGAGATGTCGCTGTTGATATGTACTATTTTTGTGTTCGCTCTCGTAATATACTGCTGATTTGAAGGTGTATATGTAAGGTCTCGATCAAAATAGTTGAAATTCGTTTGAGATTTAGTTGGAAATTCATAAAATGGGTCGATTGTCGCTTGAACAATGTTGGAAGATATTAAACTCAAAAAACAAATAATTACCCGAAATCTAGATATCAATTCGCCAACTAGTTTGCCAACTTTCTAGCAATTTTTTTTTCCTTGTCCACTCCTCTCGGGAGCATAGAGCCTTGACGAGACTCTTCCATCGTACACGGTTCTGTGGTGTTGTTTTTGTACCTGTTTTGTCGGCATCTACTAGTTCCCGCAGTATCGACCTTCTCCAAGTGTTTTTTGGTCGACCGCGACCTCTGCTTCCTTGCGAGTTCCAGTCCAGTGCCACTCTCGTGATGCTACCTGGTGGTTTTCTCAATGTGTGACCTATCTTTCGCCACTTTCTGCGTCTGATTTGCCTGAGGATGGATTCTTCGTTCGTTAATCTCCACAGTGCATCGTTACTGATGGTGTTTGACCAGAATATTCTGCAGATGAGGCGGAGGCATTTGTTGATGAAGGATTGTAGCCTCTGTGTGATGGTGTTAGAGGTCAGCCATGTTTCGCTTGCGTACGGACTTCAGGCATGAGCCGAATATTCGTAGTTTAGTGCGCCTGGAGATTTGGGAACTCCCCCATACTGTATGCATTCGCCCGCTTTCTTTAGCCTGCAGTTGACATCTTCATCTGCTCCACTATCTGTCGTGATGATGCAGCCTTTCGACGAATTCCACCGAACATCCGTCAACCAATATCTGTCTTGCGTTATTGTGGTTAACTCTCATGGCCTTGGTCTTGGCGATGTTGACCTCCAGTCAGACAGTGCGTGCCAGCGCGACTAGTTTGTCCGCCTTCGCTTGTATGTCAGAGAGTTTGTGAGAGAGGAGGCAGATGTCATCGGCGAAGTCCAGGTCCTCAAGATGCCTGGTGAAACTCCATACGATGCCTTTTTTGTGCAGGGCCACTTGGCTCATGATGTCATGTAGGACTATGGCAAAGAGAAGGGGCGACAGGACAACCTTGCCCTACGCCTGCGTTGCTGGTGAATGGAGTTAAGAATGAAAATTTTGAGTTAAGAACTTTTAATACCCGGTTATAAGGGCTTTCGCAGTAAAGTGTGAGGATAAATCTAGGGATTGCCTTCCTGTTTCTGCAGTTTTTTTGCCTCGCGTACCGGTAAGACTTCGCTTATGCTGTTGATCAACAATATATTGTGTTTTTTTTTTTCAAGAGTGCGTTGACTGTGGATGTGCTCTGGCTGCAGACGATGAATTTCTTACCTTATACGAGGCGAGCTTCATGTAGCGCCCCCGCTTCTTCTGTGAGTAAAGAGCAGTTCGGTGTTAAAGAACCGAATATACATATTTTAAGCCATAAGCTTTATGAAATCCAAATGGGTAACGGAGGTGTGTTATATAAATAAAAAATTAAAATACCTCATTGACTTGGTAGAAGTAGTTTAGGCTGTACCCAATGCTATACAAAACGCTTAAATACAACAATAATTGATAATTGAGTGGCAGACATACACTGAAATCATTTGAGACTTATTATTTATTATTAATTATTTATTTCTATTAACTATTTTGAGTGGATGGATCACTTGAACTTGTTGCCACCTCAGAAGTACCTGATTTAGTAGTTTTAATTGGTATTAAAAGCGTTTTGTATGCGACCCTCAGCGAGAGTAAATAATTGAGTGAATCAGCGGATTCGTTGCTGTGGTATGATATTTAATGGTTGTAATATTTTATCCCTCTACTAATCTATACACACATATGTGTGTCTGTGTGTATGTAAGTGAACTTATTTGGTTGCTCTCTATTGGTTTATGTTCGTCCTTTCAGGCACGCGGCCATTGAATTGAATCGCAAAAGTCAAATGGTTTCGGAGGCCGTGGAGGAAGTGCTGAATTTGGTGGATAAGGCGACTGAGACTTTCAAGCAAATCGCCGGCGATGATGTTGTCACATTGTTTGACGGTATGACTTAGTACACGTGAATTCGTACGAATGTATATACTTATTATTATATTAATGTATATGTATATTAGGGTGGGTCAATTTGTAGGGATTGACTTTTTTAATGTCGTTTCTAGCACAGTCGGATTCAAAATGAAATTATAAGAAACAAAGTTCATTAGTGCAAAGCTCTTAAAGTTATTTTCAAGTCCCCCAACTTTTAAACTATACGAAGTTGAGATTAATATTTACTAGACTTTTATGGATGTTACTTTTGTAATACAAGCTTGGTTTTGGGAATTTTTTGGTACAAAGAATTTATTTTTGATATCCATTTTTTCTGTACAGAAAGGCAAAATGGCGCTACAAAGCAAATTATATGTAATTTTTTATATGCAAATCAAACTAAAACCTGCAAAATTTTTTTTTTTTAATGTTATCGTCACCTAGCGTCGTCTTAAAAATAAAAATAAATATTAAAAATAAATTTTTGTCGCGCTACAAAGTAAATTTTATGTAATTTTTTAATATTTTATTGGAAAAAGTGTCCACATGTATTGGTGCCCAACTAAGTTCTCGCTGTTTTTTGGATGAAAATACAACTTTATTCTAAAAAAATGGTTACAAGTGAATCATTGAAAGTATTGCTCACCGCTGGCTACTACTTTTGCCCATCTTTCTGGTAGATCTCATATACCGTCGCGGTAAAACTGTTCATCTTTTGAGGCTATCCACGGATCAAGCCCTTTTTTATGTATTCATGTGAGCTGGTCAGCTAAGCCATGTGCCATCGATCGGAACAGGTGATAATCGGACGGCGCAATATCTGGAGAATATGGCGGGTGGGGTAGGATTTCCCATTTCAGTGTTTTCAGGTACGTTTTAACGGGTTTGGCAACGTGAGGCCGAGCTTCGTCATGCTGTAGAATCCCCTCTCCACGTATTGCGGCCGCTTCTCGCGCAGTGCTCGGCTCAGTCGCATCAACTGAAGTCGATACCGACAACACCAACTTGGTCCCACCGAATACATAGCATAACCTGCGCAGCGTGAATATTCGGCCGATGCGACGACGTAGAAGCATGTCCACATGATTTTCTTTTCTTTGGAGTGCTGTAATGAATCCATTTTTCATCACCCATCACAATACGATGAAGAAAACCCTTCCTTTTTTGCCGGTGGAGCAGTTGTTCACAGGCGAAAAAACAACGTTCAACATCCCTTGGTTTTAACTCATAAGGAACCCAAGTCCACTGTTTCTGAATCATTCTCAAAGCATGCAATCGCTTGGAAATGGATTGACGGGTAACTTCTAATACTGAAGCAAGCTCTTCTTGCGTTTGACATGGATCCTCATTGAGCAATGCCTCCAGCCTTCACTTCAGCGTCTTTGAAGGTTTTTGGCCTTCCTTCACGCGGATAGTCGTCAACATTAAAATCACCGTCTTTGAAGCGAGGGAATCAATCTCGGCACGTTGTTTCACTTAAAGTGGCATCTCCATAAACTCTTGTAGCTCTCGATGCGCTTCAGCCGCCGTTTTTTTCGAATGAAAGTGGAAAATCCACACTTCCCGCAAATGACGATTATTCGGCACAAAATCAGACATTTTCACAAAACCAAGAGTATATGATACCAAAACAAAATCACTAATGTGTCGAAACATTTTATTTACCATATGTCTAAGCTTATGACGTTTAGGTTATGTTAGAATCGACTAGCACACACTGCTGGCGGCATCCATTGACAAACAGCGGGAACTTAGTTGCGCACCTAAACATTTTTTTTTTTAATTTTATCATCACCTAGCTGTTCTTGAAATAAAAATAGATATTAAAAATAAATTTTTGTCCCGAAAAATCCCCAA
This sequence comes from Anastrepha obliqua, assembly GCF_027943255.1. NCBI lineage: Eukaryota > Metazoa > Arthropoda > Insecta > Diptera > Tephritidae > Anastrepha > Anastrepha obliqua. The sequence continues at coordinate 18,347,207 of NC_072892.1, forward strand.
GCACAAAAAATTGCATTTATGGTACTTAAGTAAATATTAATTTCTGTATTATATATTTTTTTCCATTTACTCCGTAGTGAAGCATTGGACCACAGTTTCCATATTAACTTCATATTAATTAAATTTAGCATCTTTTAACATTTGCTCCTTTAATTTTATGAAGAATGCGAATCTGCTCCGAACGATATTAAAAAGTTGACCCACCCTAATATTTACGTTATCCATATTTATGTGTTTTTATGTATCCAAATGTTTCACCTTAAATTATATGGTTCATTATTGCGGCTAGCAACATCGCGAAATCCAACTCAACCATCATCGGCGCGTAAGGGCGAGGAGGAGAGTGGTGCTGCAGCGTCAGGTGCTGCTGCTGGCGCCAAAGAAAATGGTGCTAGTGGGGGCGGTGGCGGTGGCGGTGCTGCCGGTCAGCAGCAGGATTGGAGCATTTTATGGTCTTGTTTTGAGAATCCACTAACTCTCCTCTCGACCACCGAGAGTCTACCCAAGGGTATGCAGGTAAATAGCCTATTAGTGTGCTGAGCAAGCGGCAGCATCTTTTATTGCTTTGCCCTTTCTTGTATTGTTAACTTGCGCTTTAGGATATGGTGTGCAACGCTGTAGTGGAGATGCGACGCTATTACAGTCGAAAGGTGATTGATGTGCTGATTAAGGTGATACGTGGCACTTTGGACACTATCAGGCGTCGTTTCATCGCCGACGAGAATGATTCCATACCGAAGAAACCGATATTCGCCCTGCATGCACAACTGCAGATCCCCATTGTAGTGATCAAACCGAATCTGGATGAGCTGCAAGAGATACTGATAACGGCTGGCAAAAATATTACCGGCATTGCCAAAGGCGTTGCACAGTGGACAAGCGGCAAAGAGCCGGCAAGTATACTCCTAAGCTGATGCCGATTTATTCTACTTATAATTTGGCTGATCTTTGTATGCATATTTTGTCTTCTAACAGCAAGTATCGACCACGCCACAGCCGCGCATTGGTCGTAATCACAACACCGGAAATCGGGCGCGTCGTCGCAAGCTCTACACGCTGGCTTCGGAAGAGCGCCCGCAAATGCCGCATATGCTGAAATCTTTTTATGCCGCCATCATGGATAACAAAGAGGTGGCCAAGGCATTAAATTTGCTATCGAATTGCACCAAGAATATTAAACCAGAGATACAGACCTACATAAAGCGTTGGAAACCCTACCATTTTCTCTGGAAGAACGACCGCACAACGCGCCAGCTAATGGAGTTTGGCTTACAAGAGTTTGAGACGACTTTGCGTTGCTTGGCCGAGTTGGACGCCAATCTGCTGGTGGAGCCTGAAATGGAAGTGTTTGGCCAGTGTGTAGCCGTTTACAATGAGCGCCTCAAATATGGCTTGGCAATTGAGATCAAGTGTGAGTAAATGGCGTGAAAATAAGTAAATGGCGGGCGAAAATGTGTAACTGTATAATTTAGTATTGAATCGTATGAATGCGTGGAGGGGAGCGAATGCAATCAATTCAAGCTCTTATAAACGAATTTCTATTGTTGTTGAGTGCTGTTATTGATTTTCTGCTAACTGTGGGCAAATTCGCAAATCGCACAATCGCATGCAAATGCCTTTCTTTGAAGTATAAATTGGCACTCGTTATACTATGTTTTTCTTTCGTGAAATTCATAGCAGCAACATTTCCAAATGCGCTGAATGCAGAGCTGGAGGTTTCTACTAAATTACACAAATATAATTTTTGGCTTAATAGCTATTGGCAAGCGCATGAAAATTGTTATAAGGTGCGTTTCATAATCATAAGACACCACTAATTTTTCTAAGTATTTTAATTTATAGGTTTCAGAGGAAAATAAAAAATTTCACATATCGATTAAAGTAACAAAAGTTTCATTACAGAATTTAGAATTTTTTTTATACAGAAAGAAAACGTATTTCCAGGCGTTTCAAAATAATAAGACACTGTTTAATTAAGTGATCGTTTAACAAAAGTATACTTTTTTCGAATTTTTTTTTTCTGTCGTCTAGAATACTGTAGTATTCTGTGGAAGGCGCCCGCGTAGCCGAATGGGTTGGTGCGTGACTACCATTCGGTATTCACAGAGAGAACGTCGGTTCGGATCTCGGTGAAACCCCAAACTGAAGAAAAATATTTTTCTAATAGCGATCGCCCCCCCGGCAGGCAATGGCAAACCTCCGAGTGTATTTCTGCCATGAAAAAGCTCCTCATAAAAATATGTGCCGTTCAGAGTCGGCTTGAAACTGTAGGTCCCTCCATTTGTGGAACAACATCAAGACGCACACCACAAATAGGAGGAGGAGCTCGGCCAAACACCCAAAAAGGGTGGATGCGCCAATTATATATATATATACATATGGAAGCATAATTTGCTTTAGTGACACAAAATAACCTTTTTTCCATCGATTCTGCTAACTTTTTAAGTAAATTTACATCTAGAGAAGCCCATTCTGCCTTAATTGCCGCTTGAAGCTCGTTGGTCTTGGCAAAATGGCGACAAAATGGCATAAGCTCTTCTGTCTAATATACCCCAAATGTTTTCTATTGGGTTTAGATCCGGAGCATACGCCGGCCAGTCCATAGTTTCTATGCAACAATCGGTCAAATACTGCCTTGTTTCCCTGCTTACGTGGATTCGGGCGTTGTCTTGCTGAAAAACGAAGGGCACTTCCCGATTATCCCGAATAAAAGGAAGGAGATTATTTTCCAAAACGTTTTTGCCGTCCCCACTATTCACTCGCGATGATGTAAACTGTATATCAAAAGTTGCTTTCGATGTAAATGCGCCCCAAATCATAACAGAACTTTCCCCGAAGTTCGCTCGGGAAATAAGAGATCGGGGGTTCTTGCGCAAATCTCTCCGATAATTTAAAAAACCATCGGCTCCATCAAGTTTCCATTTTTTCCATCTCAAAATATAACCTTTTTAAAAAATAATATAAAATTGGGCAACATTAAAAATATTCCAAGTATCTCACTGTATCCCAGTTGCTGTCTAAGTGTTTTTCTGCAAACTGAAGACGCGCCAGCTTGTGCAGTAGCAAAAGATGGGGTCCTTTTCTTATTCCTGATAATTCTAAATGATTGCACCTCTGTAATGTGCGCCAAACTGTTGTTTTTGAAACCTTATTTGGAACAACAGCGGCCAAGTTGGCGCAAAACTTAGTCGAGTTAGAAGGTTTTCTTATGATTGCTCGTGACATCTTGATGTTCTCGACTTGGTAGTGATAATTTTCTTCCAATGGGCATCAAAATGTTGTAATTCTCAGGATTCCGTAAAAAATTCCAGATAACAACGACTTCTGACTTGACCTTGTAGGTCAAAATTTTTCCACGCTCCTCTTGTGATAATATTGAACCCCTCGGCATTTTAGGTTAAATTGAATAAAATTATAATTAAAGTCATCCAAAACAACAATCAGTCCCTTCTATCTCTTCAGAATCTTATTTTCGACTAGTGTCTTATCATTATGAAACGCCGAAAAGACTAGCAAAAGTGCAGCTTCTTGGAAAAAGATAACGGTTCTACAAAATAGAGTGAGCTTTCGCACCAGAAACAATTGCTGGAAGTCTTAAGTCCATCACTGTTAAAATGACGCCAAATAAAAGCTACTCCGCAAAGTAAAAGTGAGCTTATGGTAGTTCAAGAATTGTACACCAAAGGTGTCTTATGATTATGAAACGCACCTTAGTTTACTATGTTTAGCAGAGACACCATCGTAGGCTAATCGACGACCATTTAATTTTTGAGACTTTGTAGCACTACTCAACCATTTAACTTCCTTTCAGCTTGCAATCACAAGATTGGTCAGGCCATGAAGAAGAAATACAAAAAGGAGATGGACTATGTCTACGCAGTAATTAATGAAATGGATAGAAAGTTAGACAGACCGATACGAGATCTCGACGATGTGCGCATGATCATGGAAACCTTAAGTAAAATAAGGGAACAAGAAGTTGACATGGAGCTGCGTATCGACCCAATAGAAGTAAGTAGGCTTCATTTCGAGTAAACAATTTTGATATTGTAAAATATCATAAAACATTGAACAAAATTTCGCCACCAGGAAGCCTTCAATGTGCTCACCCGGTATGAAGTTCAAGTGGAACGTGAGCAATTCGACTTAGTAGACAATTTACGTAGCACATTCCAAAATCTGTTGGCCTGCGCGCTACAGGCCCAAGTCAAGTTGCTCGACATGCAGCCATCCTTCCAGGATGATCTCAGAAATAATTTGGATAAGTTTAAGCAAGACAAGATACAATATGTCAACGAATACCGCACGGCTGGGCCGATGCAAGCGGGTCTCACACCACGCGAGGCTTCTGATCGCTTGATTTTGTTCCAAAACCGGTTCGAGGGAATGTGGCGCCGCCTGCAGACATACCAGAGTGGTGAAGAGTTATTTGGCTTGCCACAAACTGATTACCCGGAATTGGGTCAGATACGCAAAGAGTTAAATCTGCTGCAGAAACTCTACAAGCTGTACAATGACGTAATCGACCGCGTGAGCAGTTATTATGACATACCCTGGAACGAGGTGGATATCGAAGAGATTAACAATGAACTGATGGAGTTCCAAAACCGCTGTCGCAAACTTCCAAAGGGTTTGAAGGAATGGCCGGCATTCCATGCGCTCAAGAAAACCATCGACGATTTCAATGATATGTGCCCCCTGTTGGAGCTGATGGCGAACAAGGCAATGAAGCCGCGCCACTGGCAGCGCATCATGGACGTTACTAAATATATTTTCGAATTCGACTCGGAAGGCTTCTCATTGAAGAATATATTGGAGGCACCACTACTGAAACACAAGGAGGATATTGAGGATATTTGCATTAGCGCAATGAAGGAGAAGGATATTGAGGCTAAGCTGAAGCAAGTAACGAACGAGTGGTCCGTACACGAATTACAATTCATGAGCTTCAACAATCGTGGTGAGTTATTGTTGCGTGGTGATACAACTGCAGAAACCATAGGGCAGCTAGAAGACAGCTTAATGGTGTTGGGCTCACTGCTATCCAATCGCTACAACGCACCATTTCGAAAGCAAATACAACAGTGAGTAATCACTCTAATTTCTTTTTGTTTTTGTACAAATTTATTTGCTCAATACAGATGGGTTTACGATCTTTCGAATTCGAATGAGATTTTGGAACGCTGGCTGCTGGTGCAAAACATGTGGGTGTATTTGGAGGCTGTCTTTGTTGGTGGCGACATTGCTAAGCAGCTGCCAAAAGAAGCGAAGCGTTTCTCGAAAATCGACAAGTCCTGGCAAAAGATAATGCAACGCGCCCACGAGACGCCAGGCGTGGTGGCTTGTTGTGTTGGTGACGATCTCTTGAAGCAGCTTTTGCCTCACTTGCAGGAACAGTTGGAAATTTGTCAAAAATCACTCAGTGGCTATTTGGAGCGCAAGCGCATGATGTTTCCGCGTTTCTTTTTTGTCTCCGATCCGGCGCTGTTGGAAATTTTGGGTCAGGCCTCCGATTCGCATACCATACAAAATCATCTACTCTCCATTTTCGATAACACACGCAAGGTGAAATTTCACGATATCGAATATAACAAGATGATGGCAATAATCTCCAGTGAGGGCGAGATGATACAGCTGGATCGTGCGATTCGCGCCGAGGGTTCCGTCGAGACATGGCTAACTCAGTTGCTGGTCACAGCACAGCAGTCATTGCATTCGATTATCCGCACCGCTTATGCTACAATAAATGATCCAAATTTCACTTTGTTGGGCTTTTTAGAAAAAGTCCCAGCGCAAATTGGTCTTTTGGGTATACAAATGATTTGGACACGCGACGCGGAAATGGCGCTGATGCAGGCCAGGCATGAGAGGAAAGTCATGTCGGAGACGAATAATAAGTTTCTAGAAATTCTAAACACGCTGATCGATCAAACAACCAGAAATTTGACAAAGATGGAGCGCACCAATTTCGAAACCTTGATTACCATACACGTGCACCAGCGCGACATTTTCGATATATTGGTGAGGCTGCGAACTATTGCGCAATATTTGGTTTTAAATTTAAGGGTTTCATTTCCACGAAATCTTAATCGTATATAAATATCTTTCTAGTGCCGTATGAACATTAAATCGGCCAACGATTTTGAGTGGTTGAAACAGTGTCGTTTTTACTTCAAAGAAGACTTGGACAAGACCTGGATTTCCGTAACGGATGTAACTTTCACATACCAAAATGAATACTTGGGTTGTACAGATCGTTTGGTGATAACGCCGTTAACTGATCGGTGAGCTTAAGGAAGGGCAGTCAAAGTGTTAAAATAGAGTCGATACCTGACAAATAATCTTATATTTATACAAAAAGTTAATTCATAATTATCAGAAATTAATCAAATAGTGTCAATTGATGATGGAGTAAAACTAAAATAAGGTAGACAGGAAAGTTGAGTTGCATTTATAGTAGAATAATTAGACCTTGAGACCTCCTACCCGGTCATCGGCATCACCCTGACAGTTGTTAAAGGGGAACTGCACAAATTATTTCTCAGGAAAGCGCAGAAAAGATGGAGTTCCATTTCTTCATGTGCTATTTCGAAAACCCTTTGGCCCTAGTACCATATACGAAGGACTCAGAAAACCCTTTAGACTTCTCGTCATTCAATTTTCAACCGGACACTGGACGATTGGCACACACGCGGAGAAGCTAAGGCTACCACTTAACCCCCATTGCAGAAGCTGTGGGGATCTTTCAGGGAAGGAGGCTGTTGAGCACTTTCTCTATAAATGTCCGGGTTTGGCAGCTCGACAGAGGGCAGTGCGCCAACCTAAATCCCATCAAACTTCTCCATTATATATATAATATCAACAGCTCTGGCTGGCTGTAGATATCTGCCTGTTGGAGGTCTCATAATGGTATCAAAACGGCACTTCAGTGCCACTAAAGGTGTGCCAGACTGGCACTTCAACCATTTCACCTATCTACCTAGAATGGTAAGAGAACCTCCAACGGGATTAGTCAAGAGAGGAGTCTTTTTCACTTGGAAAATTTCTAGTTTAAATTGATTGCCTTAATAAAAGTTGCGCTTTTTAAGGGTTATTAATTTTGAGGAATCAGCTTTTAAATTGAAATAAAACAACGAAAATTCAAATCGATTGGGGGATTTTTATTGTTTTTGTAGAACAATTCAAGATATATGTTTTGTAAAGGTAATCCCTTTCAAACGTTTGCCGCAACTGCGCTGCAATTCGGTCATCCGTAAACACCAATTTTGAATGACTCGCTGGAGGATTTGGCTTCCAATACACCAATCGATTGTTCACAAAGCATTTAGACTTTACATACTGCCACAAATAAAGGTCCAAAGGTGTGATATCACACGAGTTCGGTGGCCAATCCACTGGTTTGAGGCGAGAAATAAATTGTTCACCGAAACGACGTCGCAGTAAATCCATTGTTTCACGGGCTGTATGGCAAGTAGCGACTGTCTTGTTGGGACCAAATTTTGTGAAGATCATGAACTTCGATTTCTGGCATCAAAACGTCGTTTATCATGGCGCGATAGCGTTCGCCATTCAATGTTGCATTGGCATCAACCTCGTCTTTGAAGAAATATGGGCCGATAATTCCTCTAGCCCTTAGGCCACACCAAAGAGTTGCTTTCAATGGCTGTTCTTGAATGGCTTCAGTCCGAATGTAGCAATTTTGCTTATTTACGTAGCCATCAAGTCAAAAATGGGCGTCATCGCTGAACAAAATTCGGGTCCCACAGTGCAGATCTTCGGCGAATTTTTCAAAAGCCCAACGACTGAAATTATGACGCTTTGGAAGATCTGCTTCGTCGTCAACTCTTAGACTAACCGTATTTTATACGCTTTCAAACCAAGATCTTTACGTAAAATCGCCCAAGTAGTGCCATAAGATAGGCCAAGTTGTTGAGACCGGCGTCAAACTGATTCTGCAGTGTCTTCGGTAAAACTCTCATTTACGACCGCAATATTCTTCGCACTTCGGGCTGTACGTGGTCTAATAGACCGAGTTGAATCCAATATTGTAAACTTAGGTAGGTAGGTAGGTTTGGCAGCCGCATCGCACATAGAGACAACGATGCCACTTAGACCACGGAGTGGGTCCGTTGTGAGCCGCGGGGGCTGGGCTACATTTCCCTTTCCATATTGAACCATCCTGAGCTTTTGATAAAGCGTAAAAGGTTGTTGATACCTAAAGTGTATAGATTATCTATGTTCGTTAAGAAGTAGGATTTTAAAAATCGGTTTCTGCTTCTGGCTAGAGCTGGGCATGTGCAAAAAAGGTGTTGAATTGTTTCCAATTCCTCCTCATTTCTGCAGCTACGACAGAAATCATGCGTGTATACGCCCAATATCCTTGCATGATTTCCTATGAGACAATGTCCTGTGAGGGCCCCTACTAAGGTCCTGATTTGAAGTCTACTCAGTTTTATAATACTCTTGGACAGACGTAAATTAAGCCTTGGCCATGTTTGCCTAGCAATTTCGCAGGTGTTAGCGCTAATCCATCTCTGATTTGCAGAATTGATTAGTGCGTCCTTAATGAGAAGCTTACAAGTTGCGAGAGGTATCTCCATAAAATTACTTATGTCTGGCATACAGGTACCTTCTCTTGCAAGTTGGTCTGCCCTACAGTTCCCTGGTATATCTCTGTGGCCTGGGACCCAGCATAAGATTATACGATATTGTTTGGCCATCTCATTTAGAGATTGGCGACAACGTAAGACACTCCTTGATGTTGTTTGGAATGCATCCAGGGCTCGTAGGGCAGCTTGGCTGTCTGATAGAATGCAGATATCCGTTGATGATATTCTGTTTATCTTTAACCATTTTAAGGCTTCATGAATAGCGTTTATTTCCGCTTGAAAAACGCTACAGTGATCCGGTAATTTAAAGGATTCACTAATAGAAAGCTCTTCGCAAAATAACCCTGATCCTACACCGGTGTCCATTTTGGATCCGTCCGTGTAGATCTTAACGGGTGTATTGGGTGTTGGATCTTCCTCAAGCCATTCCAGTCTAGAAGGGATTTTCATCAGGAAATTCCTTTCGAAGCAAAGAATGGGAGGGTGATAATCACAGTCACTGGGTATATCCGTGTAGGAGTCTAAAATGGTTGAATGTCCATGTGTGACAGTTCTCCACTGTGAGCTCGCTTTGAGCCTTAAAGCGGCGCAGGCCGCTGAGTATTTGCAGAAGAGATCTAGGGGTGGCAGATGTAGCATGATGTCCAAAGCCATGGATGGCGTGGTTTTCATGGCGCCACATATTGCTAGTTCCGCTGATCTCTGCACCTTATTCAATAAATTAGAATAGGTTTTTTTCTGCATAGCACACCACCAGACAACATTTCCATATAGAAGAATGGGTCTGACGACAGCAGTGTAGAGCCAATGAGTAACCTTAGGTTTAATTCCCCAGGTCTTCCCTAAAGCTCTCTTACAGGCATAAAAAGCTAGGTTCGCTTTCCTGACCCTTTCTAAGGTGTTTGACTTCCAAGTCAGTTTCCTATCTATGTTTAGTCCCAAGTACTTGGTTTCTTCCGAAATCACAAGAGCTTCCCCTTTGAGCGTAATTGGACTTAGCTGAGGGATTCTGTGTTTCCTAGTGAACAATATGAGTTGTGTTTTGTCTGGGTTGACTCCTAGACCACACTTTCCTGCCCACCTAGAAAGTATATCTAGAGCATTTTGTATTAGGTCTCTTAATGTAGATACAAATTTACCAGAGACAGCAATAACAACATCGTCGGCGTAAGCTATCACCTTACAGCCCACCGATTCCAGTACTAACAGAAGTTTGTTTACAACTGCGAATAATTCTCTATTCCGAATAATTCGTTCGGAAGGACGGTTATGTACAGCATAATTTGGCCTGAGCACGCGATGAACACTTTTCACAGAGCGTCGTTTTTGTTATACAATTTTGCGATTTGTAAACTTTGTTGAGACGCAAGTCTTTCTATGATAAAATATCAATGAATACTGGAAAAAATTATGTATTTAGTTTGACAGTAGTAACGCGTGATCTGTCAAAAAAACCCTATTGGGAAAATTACCTCCAATCCAATTACCCTTTACATTGGCTTCTAAAACATTTAGGTTAGGTTAGGTTATGGTGGTAGTCGGTCCGTACGACTAACTCACTTAGACCTTGCAGGTCCGTTGTGATGTGCGACACGGGAACCTCGTATATTTACCTTCGGGAAACCATTTTGAGGCTCTTATAAAGCGCAGGATTGGTCCAATCGCCACGACAAACAGTTCTGTAAGATAATTGAAAACGTGTTTGCCTAGACAACCTGCTCTGCTTTTAGCTAAGGCTGAACAATTGCAAAGGAAGTGCTCAACTGTTTCTTCCTCTTCCTCATCTCTACAACTTCTGCAATATTCATGGGAGAATACTCCTAGTCTCAAGGAATGCCTAGCCAATGACCAGTGACACAAGCCACGACCTTCGAGATATCATCTCTTGAGAGGCTAAGTAATTCCTTTGTCTATTTCTTGTTTATTTGCGGCCATAGTAGCCTAGCTGTTACACATGTATATTCATCTCTCCATGACCTATTGGCCTCTTGGATGATTTTGTTTTTTCATTATTAGTTTACTCATGGCCATAGGTATCCAAATGATACCTTTGTTACTGAGCAGTTGTAGAGCAGTTCCTTTCCTGGCTAGCTCATCGGCTTCACAATTTCCCTCAATATCTCTGTGCCCCGAAACCCTAATAAGAATGACCTTTAATACGACGCTAATATCATCTAGGCCTGCATGGCGTTATGTACTGTGCAACTTTTGATCTTAGTATAGCCGCATTCCTTGATTTAATGACCGCCTGGCTATCCGAGAATATATTTATAGTCGTTTTTGTTACGGCATGCGTATTTAGATATGTAGCCACTTCTTTTATAACAGCTAGAACCTCTGCCTGATAGACGCTGCAGTAGTCTGGTAGTCGAGCGGATAGTTCCAGTCCTTACGCTTACGTGATTTTGGCCGAGTTTAAGGGGGGGGTAAGGGATAAACGCTAAAAAAAACATGAATTTGTTGTAGCGAAACGGTTCAAGTCAGTTTATTAAAAGTTGTTGCATATTATAAAGTAACATTTCAAGAATATTTGATAAAATTTTCATGTAAAAATATTGCAAAATGAGCGAACGAGAGCACATTTACGTAGACGTCTTTTCAAAAATACATTTTGCAGTAGTCAGCATATCTCAGCGTAGAATCATCTGAAATCAAAAAAATCGAATAATTTAGTTAAAGTATGAGTTAAACTTCCCCCCAACGTTTATTTTCACGACTTATTTTCATTTTCAGCCATTTGGTAGTCGTTTGAAGTAAAAAGTGATTTTTGACGAAAAAATGCCGCCATTTTGTAGGTGTAAAACCACCTTAATAATGTGTAAAACCACCTTAATATAAAAAAAAAATGGCGAAAAAAACGTTGGGGAGAGGTTTTTTATATGTAAAATATGTGTGCAAAATTTCAAAAGGATCGGTTGAGTAGTTTTCAAATGCCAATGACTACGCACTTTAAAAAAAAAGGTTCGAGAAAACCGCGTTTAAAGTTTTAAGTTATGAAAACGTCAAGAAAATACTTTTTTCTCTCTACTTACACGGAGTCGTCGATTCCAGCACCATAGAGTATGTTTCCACTAGCTTTGTCATTGTCTTCAGCATCTTTTTTTAGCAAGTCTACGAGCTATCCTGCCCTCCTTAGTCTGTTGGTGGCATTTTTGGTCAGATCTTTCGATGCGAGTTTGGTCCACTCTTCTCGCATATTCGTGAGCGCTTGGCCCAATGCCATGTCATACATAAACTGCAGCAAAGCACCTGTGCCTTCATTAAAGGTGCATGCAGCTACCAGAGCTGCCAGTTGAACGATACTTGTACTGCCAGAGAGTTTTTTCGGAGCAATCCTCCATATAAGCTGATTTAAACTCTCGTTAGTGTTTTGAGTAAAACCACCCAGGCATCTCTCTAAAAGTTCGTCTTTACTCAAATCTACGTAAATTGGTTTTATTGCGTTCAAAACATCTTCTGGCAGTGGGGTGTATTCATGTTTAAATGGTTTGCCTTCGGCCAAAGCCTTTTGGTAACCACACCAAGAATCCGCTCCGGCCGGACATTTGTCATGTTGCGGATTTTCATCTGTTGATTGCTGATGGTAGTAAGTGGCCCAGATAGCAGTTTTCATTTTTTTCATCGCACCAGTCTTTTCTTTCGCGGGCTAACCGCACCAGTTAGACACACCAAGTCCTTCTCCACCTGATCTTTCCAACATAGAGGAGGCCTTCTTTTACCTCGGAGCGTTTATATCCATTCGGAGGTTCCTCAATTCCCTTCGAAAATCCCACACAATTCGAGCCCCTTAACTCCGAATCGGTGAAGCTAAAATATCCAGCATAGCTTAAATGCCTGACAAAACTTTAAAAAATTTACCTTCGCGTTAGTGGTTGTTTGGATGCCACAAGTCTTGTTGCTCTCTCTTCGATTTGCCATCACATTCTTGCCATTTTGCTGCCAAACTGCGACATTGTTGCTCATACTGTTGGAAAATTCTTTAAGTTTTTTGTAAGTTGCGTTGAATTCCAACCACAATCCAAAGGGAAGCACTGAACGTGAATTACTTAATGGAGAAGGAGCAAGTGGTGCAACAAATAGGAGAGTGAAATTTTGAGAAGAAATACAACGTTGATAGGTTGCTTGAAAAGTTTTAAGTATTTAAACTAAAATTGTATTAGTTGATGGTTCCCACAAAAGCTGCAGGCATTACCTACGCCTTTCCTATGGCAGTAGGCAGCGAAGTTGATGCGAAAGGCGCTTCAAGTTAACTTTCTCACTTCAGTCATAGGCATCGGCGCACTTCACACATAGGCATTCGCTAAGAGGCAATATGTTTAGGCTTTAGACCTACAAACAGGGCGCACTATTGAGAAAAACTTTATAATTAAGTCTATTAAGCCATTTTTCATTCTTCTTGCTTATTTTATGCAGTGGCACGCGCCTTCCGCCGTGTAAACATTTGTCAGCAGGCATTGAGCGGGATTTGCTGGTGTGACTGACAGGTGCTTTAACTTTCGAGGCGCGGAAATAAGTTTTCCAATTCAGTAATTGTTGATATTAAATATTGCCAAGATAGCGCCAGTTCAGCACTTTAACAAGATAAATTGTACTCAGGCTACTCGTGAACATTTATTTATTAAAAAAAAAAAAAAAAAAAAAAAATTTTATGATTCACATGTGGTTGCATGCGGCTAAAAGTAATAGTTTTTGAAAACTCTTTCATACTCCATTGATGTTGAAATCAGCCAAGCAGATATAAACTCGTGCGTGCATTTCCACATCGTACGCAGTACGCAGTGGTGGTATTCATTGATCTTTCGTGTTCCATTTGAGTGGCTGCAACATTCCGCCGAATTGTGTGAAATAATTGTTTGTTTTTCCAATTTTCTTTTCCATTTCCGCACCTGAAACTACTTTCGTCGCTTTATTGGATGCTGGGGAATGGCCGCCATTCATTTCTGCTGCATAGTTGCTACATCACGCTTGCCCAGGCGCTAACACTGAGCATGGGTGGCGCGCCCTGTGGGCCGGCGGGTACCGGCAAAACGGAGACGGTTAAGGACATGGGCAAGACGCTGGCTAAATACGTGGTTGTATTTAATTGCTCCGACCAAATGGATTACAGGTATTAAAATGCAGTAGAGTAATAAATTTCCCATAAGCTGGATGAAGGTGAATGAAGATATACCTATGTATGCCTAACAAATACAGTTAGATTTATGCGTAAATGTATATGTTTTGCGAACGTTTGCGTGCTGGCGTGTTTGAAATAATTGTTGCGAGTCTCAGGCGCTGGTTTGGCGTATCACTCTCACTTTCGTATTTTACTTGTGTAAATGTGTGCGTGCATGTGTATGTATGTATTTATAAATAATACTAATTATGACGTTTATATTAGAATCAATTTCGAAAATATGCTTATACCTTCTGTCAAAAAAATATCGGTAATTGTTTACTTAAAAAGCACGCATCTAAATTTTTTTGCTGGAATGTTGGTACAACTGTCCTCTATAGTGTCGCAGAGTTTGAGCGTAATCTGTCAATTGACTTGTTTTTGGCATTTAGTTATTAGGTTCTCGCTGTTTGTCAATAGATGTCGCCAGCAGTGTGTGCTAGTCGATTCTAACACAACCTAAACGTCATAAACCAAGCTTAGACATATGGGAAACAAACTGTTTCGACACATTAGTAATTTTGTTTTGGTATCATCTACTTTTGGTTTTGTGAAAAAGTCTGATTTTGTGCCGAATATTCATCATTTGCGGGAAGTGTTGATTTCCCCCTTTCATTCGACAAAAAACGGCGGCTGAAGCGCATCGAGAGGTACAAAAAGTTTATGGTGATGCTGCTTTAAGTGAAACATCGTACCGAGATTGGTTCCGTCGCTTCAAAGACGGTGATTTTAATGTTGACGACCTTCCGCGTGAAGGGAGGCCAAAAACCTGCTTCTTCAGCGTCTTGAATTGGATGTTCTGTGTCAATGAGGATCTGTTTCAAATGCAAGAAGAGCTTGCTTCAGTATTAGGAGTTACCCGCCAATCCATTTGCAAGCGACTGCATGCTTTGGGAATAATTCAGAAACAGGATACTTGGGTTCCTTATGAATTAAAACCAAGAGATGTTGAACGTTGTTTTTTCACCTGTGAACAACTGCTCCAGCGGCAAAAAAGGAAGGGGTTTCTTCATGGCATCGTAACGGGTGATGAAAAATGGATGCATTAAAGCAATCCAAAGAAAAGAAAGTCATGGGGACTGCCCGGTCATGCTTCTACGTCATCGCCTCGGCCGAATATTCACGCTGCGAAGGGTATGCTATGTATTTGGTGGGACCAAGTTGGTGTTATTTATTATGAACTGTTAAAACCAAACGAAACCACCACTGGGGATAGGTATCGACTTCAATTGATGCGATTGAGCCGAGCACTGCGCGAGAAGCGGCCGCAATACGCGGAGAGGCATGAAAAAGTGATTCTACAGTACGACAGCGCACGGCCTCACGTTACCAAATCCATTTAAACCTACCTGGAAACACTGAAATGGGAAATCCTACCCCACCCGCCATATTCCCCGGATATTGCGCCGTCCGATTATCACCTGTTCCGATCGATGGCACATGGTCTAGCTGACCAGCAGTTCCATTCACATGAAGACATCAAAAAATGGCTTGATCCGTGGATAGCCTCAAAAGATGAACAGTTTTACCGCGACGGTATATGAGATCTACCAGAAAGATTGGGAAAAGTAGTAACCAGCGATGGGCAATACTTTCAATGATTCACTTGTAACCATTTTTTCAGTATAAAGTTGTATTTTCATCAAAAAAACAGCGAGAAGTTATTTGTGCACCTAATATATCAATCAACCACAGGCGTGCGCTGCGATTTTCACTATGGATAAAAATATCGAACAAAGAATTTGTCTTAAAGTTAGTGTTTTGAACGGGATTTCATGTGTCAAATCGTTGAAAATGTGGCAGAAAGCCTATGGCGTGTGTGCTTTATCAAAAACCCGGGTCTACGAGTGGTATAAGGTTTTTGCAGAGGGTCGAGAAGTCCTGGAAGATTTGCACCGATCTGGACGCCCATCAACTTCTTCAACGGATGCAAACGTCGACAAAGTCAAGGAAATGGTGCAGGAAAATCATCATTTAACTTTGAGGGAGGTAGCTCGTGACCGTAGCGTGTCTCACAAATCAATTCGCAACATTCTACACCATCAATTGAGCATGAGACGCGTGGTTGCTCGACTCGTTCCAAGAGAGTTGAATTTCTTTAAAAAAAAATTCGTCAGAAGAAGGGGGCGTTTGACATGCAAACCAGTCAACAGGCGGTTGAATGACGCTATTCACATGAGCTGAAACCCAAAAAACCACGTCAAAGCCGGTTAAAAGGGAAAGTCTTGCCACTCGTTTTCTTTGATTACCAATGGTGTTGTGCACTCGGAATTCGTTTCAAATGATTCTAAGGTAAATAAAGAATATTATTTGGAAGTTATGCGACGTTTGAGAGAAGATGTGCGTAGGAAACGGACCAATTTATGGAAAGAAAACTCATGGATCTTGCTCCATGATAACGCACTGTCTCACAAGGCTCATATTGTGAACACTTTTTTGACCAAAAACCCAACAAATACCATCGAACAACCATCGTATTCACCGGATTTAGTCCCCTGCGACTTTTTCTATTTCCCAAAACTTACGCGTACGCCGCTTTGGGTCGATAGAGGCCATTAAGGAGAGTTCGCTGAAGGAGCTGAAGAAGATCTCTTCAAACGCGTTTAAAAGTTGCTTTGATGACTGGACTAATCGTTGGCATGCCTTCGAATGGATCATATTTTGAAGGCGACAAAATAAATTTTGATGATTAAACAATTATTTTGTGTTGTATTGAACAATTCCCGGTACTTTTTTGACAGAATGTTTATCTTAATATAAGTCTTTATGTCGGTTTTTGTAATATTATAAGGAATTAAATATCAATTTGTTGTCCTCATTTTTTTTTAATTATCTCATTAATATTTTTCCTACTAAATTATTTTGTTAACGTCATAATTTCCTAATTTCATTTATTTTCGCATTTTTAGGGGACTGGGCCGCATCTACAAGGGCTTGGCTCAGTCCGGCACTTGGGGCTGCTTCGACGAATTCAATCGCATCGAACTTCCGGTGCTATCAGTGGCAGCTCAACAAGTTGCAGTTGTGCTCACAGCCAAAAAGGAGAAAAAGAAAACATTCATCTTCACCGATGGTGACACGATTGAGATGAATCCTGAATTTGGCATATTCATAACAATGGTAAGTGAGCCAGGTGGCAAAGGTGATGCGAATAGTGAATAATGTCGATGTGCTCTGACATTTTTGTTCTTGAAAAAAAAAAACGAAAACAAAATGTTACCTAAACGGAAACAAAAGTTTTAATTACAACTCGACATTGCTTGGCGGCCAAGTTTCAGCGCTGACAAAGTTTACGATTTAAATTCCAGTAAATCGTGTCTCATTAAAATCTAACTGCTCGCTGTTCGCTGTACGCCGGCAGCTGATTGTCGAAGTGACACGCCGCATAGAACCTCCTCCGTCCTGCTTCACGTTGACAAACTTTTTGTTAGCGTTCGAGCGGAAAATTAAATTCAGTTTCCACTGACCTTGGACATCTTCTTAATTAAATTGTAGGAAAAAATTAAAAATAAAGTACCATTTGATAGGCAAAATCGAAGATATTCTCCACTTACCTGCTGTAGCATTAATTAAATTAAAGGGACAAAAAATGTTATAAAATATCCTTTTCACCTTATTTTTATTATTGCGATTGGGTCAGCCTTATTAAAGTGAAAATCCTCACTTCAAATTATGGAAAATGGGAGCTTTAAAAGCGAGCAAACATTTCGAACGAGAGACTAGCAAACAACATTCGCAGTGAAGTATGTTGATGATGTGGAAGGGCATGCGTGTTTACTTACCGAAGTGGTGAAGGAAGGTTAGGTCAAGTTTGGCAGCCCCATCGCATATAGAGACAGCGATACCACTTAGACCACGAAATGGGTCCGTTGTGAGCCGCAGAGGCTGGGCTGCATTTCCCTTTCCATATTGAACCATCCTGAGCTTTTGACAAAGCGTAAAGTATATAGATTATCTGTATTCAATAGGATCTTAAGTATCGATTCCTGCTTCTGGCTAGAGCCGGGCATGTGCAAAAAAGGTGTTGAATTGTTTCCAACTCCTCCTGATTTCTGCAGCTACGACAGAAATCATGCGTGTAAACGCCCAATCTCCTTGCATGATTTCCTATGAGACAATGTCGTGTGAGGCCCCCTACTAAGGTCCTTATTTGAAGTCTACTAAGGTCCTTATTTGAAGTCTACTCAATTTTATAATATCTTTGGACACACGTAGATTTAGCCTTGGCCATGTTTGCCTAACAATTTCACAGGTATTGGCACTAATCCCTCTTTGTTTATAGAACTGATTAGTGCGTCCTTAATAAGAAGCTTACAAGTTGCGAGAGGTACCCCCATAAAATTCTTCTGTTGCAAGTTGGTTAGCCCTACAGTTACCTGGTATGTCTCTGTGGCTTGGAACCCAGCATAAGATAATACGATATTGTTTGGCCATCTCATTAAGAGATTGGCGACAATGTAAGACACTTGGCAGCTTGGCTGTCTGATAGAATGCAGATATCTGTTGTTGATATTTTGTTTATCTCTAACCATTTCATTTGGTGAAGAAAAGGTTCCCAATTTTTCTGCCCGATTTCTTTAGTGAGCCATTGATCACGATGCACGAGCGAGGATCATAGATAGACAGAAATGCTACACAGATGGTTCCAAAAAGTTTCAAGCAGTAGGAGCAGGAGTAGTGGGGCCTAGAGCACACAAATCCCTTACACTAAGTACAGATACCACAATTTTCCATGCGGAGCTCTTCGCCATAATGGAAACAGTGAAAGTAAAAACTAAAATACTTCCGGACGGTTAAGCGGTTCTCAAAGCCTTCAATAGCTTCACAGTCAAGTCAAAAGTCCTAATAGAGTGTAACAATGCACTCAACAAACTGGTCAGTCATAATCAGGTCACACTGATATGGGTACCAGAACATGAGGGTCACGAAGGAAGCGAGAAGGCAGATTTTTATGCCAAAAAAGGGGCATAAAGGCTATTCATTGGACCAACCCCATTCTTCGGGTTTAACAAAAATAAAACAGGAAACCAAAAAATGGATCCAAACTAAAATCAGGGAACACTCGAACGGCACAAGTGGCCTTAATCACTCCCAGAATTTTTTGAACTTGCCAAGAGAGCAAAATCTGCTCTAACCCTAGATAAAAAGGGCCTCAGATTACACTGTGGAGCACTTACAGGTTACTTTGCCTATAATAAAAACTTTATCACATAGGGTTATCTATCACAAGATCATGCAGGTTCTGCTGTGATGAAGAGGAGTCAATGGAACACTTATCACCAACTGTGAGGCATTAGGCCACAGGAGACTCAGAATCCTGTACTCGTACCTACTAGAGGAGGAATATCTACAATTGCTCCCTTCTAGGGAGCTGGTTCGATTCCTCGATGTACTAAAAAATTATAATTAAGTAATTAGGGGCGCACAATAGATCAATCTGGTCGCAGTGCATAAAGGCCTTAGCCTAACCCCTACAACCATTACCATTACTAAGGATGATATATTCTAAAACATTGAAGGAAAGACGTTTGGTTGATGGCCGGTATTATTACAGGACACAGCCCATGGGATCAGCATATGACCACCATTGGAATCATTGAGGACCCAGTGTGCCTGTCTTGCTTGGAAGAGGCGGATAGCACTGATCACTTTCTCTGTGAGTGTCCTGCCTTTGCTTGAGCAAGGCTAAAAGTCTTGGGTTCCGATGTCGTGAGAAAGAGTAATATTCGTTCTCTAAAACTGGAGGATATTCACAGATTTACCAAATTCTCACAGGTCTAACTACCTCTGTCTCTTTCTCTGATACTTTTCTCCTTTCCCCCTTGAATATGTGCCCTCTTTTCAGAGCTCTAAATATAGGGGTTTTCAGTAAGAGCGCTTCAACTTTTGAACTTTTTTGAATAAAACACAAACGGTTTGACTTTTCTAACTAATATACAATGGGCTTTTTAGTCTGAGTGTTTTAGGAGCCACCAAATCTCTTGATGCTCCTTGGCTCGTCCAATTAAAATTTCAATTTTTCCATTCCAAGGATGATATATTACCAGGTGTGGCCTTCACCTATGGTGAAAAACGAAATTAAGTGAGTAACTCCGGTTGCCACGTTACCGTTAATAAAATCATTCGCTCATTTGACACGTATTCACACACTCGCCCAATCAGTCGTTGTTCAGACGGCAACGAAGCGATATGAGTACACATTATGTTGATAATTTTCGTAAATCATCAACACAATCTCAATTTTTTCCTAAACAAACCGCTGTCATGACCCCAGTTACGCCAGCCAATCAAGTGATCTTTTCAAACTCGCTGAGCGCCGGTTAACGGTCTGATCTTGGCCACACCTTCTGCATTTCAGTTCACCATGTCGTATGAGTGCACCTTACATCAGGCCATGTTGTACGATGATTTAAAAGTGATTTCACTCTTAGAAAAAGTCTGGCAGTTTCGTGTTTGGTGAAGGCATTTACGTTTTACTGCATACGAAAATAGAGATGAATAAGAGGAATTCTTATACATTCTTCTGTACCACTACGAAATTTCGAACCTATTGTAATAACTAAGCCAACAAATTTATATACTTGTTTCAGACTGTAGTCACTTGTTTTGTATCTGCTCATTTTTTATGAACATTTTGATTTGTATTCTATTTTAAATAGCGGCTGTCGCCATTCTAGATGAAATGGAAGGATTTTTGCTTGCGCCAAGGTCACCTGCTAGTTCCCAATGACTTAATGGTTTTAGTGCTTAAGGAACATTTCAAAAAATTTGATGATCGTCAGGATTATACAGTTATGAATTTGTATCCGTTTCCTTGATGCATTAGTCCTATCTAACTCTAATTATTGTATAGGCGTTAGCAAATGGCGATTGGATGAAGCAACTGGTATAAATGATGTTATGTATGTGGCAGCGTTGCAAAGAGCTGCAAAAATTACATTTGCTTGGAAGCACTTAATGAGTGTTGTTGTTGTTTGTTATTGATGTGAGTATTTCTATTGAAATAATCCTAATTAGCGACTAGCATCGTTTGACTACCACTGAAGTGATGCCTTGTTGTTTCTTATTGTTGGTAGCGCTGGAAGAGAGCGGCATACAGGTAAACATTGTTTGCTTCAACTCATAACTTGTGATGCTCCTGCTCTGTCAACACTCTGTGTGTTCTAGCTCTTCTCAATGTTGTTGTTCACTGTAGACGAAAAACTAACAATTGCAAGATATCTGAACACGCCGGGCAACACCAAAAACGGACTTGCAAAGTTAGAGCAACAAAATTTGCTCTGCATGAATGCGCTTTAGTGATAGTTGCCTAATATCAGAAGAGAGCGGTGAATCTTGCTTGAACACTTTGTTGTTGTGTCCTTCACATGCAAATTTTTCGTGAAGTGAGCAGAGCCCAGGCAGTGCTGTCCATCCCATACATCAATTGATCACACGCAAGAATGATAGAAAGAAGATTGCGCCCATCAGAGAATACGTGACGTCACGTTTGCTGAGTTGTGCAGTATTGCCAAACATTTGCTCTTCGCAATAAATTTAGTGCTGTTTTATACCGAAAATGCGAAAATTTTGAAGTTTCGTGTTTGTTTCTTTTTTTTTTTAATTTAAAGCTACCGAAACTTTAGGTTAAAAAAAAACTGTATTATTATACAAAAGAAGGTTAAAAAAGGCCACTCTGAGAAGATTTTAGTGCTATTGAAAATTAGTTGGTTTTATAAAAACCATTGATATTTTGAAAGTGTGAATTTAATTTTTTGCTCCTTTTAAGGTTATGGAAGAAAATTAAATGTCCCTCTCTCAACTCTTCTTAAGATTGAAAACGTTTTTCACATTTTAAAAGGCGTTTGAATTTACTGAATGTGGATTAAAACCATAGAGGTTTATTCATTATAAAAATAAGCAACAAAATACCAGAAAATACTAAAGAAACCATACTGACATTTTTACAAAAAGAGTACCTTATCTAGTTATATTACATAACCTCAAATATAGCAAATAAGTCATTCCCTTAACAAAAGAGTCTCGCTTGACAAAAATAACTTATAAATTAAATTGTACATAATCATAACACATTTACATATTAAAAAAAAAAACGCACATTCTAAAGACAATTTGTCACGCAAACAAAGTTCTTTAAATGATTCAATAAAAATGTGTTGTGCTATTTTCTTTGAATGGGAATTTTAGTGCGTTTTTATATCCAAAGGTAGGCAACACTGCAGTAGCGAGAGAGAGATTTGACTGCCGAAAGCAGAAGAACACCAACAACACCTGCAATCGCGGGCAATGCCACCAGATGTTAAAAAAAGTAAAGCTAAATAAAACTAAGTGAATTATTGAACTAATTTAAAAAAAATGTATATTTTACAAAATTATTAACATTACTTTTAATTAGAACAGGCTAGAAAAATGTCATGAAGAAAGAACTAAAACTCTCAGACGAAATAACAGAAAAAAATAGGCTAAATCAAGTTACGAAAATGGTAATCTGGCCATACTGGAGCTAAAATCACGTAACTCGTTGTCAAATTCGCTGAGAGCAAAGTAACGGGACCACGATAGGCGCCACCTCATTATTCTTTCCATCATGGATCACACGTATTCTTACTCTCCATCGTTCAGTCATTAGCAAACCAACAACGAATAAGCACTACATTTGTCCGCGACGCTTAGTGTATGCAATACAATGCCCTGTGAGAACTTTTTTATGCTAGAAAATGCCTTTGGCGACTTGCAATGCCTTTTAAGTTACAAGTCGTTCAAAGGAAGCTATAGATGTAATATCAAAAGGCATTTCGATTCCTCCCACAAAAATTTTCTACTCCAATCCAATATTTATTTATTTTGGTTTAAATTTCCCACTGGGCTGCTCCCATTCTCTCGTTCTCACTTATACACTCACATTTTTCATTTTGGACAGCACTGGCCCAGAGATAGAGAGCAGAGAAGTGGCGAATCGAAGCGAAGGCGCCTAATATTTCATTTTGAAGGAACGTTTGTTTTTTTCAATTATTTTCTTACCGAATATTGAAAACTCAGTGAAGTTGGCTATTTGCGAAATCACGCATCCTTCAATATTTATATGTGTATGATGAAGAGTATGCGAACACTTAAGGGGCTTAAAAATATATGCGCATACATACACACACACTTGTATGTACATTAAAAGAGGCCCAAATTCATTGCGTTAACCTGTGCTATCAAACGCAAATTTAAAATATTTCCTATCTGCATGAATACATATACAGTATTGGCCAAAACTAAAGCACCCCCCTAATGGCATTTCAAATAATGCTAAATCTCTCAATCAAACATCTTGAAATATGGCATATACATATGTCATGTGTTTCCTTGTTACTTAAGTATTTATAAAATATAATACCAAATATAAAGCGTTTTTGGTTATACTGAAAAAAAAATTGAAATGTTCATATTATTTAAAAACTGAATGGTCAAAACTAAAGCACCCCACATTTTTTTTTCTTCACTACGGCTTTGTTTTGTTGTTTTTAAGTTAATTTCTCTTCCTAACGGTATTTAAAGCTGAGTCAAAGTTCGTTAGAATAATTTGTGCAAAACACGTGCGGATTTAGTAGGAAAAAATATTTCATACGGGAAATCAGCAAATATGGCCAGAAATGCGTATTCAAATGAATTTAAAAATAAAATAATAAGTGATTGGCAAAGTGGCTTATCGCGACACAATATTAGTGAGAAATATTCAATAAATAGAAGTGTAATATCGCGACTTATAAAAAATTTGAACAAACGGGTTCTATTTCTGCAATCCATAGTGGAGGAAGGCCATGAAAGACTATACGACAAGACGACTCCACGATTAAAAGAAAAATTCAGAGTGATCCCACAGTCTCTTCTGAACAAATAAAAATTGATTTAAGTTTGCCGGTAAGTTCTAGAACGATCAGAAGACGAGCAGTGGAGGCCGGAATTTTCAGTCGACGACCTGCTAGAAAGCCATTTATTTCCGCCAAAAACCAAAAAGCGAGACTCGAAATTGCATATTAATTGGACAGTTCAAAAATTGAAAACTGTATTATTCTCTGATGAATCCAAATATAATTTGAAACATTCAGATGGAATAAGGTCAGTAAGAAGGAAAAAGCAACAGCGACTAAATCCGAAGTATTGTATCGGAACTACCAAGTATGGTGGGGGGAACATTTTGGTCTGGGGTTGTTTCTCTGGCCAGGGTATCGGGCCTATTCATCGAATAGAGGGAATTATGGACCGTTTCATGCACACAAACATCCTTAAAGATGTAATGCTACCACACGCTGAGGAGGAAATGCCACTGAGATGGAGGTTCCAGCAGGATAATGATCCGAAGCATACCTCTAGGCACTGTAAAACGTGGTTACAGCAAAATGCTATAGAGGTCTTAGACTCTCCAGCTCAATCTCCCGATCTCAATCCCATTGAGAATTTGTGGGAGATTGTAAATTCGAAAATTAATAGGGAAAATTGCAGCACAAAGGAAGCCCTGTTTGAAGCGGTTAAAGAAGCCTGGTACAACATTTCTCCGGAAATTATTAGTAACCTAATATCTTCTATGCCAAAAGGATGTTCTGAAGTTATCAAAAATAATGGGTTTAGTACAAAATACTGAAGAATAAAAACAATTATTTTCGCTTTTAATGGGGGGTGCTTTAGTTTTATCCAGACAAGTTTTGAATAATATTAATATTTTTAAATTTAATTTTTAATATAAGAAATGTTGAAAATTTTATGTTTATTAATCACCAAGATAATAAGAAGAAACAAGGTGTAAAAGTAAGTAATATTCGATGTTGTTTTATTGAGTTATTTGACATTATTTGAAATGCCATTAGGGGGGTGCTTTAGTTTTGGCCAATACTGTACATATGAACGACCATATCAATTACAAAGGTATAACCTTTCGGTGGGAGTTAATGGTTGTTAGCCGTCTGCCTAGTTTGACTCTAATTTGCCGTTAGATTGATGAGAGTTTTATGTAAAAATGACACTTCCAAAGGGGCAAAATACTTCTACTGTTTTAGGCATTGCTATTGTTGTAGTGTTTTCGTTTTTGTTTATTTTCTAAATGCTACCAGCGGCAAAAATCAATACATGGAAACTTTAAGCGAATTAGGAATTCAAGCAATTACTTAACTAACAAAAGCAAACACCATTTTGTAATTTATTGGGCTTATGTAACGGGGTTGAAATGAGTACATAAGGAAGTTTAGCAAAAATTTGCGAATTATTAGATTATTCCGATTTTCGGTCATAATAATCGTTCTATTAGAGAGCTTTTGTGGATATATTTGAGTCATATAATCACTGTTGCTTGTTACTCCACCAGCGAGATAACTCGGCAGCCAAACTACCGAGAAAATTCCATTCTAAGTACTTCAGTTCAAAATGAGCAATAAATAAACGTATTTCAAAATGATAAGACACTGTTTACTTAAAGTGATCGTTTAACAAAAGTATACTTTTTTCGAATTTTTTTCTGTTGTCTACAATACTTTAGTATTCTAAGGAAGCTTCCTCTTCTTAATTGGCGCGATAACCGCTTACGCGATTTTGGCCGAGTTTAACAAAGCGCGCCAGTCGTTTCTTTCTCGTGCTAACCGCCGCCAATTGGACACATCAAGTGAAACCAAGTCCTTCTCCACCTGATCTTTCCAACGCAGAGGAGGCCTTCCACTTCCTCTGCTACCACCAGCTGGTACCGCATCGAATACTTTCAAAGCCGGAGCGTTTGTATCCATTCGGACGACATGACCCAGCCAACGTAGCCGCTGGATCTTTATTCGCTGCGTTATGTCTATGTTGTCGTAAAGCTCATACAGCCCATCATTCCATCGCCTGCGATATTCGCCGTTGCCAACGTGCAAAGGTCCAAAAATCTTACGCAGAATCTTTCTTTCAAACACTCCAAGGGACGTTAGGACGGGCATGATGAGAGCCTTGTAGAGTGTTAGTTTTGTACGTCGAGAGAGAACTTTACTACTTAATTGCCTACTTAGTCCAAAGTAGCACTTGTTGGCAAGACAGATTCTGCGTTGGATTTCAAGGCTGACATTGTTGTCATTGTTGGTTCCTAAGTATACGCAGTCTTTTACAACCTCGAAATCATAGCTGTCAACAGTGACGTGGGTGCCGATACGCGAGTACGCCGACTGTTTGTTTGATGTCAAGAGCCACTTCGTTTTGTCCTCGTTCACCACCAGACCCATTCACTTTGCCTCTTTATCCAGTTTGGAGAAGGCAGAACTAACAGCGCGGTTGTTAAGGCCAATGATGTCAATATCATCGGCATACGCCAGCAATTGTACGCTCTTATAAAAAATTGTGCCTGAGTGATTAAGTTCTGCGGCTGGTACGATCCTCTCCAACATCAGGTTAAAGAAGTCACACGACAGTGAGTCACCCTGTCTGAAACCTCGTTTGGTATCAAACGGCTCGGAGAGGTCCTTCCCAATTCTGACAGCGCTGCTGGTGTTGAGCAACGTCATCATGCATAGCCGTATTAGTTTTGTGGGGATACCAAATTCAGACATCGCGCACACAGGTAACTCCTTTTCGTACTGTCGAATGCAGCTTTGAGGTCGACGAAAAGATAGTGTGTCGATTCTCCTTTCGTGGGTCTTTTCCAAGATTTGGCGTATTGTAAATATTTCTTCGATGGTAGACTTTCCAGGTCTAAAGCCACACTGATAAGGTCCAATCAGTTGGTTGACGGCGGGCTTCAGTCTTTCACACAATACGCTCGCTAGAACCTTATAGGCGATATTTAGAAGACTAATCCCGCGGTAATTGGCACAGATTGCAGGATCACCCTTCTTATGGATTGGGCAGAGCACACTTAAATTCCAATCGGGAGGCATGCTTTCATCCAACCATATTTTACATAGAAGCTGATGCATGCACCTTACCAGCTCCTCGCCGCCATGTTTGAATAGCTCAGCCGGCAGTCCGTCGGCGCCCGTGGCTTTGTTGTTCTTTAGGTGCGTTATCGCTATTCCCACCTCGTCATGGTCGGGTTGAGGAACGACAATTCCATCGTCAACGATTGGGGTATCGGGATCTTCACATTCCCTGTGACACGCGCAGCTATCATTGTTCTAATGCAGCTAAAAAAACACCCGATACATAACTGACTAACTTACCTTGGTGGAAATACTCTCGGCTGTTTGTTGTTGCCTGCCATAGCGCACAAAGAACCTGAGACCAAATAAAAGTTGGCCACGCACAAATTCACCCGACTACGGCAGCAGAGTAAAATTTGAAAAAATTTACGATTATTTTTACATGCCTTAATTGCATTTATAAAATGTGCCAATTATGTTAATAATTTATTTACCATGGAAATTCACATACTTATGCGCAAGCCATGCAGCTTACCAAGTTAACAACGCTATTGAAATTCGTGTGGGTGAGCGGGTAATGTGTGCATGTGAGTGTGTGTGTCTTTCCTTGCCAGTATCAATGATTGTTGACGAGTGTTAATGGTTTCTGGCACTGCTGCTAGCAAACAAATATGCTTATCTACATATCTGTACATCAACAATGGCAACTTAGGCTTTGTGTCCATTGGAGGCAGGTGAAACGTGGAAGCGGTAGTGGTTGCTGCGTGACAAATTGGATTATGGCTTAATCTCAACACCAGGCAAGTCATTGAGTCATTTTATCCGATAACAAAAGGAAAATGAGAAAGCGAGTCATAAAGTTGTCTGGAGCTATTTCCCATATGCGACATTTCACGCACCTGATTGAGGTACTACATACATATGTATAACTACAATATATACTTACACACACACACACACGCACATACGAGTAGATGATAGTGCTGTCGACTGTGGGTATGGACTACATTGCTTGTTCTGCTGCAAGACAATTGCCGTTAACTCAACATCTGAAATTCCATGCAATGTTTATTCGGCATGAATAACAACAGGACAGACTACGAGCAGCATAACTAAAATTGAAAGTAAATACTCCAGGTTTCGTGGGCTTACATCATACATACATATACTCAAATATAAAGGGTGGTTAACTTTCAAGGGCCGGTGTTGATTTTGAATAGAATACAATTTTTTTAGGAAACTATTGTCATTTCTCCTTATTATGATAATATTTGTATGGCTCAATTACGTACGGAACAAAATATCGGCCAAATGGCCGCCGCGGCCTCGGCGGCACACC
Organism: Anastrepha obliqua; assembly: GCF_027943255.1. Taxonomy (NCBI): domain Eukaryota; kingdom Metazoa; phylum Arthropoda; class Insecta; order Diptera; family Tephritidae; genus Anastrepha; species Anastrepha obliqua. The sequence continues at coordinate 18,375,167 of NC_072892.1, forward strand.
TCCATCCGATGGTCCAAATTTTCGATGACGCTGAGGCATAATTGAGGTTCTATGCCGTTGATGTGCCGAATTATCTCATTCTTTAGCTCTTGAATTGTTGCTGGCTTATCAACGTACACCTTTTCTTTTAAATAACCTCAAAGAAAGAAGTCCAACGGTGTCGTTGACGTTTAGGTGTGGTTCACATTCAACATCGGCCCTTGAAATTTAACCACCCTTTATATACACATGGCCGTTGAAATATGTATCGATTTCCTTGCGCCGCTTGGAAAAAATTTAAGCTTTTGTTGAAATTTAATTTTTCTGCTTCGCTGTGAATTTAAAAGGCCCGTTATGTTAAGTTGCATTATTGTTTGCCACCGTAGCCGAATGGGAAACAGCAAAATAATATTAGGTGCGCAACTAAGTCCCCGCTGTTTTTTGATGAAAATACAACTTTATTCTGAAAAAATGGTTACATTGAATCATTGAAAGTATTGCCCATCGCTGGCTACTACTTTTTCTCATCTTTCTGGTAGATCTCATATTCCGTCGAGGTAAAACTGTTCATCTTTTGAGGCTATCCACGGATCAAGCCATTTTTTGATGTCTTCATGTGAATGGAACTGCTGGACAGGTAGACCATGTGCCATCGATCGGAACAGGTGATAATCGGACGGCGCAATATCTGGAGACTATGGCGGGTGGAGTAGGATTTTCCATTTCAGTGTTTCCAGGTACGTTTTAACGGGTTTGGCAACGTGAGGCCGAGCGTTGTGATGCTGTAGAATCACTTTTTTCATGAGTGTCCGCGTATTGCGGCCGCTTCTCGCGCATTGCTCGACTCAATCGCATCAATTGAAGTCGATACCGATCCCCAGTGATGGTTTCGCTTGGTTTTAACAGTTCATAATAAATAACACCAACTTGGTCCCACCAAATACATAGTATAACCTTCGCAGCGTGAATATTCGGTCGAGGCGACGACGTAGAAGCATGACCGGGCAGTCGCCATGACTTTCTTTTCTTTGGATTGCTGTAATGAATCCATTTTTCATCATCCGTCACGATGCGATGAAGGAAACCTTTGCTTTTTTGCCGCTGGAGCAGTTGTTCACAGGCGAAAAAGCCACGTTCAAACGACGCAAGCTGCCCGAATGTGATTTGCAGGTATTTTGGCACATTCCCGGTCAAATAAATACTTTTTACTCTTGAATGTTTCTTTCCCGATTCGCTTCTCTAAATCTCCTCAAAGGTTTTCAATGGGTTTTAGGTCGGGTGACTGGCTTGGCTAATCCATAACATTAATATTATATTGTAAATACCATTCACGTACTAACATTGAGCAGCGTTTTTGGGTCATTATCTTGTAAAAAAGACACCGGAGGGCATATTTTCCTCAGAAAATTGTAGCATCACTTCTTGAAGTATGTCCTTGTATAATAAGTTTTATTCATTTTATTGGTTATGCGGGGAATAAATCCTACTACATACAAAGAGTAGCATCCCCAAATCATTATGGTGCCGCCACCGTGCTTGACTGTTTTGTTTTTTTTTTTTTTTTGAGCAATGCAAGCCGTTTTCCTTTTGCCACCATCACGTCGTAATGTGGAATTTTTGCGCTTGGTGGCACTTACAACAAAATTTTTGGAACGTTTAAGTGACTCAGCGATAAATTTTTACGATTTTTTTGTTTTCGAAGGTTGACAACAAGCCTCCGCTCCTTCTCTGAGCAATGCTGCGTGCATGACCCATCTTTGAGAGAAATTCATATTAATTATTAATTATTAAATGAACTGTCTAATTTGCTACCTAGGATACATTCAATATTTTTCACTAGCTTAGTTAAAATGCAAAAGTCATCCGCAAAGTACTTATTTTAGTGGTCACGCAATATTACAATTTGTGAAAATAACCGAATCTGTGCAACCAAATAAAATATAAAAAAATAATTGGCGCGTACACTTCTGTTAGGTGTTTGAACGAGCTCTCCTCCCATTTGTGGCGTGCGTCTTAATGTTATGCCACAAATGGAGGGATCTACAGTTTTAAGACGACTCCGAACGGCAAATAGTTTTTCATGAGGAGTTTTAATGGCAGAAATACACGCGGAGGCTTACCATTGCCTGCCTATTAGAAAGCAAGTTTTCTAAGATGCGCAACTAAGTTCTCGCCAGCCATGGACTAGTACACAAGTCGATTCTAACATAACCTAAACGTCATAAACCAAGCTTAGACATATGGTAAAGACACTGCTTCGTCACATTAGTGACTTTGTTTTGGTATCATTTACTTTTGGTTTTGTGAAAACGTCTGATTTTGTGCCAAATAATCGTCATTTGCGGGAAGTGTTGATTTTCCACTTTCATTCGAAAAAAACGGCGGCTGAAGCGCATCGAGAGCTACAAAAGTTTATGGAGATGCCACTTTAAGTGAAATAACGTGCCGAGATTGATTCCGTCGCTTTAAAGAAAGTGATTTTAATGTTGACGATCGTCCGCGTGAAGGAAGGCCAAAAACCTTCGAAGACGCTGAAGTGAAGGCTGGAGGCATTGCTCAATGAGGATCTGTTTCAAATGAAAGAAGAGCTTGCTTCAGTATTAGGACTTGCCCATCAATCCATTTCCAAGCGATTACATGCTTCGGGAGTGATTCAGAAACAGGGAACTTGGGTTCCTTATGAGTTAATACCAAAGGATGTTGAACGTCGTTTTTTCCCCTGTGAACAATTACTCCAGTGGCAAAAAAGCAAAGGTTTTCTTCATCGCATCGTGACGGATGATGAAAAATGGATTCATTACAGCAATCCAAAGAAAAGAAAGTCATGGCGACTGCCCGGTCATGCTTCTATGTACGTCGTCGCCTCGGCTAAATATTCACGCCGAGAAGGTTATACTATGTATTTGGTGGGACCAAGTTGGTGTTATTTATTATGAACTGTTAAAACCAAGAAAAACCATCACTGGGGATTGGTATCGACTTCAATTGATGCGATTGAGACGAGCACTGCGCGAGAAGCGGCCGCAATACGGCATGAAAAAGTGATTATACAACATAACAACGCTCGGCCCCATTAAAACGTACCTGGAAACACTGAAATGGGAAATCCTATCCTACCCGCCATAGTCTCCAGATATTGCGCCGTCCGATTATCACCTGTTCCGATCGATGGCACATGGCCTAGCTGACCAGCAGTTCCATTCACATGAAGACATCAAAAAATGGCTTGATCCGTGGATAGCCTCAAAAGATGAACAGTTTTACCTTGACGGTATATGAGATCTACCAGAAAGATGAGAAAAAGTAGTAGCCAGCGATGGGCAATACTTTCAATGATTCACTTGTAACCATTTTTTCAGAATAAAGCTGTATTTTCATAAAAAAAAAAACAGAGAGAACTTAGTTGCGCACCAATATGTACGTGAAAAATTAATAGGACTATGAATAAGTTCGTGCGGTTTTTTTTCGAAATTTGAAACTTTATTGACGTAAAATGGTTACAAATTTAATATTCAAAGTATTGTCCATCGCTTACTACTACTTTTTCCCATCTTTCTGGCAATTCACGGATTCCCTTTGTGAAAAATTCGGTCGGTTTTGCCGCAATCCACGAATCGATCCATTTTTTGACTTCATCGTAATTACGGAAGTGCTGGTCAGCCAGGCCATGTTGCATCGATCGGAAGAGATAGTAATCGGATGGCGCAAGGTCTGGACTATACGGCGGGTGGGGTAGGACATCCCATTTGAGCGTTTCTAAGTATGTTTTGACCACTTGTGCAACATGTGGCCGAGCATTGTCATGTTGCAAAATAACTTTGTCGTGTCTATCGGCGTATTGCGGCCGTTTTTCTCGCAGTGCTCGGCTCAAACGCATCAATTGTCGTCGGTAGACATCCCCCGTAATCGTTTCATTCGGTTTCAGTAGCTCATAATACACAACACCCAGCTGGTCCCACCAGATACACAGCATAACCTTCAGGCCATGAATATTCTGCGCCGACGTCGATGTTGAAGCATGGCCAGGGTATCCATACGTTGCCCGACGTTTTGGATTGTCGTAATGGACCCACTTTTCATCGCCAGTCACAATTCGATGCAAAAAACACTTTCTTTTGTGCCGTTGAAGCAGTTGTTCGCATGCCATAAAACGGCGTTCAACGTCTCTTGGCTTCAATTCATACGGCACCCAATGGCCTACCTTTCGGATCATTCCCATGGCTTTAAACGTTTGATCAACTCCCAAAGTTTTTGCAACCTCTTCTTGCGTTTGAGCCGGATCTTGATCGAGCAATTCCTCCAATTCGGTATCCATGAACTTTGGCGGCGCACCCTCGCGTTCTTCGTCTTCCAAGCCAAAATCACCACTTTTAAAGCGTGCAAACCACTTCTGGCACGTTCGCTCAGCTAGAGCATGCTCACCATAAACTTCCACCAAGATACGATGACTTTCGGCTGCTTTTTTCTTCATATTAAAATAATGAAGAAGAATTCCCCGCAAAAACACATTATTTGGCACGAAATTCGACATTTTCAAGTGTGGTAAAAATATTGTTGTTTACGCTTCAAATAAAAAACTTATACTGACGTTTGTGCCTTACGACAGTAGCTCTCCAATGAATGTTTGGAAATGTGGATCGATGGAATAATAATCAAGTTACGCCATCTGTTGTAAAACCGCACGAACTTATTCATAGTCATATTACATCATATAAATGTCCACCCCCAGCACGCCTCGGGTGTCTAGTTTTTAGACTACCAGTTCTTTTTCTGTCCTCGAAAGAACCAGTGTCTTGAAAATTTGTTCACCAACCTTTGAATTGTCGACCCATTCGTACGTTCATTTCCACAAAAAAGTCACGAATTTTGCGATATGTTGTTCTTAAAGTTACACTACATATACTCCCCTTTTGAAAGACCCTTCAGTTTTTATGCCTTGAAACTAGTTACTCGGGAAATTTCAGGGCCGCTTATTACGAACCTTACATGACGATATTCCTCGTCATATTTTCCAGAGAAAGTCTGACATCATACAAAACTCGTGGTGTGAAGATACTTCGGGGCATGGTGGAGCCTGGTAAACCAATAGATTTCTAGTGTTTTTTCGAGTATCACAGGACCTAATATATTCCGATGAAAGGACCTAATATATGGTGAAATAATTATCACTAAAGTTCTCATTTTTGCTTGTCAGTATAAAGCGAATCTTGCGCAATCCGCAAGAACAATGACCCTGCCATCACTAAATTTAGTAGAGAGCATTACTAAACTTAGTGATGGCTCGACGAACAAAAATCATACTTTATAAGGACCGTCATGTCCGACTTTAACTAGTAAGGACATAGATTTGATACTACTTCTACCCCTGTTGTCCGTTTTTTCTCTTGGCGCATATGACCTCAAAATCGATTTGATGAAAGTTATCGCTTTTCCATAACTTATTAAAATTAAAGTATTAAAAATAAAGCATTTGTCCTCCTCACACGTTGCGCTACTCTGCTTAAGGTTTTCGATACCGCTTCCAATTTTTGCAAAATTTTGATGAAAAGAGGAAATGTGAGTGAGAATGAAAATTTGGTAATAAACATCGTCATACTGAAATGGCAAAAATTGTGTAAACTGTCACTGCAGTAACCTTATCGCCATCTGAGCTTAATTATTTTCCGCCTAAGTCATTTGTTTGTGTTAGAAAAGAAATGAGCTCTCTTATAAATTACTCAAAGGCGCACACGCAGTCAAGTCTTTTGCCGGCATATAAATCAAATGAGCGACCAACAAACACCCATTCATCTATTCTTCTTTTCATTATTTGTTGTTGTATTGTACTCTCTTCCTTCTCAGAATCCCGGTTATGCTGGACGAAAAGAACTACCTGAAAATTTAAAAATACAATTTCGCACTGTCGCTATGATGGTGCCAGACAGACAAATTATTATACGCGTCAAATTGGCATCCTGTGGATTTTTGGAAAATATTACCTTGGCGCGCAAATTCTACACGCTTTACAAGCTTTGTGAGGAGCAATTAACCAAGCAGGTTCATTACGACTTTGGCCTGCGAAATATACTGTCGGTGCTTCGTACGCTGGGTGCTGCTAAGCGAAGGAACTCGAGGGATGGCGAGAGTACGATTGTGATGCGGGTCCTACGCGATATGAACCTCTCGAAGCTGATCGATGAAGACGAACCGCTATTCATGTCGCTGGTGTCGGATTTGTTTCCCAATCAGGTAAGCGTATATTTGGACAAAGCTTGAGATGCATATTTGCAAATATTGTTTTTTTTTGGAATTCCCGTGCTTAGACGCTCGAAAAGACCAACTACCCAGAGCTGGAAGCGGCGATTGCACAGCAAACTGAAGAGGCGAATTTGGTCTACCATCCTCCATGGGTTCTTAAACTAATACAGCTCTACGAGACCCAGACTGTTCGACATGGCATTATGACCTTGGGCCCCAGTGGTGCCGGCAAGACAACTTGCATCCACACACTGATGAAGGCACTCACACAGATGGGCGACAACCATCGAGAGATGCGCATGAATCCGAAGGCTATAACGGCAGCACAAATGTTTGGACGTTTGGATGTAGCTACCAACGACTGGACCGACGGCATATTCTCGGCATTATGGCGGAAGACATTGAAACTTAAAAGTGGCGAGCATGTTTGGCTCGTACTGGACGGTCCGGTCGATAGTATTTGGATTGAAAATTTGAACTCAGTATTGGATGATAATAAAACTTTGACCTTGGCGAATGGAGATCGCCTTACAATGGCGCCCACAGTGAAAATCATATTCGAGCCCCACAATATTGACAATGCTTCGCCGGCAACGGTATCACGGAACGGCATGGTTTACATGAGTTCATCTGGCTTAGATTCGAGACCGAGTAAGTAGACAATGAGTAAATAATTGCAGGCCACAGTATTCATGCGCACTTTGACTAGTTGTGCAAGCATGGCTAAAGAATCGCGCACCTGGTGAGAAGTCGGTTTTCTGGAACCTTTTTGAGCAGACGTTTGTGCAGGTTTACAACTGGGGCACGCAAAACCTCAAGTTGTTGATGTCGGTGCTGCAGTGCAACATAGTGCGCCAGATGCTGTCGATTTTGGAGGGTTTGGTGCCGGTAAAGAAAGAGGAAGAGCAGGCCGTTAGTATGTCGAGCAAAGAAACAAACGACGGTAAGTCAACTATGAGAGCGTCGTGGCTCACGTGTTTTCAAGCTTCAGTTGCATGCATTGCTGTGTGAGTAAATCCGTTTTATGATTAAAACTTATGATTAAGAACAGGTGTTAGTGTTGGTTTTGCGTGGTTAATGTAGTTACAAGGCACACAGTACAAATTATGCATGAACGAAAAAATCAACAACTTTTATGTGACTTTAGATATCGCAAAAAAATATACAGCAGCAGCAAAATTGGAAAAATACAAAATGGTAGCCAATGGGAATGACGTAAAACAGGAGCGTCCCGAATCCGCTAACAACGACGATGGTGGTAATGTATAAGCTTATGAAACAGCAACTCGAAACACACACAGAGACACGCTAACATTTGTCTTCACACACAATAACGCACACACTTACCTTTACACACAGAATCTTCTTTCATTCTCACATTTTCTTACTCGTATGTTTTGTGTTTTCCTTTCCTTGCTGTTTGCAACGCGACAGCTGATCGACAGTCCATCAGTCCCGTCTATTGTTGTTCGTGTGTCCAGTGTCTTTTAGAAAAAGTAACGAATGTTTCACCACTTTTCTTCAGCACGGAACTAAAAACACTTTTCTCACACTTTCGTAGTAATACGCTGAAGTATCTTTTACAAGTATTTTACCTATGTGTGTGTGTATGTCTGCGTGTAGTTACTTGTATGTAATCCACGGTCGCCTTACCCACCTTGGAATCTGTGTATGTTCTGTGTTCGTTACCGTTCAGTGTATGGCATCTGCATACCACGACTTGTAAATGTAAAGGGTGGTTAACTTTCAAGGGCCGGTGTTGATTTTGAATAAAATACAATTTTTTTAGGAAACTATTGTCATTTCTCTTTATTGTGATAATATTTGTATGGCTCAATTACATATAAAACAAAATATCGGCCAAATGACCGCCGCGGCCTTGGCGGCACACCTCCATCCGATGGTCCAAATTTTCGATGACGCTGAGGCATAATTGAGGTTCTATGCCGTTAATGTGCCGAATTATCTCATCCTTTAGCTCTTGAATTGTTGCTGGCTTATCGACGTACACCTTTTCTTTCAAATAACCCCAAAGAGAGAAGTCCAACGGTGTCAAATCACATGATCTTTGCGACCAATTGACATCGCCGCGACGTGAGATTATTCGGCCATCAAATTTTTCGCGCAAAAGAGCCATTCTTTCGTTAGCTGTGTGACAAGTGGCACCGTCCTGTTGAAACCACATAGCGTTCACATCCATATCTTCCAATTCGGGCCATAAAAAGTTCGTTATCATCTCATGATAGCGAACACTATTCACAGTAACTGCCTGACCGGCCTCATTTTGGAAAAAATACGGCCCAATGATGCCGCCGGCCCATAAACCGCATCAAACAGTCACTTTTTGTAGGTGCATTGGTTTTTCGGCAATCACTCTTGGATTATCATTCGCCCAAATGCGGCAATTCTGCTTATTGACAAATCCACTGAGGTGAAAATGTGCCTCATCACTGAAGATGATTTTCTTCGAAAATTGGTCATTCACTGGTGCCTAACTTTAACGGGTTGCTCGATTATGCATCTTTCCATGGTTCAAATTGAGTTAGTTTGAAATTGAAAAATGTCAAATGAAATGTAGAAAAAAAAATCAACGTTTAGGTGTGGTTCACATTCAACATCGGCCCTTGAAATTTAACCACCCTTTATTCGCCATTCTATGTTCGCATAAGTGTGTGTGTGCATATGCCAACTTCCTTGCTAAATACTAATCTTTAAATATTAAGCAATTTACTGTATTGGTCAGTGCTTTTGTAACTGTTTGGTCCAACTAACTTTTCTACTTACTAATCCGCTTATATAGGCGTACATTGTTGAAAGTTACTGCTGATAGGCGCGTTCTGTGTCACCCATTTTCACTATTCCTATGATCTTTTTCTATAGATGAGCTTCCCGAGGAGCCAGCTGTAGAGGAGAAAGAGGACACTTGCACACCGGAACACTTGCACCGACTGTATATCTTCGCGTTGGCTTGGGGCCTCGGTGGATACCTCAGTACCGTTGATCGTAAACGCCTGGACCTGTACGTTAAAGAAGCATTCCCTGAGCTGGACTATGCACAGGGCACACCCAACGAAAATAGTATTTTTGACTTCTTCGTTTCCGAAACAGGCACTTGGCAGGCATGGAAGACACTGGTCACTCCTTACATGTATCCTGAATTGTCTACGCCGGATTTCCTAAACATACTGGTGCCCATTGTTGACAACGTACGCATGGATTACCTAATTGCCACTATAGCTAATCAGGAACGTGCCGTTATGTTGATCGGCGAACAGGGTACCGGCAAGACAGTGATTATGAAGAACTTTATGAAGAAGATGAACTCGGAGTCATATATGGGTCGTTCCTTTAACTTTTCGTCCGCCACCAGTCCCTATCAATTTCAGCGCACTATCGAGAGCTATGTGGAGAAACGTGTGGGTGTTACATTTGGACCACCTGGCGGACGTAAACTGATCGTTTTTATCGATGATGTTAATTTGCCCGAGATCAATGAGTGGGGCGATCAGGTGACGAATGAAATTGTGCGTCAGACCATGGATATGAAGGGCTTCTATAGTTTGGAAAAGCCGGGTGACTTCACAACAGTTGTAGATGTGCAGTATGTTGCCGCTATGGGTCTGCCGGGTGGTGGTCGTAATGATATACCCTCGCGCTTGAAGCGCCAGTTTTGTGTTTTTAATTGCAATATTCCTGATGACGATTCTATTGATAAGATATTTCGCGTGATTGGTGAAGGCCATTACAATGCCAAGCGCGGTTTCGCGTCTGAGGTGCGTAGCCTTGTGAGGAAGCTCATTGTTGTGACCCGTCATTTGTGGCAATGCACGCGCGAGAAGCTTTTGCCTACACCCGCCAAGTTCCATTACGTGTTCAGTTTACGTGACCTGTCACGCATCTGGCAGGGTATGGTGGGCACTTTGTCAACTGTTATTACGGCGGATAGTGTGCTGATGTCGTTGTGGAAGCACGAATGTACACGCGTTTTTGCGGATCGTTTTACCACGTTTCAGGATAAGGAGTGGTTCAGTTCGGAGTTAGCTTGCCTTGTACGTGAGGAGCTTGGCGAAGCCTATTCGCAGATGATTGTACCGAACCCGGTGTTTGTCGATTTCATGCGTGATGCACCTGAGCCGACGGGTGAGGAGGGGGAAGATGCTGATATGGAATTACCGAAGGTCTACGAACCGGTGAATTCTCATGAAGTGCTCCGGGAGCGTCTCGTTATGTTTCTCGCACAATTCAATGAAATGGTACGAGGCTCTGGGATGGATCTGGTCTTCTTCCCAGATGCAATGTTGCATTTGGTGAAGATTTCTCGAATCATTCGGCATCCGAGGGGAAATGTCATGCTTGTCGGGGTCGGTGGATCGGGTAAACAATCATTAACAAAATTGGCATCATTTATAGCTGGCTACAAAACATTCCAAATTGCTCTGACACGTTCGTATAATGTGGCCAACTTTCTGGAGGATTTGAAATTATTGTATCGCACCTGTGGTGTCCAAGGCAAGGGTACAACGTTCCTCTTTACCGACATGGATATAAAAGAAGAGGGCTTTCTTGAATACCTTAATAATATATTATCGTCTGGTGTGATATCAAATCTTTTTTCGCGAGACGAACAAGCCGAAATTGTACAAGAATTGACGCCGGTAATGAAACGAGAGAATCAACGCAAAACAGCGACCCCGGAAAGTGTGATGGAGTTTTTCTTGGCCCGCACTTGCGCCAATCTGCATGTGGCGTTTTGTTTCTCACCGGTCGGTGAAACATTCCGATCGAGGGTGCAACGATTTCCGGCACTGGTGTCCGGCTGCACCATCGATTGGTTCCAGCCATGGCCAAAGGATGCACTCGTCTCGGTGGCAAGACACTTTCTGAGTGACTTTGAAATTGAGTGTACACCGGCCGTGAAGGAAGAATTGGTCAACGCACTTGGATCTATACAGGATATCGTAGCGGAAACATCATTAGAATACTTTCAGCGTTTTAGGCGTGCCACGCACGTAACACCGAAGTCCTATTTGAATTTCATAGCGGGCTATAAAAATATATACCAGCAAATACAGAAAGAGTTACGCGATGGCGTGGAAAAGATGGACACCGGGTTAGAAAAATTAAAAGAAGCCTCTGCCTCCGTAGAAATATTGAAAAAAGACTTAGTAGTTATGGAGGAGGAGCTAGTAGAGGCCTCAAAGAATGCCGAATCGGTGTTGGTGGAAGTGACTGAAAGAGCGATGCAAGCCGAAACCGTCAAAAATCAAGTACTGATTGTGAAAGATAAGGCTGAGGCGTTGGTGGCTTACATTGCACAGGAGAAAGCACTTGCTGAGGAAAAGCTGGAGGCAGCCAAGCCGGCGCTAGAGGAGGCCGAAATGGCGTTGAACACCATTAAGCCGGCGCATATTGCAACGGTGCGTAAGTTGGGCCGACCACCGCACTTAATCATGAGAATTATGGATTGCGTACTGATATTATTCAAACGGAAATTACATCCTTGCATACCAGATTCCGGAACACCGTGTCCAAAGCCCTCGTGGCAGGAATCGTTAAAAGTAAATTTCAATAGAAATGTAATGTCATCGCTACAATATTTTTCCGTTTCAGTTGATGGCCAGCGCGACATTTTTGCTACAACTACAAAACTATCCAAAAGACACAATAAACGATGAGATGATCGATTTGCTGCAGCCGTACTTTCGCATGGAGGACTATAACATGGACATGGCCAGACGCGTTTGTGGCGACGTCGCTGGCTTGTTGTCCTGGACAAAAGCTATGTCCTGCTTTCACAGTGTGAATAAGGAAGTATTGCCACTAAAAGCAAATCTGACTTTACAGGAGGCGCGTTTGAAGGTAAAAATGCGGGGGCGACACAATTATCGAAGTAGTGTTCCGCACATGCTTTAGAGTAGTGCACAACGAAAGGTAATATGAAATATCCGACGGTTGGTCAGATACCTAATGCTAGCAAAACCATAAAATAGTTCACGCTTTATTTTGCAATTTAATTAAAATCCTTCTTTTTTATTGACACACATCTTTTGTTTAATTTTTTATTAAGTAGTTCAAGAAGATTCATAATCCCAGTGATTGCTTTGCAGCAAAAACCTGTAAGCCGTATAGAAATTGCTTTGTACTTGGACACAAATTTCGAATTGGCAATAAATCACTGATATGCCATAACCTTCCCTCTGTATTGTAATATGCAGCTAGCCATGGACGACTTAGCTGGTGCTGAAGAGCAGTTGCGCGAGCGTGAAGAGGCACTTCAGGCTGTCAAAAATCAATATGACAAAGCTGTGGGTGAAAAACAACGACTCACCGATGCGGCCAACGTGTGTCTGCGCAAAATGACTGCAGCCACAGCATTAATAAATGGACTCTCAGATGAAAAGCATCGTTGGACCAATCAGAGCAAAGAGTTTAAGATACAACTGGGCAAATTGGTTGGTGATGTTTTGCTGGCGACAGGCTTTCTTTCTTATTGCGGTCCATATAATCAGGAGTTCCGTGCGAATTTAATTAAAACCTGGATGGGCATTCTAAAACAAAAGAATATACCATTCACCACGGGCTTGAATATCATTAACATGCTCGTCGATTCGTCCACTGTGTCGGAGTGGACACTGCAGGGTTTGCCAAATGATGAGCTGTCTGTACAAAATGCCTTGATTGCCACAAAATCGAGTAGTTATCCATTGTTAGTCGATCCGCAGACACAGGGAAAACTGTGGATCAAGTCAAAAGAGGGCGATAATGAATTGCAGATCACATCGCTGAATCATAAATACTTCCGTACACATTTAGAAGACTCACTGTCGCTTGGGCGGCCGTTGTTGATTGAGGACGTCGGCACCGAGCTGGATCCAGTGCTCGACAATGTATTGGAGAAGAACTTCATCAAGTCGGGTAGCATAGAGAAGGTCTTGGTGGGCGACAAGGAGTGCGATGTAATGCCAGGCTTTATGTTATACATCACCACCAAACTACCAAATCCGCCTTTTAGTCCGGAGGTTAGCGCAAAAACGTCTATCATTGATTTCACCGTCACAATGCGTGGGCTCGAGGATCAACTATTAGGGCGAGTGATTCTTATGGAGAAGTCAGATTTGGAAGCAGAGCGTGTCGCACTTTTTGAAACGGTTATGACCAATCAGCGCAAAATGAAAGAATTGGAGGCGAATTTGTTGTATCGGCTTAGTTCTTCACAAGGTTCGTTGGTGGACGATGAGGCGCTTATAGAAGTGCTGCGTGTTACAAAAACCACGTCCGAAGAGGTCAATCAGAAGTTAAAAATTTCCGAAGTGACCGAACGTAAGATAATGAAGGCACGTGAAGAGTTCCGTGCAGTGGCTGCGCGTGGTTCAGTGCTTTACTTCCTGATTGTCGAGATGAGTAACGTGAATGTTATGTATCAGAATTCGTTAAAACAATTTTTGGTTATCTTCAATAACTCCATTACAAAATCGACCAAATCAAATGTGACCGAGGAGCGCATACTAATTATTTTACGCTATCTGACCTATGAGGTCTACAAGTTCACGAATCGCAGCTTATATGAGCGGCACAAGCAGCTGTTCACTTTGATGTTGGCCATCAAAATCGACTATCACAACGGCAACGTAACGCATGAGGAGTTCATGTCCTTTGTGAAGGGCGGTGCTTCGCTTGATTTGAATGCCGTAACACCAAAACCATTCCGCTGGATTTTGGACATCACCTGGCTGAATTTAGTGGAGATAAGTAAATTGGAAACGTTCTCAAATGTTTTGACGCTGGTGAGTGAATGAATTCTGAATTGATATGTGTGCTTGGCCTTAAACGGCGGATGTAACTTTTTCAGATCGAATCAAATGAAAAGGAATGGCGTTTTTGGTATGAAGCTGAAAAACCCGAAAATGAAGAGATCCCCTGTGGCTATCAAGAATCTTTGGATGGTTTCCGCAAGTTGTTGTTAGTACGCTCTTGGTGTCCAGATCGCACAATTTCGCAAGCGAAGAAATACATAGAGGGTATGCGCACCCTTTAGGGGTGAAGACGAATAGAAATTATACTCATACTTTATTTAATCTTTTCAACATGTAACTCTTGCAGAATCTTTGGGCCCTGAATACAGCGAAATGCAAATTTTGGATCTTGAAGTTACTTGGGCAGAATCGGAGCCACGCACACCATTCGTTTGCCTGCTGTCCATTGGGTCAGATCCTACCACACAAATCGGCGCTTTGGCCAAGCAGAAGGGCATACGTAAGAGCACAAGAGTATCTCACCTCACTCAACTGCAAATGCTATTACTTTCTTTACAACAATCCAATGGCTAAGGTAATACTCTCACTTTGTTGCTTTAGCTTTGAAATCGGTATCCATGGGCCAGGGACAAGAATGCCATGCACGCAAAATGATAATGGACTCAATGTCCGGCGGTGGCTGGGTGTTGTTGCAGAATGTTCATCTCTCATTGCCATTCTGTTCGGAGGTCATTGATATGTTGGTGGAGACGGAACACATCGACGATACGTTCCGCATGTGGGTGACCACAGAGCCACATGCAGATTTTCCAATAGGCTTACTTCAAATGGCTATTAAATTCACCAATGAGCCACCGCAGGGCATACGCGCAAGTCTCAAGCGCAGCTACCAGGTGAATTTACTGCTCGTTATCGTGACGTTTTCTGTATGAGTATGTGTTCAATTTCTGTTGTTGTATTGGTGTTGCTTTTACGCCCACCCACAGGCTTTCACGCAGGACTTTCTCGATTACACCGCAGCGTCACAATGGCCACCACTGCTATATACAGTGGCATTTCTGCACACCATCGTGCAGGAGCGTAGGAAATTCGGACCACTTGGTTGGAATATACCGTATGAGTTTAATCAGGCGGATTTTGCGGCGAGCGTGCAATTCATACAGAATCACTTGGATGAAATGGATCCGAAGAAGGGAGTCTCATGGCAGACGCTTGTCTATATGATTGGAGAGGTGCAGTATGGTGGTCGCGTGACTGATGATTTTGATAAAAGGCTGCTGACCACATTCACTGCCGTGTGGTTTTGCGAGGGACTATTGAGCAACTCATTCGAATTCTACAAAGGATATAAAGTGCCGAATACGAAGAGTTTGCAAGGATTCGTTGATTATATAAACAGCTTGCCGGCTTATGACACACCAGAAGTTTTTGGCTTGCATTCCAATGCTGACATCACGTACCAGATTAATTCGGCTAAAGGTAAATGCCTTCTTTTTATCGACGCTAACACAATGAGATGGTTATGAGGTTAAGAGGTTATGAAGTTGCTGGTTTTCGGTGCAGAGGTCAAAGGCGAGCTCATTCGTTGGGCTATAATTGTATGTGCATGTATGTGTAGGTATTTTTATGTGCGCACGTTCGTTTATTTAGTGTTAATTGAAATGAGCAGATTTGCTGAGGTGACTGGAAGGAAATTCGAAGGAGAAAGGAGAGGGAAAATGGGACAAATGTGGACAAAAATTAGTGAATGAAAACTTTTCGAAACGTGAGATTTAAAACGTGCTGTCTAAACTCTTATACATCGGCCATAAACCCAGATTTTGCAGTTTAGAAAATGACACACATACACAAAGGCATGCATGAATTGGGTGTTATATAAGGTTGTCAAAAAAGTCTTGCGGTATTTTTATTGAATTTTCAATTGTTCATAAAATTGGTTATAATAATGCGATTTAAGTCAAATATGCGCCGTTTTGTTCGATGACGAGTTCCCAACGAGATGCCAACTTCATAATGCCCCTCTTATAGAAGCTCGCTTCCCTATTGTCAAAAAACTCGGAGAGCCAATTTTCACAGGACTCTCTTGAGGACAACTTCCGACTACCAAGCTCGTTCGCCATGGACAGAAATAGGTGGTAATCACTTGGTGCGAGATCCGGACTATACGGTGGATGCAAAAGAACCTCTCATCCGAGCTCCCGGAGCTTCTGGCGAGTCACCAAAGATGTGTGTGGCCTGGCGTTGTCCTGATGGAAGACAATTCGGCCTCTGTTGATCAAAGATGGCCTCTTCTGCATGAGTGCTGCATTCAAGCGGTCCAGCTGTTGGCAGTACAGGTCCGAATTGAGCGTTTGGCCATAGGGGAGCAGCTCATAGTGGATGATTCCCTCCCAATCCCACCAAACACACAGAAGAACCTTCCTGGCCGTCAATCCAGGCTTGGCCACCGTCTGGGCAGCTTCACCGCTTTTCGACCACGACCGTTTGCGCTTCACGTATTCGTAAGTGACCCACTTTTCATCGCCAGTCACCATCCGCTTCAAAAACGGGTCGATTTTGTTGCGATTCAGAAGCGATTCGCATGCATCCATACGGGCAAAAATGTTTTTTTGTGTCAAGTCGTGTGGCACCCATACATCGAGTTTCTTTTTGAATCCAAGCTTCTTCAAATGGTTTATAACGGTTTGATGACTCATGCCCAGCTCTTGGCCGATGCTACGGCTGCTACTATGCCGGTCTCTTTCGATCAGTTCAGCGATTTTATCGCAATTTTCGACGACATGCCTTCGGGACCGTGACGCATCTTGGATCACCTCTGCACCAGAACTAAAACGTTGAAACCATCGTTGTGCGGTGGAAATGGAAACTGTATCGGGTCCATAAACTGCACAAATTTTATTGGCAGCATGAGATGCATTTTTGCCTTTATCGTAGTAGTACTGTAAAATATGCCGTATTTTCTCTTTATTTTGCTCCATGTTTGCGACGCTATAACTCACGAACGACTAAAAGCAAACAACAATTAATCAAATACGTGTTAGCACGTGAAAAGAGCTTTCCAAAAAGCTCTAGCGTGAACCGATGCGATGAATACAACTAGAACTACGCGCTTGCAAAGACAAGCTTACGGAAATACCGCAAGACTTTTTGGCCAACCTTATATTAAGACCATCCAATTATAAGTTAGTACCATTTTTTATTGCACGTGCTGTGCGGTTGTTTGAAAATTGTTATGAGTGACCACTGCGATGAAGCCATGGAGAACCAAGCGGATGCGAAGCGCATAGAATTTTTTATAAAATACATAACAATGTTTGTTGACACTGCAACCAGTTAGAAATAAACTAACAAGCAGCAAAACTTTCTTGGCCCGGAGCCCGTTCTGCCACTCCCTTCTGCAGCCATCAAAGCCACGGTTAGTAAACGGTTACTCTAACCCACAAGCGAGCTTGGCAGGCTGAGAGAGACTGCAGATGGACAAAACTGATGTCAACTGTCATGCCTGACCGACTGTCGCAGTTCCTCCTGTCACTAAGCACTAAATACAATGGGCTGAGTGTTTTAGGAGCCACCAAATCTTCTGGTGCTCTTTGGCTCGACCTTTTCAAATTTCAATTTTCAAGCAGAGGGGACTGTAGGAGGCTAGTTGGACTGATGACGGGCCATTTTCTATGGGCAAAGCACATGGAAAAGGTGCGCATCTCAGACAGTGTACTCTGCCCAGCATGTGGAGAGGAGGATGAGAAGGCGGACTACTTTCTGTGCGTCTGCCCCGCCTTCGCTCGAATCGGGCTTGAGGTTTTTGGCTCTGCTGTGTTAAGAAGCAACCATCTTGGCTCCTTGGTACCACAAGATCTACTCAGATTTCTTTGGGGGTTGAGTAGATTTAAAGAAAATTAAAAAGAGAATCTGAGTGCTCTACAATGGATTTAATTGTGTCTGAGTACTGTACTTGCTAGTCTGTCCAGACAAAAAAAAAAAATGTTATTAACATAAAGACAATTTTGTGAAGAGATTTTCATAGTCCCTTCCTTAAGTTAGCAGCCATCATGCTTTGCAGCCATTGCTTTTAAATTTCTTCAGCGACCGTAGAGATTTTCTTGTTTTTTTGTTTTCTGGTGGGTGAGATATGATTTCAAATGCATTCGCACTTACAGCGACCGTCGCTTACTGCGTCGAGTGGTATGGCCACTAAAACAATCCCTTCTCCTCTTCTGAGGAGATTCCCTTCTCGGTACTATTTTCTGCATCACTTCGGGAGGGCCCAGATCGATGCCCATGAAATGGACTTCTTCTATGCACCCACGCTTGGGTCCATCATGCTTGTAGCCAGCTTCATGCTATAGGCGCGTCTTCTTATGCCATTGTTTGTGACACTTCTCTGTCTGCAGATATCTTGAGGTCACGATGAATATCCGTATTGCGAACGAACCAAGGTGAGTTGAGGATATCTCGAAGTATTTTATTCTGGAGTCGGTGAAGTGTATTTATTTTATATCACTTTGACTGGCGCAATCCCACTCATACAAATTTTAATGCGAGAGTTTTGCGGGATAATTGATGAAAATAACTCTTCATTGTGTTAAAATGCCACCGAATGCTTCATCAACGAAAGTCACGAAGCGTCCTTTCATCAAATATTGTGTTTGGCTCAACATGGTTTATTCTTCTTCTTCTTAATTGGCGCGATAACCGCTTACGCGATTCATTTCTTTCTCATGCTAACCGACGCCAGTTGGATAGTGAAGCCAAGTCCTTCTCCACCTGATCTTTCCAACTCAGAGGAGGCATTTCTCTTCCTCTGCTTCAGAGCCGGAGCGTTTGTATCCATTCGGACGACATGACCCAGCCAACGTAGCCGCTGGATCTTTATTCGCTGCGCTATGTCTATGTCGTCGTAAAGCTCGTACAGCTCATTGTTCCATCGCCTGCGATATTCGCCGTTGCCAACGTGCAAAGGTCCAAAAATCTTACGCAGAATCTTTCGAACACTCCAAGCGTCGCTTCATCGGATGTTGTCATCGTCCACACTTCTGCGCCATACGTTAGGACGGGCATGATGCGAGTCTTGTAGAGTGTTAGTTTTGTTCGTCGAGAGAGGACTTTACTACTCAGTTGCCTACTTAGTCCAAAGTAGCACTTGTAGGCAAAAGAGATTATCCGTTGGATTTCCAGGCTGACATTGTTATAGGTGTTAATGCTGGTTCCTAAATAAATGAAGTCTTTTACAACCTCGAAATCATAACTATCAACAGTGACGTTCGGCAACCACGCGAGTACACCGACTGTTTATTTGATGTCCTCGTTTGTCCTCGTTCACCACCAGACTCATTCGATTTGCCTCTTTATCCATGGTTTATTACCTTCAAAAATTAGAGCACTGCATTTTTTTTCTAATTTTAAAATTGGTTTGGGTTGGTGGCTCCGTAGTCCTATGGGCTCGTGCGTGACTACCAATTGGGAGTGCGTAGGTTCGAATCTCCGTGCATGAAACAGCAAAATGATAGACGATTTTTTTTTTAAATAGCGGCCGCCCATCGGTAGGCAATGGCAAACCTCCGAGTACATTTCTGCTATGGAAAAAAGCTCCTCATAAAAACCATTTGCCGTTCGGACGCTGCTTAAAGCTTTAGGTCCCTCCATTTGAGGAACAACATCAAGATGTACATCGCGAATAGGAGGATGGCTCGGCTAAAACCTTAACAGAAATGTGCGTGTCAATTATTTATTTATTTTTATTGACCGTAATGAAACCCGCTTTATTTTTCAGTTTCATATATCAAAACAAAAAAAAATATATCGAATAAAAGAAGTTATTTATTTTAACTTAAAAAAATTATAATAATAAAAATTATTTTCTGCGCTGATATCTCTTCTTAAGCCAAAAAAAAAAATATTTAATTTTTTCACCCACACAAAGGCATTCTAGACACCATATTGAGTGTACAACCCAAGGAGGGTGGTGGTGGTGGTGGAGAGACGCGCGAAAGCATTGTCTATCAACTAGCCGACGACATGCTGCGTAAGCTTCCGTCACAGTACAACGCCTACGAGGTGCGTGAGAATCTGATGCGCATGGGAATTCTCCTGCCAATGAATATCTTTCTCAGGTAACTGCCCACTTTGGCGCCTAAAGCCTTTTACCGTGCTGCTCTTCCATATTTTAACTTAAGAAATGAGTATTGAATATGAGTTGTGTACTCGTTTTTGTTTCATTTTCCTTTCCTTTGAATAAAACCCTTGGCAGACAAGAAATTGATCGCATGCAGAAAGTGATTAAGAAGGTGTACACCTGCCTGTGCGACCTGAAATTGGCAATTGATGGCACGATTGTGATGAGTCCTGCATTGAAGGAGTCCTTGGATGCCATGTATGATGCACGCATACCGGAATCTTGGATGAAGGTTAGTGTACACTTGTCTCATGCGTATAAACATATCTACACATAAATTTGCACAAATACTAACGTATGCACACAAAAGCTCATACATACACTCTATGTAATTTGCAGTTGAAAGCGTGGAAGATAACGACTTTGCATACAAACATTTATACTCCATGTTAAAAATCCGAAATTTGTATGCGACGTCGTAAGGTGGGCAAGTGGACGTGCGTGTGTTAGTTTAGGCAGCTTTGCCTTCGCTTTCATTTCAGTTGAATTTTTGGGTTTTTTGAGTTTTTTGAGATTTTCATGCGCTCACATGCCCGATGAGACAGAAAATAGTGAATTCACTTAGAGCCAACTGCGTCAGACAAGTACTTATGCGGTTAGATGAAGTATTACGCGATGGTTTTTCACTATTGAGATTGGTTTTTATTCGAATGTCAAATGCATTCACCGCTTTAAAAATGCATTCATACATACTCACATATGTAGATGTGGCTATGCGGCTATGTGTAACGTTGATAGCAGTTCAGCTGTCTGTATAAAGTTTAAAATTAAAAGAATAAATGAAATTGCAGCCTGCCAGAGCTGTTGATGTAACGTAGAAAGCTGATGGGATTTAGGTTGAAGGCCTGCTCTAGGCTGGCTAGGAGCACCCGTGATGCAAACCCGAACATTTACAGAGAAAGTGCCTCTTTTTCTGAAAGGTCTAAACACCCTCTGCAATGGGTATTATATGATAAACCCAGCTTTCCTGCGTGAGTGCCGTGGTAGTAGTTTTACCGATAGTCGGGAGTTTTCTCTAAATAAGCCAATATTTCAGTCTCTTTTAAGGTTTTCGCAACCCTGCAGGCATGCAAAATGCTCAGGGATCGCTGTTGGGAGGGAGACATAAATATATTTTCCGGTAGTCAAGCTGCGATCAATGAGCTGTTCTCACCGTGTTGCAGTTCTTTTTTGGTCAACTCCTGTAAGGAGGAGATCAAACGTCTCGAACGTGCAGGAAACATTTATCTTATCTGGGTTCCAGGGCTTACGACCATAGAGGGAAATGAAATTGTTGATGAACTTGGCAGGTAGGTTTCGACTGAGCCGCTTTCAGTTGTCCCCATCTCAGACATCGGTGTCCCCTTGACCGGTATAGAAAGGGGCCACAATTCCTAAAAAATCGCAAGACAGATGGAGAGAAACTCTTATCGTGGGCTATCTCAAATACACTTTGGCCTCAGCTCGACTCAAGTGGTTTTCACCGGCCTCTGTGTGATCGGTACTTATGCGGAGATGCTTGGACTTCCTTACAACCCCCATTGCAGAAACTGTAGGGATCCTGCAGAGAATGACACTGTTGAACACTTTCTTTGCAAATGTCCGAGACTGGGGGCTAGGCGCTTGAGGTTCCATTGTGTGCCTTTTGGGGATAGACTGAGAGGCAGTTCTTCCGCCTAGATCCCTCTCTCTTCTTCACTACATCAACAGCACTGGATGGCTGTAGATGGTTTGTCTTCCTTTAAGTTTTGTAATTGTCCGCAGGTAGTGGTCCACATTATGGTATCAAAACGACACCTAGCGCTACTAGTGTACTCGTGGTACCTTTGCCATCTAACTTCTACATGCCTTTATTGGTAGGCTCTCTAGGGTCGTATGTATGGACAAGGTGAAGTCCAGAATAGACAAGACTGGCGTCATATAAATGTTTTTGATGGCTCCATCTTTTTAATGAGTTAGCGCGTTAAAAGTTACATCTCTAGTAGACTTCCAGTGAAAGCTTGGTGGCATTCGGTTGAGTAAAAGCTAAATTATTGCGTCTAAAGTTTCAGTACGTTTGCGTCATCATTACAAAAATGAGTTTCGAACAGAGAGCTAATATCAAATTTTGCTTTAAAATCGGTAAAAAGTTTACCGAAACATTTGAATTGATGAAAAAAGTTTATGGCGATTATTGTCTATCTCGTGCCAGAGATCATGAGTGTCTTACACGTTTCAGAGATCGTTGTGAGGACTTAAATGACAAAGAACATACAGGGCGCCCAAAATCAGTAAACACAGAAAACTCCATCGAAATTGTTCGTAAATTTATCAAAAATGAACCAAAATCATCGTTGAAATTCATGGAATCGGAGTTGGATATCTCCAAAACATCGATTTATCGCATTTTAACTAATCATTTGAGCTTATGCAAGGTCTGTGCACGTTTCATTCCGCACAAGTTAACTGAGGACCGAAAACTGCTCAGAATTCAACATTCGAAAGACCTCATTAAAGAGGCGAGAAAAAACGAGAACTTACTTTACAATATTGTAACTGGTGATGAAACATGTAGTTTCCAACATGAACCTGCAACTAAGCGTCAAAGTGTCGAATGGAGGCCACGAGCCACCACCCAAAAAATCGCGTTTGTAGAAGTCAAAAATCAAGTCGATGTTCATTTGTTTTACCGATTGCAATGGAATTGTCCATAAGGAGTTCGTGCCAATGGGCCAAATCGTCAATGCAATTTTCTATCTTGGCGTCTTGAAGCGTTTGTTGCAACGCATTCGTCGAATTCGCCCTGAATATCGCGAAGAAGGAAGCTGGCGCTTATTGCATGATAATGCGCCATCTCATCGATCCACTCTTGTTACTTAATTTTTGACTAGAAATCGCATTTTAACGATCAATTCGCCTGATATTGGTTCATGTGATTACTACCTATTCCAAACCTTGCATTTGGCCATGAAAGGACAACGTTTTGCGTTCGTAGAGGCCATCCAAAAGGCTTGTATCGTCATCCTGAAGGACATTCGAGTCAATGACCTGAAACACTCTTTCGAAAAGCTTTTAGATCGCGCAAAACAGTGTATCGAGGCCAAAGGAGACTATTTTGAATAAATAAACTCAAAGCTCCTGTCGTTTCTATTTTAGCTCAGTATTGTTTATTTTGGTCTTCACCTTGTGTGTGGTTACAGTTGGTCAGTTTAGCCCTTATAAATATTAAAATTATTAACGTTTAGTTAGTCTGCCCCCAAACAAAGCTGTTTGACTAAACAAAAAGAAAGTAAAACGAAATAACTATTTATCGAAAGCGATGCCACCTCTTCTCTCTATTTAAATGAAATGGTTGAATGAATTTCAAACGAATTAGGTTGCTCTCGTCAACACTTCAACATTTATATTTATATAGAAAAACTGAGACTCTACTAAATTTTGCACTACAATCTTAAAAGCTTTCACCACTCTGCACAGTTTAAACCATTTTCTATTAAGACAAATTGGATCTTTGCTCAATTCGAGCGGCATACTTTTTTACTGCCATTTACCCCATTTACGCCACTTACAGATATCCTGGGAATCGACGACCCTGGGCTTTTGGTATACTGAGCTACTGGAACGCAACGCACAATTTCGCACTTGGATATCAACAGATCGCCCGAAAGTGAGTTTTCGCTACTTTAAGGCTGAAGCATATAAATGACTTTAATTAACTTATATGCAAATTTACCATAAATACTGGTGAGCATATGCATGTATAAGTGTGTGTGCGTTTGTAAATACATTTTGAAGTACGTAGTTGGCCATATTTTATTGCAAACGAAAATTTCCCATTTGTATGTGTCGAGAAATCACTAATTGCTTTATCATTATATCTCTCCCCATCTTTCATTTATGTGACTGCGTGGATGCTGCTCCGTTGGTGTCGTCGATTGATGACTGTTGGCGCTGTCTGCCCGCGGCTTCGGCACCAATATCTCGACGGCTGAATACACACGAATTCAATTTGTGAATTAACGAAATGCGAATATGTTTCGAAAGGTCTTTTGGATGACGGGATTCTTTAATCCTCAAGGATTTTTAACAGCTATGCGTCAAGTAAGTCCGTTATGCCATTTAAAGTATGTGTGTGTGTGTGTGTGTGGGCATAAATGAGGAAGCTTTACAAGTGTGCGCATGTGGATGTTTGTGATTTTTGTAATTTGCTCTCGCCACAATTCCATTGAAAGACTATCCGGGGAAAATATGCGATATCCGATGGGTGAGGACTGAGATGAGGCTGGCATCGAAGACAACGAAATTTGACATGAAAGTTATGGCCAGCTTTAAGGCTTTAAGCTTTGAGCAGCTTGGAAATAATAGTAAAGTATATTTCATTATTTATTTATTATGCAACTTTCAGAATTGTTTAAAAATTGTGCTTGATTTTAATTTTTTTTTGTCTTTGTGTGAAGTCCCACGAATTTTCCAATGCAATTGTAAAAGTAATGAAGAGGTTTGTTCCCTATTTATATTTGCAACTTATTCCACTACAATAAGAGGAGGAGGAGGTTATTGTTATTATTACTAGGATTTTTCGTTTTCGCTTCGCAAGAACTTTTAACCGTAAAACTTTTTCATATACTTGCATTGTATTTGCTCGAGTAGCAACCAGATTTGTGGCAAAAGGAAAAATGGCAATGCGCGGTAAATGGAATTCCCACAGAACGCAAACATTCTGAACATATTTCTAATACAGGTCATGATGCGCATAATAAGGATATTTTTACATTTTTTTCTATCGTTATGAGCGCCACAGCCGGCATACCTGGTACTCGCAGTAGGAGAAACGGAAAGTATTATTGAGGAAAGAAGTTAAACTAAATACAATAAATGAATTTTTGCGTTTTTGAAATAACAAAGTTTGAATGTGTGCTGTCAGGCGAGGTGGAGAAGAAGGGAAAGCTGATGGTGCAAGGGGCGGCATACGTGAAGAAGACGACCTCCGTGCGTTCATGGTCACGCTGCACAGTACTGCGATGTAGATAAAAATGTCACTGGCCAAAAATTGGCGGTCTACAATTTTTTTAATTAAACAAATAAAATGTAAACATCATTCGAACAAAATGCCGAGAATTGATAAGTGAGAAAGCCTGTTTAGAGGCATTGTAAAAATAAAAGAAATACCGAACGAGAGAAATACAGAAAACCTTACCTCAGCGTTGGCATCATTTAAGTGGTTTGCATCTTATCTCACTGATAGAATTCAATTTGTGGTTATAAATAATATAAAAACTGATGCCATCAAAGTTACCTCAGGTGCACCTCAACGTAGCCAGCTCGAGCCATTATTGTTCTTAATCTTTGTTAAGGGGTTAGGGGTAGTCAGAATTTTCAAAAAATCGATTTTTTGTTTTTTGCATTTTCTTAAAGTATAATGTTTTAAAAATATTGTGTAAAAATTTGAAGTGAATCCGACAAATACTTTTCAAGTTATTCAACAATTAACAAAGGGCGCTCGGCCGCTCCGGAGCCGATAGCAAAACTTTAAATGCGTTTTTCTCAAAACTATGTTTTTCAAACTGGTGAACACTGTAACTTAAAAACCGCTACGTAGATTTCAATAAAATTTATACAGCTTTTGAAAAACATAAAAAACTTGTGCCTGATCGAAGGATTTTTTTTTTTCAAAAATTTCGATTTTTTTTTAACAATTAACTGTTGTTTTTTTTTTCTAAAATCTGGAAAAAAATTTCTGAGGCCGCCATTTTGTTCATTGTGAAAAAAAAAGCTTCGATCCGGCTCGAGATTATCTATCAATAAAAATAATTTTTCTCATCCGATTGGTTTTAGATGAATCTGCAAGGACTTGTGATGTTCACCGCAAGGGACTTCTGGAGAAACGGGCTTCACACAAACAGCGATAACTTTTGCAATTATTAATTTTTTTTTTTTGAAATTTTGGTGAAGTCAAGTTAAAACATGATGTTTTTATGCTATGTTTTTATTTCTGTTAAATAAATTAATTAAGTAGCAAAAAAAAATTCGTGAAAATCATCATTTTTTCGGGCCTCTGACTACCCCTAACCCCTTAATGATGTTCCAGATGTTCTTTTGACATCGCGTTGTCCGATGTATGCAGATGACTTGGAAATTTACAGTCGTATAGAGGCCGTAGCTTACTGTATGAGACTTAATGAGGACCTAACCAGATTAGTGTGATGATAACTCCTTACCTCTTAATGGTGGTTGTTGTTGTTATTGTAGCAGTAGCAATACAAGCTCTGTCAGTGTAGTGTATGTCACCGATCGTCTTCGTCTAACTCATCTAAAGGTGGCTAGTGTCGTGTAGGGTGCCTTCACATGCAGGATACATGTTTGGTACGTCGGGGTCATCTCTGGATAAGTAGGAGTTTAATCTGCTACAATATCCAGAACGTAATTTTGCCAGTGTTACGCGGGTCTCACCGGGAAGCTGGAGCTCTTCATCTGCTGTAGGTGGTGATTGGGCTCCGATTACGGCATTCGGTAGACGGGAGCTAAGGAAGGTGGTGACGGTCTCCCCATGAATGTCGTTTATTATCTGTCTAAACACCGTCTGGTCCAGTAGATGTCTGTTCGTTTTGTCCTGGATCTCGTCTGACGTGCCTTGGAGGGGGCTCTGGCTCAAGCAGGTGTTTGCAAGCGTGAAACCGGCGGTAGCACGCAAGTAGAAACTGTTTGCTGAGCAGTTTCTTGCGCTTCTTTACTGGGAGCATCTGTGCCTCGTTGTGAAGGTGTTGAAGAGGGGACATCCGAATAACAGTGTTTTGGCGACCAGACAAGCGCAGCATAGTTTAGAACCGGTCGGCCGGCCAATTTTTTGTCTTTGCCCCAAGAGCTGCCGGCAAGCGATTTTTGTGATTTAGGACTTTAGTGGCAATTGCGGTTGTGTGCACAAAGAAAGAGAGTTAACTGTAAAAGGTTACACACACAATTTTGGGATTGTTAATTGTCGGAAGTGTTGGGTCATCGACTTTTACCTTGGGTTGCAGTTTGACCTCCTTTGCCCAGGTGGTAAACAGGGCCGCCGTGGACTTTGTGGGGGAAAGTTGGAGTTTTCTCGCAGTGAAAAATCGAGAAAGGTCGGTGAGGTAGACGTTCACTTTGGCACACAGACCATCAATGTCATTGCTCAACGCTTTTATCGTGCAGTCGTCAGCGTAAGAGACCAGGGTGACCACCTCTGGTGGTTGGTTGAGCTTCGATAGATAGAAATTGAACAGCAAGGGTGAAAGGGCAACACCCTGCGGAACACCTTGCTTTATCTTCATCTGTTTGGGTGTTTGGTCTCTAAAAATCGTGGACGACCGACGCTCAGATAGTTGGCGGACCACCTCTTCAGCCCTGGCGTGAATGTCGACTGAGAAATATCATCTAGTAGCGTGAAATGGCTGACAGTATCGAAAGCCTTCTTCAAGTCTTAATGCTGGTCTTAATGTTCGATTATAGCCACCCTCGCAAACATTTATGAAAAGAAAGACTCTGCGGAGATATTTACATCGAAAATGTCTTTTTCTCAACTTATGGGTTTTATGATTTCTAAGCTAAGTCTATGCTCGGCTTTGTAGTAAGGAATTCAAAGTAGTTCCCGGCTCTTTTCTACGCTAAAGAATTTGTGTTTTTCCCGTTGCTTGATCAAATCTCGCATATTGCAGCATTGTCTGGGATCCATTCATTTTACACTTTTCCACTTTCGCCATAGACATTTTTATCCATTTCTATTATGAGATCGTGGCACTGTGCGCTGTGGGAAAAACTTACGTTTGCACATACGTGGATTTGTGCTCTTCAGCGGAATCTGTGACGGTTGATTGCTATGTTGATTATGCCATCAGTATGTGATTAAATTACTAAACAAAACTCTAGCGAACTTTGGGCTGCACAGGCGTGTGCACATGTATGTCCATACATAACTTTCTATGTGTGTGTGCGTGATGTTTTTGCTTGAGTGCGTGGTTTGATCTCTTTGTACGCTGTTGCTATTTAGCAGTATTTATAACTGTTTCTTATTTCAAAACATTTCTAATTTAATTTTTCTACCTTTCCATTTCAATTACAATGTCCAACCAACGACTGCGCTGGCCCCACTTCATTGCTGACACACGCATATATTACCGCTGCTTCTGCTTATGTACAAAAACAAAAACAAAACAAAAAACAAAACAATAAACCAAACACGCATAAATGAAAACAAATGGAAAACTAACCTCGGTGTGCTCACTTGCGTGGGATATCAGGAAGTGACACGCGCACATAAGGGTTGGGCTCTGGACTCGGTGGTATTGCAAAATCAAATAACCCGCTATAACAAGGAAGACATCGCCGAATACCCCACCGAAGGTGTCTACGTGCATGGCCTGTTTCTGGAAGGTGAGTTTTACTCGGCATTACCGGTGACTGTGGCATGCCACTCGAAAGGCTATGACCTCTGAGCTCATAGGAAGTCTCAGCTGCTTTTATTTTATTACCATTGTATGCGCCACATTTATGCTTTTTCTTAGAAGTTTTTTTCTTCTGTGCACATGGCTTGTTTTTGCTTTATTGGCAAACCACCTGCCGCCTACCGTTATGCGATATATACAGTGCGCGTCAATGAAAATCGTACAGCGATTATTTCGTTTACTTTTTGGTTAATTTATTACGAAAATTTACCTCATATTCTAACAAAAACTACAATTGCAAACTCATATTGCAAAAAAATACAATGAGCTTCAAAATTACTTACTCAGCAAGAATAAAAAATAAAAAACTATGGCCAAAGTTTGAGATTTTTTTCGTGTTTTGTGGTTTAACAAGACAGGTAAACTTTGGTAAAAAATCGGTTTGTGAGTTTCAGTAGCATCCACTGTATGTACATATGTATGTATTCATAGATTCCTTGTACTTTTGACCTATTATAATATATTTATTGTTACTTCTAAATTGACTTTCCATTGACGATTGACTTCAACATTTGTCTCTTAAATTAAGTTGAGCTGTTTCGTTATTAGCGAATGCAAACCAAAAACAAAAAAAATAAGGATTCAAGCTTTTTGGGAAATTCTTTCCATTTGCGATTACTTCAGCTGAACATACATCTACTTATGGTTGAATATGGAAATATATGGCGCATGAGTATAAATTAGAAACTTAGTCGTATGCAGGATAGTTTCAGTCAAGGCGAATGTATTAAAGGTGGTGTTGGTAAATTACCGTGTTTTCTTTCGCCGTGTCCATGTGGCTGTCAGCTCAGAATGAAACAAGGCGAATTCATTATTTGTTTCTAGTTTATAAATACTTTGCTTTGGCAATCAAACGTACAGAACAGTGTTGTTGGTCTAGTGCCACCACCTTTAATGAATGCGTCTTAGTTTCAGTTCAGTGAAAAATAAAAAAAAGTATATCAAAAAGTGTATAATTTAGTGTGATTTGCTTGCGAGAGGCATAATTGGTCTAAAATTGAAGATGGAGCCAAAGTTAATGGTGAGCCCTACAAGTAAATATTTTGCGACTTTGGCAGCAAAATACCTGTAGCTATCGTTTTATTTTCAAGATTTTCAATAGCTCTGAAATCATCTCAACATGAGCTTTATATGCAAGAGTAGCCTTTTTTAGCCTTTTCTTTAATTATAGTAATTTTTTAACTTACAATTTTGACAGCTTTAAATTATAAAAAAGAAACAAACACTAAACGAAAAAGGCACAACATATTTTGCGAAGGACTAAGGATTGGCAACGCTGCGCAACTAGGCTAGTGTGACGTCACGCACTCTCTAAAGGGCGCAACCTTCTTTCTATCATTCTTGCTTCTAATCTATCTCATTCTCATAATCGTTTGGAGAGCAAGCAAAGCGTAAGTAAAGGGTTTTCCAATAACAGGTGTTGTTTTGTATAGCCCACTATGTCGGTATACGTCACCTTTGAAGCTGTAATTTTTTGATATTTGGCAAGTAGAAACTACGTCATTAATAAAAATGGAACGACACGCGCTTAAACAACGCATTGAAATTATTAAAATTCACTATAAAAATGGTGAAAATTGGGCAGAGACGATTCGTAAAACTCGAACATTCTTGGGTCATCGTGAAGCACCTTGTCGGTCCGCAATACAGAAATTGGTGAAAAAATTCGAGCTGCTGGGACAAGTTAGTGATGTGAAGAATAATGTGTCGAACAGCCGAAAATATTGCTTTTGTAGCCGAAAGTGTTGAAGAAAACCCAGGTTTGTCCATTTCTCGTCGTTCTTTGGAATTAGGACTTGCACAAACGTCATTACACCGTATTTTGCATAAAGATTTGGGTCTTAAGGCTTGTAAAGTCCAGTTAACACAAGAACTCAAGCCGGCCGATCATCAACAACACCGTGTCTTTGCTGATTGGGTCGTTCAAATGCATGAAAATTATCCGGAGTTGCATCGAAAAATCATCTTGAGTGATGAGGCCCATTTCCATTTCCACCTCGGTGGCTTCGTCAACAAGCAAAATTGTCGGATTTGGGGCTTAGAAAATCCAAGAGTTATTGTTGAAAAGCCTCTCTATCCTCAACGTGTGACTGTTTGGTGCGGTTTATGGTCCGGCGGAGTCATTGGACCTTACTTTTTCGAAAATGAAGCTGGAGCAACAGTTATGGTGAATGGATTGCGCTGTCGAGAGATGATTAACGATTTTTTATGACT
Organism: Anastrepha obliqua; assembly: GCF_027943255.1. Taxonomy (NCBI): domain Eukaryota; kingdom Metazoa; phylum Arthropoda; class Insecta; order Diptera; family Tephritidae; genus Anastrepha; species Anastrepha obliqua. The sequence continues at coordinate 18,405,946 of NC_072892.1, forward strand.
GGAATTGGATGGTATTGATCTGAACAACGTTTATTTTCAACGAGACGGCGCTATGTGCCACACAAGCAACGGAACCATTGATCTTTTACGGAAAAAGACCTCCAATAACACCTCTTATTGGAAAACCCTTTATGTATGTATATATGCAGAAATGTTTACTATATAACGCAAAGTCATTAGAAGTTGGAAATAGTCCAAATAAAATTGTTTGTGTAGATATGTATCTGCATAAATGTTCCTACCTTTTGCCACTTTATCTTTATAAACGTCACTGTCCGATTGACTGAAGGCGAAGGAATTCTGTTACTGGTCAATCACAAAAACCAATAATTCGATAAAAGCATTACAAAGGAGCGTCTGCTTCTTACAGCAGCGTCGTTGCTGAGTAGGTTAAATAAATTCGATTATAATGGAAAAGGATGACAAGCGCGCTCTGAGCAGCAGCTGTGCTATTCCCATTAGCTAGTAGGGATTTGTGTTTTTTTTTTATGAGCTGAGGTGACAGAATTCGTACGTTTTAGTGAATGCTTCTTCACTTACTCAAACAAGTGCATGTTCTTTACTTTTAAAATGAGCTCTACCACGTGCCAATAGCACCATTCCAAATGCCATCAAGATGTGGGTGTGCATGCACATTAACACCAAAAAATATTCCATTTCGGGTTGTGTTGACTCCCATTCTTACGCTTTTCACATCGTAAATTCATTCCTCTTTACGTTTGCTCCCTGGGGTCATTTTGCTTAACAGCAAAAGCGAACACCACACACACACACACACACACTAATGCAATCACCAGTATACTTATTATATGTTTGTATGTGTGCCAGCACGAACCAACTACCGGCAACTACCCATCGAAAAAGTTGTGGCTAACCGGTGGTGAGGTAATACGTAAATGGCCAAAAAAATAAATTCGTGCTCAACCAAACATTTCAATAACCAGGACAACTTTGATGAAAATTTACTCTGCAAGCTTTGATACCGTAATTGATGTTTACCTTAGTTGAAAATTATACTATGTGCATGTATGTGTGTGTAGCAATTTACATACATATGCGTAAGAAGTTTTGCGAAATCTCCCAAACCTCGGGAACAGATAGAAATCAGATAATTATCTGATTATAATCAAACTAATAGAAAAATATTAAAAGCTCAAAGTAAGTTAAAACTGTTGTGCTTCATAAGTGAGTTAAGTATTAAATAATTTTATTACGTGTTGCAAGTTCATATTTTTCAAAACAAAACTTATTACTTATGGGGTTAGGGATAGTCAGTGGCCCGAAAAAATTTTGATTTTCAAATTTTGATTTTCAAACATTTTTTTGCTAGTCATTTGCTTTATTTGCTGGATATTAAAACAGCATTGGAACTTCGCACTAATGACCGTCTCCCTACGTTAATGTCGTTGATTTCGAGTATTGGTTGGTTGGCTGGTTAAAGTGGTGATTCTTCCAGAATCCAACTAGCGCTTCCGCACCATTTTGTTGCCACATCCTCGTTACCAACTTATGTAACAGTAATTTACAGCAAGACTTTATCCAGTCTGTGCGGTTGAAGAACCTTATTAGGTTGTTAACGTCTAAGCCAGACAGTTGTTCGAGACTCTCGAGCAGCGGTTGGTCCAGGGTTAATATTCTATCCTTCCATAGGGCGGGGCATTCACAGAGGAAGTGGAAGATTGTTTCCTTTTTGTGTGTTGTGTGGGATGCCCATTTTGGCTGCTTGTTCTCCGACAGACCAAAAGCCAGTTATGACTCCCGTTAGTCTCTAGGCGTCCCGTCGTTTCATGTTTATCAATGTCGACGATTGCTTGAGGTTGTAGGTGGCCCATAAGGTTCTGCTAATTTTGCATTTCGTCTACTCTCTCCATCTACAATCCACGATTCAGAGGTATTTTAGGGAAATTGTACTCTTGACTACACCTAATGGTTTGAATACCGATTCTGAAAGAGCATTATTCATGGCGGATCCTTCTTTTGCCAGTTTATTTGCTTTTTCGTTACCTTCAATGTTCCGACGTCCCGGGACCCAGATTAAGGTAACTTTATGGTTTTCACTCAAGGTAGTAAGGCTATTCCTACTGAGTTCCACCACTTTAAAGGTTGTTGTAGCCGAGCTCGGTGCCTGGTTTGTAGCTTGGCTATTCGAAAGAATAGCGATATTACCCCTAAAAGAGAAATCTGCGATTAGTAGCCTACTGGCTTCCCCAATTGCCACGACTTCCGCCTGGAAGCCACTGCTGGTATTAGAGAGACCCACAGATTTTTCAGTTTTGTTCAAGTATTCGTACCGATACAAATTTTTGCAGATCGGCCACTGCCGCTCCTATCGCTCCCCCGCAGCGTCTATTGATTCAGCGGAATCAAGTCAAGCTGTATTGAAGTTCTTAATTTTTTTTCGAAATGCTATCAAAAAATGCTGCCAATGCGGCAGTAATAAAATAACCCACTGGCTATGTACAAGGAACACGTTTACATGTGTGTGTGTGTGGAAGCAGAGTAAAATGTGTTATACCTGCCAGAAACATTGTAGCGCTGCAATTACAATTTTTGCAACCTTCGCTCAAATGAAAGCCAAATGAATACGACCACACGCGCACGCTTTATATGTAAGGTATATTGAATACATTGCGCCAGCTGATTTTATACTAAAAATACATAGTTTGCAATTTTATACGTTTCACTTATTTATGTCCTTTTGTATGTATGAATAGCATTTAATATGACGTATTGTAGTTTTTGTAATGTGCGTTCGTAAAAAGCTTACACTCTGTTTCTATTTAGTATTTGTGTTGTTTTTTTATTTGCATTCGCTCTTTCAATCAAGCAACGTTTTTCTACTTATTGTACGGTTTCAGGCGCTTCGCTGGAAAGACGCAGCGGCAAATTGGTTGAGTCGAAGATGAAAGTGCTCTACGAACAAATGCCCGTCATTTACATCTACGCCATCAACACGACGGCAGGTAAGGACCCCAAACTCTACGAGTGTCCGATCTATCGCAAACCACAACGAACCGACGCGAAATATGTCGGCTCCATTGACTTTGAGACGGATTTCAATCCGAAGCATTGGACATTGCGTGGCGTGGCTTTATTGTGTGACATTAAATAAACGAAATGCTTAACTTATTTGCATAATGCCGAAGAAGGGGAGGGGCTGTTTGGCAGCGATGGCAGTGATGAGAATGTAAAGTTTGCCGTCACGTGCTTCCGGTTTGCAAAGCAGCTTTGTGTGTCTGTAAATTATGTATGTATGCGTTATTTGTGCGCTTGATTCTGATGGACATATGTGTATGTATGTATGTATATGTGTTGCTACATATAGACGAATAATAAAGAAGGAAAAGCGTGGAGTAAATGTGCTTTCTAATGAAATGCTGTAAAGATTTTGTGTAGAAAATAAATAAAACTGTTTAAGAATGGAACAATTGTTGATACTCTTTCATGTATGCCAGTTTTTAGATGTTTAATATATGTATATGCACAGTGAAACCTCTCACAGGGGAATTCACACCGTCAGTAAACCTTTGTTCACCCAAGAGAGGTATCCGCTCAACGGCAGGGCAGCTTATTTTAGAACTTTTTAATAAAATTAAAAGAAAAATATTTTTTATTTCGTATTTGAATAAAAGATATTTAAACAAAAGTGTGTATGTATTTTTTCAAAAGTGTATATTTTATTTATGTGCAAAAGTGCATATAAAGTAATTACGAAAATAAAAATAAGTATTTCATTCTAGTCAATAAACTACATAAAAGCAGATACATTGGATTGGCTTTGGCTTTCCAGTAGTAAAGCCATCGCTGCAAAATCGCTTTAAGGGGTCCGGGTGGTCGAGAGCTCGAAAATTTGGGGCATTTTCAGGAATTTTTTTACAATAAAAAAAGGAAAATGATGTTTAAATTGTTTAGGCTTTTTATTTAACATCTTTTACATACAAAAATTAAAACACAAAATTTTAATTTTTGAAAAATTTTTTTTTTTTAATTTTTGTGGTAACATTTTTTTTTTTAATATTTGTGGTAAAAAATGATTTTTTTTTAAATTTTTGTGGTAAAAAAAAAATTTTATTTTTGTTTTTAATTTTTGTAAAATTTTGTTTTGAATTTTTGTATGTATTTTTTTTAATTTTTGTAAGTAAAATTTTTTTTTTCATTTTAATAATATAAAAAATGACGCTGAAGTTGACCCTCCCGAAAAATTGGGCTTGGGCGGTATCGTCTATTTTGACTCTTCTATTTATCTGAAACACAATAACCAAAAAAATTATTAATTAGTATGACTGTAACTATGTCCCGCTGCTAGAATAAAAAAAAAAGTTTGACAAAATGGTGCGGTTTTGAATTTGACACTCTAAAAACCGGGGTTTTTCAGTTTCTTAATAAAAAAAACACGAAATAATTGAAATAATAATATCGTTATTCTATCTAGGCGATAGCCATTGGTAGTTTGAACAACATATTACAATTTCAGACGATCCGGTTGAATTTTTATTTTTTTATTTTGACAACACCAGACCGAAAAAAGTCGTTTCGATATAAATGAGTTTAAAGTTTGAGGTGCAGGAGCGCGCGGACCGCTCTCTACATAGTTAATGGGCTGTATAAGCTATAATATTGCGAATTTCCGCATGAAAATTTCACAGTATAATCTTAAAATACTGTATTTTCGGAATATTGAAAAAACAAAACATCGATTTATAGAAATTTCTAGACCACTGGGTCCCCTCAAATTTGAAAGTTTGAGAAAATTTCTGTAGATTCTTCGGTAATATGCTCAGTGACAGTACTATGATCGCCAATAGTTTCCATGCGTTCATGGTAATAAAGTCCAACCCGCAATCTAGGTATTCAAGGAAGCACTGCCAGCCTTAAGTCTTCTTAGCCCTCGAATTCAGTTGACATATTTCTACTTTTGTCAAACCCTGCGTTTTGGAAACAGTTTTTATGGTTTCCGTTAGACCTTTTGCCCTGGATTCTTTTACGAAACATTTACTATATTTTAGTTGAGCCTCTGAGACATTTGCAATATTTTAGTCGAGCCAGTCGGTAAGTTTACTAAGTTATGCTTGACTTGAAGGCTTCGATAATAAATTTTAAAATTTCGAATCCCGCCTTGATCTAAAGGCTGGTAAGCCGAAGCCGTCTGACTAGGTAGAGCAATTTTTTCATAATCTTCATACGTAAGTCACAAGAACTAATAGTATTTTTCTGTTTTGCAATTGCATTTTTTTGTCGAATTCCATCAGACATTGTTTTATCACTTCTCGTGTCATCCATGTCTTCTTAATTGATTGCCATTTTATAGGAAGTTGTTTAATATCAACTAACGCAAACGCTCTTGGACGAGCAGACTTCCGAATAACAAGAGGTTTTTATTTTGCCCGCGCCATATTTGCACAAAATAAGTATTTCCTTTGATAATTTGCTTCCACGTCATACCTCATTTTTTGAAGCTAAAGTTTTCTTTGGCAATGCTCTGTAGAAAAGGCCTATCTTGCAGCATTTGATGACATTACACCAAATGTAATGGACTGCTTTTTATCTGGAAAAATCATATTTGTAAGATTTGATTAGTAAAACTTACCTACCAGCTAATCCCCGTGCAGAAAAATTTGTTTCCTTGTAAGCGTTAATAATTTCAATTTTCCACTTCACACTAAGGTTTGATCTTCCCATCGCATTATGTACGTATATTCGCTATAACGAAAAAAAAACATCACTCTTTATTCGAGAATGCCCCTTTTTCCATTTTTTTATATTTTCTCCGCCTATGAGGAGTTCACGTCCGCTCAACAGAGGTTTGTGCGTCAATTATGTGAAAAATAACTGTCCGCGCCCGGCCAAGAGAGTGTCCGCCTAAGAGAGAGTAATTTGTTCCGAAATGTATATTTAAAACTTGGTATAGGAAACACACCTCGTATGCAGTCCAAAGAAAGTAATAGAAAACTATTGGGTATGGTAATAAGTTTCCGTCCTTTCTTAGCCAAAGTTGCGAATTATTTAAACAATTAAACAATACCTGATATTATATGAAGTATGTGCTATTGGAAGCTACAACTTTACTCCATCTTTCAGGCAGCATACGGATTCCTCTGACGAAAAATTCGAGTTTTTTTGACTTGATCCATTCATTGAGCCAGTTTGCGATGCTCTCGCAAGAAGTGAACTGCTCTCCTATAAGGGCTGACTGCATTGATCGGAAAAGATGGTAATCCGAAGGTCCAATGTCTGGGAAATACCGCGGATGGGGCAAACTTTCCCAATTCAGTGACTGAACCGATTTAACAATGTGTGACCTAGTTTTTTGATGCAGCAAAATCAATTTGTCATGTCTACTGTCCCATTCCGGCCGCTTTTCTCCGAGAGCTCCATTCAAACGCATTAGCTGCAGTCGATAACGATCGCCAGTGATGGTTTCAGATGGTTTAAGGATTTCATAATAGATGACACTCTTCTGATCCCACCAGATGCACGACATTACCTTTGAAGCATGAATTTTTTTCTTAGCTGTCGATGGACCTGGTTCACCTGGCAGGCTCCAACATTTTCGACGCTTTTGGTTGTCATAAGAGATCCATTTTTTATTGCCAGTGACAATGCGATGCAGAAAACCTTTTCTTCTCTGCCGTTCAAGAAGCATCTCACACGTCTCTAAACGTCTCTTCATATTCCTCTCCTTCAATTAATGTGGCACCTAATTACCTGCTTTCTGGGCCATTCCTATCGCGTGCAAACGTTTACCGACGGTTGATCTGTCAACATCCAACTCTGTAAGTCTAAGTCTGTGCCAGAAAAAAGGAACCGCGATTATTTATGCAGTATAAAAGATATATATGTAAAAAAGTTTTACATGAAATTATACACAAAACTACGAGTCGCAATTATTTAATAGGCCGTGTAGTCTTCATCATTGTCTGGCATCTTTTTCATGCTTTGAACCAGCTTTTCTGCGTAGCTCGTCGACAAACAGGACTAGGTTTTGCGAATTTGACGCACGAGTTGCTTTAAATTATGGACTGGCCTTCAGGCAAGATACATTTTCATAGTTCTTCACACATTTTCAATGCGGTTGGCGTTTGGGGACTGAGAAGGCCAGTCCAATACTGCGACGCCATTTTCTTGTTTTGTTGTTTCTGAATGTACCTATTTCTCTGAGAGCAGAGGTTTTTGATGATGTGGGAAGGTAGGATATATTTACCTCCTTCAGTCGACATTCGATAGTATTGATACTCACTTCTATGCCCTTTTTTGCAAGAACTGATCGCGCTTGGCGTAGTCACAAAGAAGGGTCCCGCTTAAAAAGTTGGACGATCACTTTATCCTGCTTTTTGGTCGTCACTCGCTTCAAGCCGCGCTCGGAAAAGTCATCAACATTTTTGTACCATTTATACTGTTGATTGCACATCCCAACAAACTTTTTTGATTTTTTAATCACTTTCGGCCCTTTTGAATGCGTCCATAAAAATACCGCCTCGAAACGCTTAGCGTACTTCTCACTCATTTTTGTTTGGTTGCATTTACGGGAAAGTTTCGAACGACACTAACCTGAGTTAGCATTGGCGTCGTAGCCCTTAAGTGGGACTATAATGCAGCAAAAAGCAGAACGAAATATATCTTGAAGTTACAAGAAAAAAACCGGTTATTTTCTTCTGACACAGGGTACGGCATGCATCTTCATCCAATAATTATTGTAGTATCTTCGACTTTTTTCGGTGTCCTTCGCGATCGTTATTACTCACTTCGAAATTGCCACTTGGGAAGCGTCGAAACCACTCTTTACAAGTTGTATTTGTTGAAGCGTGATTACCGTGATTTTCTTTAAAAGGTAATAATGAAGCTTGACGTCCCGCAAATGCGGTTTTTTCGGAACGAACGTAGACATTTTTGGCGTTAGATAAAAAAGGATCTTTATGCTTGAAACGAATGTCAACTACTGGGATCGAGACCTCACATATACACCTTCAAATCCCCAGTATATTACTGGACCGAACACAAGCGACGCCTCTTCTATGAGGGCGGAAGCTTATTCCCATACCTAATAAGATTTCGTTTACTTTTCGCTTTCTGTTTTACTTTTTTCAATTAAACTCGCATTGAGAAACTTCTTAAGGGGTTAGAGGTAGCCAGAATTTTCAAAAGATTAGTTTTTTTTTGCATATTCTTAAAGTATAATATCTTAAAAGTATTGTGTGAAAATTTGAAGTGAATCCAAGAAATACTTTTCGTCTTATTCAACAATTAACAAAGGGCGCTGGGGCGCTCCGGAGAGTTCGAGAGCGTTCGGGAGCAAGTAGCTAACTGAAAAAATGGATGCTGCACGTATCAAAGTGGCAGATAAGCGCGCTAACGATAACAATCGCGAAGGTAGAATGCTACGTAGGCAACAGCATATCGATATTTTGGAAGCTGCTATGACAGCTGAAGAACTATTATATGGCCCAGGAATAGGTGACACAGTGTAAGTAATTAAATAATTCGTATAACTCTACATAAATCGATAGCAAAACTTTAAATGCGTTTTTCTCAAAACTATGTTTTTTGAACTAGTGATCACTGTAACTTAAAAACCGCTTGGTAGATTTTAACGAAATGTATACTGCTTTTGAAAAACATAAACAACTCGTGCCTGATCGAAGGATTGTTTTTTCAAAATTTCGATTTTTTTTAACAAATAACTGTCGGTTTTTTCTCGAAAATCTGAAAAATATTTCCTGAGGCCGCCATATTGTTAATTTTGAAAGAAAAGCTTCGATCAGGCAACATATTATCTATTAATAAAACTAATTTCCCTTGTCTGATTGATTTTAGATGAATCTTCAAGGACTTGTGATGATCACCGCAAGGGACTTCTGGAGAAACGGACTCTCCAAGCGATAACTTTTACAATTAATAATTTTTTTTTTGTTTTTTGAAATTTTGCTAAAGTCAAGTCGAAAGATGATGTATTAATGCTACGTTTTTATGTTTGTAAAATAAAGCAATTGACTAGCAAAAAAAAAAAAATTATTGAAAATCATCATTTTTCAGGCCTCTGGCTACCCCTAACCCCTTAACCTCAAATATTCCATTCCATTAAGAAGAAAAAATCAAAGTTTGGTTTAGTTGGCAAGCCGTTTTTATTTTAATTTAAAATATTACATTAATTTTTGTTTAATACTTTATGCATGTATGTATATCTGTATATGTATATGTAAATATAATTAATTATTACCATTCACATTATTGAAATTTGTGGAGAATTGGGGTATGTACAAGAGTTGACTTTGACGCCACTTCAATTGATAATTGAATATTTGAAGCATTCGCATTATGTAATAATTTTCTAATATTTCTTTAACAACATCGAGGTAAAACATCATGACTCTAAATATTTTACATGAAATTAACAATTAACAAATTGTGTTGTCTGTCACTAACAGCGATGTACAATAGTTGTTGTTGCTAGTTGCTCTGTGTAAATATTTATATAGGTGTGTGTAGATAACATTATTGTGTCCAACGGCATTTATGTCATTAAATTTATCATTTTTTTATTTTTTTACATGGTCACTTCATTAGCTAGTATTTATGTACATATGAATGTAGGCAACGTACAACAATTTAGTGGACATCAATTTTATTGGTAAGGTTGTTTTATGAAGTTTTCTAAAATGGTTTAACACTCGTTTGCTAAAATCAAATGCCTCTCTTCACGTTTGTACTTTGTAATTGTTAGTGAAATATGTGGGTAAACTGCCGTCCTTTGGAGATGATCAACAGCTGCACGAAATCGATGGATTATTTATGATGTAGTAGTAAGTAATTATTTAAGTTGTTTTTGTAATATTATATAAGTTTCGTTTGTGTTGAAATTTTATTTTAGTAAAATTTACATTTTTATCAATGCCCAAAAGAGAAGCATACAAACATTTTTTTCTCTTTTTTTTTGTAAAATACGAATAAATATGCATAAATTATAGCTTAAAATTACGAGCTGCCATTATCTTAAGTTCAATGCGTTAAAAGTATTTCGTTTTAAGAGTTGATTAGTAGTTTGTTTTACTTTCATTTGAGAAAGATTTTTTAATAATTTTCTATTAGCCTTTCAAAAAAAAAAATCTTACGCTTCTACTATAACTTGAGTTATTTAGTTTTCTTTAAAGCAGGTTTTGTTAAAAAAAAAAACTTAAAACAGATGCAGATGAATAAAAAATCGTTTCCGCCCGCGGAAGTCGTGGAATTGAAAGTTAAGCGCAGAAAAACTCATTCCAGACATAATTCTAACTACTTATGCGATTTTAGTGCTCATTAACGATGATTTGTGGGAGAGTGAGAGGGGTATGGAGCAGTAAGTACCATAGCTACAGTCAACTTCATGCAACTACAACAATACCTGCGTAAGTAAGAGTGTTACAAAGTTTTTTTTTTACACGTAAGTATGTAAGTGTATACTCGCCTTTGAGTGGTAAATACATACATACATATGTATATGGATAAAGTGGATTTCTTGTTTTAAATTGCTCGCGCCACAAGAAATGGAAACGACTTGAATTTTGCGAGTGCGAAGAAATATTTAAATGACTTAATTTTTCATATCTACGTGTGTGGCATTGAGTTAAGGGTGTTGTCGAACTGTGTCAATTATTCCACTTAGAGCAAGCACCTGGCCTATAGCTATGAAACCGGAATTCACACACACAGCTGGCTGCAAATGTACATACGTATGTGCCGTTTTCTTTGAAAGTGGTGTAAGTCCATTTTGACTAAAAATTAGCTAATGATAAAAATATAGTACAATTTACTATCAACCTTTTATTTATAGACTTGTTCCAAAAAAATCTCATTGTTTTTATCATTAACTAAATAATTTTTTGTCAAAATGGACTTACACACCGCTTTTAAAGAAAACGGCTCACTTTTTCACTTTTTGCTGACTTTGAAAATGATGTAAGTTCTTCTGAAGCCATTAAAAGTATACATTTTCGTTAATCACACTTAAAAAATGATTACAATATTAATTTAAATCAACTTAATATTTAAAAAACATAAAATCAGTGCTTTAACATATTCCAATATTTTTCAAACCATTCAAATGCAAATCCTTAAATATCTCCATATAATATAAAATTAACTTGCACAACTTGCAAAGAAAACGGCTCATATGTAGGTATGTATGAAATTTTGAACTTAATCAACCAAGTGTTTTTAAAATTGCTTTCTCACGTCAGTCCGTTCTACGTAGCCGGAACGACTGGGACTTATGTATATCCGGCAAAAGACTATCACTTCAGCAGTATTCCTCGTATATGTATGGGGAATGCTTATGCTGCTGCCACAACAACAACAACAATATTGGATAACTGCTAGCAACGGCCAGTTCATACAACTAAAATTTCTCACAAGAATGCCGTTTTCTGCTCATTTGCTATGCTTTGCTAATTATTTTGAGAATTGTTCTCTTCTCTTCGATAACAATAACGAACGTACTTTTGCATGTACATACATGGGCATGTTCCCCTCAGCCAACACAGCATGCCCATATACAGCGTGGGAAAATGCAATGATTTTTTTCATACGAATCCGCCTTCGTAGGTATACTATACACCTGTTTCATGTGCATGTGCATGTATGCAGGTATGTAAATGGTTAAAGAGATTGAACAAATAGAATAAAATACTTACAGAAATAAAAGCTGTAACTCTCAGTTTATAACCTGTTGGAGCGTAAAAATTATTTTGTTTTTACAATATACACCTTTTTTAATATGGTTACCCTCCGCTTTTTAACAGTCATACATGAATGAGAAATGTTGTTAAGTCAAACTTTAAACATAATCATTTCCATGTCGACTCTTTTCTGTTGTTATTTCTTTGGGACCATCTGAGCGTTTAGTAGTTGAATCTATGCAAATAAACGACAATTTTCAATTTCTTTTTTCCAAAGTAAATAATCGCTTGTGATCTGTGTAAATATGTTTATTAAATACTTTTATTAACAGAGCTTGATTTTTTATGGTTTTGATTTTTCATTCAATTCTTTGTTATTACTTTTTATTTTACACACGTTTGGGCTTTAGCTTATGCCATTGTGATTAAACAACATTTAATGCATTTCTTAAGACCCCCATTACTAAAGACGATTTCATCATATTTAGTTGCAGTTACAATTCGACACCATTTTCAAATGTCGTATAAATCACTATAATTTCACTAAAATATATGCAGTTAAAATAGTTTTGATTATAAATATATATGTATATATGTATATGTGGCAACATATGTATGCTAAAACTATGACATAACACTGAAGTAAAAACCAAGCAAAGCAAAGCGCATCGCACGGAGAACTTCGCCTTGTTTGTATGTTTGTGTGTTTGATTAATTGGTGTTCAACGAAATACGTGTACCCTTGGACTGGAGTGGTTCAAATAATGTCGCTGGTGTGCCGGAGTGTCTGGATGCTTTTAGGAAACTGCTCACTGCTTACTTTCTCATGTTGTGGTGTTTCTTATGCAGACCATAAAAGTACCGCAATTGATAATCAGCATTGCCGTCATTTCCTTCAACTTGCTCACCATCTACCAGTAGATTGCCAACCTTTGCTGTGCGATGCTCGTTGCCGGACAAGTTTTTGGTCAGTGCGTCACTTTTGCCGACAGCGTCGACGTTGCTGTTGCTGCTGCTGCTGCCAGCGTCCTTACCACCAGCCCATTGTGCAGTGCCTCTATTCCCATCTGCGGCACCATTTGAGTTTTTCTTGTCATTTGCCATTTCGTTGGTCATTTCATTTGCAACCGCTTTGTAAGTAGTTGTGTCTCCATCTGTGGCATCCATCTCAAGCGCATTGATGTACCACGGAGTGTGCCTGGCTGCCTCACCTACGCTCTCGCTCCCAACAAGGTCGATGGCGGGCAGGATGCTATCGTACATGTAGGCTGGTCGTTGTACGTAATCGTAGATGGATACATCAGGCGAGTACTCCATTTGATTGGTATAATGTGGTTGCAACAGCTGCTGCAGTTGGAGTGGTGTGTTGTACGAGTATGTTGGCTGATGGTATGGTGTGCGGTTGAGGAGGTATTCCAATTGCTGTTGTTGTTGTTGTGCTTGCGCTGGGAGCATACGCTTGCCGACGTTCTTCAATATGGCACGATTCAATTCCACCTGTTGGAGTAATGTGACCAAATGAAAGGACAATTACATGAGGAACTTGCAGGCTCTGGGGAAATTTGTATGCATTTATATAATGTATTTGAGGGGCGGGCAAACAGACGATACACTTGACCAGGAGTCTAATGTTATTCTTTTAGCGCAGCGTTAATTGAATTTGAAATTATTTACAGAGTGCTGGCAACATTTGTACACAGGGATATGCAATTGAAAGGAAACTGAATTACAAAAAAATATTTTTTTTCTATTGCTTGTATGCATTTTTTCAAATATTGATAAATGCATTTATCACGAGAAGCTATTGAAGCCTGCACCGGAAGGGAACTGCGCTTTTTCTATAAATACTTGATGTCGGAAAGAAAATTAAAAAAATATATATTGGAGAGCTTTGGGTTTGAAGTGATAGAGAAGATTGTCTTTACTGCAGCATGTGAAGGCACCCCGCACAACACTAACCCCCTTTTCACATGCCCTATGAAACCCACTCATCTAACACCCCTCTGCCTCTGGACCCAAACCGTCGAAACAGCTAGTTTCCTGGGCCTACCGTTAGATGAGCTAGACGAAGACGACCGGTGATTACGCTACACTGACAGGGTAAAGGTACTGCTACAATAACAACAACATTGTCTTTACTGATTTGAGCCACTGAATCCATAGGTTTTGACTAATAAAAGAAAGAAACTGGCAACTGCTGAGCAAAGAAAATTTTCTACTGCCTTTGACTGATTCTGTGCATCTGAACCTGACCCAATGCACTTTGCGCCCGAAGAAATTTATTTATTTTAGCTGCACTGAAAATTATACAGGGTGCTCCGAATAGAGGGGTCTTTGAGTTTGAAGTGACTGAGAAAATTGTGTTTAATTATTTGAGTCACTGAATCCATAGGTTTTGACTAATAAAATTTAGCGCTCTAAATAATGAAATAGCCGAATGGGTTGGTGCGTGACTACCATTCGGAATTCAGAGAGAACGTAAGTTCAAGTCGCGGTGAAACACCAAAATGAAGAAAAAGTTTTTTCTCATAGCGGTCGCCCCTCGGCAGGCAATGGCTAACCTCCGAGCGTATTTCTGCCATGAAAACTTCTTAAAAAAAATATCTGCCGTTCGGAGTGGGCTTGAAACTGTAGGTCCCTCCATTTGTGGACTCGGCCAAACACCCAAAAAGGATGTACGCGCCAATTATATATATAGTATGTATATGGTATACATAAATAATGAAATGTAAATTTGTATGTCGAGAAACTGGCAACTGTTGAGCAAAGAATATTTTCTACTGCCTTTGACTGATCCTGCGCATCTGAACCTGACACAATGCACTTTGCGCCACGCAGAAATTTTTTTATTTTAGCTGCACTTTCCTGTAATTACATTCACACATACATGAAAGAAAACTATACAGGGTGCTCCAAATAGAGGTGTCTTTGTAAATATAATAGAGGTGTCTCAGTAACCTGCCTCCGTGGAATGAAATGAGTTTTTCCACAGCTGAATCGCTTATTTACAATTTAATTAGTTGTGTTTCCCAAGCCGCTCGATTTCTACAAAGGAACTATGTGAGGAAATACAATAAAACTGTCTCATTTGAGCAATATCTCCTAAATTTCTGTTTTGTTATCATAGAAGCGCTTGAGACCCTTAAGCGGAATATCGTTTGAGCCATTTGTGAGATGGAACCATGAGCCGTCAACAAGTAGGTTTGGCAGCATGCGCTGCAGTGGAATCAGCCGAGACATCCGCATGAATGAATTGTGCCTCATATGTTAATTTTATTTCCTTAAAAAGGAAAATACTTGTATTTGAACCTGCCTGTTCTTATGAATTTACTTCAACACTTTTCTTCCAAGTATGCAGATGCAAGCTGACATTGATGATGAGTTGACAAATCAATTTATCATGCGACTCGTAGAGTGTATCTGATGTATTGCCATCGGTTGGGAAGGCCACTAAGTAGAAGTGAAGCACAGGCGCGCATGTGAGAATACATGTGAAGTTGCTAGTGAAATAAAGGAGAGATAGGATGACGTACATTTATAGGTATTCACACATACATATATAAGTGCCTGTTTACATAGATATACAACTTTTCACTACCGATTCCGCACACTTCAAAAAATCAGTAGAAATTGATCACTACCGAAAAGTTATGTTTGTTGCTAAATTCTGTACTAAATTTACATTGATTTAGTTGTTTTTGTTTTAACATTAATAGAAGCCCCGTCAGTGTAGGGTATATCACCGGTCATCTTCGTCTGGCTCATCTAAAGGTAGGCCCAGGCAACATGCTGTTTCGACGGGTTGGGTCCAGAGGCAGAGGGGTGTTAGATGAGTGAGTTTCAAGGGGCATGTGAAAAGGTGGTTAATGTCGTGCGGGGTGCCTTCACATGCCGGACATATGTTTGGTATGTCGTGGTCAATTTTGGATAAGTAGGAGTTTAACCTGCTACAGTATCACGAGGAAGCTGGAGCTCTTCATCTGCTGTAGGTGGTGGTTGGACTCCGATTATGGCATTCACAGGACGGGAGCTTAAGAACTTGGTGACGGTCTCTCGTTGAATGTCGTTTATTGACTGTCTAAACACTGTCTGGTACAGTGGATTTTTGTCAGTCTTTTCCTGGATCTCGTCGGCGTAGCTTAAAAGGTGTCTCCTGACATGCCTAGGAGGCGGCTCTGGCTCAAGCAGGTGTCTGCAAGGGTGAAACCTGTGGTAGCACCCTAGGAGGAACTGCTTGCTGAGCAGTTTGTTGTGCTCCATTACAGGGAGCATTTGTGCCTCATTGTGAAGGTGTTTAATAGGGGACATCAGGAGGCAACCGGTCGCTTTCCGAATGGCAGTATTTTGGCATGTCTGTAGCTTTATCCACTGCATGTCACTAGTTCCAAGCCACCAGACAGCAACAGTTCCTTGTCTTTGCCCTAAGTGCTGCCGGCAAGTGATTTGAGCACCTTGTTGCAATTTTGGACTTTAGTGACAATTGCGGTTGTGTGCGCTGAGAAGGAGAACAAACTGACGAAGGTTACACCCAAAATTGTGGGATAGTTTACCGTCGGAATTGGTGTGTCATCGACTCTTACCTTGAGGGACAGTTTGACCTCCTTTGTCCAGGTGGCAAAGAGGCTCGCCGTGGACTTAGTGGGGGAAAGTTGGAGATTCCTCGCAGTGAAAAAGCGAGAAAGGTCGGTGAGATAGTTGTCACTGCCATTTGAAATACTCCCGGCAATACTTGCCAGTATTCAACTACTGGTTTTTTACAACGCCATCATTACTTTTTTCACCTCTCTTGCATTCTAACTTTCACATTTATACTCTTAATCCCAAGCGTAATACTGTACAATAACAACGGCTGACACCATTTTGTACAACTTCAGAAACAAACTTCAGCTTTTTTAAAGGAAATTAAAGTTGAGTTGCTTGTCTCCAGCACTCTTGCATAGAACGAACGAAATCTTCCAAGAGTCTCCTATGATTTATATATTATGTGCCTCAAGTGGGCTGATAACAGGCAGAGGCTTGTATGTGCATACCCTATATTTAGTAAAATTTTTTACTAAAGCAGAGTATTAATATTAGCTCGAATACAGTAAAAGAATGTATCGACGTTTTGACAGAACTATCACAGTATTATGTAATAAACCTGCCCTGGGTGCCGGGTCAGAAGGCAACTGCAAAGCAGATGAACTCGCCAGGTTGGGTACCATATTACCGATCCAACCAGACAAAGCGAGCATACCTATAGCTTTAGCTACTTGTAAGATGCTTATAGACAAACACACTATCAGAGCTGCCAACAGGCTATGGACCCAGTCCCTGACCTGTGCAACAAGTAGAATGGCGTGGCCAGAATGGAACATGGGCCGCACAAACCGACTGTTGAAACTGAACAGGAAGAACATGAGAAATCATCTTGGGGTTCTAACAGGGCATTGTCCGATTGCCAGTAGACTGGGAGCACCCCATAACGACTATTGCAGAAGCTGTAACGATATTGGAGAAGAAGAGACTATAGCACACTTTCTATGCGGGTGCAAGGCTCTGGATAGAAGAAAGTTCAATATTTTAGGAAAAAGTTCCCTGAATAACTTGGCAGAAGTAGCCAATATAAAAATAATAAGCCTTGTTAGATATATTATAGCCACAGGTTGGTTCAAAGTGGCTGAGTTCGAATAATCCAAAGGCATGACTTTTTTAAGCGAGACGTTTTCGCAAAGAGTGTAAGTAAATTTTCGCAAAATTTTTTTACGTTCACTATACGTTCATAGGTTTTGAGCGCTTTCAAGGGTAACGATCACTCCGGCTAAAATTATATAAGATTTAGTATAGATTATATGGATGAGATTTGTGAGGGGTTGGATAGGTCCGTGCACTTAGTTAGGAAGACCATTGCACTACACCCAGTTAGATTAGAGTGGAAGGAATAGAGGGACAGGATAGATATTATATGGATGGTAAGACTGAAAAATTGGTTTGAGGTCACTCTTTTGCGAATCCTTTGCATTCATTGATGAATCTTAAGAAGTCCGGAAGATTAAGAGTATAAACTTTATCGATATTGAGTACATCGCATCCCCATAGGCTAAGTCTGATACGCCGAATGCTCTGCAGTGTCTTCATTCCCACGGCAGAATAGGCAAATGGGGTCATCATATTGTGGAGCAAATGAATAGTATTGCGGAGTTAAGAAAAGTAGAAATGGCTCAGTAGTTATTAGTGACTTCTGTAGCAGCTACCGCAAAGTACGGCGATATTGTGGAGGCGAATTTCATACAAATGGCCTACGAGCAGATTGAAAAGTACCACAGAAGTATCGATGAAATGCAATTTTATTTGGTTCGATTTTATTTTTTAAAAACACTTTTCTTAAAAAAATTTGCCAATTGCTGCTGAGCGATGCTCATAATTTTTTTTGTTTATATTTGTTTAATGTTCATGTTGACGTTTTTCTCATTTCAAAATTGAAAATATGGGTTGATAGTCCGACATGTAATGCTGCAAAAAGAATTTGTCTAAAATGGGACGTCAGGCGCTCAAAGGCGCTGCTTAGTCGGTCAAGGAAAAAAGTGTCTATGTTAATTGCTTTGGCCACACGTCACTCTCTCCTCGGTCGACATGCTCAAAGCTTGAACGCACGTCATTCCGACTATTGCAGAATCTGCAAGAATGAGGAAGAGGAAGAGTCTGTCAGACATCTTCTCCACGTGGCGTGCCACTAGCTTTAGATACTTTGGTTCATTGTTCTTAAAATATACTGATGACCTTAGGGATATATAAATTTCATTACGCGATGAGCAAGCAGGCTTCCGTCCCCATTGGAGTTGCGTAGATCAACCGAATACTCTGAGTATAATTATTGAACAATCCTTAGAATGGAACACCCCACTTTATATGGTGTTCATTGATTTCTAGAAGGCACACTGCAATATGATCTTCCCTCGAAAAAAAGGAGTTCCTACAAAAATTGTGCAGATTATAAAGGCACTATACTGTACTACAGAGCTACAGCTCTCCACAATGGCGCCACAAGCACTCCATTTAGAATAACACCCGGTATGAAACAGGGCTCCCCACTGTCGCCACTTCCTTTCCCGGCCACACTTGACTTGAAGTGATGCAGTATGTTGAAAAAGGGAGCCAAGACATCGCTTGGACGCTCTCCCGACCTCGACTATGCTGACGATATTTGCCTGCTTCACACAGGCATTCCGACATGCAGGCCAAATTCGATTTTATAGTCACCGCTGCACGAAACGTTGGCCTGGAAATAAACAGCAAGAAAACGGTAGCCATGCGAATCAATAATACAAAATCCCAACAAAATTGTAACCGAGAGAGAAGCGGTGCAGTATGTTGAAAGTTTCTGTTATCTCGATAGCATAATTTCAACGAATGGTGGCGCTGAAGAAGACGCAGAAAACCGTCTGCTTAAAGCTAGGTCAGCCTTTGGACGGTTACAGCCAATTTGGAAAAATAGACAAATCTCGCAGAAAATTAAAACAAGAGTAGTCAACTCATGAGTAAAATCCATACTCTTATATGGCAGTGAAATGTGGCTGGTATCGAGAAGCATTACGCAGAAACTAGGAAGCTTCCTTATAAAGTTTTTTGGCCGAACACTATCCGAAATACGGACTCATGGCAGACCACCGAGCAAGATTCCATCCAAAAGGCGATAAGTGGTCGTAAATGGCGAGCACAATCTCAGAAAGGACAGGGAAAGGATTTGCAGAACAGCATTGGAATGGAACCAACAAGGACACAGACGACCCACGAAATACTTGGAAGCGTTCTAACCTTCGTGAACTAGAAACAGTTAAACCAACGTGGGATGTCGTAAAGAGCACAACGCTTAACAGAATAAAATAAAAATATTTTTTGAAGCCCTATGTTCCCAAGTGGAATAATAAAGTAATAAAAAATAAATAAAAAAATTAAGGGCTTGCACCTGAAACGAAATGGTTTGACGAGGAGTAGCAGGGAAACTGTCACTGTGGTTTTAAAATGGATCGGCAATTTTCTACGCGAGTTGGTTTAAAGACCGACTGCCACTTCTACGTACCTACCTGCCTACCTCATTTGGCAATTAATGTTGCTAGCAACATTTCACGGCAAATCAAATGCGTCTTGCTGGCGAAATTTTCCGGCTTAACTCGAAATGTGCCATATTTTAATGCTCGTTAATTGTTCTTGCATACTTTTGGCGCTTCAGCCTTTCAGATTATATTTATATATATAATTGGCGCGTACACCCTTTTTGGGTGTGCGGCCGAGCTCCTCCTCCTATTTGTGGTGTGCGCCTTGATGTTGTTCCACAAATGGAGGGACCTACAGTTTCAAGCCGACTCCGAATGGCAATATTTTTGTGAGGAGCTTTTTCATGGCAGAAATACACTCGGAGGTTTGCCATTGCCTGCCGAGGGGCGACCGCTTTTTGAAAAATGTTTTTCTTAATTTTGGTGTTTCATCGAGATTCGAACCTACGTTCTCTCTGTGAATTCCGAATGGTAGTCACGCACTAACCCATTCGGCTACGGCGGCCGCCCCGCCTTTGAGATTACACCGATGAATCTCGAACTATAACCCAATTTCCGTATGCTTAGTAGAGTCATGCGTGTCATAATAGATGGCGTATGGAATTGACTTATAAATAAAATATTGAATGGTTGAGCGTAAAAATTGCCATTGTCAACTCCTATGAAAATCTGGTAACAGAAACTCAGGTGTGTGGTCATAAGCCTTCCTAATATATTCCATCTCAAAGAAGGCAATCTTACGGGACATGTAAGAATTCTGGGTTGAATTCTGAACTCTACGTGCCCGACAGTCCACGACAAGATGGAAAGGAAACTAGAATTGTCCAAGAAATTTAAAGTGGTCATTAATGCGAAAAACCACCACTGAGAATGTCTACGGAGAGGAATGTGCTGTGCCAACATTAACATTCTCTCTGACAGTCAAGCAGCTCTAAAATCGCTGGGTAGCTTCTCATTCCAATCAAGGTTGGTGGGAATGTTTTAAAATCCTCAACACTCTAGCATCAAGAAATTTTGTTACCTTGATATGGGTTCCGAGACATGAGGGGCATGAAGGGAATAAAATTGCGTACACTTTAGCGAAAAAGGGGGCAAACACTTCCTTCATAGGTCCTGAACCTTTCTGCGGGGTTAATAACAGCTTCAAAAGTGCCTTTCTACGTGAGCAGGAACAACGAGGCTTAATCGATTACTGGAGAACCCAATCGGGCATGCGGAAAACGAAAGGACTCATAGATCCCGAACGGATAAAGGCAGAAGCAATCCTTAACCTAAGCAGAAAGGACATAAAACTTTACACTGAACTACTAACAGGACACTTAATTATCACATGAAAAAGATAGGTGCGATAGAAAATGATTCGTGTAGAATCTGCAAAGAGGCACAAGAAACAGCAGAACACGTTCTATGCGACCACCCAGCAGTGGCACGACGCAGACTAAATTACCTGGGAAATGGAGCCATACATCCAAATCTGCTGGTACAAATTAAGTATACAGCAGTTTTAGGATTTATTAACAGCCTAAAACTGTTTGAGTAGGCTACATGGCTGAGCAATAGATCTCTTCAGGTCGCTGTGCATAAAGCGCCAATCAATAATAATAATAA
Organism: Anastrepha obliqua; assembly: GCF_027943255.1. Taxonomy (NCBI): domain Eukaryota; kingdom Metazoa; phylum Arthropoda; class Insecta; order Diptera; family Tephritidae; genus Anastrepha; species Anastrepha obliqua. Next base: position 18,427,235 of record NC_072892.1, read on the forward strand.
TAAAAAAATGTGGCCATCAGCTTGACTAAAACAATTTCGCTAAGCATTTTCAAATCCCCCTACTTAAGCGCTTCAGATTTTTTTATTTTGGTAAATATGCACTCTGAATTAATTTGAACACAGCCGATATTTATGGGCTTTGGTAAATAAGACAGCAGCCCTCAGAATGATTGATGCCATGATTTAAATTATCATATTTTTCTCTTTTTTGCTTTAGAGTTGAACAAAGTAATTTTCGAGTAATTCAAGTAATTTGCTAATATATATTTTTGCTGAATTGCCCAAAGTGGCGCTATTTCCTTACTGCGTTTGTTCAGAATTCCTTCAAAATTACGCAAAGCGGCTTACGCTTTGATGATTAAAGACTTGACAAGGCAGTACAGGGGCTGCAAGAGTATAGGCAATAAACTGCGTTACGGTTGCGGCTGCTAAGTTCGCTTTTTTAGAAAAATGTTTCATGTACTTCTTTCAACTTTTAGCGCGGAATTTTTGGAATTTCTAGTATTGCACTAATGTGGAAATGTTTGTATTTAAGCCGTTACTCGTTCACTCACCTGTCTCGTATTTTCCTTCATCTGCCTTCGAGCCATTTCCAGCAACAATCGTTTGCGCAGCACGTCCAACGGATTCACAATTGACAATGACGGTTTGTTTCGTTTCTCCAGCAAATAATCATTCTGCGAACAGAGATTGAGATTCAATTGTGTTGTTGTTTAAGTGTATAAAAGTTTATATGCATTTTTTGAAAGAAAACAAAGATGTGCCTTAAAGAAACAAAAGTGATGAAGAAATAATAAAGTGGCTGTTTAATGCTCTGTTGAATATTAAATAATTCTAGAACAATGAAATATATTTCAGTTACGGATCACTCGGGGAGAGTGCGTATATTGTGCTACAATTTATGGTGTATTACGAGTGAAAGTAGCAAATGGAAAATCATCAGATAAACACTACCCACACACCCAAACACACATACATATCATAAATACAAATATTTTTGGCTGCGGTGCAGAGCTGTTGGCATTTAAAAATATTTAAAAGCTTTTCTGAAAATACGCATATTTGTGCAGCTACAGTTATAAACCGATTTAAGTATAAATTTATACAATATGTGCGCATGTATGCACGTATGCGTGTGGTGGTAGACTTTAATATGAAACAATGAAATTTTCGAAAATGATAACTGATGTTTTTACAGTCACTCGCCACAAACAATGGTAATTCTCCCGCTGTTACGAGCCACTTGGATTTTTTTTTTAATTTATGTATGTGGAAGTATGCAAATTTGTACGAGCATTTGCTGCCGTTAACCACAGTGTGTGCTGCATTTGCTGCCGCTTTTTATGTGACTTCGGCTGTGGCATTGTGGCTGCGGTCGCCGCTGTTGGTGGTTGCCTTTGCGTAACGTGCACGTATAACAAGATCGATGTATATAATTTGTATACCCGTCGAGTGCGGCTGCAATGGTCAAATAATTGAAACATAACAACGCACATTTGTACATACGAGCACTTATACATACACACTTGTGCACATATGAATGCATATTTTGGTGTTCATACTATGCAGCTGCCTTTTTTGTTTTTAACAAATATAATTTTCTATTCTTAAACAAATATATAGATAAATACATATTTAGAAATGTGGATGACGTATGGAAACGGGAGAAATGCGAAGGTAATTATTGCCTTCGATTGCATGTTACGAATTCAAGATGTGCGTAAATAATTTATTACTCATACGCACCGGTGCCTTGTGTCGGGCAATAAAGAGATAGCACTCATGTATTTGTATCAGGTGCTGTTTTAAGAGCTGGCGAACTTGAAAGGATAATATTGGGTTGTTCGGAAAGTAGTTTGATTTTTTTGTGAATATATCGAGCTTCGAGGTTACGACCACACCTTTTAGGTGGTCATGAATAAAGGGTGGTTAAATTTCAAGGGCCGATATTGAATGTGAACCACACCTAATCGTCAAGTTTTGTTTCTGCATTTCATTTGACATTTTTCAATTTCAGACCAATTCAATTTGAATAATGGAAAGATACACAATCGAGCAACACGTTAAAGTTAGGCAACAGTGAATGACCGATTTTCGAAGAAAATAATCTTCAGTGATGAGCCACATTTTCGCCTCAGTGGATTCGTCAATAAGCAGAATTGTGGCATTTGGGCGAATGATAATCCGAGAGTGATTGCTGAAAAACCAATGCACCCACAAAGAGTGACTGTTTGGTGCGGTTTATGGGCCGGTGGCATCATTGGGCCGTATTTTTTCCAAAAAGAGGCCGGTCAGGCAGTTACTGTGAATGTTGTTCACTATCGTGAGATGATAACGAACTTTTTATGGCCCGAATTGGAAGATATGGATGTGGACGATATGTGCTTTCAACAGGACGGTGCCACTTGTCACACAGCTAACGAAACAACGGCTCTTTTGCGCGAAAAATTTGATAGCCGAATAATCTCACGTCGCGGCGATCATGTGATTTGACACGGTTGGACTTCTTTCTTTGGGGTTATTTGAAAGAAAAGGTGTGTCGTCGATAAGTCAGCAACAATTCAAGAGCTAAAGGATGAGATAATTCGGCACATTAACGGCATAGAACCTCAATTATGCCCGTCATCGAAAATTTGAACCATCGGATGGAGGTGTACCGCCGAGACCGCGGCGGCCATTTGGCCGATATTTTGTTCCATACGTAATTGAGCTATGCCAATATTATCATAATAAAGAGAAATGACAATAATTTTCTAAAAAATTGTATTTTATTCAAAATCAACACCGGCCCTTGAAACTTAACCACCCTTTAGTTGAATTCGATAAATTTAACCTCTCACCGATCTCACGTGTTGTTATTCGCCGGTTTGCATCAACGAATGCTTTTATCGCTTCTTTATCAGCTTCAACCGACCTTCTAGAACGTGGACCAACTTCGACATCAAAATTGCCGGATCGAAATTTTGCAAACCAGTTCTGGCACTGGCGTATTGTCAACACATCTTCTCCATATACATCGGTTGATTTCTTTCTGGCTTGAACGGCATTTTTACCTTTTCTATAGTAAAAAAAGTAAAATATGATGAAAATGCTGCTTATTGCTCTCCATATTTAAAAGGTCACCGACCAAAAACTACTGCGTAAATTCAATTTTACTTATTCACACACAAACCTTTCTATATCAGCTGTCGAAACATAAAATGACAATGCGACTTAAGTGTGAAGTTAGCTGCGAAAAATACAATTAAGTCCTCTGTCGGGAAAAAACGAAATTACTTTCCGAACAACCGAATATATGCAATTTTACGGCAGCTGAAAATAGCCGCCTCTTACATTAGGCCTTCAAATGAAATATATTTTTAAAGCCTCATATGAATATAAGGAAAGCAGACTTCCACATAAATTGTCGTGTGATAGGAGAAAACATTTTTTGGAATGAGCACCTAAATGAAATGGGCTCAGAATTTGGATTAACTTTCAACGATTGCATCAATAGTAGGCAGTGACATAGCCTTTGCATACAGTTGCTGACAGAATTAAATGCCAAACACAACCAGAGAACAAAGCGAAAAGGCACTTGCAAGCGCTTGACGCATTTACAGATACTTAGGCCAAACAAAGGGCCACAAAGAACCACTTCAAATTGGTACTAAATGAATCGCTGAACTAAATTCTGAGTATTATCTAATAATTTTCCTCTGTAAATTATAAGAAATGCTATCTTTTTCTTTCACTCATTACAATTGAAACTAGTTAATTAGTGATAAGTTTAATTTTACTTTGATTAATTTATTTAAAATTAATCTGTTTTCATAGTCTGTAAGAAATACATACTGTATTTTTTATACTATTAACTGAATAAATAAGTAAATAAATGTGTAATTTATCAAGACGTGAATTAAGAATTACGTAAAATATTGTCTTCGACACCAAATCCAAAGCACTGGTAGCAGAGAGTAGAGATCTATGTGAGATCTTTTTACAGATCAGCCAGCACTACCTAACCTAACCTTGTCATTTTCCGCCATCAAACCACAGTTATCGATATCGATAGTTTTTATGCTGCAAAAAGACACCCTATACAGGTGCACATGCACGGATGTATAATTAAATGAATGACTTGTGGCAGGTATTGCAGGCAATGTGAGCCGCATGAGGTAGTAAAACATTTACCTGTAGTTGTGTGTATGTATGTGTGAGTATTCGTTTGTCCGTGCATGGGGAACTTTTAGGCTCATGTGTAGTTATTTGTAAGTATGTGTACGTGCATATCTGGTGTGTGGTGCATGACAACTTCTGCTTGGGAAGACTCTTAAAAACAGTCTCGGACATCATTACGCAGAGAGGAGGTGTGGAAACACGCAAAGCTTATTACTGTAATCGCCGAAGGTAACAAGATAAATATCACAAATGAAAACAATGAGGTTTTTCACAACAAAACTTCTGGTGTTTGAATTCTTTGCTAAGTCAGATTGTCACCATCATGCACTTGTGAGCGTTTGTTTGTATGTGTGAGTGCAGGCGCGCGCGAACATGAGAAACTAAGGAAAACAAACTTTCACTTTACTTTTTGGTTTTACAAAAATAAATATTTTTACAGTTGTTTCACACACACACACACACACATACATACATGCACACAAACACACTAGTCCGAACGTTATCAAATACTCGCTGAAAATACAAGAAACGGCACGTGAGCTGAGGACGCAAACAAAGATCACATAAAGCCAAATGTTGGAGGAAGACAAGGAAATCCCATTTTTCGCTCAATGTCGCACGTACAATGAACGCGTGTGTACGAGTGTTTGCATGTGTATGTGTGTGTGAAAACATTAACGCATATTTACATGCGACTGTAGGGAAGTAACGACCACCGTAACCGGGTGGATTTGTGCGTGACTACCATGTAAGTATACATCATTAAAAGTTTGCGACTCAGAAAAAAAAAATAAAAATAAATAAATAATTGACGCGTACACCTCTATTAGGTGCTTCGCCGAGCTCTTTCTCCTGCTTGTGGCGAGCGTCTTGATTTCGGACTCAAATGGACTTTGCAACTTATACGTTTGGAATAATTTTGAAAAAATAAATGAAAAAATTGAAATTGAATAACTAATTGAAAAATAATAACTAACAGCACCGCAAAGTCTGGGCAATAACAAAAAGCTGTTAAATGGGTGTGGGCGGTAAATTTTAGCTTCCAGTAATTTGCATGAAATTTCGTTTGCATCTAAATAGCCCTTGGCCAAAGCAGTGGCTTGGTCCACTCGGTGCGAACAATTAGCTAACAAATTAAAGTTAATATTTTAAATGACAAAGAAAAAAAGAAAGCAAATATGTATTTAAAAGTATATGAAAATGTGTGTGTATGTATTTTCAAATCGGATAATAGGAAAAGTTTGTGTGCTTGTGCGGAGCGTGAGTTTCTAATTTAATTGTGCTGCTCAGTAAAATTTGTCTGAAATGATGCTCGATGTTTAGTTGCTTCTTGTAAGATTGTGAATTCCTTAAATACCCGCCTGCCCCTACCGCTTGAATATTCCTCTTCAGATGCCAATGTCCGATTTCTTTTATTGACCAGATGGTTTGGAGCGTTAATTGTAGTTAATTAAATAAACGGAATGCCAAGAGCTTAATTTATGACGATAAGTGCACACTAATGCATGCATATTTATACAAGTACAGTTGTGTTCAAAAAATAGTAGACTTAAACTCGACTAGACAAAATGTAGACTTAAGTTTATTAAAAATGTTAAATCGGTACCCCCGTTTGCTGTATTGATGGATGATATTAGCCTGCTACATTCATGCAAAGAAGTGACACCACATTCGAGCTTTCCATAGAGGAATAACAAACACAACCAACGGCGCCGTAGCCGAATGGCTTGGTGCGTGACTACCATTCGGAGTTCACAGAGAACGTTGGTTCGAATCTCGGTGAAACACCAAAATGAAGAAGAAGTTTTTTCTAATAGCGCTCGCCCCTCGACAGGCAATGGCAAACCTCCGATAGAGAGCAGTCCGCGCGCTCCGGTACCTCAAGCCTTAAACTCATCTATCTCGAAACGACTTTTTTCGGTCTGGTGTTGTCTGGTGAAATTTTAATTTGTTGTTCACAACATCAATGGCTATCGCCCGTACTAGAATCATATTATTTTTACAAATGTTTCGTATTTTTCTGATTAAAAAACTAAAAAAAGCCGATTTTAAGAGTGTCAAATTCGAAACCGTGCCATTTTGTCAAATTTTTTTTTTATTCTAGTACGGGACTAGTACTGATTAATAACTTTTTTGGTTTCTGTGTTTCAGACAAATAGAAGAGCCAAAATGGACAACACCGTCCAGGTCCAATTTTTGAGAAGGGTCAACTTCAGCGACATTTTTAAAATTATAAAAATTAAAAAAAAATTTTATGTAAAAATTCAAAATTTTTTTTTTAGTACGAAAATTAAAAATTTTTTTTTGAATGAAATTTTTTTATTAAATTTTTTTAAAGAAATTTTAAAAAAACTTTTACCATAAATTTTTGTATGTAAAATAAGTTAAATAAAAAACGTTAAAAATTTAAATATCGTTTTACATTTTTTTATTGTAAAAAAAATTGTTGAAAATACACTAAATTTTAGAGCCAACCATTCGAACCACCGGGACCCCAAAAGCATTAAGGTATTGAAATGGCCTGCATAGTTCCAAGAATTTTGAAATTTTTTGTGGTACTGGTATGGCTTTAAGGACACTATTTTATTTATTAAAATATGACTAAATTTTTAAGACTTTTTAGTCTTTTATAATAAAGGGTTTTCCAATAACCGGTGTTATCTATCGCTATCGAAAGATGATTAACGATTTTTTATGGCCGAAATTGGAAGGTATTAATCTGGACAACGTTTATTTTCAATAAGACGGCGGATACGTGGCACACAAGTAACGAAACAATTGATCTTTTACGGGAAAAGTTTTCGGACCGTCTCGAAGAGGTGATCACAATTGGCCACCGAGATCTTGTGATTTAACAGTTTGTGACTTATTTCGTTTGGGCCACATGAAAGAGAAGGTCTACGCCAATTCGTGGATGGAATTCGTGAGACTATCGAGGACACAGGGCAGCCATTTCGGTTATGGAAAATTTCATGAAAAGTATATTGTCCTGTAAGCGTAGTCGTGGTGGTCATTTGCCTGATTTTATTAGATGCACAACTAAGTTCCCGCTGTTTGTCAATAGATGCCGCCAGCAGTGTGTGCTAGTCGATTCTAACATAACCCAAACATCATAAACCAAGCTTAGACATACGGTAAACAAACTGCTTCGACACATTAGTGATTTTGTTTTGGTATCATCTACTTTTGGTTTTGTGAAAATGTCTGATTTTGTGAAGTGTTGATTTTCCTCTTTTATTCGGAAAAAAACGGCGGCTGAAGCGCATCGAGAGCTACAAAAAGTTTATGGAGATGCTGCTTTAAGTGAAAAAACGTGCCGAGATTGGTTCCGCCGTTTCAAAGACGGTGATTTTAATGGTGACGACCGTCCGCGTGAAGGAAAGCCAAAAACCTTCGCAGACGCCGAATTGGAGGCATTGCTCAATGAGGATCCGTGTTAAACGCAAGAAGAGCTTGCTTCAGTATTAGGAGTTACCCGCCAATCCTTTTCCAAGCGATTGCATGCTTTGGTAATGATTCAAAAACAGGGGACTTGGGACTTGGGTACCTTATGAGTTAAAACCAAGGGATGTTGAACGTCGTTTTTTTGCTGTGTTGCCTGTAAACAACTGCTCCAGCGGTAAAAAAGGAAGGGTTTTCTTCTTCGCATCGTGACGTGTGATGAAAAATGGATTCATTACAGCAATACAAAGAAAAGAAAATCATGTGGATTGATCGCGCTGGACCGGTCATGCTTCTACGTCGTCACCTCGGCCGAATATTCACGCTGCGAAGGTTATACTATGTATTTGGTGGGACCAAGTTGGTGTTATTTATTATGAACTGTTAAAACTAATCGAAACCATCACTGGGATCGGTATCGACTTCAATAGATGCGATTGAGCCGAGCACTGCGCGAGAAGCGGTCGCAATACGCGTAGAGGCATGAAAAAGTGATTATACAACATAACAACGCTCAGCCTCACGTTGCCAACCCCATTAAAACCTACCTGAAAACACTGAAATGGGAAATCCTACCCCACCCGCCATATTCTCCAGATATTGCGTCGCCCGATTATCACCTGTTCCGATTGATAGCACATGGACTAGCTAACCAGCAGTTTCATTCCTATGAAGCCATCCAAAAATGGCTTGATCCTAGTAATCCGTGTATAGAAGCAACCACCTTGGCTCCTTGGCACCATAAGATCTACTCAGATTTCTTCGGAGGTCGAGTAGATTTAAAGAAAATTAAAAAGGGAATCCGAGTGCAGTTCAATGGACATAATTGTGTCTGAGTGCTGTACTTGCTAGTCTGTCCCGAACAAAAAAAAAAAGGATTTAATTTAGTGGATTGCAGTCCTCCAACACAATTAGTGTTAAGCTTGTCAAGTTGGTGGAAAACTCGCAGCGCATAACCCCTGTCTTTTTAGCCCATGCGACTCGAGGTTGTTTTGCCACTGATTGATATTACATACAAATATTTCCTGTTTTTGTTTTCCCTCTTGCATGTTACTATTATTTTGACGACAGCCGTACAGCAGCACAGAGTACCACTGAAGAACTTTTTGATACGCACTAAAGTGGCTGTGAATATCTACTGCAATGTTTTTGTAACCGTATGCGATGTATATTTTGACACATATTTATTAGTAATAAGCGAGAATGTGCAATATATGCAACTACATGTGCACCATACACATACATACACACGTACGAGCAACATTTGATGTTGATGTATTAATTTTGCTTCGCTCTTGTTTTTATAGACTATAAAAATGAAATCAAAAAGAATAAAATATTAGCCGAACGTTGACCTAAGCCGTTAACAAAATTTTCTTTCCAATTGTACGGAAACTCTTTAAATTTGTCAAGAAAAAATTCAGGAAAAATTCACCAGCTTTTTTTTGTTTTATAGTCTTTCTTCTGCGACGTCTCACTTCTTCCACAAACTTTAAAATTTTGTACAAAATACTCCTAAGTAGAATGATCCTGCGAGGACGCCCTTTGCTTAAAAGGTTAACATTTTATATGACGTGTGGAGCGGTCGGTTTGGCGCACTCATCAAAATTAGCAATCCTTTAATCCAATTTTCCATTGAATGCTTGATGGGCACAAGTTCGTTAATTTAGGTGGTTTCTTACACAAATACATATGTGTATGTGTGCGTGTGCGTGTGCTTAGATACGCTGGTGTCAGCACGCACTATAAGCCATGTATGTGCTTTAAACTAATACTACAAAATCTAGTGCCTGCACCAGAAGGAAATATCTGTAAAGTTTGCAGTAAAATTCCAGTCTGGTTTTGTTGCTAATTTCGAACACTCGTGCGTACGCCCGCACTAAAGCAGGAATATTATTTGTGGCCAGGCACATCATTGACAATCTCAGCAAACTGCCACACGCCTTCAAAAGTATTTTCACACACACACACACACACACATGCGCATGTGGTATAAATTTATAAGCAACTGCCAAGTACAAAATTGTACATTTTTAGTGCGGCAGAAAGTTAACAGCTCCTCGTACAAGTATATGAGCATATGAGCGTTTGTATGGCACATAGATACAGTTAGTTTGTCGAGGATGGTACGAGTTTATGTGTTCAAGAGGACGAAACATTGTGAGGTCTTTGCATTTTTGGCAACAAAACCAATGGATTATGGCTAGGAATCAATTCACCGATCAACTCCGAGGGAAGCTACTTCATACAAAGAGCTTGTATGTTAGTCAATGTGAAATTTATTCTAACTAAAAAATGGTGAAAAATAACTTTTTTTTTTAATATAATAGAAAAATATGTATGCATACATTTGAAACATACTGTACGAAGTATATTTGCACTGAACATCTTGTTTTTGTTATTTACCTGTATTAACTTTGTGTCCGCATAGTCGAGTGGGTAGCCGACAGCATCATTGGTGTTGTAGCGTTGTTGTGCGGTGCAGACGAGTCGCGCAGCGCAGATCAGTACGACAATCGAGCAAATTCGCGTTGTGGCCTTCATAGTTCTGCAATAAAAAAGGGGGTAAAAATAAACGTTAAAGGCTTGTCAACTACATATTTTATTGTTGTGAGTTTTTTGTATAGGATTGTTTATGACTTTTGGTGACACTGACCGCAAATTGTTTTTTGGTTATTTATGTACTATTTTATAGAATTCAGATGATGAAAGTCAAACGCTCAACGGAATTCATACGTGTAAGCGAAATGCATTAAGAGGAAAATTGGAAATGCATGTGGCAGGAAATTTATTTGATAGGACGACCACGTTGAGGGTGGCGAAATGTGGTGGGCAATACGTTTTTATATTAAACTGCTTTCTAAATTCAACCTGCGTTTTGAACATTTCTGATAAGCAAGCGGTGACCACAAGAGGATATTGGAATGTATATCAAAAAACAAGTTTTCAAGATTTGAATGCTCATTCAAGATACGCTAGGAAATGTCAAGGTGAGCTGCCATGTACTGAAAATTAAACTTTAACTCCTGATGCTTACACTGTATGAACCAACATCACCATCATTTTTGGCGTAACGGTCCGGGTTGAATTTATAATACAATAACTTCGATCAAGAATCTTGATCCTTTGCAGACATTCTCCAGTTTTTCAGTCCAAAGATCTTGGCGTCGTAATTAACTGTATGAATCCAGGTTTTCCTTGGACGACCACTTTTATAAGGCACATACAACTTGAAAATTGCAATTTGAATTGGTCGAGCCAAGGAGCACCAAGAGATTTGGTGACTCCTAAGCCACTCAGGCTAAAAAGCCCATTGAATCTAGAACTCTGCAAAGAGGTTAAATAGTCAAGTAAGAAAGGAGAGAAGTATCAGAGAGAGAGCTAGGAAAGAATAGGGACAGAGGTGGTTAGTCCTGTGACAATTTTCCAGTTTTTTTTGTAAATCTATAAATATCCTACTTGGGCAGAAAATGGGGTCTGTAACCGAAACTTTCCAATTAGTCTTGCACAGCCATTGTAAGACCAATACTAACATATGCATAGACACTAGTCTGGTGGCCCACAATAGAAAAGAAATACAACCAAACCAAGTTGAACAAAATACAAAGAATAGCGTGTATCTTAACTAAGAGCGCTTAGCACCAGTCCTACTGAAGTGCTCAATGTACTAACTCATCTATTACCATTAGACAAAACAACATTCACTACTTGCAGTGTGGTGAGACTCAGAGACATAGGACGCTGGGCAACAAGATCTTACGGTCACAGGAAGATCCTTCTACAGGTACCCGCACTGCTCAAACACAAATCAGACTACATAGTCCCCGACCTCAACTTCAAGAATGACTTTACGGTACGTTTTTCACCGAGAACTACGCTGGCTTCTGTTCGGAGCCGCTCAACATCCTGTCTATGCCAACTTGTTCCAGGCAGAACTACTTGCAATCAGAGAAGCTATCTTTTCAGACAGTCGAGCAGCTATTGATTCCTTAGATTCCAATTCCATTTCATCCAAGTTAGTTTTACAGTACAGAAAGGAACTAGAATTGCTTGGTCAAATTACTCTGATACAGGTTCCCGGTCATAGGAATATAGAGGGTAATGAGAAAGCAGACGAGCTAGCAAGGAAAGGTTCGGCAGAATCTATGTTAGAGCTTATATATGTATGCACAAGTATATGCACGTATGTATGTGTGGAAGCGCTAAAACTTCCAAAGCTAAAATAACTTTATTTATGTTTATTTTAAGCTGTGCCCTCACAGATGCGTCACGACGCCCAGTTGGAGCCAAATATTAAAATATTGTTCTTCATCAGTCAACCATTCGCGACAGTCATTCAACCAGTGCGCACTAAAATGAATTTGTGAGTTTTCGTTGTCCTTAAAACGTCAACAGATATGTGGGTATGTGTGTGTGTGGAAAAAAAATATCTCTTTATATAGCATTGATCATTGACGATGGATGACCCGCAAACACCTACATATATACGTGTTGGTGAGCGGGTTGTGTGAGTGTTTAAGGGGAAGCGGGTGGTTAAGGCCACAATTATCACGAGTATTGGTACGATTCGTACTGTCAATTTCATTCCCATTGAATGCATGCATTTAGAGTACAACTGCACACATGCACGTTTATGCACTTATATGCACCTGAGCTCGCCAAAAGTGTATTTGGTTTGTATTCTCAATTTTTCGTGTCAAATACGAAATATTTACCAATTTTACACTACAGCGCTTACAGGTAAGTTTTGTTTGTGGTTTTGTTAAATTTCAGTTGATTTGTCAAATTTCGCGTGTATCCATTATTGACACAACAGTAAATATTCGTTGACGTCCGTTAGCTTTTAATCGTTTTCCACACTTGTGTTCGCACTTAAATGTATGCAGCTGGTAATTGCGCTACAGGAAAGCGCTGTAAAAGTGAGACAAACTTCTAAATGAGAACTGGTACTATTTTGGTAGTTTTGAACTGGTTCGGTAGTGACTGCATTTGCAGCAGTTGAAAAGAAGTTAAAAAGGGGTAGAAATGTTCAAATTATGTATGTATAAATGCGAAAATATTTTTAAATTATTTATTTATTTTTTTATTCAGAAAGAGTGCTATATTTGTCAAGATTTTAGCTCTTAAAGAAATACTTTAATTTTGTTTTGATTAATTAATAAAAAATATATAAACCTTTGGAAAATAGCGAAAGGAAGTTGCAGAATGGTAGAGGAAAAAGAAATATTATGAACTCCGCTCTCATAGCTCTAAATTCATTGAAAGGCCACCAGTTCGGAAGTCGTGGGCTGCTTAGTGAGTTGCTCCGTGGATTATTCACTTACATACATATATACGCGTACGTACATACAAACGAGGTAAATATTATGTGTCTATGATACATCGGCTTCTGTTTATCTACGGTAATTGCTTAGCAATAAATATACCGTTATTGATGGTTAGTTAAATTGCCATATTTGTTTAGCTTTAATATTTATATTATTTGTAACTGCATAGTAGGCATTCCTGTTATGATTAAATATTTTTGGACATTAAAAGTCAATTTTCATCCACATTTATGTTTCATTTCGTGAGTTTTTTTTCTTTGTTTTTTTTGCATTCATCAATTTTTGCTAACGACAGATGTTATAGAAAACGTACCAGAACATGCCACTAAATTTCGGCGTAGATACGAGATGGGTTCAAAAAGTATCGCGAATTTTGTGTTTTTCCAAAAATTATTTATTTATTCAATAATACCTATTTTGTCCCCTTCAAAGTAATCCCCATGAGATATTATGCGCTTCTGCCAACGTTGTTTCCAATCTGTGAAGTACTTCAAAAAATCATTTTTTTTATCTTGTTCAGCTCCTCCTTCGATGCCGTCTTTATCTCGTCAACGTAGCGTAGCGTCGTCCTTTCATGGGTCTCTTCAGTTTCGGGAACAAGAAAAAGTCACAGGGGCCAGATCAGGGGGGTACGATGGCTGTGGCATGTGTGTGTTGTTTTTGGCCAAAAAGTTCTTTATTGATCGTTTTACCCTGTGGCAAGAACTCAAAATGCACAACGCCCCTGCAATCGAAGAAAACGGCAAGCAAAACTTTTACATTCGACCGAACTTGGCGCGCTTTTTTCGGTCTGGTTTCGTGCGGCAGCTTCCATTGAAATGATTGAGCTTTGGTTTCCACGTCATAACCATAAACCCACGATTCGTCACCAGTTATGCACCTCTGAAGCAAATTTGGGTCGTCGCGGACAGAGTCCAACATCTCATTATTAATGTTCATGCGATGCGGCTTTTGGTCGAAATTGAGCGGTTTTGGTACGAATTTTGCGGCGACCCGTCTCATGCCCAAATCCTTGAAAAAAATCGAATGGCATGAGCCAATTGATATGTCTAAGTCCTCAGCAACTTCTCTAACGGTGATTCGAGGATTGGTCAATACCTTTTTCTTCACTTCATCAATTTATTCGTCTGTTGTTGAAGTGTTCGGGCGCCTGGCACACTTTTCGTCGTTCACATCTTCTCGGCCTTCTGAGAACATTTTCTACCACCGATAAACGTTGCTTTGGTCCAAAGTAGCTTCTCCGTATGACACCGCACTGAGTTAACATTCGGAATGCATCCGAGCACCTTATTTCGTTTTTCACTCAAAATTTGATACAGATTCTTTGATCCACCTTTTTGAATATGTAAAAATCTAAGACGAGCCGAAACACGTGCAAGCAAAGCAGCTGTCAACAATTAACTGGACATTCAAAATGGCCGAACTCGTCGCCATGAGTGAGAGATATGAGTACTAACATATCGTCACAAAAAAATCGAAATTCGAATATACGTAACCTGCGAAAATTCAAAATTCTCGATACTTTTTCAACACACCTCGTACTCTTACATACTACTGTGGGCAAAAAGTAAGGTGAATTTATTTGTCAAACTTTGCGGAATTAAAATTTCGCTCTAGTTATTTTTTTCATGAGTTGGCAGCACTGTTAATAACATCTGGGCCAACTTTCATGTGAATGTGATTATCAGCAATATATTTACGCTTGTGTTTACCAAACGACCAAGAGTGCATTTTTCGATTTTTACAATGTCTGATTTGATTGAGCAGAGAAGTGCCATCAAATTTTGTTTGCGGAATGAAATTTCGGCTGCGGAAACGTTTAGCATGTTGCAGAAGGTATTTGGTGATTCGACCATGTCGCAGAAAAATGTTTATAGGTAAGTGGTACAAAGACTTCAAAGAGGATGCAAAACTTGGAGCGCTCCGGACGACCATCGACGTCAACAGATGACCAACACGTCAATGAAGTGAAGGAGTTAGTGCTCAAAAATCGTCGGTTGACTGTTAAAGGCCTTACTGACATGATCGGAATATCAGAAGGATCTGTGAAAACCATTTTGAAAGACCATTTGGGCCTACGAAAGCCGTATTCGCCTGATTTGGCTCCGTGTGACTTCTGGCTATTCCAAAAATTCAAGAGACCACTCCGGGGAACGCGTTTCGAGTCGATTGAGGAGATAAAAGCTGAATCGAAGAAGGTGCTGATGGCTATACCGGAAATGGACTATTTGGCATGTTTCGGGGATTGGAAAAATTGATTGCATAAGTGTATTTCATCGAGAGGGGATTATTTTGAAGGAGATGAAATTGATTTACAAGAATAAATAAAGATTTTTCATTTTACAACCAAATTCACCTTACTTTTTGCCCACAATAGTACATGCAAATAAGCACACTGAAAATGCTACAACAAAACTATTACTTGTGTCAAAAATTTTTATTAAAATATTTATGCGTATTATTGTGTATCAGATGTGTTGTCTGATGAAAATTAGAACGGGTGTTGTAAATTCTGGTGTTGTCACTCGAATACTTTTCAAATTAGAATTATGCATTTCCGAGCTACTTAAAAATGCATAAAAAATTGCTGCTGAGGTTGTTTTCCGTACATGAGGCGACAGGGCTTTTCCTTCCAGATGGAAGGACTTTATGCCTATGTACTTATATATGTTATACGATTACAGGCATTTACATATTTACATATGTGCGCATATTTTAAAGCTGCTGCCGTACGCAGTTATTGCAAATACATTTTACTGTAGTAAAATTATTTTTCGCTATTGAGAACAGCAAAAAGTCTTGGCACTTACATAGATTTAAGCAAATCACACTTGGCAGACCGAAAGAGATAAAACAGCTACCTAATCATAGCGTTTTTGATGGGATTTAGAGTTGTCATAAGAATATTGCTGAACGAACAAGTTGCAAAGTGCTTTCACATTTCTGGTAGTGCCACGTTTACACACAAGCTGAATATCTGTGTGAAGCTCACGTTTATATGCGCGTATGTAGACATGCACAGGATAGTCCAAACCCAGGTGTAGCTTGAGTCATATTTTCTATATTATTGATAGATTTTATCTTGTTCCAAGTTTGACATTGAATGAAACACGTTTGAGGACAATACTAAATTAATTTTAAAACGCAGTGTTGTGTTCCTCAAACTTTACGTTTCTTAAAATGAAGTTTGTGACAAGGCGCATTCTCATCCTTGCGGCTCTGGGATTGGACGTGACTGTCGAGAAACTAGTGCATACGCAGAGAGCGAGAGAGAGAGCGAAAGAGATAGAGAGATGGAGAAAGAGATGGAAAGAAAGGGGGAGAGAGAGGGAGATAGGGAGAGAGAGAGAGAGTGAAAATGAGAAGATGAATTGATGAAACATGCCGTCAGTGAAGGTACCAAAACTATCACTAAATATATTGTAACAGCTCCAGATAATTTTTCCCCTAAAATAATGGTATATAAATATAAAGGGTGGCGCAAAATTGATCGGGTGGCGCAAAATTAACCATTCAACTTTTTACTAAAAACAAAAAATTATTTTGAATGACGGAAATCTTTATTTTGACCCTTACGTGCTCCATTGCTTGTCTGTTTGTATGCTGCAGCTGTCTAGCTCACAAGTGTCAAATATGATTGCCGTAGGACGATATTTGCAAATATTATAAATCTTTCCATAATTGATTAATTTTGCGCCACCTGTTATAACAAAAAAAATATATATTTTTTAAATTATTTCACGAGGCGATTTTTACTGTTGCGGCTGTGAGTTGTTTTTTTTTTTTTTTTGTAGGGTGAGGTGGGTGGGTCAAAATGCCTTCGCACTTACAGCGACCGTCGTCAACTGCGCCGAATGGTGTAGCCACTGAAACAATCCCTCCTCCTCTTCTCTGGAGACTCTCTCCCAGGAACTACCTTGCATTAGTTCGAGAAGGCCCAGAATGGTGTCCATTAAATGAACCAATACTATTCACCCACGTCTGGGTCCACCATATTTGTAGCCAGCTTCATGCTATAGGCTCGTCTTCTAATGTCTCTGTGTCGTCATACCAGTGCTATGTGGGACATGCTCTCAGGTTTCTCTCACATGAGCGTATGGATGTTATACGCTATCGAGGTTTCTTTTGCACACATGTGAGCACATGACTCGACCGTCTGTGATTTGTCATCAGTTCGTAGACAGTCCAACTTTTATCGAGGGCTGATGTGTTTTTCTCTGCGTTTTGCGCTGCCACTCCGCGCATTGCAGGTGCAGCATTAGCCTCTTTGCAAAGCTTTTAACTGCATTCCAACAGTTTTTTGATGCACGCATGTTATTGATGAAGCTGTCTGGGCTCAGCTGTTCTCCCAAGACTATTTCAAGCGTTCGGCGTTCTTCATTGAAGCGGCTGTGAGTTTGGACGTAACTGTCGAGAAACTAGAGACAGAGGCAGTCGGTTCTACGTAACCGGAACGACCAGGATTTATATCCGGCCAAGGACTGTCACTTCAGCAGCATTCACAGTATATGTATTGAGATTGTTTATGCTGCTTTAACAATAACAGAGAAAGAGAGAGTGGAGATTTGGGGTGAATTGGATCTTGTCATTGTCTCTCCTAAAACTAGTGTGTGCTTTTCAAAAATCTTAGAATATCCCTGATTTCTGCAGAACTGAGTTCTTCCGATTCATAAAAAAAATTGCCTACCTAAAATAGTTAAGCTACGTCTAGATAGAGCAGGGCAATGAAAGAGAAAGTGCGAGATCGTCTCTTCCCTAGCCCTCATCTAGACAGCTTCTGCCGAAGTCATGTGTTTGCACGCCCAAACTCTGATTACCTATTATAACTGAGATCAGTGTGCCCAGACTGTGCTTATTTTGGCTTAGCAAAGATTCTGTGCGTCTATCATTGAGAGGCGGCCACAATTGTAGACCGATTCTGTAGGTGTTTCATTACACCATCTTTCATTCGCTGTTCTTACGATTTACTCAAGGATAGAAGAAGAAAGTAGCTTACACGTCTGTAAGGGTATGTTTATGGCATTATGCGTGTATGCTTCAGTGAGCTTGGCGTCAAGTCTCGCTAGTTCATCGGCTCTGCAGTTACCCTCAATGTTCCAATGGCGAGGAACCCATATTACCTTTAGTTGAAATGACTCAGACAGCTCGCTCAAAGGTTTGCGACATTTCGTGGAAGGTTGTCCACTGCTTTGTGAGTGATTTTACCGCCACGTGACTATCCGTGAAGATTTAGATATCATTTCTAGGTATAGCTTCACACTGTACCAGTGGGGCGGCTATCATTATTGACATCAGTTCAGTCTGAAAGACACTACAGTAGTCGGGGAGTCATAAACGGAAGGAGATCCCCAGATGCAGAACACAAAATAACTTAACAATAATAATAATAAAATATAAAAAAATAAAGAATAAAAATACGGTTTCCTAGTTGGAAAAAAAGGTAGATTAAGAAGGCAAATAATATATTACAAAATGAATTATCAGGGAATAAAGAGAACAGTTTACTTCCCTAATTCCATGCAATCAAACATTTTTAAGATAATCATGGACTTGGTCCTTGTAGTTGAGTGTGTTAAGTTCAGTCTTCGCAATGCCTGGTAATGAGTTCCATACTTCAACAGCGTAAATGAAAAGAAGTCTAGATGACTTCAGGTAATTAAATTTTGGAACAATGAAACTGTTCTGGCTCCGAGAGCTTGCTGGTATTAACTCTCTAACAGATAGGCAAGTAATTTGAATATAGAAAGTTTGCTCATAAATATGCAAATCCTGCTACACTGTATCTTTGGTCGCCACACAGAGAGGCTCATATCTACCAATCCCATGTACATAACGCGTAGCATTATTAAATGCCATATTAAGTTTGTGTTAAGATATTACGCAGGCGTAAGGCAAAGTTGTCCCCTGTCGCCCCTTCTCTTTGCCATCGTACTTGATTACGTCATGAGCCAACTGACCCTGCACAAAAAAGGGATCGTATGGAGTTTCACCAGACATTTTGAGGACCTGGACTTCGCCGATGACATCAGCCTCCTCTCTTACAAACTCTCTGACATGCAAGTGAAGGCGGACAAACTAGTCGCACTGGCACGCACTGTCGGACTGGAGGTCAACATCGCCAAGACCAATGCCCTGAGAGTTAACCACAATAACGCAAGACAGATATTGGTTGACAGATGCCCGGTGGAATTCGTTGAAAGCTTCTGCTACCTCGGCTGCATCATCACGGCAGATAGTGGAGCAGATGAAGTTGTTAACTGCAGGCTGAACAAAGCGGGCGAATGCATACGGTATGGAGGAGTTCGCAAATATCCAGGCGCACTAAACTACGAATATTCGGCTCATACGTGAAGTCCGTGTTGTTGTACGGAAGCGAAACATGGCTGGTCTCTTACACCATCACATAGAGACTACAATCCTTCATCAACAAATGCCTTCGCATCATCTGCAGAATATTCTGGCCAAACACCATCAGTAACGACGCACTGTGGAGATTAACGAACGAACGAACGAGGAACCCATCCTTAGGCAAATCAAATGCAGAAAGTGGCGAAGGATAGATCACACATTGAGTAAACCACCAGACAGCATCACGAGAATGGCACGGGACTGGAACTCGAAAGGGAGCAGAGGTCCCGGTCGGCCAAAAAACACTTGGAGAAAGTCGTTGCTGCGCGAACTAGCAGATGCCGACAGCTCATGGGACGGTGCAAAGACAACAGCACAGAACCGTGTACGATGGAAATGTCTTGTCGAGGCCCTATGTTCCCGAGAGGAGTGAACAAGGAAAACTAAAGATATTGAATCCATTTTAAAAATAAAAAAAAAATGTGCTATGCGTATCCATTGCAGTAGTTTTTTATGTGTTTATATACCTTTAATGTTTATTCCTTAATGCGGACCACCCTGTACCTATATTTGTGAGCACATTAAAGCAAGACGGGTATTCATGAATGAAATGAACTGAACTAAGTTAATGCACATTGGGTGGTGGCACAAGTCTTACATTTTGATTATATTTTTTGCACCCCGCACACGTTCGCATTTATATAATAAAAAACAACTACTACGCATGGCACATGTCGAGGTTGGCAGTGTATTCTGGTAAGAAGATATTTCTGTTTAAATGGAATTGTATAGGAAAACTTGAAAAATATGTTAATAGTATAAAATTGGTTAATAAAAAAGGTGGTGAAGTGCCGTGAAGCATTAGTGAATGTCAACAGAAAATGTGGTAAGTGAATAAAATAGCGCAATTTGTGGAAGGGAAGTGCAAGAAGGGTTGGAACGCTTCGGGTTTAACCCTACATTTAATGGGTAAAAACACAAGCGCATGGTAATAATTTCAAACATAATAATTTTTTTAGAGGTTAAGTTAACTATGCACTCTTATGTGGCATGGTTAGGAATCGGTGGATGAATGAATTTTAGCTGCAACCAAAGTCTAACAACTACATTTGCTTTTACTTCGCAACAATTTTTCTTTTTTCAATACAATACAAAAATCGGGCTGTTAAGGGGTATGGTACAGTTAGAATTAAAAAAAAATCGATTTTTTTTATTTTTTCTTCTTAAGGTACATATATTGAAGAATACACACAGAAGCTTTAATATCGTTCCGGTGGATATTTTCGAATTTACACGCAAATTTGAAAAGTGCTTGAAAGTATAAGGCCGGAGCGGCTGCGTTTACCTGGAATGCCGTCCCTTTTATGCACCTGCCTATTGTAAATGTTACCTTGTAATGTATTTAGATGCGTAAAGCAGCAGTGTGCTATTGTCTTTTTTATACTTGAAAGGTAAATTTTTTAATTTTCTCTCCCCAAACTAGAAAATATTTGAGAGTGGTAGTGGCAACTAAGCCAAGCAGTAAACTTGTGAGTTCGTTCATATTATTTTATATAATTTTTTCGTGAAAATGAAGTCTTCTAGAGAAATAAGAATATCTCTTAACATACGCAAGTCGAGAACAAAAAAGCGCAAAAATGTTTTTAATCCAAAAACAGCTGAAACGGATGAAAGTAGTTTCAGTGCCTTGGCGAAAAAATTTAAAGAACAAGCGGCAATCTCAGTCCCGCGTGATCCGACTGTTGAGTATCGCATTTTATATTTTATAACAGTGTTTGCAGCAATTTCTGTGCATGTGAAATGTAAGATCTGTGACGGAAATATTAAGTTTCAAACTGCTCCTGAACGAGGACTTGGTTTTAAAATTGTTAAGAGAGTTAAGAGACGTAACATAAATTCTAGTCCTTTTATCGCGCACTCTTATGAAATACATCGACGATTTTTGAGAGTCATGAGAGTTCTCGGATTAGGGTTAAAAGGTGCAGTAAAATTTTGTGGATTAATGGACATGCGAGCTTTGGTATCACAGCCCACTTATGTAAAAAACACTGCAGTGTAAAAACAGCCACTGAAAAACTTTTTCAACAGGCTGAAGAAAAAAATTTGACTTCCGAACATCAAGGTGATGAACATTTGACAGAATTAACTGTATCTGGCGATGACATATGGAAAAAGCGAGGGTTTAATTCCTTGTACGGTGAGACATCATTGATCGGATACTATTCTGGTTGATATTATTTTAAAAAGTGCCTACTGCAAACAGTGTACAACTTGGAGGAAGAAAATCGATACCGATGAATGGTATGCCGAACATAAAAATACTTGCACTGCAAATCATTCAGGTGCTTCTGGGAAAATGGAAGTAGATTCAGTCGTCGAAATGTACCAACGTTCATTGGAATAACTTGGAGTCATGTACAAAAATTTTATCGGAGACGGTGACTCCAGTGAAAAAAGAATGCATTGGACACGTACAGAAACGAATGGGCACGCGACTCCGAGATTGTGTTAAAAAAAATGTTGAAACAGTTGAAAACAAAAAAGGGAAAAAAACTCTCGGTGGAAAAGGCAAACTTACTGGAAAGATGATCGATAAGTTGACAGTTTATTATGGCTTAGCAATAAGAAGAAATTGTTATTCCGTTGAAATAAAAAGTGCGTGTAGCGTAGTACACATAACAGAAGTGAAACTTTCAAGGCAGACAAAGAAAGAGGGAGAGCCGAGAGAGAATGAGAGAGAGAGAGAGAGAGAGAGAAAGAATATATATCTAAATAAATTCACAACATTTGCAGAGAATACAAATCGGCAAAACTTACAAGAAACTGAGAAGGGTCGGCGGACACAAACCGTGGCAACAACGCGCACTACTCCGAGCGCTTATCACCTGCACATACGCAACGATTCCAGGACTGCAGCAACGGCACAAATTACCGCAAGCCAATACCAATAAATACGACACCGGAATGGATAGCATTTTATAGTACGTACAAGCACTAGCCAGGAAACGGAAGTAAGTGCCAAAAAGTACTTAGCAAAAAAAAACAAAAAAAGCCAAAAAACTTGGGACCAAAAAACGCCCCAAACAGTAGGCACCAAGGAAATATAACGCCAAAAAGTAGACACCAAAAATATATTTCCTACAAGTTTGCACCAACAAACAGGCGCCAAAAAGTAGGCAGTGTTATTTCTCACTAAAAATTAGCAACCACAAGGAAAAACACAGGAAAAATTGCCTAAAGTGCATCTAAGATTTATATAAGGTATAGCTCTCTCTTTCCTTTTCCTCTACGTTATATTTTTTTTCTCTCTCGCGGAACGAAAATGCCCAAAACGTTGCATGGCCTTGAAATTTTATTCTCCATTCTCGCTCGTCCATCGACGCCTAAGAAGTTTCATTTCAAAAATGTATATAACATATATATTGTTCAACTGACGAAAAATCTTAATACGTTAAGTGCCCACACGGACCAAACTCATGTTGCAGCTGCCAATCAGTTATCCACTTTGGAACATGAATATGAGCTATAACCAGAAGATGTTGCTCAGGCTATACTTCCGATTTATACAGATCTAAGCAATGAGAATTTATTAGAAAGATATGTAGCTGGTTTTAACCTATGTAAAGTGCTTTTCAAACTTTAAACGCTTTTTTTTTCAAAATGGTGTTTTCAAAGTCGGTGGCCAACATTGCTCGAAAACGGCTAAACCGATTAGTTTCAAATTTTAATACGAGCTTCTTGAATATATGTATTTTTTAGTAATTAAGGGGACAGATACCTGTAAAATTTCGAAATTTTTTTTTTATTTAATATAATCCTTTAAGAATATGTCACAAAATTTTTAGAACGTAAATTTAAGTATTTCTTATATAATGGATCGTCAACTGTGACGACTCTATTCTTTGCGTTCGAGCGCTGGGAGAGGTACAGTTACGTTGCCGACTTTAGACGCCTTTTTCTCAAAACTATATTTTCAGAATTGCCGTAAACGATAACTTGAAAAGTTATTGACCAATCTCCCTGAAATTTGGATACATCTTTTTTATGATATTATTTTCTAAGTGGATTTACAAGTTTTCGAAAATTTTTCGAAAAAATATTTTTTTTCTAAGCAAAAATAGTAGGAAAATTCGCCCAATAATAAATTTTTTTTTTGAAGGATTTTATTCCGCGAATTTTTTATCCATTTTTTTAATTCATATAGAAATTATGACATTAATAATCAAAAACATGTTTGGTTTTTTGTATTCAGGTCACTGACGCCGATGCTACAATGCCCGCCGATTGAGAAGCCCCGCTGCGACCTTCCTGGAATATTTGAGTATACATCCGCCATTTTAAATTATTAAAAAAAAAAAAACTTATATTATTTTAATGTATAAATAAACTGTATGCCAATTTTGAAAAAAAAAATTCATTGACTTCTTCATTTTAAATAATTTTAATAAAACTCAGGGAAAATATGCCCGTTTACAGGTATCTGTCCCCTTAATCGAAGATTTTTTCTCACCAATAAATATTTTTTTTTATAAACAATTTAAGGCCGAAATTTGGTCAGAAATCGATCATTGTTTTGAGAAACCGCCATTTTGTCAAAAAAATTTATTTACTACTATTTTCTTATTAACTATGTACTAGATTTAACATTACTTTAACGAAATCTGTTTGGTTTTTTAATTTGAGAGGATCCAGTTCAGAGATATAGCGGTCACCGCAAAACGACTTTTTTAAGAGGAGCTCCCGAGATCAGCTGTAGCGTAGCTCCTTTCCGAATAAATATTTTTACTCGCTTTTTTCGGCTTTCTTACTTATATAACCACTTAATAAAGTAAGGCGTATGTATGTATGTAAAAATACTACTATTTTTATCTGATTGGCCCACACCACTGAGGATCCCTAGAACTACTGATTTTTTTTTAGTTTAATTATGAAACAAACTAAATACATATTTGGTATTTGAAATATTTTTTGCGCAAATTTATACAAGGAAACGTCAATTCAGTTGTGTAAGGTTTTAGTTCAAGTGAAATCATGAATTAACAGAAGGGTCGTCGAGTCATCTACGCATTTTGTTGTGACTCGTTTTGAATATTTGAACAAATCTTAATGCCTGCACCAAAAAAGCGGTCACACCTTTTCTGAAGCCAATTTACGTCATATTTACCTAATATAAGGTTGGCCAAAAAGTCTTGCGGTATTTCCGCAAGCTTGTCTTTGCAAGCGCGTAGTTCTAGTTGTATTCGTCGCATCGGTTCACGCTAGAGCTTTTTGGAAAGCTCTTTTCACGTACTAACACGTGTTTGATTAATTGTTGTTTGCTTTTAGTCGTTCGTGAGTTATAGCGTCGCAAACATGGAGCAAAATAAAGAGAAAATACGGCATATTTTACAGTACTACTACGATAAAGGCAAAAATGCATATCATGCTGCTAATAAAATTTGTGCAGTTTATGGACCTGATACAGTTTCCATTTCCACCGCACAACGATGGTTTCAACGTTTTCGTTCTGGTGCAGAGGTGATCGAAGATGCGCCACGGTCCGGAAGGCCTGTCGTCAAAAATTGCGATAAAATCGCTGAATTGATCGAAAGAGACCGGCATAGTAGCAGCCGTAGCATCGGCCAAGAGCTGGGCATGAGTCATCAAACCGTTATAAACCATTTGAAGAAGCTTGGATTCAAAAAGAAGCTCGATGTATGGGTGCCACACGACTTGACGCAAAAAAACATTTTTGCCCGTATGGATGCATGCGAATCGCTTCCGAATCGCAACAAAATCGACCCGTTTTTGAAGCGGATGGTGACTAGCGATGAAAAGTGGGTCACTTACGACAACGTGAAGCGCAAACGGTCGTGGTCGAAAAGCGGTGAAGCTGCCCAGACGGTGGCCAAGCCTGGATTGACGGCCAGGAAGGTTCTTCTGTGTGTTTGGTGGGATTGGCAGGGAATCATCCACTATGAGGTGCTCCCCTATGGCCAAACGCTCGATTCGGACCTGTATTGCCAACAACTGGACCGCTTGAATGCAGCACTCATGCAGAAGAGGCCATCTTTGATCCACAAAGGCCGAATTGTCTTCCATCAGGACAACGCCAGGCCACACACATCTTTGGTGACGCGCCAGAAGCTCCGGGAGCTCGGATGAGAGGTTCTTTTGCATCCACCGTATAGTCCGTATCTCGCACCAAGTGATTACCACCAATTTCTGTCCATGGCGAACGAGCTTGGTAGTCGGAAGTTGTCCACAAGAGAGTCCTGTGAAAATTGGCTCTCCGAGTTTTTTGACAATAGGGAAGCGAACTTCTATAAGAGGGGCATTATGAAGTTGGCATCTCGTTGGGAACTCGTCATCGAACAAAACGGCGCATATTTGACTTAAATCGCATTATTATAACCAATTTTATGAACAATTGAAAATTCAATAAAAATACCGCAAGACTTCTTTGACAACCTTATATATGACAATATTTTATTATGTCTTATTTACTTGCCCTCCTTGTAGTTTGTGTCTTAGTTCATTCTTTTAATAAATGTTGGATCTGTGTGCGTGGCAAAATTACCCAAGACCTTACTTTCTACACACTAAACAAGCATTTCGTATTACATTTGTATATGTGAGTATGAAAGTATGTATGTGTTAAGTCCACATGAAAATAAATAGAAAATATAGGAAAAATTGTGTATCTGCAGGTGGGAATGTTACACCCTTGTCATTTCTAGAAACGTTTTGGTGTGTTTAACTATTGGCCATTTCCAATTGCTGTCTTTTAGCACTTCATTTGCGCCTTTTTTCATTGAGAAAAAGATTGGAAGACGGATACTTATCGCCATGGTCGGCATTTAATAATTGCAGGTACAACATACTCACACGTAGGTATGTATATGAGTAGTTGTATATGTATGTGTGACTATCTAGAAGCGAATACTCATATGCTCAGTGGGAGTGGATTGGATATGCCAGGTTTTATCTTACCTTCCAAGTGAAAGTGAAATATTAGTTGTTATTTGTCAGTTTTGAGTGCGCCTTTGGCTAAAAGATAAAACATTTTTTGTTTTGTTTATGGATATTTCCGGAGAGGTAAGCCAAACACAGTGCTTGTTTTGCCTGTTGCGTAAGTACATATTACTATATTTTCTCCGTTCACTGGTGTTCATGGGTTGAAAATTCATTCATATGCGCATTTGCAATGCATATCGAAGCTGCCTGTATATATGGAAGTGAAATTAAAATTTGAAAATTTAAGTTTGTCATAAAGGTGTTAGGCAAAGAAATTTAAATCGGTCGTGAGCTCAAAATTAATGAAACGAAATTATGTTAAAATATTATTGTGTAAGGGAAAAATGGTGGCAATTTAAAGTTCATAATTTCTATTCTATATAAATGAAAGTAACGGGTGATCAATTAAGAGGAGTTTTTTTCATTTGCGTTTTTTTTACAGATCGCGCGCGAGTTGTGGCAAACTGTCATCGTGGATTTGTTGAACAGCGTTTGGCATTTCATCATGGAAAGACTCACACCGCAACAACGTCTACAAAAAATTTGTATTTTTCTCTTGTGAGATCAAACCTCGAATATTGCAGCATCATTTGGGATCCATTCTATATGGGTTCATCTTTAAGAATTGAGAAGGTTCAAAAACGTTTCACTCGATTTGCTATTCATTCTCTTCGTTGGCCTTGCAGTTTGCCTGCATATAAAAGTAGATGTCTTTTGTTAGCATTGCCAACTTTAGAAATGCGGAGAAAAACTTCATCGGTAATGTTTATAAGAGACATAGTTACGAATCATATCAAATGTCACTTCTTGCTGGAGCTAATACTCTTTAATTGTCCCACTCGTAACCTAAGACTCAGCAATATGTTCCATTTACCTTATCACAAGACCAATTTTAGTCGAAATGAACCGCTCACTCGTTGTATAAGACAGTCTAACCAATTATGCAAACATTTGGATATATTCTCTAACTCACGAGAGACTTTCAAATCAAGACTTAATCTGAAGATACACTTTTTGAATTGTACCTAATGTATCTCACAGTATTGTTTACCATAAATTATATTTAAGCTTTAATATTAGTAATCTATTTAAGTTATACTTTAATTGATGAATAAATAAATAAATAAATAAATAAATTGTTCAACTGTATTATGAAAATCAGCGTTCTGTGACAAATGTTTTTCGTGCGCTTAGACCGCATTATGGTCAACATAATCGGCCTGCCTTAAACACTATTCGACATACCATCAACAAATTTGAATCCGAATATTCATTGGTGGATAATTCTCGACCGAATAGACCACGTCCAGCAAGAAGCATTGAGAATATAGCGGCAGTAGCAGAGAGTGTACGTGAAAACCGCGATGAATCGATTCGGCACCGTTCTCAGCAACTTGGACTGTCGTATGGAACAACTTGGTCAATTTTACGGAAGGATCTTCATTTAAAAGCATACAAAATACAGCTCGTACAAGAACTAAAGCCAAATGACCTTCCTGCACGTCACCGTTTTGCTGATTGGGCTCTTGAAAAGATTGAAGAAGATCCGCTGTTTTCGAGCAAAATTTTGTTCAGCGATGAGGCGCATTTCTGGCTCAATGGTTACGTCAATAAGCAAAATTGCCGTATTTGGGATGAAGAGCAACCAGAACAGGTTCAAGAGCTACCTTTACACCCAGAGAAAACAACGGTCTGGTGTGGTTTATGGGCTGGTGGAATCATCGGTCCATATTTTTTCAAAAATGATGATGGCCGCAACGTAACTGTGAATGGTGCTCGCTACCGTACCATGATATCGGACTTTTTGCTACCTGAAATTGAATCTAATGATCTCTACGACATTTGGTTTCAACAAGACGGAGCCACTTGCCATACAGCTCGTGAAACAATGACTTTATTGAGAAGTCATTTCGGAGAGCAGCTGATTTCACGTTTAGGACCTGTGAGTTGGCCACCAAGATCTTGTGATATCACACCTTTGAACTTTTTTCTTTGGGGATTCGTGAAGTCCAAGGTCTATGCTGATAAACCAGCTACGATTGAAGCTCTGGAAGCCAACATTACGCGTGTTATTCACGACATACCAGTCGAAATGCTCGAACGAGTGATTGAAAATTGGACCTTCAGAATGGACCACCTTAAGCGTAGTTGCGGCCAACATTTGAATGAAGTCATATTCAAAAAGTAAATGTCAAAGAATATCCTTTCAAATGATAAATAAAGGTTTTGAACATAATTTACATTTTTGTTTTTTTTAACTATTGAAAAAAGCACCTCATGATTGATCACCCGTTATATACTCATACACTCCTCTCTTTCTCTCTCTCTGTCTTAGCTTCTGCGGTGGACCATAGCTTCATCAACAATCCTCCTCCAATTCAGTCTCTCTCTCTCTTGCCTGATACTCTCTTACTCATACACCAGCTTGATCAAAAAGTTCGCATAGCAACCGTGAGGTGACGCTCTACGTCAACTGATTTGAGTGCTCTTTTTCTTTTGTTAGGTTGCCACGTCTGTGATTAGCGCTCCTACCAAAATTTTATCGCAATTGCTTGAAATTTCTATTGACAACGAGTTCGAATTAAATTTTTCGTTAAAAGCGTATTCAATCAAATGAAATATTGGGAAACTTCAAGACATTATGGTTAATGATTTGGGTTTGCTTAACATGGCTGTAAAGTTGGTCCCAAAGCATCTGAATTTCATGCAAAAAATACATGATTTCCAAGGCTGAATCCGACCCAACATCCCTCAAACTTATCATTACAGGAGACATAACGTGGGTTTATGAGTACAACATGCAATCCAGACATCAAGCGAGTGAGTGGAGAGCTCCGAAAGAACCAATACCTAAAAGCACGCCGTTTTCAGTCAAAAAAAAACGGTGCTCCCGGCTTTTGTGGATTACAATGGTACTGTCAGACAGTTGGTTAATGTTGGTTAATGGTTGTAAAGGGTTAAGGTGTGGCCCTTTAGCACTGCGACCATATTGATCTATTGTGCACCCTATGCTGTCTATTGACTGTTAAGTATGCTTAGGAATTGTACCAGCTCCTTCTGAGGGAGTGATTGAAGGTCTTCATCTGTATGCATGAACTTGTTTAAAAACCTTTTCCTTCTATGCGTCAACCCCGGACATTCGATAATGAGATGTTCTATAGACTCCTCATCTTCGCAGCAGAATCTGCAGGTGCTGGTGTTAGTTATGCCTAATTTATGTAAGAGTTTGTTGCAGGTAAAGTGACCCGTGAGGGGGCCTGTGAGAGTGCGAATGCTCTTTTTGTTTAACGTGAGGGCTATGTTAGCTCTTTTAGCGTTGAAACTTAGGAACTTTTTGGAGTGTCTAAGACCCTCTACATTGTTCCAATGCTGATTTAATAGAGTTTTGGCCCAGTATTTTACTTTTACTGTCAGACAGTTAATAAAGGCTCTTATTTGTAAATTTTACCATGAAAAT
Source organism: Anastrepha obliqua (assembly GCF_027943255.1). NCBI lineage: Eukaryota > Metazoa > Arthropoda > Insecta > Diptera > Tephritidae > Anastrepha > Anastrepha obliqua. The sequence goes on from NC_072892.1 coordinate 18,456,965, forward strand.
TGTAACCTATTGTGTCTAGTACTAATAATTATAATTTTTATCCTTGCTGTGTTATGATCGAATCATTAAATAAATAAACAAAATGTGGGCGTTATTAGAGGTTTACGTGAAGCAATTCGCCAAAAAAGAAAGAATTTGCGAGAAAACAACTCGTGGATTTTACACCCTTAAAACGCACAGTCGCACAGTTCTAAGATTATTCATGAATTTTTGACCAAAAGCGAATACCATCCAACAGATATCAAATACATCTGATATTTGTTTTTTGCGTTATGTATTTTTAAATCCGCTTTGCTGTCTTCAAATTCATAGTCGAAATCTTCTAGACGATCTGCTGGATCCCAGCGTATACCTCTCTCCATTTTGAGTGCCGATGTCTGTACCGCATGAAGAACGATGTTAAGTGGTAAGGGGCATATCTGGCGTATGTCTTTTTCAACTGGGATTCTTTAGCTGACCATCTGGCCTGGGATGACTTTGCAACTAGCCTTCATCAACCTTATTATGATAGGTTTGATGGCACGCCGCTGCATCTCATCGCTTTCCGCATTAAGCTGCGTTCTATGGGATCAAATGATTTTGCAAAATCAATAAATATAAGGTAGAGTGGGTATCGAGACTCATTTGATTGTTCAACGAATATGAGAGATCGTCACTAACAAACAAACTAACAAAAACTTTTTTCCTTGTTCATTCCTCTCGGGAGCATAGAGCCTCGACAAGACTCAGTCTTACGTTACTTTCTTTAATCTATTTTGATTTCTGACAGGGTAGGTGATTAGCCTGCCGCTACAAAAAACATAACCACATCTACATAAATTCCTTTAGGCCGTTACAAAAATCCGTTTTGCAAAGAAATTTATAATATCTTAGTAAAAATAAGCGCTGGAAGTGCTAATCAATTTTCCTGCCCTAAATCTGGTAGGGAAACACGTGGCCGCCGCCTTGGCGCTCAGACTCAAAAGTATGGCGCTATGGAAAGACTGGTGGTTTGGCCACGCTTCCATTTTGCACTCTCTGAATAGTCACAAACAAGAAATAGACTACTTTACTCTTAGACTCACCTTCGAAAAGCTCTTCAAGACGAGCATACCGTCAAGAAAGGAGTGGAAGACACCAAGGCCATGGAGAAGGGGAGAATTAAATTTTTATACAGACGGTTCCAAGCTAGACGATAAGGTTGGTTATGGAGTTTTCTCGAAGGCATTGTACTGGAACTATCCGTTCGACTACCAGACTACTGCAGCGTCTATCTATAAAAGAAGGGGTTCTAGCTATAAAAGAAGTGGCTACATATCTAAACACGCATGCCGTAACAAAAACTACTATAAATATCTTCTCGGATAGCCAAGCGGCCATCAAATCAATGAATGCGGTTATACTCAGATCGAAGGTTGCACAGAAATACCGGGCAGCCCTAAATGATATTAGTGCCATATTCAAGGTCAGACTCATTTGGGTTCCGCGGCACAGAAATATTGCGGGAAACTGTAAAGCTTATGACCTAGCCAAAAAAGGTACTGCTCTTCAACTGCTCAGTGATAAAAGTACAATTGGCCATGGCTACAAGTAAACTAATAGAGAGAAGAAGAAGTAATAGGAGAACCAAGTAGCAGAAAGAATAACACCGGACAATGTTGTTCCACATATGCTACACTCTAAAGAAGTATGGGATGGTATCAAAAATTTGTCAGCGTTCGTACTCAATGATTTGAGACAAATGGAGAGAAGGGGAAAAAGCGAAAGCATAGCAATAGCTGAAATTCCATAGTAGTAGATGTAGTACCTTTTCCTGTAGTAGTAGATGTAGTAACTTTTCCTGTAGTAGTAGATGTAGTAACTTACGGTTGCACTGTAGGACCACTTGCTAGATAAATTTATTTGGATGCAGGTAAACTGACGATACCAGACATAGAAACTTACGTTTCTGTGGTATGGACAGAGACATGGTGGGTGGGGGAGTACTGTTATGACAGGGGTGGCTCTCTCATCAGATGACCTAAACAGTGGGTGGTAACAAGCAGATGCTACTTTCGACGGATTGCATCAGGACAATAACGGACATTGAGCTTAGTGCTCAAACCGCCTCCCGACGAATACTTAACGGTTATACCGGGGGGATCGGTACTTTGACGGTAGGAGGTTTAGTTCGGGTTAAAGTCCTACACTGACGGGGTTAGGCTTTCGATGCTTCCTCCTTGTAAAAACAAAAAAAAAAAAAAAAAAAAAAAAAAAAAAAAAGTTAACTAATAATAAAAAACAACATAATCCAAGAGGCCAATAGGTCATGGAGAGATGAAGGTACATGTGTAACAGCTAGGCTACTCTGGCCGCAAATAAACAAGAAAAGAACAAAGGAATTGCTTAGTCTCTCAAGAGATAAGATCTCGAAGGTCGTGGATTGTTTAACCGATCATTGGCTATTTGGCAGGCATTCCTCAAGACTAGGAGTTTTCTCCCATGAATATTGCAGGCAGAAGTTGTAGAGATGAGGAAGAGGAAGAAACAGTTGAGCACTTCCCTTGCAATTGTCCAGCCCTAGCTAAAATCAGAGCAGGTTGTCTAGGTAAATACTTTTTTAATTCTCTTACAGAGCTGTTTGGCGTTTTGTTGGGATCAATTCTACGCTTATAAGAGCCACAAAATGGTTCCACGAAAAAGGTAAATGGGGTTCCCGTGCAGCACAGTGGTATCACAACGGACCTGTAAGGTCTAAGTGAGTTGGTCGTGCAGATCGTCTACCACCATAACCTAACCTAACCTAGTAAAATAGGGTTGACATTTGTTTAAATTTTCTTTCTGCTACAATATTAAATTTCTCCAGTATTTAGGCGGGAAAACTGAGCGTGCAAATGTTTAATACTTTGAATTTTGTTGTCAACTCTTTTATACTTACAAAGCTGTGTCGCTATGCTCTCACTGACTGCGATGGCAACAGTAATTCTGTGCAAGTTAAATTTCCAACAGATTGACTCTCAGTAAGCGGCTTAAAAAAAAATCAGTTGCTCTATCGTGGGAAGTGAAAAGAGCAACCAATCGGCAACTGAGAATCATGAAATTTTGCCGGCGGCACGTACCAAACACATATACGTGGATATATTTGTATTCATTTTATTTATGTCTAAATATTTATGGCGGTTGTTTCCATGTTAATGGCAGAGTTGATACTTTGGCACAGACAAGAAACGAAAAAGCAAGCAATGCGTCACTTGCTAATAATAGACTTTTGGTGTATTTTACAAATATTGATTTTCAAAAATAAACGAAAATTCTTAAAGCGCCAGTTATTAGCATGCAAATGGTACTGCCTTTATAAATATTGCTTAATGCCTGTGAAGCAAAATTATATGCAAACAACGTTTTTTAAATGTATGTAATTGAAGGGATCTTCGTGCATACATACACACATACATGCATACGTATGTAACGCATGAGTGTTGGTGCTTGTAACATTTAGCTTAGAGGCATTAATGCGTGGTCCAGCTTGGAGAAAACGATAAGCCAGCAGAGTTGTGGATAGAAAAATCTCTATGGGTTGATAGAATGCCCAAAGTGGCAGTACTGCCCAAAAGGTTGGCTGTACCTTTCGAATTCAAAGCCCAAAAGGGATTAGCATAATCGCAAATCAAATAACATTAAATTGTGATTGACTGCACGTTACGCCAGTAATGGCGGTGCTCACACTTTGTGCCATTTACATATATTTACTTTGCTGGTGTTGCAGGTTTTGCAAACATTAACACTAAGGAGAGAACAAACGAAAACCGAAACTTTAGCAAACATTAAGGAAAATCTACGCAATTGATTTTATACCATTTTATGCTAACTGTAAGTAAACTGAGGTAGCGTTTCGCGATCAAAGCCGCTCGATAGTTAAATTATAATTTAATGAAGAACCACTTTGCATCTTAAATGCTACATTGGATGAGCTGAGCAGCTCGCTATTAAAAAGTTGCAAATACCAGGTTTTGCAATTTTCTGTTTTTTGTGCATGAAAGTTACTGGCAACAAGTTGACATAACATTTCCTGAAATTATACAGCAATTTATGCTTCGGATAATTGCATAAAATTGCGCTAGTTGCTGTTTTAAAATGAAATACCCTCACTTTTAATATTAAACTTGCTCGTCACTGTTAAATTTGATTGCTCAAAGAAAAGCTGAAAGCTGGCTATTAGCTAGTTGCAGCACAACCCCAATCTGGGTACAGTTGTACGCCTACACAGCACCCGTACATAGTTATTTGTGCTAGTCTTTCAAGGCAATTTCAGCAATTTTAGCAAAATTTACGCTCTCTCATGTTGTCCTGTCTTTCTGCGCGCTTTTATTCAATGCAGCCTCTTTCTTGCTGTAGTCGAGCGCATGCCAATTGTTGCTCGCTAATGAAATGCATATCTTCAGGTTCCAAAGGGACAATGCTGACGCAACTCAGTTGGCGCACTTCCGGCTGCCGATCAAAGTGTGCGCATACAAAAGTCAACATGCAAGCGTTAAATTATAGCGACACGCATACATACAAACATTTTCAACTAATTGCGCAAACAATGTAGTCATAATAATTGTATGTGAGTGCTGTATATTTTCCTTCATTTTCACTATATATTTGAAATTTAGTTTAAGTTGTATAAGTGTGTGCGTACACCAATATTTGCTTGAACACTTTAGTGCCATATTTTGCACTTGACAATAATGCATTCTGCAAATCAACTAACAGTTGGCTGCAGATGCTGAATTTTGTGTATAAAGAAAGAAGAAAGCAATAAATTTTGCTCTTACCACCCGCTGTGCCGCAAATATGCATACATACGTATATATGTATGTACCTATTTAGTTAAATTAATTCTATTTGAAGGCCAAAGTACGAGTTGCTTCCAAGTAAAGTGTGGAGACTACGCTGGTTTTCGTTTACAAAATGTTGCTGAAACAAGCGCATATTATTTTCCATAGATTTTTGCGTTATTTCTATTTATTATTTATTTTTTTTTTTGGTTACTTTATATAAAAAAGTAATCATTCCGATTAATTGACGAAATAATTTACTTTTATGGCTTTCCGCGGCTAGCCCAGCGGTAGACAATCCTGCCAGCCAAGCTCTGCCGCACATTTCCGATTGCTTTGATCTCTATTTGAGCAACATCGCGAACCAAATTTTAACTATATTTATTCATTCTTTCATCAATTAAGGTACAACTCAAATATATTACTAATACTAAAGCTTAAATGTAATAAGGGGTTTTCCAATAACAGGTGTTATTTTGAATAGCCCGCTATTTCGGTAGATGCCACTTTTGAAGCTGTAATTTTTTAATATTTGACAAGTAGAAACTACGCCATTAATAAAAATGGAATTATACACGCGTAAACAATCCATTGAAATTATTAAAATTCACTATAAAAATGGTGAAAATTGGGCAGAGTCGGTTCGTAAAACTCGAATATTTTTGGGTCACCGTGAAGCACCTTGTCGGTCCGCAATACAGAAATTGGCGAAAAAATTCGAGCTGTTGGGACAAGTTAGTGATGTGAAGAATAAAACCCGTGCACGTTGCTCAAGAACAGCCGAAAATATGGCTGTTGTAGCCGAAAGTGTTGAAGAAAACCCAGGTTTGTCCATTCCTCGTCGTTCTTTGGAATTAGGCATTCCACAAATGTCATTACACCATATTTTGCATAAAGATTTAGGTCTCAAGGCTTATAAAGTCCAGTTAACACAAGAACTCAAGCCGGCCGATCATCAACTACGTCGTGTCTTTGCTGTTTGGGTCGTTGAAATGTTCATGCATTGATCCGGAATTCTATCGAAAAATCATCTTGAGTGATGAAGCCCATTTCCACCTCGGTGGCTTCGTCAACAAGCAAAATTGTCCGATCTGGAGCTTAGAAAATCCAAGAGTTATTGTTGAAAAGACTCTCTATTCTCAACGTGTGACTGTTTGGTGGGGTTTATGGTCCGGCGGAGTCATTGGACTTTATTTTTTCGAAAATGAAGCTGGAGGAACAGGTACGGTGAATGGATTGCATTATCGAGAGATGGTTATCGATTTTTTATGACCGGAATTGGATGGTATTGATCTGAACAACGTTTATTTTCAACGAGACGGCGCTATGTGCCACACCAGCAACGAAACCATTGATCTTTTATCAAAATAACACCTCTTATTGGAAAACCATTAGCTAGTAGAAAATTGCATGGACGTGCAAAAAAAGACGTCTTCTTATGTTTTATTGATTACGAAAAGGCATTGGATAATGTGCAGCATGAAAAGCTCTGCAACATTTTGAGGGCATTACATCTTAAAGACATACAAGTGATACAAAACTTATGTATATTGGAATCAAACTGCACACATTGTTATTGACGGTGAAAAAACGAATGATGTACCCATTTCGAAAGGAGTACGGCAAGGATGTATTCTTTCTCCACTTCTATTTAACATCTATTCAGAAGCAATTTTGCAAGAAGCCTTAGAAAACACTGAGGACGGTATTAAAGTTAATGGCGTATATACCTATAAACAACATAAGATACGCTGATGACACAACTTTAATATCGGACAGCGTGGAAGGACTCCAACGATTGGTCGATAGTGTGACAAGACAAAGCCAAATATATGGTTTGAAAATCAATGTCAATAAGACAAAATTTATGTCAATCAGTCGTAAGAATGTCTACAACAATCTCACACTGACAAGTAATAACATGCCGATTGAACGGGTTAATAAATTTAAGTACCTTGGCCGATATATTTATGATACATGCGATGATTCAATGGAAATTAAATGCCGCATAGAAATGGCTAGAGCTGCTTTTTATAAATGCAGCAGCGTTCTAAAAAACCATATTTTTAATTTAAACTTTAAAAATCGTTTTGTTAGATGTTATGTTCTGTCAGTTTTGTTGTATAGCATGGAAACTTGGACGATGAAAGTTTCTGATATGAATCGCATAGAAGCATTCGATAGAAGAATACTTGAAATTCCGTGGACCGACCGTGTCTCAAACTCTGAAGTGCTTCGAAGAGTAAATAGCGAAAGAGAGCTTCTACGGTGCGTTAAACGCAGAAAAACAGCCTACCTGGCTCATATATGCCGAAATCATAAGTATTATCTTCTGCAACTTATACTGCAAGGAAAAATTGAAGGAAGACAAGGCATCGTAAGAAAAAAATTATCCTGGTTGCGAAATATGTATACGTCAATGGATCGGAGTCCAAAATATCGGTAATCTTTTGGAATTAGCCCGAAACAGATACGCTTTTTCAAATATTGTAAACAATTTATAAAAATGTTTTTATTTTTGTGAGCATATTTGCTAAGATTTATTGTATTCATTTAATTTTGTATGCATAGAATTTTATAGTTATATTATATTTTATACATGATCGCTTACATTCGGTAACGTGCAAGCGGTTCATTTCGACTAAAATTGATGTTGAGATAAGGTAAATGGAGCTCATTGCAGAGTCTAAGGTTACGAGCGGGACAATTAAAAAGCATTAGCTCGAGCAAGAAGTGGCATTTGATATGGTTCGTAACTATGTCCCTTATAAACATTACCAATGAAATTTTTCTCCGCATTTCTAAAGTTGGCAATGCTAACAAAAGACATCTACTTTTGTATACAGGCAAACTGCAAGGCCAACGAAGAGAATGAATATTAAATCTAGTGAAACATTTCTGAACCTTTTCAATTTTTAAAGATGAACCCATATAGAATGGTCCCAAATAATGCTGCAATATTCGAGGCTTGATCTCACAGGAGAAAAATACAAATTCCTCAGCGTAGAAATATCCTGGAACTCCTGTATGAACTCCTGAATTATTTCCGAATAATAATTAAAATTGATATTTACGGCTATCAACAAAAAATTTCGAATGGTTTTAAATCGCATCTATGCTGGCGTGGCTAACTGACATCATACTAAAAGTGCTTTTTATCAAAATTTCATTAATTTCGCTTTTATATAATATTTTCTCTCTTTGTTCGTTTTATGCTATTAAACAGTTAATTTGACAATTCACAGCAACTTTCCACTCAGTCTCAAGGCGAGTCTATTAAAGCTGCTAGCAGTAGGCGAGCTGATTTGTTTTATTTTCTTTTCCCTTTTCCTTCCTCTGTGTCCGTTCGAATGTCAGCACAAAATTGAATTACGAAACGAATGATTACTTACATTCAAATTTGTAATTTGAAAATTAAAATTTTGTAACGAATTTAAATACAGAAGTTATTATGAACATTTAAAAAAAATTTCAACACGTTAAATAAATTGATTCTTATTTTTTCTATTTTGGCTCTTCACAAATTAATCACTTCTTTGTTTTCTACTTTGACGCGGCATTCTCATATACGTTCATTAAAGTTCTCTGCAGTATGTTGTTGTTGGTGTAGTGCCACTACCTTTGAGTTTTGTCTTGCTCAGCCTACATGACTCTTCATTATTAATATATTATATACACACATACATATAAATATATACTTTGCATATGAGCAGCGTTTTTTTGCCTGAGTTTTACCGGATTTCTACATCATTCCATGTTTTTTCATAAACCAATGACGAATTGTCGGAAAATTCGAAAAATTACGATTTATGAGAATATTGAAATTATGAAAAATTAGTGGGATTCAAATTTTGCATATTCCTACCTCTAAATGTTAAAAGCATTAACTTGTTTGGCATTGAAAGGCTATTTTGCTGAACTCGCCCACAATCAATTTTTCAATGTAATGTCGGAAAAAGTTTATAGTAAATATTTCTGTGGTTCACTATTGACTGCAAATTAGTTTGCGCATTCATTTTCGAAGAAAAATGTGCCAACAATACCGCCGCGCCAAAAACTCCACCACCCCAGTAAATTGCTCAAAATTTATTGGCTTCTAAGACTTTGGCTTCATTACCTCTGCTCCAGAGCTGTAAATTTTTTGTTGTTAAACTGTTATGCATACTCTCACCAGGCGAATGTGTGGCATTTTCTGCGCTCTATAAAAAAGCGAGAATGAGTCTTTTTTTCGCGGATTTTTGCTTATATGTGTATATAAGTTCGGCCAAATTGTTAGGCGAAAATTTTAATTGTTACAAAAAATGCAAGTAAGCTGTACATATATGTATCTATTAGAATATATATATATATATATATATACATATATTTTAGTAGATCAAATATATAATTTGTGGAGATGTTGAATAGTTTTGCTCTATTCTCATATGAAATATCAAACATTTTCACAAGCTGTATAGCATTTCGTATGGTCGACTTATAATGAGGTGGCATTTTTTCCGAGAAAAGAACCCACACACAACAACTATTAAAACTCCAAACATAGAAATTTTGCTTCCGATATGAAAATTTGTCTCATGCGATAAAAAAGCAATGATGGCGAGCTGCTAAAAATGCCCATAGAGAGATGTGAAATCACAGCGCACGGTAAATTGCCTTCAAATTCTGAGTTAGTGTCGACTAATCCGTGAATAAGTGGAAGACTTTATGCAGAACTCTCCTCAGAGTCTTAAGCGGCTAATATATTTGCGTTAACAAATCAAATTTGAAAGTAGGTTGTTAATGATTCGAAACGTTGATCAAGCACAAAGCGATTCATTTTGTACCGCAGCGCCACTTTTTTAAGCGCAAGAGAGCAGTTGGTGTTGCCGTTAAACAACATGCCATTCAAAAAGTAACAGGCAGATGGTCTGCTCATTGGTGTGACTCGCTTCAAAATTTAAGGCATTCAATATTCGATGTTGTTAGGTTAGGTAAAAGTTGCCGTGAGCTCAATGCTTTATTGTTGTAATTTGAGAATTTAGAAAATGAGGGTATGTTTGCATACTCATTTAAATATCTAAATTCGAGAACAAAGTAAACATACGATTTGTATACAAAAACAATCACGAAACTTGAATTTTGCATGCTATCTACGTTTCCGTTAGTTTGCCAAACAATGCGAGTTAAAAGTTGTTGTGAGCAATGCATTGAGAAAAGAGAGCTAGCTACCTTCTCTCTGCTGCTATAATTACGATTGCATTTATACGTACTCGTATAAGTTAACACGAGCGACCGCTAAGCAAAAAAAAAACAGTTGGCAGCGGAAACGTCGATGCCAACAATGTTGCGAGCTATGCCTCGCGACGAAATACGATTCCTTGCAATAAAGTGCAAGACCAGCGTCTTTAGAGCTTATGACTAGCTTACGTTTAAGAATTAAGGTTATTATTAAGTCAGTTAAATTTGGGGAACAAGAGGCCGACGATTATCACCTCGCTAAGTACTAATTCTCTCATTTAAGCGCCACACCGCGTGTCATAAAAACGCTGTGATAAACGCTTATAATTAATTTATAAGTGTTGCTGCAAATACGAGTATTATATGTAATTGTATAATTTTTAAGAGATACTGAGAGTTAATTTGACAATTCATACCAACTTTTTACTGAGTCTGCATGACTCTTCATATTTTACAAAAATTTGCATACGCGAAGGTTGGCCCCGTTCCTATGGCGGATTCGGTTTCACTTTATCAAAAAAGTAGAACATTATATTTTTAGCAGCCAAGCTCAACGTTTTTTTTTCTTCGGGGATACGTCCAAAAGATCACTGTTTTTAGAGGAATGATTACTTAGAAGCTCGTGATTGTGCTCTGACTTTTAAGCTCATGCAATTTGTTGCCGCTGATTACCTTTTGCTTCACGATTTGAAATTGTTGGTGCACATGGATCAACTGAATTCCATTGGAGCATTGCAAAGTAAAAACGGTTCTACCTTTTGCGATATACGACCGAAGGTTGGAAATCGAAGACACTCAGACAATTGTGGGGATTTCATGAAACTATGTATAAGTATGCATTAAAATATGTCTATGTATGTACGTATATATATAATAGGTGTTTACATATGACTTCAAGGAAATGAAATTGCCGATGAATTGGCGAACTGCATAGCAGCGGTAACCTCACATGAACCAGAGCCAATGAACGGAATCAGTTCTACAGGAATCATGAATTGCATCAGCGATTATGTATACAATTTTCAAAAAGAGCGATGCTCCAGTCTGGAGTGCTGCAGAACTGCAAAGTGTTGTGTGACAAACCCGAACTGAAAACTGTCGAATTTTTTTTTAAACTTCGTAGAGAAGATATTCGGTTGATGGTTGGTTTTGTTACGGGACACAAGCCATGGCATCAGCATATGACCACCATTGGAATCATTGAGGACCCGATTTGTCTGTCTTGTTTAGAGCAGGCGGATAACACTGAATATTTTCTCTGTGAGGGTCATGTCTTTGCTAAAGCACAGCTACGGATTTTGGGTTCCGATGTCATGAGAATGCGTAATATTCGTTCTCTCAAACTGGACGAAATTTTTAGATTTGGCAAGGAATCTGGAATATTTTCACAGGACTAGATGTATATGTCTTTGTTCTATTCTAAAGGGTTTTCCAATCACAGGTGTTACAGGTGAATGGATTGCGCTATCGAGTGATGATTAACGATTTTTTATGGCCGGAATTGGATGGCATTGATCTGGACAACGTTTATTTTCAACAAGACGGCGCTACGTGCCACACAAGCAACGAAACCATTGATCTTCTACGGGAAAATTTTCCGAACCGTGTTATCTCTCGAAAAGGTGATAACAATTGGCCACCGAGATCTTGTGATTTAACACCTTGTGACTTTTTTGTTTGGGGCCACGTGAAAGAGAAGGTCTACGCCAACAGCAAAGAGTCGATTCAAGACCTCAAAGCTGGAATTCGTGAGGCTATCGCGGACATAGGGCAGCCATTTTGCAGTTCGGTTATGGAAAAATTTCATGAAAAGAATATTGTCCTGTAAGCGTGGTCGTGGTGCTCATTTGCCTGATGTTTTTTTTTCACTATTAACGGCATACCTTCCTCTTTATAATAAAATAAACATCCGATAATTTATATTATTATAAAAAATAGCAGTTTTCTTTGAATTTCAAAATAACACCTCTTATTGGAAAACCCTTTATATGTTTCTTTCTATTACTTCTCTCTTTTCCTCCTTAACTATTTATACCCCTTTAGCCTTCAGAGCATGAATATAATGGCCTTTTTAGCCTGAGTGTTTAAGAAGCACCAATTTCTCGGAGCTTCTTAGCTTGCCTTTTTCAAATAATAATATTAAAAATATACGCCAATTTGCTTAAATTGTGCATAGGTGATGATGTCAAAGATAGAAATATATTCTTTTTTAATAATGGAAAATGAGAGCGGCACTGCCCATCTTTAAGGGGGGAGCCTGGTTTAAAAGGTCAAAAAAATTATTTTTTTTTTTTTCGTTTTAAGCGATTCCTAATATATTTCAGAATATTCACACAAAGTTACAGATCCTAATTCTCAATATTTCCGTAGATACAAAGCCAAAGGTAGGCGAGCGTTAGGTAGTTACGCTGTGACCGGACCGCTATAGTACAAACTTTATCTTCTTTTCTCGACTTTTCATTTTTATGATTTCTTTGAATTGGCGTACATGAATGAAAAAAAACTAATGAACTTTTTGAAATGAATCATAGCTTGTTCCCTTCAGTATTAAATTCTCTTCTATTTGAACTAACAAAATAGATAAAAAAAAATTTTTTTCAAGATTTTTATATCAAGTTGAAGTGAATTTCTTTATATAGAAAGGCATTTTTTTTTTAAAACCTCCAAAAAGCTGAAATTTTGGAATTTCTCTCAGTTTTCTTAGTTCATCTAGAATAAAAAATCATGATAACTAGAAATCCATTTGAATTTTTTGCTTTAGATACTAATTACGAGCAGTTGAAAACTCCAGCGTTGCAGCGCTCTACTAATTTCTATGTTAAACATTTTTTTCAACTTATTTTAACCAGTACAAAATTTTTTTATACTTTCTAAATGTTCATTAAAAGATAGAAAAACTTTACAGTGCTAAAATAATTTTTTCCTTAAAAAAAAAAATCGCAAAGAGATGCAATTTTTAGACCTCATAAACCAGGCTCCCCCTTAAGTAAACGTGTGTGCTTCTAAAAGAACTTCATCATTACTTCATCCAACTGTGTTGAACTTATTTCATTCTGGATAGAAGGCCATCATATCGCATGTACATGAAATTGGACAGCAACCATTCCCGTCTTCCATATATGTATGTAGAAATATTCACTTCCATTTGTCCGTTTATAACCCAATACCGGTATTTTCCTGCAAATTCCCGAGTGCATTTCTATCATCAACCACGCGGAGGTGGCATATAGCTTTAGGGGGTACAAGGAGCACATCGCCAATTGTGAAACCAGCTTGGCCTGCACATATTTAAAGCATAAATACGACAGTCTATTCTTCTTCTTCTTAATTGGAGCTAAAACCGCTTACGCGATTTTGGCCAAGTTTAACAAAGCGCGCCAGTCGTTTCTTTCTCGTGCTAACCGGCGCCAGTTGGGCACCCCAAGTGAAGCCAAGTCCTTCTCCACCTGATCTTTCCAACGCAGAGGAGGCCGCCCTCTTCCTCTGCTACCACCAACTGGTACCGCATCGAATACTTTCAAAGCCGGAGCGTTTGTATCCGTTCGGACGACATGACCCAGCCAACGTAGCCGCTGGATCTTTATTCGCTGCGCTATGTCTATGCGTGCAGTCTATTACAAGCAATAAAATTCTTCTAAATTACAATTTAGCTTTCCTAGTACCTGCAAATACAATGCCCGCCTATGGTAGAAGTGTGTCCATTGGTTTTGTTTTAGCTGAATGCAATTGTTTGAAATTGAATATCGCAATCAACTATAAAGTTTTCCTTGAGCTTTGTGTGGCTGTATATAGTAAAACAGCCTTTTGCTTGTTACCTCACAATTCTGCATAGAAATATCGCACAGCACAGCGTGATTTGAAATTTGTATGACCTGAAGGCTTTTTTAGCCTGTCTTTAAAAAAATAAAAACTAATTTGTTCAACACTTTCTTTTTTAAATGCATTTTTACAGGAATTTTTTATTTATCAAAAGTTCTATTTTGGCGCAACTTTAATTTTTGACAGTAATTTAGATATTCGATGGTGTCAAATGAATATCGACTGGCATTTTTTTGCTACTAAAAAATATTTATTCAGGCACAAATTGTCACAATTTCTATTCTCTGAAATTTGATAGCGTTGAATGGGAGTTTTTATGATTTTTTTTGTTCCCTAATATACTTGTTTTGTAACTTGTGAATAAACAAAAAGAAAAGAAATAATAATAATAAAAATAATGCCAAATGAAAACTTCCACCAGTTTTCTGTGCTGTTTTCTTTTGCAGCTCAAAACTACAATGCGGAATCCGTCGGTGCTAGAAGGCTAATCAAATTATGAAAATTCGTATTAAATATCTCCATTTCACTTTACTATAAAAGCAAATAGCGGCTGCCGTAGCCGAATGGGTTGGTGTGTGACTACCATTCGGAAGTGGATAGACACGAATTTCCGTGCCTGGAACACCAAGCGCCAAATGAAAAAAGAGTATTTTCGAATAGCGGTCAGCCTTCCGCAGGCAATGAAATGTATTTCTGCCATGAAAAAACTCCTCATAAAAAAATATCTGCCGTTCGAACTCGGCTTAACTGTAGGGCTCTCTGTACTATACGCAAACCACCAAACTCCCAATAAGCGGTGCAAGCGCCAATTATACATACAAATATATACATATCCTATGATCAAAAAGTACCGGGAAGGTGATGTTGAATATGAGCACTGGGTTAAACGTTGGCTTATGTGTATCTTGCTTCAGACGGATCATATTTTGAAGGAGGTAAAATAAATTTGCCTGAAATTTAACTTGTTTTGTTTTATTTAAACATTCCCGGTACTCTCTATCATAGGGTATAAGTAAATTATGCAAAATTACATAAGAAATTAACCACTAAAAATAGAACCAAATTAAAAAAAATTAAACTGATTACTTTTAAGGGCGAAATTAACAGAAATGGTGCAGGTTTATTTTATCATTTTAAATTAATTAGGACCCGGATGAAGCCGAATTTCATACCCTGATTCCAAATATATGATAGCATTAGTTTTTGCGTGAGAGCTCGACTTTATGAGCATCTCTGTTGCATGCACCTGCCTGCTTCCACATTTGTTTTATATTTTATTAGTTAAATGTAGTTCATCGCTTTTGCTAAGATTTGCATATTTGTTATTTTAGATAGTTGAAGCTTTCACTCTTTAAACTGTTAGCAGTACAACTCATGTATAAAAAACTAGTTTTGGTAAATAATTTGATTTTATTTTCTTAATATGAAAACAAACAAAAATTATAAACAGGAGGCATCTCATATTCTGCTACTTGAATCGGTTCAGTAACAATGACATTTGAGGAGCGATAGGTTGTAAGCCCAGGGTCACAATCCACTCGATTGGGCTGACATCTTAGATTTAGCTGGAAGAAGCGGCATTTCCATATCAGCCGCTTGCTACAAGTCAGACACGTTTTGCAGCCGTCCATTATGGAACAGACGCAGCGGAAAGCTTTTGGGCTTAATGCTCATTTAAAGGCGGCAAAATTTCGCCTTATCGCTGTTTACAACGACTTGCAGTTTTTTATTTAGAGGAATATAGAGCCCCCTTCACACCTACACTACAGTAAGATACGGCAGCATCTGATACCCCAAAAAAAATTCGAACTTTTATAAATCGCCGTTTTAGAGCCATTCTGCGTATCTGGTGGCCTGCTAACTGCATATCGAATGACGAGCTCCTTGCGCGAAGTGGTCAAAGATAAAATTCGTAAACGAAAATGGAAACGGATTGGTCACATAACCAGTAAACCTTCTAACGACATCAGCAGAATGTCGTTGAACTGGAACGCACAAGGCGCTCGACGTAGAGGACAACCAAAAGGAACATGGAGGCAAGCCTATTTAATGAAACCACGACTGATGTTTTGCTCACGTGGCCGCAGATAAATTTAAAAGCTGCAATTCGATCCCAATGGAACTTATTTATTTTGACACTTTGCGCGTTCCCGGCCGACGCTCTAGCAAATAATAATAATTTCTTGGAATTGGCGAACAAATAGTAGTGGGAGGGAGCCAAGTCTGGCGGAAAGGGGGATGTGAAAAGATTTGGAAGCCTATTTCCATTAATTTTGTGACTACAACTGCTGAGGCGTTATCGTGAAGGAAAACGAGAAGGATAGTCACTCGACTTCCTCGATTCAAACGATTGCCAAACACAAAGAAATGTGCCGATCCGGCTGAAACATAGGGTGTGCTTTTCTACGATTATGTTTTTTCTGGATTGCTATTTTTGTGACCTAATTTCATGTTCACGACATTCGTATGCTCAAGTTAGATAACATAAAAAGAGCTAATTTTGGTTTCTTATTCCAAAAAATTGCTTTTTTTCAACTTACAATTCGACCAACTTTTATCAGATTTATATTTGAGCTAATTTTACTGCATCAGTTTTAGAGGTGCTGCCATTCACTCATAGCCAGCTCATCAGAGTTCACAGAGCTTTAGACTGAGCTTTAGACTTGCACTGTGTGCGATGGCGTTCTGTATACCTGGACGTCACTGAAGTGGGTGGAACTAACAGAAAAGCCCACTGACTATTATTTAAATACGCAAGAAGCAATCCAGCAATGAAGTTGTGACACTTTTCTCTGCGGTGAACAATTAATTTAAGACTTAGATTTGATGCTCCAAATAAAGGGTGGTTAAATTTCAAGGGCCATGTTAAATGTAAATCACACCTAAACGTGAAGTTTTTTTTCTGCATTTTATTTGAAATTTTTCAATTTCACAATCACAAATTCACAATCGAGCAACGCGTTAAAGTTATTCAGGCTTATTATGAAAACGGGCGTTCAAATCAAAATGCATATCACCTCAGTGGATTCGTCAATAAGCAGAATTGCCGCATTTGGGCGAATGATAATTCAAGAGTGATTGCTGAAAAACCAATGCACCCACAAAGAGTGACTGTTTGGTGCGGTTTATGGGCCGGTGGCATCATTGGGCCGTATTTTTTTCCAAAATGAGGCCGGTCAGGCAGTTACTGTGAATAGTGTTCGCTATCGTGAGAAGATAACGAACTTTTTATGGTCCGAATTGGAAGATATGGATATGGACGATATGTGGTTTCAACAGCACGGTGCCACTTTGGGCAGCTAACGAAACAATGGCTCTTTTGCGTGAAAAATTTGATGGCCGAATAATCTCGCGTCGCGGCGATGTCAATTGGCTGCCAAGATCATGTGATTTGGCACCGTTGGGCTTCTTTCTTTGGGGTTATTTGATAGAAAAGGTGTACGTCGATAAGCCAGTAATAATTCAAGAGCTAAAGGAGGAGATAATTCGGCACATTAACGGCATAGAACCTCAATTATGTCTCAGCGTCATCGAAAATTTGGACCATCGGATGGAGATGTGCCGCCGAGACCGCGGCGGCCATTTGGCCTATATTTTGCTTTGTACGTAATTGAGCCATACCAATTTTAGCATAATAAGGAGAAATGACAATAATTTCTTAAAATAAGTGGGTTTTATTTAAAATCAACACCGGGCCTTGAAACTTAACCACCCTTTATAACTGAAATTAGTTCTAAAATCCTAACAACACCACACTTTGATGAGTCCCCGGTCACTCTGGAGTGGAGACAAAATGAAAGAGTGGATGAGCGTACAAGGAACGGCTCTAAGCTTGACTTTCAGCGAGTGGTACCGAACATTTTTTTAAACGAACTGTATGTACATTGCGATTGAATTGAGCGCATTCGCGAAAACCAACAAGAAGGTGGTCTCTGGCTACTAACTGCAACGTCTCCAAAGCGTTCGGGGCAAAACTGAATCTTAAAAGCACAAAATGTCTGTTTGGATTCAACAGATCAGCTACCAGCATCCGCACAGTTGTTATAACGGGTCAGTGCACTATTGGCAGCCTAGCCCGTAGAATGGGTGTAACTGCCAATGACTTCTGCAGAAGTTGTAAAGATGCAGAAGAAATTGTGTCGCTACAACAGCTCCTCTGTGAATGTCCTGCAATTCAAAGCAGTCGTGCCAAATATCTTGCCGATTATTTCTTTGAAGACTTGGAAAATTTGCAAAATGTCTCACTAGAGGGACTGATTACCTGCTTAAAAACATCTAAATGGCTTAAGCTACTTAGTTAAGGGATGAAAATCAAATGCAGGTATCACAATGCGAAGTAGGGCCACCGAGTGTCTTGTTTTAGGCAAGCATCCTGGCTAAACTAAACTAACCTAACGTAATATTCTAAGCGCGTCTATTTTACCCTATTTTTGTCTAACAAACGGAATAAACGATAAGCTTTTGCTTCTTAATAAATCACTACCCAAAAAGTATGATATTTCAAAGTGTGGTATTGGCTCAAAAGCATTAGTGCTACTACTTAAAATGAGGAATAATAGAATTAGGGCTACAAAAAAAATACTCTAGAAAAAGGTACCCTATAAAAGTAGCTGGTTTTTATTAGAATAGAACAATTTTCATGGCAGATATACACTTGGAGGGTCTGGTTTAAAATTAAACTATACAATTGGAAGCTTTGTCTATGAACTGAAACACTTTCAGCTGCAAAGTGCATGCGAATAAATCAGACCAAATCGTTCAAATACTAAATATTAAAATATATGAGTATGGATTTGCAAAGGGTGGTTCAATAGCGACATCACACAACTTTTGCATGGCCAAATTTAAGAATTTTGGGCGCTTCAAATTATCAAGAGGTACCCTTTCTCGAGCTAATTTCATGCCTTGATAGTGCGAGCCAAGATGTTTATGCAGTAGCCGTCACATTGATAACTGAAACAAACCAAAGTTTGCGGAACTGACTGATTCCATTCATTTTAAGTTCAAGCGCTTTTAAGGGCACAGATACCTATAAAATGTCGAAAAAAATTTTTTGATTTTTTTTTTCATAAAATGTTAATATAATCCTTTAAGGGGGGAGCCTGGTTTATGAGGTCTAAAAATTGCATCTCTTTGCGATTTTTTTTTTAAGGAAAAAATTAATTTAGCACTGCAAAGTTTTTTCTATCTTTTAATGAACATTTAAAAAGTATAAAAAATTTTTGTACTGGTTAAAATAAGTTGAAAAAAATGTTTAACATAGAAATTAGTAGAGCGCTGCAACGCTGGAGTTTCCAACTGCTCGTAATTAGTATCTAAAGCAAAAAATTCAAATGGATTTCTAATTATCATGATTTTTTATTCTAGATGAACTAAGAAAACTGAGAGAAATTCCAAAATTTCAACTTTTTGGAGATTTTAAAGAAAAAAATGCCTTTCTATAAAAAGAAATTCACTTCAACTTGATATAAAAATCTTGAAAAATTTTTTTTTATCTATTTTGTTAGTTCAAATAGAAGAGAATTTAATACTGAAGGGAACAAGCTATGATTTATTTCAAAAGGTTCATTAGTTTTTTTTCATTCATGTACGCCAATTCAAAGAAATAAATGTGAAAAGTCGAGAAAAGAAGATAAAGTTTGTACTATAGCTGTCCGGTCACAGCGTAACTACCTAATGCTCGCCTACCTTTGGCTTTGTATCTTCGGAAATATTGAGAATTAGGCTCTGTAACTTTATGTGTATATTCTGAAATATATTAGGAATCGCTTAAAAGGGGAAAAAAATGATTTTTTTGACCTTATAAACCAGGCTCCCCCCTTAAGAACATGTCAAAAAGTTTTCAAAACGTAAATTTAAGTATTTCTTATATTATAGATCGTTAACCGTGACGACTCTATTCTTTGCGTTCGAGCGCTGGGAGAGGTATAGATACGTTGTATTCCAACTTTAGACGCGTTTTTCTCAAAACTATATTTTTTGAATTAGCGTACTCGATAACTCGAAATGTTATTGACCGAACTCCCTGAAATTTTGATACATCTTTTTTACGATATTACTTTCTAAGTGAATTTAAAGTTTTAGAAAATTTTTCGAAAAAATAATTTTTTCGAAGCAAAAATAGTAGGAAAATTCGCCCTAAAATTAATTTTTTTTTAAGTATTTTATGCTGCAAATTTTTTTCCATTTGTTTTTAATTCATATAGAAATTATGACATTAATAAAGAAACAAATTATTGGTTTCTTGTATTCAGGTCACTGACGCCGATGCTACAATGCCCGCCGATTGAGAAGCCCCGTTGCGACCTTCCTGGAAGTGTGTTGAGTGTACATCAGCCATTTTAAATGATTAAAAAAAAACAACAAAATTTTGTAATTTTAATGTGTAAATAAAGTGTATGCCAATTTTGAAAAAAAAATTGACTTCTTCATTTTACATAATTTTAATGAAAATCAGGGAAAATATGGCCGTTTACTGGTATCTGTCCCATTAAATTTCAATAACTATTTTTCGATTATGTGTATCTCGATTGTCTCACAGCCATAGAAACATGGCAAAGTGAAAATTCTAGCTCGACTTTATATGCAACAGCATACAGCGCCTGTCTGGTTGAACAATCACTCTGACCGAAAATTGTAAACAGAAGTTCGATGGTAATTTTTGATTATTTCCACACGTTGCTTGTTCGGGAGCTCCAGCCTGCTAGAAATGCAAATCTTGAGTGACGTGATATTGCTTAAAAAATTGCCTAGACGCTTCTTAAAAATCCGCTATGTGTGTCTGTATGTAAGACACCTGCTTCACTTGCTTGCTCGCAACAGTTAGCGTTCTTGCTTAAGGGCTTAAGATTTTTAATTTAATAAAAGCATTTGCTGTATTGTTTGTGCATACACGGGATTTGCATGCCCAACTGTGTACTGTCCACACAACGCAGCCTTCAAATTGGCCGCCTGTATTTATTGCCTATTAAAGGAGAATTAATTCATTAGGTGCCTTGTCTGATACTTGATACCACACAACCTTTTAAGATTAATATTTGTGAGTTGATTTAAGGGCAAATAAGCTAAGTGCCTTAAGGTACAAGTGTGTGTAAAGTTCTTAGCAAGGTCCACTTTTCGGTTGCTTTAAGAAGCTCAAGTTTTCTTGTTCGCTTGTTTAAAGAGTAGTTAACTTTGCATTTCCCTTTTTGTCTACTTTGGCTTTAAGGCAATGACATCTCGCGTAAAAAAGTTTTCAAACTAAATATCTACATATTTTCCAACGCCTAGAAGTATACCTACCCCGTTCGTTGGTGCTGTTCTGCTTAATCCAAAAGAAGTTTTGAGTTTAGTTTATGCGGCGTCTATGAGAAAAGCGCGGCTTGCTTGCCCAGCTCAAAGCGAGTGGATATTTCACTAGTCAACACACAACAGTATGAATTTCAACACAGAATATGTATATGTGTGTGTTAATATATGTATTTATAACATTTAATGTATTTATTATATTTAATTTTTCAGCTTTGCTGCAACGCTGACACAGAGCAATGCCCAATTTCACTGCGGCGGTTAGCAAAAGCAAAACGTTTATGTTTTTTTATAATTTATTTATTATTTCATTTTGGCAGCACAATAAATTTGAATTGAATGGTGTTAGCCGTTATTTGTTTCGCAATTTGTGTACACAGCCTACACGCACGTGATGAACGCATCGGTGGTACGTGACAAACGCGTGCGATTGGTTGCAACGTAGCAAATTTACTACGACTCCAATCAATTTAAATTTGAATTGTGCAGTATCCAAGGATTAAGGAAACTTCGATGTTCGAATTTTCTACCGTAATATAGCACATGCACACACACACACTCACACACAGTTAGGTGCACTCGTGACAAATCAGTTATACTTGCAAACACAAATTGAATGAATTACCTAAAACTATGCAATGCGATTCAATTAGGCGTTGCGCGTCTGACGAGCGGATTTACTGTACTTTATTTGATTTCGCGACACGGAAAATGCTTTACGTTATTTGGCTTTGCGTTGCGTTGCGTTGCCTTGCGTGGTAATTTCAATGATTCAAGTAAAGTGCTGCTAATGGATGCGACCAAAGCAACAGGCTGACGGCGTATGAGCAACTCAGGATAACTTGTGGACTGTTGCTGGTTTTTATATTCCATAAAACGTGCGACAACAACGGCTGTGCTAGCGGGCGAGACCAGCGCGAAGGTAGCCGAGCGGCTCGATAGCAGGGAATCGTGTTGCTTCGCTTCGTCTCGCTATACGCAAGCAACGGCAGTGTGCATGCGTTTGTGTGGGTGCGGGGCTGGTGTTATTGGCATTGGTCGCTTAGTCGTACCGCTACAACTGTTGGCTGCTGCCCTACGTGAGCATGCGTACATCCGTCCCATGCTGCTCACAAAGATTCATTAACCAACATGGTTAGGAGATAAATTGGTGACTCCGGCAGACTGTTGCATGCAACAGTAACACAATGCAGTGGAATTCCAATTTGAAAAAACTTTACGCAGGTAATCTTTTTGCTTTTTCCTGTTTATTGAAATAGCCTGCTTACAGAAGCCACTAAGAAGAATACGCTTTGTGGAGAGGTAGGGGTTGGTAAGGCGCGTACTGGAATTTAATTTGTATTTGTGCCAGTGAGTGGATAGCCAAATGAGTTGAAATAAACGTTAAAAGGCGGTAAAAAGCAATTAAAAGTAAGTTTATTTTTTATTACTATTAAGCGCCTCAGAAACAATTAAATCCCTGGCATATGGAAATAATTTTACCAAAGCGTTGTGCGATTGATGCGAATTGACATTTTCGATTATCTAGTGCCCAAGCTGCTCACCTGAGCGCATATGTATGTACAGGCATCCATCATGTGTGTATATATGTATGTATGTGTATGTGTGTGTGTGCAATTCGTTTTGTTTAATTTATTATTAAAAAATTTAATTTGTTCTCGCTTCCCATGCCAGCCCAATCAGTCGACACCAGCTCGACGAACAACTCAATGCGCTTAACTTTCATTTTTATGCACAATTAACCTTTCCTCTCTTAAGCCCTGCCGCACTGAGTTGTAGCGCTACAATGTTTCGCATACGCCCCGGTGTCCAGCCAGACTAGTGACAGCGCTCCACTCTTTGCAGCGCAAAAAACGCCAATATTGTGGCGAGTTTTTAATTACGTTGCTGTCAGCTAGACTTTCGTCATTTCTCTTCGCATATTTAACGCTTCATCAGCGCGCAATTCTTGTTTTATGGCGGCTGCGACATTAATAGGGGCTGTCAAAAATCGCTCATACATTTGGTTGAAGAAGATTTGCTGTCGCCTATGTGCATATGTACGCATGTTGGTAACGATTATAAGTATGTATGTGTTTTGTGCATAAAAAGAGCTATGGGCGCTATTAAAATCTTAGCTCCATTTGAGTTGTAGCGATACAATTATAAATTTTATATTCTTATAATGTTTTTACGCCCACAATTTACAAATTTATGCATTTTGATAGATGCTTGGCACTCAATTGATATGTAGTTTGGGTGTAGTTACTTTAACTGAAGGCGCGCAGTTTGAGTGATTTGTTGGAACTAGGAGCTTCATCCATATTGCTCTATGGAGAAGATTAATCGAACTCTTAGAAGTCGTATAAATTTGTATGTATTTACTTATACATAGAGTCTCTCTTCTGGTTTGTTTCATTATTAATTGAATTGTGTGAATAAAAAGATAATAAAAAGTAAATGCAGTAGAAAGCAACTTTAATTTTGCAATTAATAGCGCACGAGGGTGAATTTTTATTACTGCTGATCTGATTCCAACGGGTTTATTTTAACAACAAACAGATGCCAAAACATTTAAAATGTTGTTTTTGATAAATTTGCCAATACACTCTCAGACATGAAAATACTTTTTGCTAGCAATTTTAGTGTGCCACCCATCCAAGAATTTGGAAAACTTAGTTTTTGAATTGAAATTGGTAAATATGAATATATTTTGATTTTATTTCCTCCTATTTTCATATAGGCGACACCGGCAGCACATTTTTTACTTGTTACTGTTAGCTACCGTTGCTATGCGCATTTCTTTAGTGAAATACGCAGATGAATTAAGAAAACAGTTTTCCAAATATTTATAGTGGCATTTACACGCTGGCATTACACTCAAATTATATCCAAAAACAATATTTGCATATGAAGCCTTGAGACTCCCACGCCTCCTAACATAAATAGTTTTGAAAATGAATATTTTCTAGATTAAGGTTTTAAATCAAATTGGATTGGCTTACAATTCGAGATGGGACGGTGTTAGAAAAAAGCAAGTTGGCAAAAAAAAAAACGAAATATTTTTAAATTGTATAGCACTTCTATTCTAGTAACACACGGCCCCGGTAGTCTAGCCTGCCATCCCAGAGGTTGGTGGGTTCGAATCCCACGTAAAGCACGCTCCCCGCACTTTTCCAAATTTACCTACTTTCCCTGTTTCTAAACAAAAAAAAAAAAGTTCCTCCAATTCTATTCCTCAACCCCACAAACTTAACCTTTCCATCCTTTGGTTGGTTAGAGTGGTGATTCATCCAGAATCCAACTAGCGTTTCCGCACCATTTTGTTGCCACATCCTCGTTACCAACTTGTTTAACAGTTACTTACAGCAAGACTATATCCAATCTGTGCGGTTTAGGAACCTTATTAGGCTGTTGACGTCTATGCCAGTTTCCATCATTACTCCCGCATAAAAGGTCAGCGCATTATTTGCATTGTGGCTGCTAAAACAAACAAAAAACAAAAAAAAGACACAGTTACACATTGCATCAGTGGTGTCAGCAAGAGGAAGCGGGCGACCGCACTAATAGCGCAGACACACGAAATTTAGCGACGTCCTCAATCATCTGTGCGATCCTTCTGCCAGAAAAATGTGAAACACAGATGGCGGGTCCAAGCAGTAAGAAGGCGTTGTTCCTAAGCAACGACAGGTGGGCATTCCTATTATTTAGGACTGGTATCGGCAGGCTAATCAACTACTCAAAACAGAGTAACGAAACCAACGCAAGACTGAGTCTTGACACAGGCAAAAAATGTAGAATAGCGCACTAAGCAGTACGGAGAGAATATAAAGAACTCGACCGCAGTGAAGGTCAAAGTTATTTCAAAGATGACATAGAAAAATGTAAAATTGCACGGATTTTTAAAGCCCGAAGTAAAGTCTATATTTAAAAACTGCTCTTAATGTAGATAACTTCAATGGGAAAGGAACAGTTCAACGTTTTCTTGGACGCTGCCCAATATTAAAACAATACCGCTGCATTTTTTTTGGGAGGGCTGTCCTTAGTAATACCGACATTAGAGTGGGTCGATTTAAAAATCGCTCATTGCTCTGTGAAAATCGTATTCTAGGGATCAAAATAAGAAACTTTGCCGAAGGAACCATACCTCTTAAACGAATTCTGATGTCCCACAATTTGGGTTGAACGAAAAGTCCCACTTTGACCCATTTAGAGTGCTCCAATCGAGTTCAAATGTATGACCGACCTCCACTAACTTTGGACAGCCGATCCACCCATGCCAGTGGTACACCCCCTGGAACTCCCCTGGGGGGTTCCCCATACAATCATTTCAAAATATCACCATTTTTGGCCTTTACATGAGAAAAGAAACTCAAAAGTTCGACCCAAATTGGGGGACATCAGAATTCGTTTTAGAGGTATGGTTCCTTCGGCCAAGCTTCTTATTTTGTTCCCTAGAATATGATTTTCACAGAGCAATGGGCGATTTTTTTGCCTCCCCACAAATCGACCCGGCCTAACCGACATAGTTCAAGCTCTAAATGGTGTAAATGATTTTCAATGAAAAAAAATAATAAATTTTTGATATAATAAATATTTTTTTTAATGGTGCTTTAAAATACAGACAATTTATTAAATACCTTCTGCTCAAATATGAACGACACGGTATCAATAAAACGGTCCGCGGATGACATATGGCAAAAATAAATTTTTTGTGTTTTGGTAGGACTGTTATAAGCTTACATGGCAAATTTCAGCGTGATATGTCACAAGTTTGTTTTCTGTGCTACTGTAAACAAGTCATATTTTGTTTGCCATATGTCATCCGCGGACCGTTTTATTGATAACGACTCGCTCATATTTGAGCAGAAGGAATGAATACTTTTGTAAATAAAAATCTATCAAATTTATTCGGCAGACGGTTTTTAAAGTCATTGTCGTTTGTTCATTTAAATTAAGTTAAAAATACTGTAAATAGTTGTGTAAGATTTTTGTGAAAAATAAATTAGTTCATCTATCCATCTATTATCGCTTGGAAGATGCTTGAAAAACTAGCCATCGGCACCAAACGCTTGGTTGTGTGACCGTAAATTCGAGCCATCTGTGTGCCAGTGCAGGGTACACTCCTGGAGTTTCCTTTCAAATGCAGCTCTACTCCAGTTTAACTTATCGTCCAGTTCAATTCTGAACTTCTTTTCGAATCTGAAGACTTTAGTGATATCACACTTCCATGTTTATAGATGTCATCATTTTTCTGTCCCAAAGCCTTCCCTGGTAATATTCGGCAGGGTACGCTTGGCTGATTGTTGAATAACTATATGAAGCGGTGTCAGCTCAAGCATCACCTCCATTGCAGCCATTGCAGCTGTAGGGCAGGTTGGCATCGTCCCTGTGATGCACGCGCATGCTAAGCGCTGAAGCTTAGTTAGCGCTGCCCACACTGTCGAGAGAGTAGCTCTCGTTGCCCAAGCGACCGCTCAATATGTCACCGTGGGCTTATTATCATGATGTACATCCAGCTCAGGATTCTTGGGCTACAGGGCCAGGATTTTTCTGGTAGACATTTGCTGATCATGAGAGCCTTTGCTGCCTTGGACAAGGTATGCAAAATTAAGCATCCTGAAGCATTGGAGATGCTAAAGCTTTTTTTCTGACGAAAAAATTTTTACCAAAACCAAAAGACCAATAGCAGAAATGTACAGAATAACAGATAGCTAGGTCTCAATCCTACAGAGGTTCCTGTTGTCGTGCACACAAAGTTTCCAGCCACAGTTATGACTTTAGCGTTTGTGAGTAAGAAAGGACGTGTCATGGCACCTCACTTCTTTACTCAAAAATTTCGAGGAATTCTGCTGCATATGTCGAGGTTCTGGACACAGAAAACCTGGATTGATAGGTTACGTGGTGATAGTCCGTCCGTCAATTTTCAGTAATACTCTGCTCGTTCACATAACGCCGAACTTATGACCGCCTAACTCCCCAGACCTTGGTATCCCGGACTATTACGTGGGCGTCGTGGATCGCGAAACAAAGCATTCTCACAACATCATTTCGGAAGGCTGCAAATAATACCGTTATGGTCAATATGAATGAGGAGTGTTTGATTAGGGCATGCAATCGTTTCCGGACCCAGATGGAAGTGGTTACTGCAGGTAGTGGACATTTTATGTACTGATTTTATGAACCTAATATGATCTTGTTTTTTGTTTTGCTAACATGTTCGGGAAAAAGAAATCCATTATTTTTATTATTTATTTTGGCCAAATGGTTTTTTTCCCTTGTTCACTCCACTCGGGAGCATAGGGCCTCGACAAGACTCAGTCTTGCGTTGGTTTCGTTAATCTATTTTGCTTTCTGGCAGCCCTAAAAAGTGGGAATGTCCACCTGTCGTTGCTTAGGAATAACGCCCTCTTACCGCTTAGAGCGCCATCTGTGTTTCACATTTTTTTGCCAAAAGGATCGCACAGACGGTTGAGGACTTCGCTAAATTTTGGTGTGTCTGCACTATTACCGTGATTGCCCGCTTCCTCTTGCTGGCGCCACTGATGCAATGTGTAACTGTGGGTTTTCTTTGTTTTTTGCTTGTTTTAGCAGCCACAATGCAAGTAATGCGCTGATGCTTTCCATTTCAATTCAACCGGGCTATTCGGGTCATGTTTTTCGATTTCGATGTAACTCAAATATGTTGCTCTCTGGTCAAAATAATGAGACCCGTATTTTTTTGTTCGCCCGAAAAAAATTTTTTTCAAGAGTTATCGGCAATTTTGTTTTTCGGCTCAAACTCGATTTTTTTTTAATTATATAAGAAAAAAATTTTTTTAAATGCTCATAACTTAGTCAAAAATGAACCGATTTTAATAATTCTGGGTTCAAAATGATCGTAATTACTTACACAAGCGACTTCATGTAGAAACAATTGCAAAAAAGTAGTTGAAAATTTGTTATTTAGCAAAAAAGAAAAAAAATTGAAATTTTTTCGAAATTCAATATTTCAAAATGTGTATTTTTGTTTTTTTTCTAACCTTTTCCAAATCAAGAGGACACCTCAAACTTCAATTAAGCTGAATGCCTAGTAGCTAAAATGAGTTGTTTTTGAGTAATGAATTTTTGAGTAAAGAACCTGTTTCGCACTTTTTGTTTTTTGCAAAATAAAAAGTTTTCAACTACTTTTTTGCAACTGTTTCTACATGAAGTCGCTCGTGTAAGTAATGACGATCATTTTGAATCCAAAATTATTAAAATCGGTTCGTGTTTGACTAAGTTATGAGCATTTAAAAAAGAAATTTTCTTATATAATTAAAAAAAATCGATTTTAAGCCGAAAAACAAAACTGCCGATAAAGCTTGAAAAAAAATTTTTTCGGGCGAACAAAAAAATACGTGTCTCATTATTTTGACCAGAGAGCAACATATTTGAGTTACATCGAAATCAAAGAACATGTCCTTTTGAATTGAAATGGAAAGAATCTATATAAGAAAATTTTTTTTTATTACTCATAACTTAGTCAAAAATAAGCCAATTTGAATGATTCTGGGTTCAAAATAATCGTAATTACTTACACGAGCGACTTCATGCAGAAATAATTGCAAAAAAGAAGTTGAAAATGTTTTATTTTGCAAAAAGCAAAAAGTGCGAAACAGGTTTTTTACTCAAAAATTCATTACTCAAAAACAACTCATTTTAGCTACTAGGCATTCAGCTCAATTAAAGTTTGAGATGTCCTCTTGATTTGAAAAAAGTTATAAAGAAAAAAAAAATACACTTTTTGAAATATTGAATTTCGAAAAAATTTCAATTTTTTTTCGTTTTTGCTAAATAAAAAATTTTCAAACTACTTTTTTGCAATGGTTTCTACATGAAGTCGCTCGTGTAAGTAATTACGATCATTTTGAACCCAGAATTATTAAAATCGGTTCATGTTTGACTAAGTTATGAGCATTTAAAAAAATTTTTTTCTTATATAATTAAAAAAAATCGAGTTTGAGTCGAAAAACAAAATTGCCGATAACTCTTGAAAAAAATTTTTTCCGGCCGAACAAAAAAATACGTGTCTCATTATTTTGACTAGAGAGCAACATATTTCAGTTACATCGAAATCGAAGAGCATGACCCGAATAGCCCGGTTGAATTGAAATGGAAAGCATCCGCTGACTTTTTGTGCGGGAGTAAGGATTGGAAGGATAAGGTTTTTGGGGTTGAGGAATGAAATCTTTTTTTTTTGTTTTTAGAGATTAGGAAAGTATGTAAGTTTGTTAAAGTGGGAGGACCGTGCTTTAAGTGGGATTCAAATCCACAACCTCTGGGACGGCAGGCTAAACTACCGAGGCCGCTTCCCAAATGGTTTAAAATTGTTTTATGGTCGATCTTGGATCTTTGGTTTCGGGGCGATGCTACCCCTTCTAACATGCACGTCTACTTCGATTATGTTTGTGATTTTATCGACATTTCCGACATTACGGACATTTTATTTAACATCAAAAATGCCTGAACGGAATCGACGAGACCAAAAGTGCACGCAATTTGGCGTACAGTATCGGCGCCATAAACACCATTCCCAGCGGCCTGCCTTGCATTTTCGCCTTTATCAAAGAAAAACAAACATACATTTTACAGTACCGACTTTTCTCTTTGTTGACACCCTGTAACTCACAACGGAATGGAAGAAACAAATAACTGCAACGTTTTTTTTAGTGTGAAATGTTACTTGGACAACGAGCATAAACTTTAAATTGTTTGATCGATACTTTCTCAGATATCGATCACTACAGCCATCTACCAAGAAAATAATGGCATTCTCTCTAATATTTTAATTAAGACCGAAAAAAGGGAAAAAAGCCGCAGTAGCATTTTCAGTGTATGTGGGTCTCAGAAAATAGAAGAGTTACTTCCTGCAAACGCAAGAGTAGACAGCGAGTTAGTTATTTTCTGATTAATACACAAATGATTGATTGAATGATATGATTAATACCAAAATCCGCAAAAGTGAACTTATTTAGTATCAGAGACAACCAAACACTCCATATTTCCCCTGCTGCAGCGTATGAAGATGCGAAGAAAATGCTTTCATAATTATAGCAAAGAAATTAATTTTTTGGATTATACAATTTTCATATTGCATCTGATACATTTTTTTCTTATTGCAAACTTCTAATCACATCCACATATCTACATACATCTGAATCAGTTGGCGTAGCAAAGTGTTGTGCAGAGGGGCAGGCAGTTGCTTTTGTCCGGGAAATATTGCGTTTCTCGCTCACTTAAGTTGTTGTTTACTGTTTAATAGCCAAGGGTTGTTGGAAAAGTTTTTTAAATATGCTAATATATTACAATTTATGTGAAAACTTGGCGTAGTGCAAAATTTACAATGCAAGGAATAGTTTGAGCGCTCGGGTATCATAAAGCTAAGTAGTAAAATCAACATCAACTATTTCTTCCTAAGGCATTTTAGTCTATTCCGGGCGCATAGTTCATTTTACGCTTTACAAAATTATGCTTATAGAATAGTTTGCGAAATTTCCATGTATTCGACAGTTAAGTAAAAATTTGGTTGCACATAAGTAAGTATATATTAGTACATGCGTTTAAACATTTTTACTCGAATGAAGTAAGGAATATCCATAAATCCAACAGATTTAGAAAACACCCGTTATGTATTGTAAATATAAATTTATATTTTCAGGTATATAAATTTTCAGTTAAGAGACATAACCATTTAGATGGGGAATTCCAGAACATAATTAGTGAAAAATGTAACCCTTATTATAAAAAACAAAAATCTTAGAAAATTTTACACAAATTATTTGAAAAGGAGGGAAGGCAAGAGGGATCAGGAAGACATTTGGAGTTACAATACTGAGGTTAGTCCAACTTGGGAAGAATGCTGCTCCCTTAAACACACACTCTTAAATGGAAAATACGAGGGCTGCTTTTTATATTTGGCACCTTTACAACACGACTTGTGATGTGCTATAATTCGATATATTTCTCAAAGGTTGGTATTTTTTGCATACACTTACGAGGTGTGTTCAAAAAGTATCGCGAATTTTGAGTTTTCGCAGGTTACGTATATTCGAATCTCGATTTTTTTTTTTGGAGATATGTTGGTACTCATGTCTCTCACTCGCGCCGAAGAGTTCGGCCATTTTGAATGTTCACTTAATTATTGACAGCTGCTTTGCTTGCACGTGTTCCGGCTCGTCTT
This sequence comes from Anastrepha obliqua, assembly GCF_027943255.1. Lineage (NCBI taxonomy): Eukaryota > Metazoa > Arthropoda > Insecta > Diptera > Tephritidae > Anastrepha > Anastrepha obliqua. The sequence goes on from NC_072892.1 coordinate 18,488,246, forward strand.
CGATTTTTACCTTTTCAAAAAGATGAATCAAAGAACCTGTATAAAATTTTGTGTGAAAAACGAAATTAAGTACGCGGATGCATTCCGTATGTTGACTGTGTCATACGGAGAAGCTACTTTGCATCAAAGCAACGTTTATCGGTGGTACAAAATGTTCTCAGAAGGCCGAGAAAATGTGAACGACGAAAAGTGTGCCGGACGCCGAAGCACGTCAACAACTGACGAAAAAATGTATGAAGTGAAGGAAAATGGTATTGACCAATCCTCGAATCACCAAAAGTGCTCAATTTCTACCAAAAGCAGCATTGCATGAACATTGCTAATGAAATGTTGCATTTGAACTCTGTCCGCGACGACCCATATTTGCTCCAGAGGGTCATAACTAGTGACGAATCGTGGGTTTATGGTTATGACGTGGAAACCAAAGCTCAATCATCTCAATGGAAGCTGCCGCACGAACCAAGACCGAAAAAAGCGCGCCAAGTTCGGTCGAATGTAAAAGTTTTGCTTACCGTTTTCTTCGATTGCAGGGGCGTTGTGCATCCTGAGTTCTTGCCACGGGGTAAAACGGTCAATAAAAAACTTTTTGGCCAAAAACAACACACACATGCCACAGCCATCGTATTCCCCTGATCTGGCCCCTGTGACTTTTTCTTGTCCCCGAAACTGAAGAGGCCCATGAAAGGACGACGCTACGCTACGATTGATGAAGATGGCATCGAAGCAGGAGCTGAACGAGATAAAAAACAAAAATGATTTTTTGAAGTGCTTTGAAGATTGGAAAAAACGTTGGCACAAGTGCATAATATCTCATGGGATTACTTTGAAGGGAATAGATATTTATGAATAAATAAATAATTTTTTGAAAAAGCACAAAATTCGCTATACTTTTTGAACATACCTCGTACACGTAAAATTTTCGTTAACGAGCTTTATTTGCTCTTTTTTCAGTGAGCCAAAAAATGTATCCCGCCCAAAATATCGAATTACAAGGTGAAATCCAAAATGAACAAGACTGGCGTCATAAAAATGTTTTTGATGACCCCATCTTTTGAGTTAGTGCGTTGGAAGTTGCATCCCTAGCTGACTTCCAGAGAAAGCTTGGTGACATTCGGTTGAGTAAAAGCGACGTTATTGCGTCTAAAGTGTCAGTATGTTTGAGTCATCGGCACAGAAATGAGTTTCGAACAAAGGCGAATTAAAAATTTTGTTTTAAAATCGGTGAAACGTTTACCGAAGCATTTGAATTGATGGAAAAAGTTCATGGCAATGATTGTCTATCTCGTGCCAGAGTTCATGAGTGGTTTACGCGTTTCAGAGATTGTTTTGAGGACATAAATGACAATGAACATACGGGCCGCCCAAAATCAGTAATTACCGAAAACTCCATGGAAAATGTTTGTAAATTTATCAAAAATTAACCGAAATCATCGTTGAAATTCATGTAATCGGAGTTGAATGTCTCCAAAACATCGATTTATCGCATTTTAACTCATCATTTGGCCTTACGAAGGTCTGTGCACGTTTCATTCCACACAATTTAACTGAGGACCAAAAATTGCTCAGAATTCAACATTCGAAAGACTTCATTAAAGAGGCGAGAAAAGACGAGCACTTCCTTTACAACAATGCAACTGATGATGAAACGTGGAGTTTCCGCCATGAACCTGAAACTAAGCATGAAAGTGCCCAATGGAAGGCCCCAGACGAGCCACCACACAAAAGAACGCGTTTAGAGAAGTCAAAAGTGAAGTCGATGCTCATTTGTTTTTACGATTCCAAGGGAATTGTCCATAAGGAGTTCGTGCCAATGGGCCAAACCGTCAATAAAATTTTCTATCTTGACGTTTTGAAGCGTTTGTTGCAACGCATTCGTCGAATTCGCCCTGAATATCGCGAAGAAGGAAGTTGGCGCCTATTGCATGATAACGCACCATCTGATCGATCCACTCTTGTGTCTGATTTTTTGAGTAGAAATCGCATTTTAACAATCAATCACTTATCGTATTCCTCTGATATGGCTCTCTGTGATTTCTACTTATTAGGAAAATTGAATTTCCCCATAAAAGGCAAACATTTTGCGTACGTAGAGGCCATCCAAAAGGCTTGTACCGACATCCTGAAGGACATTCCGGTCAATGACCTGAAACACTCTTTCGAAAAGCTTTCAAAACGCTCGTAACAGTGCATCGAGCTCAGAGAGGACTATTTTGAAAAAATAAACCCGAAGTTATAAGAACAAAGCTCGTGTCGTTTCTATTTTAGCTCAGTCTTGGTTGTTTTGGACTTCACTTTGTAGTTTGTAAAAATTTTCGCGCGATGATTATAACGATTTTCGATGAGGAAAATTGAGACAGCGTGCATTGATCAACTTACTTCGACTTTTGATATTGAAACGCCGCACTTAGCCACTGCCAAACGCTGGTGCAACGAGTGCCAACGTGGGCGTCGATACTTGCAGGATAAATTTCGTAAAGACCGTGCAAAAACGGTTGTTCTGCCAGAAACAAGCAATGCTGTGCGTCAGTTTTAATGCAGGATCGTCACGTGACACATCGCGAGGTAGAGTGGCTCTTGGGTATTAGTGGGATCAGCATACATTCAACATTAGTCGTCAAGAAGATTTGTTCTCATTGGATACAGCATTATTTGAGAATTTCCCAAAAAAGCACTCGTTTCGATTGGTGTAAAGAAACGCTGAAGAAATTCAGCCGTGGTGCTTGAGAGCACATCTATGACAAGTAACAGGATGCATGCGTATGAGGTGGACACAAAACAGCAAGCCCCCGTATCGGTATTACAAGAAGAGCTGAATCTAACAAAGGCACCTCAAGGCAAATGGTCGTCTGTTTTTTCGGAAAATCTGGTCATGTCGCATGAGACACTGTATCGCCAGAGACACTTAAATAGCCAATTCCGAGTTTGGTTTTTTCCTTGTTCATTCCTCTCGGGAGCCTCGACGAGATATTTGTCTTGCGTTGGTTACGTTAATCTATTTGATTTCTGACGGGGTAGGTGATTAGCCTGCCGCTACCAGTCCTAAATTTATGAACAACGCCTTCTTACTGCTTGGAGCGCCATCTGGGTTTTACATTTTTCAGCCAGAAGGATCGCACAGATGGTTGAGGACTTCGCTAAAGTTGGCAATTCTGAGTACTACACAAATATTTATTTGCCAAAAGTTTTCGGAGAATTAAAGACCACTACAGTGGGCAACCACTACAGTGGACAACCGCTTCAACCTAACCTAACCGCCGAAGATGAATATTCCTTGACCAAGATAATGCGAATTCTCACGTATCAGCTCACACAACAGAGTTTCTGAGCACTCAATAGATCGAATTAATGGGTTGTTGTTGTTGTTCAAGTGGTTGAATATTTCTACTGAAATACTCGTAAGTCACTAAGTCAGCACCATTTTTCTACCACTGACTCGTGTGATGATGTCTTTTTTTTTGTTTTTTTTTTTTTGTTTCCAAGTCAGATCCATTTAGTGAGGTCCAAATATAACATCAAATCCTTTATCTCGATGTCTAAGATCTCTTTAATTTGCTGTAGGAAATGTTTTTCAGCGCCTGAAGTAGCTATTGAAGCCTCTCAACAGCTCGTTTTGAAAGTATTCACTTCTGAGTGGCAAACGTGCTTTGAAAATTGGTTCGGGCGAGTGCAGAAGTGTATTGTCTTCCTATGAGAATATTTTGGAGAGCAATAAAAGTAAATATTTTCAATATTATTCTACCGTGTTTTCATTATTGGACGCAAAATATAAAAGGTAACCCTCGTATATGTATTTAGAAGTCACTAAGGTTCCGTTTTTAAATTCAAATGTACTTTGAAAAATGTGAAATATTTAAGAATTTAAATTTATTACTAATGGAGATATAAAATAGAAAAATAAATGTGAAAAAATGTACTAAAACCATTTTGAGTTTTCTGTTTTTTTTTTTCAGAATAAGTCCACTAAGTTCGGAGAAAATTGGCTTGTGTACATTTATAAATAGACTTGACCTCTTTAATGATTGTTGACATATGTCAATTAAATTCCTTCAGTATGGCAACTATTTAGCAATTTTTTCCGTCGAACCTATTTTTAATATTTTTTACACAGGCGACTATGCCAAAAAATATCTTTAAAAGTGAATTGTTATAAATTGAATAGACATCGAATTGAAAGAAAAAAACTGAAATAAAATTGATTATCTTAACAGTTATAGTACACAGATCGAATATAAACACTAGGGTGGCAGTTATTTTGCAAGATTATTTTTTTATTGGTGCTACCCCCCAGATTGGTTCCTTTATATATAAAAATGGTGGAAAAAAAGTTTGAAGTAAATCTGGTAAGTGGAAAGTGTGCCCCCGGGCCTTCAAAGTTTCAAAAAACCCGAAAATTTGTAGTATAAGTACTAGTAGTAAGTAAAGTAGCCGAGCACTTAGTTTATCACATTACAATGATAATTCAAATTATTACGCTTAAAAAAAATATATTCAATGCAGAATCTACCAAGTCGTTCGACCCTAGCTTTTTGACTACACATCGTGTCTTGGTTAATATCAATATCAAAAACTAGTACTAGTATCAAATAAAGTAGGCGAGCATTTCGTTTCTGAAATAACAACGGTAATTCAAATTTTTATGGCTAAAAAAGTTTTGTATTCAAGTTTTTTAAAAAAATCATTAGTTGCGTACAACATTTGAAGTGAAGACATTCGGTAATACAATGTCGCGACCTCTATTACGAGAAAAAGTTTATCTGCTCGGGTATTATTCAAATGAAATTTTTGGAAACAAACTTCCATCTGTAAAACAAACGTTACAAGTTTTTTTTTTTCAATTTAAGGGTGTGTAAGTTAACAATACTAGGCAGTGCTTCACTAGTTGTGCGGGAAGTGATGATATATTGGGAGAAAGCCGGATTCCGACGCAACAACTAAAGAATTGTATACCAAAGTTAGAAGGTCTCTATCAGCAGTGGCGGAAACTTCAAAAGCATGCTGCAAGAACGTCGATGGATCATAAGAAAAAATAAAAAGATCTCGTTGAAAAACTCGAGGATCTCTTCGATATTGCACACGCCAATGCATTGAATATCACATCCATTGAAGAAGATAAGCAGTTCTTAAACAATCAGCGGATGAAAGGACGCCCGGGGTTTATGTATGGAATTGATTACCAGCTAAGTGCGAAAGAGACTCGAGTTTCTGAGCGAAAATTACGAGAGGAGAAAAGAAAAGAACGAAGCAATAATGAAGTTCTTCAATTGAGTAAGTATTTATCTTCATTTTCTCTAGCTACCTATTTAACATGAATATTTATGTATATCGAACTAAATCATACTTATATTGTTAATACTATTTCTAGCTCAATCTGATATACTGATGACGTCGAGTTCAAGCAGCGGAGAAGATTTAGAAGCGCGTGCTTCAGAGGAAATTCCGCAATGCTCAAAACATTTGTCTGTACCAGCAAAACTCCTAAGCTTGCTGCTGCTTTGGATAAATGCAAGATCAGTGACAGGAATGCAGTTCATATTCTTATAGCTACACTTGAGGCCCTTGGTCAAGATGTGGAGACTTTTGCGATCAACAGGTGGTCTATTAACAATTCTCGTGAGAAACTCCGCGAAAAGAAAGTTACCGACTCTTTAAGGATAAGGAATTGTCTGCCGCTACGATACATTGGGATAGTAAATTACTGCATCACTAACAGGTAAAGAGACAGTAGACCGACTTCCTGTTATTCTTTCAAATTGCGGTGCTGATCAACTTCTTGGTGTACCTGCATTGCAATCAGGGAGTGGAAAAGAACAGGCAACAGCTGTTTGCGAAACCCTTGCGGAATGGGGCCTTCAGGACTACGTAAAAGCATTGGTTTTTGACGCTACTGCCTCTAATACGGGCGCTTTTAATGGTGCGTGTGTTTTGATTGAAAGCTTTCTAGAAAAAGATCTCTTATATTTGCCTTGCTGCCATCACATATACGAAATCATTTTAAAAGCCGTTTTCGAGGAGAAGATGGGTAAAACTACCGGCCCAACCGTACCAATCTTAAAAAAGTTCCAAACTGCTTGGCCTAAAATAAATGTAAATAATTTTAAAACCGGAATCGTGAATAAGAAGATCAGAAAACATTTGGATCCGGTCGATGTTTCCCGAGTTCTTAATTTTATACGAATCACGTTGCAAGAACAACAACCGAGAGAGGATTATCGAGAATTTTTACAATTGGCTGCTATTTTTCTTGGCGAAATACCATCTCGTAGAGTATCCTTCCGTGCTCCAGGAGCTATCCATCGTGCAAGGTGGATGGCTAAGGCTATTTATTGCTTTAAGATATTCATGTTTCGCGATGAATTTAAATTATCACCGCGTGAGGAAAATGCAATTTGTGATATTTGCATTTTCCTTATCAGTATATATGTATGTATATCGAAGCGTGGTTTTGTGCACCTTCTGCAGCCAAAGCACCATTTTTGGATTTCAGTGTTCTTTCCAAAATTTATAAATACCAGACAGTTGACGAAGACATCTCTCGTGTGGCTTTACAAAAAATCAAAAATCATTTGTGGTAATATATTTATATCCTGAATCCATCGCCTTGGCCTTCTTTGACCCAAATGTGACGGCAGAATCAAAAATAAAAATGGTAAAGGCGTTGAATCGTGAAACTGATGCTGAATGTGAAAAAAGTATTAAAAGAATAACCGTGGAAACAAGCCAAGTTGCTGAATTATTAAACCAAGGGCTTGTACAATTTGTCTCGAACAACACAAAACGATTCTTTGCAAGATTTAACATAAATGACGAATTCCTATGCAGAGATTCTGCCCGGTGGCACAAACATGACGATTTAAAAGTAGTTAATAAACTTAAAGTAACAAATGATACGGCGGAGAGAGGTGATAAACTAGAAGAGGATTTTAATAAGTTATATACAAAAAACGAGCGACAAATGCAGTACGTGCTCCAAGTTGTAAGTGACTATCGACAGAAGTTCCCAGACTGCAATAAACAAACTATATCTAAAAATAAAGATTTTTAATTCATTTTTATTTTATTTTCTTCAATGAGTTATTTCTTTTTTTTTTTGTTTTTTTTTTATGTTGTTATTAAACTAAATTGCAATGAAGTAAGCGTCATACGGAACTACCTATATATGATAAATACTGTATGGATAATAATTTCCTTCTTCAATTTATATATGTATAACTTAATATACTTTACCAATTAAATTCTTTTACTACTTATTTACGCTGTATATATACTCATGTAAAATAAAAAACACACTTTTAATGAAATTAAAATTTTGTGTCATTTTGGGGTAAATTTTGCATATTGAAAGGCTCGGGGGCACACCTCTCCCCTATCCGATTGGCACCAAATTTCACAGAGGTCATTTTTATATAGAATGGAACCAAACTTGAGGGTAGCCCGCGAAAAATTATTGTATATAAAAAAACAGGTCAAATAACTGCCACGCTAATGAACACTCTATCATCCATCATCGGCTCAAAAAATCTCAACATTTCGTATTTGAAACCCGCTTTTCATTTGCATACATCTGCGTTGCGAAATTGAACTCCCTAATCTATTCTTCTATTTGTTGCGAATATTTGATTAAAGTAACATTTGCTTGTCAAAGTGACATAGATTTCATATTTGAAGCCTCTTAGTTGTGTGCGGCATAGCTCCCGAAAATTGTTTTCTTAAATTCGAATTGACTTCTTTGCCATCCATCAAGAACCCCTTTTACTTGCCTTTAACCCAATTATCGTAACAGACAATTGCATCGTAAGCATCTACCGTGGAAGTACCACGTAGGAAAAACTTAAGATGAATACGAATATCTGGGTCAGCATTAGCACTAACGCGCACTATTTCGCTACGCATTTTGCCAGAAGCGCCATTTCTCTGCAGAGTATGAAAAGAAAAGTCAAAGAGCAGTAAATCCACAAAATCGCTATTCTCATGTCGGGATGAAGAGATAAAGTAGTTTTTTCGCAGTAAAAATATAGTAAGTAGGGGTGTTCTTTCGCCCCTACTTTGGCTAGTTGCTATTGACGAAGTTCTGATAATGCTAAATAAGGGTGAGGTTAAGGTAGCATACGCCGATGACTTGGTCCTGATGGTATCGGGACAGTTTCCCTCAGTCATGGCTAAGATTTTGGAAAGGTCACTGGTTGTACTCAGTCGCTGAGCTGCCACTTGCGGCCTTCGAGTCAACTCTGACAAAACGGAGCTGGTGCTTTTTACCAGAAAATATAAACCTCCACCCTTTCGACTTGCCAAATTAAACAACCATGTTCGCCCGCTCTCATCGGTAGTTAGGTATCTTGGAGTGATACTTGACTCCATATTCCATTGGAAGCTACACATTGGAAACCGGGTAAAGAAGGCCAGTATAGCCTTCTACTCATGCAAATCTATGTTCGATAAAAAATGGGGTCTCAAGCCACAGGTCGTGCTGTAGATGTACAACGCATTGGTTTTGCCAATTTTAACGTATGGATGCCTGGTTTAGTGGAAAGCTCTTCGAAGGGGCTACTATATTACTAAACTGGGGAGGGTGCAAAGGGCTGCATGCATTGGCAACACCGGAGCATGTAAAACTTGCCCCAGTGCTGCCCTGAATGTCCTTTTGCACTTACTTCCCATCGACTTTTACGTTATTTCCATCGCAGCTCAAAGTGCAATCAGGTTAATGGAGGTTGGTCTCTGGCCGCATTCTCTCAAGGGATATGGTAGCATTTTCGGGCAGTTAACACCGTATTTTTCTCATTTCGATACTGATTCTGCAATTCGTACAGATCTCTTTATCTGCAAACTGCAGTTTGTGGGTCGTGCCAGGGCTATCTTTCCAAATAGACAGGATTGGATCGAGGAGAAAATCTGCACCGAAGCTTGCACCTCTGTCTTCACTGATGGTTCCAAAATGGAACCAGCCAATTTTTCTATCTTCTTTAAACTGCCGAACACTGCTAGTGTTTTTCAAGCAGAAGTCTTTGCGATTCTGCAGGTATGCAAAATGCTTAGGGAACGCGGGAGCGAGGAAGATATTAACATTCTCTCCGATAGTTAAGCCGCGATCAAGGCTCTGACGACGCCATGGTGCAGAATGAATCTAGTAAACTCCAGTAAGTAGGAGATCAAATCTCTTGGGTGTGCAGGTAACATTTTTCTGATCTGGGTTCCAGGACATAGGAACATAGAGGGAAATGGAATTGCTGATGAGCTTGCGAGGAAGGGGACTGAATTGGCCTCAGAGATCTCCTACCCGGTCATCGGCATCCCCCTGATAGTTGCTAAAGGGGAAATTCACAAATTATTTCAAAGGAAAGCGCAGAAAAGATGGAGCTCCAATTCTTCATGTGCTATTTCGAAAACTCTTTGACCCCAGTACCATAAACAAAGGACTCAGAAAGTCCTTTGGACTCCTCGACATTCAATTTCCAAACTCGTAACTGTGTTTACCGGTCACTGGATGATCGACACACACGCGAAATAGCTAGGGTTACCATTTAACTCCCATTGCAGAAGCTGTGGGATCTTTCAGAGAAGGAGACTGCTGAGCACTTTCTCTGTAAATGCCCGGGTTTGGTAGCTAGACGATTAAGGTCACTGGGTGCTCGCTTCTTCGACAGCCTGGGGCAGTGCGCCAACCTAAATCCCATCAATCTTCTCCATTATATTAACAGCTCTGGCTGGCTGTAGATATCTGCCTGTTGGAGGTCTCGTAGTGGTATTTAAACGGCGCTTTAGTGCTACTTGAGGAGTGCCAGATTGGCACTTCAAGCATTTCACCTACCTAAAATATAATTAATTATAAAAAAAATTTTTGCTAGAAAATATATAAAATTAAAAACTGACAAATTGTATCCGTTTTCAAAGAGTGGTAAAACTGTTATTTCCACCAGTCACTTCAAGAGAAAGAATAGTTTCGCATATTAGTTATGTCTCCAAATTCCCTAGAACCCCACCCGCCGGGAAATAGTATTTTTCCCTTCAGGATGCTAAGCATGTACGCGCATAGATACATATGTACATAAGATGATATGAATTTGCATGTATGTTGTTGTTGGTAGTGGAGCTTGTGTGTGTTACTAGTCACGCTCTTTAAGCCCATTCCTTCTGGAGCACACAGAAATGGGCTGCACCAGCTGCTCGTTCTTCTTTTTATGGCAGAGTCTATGAGATGCTATTTTTAACACAAATATAACAAGAAATATTGACAATTAATGACAGCAGTGATCTACTACACTCCACATGCCTCCACCCAGGCCAACAATCACTTTTGAAATAACAAGACTGGTGACACTATATTAGGCTTATGTGCCAATCCAAAGCAAGTCCCACATGGGAAATTGTCAGAAATAGCAGCCGATTTATTTATGTACTAATACACATGATTTTTGTTCATGTATGCAAGTATTAACGCACACACATGTAGGTACACATGCAGATATACTCGTACTTGCATGGAGACGTGATTAGGAGTTTGTATCCGTTTTGCAAATCATAAATTGTGAGCGTTTCGGTATTTTCCATGTCTGTTTTGACATTTTTTTAGTGATTTAGGTTTGTTTTCTATCAACACTCATGGATATGTACACACTCATGTATACATATGTATATGTATTCACTATATATTGGTGACAAGGGAGATTTGGCAAATTTTTGATTGATGAGTTCAGTTGGCCAAGTTAGCAGCGCAAGTAGTTGTTGTCGTTTGACAGGTGTTGTTGCTATTATTCAAGTAGAATATGACTTATGTGTGTATATGTGCACATACATATATACATATATATGTATACATATACAGTGAAAGCTCCCACAAGCGGACACTCACGGTTCCACAACTTTCGTCCGCTTATGGGGAGTGTCCGCTTATGGGGGTTGAAAAAAAAACTCTAGGTTAAAATTACTATCCCACCTCTTTAAATAATTTTTTATGTTCTTTTATGGTATGTTAAGATGCTTTCCATTTCAATTCAACCGGGCTATTCGGGTCATGTTCTTCGATTTCGATGTAACTCAAATGTGTTGCTCTCTGGTCAAAATAATGAGACACGTATTTTTTTGTTCGCCCGAAAAAAATTTTTTTCAAAACTTATCGGCAATTTTGTTTTTCGGCTCAAACTCGATTTTTTTTAATTATATAAGAAAAAATTTTTTTTAAATGCCCATAACTTAGTCAAAAATGAACCGATTTTAATAATTCTGGGTTAAAAATGATCGTCATTACTTACAGGAGCGACTTAATGTAGAAAAAATTGCAAAAAAGTAGTTAAAAATTTTTTATTTAGCAAAAAAGAAAAAAAAATGAAATTTTTTCGAAATTCAATATTTCAAAAAGTGTATTTTTTGTTTTTTTATAACTTTTCCCAAATCAAAAGGACATCTCAAACTTTAATTGAGCTGAATGCCTAGTAGCTAAAATGAGTTGTTTTTGAGTAATGAATTTTTGAGTAAAAACCCTGTTTCGCACTTTTTGTTTTTTGCAAAATAAAACATTTTCAACTTCTTTTTTGCAATTGTTTCTGCATGAAGTCACTCGTGTAAGTAATTACGATTATTTTGAACCCAGAATCATTCAAATCGGTTCATTTTTGACTAAGTTATGGGCATTTAAAAAAAAATTTTTCTTATATAATTAAAAAAAATCGAGTTTGAGCCGAAAAACAAAATTGCCGATAACTTTTGAAAAAAAATTTTTTCGGGCGAACAAAAAAATACGTGTCTCATTATTTTGACCAGAGAGCAACATATTTGAGTTACATCGAAATCGAAGAACATGACCCGAATAGCCCGGTTGAATTGAAATGGAAAGCATCTTAAGTTTTTTTTCATATTTATTGAAAAATATATATGTAGTATGTATGTACATTTTTATATTGGGAACAATGAGTATATTTACACATTTGAATATACATATTTAATTGAACATATTTATATTTTAGGCTTCAAAAATTCATATACCGTAGTCTGTCGTAGATTTTCCTGCTTATGTTTCAGAAAAAGGTTTTGAAGATGACATTCTAAAGTCTTGGGAATCCAATAATATCGTCTCTTAGAAATTGTTTAATGCGACGCAGTTGTTCTAATGCTTCAGGATATGACTTGATCTGATATTCATCCTGGACACATACATGATTTGAGTCTTCGCTTTCTCCATCAGATAATTCCTCAGTACTAATTTCGTCAATGACAACGTCAATATTATTGTCTTCTGTATTAACAATTTCGTCGATTAACAAAAACTCTTCTGTATACTGACCTTGCTGATTTTCATTTAAAATCTTTTTCAAAGCCGCTAGTGTCGATATGGGAATATCATTCTCTGCCTCGAAGTCAGAACAGCGGAGCTTTTTGAAACCCGGCTTTCGAAAAACAATTCTTAATAGTTTCTGCCGTTACGTTTTCCCATGAAGATTTAATAAAAAAAACAGCCTCCAAAATGTCAAAAGTTTTTGAAAGTCTGTCTATTGGAATGTCTCCTAATTTTGTCAAAATATGTTTGATTATATGGCATCTGTAATGACACTTAAAATTTTGTATTATACCCTGATCGAGGGGCTGACAAACGGATGTTGTATTAGCAGGTAAAAAGATCAACTTTATTTTATTTAGTTTAATAACTCGAGGGTGAGTTGCAGCATTGTCCAAAAATAATAAAATTTTTCTCTTCTGGCAGCCCATTTTTTTATCAAGCATTTCTAGCCACTCACACATAATTTCACGAGACATCCAAGCTTTCCGGTTTGACTTCCATTCCACTGGCAAACTTCCTATATTGCCTCTTTTAAAGGCGCGTGGGCATGCTGCTTTTCCGATAACCAATGGCTTTTCTTTATCTCCAACCATATTGGCACACAATCCTCGAAATTAACCTCGGAAGATTCCCCACATATTCTTTTGAAAGTCACATTACCATCCATTTGACGCAGAAAAATTTTGAATACCTAATCGGCCAGCGATTTCTTTTGCTTTTCCTTTATAATAATACCCGATATTGGTATATTTTGGCTTCTGGCCTTAACGAACCATTCGAAACTCAAATGGTAAATTTTTGAGCCATCCGCGTTTAAGAACTTTTTCTTTTTGTTGACGTTATCACCGCCCATCCATATTCTTTTAATATCTTTTATTTCAACTATTGTCAATCTACTATCTTTGTTGTCCGTGGATTAGAGTATCGCGTCCGCTTTCGAGAGGTGATTAGAACAAAAAAAATGAGAAAAAGTGTCCGCGTCCGGTTATTAGAGTGGAATTCGTTCTAAAAATACAACATAAAGCTTGGTTCCTCAGTTTTTGTCCGGTTATGGGGAGTGTCCGCTTATTGGAGGTGTCCGCAAGGGGAGTTTTCACTGTATATATATATATTGTATATTCGTGCGGTTTTTTTTCGAAATTTGAATTTCGGATCATTCCCATGGCTTTTAAACGTTTGGAAATGGTTGATTGATCAACTCCCAAAGTTTTTGCAACCTCTTCTTGCGTTTGAGCCGGATCTTGATCGAGCAATTCCTCCAATTCGGTATCCATGAACTTTGGCGGCGCGGCCAAAATCACCACTTTTAAAGCGTGCAAACCACTTCTGGCACGTTCGCTCAGCTAGAGCATGCTCACCATAAACTTCCACCAAGATGCGATGATTTTCGGCTGCTTTTTTCTTCATATTAAAGAATTCCCCGCAAAAACACATTATTTGGCACGAAATTCGACATTTTCAAGTGTGGTAAAAATATTGTTGTTTACGCTTCAAATAAAAAACTTATACTGACGTTTGTGCCTTACGACAGTAGCTCTCCAATGAATGTTTGGAAATGTGGATCGATGGAATAATAATCAAGTTACGCCATCTGTTGTAAAACCGCACGAACTTATCCATAGACCTATTAACAAACGGGAATCGTGATCAATTTAGATAAAAAGAGTCCAAAAGAGATCCGCCTAGATGTTGTTTTAAAATGAAACATGCACAAATTTAGATTCTTCAGCTTTCAATTATTTTTATTTAATTTTTATTCAAAATACTGCTCTTAAGTATTCATATGTGAAAAATTACATAATTTAAACTTCCGTGTGGAGTTGCCAGTCGCCCATCGGACGCATCCCCGGGTGGTTGGACAGATATGTAGGGTAGGTGGGAAATAAAATACCACCCGCGTACCAAAACAGGCAAATATCAACTCGATTGTAGTTTTTGTCATCGAGTTGAAAAAAAAAAATAAATCCATTCAGTGTCTGTCTTACAATAAGCGGCTGTGTGCCAGCGTCTGACTCAGAATGAGCGGCAGTACATTGAAGTAGGAAAACTCTAAGCCATTTAGAAGGCAACGGGAAACCACTTAAGTAAACCATCACGAAAATCATACAATAGTGATTAACAAATTGAATGGAAATTTCCACAATGAGCGCGTCTAGAGCTCAAATCCGCCAAACTGTCGATTCATGAGTACCTAATTGCTGAGAATGTCGAGATGTTGATGGTAAATCAGCCACACTTTGCGCTACAGCAGCAATATTCGCAACAGAGCGCCCAGTGTGTAGTCTGCCAGTCCGTTTTCTATGCTCGACAGAAGCAGCTTCTTGAAATGTTTTCCCCAATCTCTTGAACTGTCGGTTCATTCGGTTGATTACTTCCATCAAAAAAGTCACGAATTTTGCGATAAGTTGTTTTTAAAGATCGACCAGTTTCAAAATTAAGATTCAATAATTTTAACGCGTTATTCTATAGTGTAAAACTGTATAACTGCTTACTTCACAAATGTCAAAAGTAAAATTAAGGTACCGTCTAGGAATTATTCACTACTGACATCTAAGCGCTCCTTTTGAGAGACGCTTTACTATTGGGTTGGCAACTAAGTAATTGAGGATTTCACTCATAGATGGCTTCAGTTGAATTTTTAGGTTGGCAGACGTAGTACAAATGTAAAAACACACTTTGTTATTTGATAGTTGGCAATCCAGCTATAAATCAGTAAAAAAAGTGTTTTGATCGATTGCGCAGTTTTCGTTTGGCTTTCGTTGAAAAATGGAAAATCAAAAGGAACATTTTCGTCATATTTTGCTTTTTTATTTCCGCAAGGGGAAAACTGCATCGCAAGCTCATAAAAGGTTATGTGCTGTTTATGGTGACGAAGCCTTTAAAGAACGGCAGTATCAAAATTGGTTTGTCAAATTTCGTGCTGGTGATTTTTCACTCAAAGATGAAAAACGCTCTGGTCGTCCAGTTGAAGTTGATGGCGCCCTAGTCAAAGCAATAATCGATTCGGATCGTCACAGTACAACACGTGAGATTGCAGAGCAGCTTCATGTGTCACAGACATACATTGAAAATCACTTAAAACAATTTGGCTATGTTCAAAACCCTTACTTGGGTTCCTCACGAACTGAAAGAAACGCATTTAACGCAACGCGTTAACAGCTGCGATTTACTAAAGAAACGCAATGGAAATGATACATTTTTAAAACGACTTATAACTGGCAATGAAAAATGGATTATTTACAAAAATATCAAGCGGGAAAGATCGTGGAGCAGACCAGGTGAACCAACTCAAACAACATCAAAAGCTGATATTCATCAAAAGAAGTTTTTTTTTATCAGTTTGGTGCTACTGAAAGGGAAGTGTCCACTTTGAACTCTTACCACCCAACCGAACGATCAATTCTGATGTCTACATTGCACAACTAACTGAATTAAACAATGCAGTTGAAGAAAAGCGGCCCGAATTGACAAATCGAAAAGGTATTGTATTCCATCATGACAATGCAAGGCCATACACATCTTTGGCCACTCGGTAAAAATTATTGGAGCTTGGTTGGGATGTTTTGCCAGATCCACCACATAGTCCTGACCATGCACCATCTGATTATCTTTTGTTTCGATCTTTACAAAACTCCTTGAATGGTAAAAATTTCAATAATGATGATGATGCCAAATCGTACCTGATTCAGTTTTTTGCTAATAAAAAACCAGAAGTTTTATGAACGTGGGATTATGATGCAGCCTGCAAGATGGCAAAAGGTCATTGATCAAAATGGGCAATACATTACAGAATAAAGGTATTTAGTTCCATGAAAAAATTGTCTTTCGATTTTCTAAAAAAAATCCGCAATTATTGTACTTACAGTTAGTAACAGAAGTAAGTATACACCGGACACGTTTTCAATTTTCCCCCAATCGATTCCTTCAAACAACCTAAGTTATAACAAAATTGTGTTTTATTTGCATGAATGAAATACAAAAATCGTATTTAATCCAAATAATGACGGAATTTTAAAAAACAACAAAATTATAGCTTTTTATATTAAACTTTATAAAAATTCATGTCTCAAAAGTAAGTATACAGTTCATCATATTATTAATTTGTGAAATCAAACACATAATTAAAATCAAATCCTGGTATTTGGTAGGATAACCATTAGACTTTAAAGTCGCTCTAAGTCGTGATGGCATTAATTTCACCAAGTTTTCAGTTACAGCTGGTGGTATTTTATTCCATTCCTCTTGAAGGACGTTTTTCAGTTGTTCATTATTCGTAATCGGATGTTTAAGTATGTGTTTGTCGCTTTAAATGTTCCTATAAATGTTCGATTGGGTTGATATCCGGGGGCTGTGGCGGCGTTTTCAGCTGTTTTCGCACATTATATAACAGCCACTATCGTACAATGTTAGATGTGTGCTTGGGGTCATTATCCTGCTGGAAGATAAACGTTCCTCCAAGGCTTAATTTCGTAGCGCTTTCTTTTAAATTTATTTTCAAAATATTTAAACAACCATATCGGTCCATAATATTTTTGATAAATACCAAGTTTCCAAACCACTTGATAGCAGACGATCTATTCTATCGTGCTCATTTATTATTCGTATCATTTCTGGATCTATTGATTGTCTTTCCCTTTTAAGTAAAATTCAATTTAATATACCCAATATGAGACTCCGACAGTACGAAACTTTTAAAATTGGCTTCTCGAGAACCAACTACGGTGAATGCTTCGATTCTTAGGGCATGTGCAGATTTAAATGTTTTTCAATTCTTCTGGTGCTGATTTTACATGGGCGTATGGCATCTTAGTCAACCATCTTAAATCGTTCTTTTCTTAGTAACTACTAAACTATTGCATATTAGCTTAATACAGTATGTAAGAATGTATCCATTCAAAGACAATAAACAAATAAATAAATAAATGATCTTCTCATTAATGACATTATCTAACCCAACACATTTCTGTGTGTTACATAACAACAACAACAATTTACATTTTAACTCTCACCATTATTTCTTAAGCTCATATTTGGTAACTTAGTTGTAAGAATTATGTAACCTTTGAAATCATTAATAAAGCTGCCTTCGATAAATTTTATTATTAATTTATTTCAGATTTTCGTGTGTTAAATTATAAACAAAAGTTATGCGTGCAGTGAATATCTAATAGGAATATTATAATAATTCTATCAAAGCGTATTCACCGAACATAAATTTTCCTGCTGTTCGAACATATCCTCTAAATACACATAATTAGCTCTTAAATGCGCGTGGTTCTTCATATCCAATGAACTGAAAACTCATTCCCACAACCACTTAGTTAAGTTCTCTTCCATTTAGTCTGATTTTATTATAAATTTAAAACATATCTCGAAACAAATAGAAGTAAACAGATACATAGAGATATTCTGTGTTTAGTACCATACATCCGTCCAGTTTTTCGGGAACATTTCAAGAATCTCAAAACCACGAAGTGATAAAAATGGATTACTTTTTTAAGATAGCTAATAAAAGCGCATGAATGATTTCATTAAAGTAATTATTATTATTATTAAGTCATTCATGGAATATTCAGTTAATTTTGAATTAGGTCTAAGCCAATTCCAACTTTAAAAACAAAATTCACACAAAATTTCATATTCGTAACAAATTTCGGTTCATCAACCTCAATAAAATTCTAAATATAAAGGTCGCAGAATGCAAAAATATGTTTTAATTTATTCGAATGCAATTCATTAAATATCTCGAACCAAGAAATATATGACTTAGACAACTTTCATTTCACACAATTGTAGAAAAAAATAAACGGAGATGAAGTCACGCATGCTTCGATAGATTCAGTCGTTGAACAAGATGAATTATTATTAAAAGTAATTTAAATTAAAATTGTATACATGTACAGCCGAATTTTTAAATAGCCTATAGATTCCAGACTATCATTACATCAAATCATATTCAATTGGAGCTTCGATAATAAGGGTTTTCCATTAAGGGGGCGCCTGCTTTAGAGGCTTGAAAAACTCGATTTTTTTGCATAAATGTCTTTCCAAACTATCCAAGAATGTGTCCTCAAAATTTCAGAAGCAAATTCAAAATATTTTCGGAGTAACAGAAGAAATTGTGAGCAAGCGTCGAGCAGGTATACGAGCGGCCGGATCGGTCGAAGTGCGATTTCTCGGTTTTTTATTTTAACGATTTTTCCTAATTGGCGGGAAAGATAGGGAAAAAGTTAAACGTCCTATCGAAACGAGATAACATTGATTGTATTCGGAATTAAATTCTCTTCTAGTTGAACCTAAAAACCTTAAGAAAGTTACGATTAACCCAAATCTAAAGTGATTTTGTTTTTCCAAAAACATGATTTTTTTAATTAGCGAAAAATTGTTGAATTTCTCACTTTTTGTTTAATTTTCTTGGTTTAACTAGAAGGGTTTTTGGTTTCAAATGAAAACTACGACCTGTATCTTTCCCGCCGCACGACACATGCACACTCGAGGCCCCTCGGCAAAATGCTTGTACCAGGCATAATATGACATATATTTTAATGAAAAAATTTTAGAAGACTTATATAACAATAAAACCTGTTTCGTTTCGTTCCAATTGAATATTTCTTTTCTTCCCAAAAAAATCCACGAAAAAATCGATTTTTGAAGCCTCTAAAGCAGGCTCCCCCCTTAAGAGTTGTTATTTTGATATTCAAAGAAAACTGCTATTTTTTAATGTAAATGATCGGATGTTTATTTCATTATAAAGAGGAAGTTATGCCGTTAATAGTGGAAAATAACATCAGGCAAATGGCCACCACGACCACGATTACAGGACAATATCCTTTTCATGAAATTTTCCATAACCGAACTGCAAAGTGGCTGCCCTATGTCCTCAATAGTCCCACGAATTCCATCTTTGAGGTCTTGAATCGACCCTGGGCTGTTGGCGTAGACCTTCTCTTTCACGTGGCCTCAAATAAAAAAGTCACAAGGTGTTAAATCACAAGATCTCGGTGGCCAATTGTGATCACCTCTTCGAGAGATAACACGGTCCGGAAACTTTTCCTGCAAAAGATCAATGATTTCGTTGCTTGTGTGGCACGTAGCGCCGTCTTGTTGAAAATAAACGTTGTCCAGATAAATACCATCAAATTCCGGCTATAAAAAATTGCTAATCATCTCTCCTGTTTAACACCTAACACCTGTTATTGGAAAACCCTTCTCGTGTGGTCAAGAAGGTGCAATGACAAGTCGAAAGCATTTATCATGGAAATTAAATTGAAGATTTTTGACGATTCCATCAAAGGGTTTTCAGTTAAGGGTCATATCCACGTGATATGGAGTTCCAAAGTGATTGGTTTGTACTACAAAAAAATCGAGGAATACGTTAAAAAACGCATAGAACGAAGTCAGTATATAAGCCCCTAAAAGAAACTGAATTTCCTAGAATGGAGCAGATCCTCTGCAAATGGTTTATGACCCGTTGAAATCATATCTCTGCTGGTGGTGTCGTTTTCAAGGCAGTGGCGAAAAAGTTTCATTCGAAATTTTACGATGGCAATTTTTTTGCCAGTGATGGTTAGATGACTAAACTCGGAAACGCTTCGGAATACGTCTTCAAGGTAGAGCTCTCTTGAAAGAGATAAGGTTACGACAAATTTAGTGGCTCAATAAAAAATCGAACGAACAGCATTTTTCTGTGACAAAGTTGGTCCTATACATTTTTTCTTGGTTTTTGTACCAGTGAAAATGCACGAAAAATGCGCTCCAAGCACGCGAGCATTTGAGGTAGTTAGAATAAATTAGTCACTGGGAACAAAAAATGTATTAATAATTGGCACGACTTAATTAAGTTTCTTAATATTTAAGGTTTGAAGGCGAATAGCCTGGGATTTACGACTTCTATTGTCACATTGCACATCAACTTCCGTTTCGAATAACAGAGACATTGCAATCGTTTGGATACTATGCCTTCGCTGTTTTTAGTAACCGGGGTGGAGCAAATGTTTAGTGAGTTGCTAAGAGTCGATACTTCAATCAATGGAAAAAATTTAAATTTTGGCCACTTAATTGAGTGTTTTCTAAAACTTTTCCTCAATCTCCTATAGAATACAAACAAAGGCACACATTTATGGTACGAATTACGTCACAACGTTCAGCTGTTTTTTATTTACGATTAGCGGTTGCAAAATCTCTCGATCGCAGTGCAAAACAAACCAACATTAGAAAGAGTACAAAGTTATAAATATTTGGATATAAAACTCCAATGAGAAGGTATAAAATACTGGTTTTCAGAGTTATATCAAACCCTTTCTAAATTATTGCCCAACCTCTTGTTCAAAACAAATGCTGGTCAGGTTTATTAATTGTAAAGACAACAGGGCCAAGCAATTAGATTCATTTTTCAAAACATAAATAAATAAATAAGACATCCTGAGCCATTGGGAAAATCTAAAAGTACTTTTCATAATTTCAAATAAACTCTAATGCATATTTAGATTAAATAATTGTGCTCACAAATATTTCCAGGAATGCAGATGGGCAAGTATTCATGCAGTTTTTCTTACCAAGTTTTCATTTGACATCATTAGCAAAGTCATGCACCCCAGCTAGTCAATTTCTATTTGCAGTGACAGCGGCAAGCCTGCTTTAGGGTAATAGATTCAAACATTGTAATAGATCGAAGTGCTTGTGAGTTATTTGCGTGCATCTTTAGTGGAAAGTTGGACAATTTGTCAGAGAAAAATTAAAAATATTTTAATTCTTACTGAAAAAAAGAACTACGCTTTTCTAAAATCGTGAATGATTATTGCAATTAAAATTAAAGCAAATATTTTCGAAAAAACTACTTACGTGACAATTAGAAAAATGAAGCGTAAAATGCGCTGATTGGAAGGTGGGAAAGAGTGAGCTAGATACAAGAGCGAGAGAGCGGGTGAAAATGAAAGAACGCCAAAGTTGACATTTTGAAAAGGGAATGAGCAGTACAGCAAAAACGCCAAGAATCCGTGCAGAATCAACTAAAATGGAAAAGAATCTCACTAAAGTGGTTGACGCTTTTATTCAAATAGTTGAATATATAAAATGAGAATTCATTTATTTGTGCGTAAATTGTTTTTGCTATTCATTGAAAAAGAAATTACAGACCAAACGATCGCCTAAAATAGTGTGTTTTGTTGTGTTTTGCATTGATAAGCAACGAGGTAGCCACCGGCTATAAGTTAAAAGTGCTAATTGGAAGTATAAAATAATTATAGTAGTGGTGCGTAAATACGATAGATCTGAAAAGGGGCAGCAATGTCGGGCGGAAGGGAGTCAAACAGCAGTAATACGAGCTCCAACAGTACCGGAGTTTCGACAACTGCGTCCTCCACGCCCACATCATCAGGCCAAAATAACAACGGCAATCAGCGCTCTCGTGGGCGTCCAGCCAAACGCGCCACTTGTACGTGGTGCGGCGAGAGTAAGCAACTTCTACAGTATGTGTTACCCACTCAAAACGGCAAGAAGGAGTTCTGTTCGGAAACGTGTATTGCGGAATTTCGGAAAGCGTACAACAAGGGTGCGTGCACGCAATGCGATAATGTCATTCGAGACGGCGCGCCAAATAAAGATTTTTGTTCAGTTATGTGCATGAACAAACATCAGAAGAAGAACGGATCGACGCGACAGCATAGCAGTGGTGGTGCTGGTGGACGTGGCGATTTGGAACGTGGCAAATTGTCATCTATTGGCGGTGGCTCCTGTACGCCAACTGGCCCATTTCAATATGAAAGCTTTCACGTATTTGATTGGGATGCATATTTGGAGGTATTTTCTGAGCGCAGTTATTTGAAGTGCGTATATTAACGTTTTTTTGTTTTGTTTGTTTTATTATAGGAGACTGGGAGTGTGGCGGCACCGGCGGAGTGCTTTAAGCAAGCACTGAACCCTCCAATCAACGATTTCAAAATTGGCATGAAATTAGAGGCGCTGGATCCCCGAAATGTTACTTCGACATGTATTGCGACGGTTGTGGGAGTGCTCGGTTCGCGGCTGCGACTGCGCTTGGATGGCAGTGACAGTCAGAATGATTTTTGGCGCTTGGTCGACTCGAATGAGATCCATGCGATTGGGCACTGTGAGAAGAACGGCGGAATGTTGCAACCACCACTCGGCTTTCGCATGAATGCCTCCAGCTGGCCCGGTTACCTGTGCAAGATATTAAATAACGCAATGGTTGCGCCGGAAGAGATTTTCCAACCAGAGCCGCCAGGTCCTGCGGAGAATCTCTTCAAAGTTGGCCAAAAGCTCGAGGCGGTCGACAAAAAGAATCCGCAACTGATTTGCTGTGCGACGGTTGATGCGATCAAAGACGACCAAATTCATGTGACATTCGATGGGTGGCGTGGGGCATTCGACTACTGGTGTAGCTACGATTCCCGGGATATATTTCCGGTCGGTTGGTGCGCACGTAGTTGTCATCCAATGCAACCGCCGGGTCATAAATCGCGTACCGATTCGAGTTCGAGCAAGCACCGCAGCCCACGGCCACGCTATACTTTCGTCCAGGAGACAGACGCAATGGTACCGGCTACTCCCGTCACCGCACACTTCCACACAAACTGCAAAGGCGGCCCATTCATCAACAGTTCCAAGTTGCCATCAATGGTCACTGGACCCACACATCAAACATTGGCGAAACTATGCTTGCAGGAAGTACTGGCTGCCAGCACAGACACACAACAGCTTTCGAAACTACTATTTGCATTGGAGGGAGATGTTCACATTGTGCCAGCAGCAGGAAAAAATTTCACCGTAAGTACGAGTATAAATGTTCGTAGAAAATTCGTATAAAAGTTCAAATCCCACTGCGTTTTGGTATTTTTCAGATCAAAATTCCGTCGCAATTACGAATGAGAGACGACGACAGCTTGGCACAATTCATTGAAACTCTGTGCACGACATGTAGAGCATGTCCCAATCTCATATCTTTGGTACCCGCCACGGAAGAATGTGAAAAATGTGCCATTGCTAAGAAGAGACAGTTGTCACAGAGTACCACGCCGCCTACGTCGCCAGTTATACCTGAGAAACGCAAAGCGCTCGGTTTGCTGGGCGAAAAGACGCATATTATAAAACAAGAAATACCCACTTCAACAACTTCCACACACATCGTGGACTCATCTTCCGCACCGGCCATGGTAGCTGTGGGTGCTGGCATACCGAAAAACGACGTTGACCACAAATTATCGCTTAACAATAACAATTTAGTACCAGTGCAAATTAAGGTTGAACCGAATACAAATGGTACCTCGACTGCAACACAAGCGCAGTCACTGCGTCAGATACGACTGCACCACCTGAACAATCCGGACGATGCAATACAGCTACCAAACACCACATCCAGTGCTGCAACTTCGACGAACTCCAATGCTAAGTATCTGGCACCACTTGTGGCCGAAGTGCATCCAGAACAATCCAGTGTTGTCAATACGGTCATTGGATCGTCGACATACAAATCCCCATCCACACTGTCGTCCAGCGCATCCTTACCTACATCGGTATCGACACCATTTAGCGGTTCGCAGTCTGCTTCATCGACTGCGGCAGCTGCTGCGGGGACGGTTGTTTTCTCGGCGGCTGCACCACCAACCGCTGCGGCATCATCACTGAGTTCTGCTGCTTTACCGCCACTACGTTCACACCCCGGCGATTGGTCCATTGAGGAAGTGATACAGTTCATTGAAAGCAACGATAGCTCACTTGCTATACACGGCGATCTGTTTCGCAAGCACGTAAGTGTCTGTTATATACGCAATAAGCGAACATTTTTTAACTTGCATAAATCTTTGTTATTCAGGAAATTGACGGAAAAGCACTGCTGCTTCTTAATTCCGAAATGATGATGAAGTACATGGGTCTTAAATTAGGACCTGCCTTAAAAATATGCAATTTAGTGAATAAGGTTAACGGTAGACGCAACAATATGTCATTATAAGTGAATGAGAGAGAGAGAGAGAGAGAGAAGAGGGAAAACCTAAATGCGATAACAAAAGAGCGCTAACGATAAACATTTAAACATATAAACCGGAGCATTTGTAGTTATCTGTTTCTAAGGACTCTTGTAAAACCAGTTGACAATGAATAATAGATGACAAATGTTAGAAAAACTTGCATATACTTAATAGAGTTGAAGAAGCGCATTCCAAACGTACACAATGAAAGAAGTAGTTGGAATAATTTCTATAACATGGGTACCTTTACGTATATTTGAATTAAAATTTACTATACTAATATTAAAATTTGAACTAATTTATAGAATCGCGCGCTTAAACGATTTGTATTTTTAAATTCACTATGCTAACCTACATATTTAATGTACGTATATTTTTACAGAAGAGTAATAAGAATTTTTACATGACTGTAAGTTTATTTGTTTAAGATTAAAAAATGCCTAAGTAAAAAGAAGAAAGGTGGTAAGGGAAGGTACATATATATATGAACTTTTATGAAATATCACAAAAGCACAATAAACATTAGAAATGTTGTTTCAAGATGAATCTTCCTTTTGATTGTAAACATGCAGATCATTATTTCTTCATGCAATTATAAATAAATATATATATATATATTATATATATAACTAAGTAACTAAGTACGTTGCAACGTTTGCACTCTAAATAAACAGAAATCTTGAATTTTGAATAAGAGAATAATTTTAATTGGAACAGAAACACTGGCACCACCAGTGGCTAAAAAAAATAATAGTTGGGCATATAATTTATTCTATTATCTAACAAGCACCAATCAAAAATCATTTTTCAAACGATAGACTTTGTTGTTTTACATCGAAATGTTGTAACAAAGAAATAGCTCTCAATTGTTGCCGCAGAAAATGTTGCTCGCTTTTGATTGAATTATAATAATTTAGCATAAACTTGCAATAGCTATTAAGCAGTTAGTATTACACAATACTCACACACACACACATACTATCGCATGTGTACATACACACACTCTCACATATCTACATGCGTAAATATCTCGCAATTTGGCGTTAATACGACTGCTGATGCCCAGAAAGTGTGAGCGCCGCTTGTTGAATGCGTGCGCAATCATTCAGGTCTCAGCACACATACACACGCACGCACTCACCTTCCTTCTAGGGCTTGTAGGCGCGTATAGTTTTACAACCAATTACAGACGTAGTTACGAATTAGCGACACACGCAGATAGACGGGAAGCAACGCGCGCTCTTAGCTCTTTGATTTGCCTTTACTTTCAATTACAGCAGAATATTTTATGTCTATGTGGTTGTAAAATTTTCACATATTGATGCTGTGTTTTTGTTTTGAATTTCATGTAAACATTTGTACCTATGCCTTTCATAAATACATACATACACACATACATATACATATATAAAAGTTAAAAATTGTAATGCAAGTATACGTAACAATTCACATTTAATCTTGAAAGGAACACACACACACAAGGGCACACAGAAATTAACACATAGTGTTACACACACATACATACATACTATATATTCAGATATTCTCGGAATAACGCAATCATAGCGCAAGTAAGCGACATTTTAATTTATGTATATTCAGATATAAAATTAGCTTTATTGTACTACTCATAGCAATAGTTAAAAAAAATGCAAAAGGAATGACGGAAATCAAGCAAAAATAAGCCTACATACATACATACACACATATAAGGGAATTCAAATAAGCAAGCACACAAACTCACATATACATACCTACATATATGAGAATAATATTGAAATTATGGAATGTTACTAAGTTGTAGGGAAATACACGTACACACGTACATACATACATACATAGAAACTTACATATGCATATAAAGTCTTAGTTGATTCGGGGATGTATTTAAAACAGAGAAACAGTCGTGGGTAAATATGAAATTCCCCTGCAGCTTCCATTTACGATTACAATTGCAGCGGTACCGGCTCTCTCTACAGCCTACGAACATACATACATACGAACAATTGTTGACAGTCGGGCGGAATTTAGTAGCAGCAAAATTAAATGTGTATAGAGAATTAGCGATAAAAAATTCACGTCCGATGCTGAAATGAATATGGAAAATAGCAGATAATTGAAAGGAAATAATAAAAATAACAAAATCAGTATAATTATCGCTTGCTTTCGCTGGTTTGCATGTATACATATGTACATTCTGTAAAAAAGGTAGCGGAAATTGTTAAATAGAACGCAAAACAATAGTTTAATCTTCAAATTTATTTTATCGCCTTCCAAATATGCGCCATTCGCAGCAATACACGAATATGCCAACGATTAGTCCAGTCATCAAAGCAACTTTTAAACGCATTTGAAGAGATCTTCTTCTGCTCCTACAGCGAATTCTCTTTAATAGCCGAAGCGGCGTCCGCGGAGTGGCAATTTAAGTTTTGGTTAAAGGAAAAAGTCACAGGGCGCTAAACCCGGTGAATACGTTGGTTGTTCGATGGTATTTGTCGAGTTTTTGTTCAAAAAAGTGTTCACAATAAGAGCCTTGTGAGACGCTGCGTTCTCATGGTGCAAGATCCATGAGTTTTCTTTCCACAAATTGGGCCCTTTCCTACGCACATCTTCTCTCAAACGTCGCATAACTTCCAAATAATATTCTTTATTTACCTTAGAACCATTTGAAACGAATTCCGAGTGCACAACACCATTGGTAATCTAAGGAAACGTCAAGCATGACTTGCACTTGTCACCGACTTTCACGTGGTTTTTTGGGTTTCGGCTCATGTGGATAGCGCCATTCAGCTGCCTGTTGACTGGTGTGCATGTCAAACTCATATACCCACGTCTCATCACCTGTCATGATGCGCAGATGCGCTAGATAAATGTTGCGCCCGAATTCACTTGCCCAAGCATGTCTGCAGCCCACTTCTTCTGACGATTTTTTTTTTAAAGAAATTCAACTCTCTTGGAACGAGTCGAGCAGCCACGCGTCTCATGTCCAATTGATGGTGTAAAATTTTGTGAATTGATTCGTGAGACACGCTAAGGTCACGAACTACCTCTCTCCAAGTGAAATGATGGTTTTCTAGCACCATTTCCTTGACTTTGTCGACGTTTTCATACGCTGAAGAGGCGTTTCCACGGCAGTCGGTTCTACGTTACCGAAACGATCCGGATTTATATCCGGCCAAGGATTGCCATTCCAGCCGCATTCCCCGTATGTAAGAATGTTTATGCTGCTACAACAACCACAACAACATGAGGAAGAGGCGACCAGATCGGCGCAAATGTTCCACGACTTCTCGGCCCTCTGCAAAAGCCTTATGCCACTCGTAGACCTCGCCGCAGGCTTTGTGCAACATTTTCAACTATTCGGCACACGAAATCCCGTTCAAAACACAAAATTTAAGACCATATTTTTATCTATAGTGAAAATCGCAGCGCACATCTGGGGTTGACTGATGTAATTAAAAGCCAAAAACAAGCTAACTCACAGATCTCGCTCAAACTCTGTGACACTATAGATACCATAGAGGCCAGTTGTACCAACATTCCAGCAAAAAAATTTAGTCGCGCTTTTTAAATGAACAATTCCCGATATTTTTTTGACAGAATGTATACCCATATGCTCTTTGACTACATTTCTGCTGTTCATTAGTATCAGCCTTCAGTCGATCTGTTTTCACTTTGGCGCTTTGGCGCTTCAATTGCATTTTAATTGCGTTTCGTTTAATATAAATTCTGTACAATTACAAAAATTCATATCCATATTTTGTGGAGGTTGAGTACATGAATGAAATCTTATTTATGAATAGGGAAAATGTCAGCTGTTAAGTATTCTTTGTATATTCTCTGAAATATTCGTTGCGTATATGAAATTAAAACCTAACCTAAGATTTTCTTATAACGGATTAAAGTTCTTTACAAAAGCGTTTGTTTATATTGGAAAACTACGATTGAGCAATAGAAAAAGTTTGCATGTTGCGCCGAAATTAGGAACGTAGCTGGTAGCAGTTAGTCAAAGACGAGACTTTCTTTCAGCGTTAATCTTCGCTCTTTTTTATTGGGAGTTGCTTTTCCTGTGCATTCGACTTAATTAAATTACTAACTGCAAATTGCAAAATTAACTGTAAAAATAGAGTATTATTTTTAAGTATAGTTTGCTAATTAAATTTATTTACCAATGTATAAAATAGTATTTAGCGTCAAGACAGACATAGAATGGAATGGCATACAAAAATGCCTAGAAATATATAAAAAAAATTCACTAACAGGTAAATAAACGAACGTTATGATAACGCAGATCAGGAGTGTACAATAACAATTTGTATTATTTGAAGAATTTAATTTAAAGTAAATAAATAAATAAATGAGACGAAAGTAAAGAGGCATGTCTGTGCTTATCTACTGTTTGGCAAAATGCGTATAGAAATGATGTTTTGTTTTTGTATTTTACTTTGTAGAATTATCTACCTAGTTTCGAAACTGTACACACCTTTTGTTATTACAGATAAAACCCGAGTCCTTTAAAGAGGTAATCCGGTCTTATTTGAAAAAAATCGATTTTTTTTTTTGCATATTTTCAAAGTTTAGACCTTCAAAAATGTGCCCTTCGTGGCGTCTAAGCCGGCCGAGTGGAGCGAATCGCACAATGAACCGCAGATGTTACCGGAGGACTTGAGGACTCGTTCTTTCCAGAACATCTTTTGTATCCCACACAACCATTATTTATTCTACACATATGTACATATGTATATACAGTTCAAGAATATCTTTGCATAGTGAAGAAAAATTTAAAATTTTAGCTTTGATCGAGAATTCCAACAACAAATAAAAAAGCAAACAAAAAATGTATCCCTCTAGTGCATATAACCGCCTACAGGCGGGCAACACTTAAGAGCAAAAAAAAAAAAAAAATAAACTAAAAACACGAAGTGCTTTTTTGTTTGTCATGCAGCTTACACGATTCATATTCTTCAGTTTACCCTTGATCGTGAAAGCTGCATGTGCTCATATTACAAAAATTTTGCAAGTGGAATTAAAAGAAGCGATCAAATAACCAAAAAAAGTATTTTTCTGAGAAGGTGTTTTTGTGAGACTTCCTAAGAAGTGCACTATTGGAATTTGAGTTAAAAAAATATTTGGTAAGTAGATTGAGAAGTGTAGAGTGAGATAAAGTGCTCTCCAAGTTTTTTTTATGTACATTGTGTCAGTGTGTGCTTCACGCTGCAACCGTCTACAGGAGGCCGTATGCAGTGCGTTCAAAAAAAATGTTCAGTTATTTTGAACTTCAAGTTCACATATTATGCTGATTTATATTTTTTATCACTAGAAAAATTTCGCGGTGGGGACGCAAACGCAAATATGACTTGTCGAAGATGTCAGATGAGGAGTTCAACGACTTTATGGACTTTTGCGAAAACAGTGATGAGGAAATTGAAGGCGATGATTTCGATAGTGACAACGACGTGAATGACCCAGATTTTGTGGTCCCCAATCAAAATGATTCCTTTCTACAAGAAACAGCAAACAACATTTCTGTATCTGATCTTTCTCTTTCCCTTGCTGTACCAACTGGTCCACAAGAAAATCTAAAAAGCATGTCTGTACCGGTTTCACAAGGAGAAATTGAAATTACAGGAACAAACGAATTTTCGGGAAGGGGTATACCAACTTCTTCAGCGCACTTTGAATGCGATGTTGCTAATCTTCGAAACAATATGAAAGAGTTTCAAGACTTACTGTGGCGTAAAAATCATCTTCAAATAAATGTTGAAGAGTTGACGTTTCATAACCCGAATCTTGAAGAGTTTTTTCACTTAAAAGAAGCTATTGGAACTGATTTGTGACGAAACCAATCTCTATGCTCGTCAGAAGAAAATAAATTCAACTTTCGTCTGCACAGTGCAAGAAATACGAAAATATATTGGCATACTGATATTTATATCTATATATCGTTTTCCGAATGTGCGATCATATTGGGGCAGACATTCTTTTCAACCAATAAAAAATGCCATGCCAGTAAATCGATTCGAAGAAATTCGGAGCTACATACATTTCGCTGATGGATCGAAACGACCATCTAGAGACCACGCTGACTATGATATCTTGTACCTTGTTCGACCTATTATCAAACATATGAATGTTCGATTTTCCTCTGTGCCAATGTCCCAGCGTTTGAGCGTCGACGAACAAATGTGCGGCACGAAAATGTCTAAAACAAACTTTTCGAGCCAACCGTGTGAAAAACTGTAAACTATCTACCGATGAACAGCTAGTGGTGAAAAGAGCTCCTCGTGGATATTCGGAGGAATTCGTTGCCACCGCATTTGGAGTAAATATTTCTACTGCTGTTGGGAAGGACAGCACACCAGTTCGTTTAGCGTCAACGTATGCAGGTGTGCAGCCATTTAACTCGAATAATCCGAGCGACCGAAACACATTGTCCCGTCGCTATAACCGCAATAGAAAACAGTATGAATATGTGAGCTGTCCAAACATTGTCAAAGAATACAACCGGCACATGGGCGGAGTGGACTTGATGGACAGTCTAATTGGTCGCTACAAAATTCGCATGAAGACTGGTAAATGGCCATCTCGTATATTTCACCATGTTATCGACTTGGCAATAGTGAATGCTTACGTTTTATACCATCGCATCAATCGTGAAAAACATCAGCGTATCGAGCTTCCACGATTTCGGGAAGAAATCGCCGAAACTCTCCTGCTCATATCGGAAACGAAAAAATTAGGTCGCCCCACTACTGCAGAAAAACAAGCCGAAGAAGTACCAAAGGGAAGCAAGTTACTGTACCTACCACCACCAATATAAGGTATGATTGTCTCAATCATTGCCCAAATTTCGGCGATAAAAGTAGTAAACGTCAATGTCGTAAAAAGCCATGTAAATCGGAGACTCAAGTTTAGTGCGAAAAATGCAACATACCACTTTGCATGTCTGTCAAAAAATCATGTTTTAAAGAATTTCATGCTGAATAAAGGACATTTATATTCGTTCTTTTTAGACTTTGAACCAAACTTAACAATTTGTATACTATTTTATATATTACTTAAATTTTTATAAATAAACGTTTTCTGTTTACTTGTTTAAGTGGTATTGTATTTTTAGTAATTTTTTTTTAAGCTAGCTGCATAAGACCGTCCAGAGGCGGGGTGCTAATTTCCAGGGCCACAGAGCGAATTCGGGTCGTACAAATAAAAATAATATTATATTTGTCTTTTATGGCCTCTAATTAGTACAAAACATAATTTTATTATAAAAAATCTTTTCTATGCACTAGAGGGTTATACACATATTCCATTATTGTACTTGTCTACGACTACTAGGTGCCAACAGTTATTAAATAAACACACACATTACAAAAACAACAACAAAAAAAGATGTTTACTCTATTTAAAAAGGGTCAAAAAAATCTTTGCATAACTGATGAAAACAACAAAAAATGCAGTATTTTGGGGTTAATATTTTGTATGTCCTCCGTGGGCATCAATTACCGCTTGAAGACGACTTCGCATTGATTTCATTAGTTTCGGAATATCATACCTATTCCAATGGTATTTTTCCCCACTCTTCTCTGATGAATCTTATTAATTCAGTTTTATAAGTTGGCTATCTTTTTCCTACTTTTATTTTTAAATGAACCCACAAATTTTCGATTGGGTTAATGTCGGGACGTTGGGCGGGAGTATCAATAACTTTGGTGCAGTTGTAGAGTAACCAGGACCTGCATAAATACGATTTATGTTTGGGATCATTATCTTGATAGTATTTGTATTTAAAATTTCAGGGTCAGCAGAGCCGAATTTTCTAATACTGGAAGTCAATGCGTTTTTTTAAATATCAAGATATACTTTCTTGGTCATTATTTCGTCCAAAATTTTGATTTCACCCACTGCCTTTGTTGATATACAACCACAAACCATTACTGACAGTTTTCCAAACTTTACGGTAGGGATAATATTTTTGTTTTGCAGTGCTGTGAGAGGCTTATGCCAAATTCTCTGGGGTCCATCATGGTAGTAGAGCATCATTTTCATCTCATCTGAGAAAATAACGTCATCCCAGTACTCTGTGGGAAGTGATATGTGCTCGGTAGCAAATCGAAATCTTTTATCAACGTTTTGTGCTGATAACAGGGGTTTTTTCCTAACCACTCTTGAATAATATTTGTGTTTTGCAGCACTTTTCGAACAGTTTCATGAGAAACTCTTAACCCGTAGTCTTTTTCCACTCGAAGAGCTAATTCTCTTGTACTGCTTTGCCGGCTATTATAAATAGTTTTAATAATTTTACGTTCAATTCGCTGCGTCACTTTTTTTGGTCTGCCTGTAGATCCTTTCAACTCGAGTCTTCCTCCTTTTTAGTACGGTTTATGATATTATATACAGTTCTAAGTTTGAAGGAGAACATATCGGCGATTTCTCTGGCTGATTTGCCTTTGTAGTGATTGAAATACACTAATTCAATAATATTTTTTGGAACTCGTTTTCCTGGCATTTTTTTATTCAAATCTGAGATCACTTGTATCACTGAAGACAATCACTTTATAACTAAATAATTTCTTACCCCTTTCACATTCCATATCATTTGCAAAAAAACCCAAATGAATGAAATTCGCGGAAAAAACTGCATTTTTTGTTGTTTTCATCAGTTATGCAAATATTTTTTTGACACTTTTTAAAAGAGTAAACAATTTTTTTTGTTGTTGTTTTTGTAATGTGTGTGTTTATTTAATAACTGTTGGCACCTAATAGTCGTAGACAAGTACAATAATGGAATATGTGTAAACATTTTTATTTGCTTTTTTATTTGTTGTTGGAATTCTAGATCAAAGCTAAAATTTTAAATTTTTCTTCACTATGCAAAGATATTCTTGACAAACTGTATATCTATACTAATATTATAAAGAGGAAAACTTTGTTTGTTTGTTTGTAACGAATAGGCTCAAAAACTACTGGACCGATTTTAAAAATTCTTTCACCATTCGAAAACTACATTATCCACGAGTAACATGGATTACATTTTATTTTGGAAAAAAATAGGGTTCCGTAAGATATTTGGATTTTTCGGACACAAACTGAAAAAAATCTTATATATAAAATAAAGTCAACTTTTTGTGTGTGTTCGCTAACCGGCCGTGTCTGCACCGAATTAAACCAAACTTACACACTTTGTTAAGAAGGTATTGAAGATGGTTTCCGTATAGTTTGGATACCTATTGGTGGATGGGGCTCGAGATATAGGTCAAAACGTGGACCCGGGTAACCTTCGGATGTGTATGTACAATATGGGTATCAAATGGAAGCTGTTGGTGAATGCTTTAGTTCAGAGTATTTTTCATGCCGCTCCGTGACTGGGGTCTCGAGATATAGGTCAAAACGTGGACCCGGGTAACCTTTGGTTGTGTATGTACAATATGGGTATCAAATGAAAGCTGTTGATAAGTGCTTTAATACGGGGTAATTTTCATACCTATTGATGACTAGGGTCTGGAAATATATGCCAAAACGTGGACCCACCGTGTCTTTGCACCGAATTAAACCAAACTTACACACATTGTTAAGGAGGTATTGAAGATGGTTTCCGTATAGTTTGAATACCTATTGGTAGATAGGGTCTCGAGATGTAGGTCAAAACGTGGACCCGGGAAACCTTCGGATGTGTATGTACAATATGGGTATCAAATGGAAGCTGTTGGTGAATGCTTTAGTTCAGAGTATTTCCATCCGCTCCGTGACTAGGGTCTCGAGATAGAGACCAAAACGTGGACCCTAGAATGTGTTTGTACAATATGGATATCAAATTGAAGCTGTTGGTGAATGCCTTAGTACGGAGTATTTTTCATGCCGCTACGTGACTGGGGTCTCGAGATATAGGTCAAAACGTGGAGCCGGGTAACCTTTGGTTGTGTATGTACAATATGGGTATCAAACGAAAGCTGTTGATAAGTGCTTTAATACGGGGTAATTTTCATACCTATTGATGACTAGGGTCTCGAAATATATGCCAAAACGTGGACCCGCCGTGTCTTTGCACCGAATTAAACCAAACTTACGCACATTGTTAAGTAAGTATTGAAAATGGGTTTCGTAAAGTTTGGTTGTAATTCGGAGCAGTGGCAACGGGTACAGCGTTCTTTTGAACCAGCCATAATGTCGCTTACTTTTTTAACGCTTGGGGCGGAACTGAACTGTCAAATTGACAGTGTGAGTTACAATGTGTCAATATTTCTTTCTGATTTGGATGCCATAAGGAAAAAACGTAAGTGCAACATGTAAAAATTGTTTGTTTTGGAACAGTGAATAATTTCTTACGAAATTTGAGAATTTAATGTGAAATCCGAATGAAATTATGTGTTCGAGGAAAAAACAATTTTTTTCGTTTTTGTTTTTTTGAAAAATATAAAAAAGCTCCAATGCTTAATAAAACATATAAATTGAAACGAAAAATTCATGGATGATCAGGAAAAAAGACGATTGTTTATTCATATGCGTTGATTTGAAATTTAAAAACAATCTTCTTTTTTCCTGATTTTCAATTTATATTTTATATTTACTCAAAAACAAATAGAAAAACAAAAAATATTGTTTATGCCAAAGCGCTTGAATAAAGAATAAAGAAATAAATAATATGAAAATCATATATTTTCTGTTCTAAACCATATCTATTCTATTTTAGTGTGCCCAGCGAAGGGGGCCGGGTTTGCTAGTACTTTATACTTCTATAATATGTACCTTGAAATATATCGCCGATTAATCCAGCGTGAGTAGTAAATATTATGATCTAAGTTATTCGATTTTCTCAAAACTACTTTCTTTGAGATGATCGTCATGATATCTCAAGTTCTACTTGATCGCTTTGAAGTTTGATAAGAATTTTTCGTTATACATCTGTCTATCGCGCCTGCCTCGGATTTTGAAAAATTCAAGTTTGAAGTATTTTTAAAAAATTTGAAAAAGTAAAAAAAAGAGGGTAACAAAAATTTTTTTTTTTCAAGTTGACGCCATTTTGTGATTTTTTTTTTCTTTGTTTTGGCGTAATCCGATAGCGACATCCTAACTAATGAAGAATTTTTTTAATTTTTTTGATTTAGATTACTACAAAGGTTGGAATCATGACAACTATGGAGCACCGTTTTTTATATAGCCCCCACTCCGCCTGTGCGGTCGGAGCAATCAGATCATGTCCTAGAGAGGCTCTCAATGCACTGACACACGTTATACCAAGTGACCTACATATTAAGAAGACGGTAACCATGAGTGCATTTAGCTTAAATGAAGCGGGTCGCTGGAGAGAAAAAAACTTATGGTCATGCTAGTCTATTATTGCGACGAACTCAGTTAATCTCGGTGAGAACTGACGACATCGTCCCGACGGTAACATTCAATAGGAATTTTGCCACTCTCCTTCCATCTAAGGAAGAATGGAATAAGGGATTCTCTCTAAATAACTTCGACACTACAGTCTATACGGATGGAAGTAAAATGGGCTGCGGTGTTGGAGCTGGTATATATTCTCACAGACTTAAAATTGAGAAATCTGTGCGTCTCCCTAATACCAGCAGTGTCTAATCGCAGATTTCTCTTTTAAGGGTAATATCCCTATTCTCTCGGATAGCCAAGCTGCAATCCAGGCACTGGGTTCGGCTACTACAACCTCTAAAGTGGTGGAACATAGTAGGAATAGCCTCACCACCTTGAGTGAAAACCATAAAGTAACCTTAATTTGAGTCTCGGGACATCGGAACATTGAAGGTAACGATAAAGCAGATGAACTGGCAAAAGCGGGATCCGCCATTAATAACGCTCTTGCAGAATCGGTATTCAAACCATTAGGTGTAGTCAAGAGTACAATTTCCCTAAAATACCTCTGAATCGCGGATTGTAGATGGAGAGACCAAACGAAATGCAAAATTAGCAGAACGTTATGGCCCACCTACAACCTCAAGTAATCGTCGGCATTAATAAGAATGAAACGACGGGACGCCTGGCTTTTGGTCTATCGGAGAACAATCAGCCAAAATGGGTATCCCTCACAATACATACTGTCACAGTTACAAACAACCGGAGAAAAGGGAGACAATCTTCCATTTCTTCAGTGAATGCCCTGCCCTATGGAAGGACAGAATGTTAACCCTGGGCCAACCGCTGTTCGAGAATCTCGAACAACTGTCTGGCTTAGATGTCAACAACCTATATTAATTAGGTTCCTAAACCGCACAGACTGGATATAGTCCTGCTGTAAATAACTGTTAAACAATTTGGTAACGAGGATGTGGCAACAAAATGGTGCGGAAGCGCTAGTTGGATTCTGAATGAATCACCACTCTAACCAACCAACCAACCCACTCCCCCGCCTGTAAGTAGTTCCACGATTTTTAAATTTTTTTTTATTAATTTTTTTTTATACTTTTCCAATATTAATAAAAACCATAAGAAACCATGTTTTTTATTTTTTTATCTTAGTTTTAAAAATACCTAAAATTAAGGCGTCTAGACCAGAATACCCCCTTAAAGAATGATTTATTCGTCTTACAATCGGACATACATACATAGCTCAATGAGTTACAGGGCTAAGCGGTTAAGCCTGAAAAAATGATCATTTTCAATAATTTCTTTTGTTTGCTAGTCAATTGCTATATTTTACAAAAATAAAAACATAGCATTAATACATCATGCTTCCACTTGACTTTAGTAAAATTTCAAAAAAAAAAAAAATTAATAATTGTAAAAGTTATCGCTGTTTGGGCTCCAGTTCCTCGAGAAATCCCTTGCGGTGATCATCAAAAGTTTTTGGAGATGCATCTAAAATCAATCGGGCAAGAGAAAATATTGGGTTGGCAACTAAGTAACTGCGAATTTCACTCATAGATGATTTCAGTTGAATTTTTAGGTTTGCAGACGTAGTACAAATGTAAAAACACATTTTGTTTTTTGATAGTTGGCAATCCAGCTGTCAATCAGTAAAAAAAGTGTTTTGATCAGTTGCATAGTTTTCGTTTGGCGTTCGTTGAAAAATGGAAAATCAAAACAAACATTTTCGTCATATTTTGCTTTTTTGTTTCCACAAAGGGAACACGGCATCGCAAGCCGCATCACAACCGGCGATTGTTTGTTAGCTCGAGCACCTTAAAGTAAACAAAGTTTTTGTTTATCGCACCATTACTCGTTACAACGATTCTAGAAGCATCGCGAAACGTCATGGAAGTGGTCATCAAAAGACTGCAACGTCACGTGAAACGGTTCAAAACGTGAAGAAGCGACTTGAGCGAAATCCCCGACGAAGTGCCAATCAAATGGCGAAGGAACTGAAAATATCTGACCGTAGCATCCGTGGCATATTGAAAAATTATCTCAAATTCAAGCCTTACAAGACCCAAAAGGCGCATGATCTCACACCAAAGCAGCAACAAGTCAGGGTTTGTTTGATCGACCGTTCACACGAAAAGTTCAGTCAACGATTAGCCACCAGGGGGCAGCACCCGCCACAGGTAATGGTTTGGGCCGCTCTCCAATTGTTTTCATCGAGCCTGGCGTCAAGGTAAATACGAAATATTATCGGGAAAATATTCTGAAGGTTGCTTTGAAGCCGTGGACAAACGTTTCATTGGCAAACCATGGATGTTTCAACACGACTCGGCAAGGTCTCACAGAGCTCGAGTGAACCAAGAATGGTTAAAAAACCATGTTCCGAACTTCATAACGTCCACAAAATGGCACTCAAATTCACCAGACGCGAATCCGATGGATTACTCTTTTTAGACCATTTTGGAAGGCAAGGTCCGAACTAAAAAATTCACCAGTCTCGAGGTGCTGAAAAAAGCCATTGTCCGCGAGTGGGTCAAAATACCTGCAAGCCACATTCCGGCAGCTTGCGATTCATCTCAAGGCTATAGTCAAGGCAAAAGGTGGTCATATCGAGTAAAAGTAAATTGATTCTTAATTTTGTATTATTTTCACAAATTTTTTACTTTGCATTGAATAAAAGTAATTTTCCGAACTAAATGTATGGCCTTTTTAATTGGTTACATTTCGAGTGCCGGACCCTGTAGATGATTTGACAAACTTTTAAAAAACCCCGATCAAACAGAATAAGAAAAGTCGGCAGAAACTCAAAGCTGAGTGTCGAAAACAAACTCTTAATTTACAATCAGATTCCTAAACCACTATCAACCTATGGATCTCGCCCCTACTTTGGCTAGTTGTTATTGACGAAGTTCTAATAATTCTAACCCCACGTTAAGGTAGTAGCATACGCCGATGATTTGGTCCTGATGGTATCGGGACCGTTTCCCTCAGTCATGGCTGAGATTTTGGAAAGGTCACTGTACTCAGCCGCTGGGCTGCCACTTGAGGTCTCCGAGTCAACTTTGACAAAACGGAGCTGGTGCTATTTACCAGAAAATAAAACCTCCACCCTTTCGACGTCCCAAATTAAAAACCACGTTCTCCCACTCTGACCGGAAGTTAGGTATCTTGGAGTGATACTTGACTCCAAGCTCCATTAGAAGCTACACATTCAAAATCGGGTAAAGAAGGCCAGTATAGCCTTCTACTCCTGCAAATCTATGTTCGGTAAAAAATGAGGACTCAAGCCACAGGTCGTGCTGTGGATGTACAACGCAGTGGTTTTGCCAATTTTAACGTGTGGATGTAAAACTTGCCCCAGTGCTGCCCTGAATTGCCCTTTGCACTTACTTTCCATCGACTTTTACGTTATTTCCATCGCAGCTGAAAGTGCAATCAGGTTGATGGAGGTTGGCCTCTGGAGGCAATCTCTCAAGGGATATGGTAGCATTTTCGGGCAGTTAACACCGTATTTTTCTCATTTCGATACTGATTCTGCAATACGTACAAACTAGAGTTTGAGGGTCGTGCTAGGGTAATCTTTCCAAATAGACAGGATTGGATCGAGGGGAAAGTGTACACCGAAGCTTGCACCTCTGTCTTCACTGATGGTTCCAAGATGGAATCGGGAGTCGGAGCAGGGGTTTTCTCTGAATCAGCCAATTTATCTATCTCCTTTAAACTGTCGAATACTGCTAGTGTTTTTCAAGCAGAAGGCTTAGGGAACGTTGGTGCGAGGGAGATATTAACATTTTCTCCGATAGCCAAGCCGCGATCAAGGCTCTGACGACGCCATGGTGCAGAACGAAACTAGTAAACTCCTGTAAGGAGGAGATCAAATCTCTTGGGTGTGCAGGTAACATTTCTCTAATCTGGGTTCCAGGACCTAGGAACATAAAGGGAAATGAAATTGCTGATGAGCTTGCTAGGAAGGAAGCTCAATTGGCCTCAGAGGCTTCCTACCCGGTCTTCGGCATCCCCGTGACAGTTGTTAAAAGGGAAACTGCACAAATTATTTCTCAGGAAAGCTCAGAAAAGATGGAGCTCCATTTCTTCATGTGCTATTTCGAAAACTCTTTGGCTCCAGTACCATATACGAAGGGCTCAGAAAATCCTTTGGGCTCCTCGCCATTCAATTTCCAAACTCATAGCTGTGTTTACCGGTCACTGGATGATCGGTACACACGCGGAAAAGCCAGGGTTACCATTTAACCCCATTGCAAAAGCTGTGGGGAAACTTTCAGAGAAGGAGACTGTTGAGCACTTTCTCTGTAAATGCCCGGGTTTGGCAGCTAGACGATTAAGGTCACTGGGCGTTCCTTTCTTCGACAGCCTGGGGCAGTGCGTCAACCTAAATCCCATCAATCTTCTCCATTATACCAACAGCTCCGACTGGCTGTAGATATCTGCCTGTTGGAGGTCTCGTAGTGGTATCAAAACGGCGCTTTAGTGCTACTTGAGGAGTGGCAGACTGACACTTCAACCATTTCACCCACCTTCACCTATCAGGTCGTAATAAGAATTCAGAAATATGTTGGCTCATTGTTCATTAATTCCACGTTCCGAATCTCGAGTGGAGGTTTTCTATACATTTTAATCTATTTCCTCTTTTTTTACAAATTTATAAGTTTAACTATTCTAATCTGCATTACCGTTTCTTAGACCATTATTTTTGTGGAATTTTCAAAATTTAAACTTTTTAGTCACACCCACCTACTCACACGTGCCAACTATGCGCTATGCGTATGCTTTGGTATAAAAATTGGACATCATCTTGTTGCTTTTCCATTTTGGGCAGAGAGCAGCAGTACAGCCAAGTAATTAATAGTTTTTACTGGTAGCACTTCATGTGCCGGGTCACAAACTACATACATCTGCACACATGTGCACTACACACACACACCCACCAATACACACAACCATATGGAACAAAAGGAAGTTAAGAACTTTAACCTGCTTCTCCGCTGCAGAAATTTGCTGGTATAGAACAATAATCGGAAACCAAAAGGTAGAAGCGGCAAGCCAAGAGCAGGACGATCCAATTTGCTGTTGCACAGAAATGCTCAACATAATCGCTATGCCCCAGAAGGGCAGCAGAGTGCAAGCGACTTAAAAACCCAAAGCGACCCAACAAAAAACTGTTTTCTCAGGTAGAGCGGCCAAGCCGAAGTTAAAGGTTCGTGGTGATGCTAGTAACATGCACGAGCAGGCAAAGGTAAAAGTCTATGAAAAAAATATTAAAATTGCTACGCTTAATTCAACGGTAAAACGATAGTTGGATGGGCAAATGTTTAGGAAGCTGCAGAACAAATTCACAACGAAGGACATTCTTTGATTTCAAAAAGCTCGTAAGTTAAGTGCTTCAAATGCTTCTATTTATGTATGTCCTGTGCGTACAGAGCGCGCTATTTGCAGGGGAGAGAGGGAGAGGCGAGTGACAGCCGGTGTATGGTTTAATTGAGTTTAAAATAAGCCAGAAGTGAATTAACAACTAGCAGCTGCGAAGTGGGTGTGTGGCAAGCAAACTTGATTCCGTGCAGCACCAATCACACATGCACACAACTGCACACACACACTGTGGTATCGGTGTGGCGGCAGCAAGGCACGGTAATTGTTGAAGTATTTGACCACACATTCAATATATCTACTAACCCAACAGCAAAGGAGAGACATGTAAATATAAATGAACGTACATAAATTTAATGATACCAGAGAACAAAGGCACGAAGGAACAATATACACTTACTTATAGCAACAACAATTCCAATACAACTGCAACAAATAACAATAAGCAAAAATTAGTAGTCATTAAAAAAAGTTCAATATATTCAGTGGAAATATTATAAATTTTTGGCATTTTCCAGCGTAAGACTCACAAAATTTTCCAATCGGTCATTTAGAATAACAAAATAAAAATCGCGAAATCTGAGATACATTAAGGGGTTACATACGTCCAGCAGCGCCAAAAATGCGCTAAAAGAAAAACTGTTTTTGAAAGGGATAACAATAGAAATAAATGTAAACAAATTTTATTCATTGTTCATTAGTATATACTTAAACTTTATAAAAAAATTTATTTTAATTTTTCTTTACAAAAATTAGGATATAAAAAATCACCTGACTCAAAGTACAATGAAAAAAAGTTGCTCCACGGTCTGCATCATTTCTCCTTGAAATGTTGATGGATCTGTAAAAAGTAAAAAAATGCTAGTAAAATAAAGTTGTAGTTATATTGGATTGTTCAATTTTTCCCGACAGAGAATTTAATTGTATTTTTTCCCAGCTAACTTCCCACTTCAGTCGACCTTGGAGTAATTTTGGATAGTAAACTATCATGGAAGTACAATATAAAATAAATCGGCCGAAATTCCAGCAATTTCGCGTTCAATATTGGCTCTGAGCTCACAAATCGTCGCCGGCTTGTTACTCTAGACCAATGACTTCACATAACCCCAAAGAAAATAGTCTAGAGGCGTCAAATCACACGAGCGCGGCGGCCATTCGACCGGTCCATTTCTGGAAATAATGCGCTCATCGAACTTACTCTTCAACAAATCAATTGTAGCGTGTGCTGTGTGGCTTGTGGCCCCGTCTTGTTGAAACCACATGTCGTCTAAGTCCATACCATTCAATTGCGGCCAAAAATAATCGTTTATCATGTCGCGGTATCGATTTTCATTCACAGTAACGTGGCCGGCATGTAAACCGCACCAAACAGTGATTTTTCGGGATGCAACGGTGCCTCATGAATCACGTGTGGATTGCTTTCTGCCCAGTAACGCATATTTTGCTTGTTGACAAAGCCATTGAGCCAAAAGTGAGCTTCATCACTGAAGATGATTCTTTGGAAAATTTATAAATTTTCATAAAAAATTTGCACGATTTGCAATCGTTGCTCAAGTGTGTAGCGTTCCATGATGAAATGTATACTAATGAAGTTTACAAATGACAAGCGAAAAATAAAAAATATTGCGTCGTTCGCCCTCCCTATCGGAAAAAAGTTGAAGCGCACCTATTGATAAACGCTATATTAGAGTGGAAGAAAAAGGCCAGCACTATACGCATGTAAAAAGATACTGGGATTTACATGAGGTCTATCTCCTGCTATAATGTATTGGTGCTACTCAGCCATAGTAAAGCCAATATTACTATACGGCGCTCTGGTGTGGTGGACTGCGTTAAGAAAACCAACATATAAAAAGCCTATGGAAAGTATTCAACGTCTTGGTGCACTTTGCACAACAGGCCCATTGAGAACTACTTCAAAGGCAGTGCTTGAAAGAATACTCAACTTGTCACCGATTGATATTGCGGCGGAATGCCTAGCAGCTAAATCCGCCGTAAGACTCAGCGCGACAGGCGAATTTACCGGTAAAACATTCGGACATAGCTCAATAGGCATTAGTTATAAGGTCCAAACAGACTATATGACTCCGAAATACAATTGGGTGAAGAAATTCCGAACAACAATAGAAGAAGAGGGGTGGAAAAAAGGAATGAAACCTAACCCAAATACTCTTAATATATTTACCGATGGCTCGAAAATGGTAGAAGGAGTAGGGGCATTGATCTATTGCGCAGAGCTAGACATCAGGCAGCCATTTAAGCTTTCTGACAACTGTAGTATCTTTCAAGCAGAAGTCTTTGCGGTATGAAAGGCTGCAGATATAGCAATCGCAAACACATCTAGCAACACCGAAATAAATATATAGGCTGGAATTTAGAACAATGCCGATTTTGGAATTTCTGGCAAACTATAATGTTTTTTTTAATGAAACTTGGTGGAGATGTTAGTGAGGTGTTAAGGAACACTCTTTATAACTTTAAATTAATTGGGAAATAATAATTTTTTAATTATTTACATTCAAAATGCCCTTGGGAACATCACTCTAATTTGCCACATTACACTCTATATTTTTTAACATTTCACTATAAATCACCAAATCACTCACACGCGTGTTTTTACCGATTTTCATGCTAATATTCTAATTATATCTATTAAAATTAAATGCAAATACATTTGCCTATGCAATCACATTCCAATTTTAAGCGCGAATAAGAAGAAGATTGGAATTACAACAGTATAGTGTTGCCGGATGCCTGCAAATGAAAACAAAAATTAAGTACTTGAGTTTAGTGTTAATGATGGGAATGGGGGTTATTGTGCCTGCTTACTACTTACACGCATATGACGTTTTAATTTTGGGTTCAATGGTTTTAACACGGAAAGGAGTTTTACGCAAAAATACTGTGGATTGCGTAGCCGGAGTTGGACTGATGAGGGTTATTTTTTTGAAGTGCGGCCGAAGGCCGCCCACGCGAAAAGGAGTTCTACCC
Source organism: Anastrepha obliqua (assembly GCF_027943255.1). Taxonomy (NCBI): domain Eukaryota; kingdom Metazoa; phylum Arthropoda; class Insecta; order Diptera; family Tephritidae; genus Anastrepha; species Anastrepha obliqua. Next base: position 18,532,190 of record NC_072892.1, read on the forward strand.
AAAAATACTGTGGATTGCGTAGCCGGAGTTGGACTGATGAGGGTTATTTTTTTGAAGTGCGGCCGAAGGCCGCCCACGCGAAAAGGAGTTCTACGCAAAAATACTGTGGATTGCGTAGCCGGAGTTGGACTGATGAGGGTTATTTTTTTGAAGCGCGGCCGAAGGCCGCCCACGCGAAAAGGAGTTCTACGCAAAAATACTGTGGATTGCGTAGCCGGAGTTGGACTGATGAGGGTTATTTTTTTGAAGCGCGGCCGAAGGCCGCCCACGCGAAAAGGAGTTCTACGCAAAAATACTGTGGATTGCGTAGCCGGAGTTGGACTGATGAGGGTTATTTTTTTGAAGTGCGGCCGAAGGCCGCCCATGCGAAAAGGAGTTCTACCCAAAAATACTGTGGATTGCGTAGCCGGAGTTGGACTGATGAGGGTTATTTTTTTGAAGCGCGGCCGAAGGCCGCCCACGCGAAAAGGAGTTCTACGCAAAAATACTGTGGATTGCGTAGCCGGAGTTGGACTGATGAGGGTTATTTTTTTGAAGCGCGGCCGAAGGCCGCCTACGCGATAAAGAGTTCCACCCAAAAATACTGTGTTAATTAATTTAATTTAATTTTAATTACTTTATTATTTTTTGTGATACGCTTAATATCATTGTTTTTAAGTTTAAATGAGTTGTATGTTTTTATTTTCAAATTTATTTCTCAACTTTAAATTACAGCAAAAAATACTGCAGTTTTACAATGAACCTTCCACTGAACATCCCTGCGTGCGAACTTCGTTTTTATTTCAGGTGTATGGCAACACCAACTTTTCGCTAAATTATAGAACTTTAACATTAAATTACTTAAAAACTATAAGCCTCCGACAGGTTCTGTTTTCAGTTTTACGATGGGGATACACCCCTCAATCACCCCCTTTTTACCGTTTCTTCCAAAGCGATAGGCATTATACTAAATTCTAGCCAATATATACGTTGACAGCCAAGCTGCGATAAAGGCAATAAACTCATATGAATTTTCGTCTAAAAATGTTGTAAAAAGCAGGGAAGCCATAGAGAGATTAGCCGCAGACAAACGGTTGCATATCTATTGGGTACCCGGACATAAGGGCATTGCAGGAAACGAAATTGTAGATGAGATTGCCGCTGACGACATACAACAAGAAAACGACACACTGAAACTTTTACATACGGTACACAAAGACATCACTGCGGACATGAAAATACGGATAGACAGGAGATGGAATAATCTAGCCACTTGCAGAACCGCGAAAATCATGTGCACACAGAGTGCAGATAAATACGTCCGATTCGTACTAGCTCTGTCTAGAAAAGAAAGCAGAACTATCGTAGGTATGCCGACAGGCCACAATTTGCTAGCGGCGCACGCATACAAGATAGGAATCACAAACAACGATAGCTGCAGATTTTGCAATGAACTAGAAGAGAGGGAAACGCTAGAACACCTTCTATGTTCCTGTCCAGCATTAATTAGAACCAGATTAAAATGCTTAGGAGCTTTACAATATGAGAAGTTAGAAAGCCTCTCGGGGATAGAGTTCCAAAGTTTACTTAGATTCGCAAAAAACGCAGACGTATTACAAGATGTCTACTACAAAGAAACGTAAGGGTCTAGCTCCATATGGTAACACTAAGGATCAATAGGTCTATGTGATGGCTTTCAGCCAGCCAGGTCAACTTAACCTAACCCACTTAAGTCGCATTGTCATTGTATGTTTTAATAGCTGATATAGCAAGGCTTGTGTGTTATGAACTTATTCACATTGATTTTACGGAGTAGTTTTTGGTCGGTGCCCTTTTAAATATGGAGAGCAATAAGCAGCATTTTCGTCATATTTTACTTTTTTACTATAGAAAAGGTAAAAATGCTGTTGAAGTCAGAAATAAATTAACCGATGTGTATGGAGAAGATGTGTTGACAATACGCCAGTACCAGACTGGTTTGCAAAATTTCGATACGGCAATTTTGATGTCGAAGATGCTCCACGTTCTAGAAGGTCGGTTGAAGCTGATAAAGACCCGATAAAGGCATTCGTTGATGCAAACCGGCGAATACGGCAACACGTGAGATCGGTGAGAGGTTAAATTTATCGAATTCAACTGTTTATGACCACCTGAAAGGCCTTTGTTTAACCTTGAAGCTCGATATATGGCTTCTCCATGCCCTCACGGAGAGAAATTTGTGTCGTCGCATTGACGTCTGTGCTTCACTCCTCGAACGTCCCAAAAATGATCCATTTTTGAAGCGCATTACTACTGGGGACGAAAAATTAATTGTAAATAACAATGTCAAACGCAAGAGATCATGGAGCAGAAAAGATGAACCGGCTCAAAGCATTTCAAAAGCCGATACCAATCAAAAAAAGGCGATGTTATCTGTTTGGTGGGATTTTAAAGGAGTAACTTTTTTTTAACTTTTACCGGATAACAAAACAATTAATTTGGAAGTCTACTGTGATCAGCTGGGCAAACTGAATGATGCACTTCAACAGAAAAGACCAGAATTAATGAACAGAAAAGTTGTAGTGTTCCACCAAGATAATGCGAGACCTCATAAAAGTTTGGTCACTCGCCGAAAGCTTTTACAGCGTGGATGGGATGTGCTGCCACACCCCCGATATTCTCCAGACCTGGCCCCTTCGGATTATTATTTATTCCGGTCACTGCAAAATTTTTTGGAAGGTAAAACCTTTACCTCAAATGAACACATCAAAAATCATCTATGTTGGATCAGAATGGCCTATATATAATCAAATTAAATATTCATTCATTATACGAAGACCGTCTTTCATTTTTACCACAAAAAAACGAAATTACTTTCCGAACAGCCCAATAGTTGTCGAGCCGGATTTTTGAATTTCGAAAATTTTGCATTTAAAAAAAAGTGTGAGTTTTACCTCATAAATGCCACACTTTAAATATGTTTATAGAATTAATAAAAATATCCAAAATCAAATTTATAGAGAAAACGCTTAAAAAAACCGCATCAAAACATATTAAAAACTGTATGAGTTATCATGCAGGCCGTGCCGGAAAAAGTAGTTTCGAGAAAAACGAGTTTAAAGTTTGAGGTACAGCGATTGGGAACCGCTGGTGCATGCGGCTTACTCACCAGACTTGGCGCCTTCCGATTATCATTTGTTTGCATCGATGGGCCACGCACTTTCCGAGCAGCGCCTCAATTCTCACGAAGAAGCCTAAAAATGGCTCGATGATTGGTTTGCGGCCAAAGACGGCCAATTTTTTTGGCGCGGCATCCACAAATTGCCTGAGAGATGGGAAAAATGTGTCGCTAGCGATGGCTATTATTTTGAAGATTAAATTTGTAACCATTTTTTGTATTTTCAACAAGACGGCGCTACGTGCCACACAAGCAACGAAAGCATTGATCTTTTACGGGAAAAGTTTCCGTATCTCTCGAAGGGGTGATCACAATTGGCCACCGAGATCTTGTGATTTAACACCTTGTGACCTTTTTCTTTGGGACCACGTGAAAGAGAAGGTCTACGCCAACAGCCCAGGATCGATTCGAGACCTCAAAGATGGAATTCGTGGGGCTATCGAGGACATAGGCCAGCCAATTTGCAATTCAGTTATGGAAAATTTCGTGACAAGGATATTGTCCTGTAAGTGTGGTCGTGGTGGTCATTTCCTGATGTTCTTTTCCACTATTAACGGCATACCTTCCTCTTTATAAAGAAATAAACATCCGATCATTTATATTCAAAAAATAGCATTTTTCTTTGAATATCAAAATAACACCTCATATTGGAAAACCCTATATATATTTTCGAAATATTGAAAAAATCGAGTTTTTGAAAATTCTGGACACATGTAAGGTAACTACTGAGAACTTTGCTGCCTACACTATTTAAATGAAAATATTAGTCCTCCATCTACATCTACGATGTGCACCTTCCTTTTACGTCGAATTTCCAAATTCTAATTAATTACCCAAAATTATCGCCCACGTGGAGAACCTTAACGGAATCAAATAATATTCCTTTAGTCTATCATACAACTATTTTGACTAGCTCTCTTCAGAGAGTCTTCGTTTTCGAGTCAGTACATGAAACATCAAAATAATAGAACAAGTTTTTTCTAATAGCGGTCGCCCCTAGGCAAGCAATAGCAAACCTACGAATGAATGTCTGCCATGAAAAAGCTCCTCATAAACTTCAACCGAACCATTTGTCGTTCGGAGTAAGCTTAAAAACTGTAGGTCCCTCAATTTGTGGAACAACATCCAGACGCATGCCACAAATCGGAGGAAAAGCTCGGACAAACACTCAAAACACACCTTTTTAGCTATTTTTTTAAATTTATTTTTTAAGTAAATTTTTTCATTTAATAAATAATTTTATTAAGGTCATAACTTTTGTGACCAGAAGGAGACAAGAGGTGATTGATTTAACACTTACCAATAGGTCAGTTGGAAATCAAATCAACCGATGGCGAGTTTTGGAAGAGGACTCTCTTTCTGATCATCGTCTTATCGAATTCCGACTGGGAATTGACACAATATCAATACCTTCCGGTAGGAATCCTCGAAATGTGGACTGGGACAGGTATGGTGAGCTTGTAACAGAGCGATTACCAAACCTGAAAAAACTCAAATCAGTAGAAATGATTGAAGATGCGACTAAGAAATTAGAAGGTACTTTAATCAATTGCTTTGAGGAACTGTGTCCACTCAGGCAAAGCAGACAGGGGAAAGCGGTTCCTTGGTGGAACCCTGAACTGTCGAAGCTTCGTGTACGGTCCAGGAAACTTCTTAATAAGGCCTTGAAGACCAAAACAGAAGAGGACTGGGCCAATCATCGACTTACACAGAGAGAATATAAGAAAAAAGTACGGCAAGCCAAACTTGAATCCTATAGAAATTTCTGCAGTAACATTGAAGAAATGAGGGAAACAGCGAGACTTTGTAAGGTCCTTCATTTAGACCCCTCAGTAAGGCTGGATTCCATTCGAAAACCTGATGGTTCATACACCATTTCCAAATCGGAAACGTTTAATGCTCTACTCGAAACCCACTTTCCGGGTAGTAGAACTCTCTCTGAAGTTGAGAGTGGCATGAACAACAACGGTGGCAACGGTGGAACCTCTAGGTATAGCTGGTATATTGCTAGTCGGATAGTGACAAGGGAATCGATAAGGTTTTCCTTATCTTCCTTTGAGAACTTTAAGTCCCCTGGACCTGACGGAATATATCCAGCAATGCTTAAAAAAGGAGGAGACAGGCTGATTGAGGCCCTGAAAAGGATCTTCACAGCCTGTCTTGCATTTGGTTATATACCATCCCAATGGCGACGCGTAAGAGTAGTATTTATTCCGAAACCAGGAAAAGATGACTATTCCCTAGCAAAAAGTTTTAGACCAATCAGTTTGACATCGTTCATGTTGAAAAGTCTGGAACGAGTGGTGGAGAAACATATTCGAGTGGGGGTATTGCCGAGAAGTCCACTTAGTAGAAATCAACACGCTTACCAGAGTGGAAAATCATGTGAATCAGCCTTACACGATCTTGTTAGCAAGATTGAAGCTGGGCTGGAAGCTGACGAATACACAATGGGCGTGTTCCTGGACATTGAGGGGGCTTTTGATAATGCCACTTTCGGCTCGATATGTTCTTCTGCCGAACGACACGGAGTTAATCAAGCCATTATAAAATGGATATACTCCATGCTCTCTGAGAGGCTGTTAACCGCTGCCGACGACGTCTGTGCGCTAACATCGGATAAATCCTTAAGGAGGCTTTGCACGAAAGTGCAGAGGATTCTTGACAAAATCGATGATTGGTGCATGAGACAAGGTCTTTCGGTTAATCCGAACAAAACAACTATAGTCTTGTTTACGAGAAAACGGAAATTGGATGGACTCAGTCTTCCAACACTGAAAGGTGTGACACTTGGTCTTTCCAACGAAGTTAAATATCTAGGAGTAATCTTGGAAAAGAAGCTGACTTGGGAGACACACGTTTCACTGAAGGTGAATCGTGCATTGAAGATTTTTCAGCAATGCCGCAGAGCCTTTGGCAAAACCTTGGGTCTGAAACCTGCTGTGGTCCTATGGATATACACAGCACTTATCAGACCAATCATCACTTACGCTTCTGTGGTCTGGTGACGACGGAGCATGGTTAAGTCCACAATCCGGGAACTATACAGGCTGCAAAGAAGTGTATGTTTATGCATCACGGGTGCCATGAGTACAACCTCTGGAGATGCCCTAAATGCTATGCTTGATTTGCTCCCCCTGGATCTTAAGATACAGCAGGAAGCAATAAAAGCAATGTGTAGACTCCATAAATATGGTTTCTGGCACGAAGATGGAACTTCGGGACCCAGAGAAATGTTTAAGTTGCTGTCGGAGCAGTATCTACTGTTTGATCTGTATCTACTGTAAGATGACCTGATACCCACAGTTTCATTCGGAAGGAAATTTGATGTCAGATTTCCATTGTGTGAGCAATGGAGCAATCCAGGAGGCATGCAGGGAGGTTTGACGGATATTTTCTTTACCGATGGGTCCAAGACTGAAATAGGGTCTGGAGCCGAATGGTACTTAAACGATAGTAATAAGTATCACTACGCTATGGGGGGAATGGCAACTGTTTTCCAAACAGAAGTTTTTGCCATCCTAAAAGTAGCCGAATGGATAATCGAGAGGAGATGGAGCGGGAAACAGATTGGAGTCTTCAGTGACAGTCAGGCTGCATTGAAGGCCCTGGAGAACGCGAAGCAAACCTCAAAGATTGTTCAAGAATGTAAGAAGAAGCTTAATTCTGTCGCAAGACAAAACAGGCTTGTACTTATATGGGTTCCGGGACACTCCGGTGTTCAAGGAAACGAAATTGCCGACGAATAGGCCAACCGTGGATCAGCGGTGCCCCCACAGGGGCCAGAGCCAATAATCGGAATCAGTCTCGCAGGAATCAAGAACTGGATCAACGATTATGTAAGCAGTCTACATAAAGAGCGATGGTCCGGTCTAGAATGCTGCAAAACTGCAAAGTGTTTTGTGACAAGTCCGAACAGAAAACTGTCAAACTTACTAATAAAACCTAGAAGGAAAGACATTCGGTTGATGGTCGGCATCATTATTGGGTTCCGATGTCATGAGAATGAGTAATATTCGTTCTCTAAAACTGGAGGATATTTATAGATTTGCCAAAGAATCTGGAAAATTCTCACAGGACTAATTATCTCTATCTCTGTCTCTATTCTTTCCTATCTCTTTCTATGATACTTTTCTCCCTCCCTCCTTGACTATCTACCCCCTTTCCAGAGCTTTAAATACAATGGGCTTTTTAGCCTGAGTGTTTTAGGAGCCACCAAATCTCCTGGTGCTCCTTGGCTCAACCTTTTCAAATTTCAAATTCAAGGTCATAACACCGGGACGATAAAATAAATCAAAATTCTGGAAAAAGTACTTCATTCCGCATGCCATAAAATGTGAATTTTTACACGAAATTAGTTTTATTATTCCAATGATTCTCTTAAATTTTATGTCATCCTTTAAATTTACGTCATTTTCTTAAGGATTTCTCGTCCGCTCCGCAAAATACTGTAACACACCTTTTTGTTGACGAATTCTTAACGAATGCGGCACTAACTTTTTGAGCAGCTTTTCCATATGTAATTCTTTATGTAGTATGGAGTACTCCTTATTTTGAGACGTTTATGGTATCAGGAATTTCACACTTAATGAAACTTGGACCCTCACAAACCATCATGCCCTTGCTCAATGATTTCTGCCGCAGTTGCACCTGGACGTCCATTAAGTGTATCAATGAAATTCGAAACAAACTCTGATCGTTCAAAATGGCTGCTAGATAAAGTTCTAAATGTATTTTCTTCTTATTTTCCACAGATTTTGTTTCTTTGAAACGTTTTATCTCGTCGCATACAGTCGAACGGGGTCTATCCACTATTTCTGTGATTTTCTGAACGGTTTGACGCTTTTCGCGATGACTAATAATTAAATTTCTGACTTGAATTGAGATCTGTCCTCGCTGTCTACCCATGTTTATCATTGGGCTTTTATTCAGATATTATAGTTTAGTTTATTACGTTTGCTTCTGCCTTTGCACTGTTCTACCAAGAGCAAATTAATTGTGGTATTCCCCGTTTTAAGTGCCAAACAATCGCCAGATGACCGACTTCTTTTTTGGCACCAATTTCCCGAAAGCTGCATGATAAATTTTGTATAACAAGGAAGTAATGGATTTGTAAATTATTATTACTATTTTTAAAATCCTATTTGAATACCCATTATTCACCGCCATTCAATTTCCAAACTCATTGCGGTGTTCACTGGTCACTGCGTGATCGGTACTCATAGCTTGAAATTCCGTACAACCCCTATTGCAGAAGCTGTGGGGATCCTGCAGAGAAAGAGATTGTGGAACACTTTCTCTGCAAATGTCCGGCTCTGGCCGCTAGGCGCTTGAGATTCTTTAGCGTACCCTTTGGGGATGACCTGAGAAAATTTTCCAGCCTAGATCCCTTTTCTCTCCTCCACTACATCAGCAGCATTGGATGGCTGTAGAAGGTTTTCTCTTCCCAAAAATTTTTCTTTGCACAGGTAATAGTCCACATTATGGTATCACGTAAGTGCTACTTGAAGGGTGCCTGTGTCACTCTTGCCATTTTACCTCCCTACCTACCTACCCATTAGAAAAATATAAAGATACAAATATTTAACTTGCATTTCTTACACAAATGTTGAATTTGAAGCTGCAAGCTATGTACCTATGTCCGCGTTCTTTATTGAGTCACTGTATGTAAAACGTAATTTAAAGTGCTGAGTGTCGTCATTTCGCCTCAAGCTGCACGATTTTGGTTTCTTTACTGATCAACAACAGGATTGTGGGTTTCCCTCCTCTAAGATTTTGGTTTCTCTGGTCATCATATGAGCACCCCTATCTAAGTTTTGTGCTTCCTTGGAAAACAATGTTTCAACACATACATATGCATGTACGTACACAATATAAAATGTGGCCCAATAATAGATCTACATATAAACTGCGATTTAAATACATATTTAGATGTTCTTTAATTGGCCTCGGAGATATCGAGTAAACTAGGCAGCCAGAGTCCACTTGAAGTATCAAGTTCAGCGCTCCATAAATAAACGCTCCTGCTAAAAGGTAATTACTCATTACACTCCTGACTCACTTGTCATAGAATTTTAATTCGTTGTCCATTGATCGAATGGTTTAGTTAAACTCACTTTACTGGTTTAATAATAAAACGGCTCTTGCAGCTTAAAATACTATTTTACCAACTCGCCAGCTGATTTATTGGTAATCATTACTGTAAAGATTAATGTAAAGAGAAAGTAGTCGAGTATTAATTGAGAGACCCGTTTCTCATGATTCACTCACCAAAGATCGTCCCAATAAAGTGATGGTTTCATGTGCTGTGCGCCAAGCTGTATCGTCTTGCTCTGCTAATTTAGTATGGAAATGAAGAACCAAAATGCCGCTAATCCTTTGACTTTAGTGCTCATTATTTACCTCAACACTGGCTCTAACTTCAGTCATAAATATACGAGTATGTATATGTACTTATCCTCAAGTCACATATGTAAATATGTACTTCATAACCCTAAGTAAATATTTAAACAAAATACCCTCAAATATGTGTTCAAACATTTTGCTGCAAAGAGCGCGACCAACACATGCAATTTGTCAATGCAATTTAGCTCAATCATCCGGTTCGAGGGATGGCAGCGAAGATAAGCGGAATGAAGTGCGGCAAACTAATCGAATCATTGAGTGGCAAATACCGACGCTCCATCAGATGTTATAATTTATTTAACTTCATAGCGGCTATTATACCACACCGCGACGGCCGCAGTATCCAATTCAGCAGCTGTTGCACGTTGGCGCACCGTCATTATCACCCCCATCGTGGTCGCCACCGCCTCCAATAGCGCCGCTCTTAGCCGCATTGCATAGGGCTCCACACTTCCGTGTGAAAACGCCGGATGTTGCGAATGAGTAAAATTTCACTCCCGCATATTTAGGGGCTCCACAAGCTGTGCCACTTCAGCTGCAGGCACAAACGGGCGGGATACTTCTACACCCACCGTTTGGTATTTGCATTTTATTACACGTTTATTATTTTATACGACGCAAAGGGTGGATGTTGATGGCAGCGGGCAAAACGTACCCATGAGTAAATAGGAAGGGCGCCGTGCTCGCGCTGAGGACATTGTAGGTGGTATTCACTTGGCTGCCTGAACGGCTGAACGCCTGACTGCCTGGTTTGCAAAGTGATGGTGTCTGGCAATTGTTTATAAAGTTTTCGTATAAAAAAGTTTTTTGTTATTTGCAAAATAACTCGAGAAAACATTTCATTTGAAGCGCATTACCTTCGCTGAGAGTTGAAATAGGAAAGAGGACTGGCGCTACATCTTTAGATGGCATTGGCACTGTAGCTGCCAATTCTAATTTTAGATATATGTATGTATGTATGCATTAATATAGAACGTACTGATTTCGCAGAGGAGAAATGAGAGTGTTTTAGAAAAAACAGTGATTGAGGCTTGCAGATGTATGCGAAATTGTGAATTTGTTGCGCAGCTGAGTGAGTTCCAGTGCTGGCAAATTTGTTTGCCTTTTTTCAAATACATCTACGTGCATATGCGTGTTTCTGGGTGTGTGCGGTTTTTTATTATTTCAAGTAATTTCGGCAAATAGCATGAAAATGACTTTATGAAAAAGTTTCACAGACAACTTCCAGAGTTTTTGTTTGCCGGAAAGCTGAAAAGGATGAACAATAGTCGGCATTTGTGCACAGAGCCATCAAAAGAGGAATGGGAGCTAGCGGAAGGAAGCTGGCTTTCGAACTGTTAGTCTCCGACCGCGGCTCTGCAATTGTGACCAAATCGACGTATAACTTAAGGTAAAGAAGTGTTTGTCATTTTTAAATTAGATGGCAAATAAATACAGTGTACATAATAATATTTATCTGCGGGAGAGTAAGTACCGCTTGAATCGTGAGAAGTGAGTCAGGGATGTAGTGAGTAATTACCTTTTAGCAGGAGCGTTTATTTATTGAGCGCTGAACTACTTACTTCAAGTGGACTCTGGATGCCTAGTCTACTCCATATTTTTTATTTTTTGTTTGCTTTAAGAACACTTTTATTGCAAGCTGTATACATACATTAAGCAATATTTATAGAATAACTTAAACCTTAGTTAACTCTTTCCGGGGCGCTGGTATAAAATTTATACCACTTATTTAAATATTTTTCCTGCATTTTATGCGCATTGGTATAATTCTTTTAAAACTTATACAGGCAAATTTAAGCATATATTTTCTAAAAAAAAAAATATAACAAGTGTTTGAAAAAGATAAATATATATGTTTTTTATGCGCAAAATGAGTAGAATATTGAAGTATTAAAGTGTTACTCAGAATTTATCATATTTTGTAAATAAAAGCACGTGCAGCATCGGTTTCCTACAATTTTAACAAAAGAAAAAGCGTCTATGAATTAATTACTCAGCCAGTGGAATAAAAATAATCAAAAGAAAGTGTGGAAAGTGTTTAAAGTTACTGGTACAAAAAGTATAGCACCGCGCGGTATTTACGTAAATGGCTAAAAAACTTAAGCAGAGTGATATATGCAAAATATTGGAAGCTTTCGATGATGAAATTGATTTAGCAGAGATTTCTTCGGTTACCGATTCAATTGTTGATGAAGTTGAAGTATTCGATGAAGGAAACTTGCAGGTACTCTTTGATGCCATCCTTGAAGATGACAATGAGGATGTGGGAATTGTTGAGAGCGAAGAACTAGGGTTTAGCAGAGCCCATAATTCCCGAGAAGTTTATGATAGCGATGATGAAGTTCCTCTAGCTGATTTAAGAAGAAACCGTGAGCTGCTTGGGCCACCCAAGTGGAGTAAGCAAAATTCTATGGAACCGTTAGTAGTATTTGCTGGCGAGATGCAGGAGCCTACTGATGTTGTCGAAAGCATGCCATCACACGACAATTTTTCAATTTTCAGTTCAGTTGTAACTCCAGCTGGGGTTGAGCATATAGTATTCCAAACTGATTTGTATGCCCAGCAATCTGGTAAGTCATACATTCCAACAAGTGTGTCAGAAATATATGCATTTATTGGAATCAACTTTTTGATGGACATAAAGCATCGGGCCAGTTGTCGAGATTACTGGTAATCTCGCCTAGAACTGAACCATAGTTGTATATCCAAAATAATGCCCGTGAAAAGATTGGACTGGATTTAAAGCAATTTGCATTTGAACGACCCTTCTATAATGCCAAAAAGAGGATCACTATCATTCAACAAACTGTACAAAGTTCAACCATATTTTGATATGCTGCAAGAACGCTTCAAACTGTGCTACAATCCTGGCGTGTACCATTGGTTCGAGATATATACGGGTAAAAAAGGAGATCTAGTCGAAAAAAACTTGGAGAATGGGTCGTTCTCGGCTTAACTACTGATTTTGGGGGGAAACACCATAAAGTGTTTTTCGATAATTTTTTCACTTCGTTCAACTTGATTCTTGAGCTGAAAAAGTAGTTGATAAATGGCTACTACGAGCTGAATAGAAAAAGCCACAAGTGGTGGCACCGAATATTTTTGCACTTTCTTGAAATTGCAGTCGTGAATTCTTTTATTATTTCTAAAACTAAAGGATAACACTTACCCCTTAAGGACTTCAAACTTGATTTAATTTCAATACTATGCAGTTCAGCCTCACCACCTACTCTTGGAACCAAAAATAAAAAGCAAGCTAGAGTCTGCATCAAGAAAAACAAAACGTATGTAGATCCAAGCCTATGATCCTCGGCATCTCACCAACCAGTCAGAACAACCTCACGTAGATGTGCGTACTGCAGCACGACAAGCCACCAAAGAAGGACTCAGTGGGTGTGCTCAACTTGTAATGTGCCACTTTGCCTTAGCAAATCAAAAACTTGTTTCAATGAGTTTCATAAATAATCCTCGCACTCTATGCGCGATGGTATAAAAATCGTCCACATCTTTGTACAAAATCCTGCAAGGATAAACATTTTTTTACATTTTCTTCATTAAATGTCTCGAATAAATGAAATAAAAAAATCTTTGTGTTTACTTTTTAGCGATTTTTTTCAGTGCGCCGGAAAGAGTTAATGTAACGAAATCGTTTATATTGTCAAACATAGATTATGGTCTTTCGGTATATGGTAATTGTTCTAAGAACCATATAAAACTTCTCTACGCTCCCTATCACATCGCTGTCTGCCGTAGCATCAGAGCGTTTCCTAAATATCCAACTAAATTTATACTTGCGGAAGCTGGCTTGCCTACTATTGAGGAGAGAATTGAGCTAAACACCAAGAAGCTGATACCAAAGTTGTTCCTGTCTAATAATAGGACACTTCACGAAACTGTGATTGACACCATTAATCTAAAACGACCACTGCGACGAAAATCTGTAATCGCGTCTTGCATCGAATATGCTAAAGAACTAGGAATTAATGGCTCGTCACTCAGACATAATGATAATTACCCACCGTGGTTTTTACGACAGTCGTCCTTTATTCTAGATCTCAGTAAATATCCGAAGGAAAACACCTGCCCTAGAATTTACCAACAACTATTCCGCGAATGCGTGGCACCTTAACCTCCAGAATGGAGCCTTATTTTCACTGACGGATCAAAATCAGAAGATTACATATCACTCGCGGTTGTAAAATATAGTGGTGAAACCATGTCAACGGGACACTTACTGCCACTTACTTTTCGTCTGTCTATATAGCAGAAGCCATCGCGATATTGAAAGCAATTGACTGTGCACTTAGCACTTCATCAAAAACCATAATTTGCACTGACAGTATGTCGACTATAGCATCCATTCTAAACATAAACAATAAAAACCACATCATATCGTGTATCCGTGACAAATTAATTGCAACCCATAACAAAATTAAAATAATGTGGGTACCAGGGCATAAAGGAATCGCAGGAAATGAACTAGCAGATCTGCGTGCCAAGCTCGCCGGAAAAGAACCTTTAATCTCTTTTCAGTTCCTCGACAAGAGGGACTTGCATAATTTAATTTCTTCACAACAGCGTATAAAACAAATGATTGAATGGAAATCCATCCGACACCACTACACGCAAATTAATGGTGATAGAAATGCAGCCCAGTACCCATCATCATGCCGATGGAACGATATCAAAGCTTTCGTTCGACTACGCTTAGGGCATACCATAGCCACACATTCGTATAGGCTATCTGGTATCAGCCCCCCATCATGTCAGTATTGTCCTGCGTCAACACTCTCCATCACACACCTGCTCAACGAATGTCCACAGTTCACGTCAATCAGAAGCAACATATTCAACTGCGACAACGCCATTGATCTCTTAAAAACCACTTCACCCGAAAACATTGAGAAAATTGCCAAATATCTAACCCTAATGGATCTTCGTAAAGTAATTTAACTCCCTGTAGCAATAGCTCTAAGTAACGTATTGTTAACAATTTAACTGCTATCTCAACTCAGTAATTTCCTATACTTTTTATATAATGTTTCATATTCACACATACTTTTTTCATACCGGTGAGCCGAAGGCCCTGGCAGCCAGTGCTCCTTTTTTTGTTGTGCAATAACAATTGTATTGTTGTTTCTCATTTTTATAAATATATAAAATAAACTTAAACTCAGAATTTCAGTCGTTTATGGGATTCACCCAGTGGTACAATCCATTTCAGTTTTTTCCCACTAGAAGAGAAGATCTGTGGTGGATTTTGGGAGCCTGAGATTGTGGGATCTTGCATATTTCTCTATTTCTTGCACAACAGTAGATATTTGTAGGTCACGGTGTATTTGCGAGTCTGTAATATAGTAGGGTGAGTTGGTGATCATTCTAAATGTTTTGACTGAAATCGTTGTAAAATTTCGATATTGGACTTTGCCGCAGTACCCCAAAGTTGAATACCATATGTCCACACGGGGTTTAGAGCTGCTGAGTATAAAAGCAATTCGCTTTCGGCAGAAACTTGGGAATGACGATTTAAAAGCCAGTGAAGGTCTGTGGTTTAATACCAAGTGCTTTTCTTTTTCACGTTAATTTTCTGTCTAGATGCATTCCGAGATATTTGGTTTCATTGCTTTGTGGAATTTCCATATCGTTGAGTTTGACGGGTGGGCAGGTGTCTCGCTTAAGAGTGAATGTGACTTGTACTGATTTTGTTTCATTGGACTTAACAGGTATTCTCCATTTTTTGAGCTATAGGTTGATTTTGTCGAGTCCCTTTTGTAGTTTAGAAGAAGCTGCTTGCGGGAAAGTGTCACTTCAGTTTCAGGTAAGTCATATGTGTAGAGTCGGTACAATATTGGCCCCATTACGCTTTCTTGGGGAACACCCGCTGAACTTTCGCAGAGCTCGGAGAGATGATCTCCTTCCTTGACGAAGAAATTTCGGTTATTGAGATAAGACTTTATAAGTATGTAGAAGTTTAAAGTGAGGGTAGTTTTAATTTTGTCAAAAGATTGAGCAATGTCGAGGAACGCTGCTGTACAGTATTTTTTTTTCTTCGAATGCATTGTGAATGTATTCAACAATTCGATGAACTTGTTGTATAGTGCTGTGTTCTTTTCGAAAACCGAACTGATGATTGGGTATCATTTTTCGTTCTTCGATGATCTGAAACAATCTTTTAAGAATAAGACATTCCATAAGTTTGGAAGTGATCGGTAGTAAGCTGATGGGATGTGGGGTTACGACTCAACTGAATCTCGTTTTTTGCCAGGTTTGAGGATCATTTTAATTTGAGCCACCTTCCATTGGGCAGGAAAATTTCCAGTTAGTATAATTGCATTAAATAAATACGTCAACAGAGTAACTCCTCTTTCTGGGAGCTCTTTGAGCACTTTGGCTTTAATAAGATCGTAGCTGAGAGATTTATTTGTGTTCAGATTTTTAATGGCAGATTTCACTTCAAATTTAGAGAATTTACGTATGGGTGGGCCCATTTGATAGGTTTGTGTTAGTACATAATGTATGTCTTCTAGGGTACCGGGTGAAGAGGTCATTGAGTGTGGGGTAAATACTCTTTTTAAGTGACGAGCAAATTTCGCTGCTCTTTCGGAGTCGATTTTAGCCCATTCATTATTTTCCATTCTAGGGGCAGGAATCTGGAGTATAGGTCTTTTTATATTTCTAGCAGCCTTCCACAGCGAATACTCAGAAACTGCTGTAGCGTTAAGACTACTGAGATAGCGATTAAGTTGTGTGCTTCGTTCATTAACAAGAGAGTTGCCTTGTGAGTGCATTTAAGTTTTTTTTATCTGCCGGGTGTCTAGTTTGCTGCCACTTTTTTCTTGCAATCCGTTTTTCTTGTAGTTTTCCTTTAATACTAGGAGCAATATGTAGTGCCTTTTTCGGAAAAGAGATAGGCGGGGTCGAAGTTTTAAATTTATCGTTGATGATACTAGATATCGCAAGTGATTCCAGTCTGTTTTGTTATTATGGAGATAATATTGAGCGGGTGTGTCGGCTCCATATTTGCGAGCCAAGTGAATCGAGCGGACTGTCAGAGACGAATTCTTGAATAATTAGTAAGCACACCAAGTCTGATAATCCAATTAAGTAAGGTATTCATTGAAGTAATTGGGAAACTCGAGCAGCTAAAAGCTAATGAAATAAGCAAACAACGAAGCTACTTGAAACAAATTTATAGGATTTGTATAAGATTTCAAACATTTAAAATAGTTTTTTGTTTTTGTTTTTTTGTCGGAATAGACCAGCAAGTACAGCACTCAGACCATTAAGTCCATGGTACTGCACGCGGATTCCCTTTTTACTTTTCTTTAAATCTACTCGACCTCCGAAGAAATCTGAGTAGATCTGTTGGTGCCAAGGAGCCAAAGTGGTCGCTTCTTAACACATCAGTGCCAAAGACCTCAAGCGGGGAAGACGCACAGAAAGTGGTTCACCGCTGGGCAGAGTGTACTATCTGAGATGCCCACCTTTTCCTTTCCCACAGAAAGTAGTCCATCATCAGTCCAACTAACCTCCTACAGTCCCCTCTGCTTAGTGACAGGAAGAACTGCGACAGTCGGTTGGACATGACGGGTAACATCAGCCTGCCAAGCTCGCTTGTGGGTTAGAGTAACCGATTTGCTAACCGTGGCGTTGATGGCTGCATAAGGAAGTGGCAGAACGGGCTCCGGGCCAAGGAAGTTGGCCTCAGAGCCCATTCTGGCTAAAGAGTCAGAGATCTCGTTACCCGCGTAGGGTGATCCCACGTGTCGCAGGACCCATGTCAGCATCAAGTATTATGTCTACCGACATAGTTCAGCCTGGATTTACAGGACTCGACTACCTTTGAAGTGGGTGGGGGGCTGTCTAAGGCCATGAGCGCAGCTTGGCTATCGCTCCAGGCACAAATCTGCCTTTCCATCTGTTTTCCACAACAAAGTTAATCCCTTCTTGAACAGCATACACCTCCGCTTGAAACATAGCTGCATGCATTTCAAGAGAGAAGTGTAGTTTTGTCCCTCTTGATTCCACGTAGACCTCAGAGCCGGAGCCGTGCTCGGTCCTGGAGTCATACGTGAAAACGCGAAAAACAGTGATAGTTTAAAATAAAACAAAACCAGTAATGTTGAATTCGGTCAGCTCGAAACCCTGTATACCTGCGCATAATTTACTAGTTTTGGCTGTCTATCAATTTTTGGATCAAATAAAATTATGGAGAATGAGAGATAAAGCAATAATATTTTTCTCATATCTAAACGAGTTGGGGAGCCACACATTTACCAAGTTGAGTTAAAAGCGCCATATACCAAAGGTTTTCCTATTTCCTGGACCGCCTAAGAGTCTACTTAAATTAAGTAGGTAGCATTTAGGAATCGCAGTAGATCTCCTATCTGGGCACTGTCTAATAGAAAGACATGCCAGTAGATTAGATGCACCATCCAATGACTATTATAGAAGCTGTCAGGATATAAATAGAAGAGGTGAATAGACAGTCGAACACCTTCTATGCGGGTGCATGGATCTGTGTGAAAGACGGTTGAGATTGCTCGGTCTCGCTTTTCCGGACAATTTTGCGGATGTTGCGACTCTTAAACTAGCTAGTATAGCCAACTTTTTAAAGGCCACACATTGGTTTAGAGAGGACCAAGTAGAGTGCGGATGGGACAGTTCCGGTGGTATCACAAGCGCCTCTAACTGGCCTTAGTGCGTCGAAGGACGGCTTCTTCACATGAGATGAAATAAAGTAACAATGAAATGTATGTAGCGGTCACCGTAGCCGAATGGGTGTGCGCGTGACTACTTGCCACCAGGGTGTGGGCTCGAAACCCACTGTGGGCATGAAACACCAAATGATACAAACATTATTTTCTAATCGCTGTCGCTCCTCTACAGGCAATACCAAACCACAGAGTGCATTTCTGCCATCAAAAAGCTCCTCATAAAAGTCTATCTGCCGTTCAAAAGCGGCATGAAATTGTAGGTACCTCCATAAAGGATGTATGCGCCAATTATATTATATAAACTTAAATACATGGCATGCCATTGAACACTTAATTAATACTTATGCTTGAAGCGTTAAAATTTATTTAAATCTGGGATATTTTTTTACATTTTTAAGTACCGTTTTGGGACGATTGGAAACATGCGATGCTGTATAACTCTTAAAGGGCAAGGAGAGATAAATGTTGGAGTTGGATCACCCTAATGGCATTTGCAACGAATATTACATATACTCAAATATATTATATATTATATATATTCTCCCATGGTTCCTAGATGAAACATAGGACCTCAATAAACAAGTTATAACTTCGTTTGTTTAGAGCAAGATGTTTAATTCGACTCCACTAACGGCCTGCCCTGTCCGCCTCTGCAGCTACTTGTCGCCTCCTTGTGATGGCTGGCCTCCCGCACCTACGGCTTCCTTAAGGATTCCAGTCTGTCGCTGTCCTTGCGTTGTCATCCCGTGGGACGCACAATTTCTATGTGAACTGGTGTTTGCCCGGTAGCCGCCCAAAGATCATCGTTGCTTATAATATCAGGCCACAATATCCGCATTATCTTTTGTTGTTGTTGTTGTAGCAGCATAAACAATCCCTATTCTTACATACGGGGAATGCTGCTGGACTGACAGTCCTTGGCCGGATATAAATCCGGGTCGTTTCGGTAACGTTGAACCGACTGTCGTGGAAACGGCGCATTATCTTTCGTAGGCAGCGGTTTAGGAAGGATTGCAATGATTGTGATGTGCTTGTTGTTGAGTTCCACGGTTCACACCCATGCAGAACTACCGACTTCACGTTGGCATCAAATATTTTCCTTTTGTGTACCTGCAGATGTGGGTTGATCTTCATACCTTGCCTAGCAGGCCAAAATGCAACGCGTCCCTTAGATATTCGGTTGCGTATGTCAGTTGTTGATCCGCCGTTTTTCGAAATTATGCTCCCAAGGTAGCAAAATTCATATACATTTTCAAGCGGCGTGTCGACAATTTGAAGGGCTTGCGTTTCGGTGCTGTTAATCCGCATTACTTTGGTCTTTGCTATGTTCATTTTTAGACCTGTTTATGATACTGCATGGCATACCGCTTGTAGTTTAGCTGATGCATCTGAATATTTGTGCGAAAGTAAACAAATGTCGTCCGCTTAGTCTAGGTCTTCAAGCCGGCCGCATACGCCCCAGAAAATGCCCCTGCTGACCGCCTATGCTTGTCGCATTGCTAGGTCCAGAACTATGTTGAACAAGAGTAGAGATAATACAATTCCTTGCCTAATACCGGTTTGAACTTCGATACTACCACCTAGAACAGTTTCGTATTTCACACGGCATGAAGCCCCCGAGTACAATTCTTTTATGATGGTGACGATTTTCTCAAGCACTCCTTTGCATTCAAAAGCTTTTCAGATTGCTTCATGATTGAGAGGGCCGAATGCTTTCTCGAAGTCGATGAAGGAGAGGTAAAGAGGCGAGCGCCACTGAACCGGCTGCACCACGATCACTCTCAAGGAGTTTAATGATCGGCGCAATAGCAGTGGGGACGGAAACCGGCTTGTTCTTTGAGTAGTCCCTGAATCAATGAGTTGGACAACCTTTTGTGATTTACATACGTGTGCTATTACTTGGTTCATTATGCTTAGCAACGTTCAGATAGGTTACCTTTCTTCCCCTTCTTCGGGAGAAGGGTGATAACCCCCTCTTTTACCTCAGATGGTATTCTTTCAGAGTTCCAGATGTTTTTCAATAAGGGTAGAAGGAGCCGAGCGCTTATCTTGGGGCCAGCTTGTAGTAGTTTCGGGTTGATCTTATCGGACCCGGTAGCTTTGCAGTTTTTTAGAGACTTTATCGTATTTATTATCTCGCTCTCATCCAGGCATATCGTGGGATTGTCACGTCTCGCAATGTGACGTTGGCAGCTACACGGCAGAATGGGCTGACAGAAGTTTTTTTTGATAGCGCTCCCAGGTGTTGACTTACTTGTCCTTAGATGTTGTTGGCTCGCCGTCCTCGTCTTTGAGCGGCTTGGTCGTTTTAAAATTGGTGTTTGTTATTTGTCGTATTGTGCGATAAAGGTCTCGGGCACGGTTCGTTTCCGCAGCAGCCTGCGCTGTAGTGGCTAGGTTGTTGCTCCGCAGTCATTTATCAGATCTGGCACTTTTCTTTATTCGTCTGTCAATAAGGTTGTATTGTTGCTGCAGCTCTGCCTTACATGATCTATCTCTCGCGCAATTTAGCTGGTTTTTATTATTCTGCGGTCATTTATTAGATCCCATGTTCGATCGGAGATCCAGCACTTCCGCTTATGCGTCTCAGATACACACTCATATTGTAAACTAAAACAGTATTTGACATTTGTGAGTTATTTGTGAAAATAAGTAGGTTTTGTTGCCTGTGAAAATAAGAAGGCTTTGATTGAAATATTTCTTGTATATAAATGGGAACATTATTGAAAATGTATTAGGTGAGCCACTAAGTTCTCGCTGTTTTTTTTTTTTTGATGAAAATACAATTTTATTCTGAAAAAATGGTTACAAGTGAATCATTGAAAATATTGCCCATCGCTGGCTACTACTTTTTCTCATCTTTCTGGTAGATCTCGTTTACCGTCGAGGTAAAACTGTTCAAAACTGTTCATCTTTTGAGGCTATCCACGGAACAAGCCATTTTTTGATGTCTTCACCTGGTCAGCTAGTCCATGTGCCATCGATCGGAACAGGTGATAATCGGACGGCGCAATATCTGAAGAATATGGCGAGTGGGGTAGGATTTCCAATTTCAGTGTTTCCAGGTGCGTTTTAACGGGTTTGGCAACGTGAGGCTGAGCGTTGTCATGCTGTAGCATTACTTGTTCATGCCTCTCCGCGTATTGCGGCCGCTTCTCGCGCAGTGCTCGTCTCAATCGCGTAAATTGAAGTCGAAGTGAAGTGGTTACGCTTGGTTTTAACAGTTCATAATAAATAATACCAACTTGGTCCCACCAAATACATAACATAACCTTCGCAGCGTGAATATTCGGCCGAGGCGACGACGTAGAAGCATGATAGGGCAGTCCCCATGCCTTTATTTTCTTTGGATTGCTGTAATGAATCCATTTTTCATCAGCTGTTATTATGCGATGAAGAAAACTCTTCCTTTTTTGCCGCTGGAGCAGATGTTGGCAGGCGAAAAAACGACGTTGAACATCCCTTAATTTTAACTCATAAGGAACCCAAGTCCCCTGTTTTTGAATCATTCCCAAAGCATGCAATCGCTTGGAAATGGATTGGCGGGTAACTCCTAATACTGAAGTAAGCTCTTCTTGCGTTTGACACGGATCCTCATTGAGCAATGTCTCCAGCCTCCAATTCAGCGTCTTCGAAAGTTTGTGGCTTTCCTTCACGCGTACGGTCGTCAACATTAAAATCACGATCTTTGAAGCGACGGAAACAATCTCGGCACGTTGTTTCACTTAGAGCAGCATCTCCATGAACTTTTTGTACCTCTGGATTTCTCGATACGCTTCAGCCGCCTTTTTTTCGACTGAAAGAGTAAAATCAACACTTCCCGCAAATGACGAATATTCGGCACGAAATCAGAGATTTTCACAAAAGCATTTGGTGTATGGTACTCGGATGATACCAAAACAAAATCACTAATGTGTCGAAGCAGCTTGTTTACCGTATGTCTAAGCTTGGTTTATGACGTTTAGGTTGTGTTAGATTCGACTAGCATACACTGCTGGAGACATCAGCGAGATTTTGGTGTCCTTAAGGGGTTAGGGGTAGTCAGAGGTCCGAAAAAATGATGATTTTCACGAATTTTTTTTTGCTACTTAATTAATTTATTTAACAAAAATAAAAACATAGCATAAAAACGTCATGTTTTAACTTGACTTCACCAAAATTTCAAAAAAAAAAATTAATAATTGCAAAAGTTATCGCTGTTTGTGTGAAGCCCGTTTCTCCAGAAGTCCCTTGCGGTGAACATCACAAGTCCTTGCAGATTCATCTAAAACCAATCGGACAAGAAAAATTAGTTTTATTAATAGATAATCTTGTGCCTGATCGAAGCTTTTTTTTTTCAAAATGAACAAAATGGCGGACTCAGAAAATTTTTTCCAGATTTTAGAAAAAAAAACCAACAGTTAATTGTTAAAAAAAAATCGAAATTTTTGAAAAAAAAAATCCTTCGATCAGGCACAAGTTTTTTATGTTTTTCAAAAGCTGTATAAATTTTATTGAAATCTACGTAGCGGTTTTTAAGTTACAGTGTTCACCAGTCTGAAAAACATAGTTTTGAGAGAAACGCATTTAAAGTTTTGCTATCGGCTCCGGAGCGGCCGAGCGCCCTTTGTTAATTGTTGAATAACTTGAAAAGTATTTGTCGGATTCACTTCAAATTGTTACACAATATTTTTAAAACATTATACTTTAAGAAAATGCAAAAAAAAAAATCGATTTTTTGAAAATTCTGACTACCCCTAACCCCTTAAGCATTATTTTTGTCCTTGTTTCGTTTCAAGCTGCAAGAATTTGAGGTCCTTAAGCATTATTTTTGTCTTCTCAAGCAACAGGATTTTGGTTTTGTCGTCATTTCGTCGGAAGCTAAATGATTTTATCGTTACATCGTCTCAAACAGCAGGTTTGTGGTTTCCTTCTTACAGGATTTTGGTTTCTCTAGTCAACATTTGTGCACCCCACCACCTAAGTTCTGTGCCGCCTTGGTTCAACAGTTGGTTCGTGCTTCAAAGGGGCATCAATTTATTTCCAATAACGCATTTACTCGAATGCGTATTTGTCTACATATATGTGCATATACATATGTACATATACGTTCTGAAATTTGTTGAAAAATCCAATAATGCCTACCGTTTTAATTCTTCCGTTGCTGATCCGCTTTATCTGCTTACAAGCGGCCTATAAAATTTGATGGCCAGTGTATGTACGTGCGTAAAGCAAATAACCGATATCGCTGGAAAATACCAATTCCCCAATTGAAGTGGCCAATACTTATGGTTGCTCAATTGCAAATTAGATAAGCTTTGATGCGCCCACCGAAGTGCCGACGTTTGCCATTTTCCAACAAGCAATACTGGTCAGTTTGATTTTAGTAGTTTTAGCCCAGCAAACGTAAGAAACTATATTTTCTAACATTTGATAAACTCTGTTCAAGTTGAGGTTCAGCATTCCTTATAAGCTGATAATAACTATTTTTTC
Source organism: Anastrepha obliqua (assembly GCF_027943255.1). Taxonomy (NCBI): domain Eukaryota; kingdom Metazoa; phylum Arthropoda; class Insecta; order Diptera; family Tephritidae; genus Anastrepha; species Anastrepha obliqua. The sequence continues at coordinate 18,555,920 of NC_072892.1, forward strand.
AAACTTTATACCACAACTTGTGCTGAAATTGAGGAGGATTTGAGAGAGCATCTAAAACTTTCTGGCAACAATTATATTTCCCAATTCTATTTTATAGTTCATCGAGCATAGAGATAGCGAGCGGAGAAACGGAAACGAATAGAAGAGGCTTTAAGAAAATCTCCATATGAAAAAGAGCGCGTTTAAGTTGAGAGCACTAAATTCCGAGAGGTGCTGAGAGAATTAACGCTACGAGTATATAAAATCAAATGCATCTCAAGTTGATATCAAACAAAAAGGTTTGTTGGGTGGGTAGTACAATACCCTTTGTGTGTATGCCGATGTTAGACTGGATGTAAATCCAACGCGTGAGCGTTTTCGAAATATGAGCTTTAAACCACGCTTACGTTTCAAACACATTTTGCCGTGGCAGGCACTCACTTTGGCATAAGTGATTAATTTAACTAAAAGCTGCAATTCAATTTTTTTTTGCATTATGTATGTAGAAGAAAAAGGCTTCAAATTAAAACACACCACCCCCCTCCGATTTATTGTCATCCTCAGCTTTCCATATGGAAACTGAAAATGAAATCCCAGACAAAATCGCAGATTTATGTACGGTCACCACAATGATGACGTTGTTGCCAATGGCTTTGGTATAAAATAAAGGATAATGACCGCAAAAGTGAGCGTAGCCACTGTCGGCGAATAGGTTGGATGCTGGAATGTGGTTAAGAACGCAAAAAAATTGCAACATTATTGTTTGGCGAAAGAGCGACTTTGTTTGCCGCAAACAAAGCATAAAATAGCGACAATGAAAAGCGCACTAAACGAGAGAAAAAACAAACGGGACCGGAAAAGTATTTAAGGCAACACCAACATTGCCTTGATATTATCAGTAGCAGCGCAAAAAGGTCATTCAATGTGTTGGGCTCTAACGAAAGCGGGAGAACGAACTGGAAATGATTGTGCTATGTAATAATGCATGCAATTGGGGAGAGAGAGTTGTGAAAAAGAGTGGGTGGTGTGACTTTACCGTAACTAGGAGTGGAAACTACTAGTAGTGCATCATTGTTGGTATTCATATCTCATATGCGTGCGCACACACTCATTCATATACATACATATAAAGTTATATACCATTTGCGAAGATATGCCGTTGCTTATTATACGAGTAGTATGGCTACTTCAATGCCTTAATGAGAGCTTCAATAGTGAAGAGACGGGGAGAAGGTATGCGTATTTCTGGTGAGTTCAGCGGCAAATACAATTGAAATGTTAGAGAATTATATAATATGAATATGTAGTTGTTTGCACAAAATTATAAAGTAGAAGTATCATATTTGTATGGAAGTGAGAGACTTAGCAATGATAAACTAATAAGATAATACATTGACGGGTAGTTACTGAAATTAAAGCACTTCCATAAGCCCTAAACAAGAAAATGATTGCGCGCGCTTAAATTTTCTTTAACCTCTGAGTCTACTAAGCCAGTAATTCAGAATTAGTATTAAAGTTGTAGTTTTGTCCTTCTTCATATTGGCTCCTTGCTATTAATTTGATGTTCTTTATTTGCATAAAAAGCATGAAATAATGTATTTTATGCAGATTTGCAGGGCGGACAACTGAAATAAACTCTTTTACGCTGACAGAGTGTGCTACAAAACCGAAAGGAGATCAAACATTTTTTTTAATTTAGTCTTTAAGATCCACTATATTCAGCACACTTGCAAATAACCAACTAAAATCGCATATAATTTGCTTTCACAAAAAAACTCAGAGATCCATCAATAGAAATAGATTTTTACAGGGTTTGATTGAAAAGTAATGAGCCTTATTTTTTTTTAAGCAGTTTTATTAAACCTTTTGGCTTATACAACTAATATTCTTCAAAATAGGACCCTTGAGCGTCAATACACCGCTGGTAGCGGTCCTTCCACTGCAGGAAACATTTTTTAAACTCAACCGCCGGAATCGCGTTCAATTCGGCTGTCACAGCTTTTTTGATCGCCTCGATGGAGTTGAAACGCCTCCCCTTCAGCTTTCTTTTCAGGCGCGGGAACAAGAAGAAGTCCGGAGGGGACAGGTCTGGGCTGTAGGGAGGGTAGGGAAGCACCGGAACCCCCATCTTGGCCAATGCAGAGGTGCAGAGGAAAGCGGTGTGCGCCGGCTTTTGTTCATCACTCAAAACCTTTGGAACCAATTTGGCACACACTTTGCGCATTTCAAGTTTTCCGGTTACGATTGTAATAAGTTAAATTTAACTCTTCACTGATCTCACGTAGACTAGCACGACGGTCAATGTTGAAAAATTCACGAACCCGGTTCACATCTTCGTCTGTTTGCGTCGTCGAAGGCCTTCCAGATCGCTGTTCGTCTTCGACGTCGCACACTGGGGATTTTTGTACAGAGATGCGGAAAAAAGTATACATCCCAAAAAATATTTACATTTTTACTACTAACGAAGTTGTATATATTTGTGTATGAAAAGAACATGTCTAAAAACTATTTTTTAAAAAAATTAAAAAAAAAATTTGTTTTTTAAATTCATAAATTTTAATTTTTTTTTTTTTTTTTTTTTTTTTTAGTAATATAAGCCAGCAAATATTTACGCACAGGACACATGTAAGTTCATAATTCTGAATTACCCTCAAAATGTTAAAACAAAATTAAAAGTGTTTCGTTATCATTATGCACACACTAGAAAGCGTTTAGTTATTATCATTGCCAAAAAATAATCAGTGGCGCCTGGTGGCACCTGCAATTGATTAAAACTGAAAGGGACGCTATTAAGCAACACGTGGATACTAGTTTCTGACCGTTAGTAAATGTAGCTAAACTTGCAGATCCAAGAATATGAAGGAATATGATTATTTTTTTTTGTAAAATTAATTATAAATAGATAATCAAATGCTTTACAGCCTTTGTTCTTCCGGCTAAAATATATAAAAATATCGTACCCTAAATGAAAAATAAAAAATTGGAAGTCGGCTCAAGCAAAAGGAAAAAAACCACCTTGGGCTTTGAAGTTTTTTCTTAGTCAGTTCAATACTATAAAAAAATTATATTTTTGACATATCTATAAAAAAAACTGTAAGTCGGAGTTTAGTAATTCTTTTTGATTTTATTGTTGGTTCTATTCTGGAATTTAGAAATACCATTAAACATTGCGTAGGTGGTATGTTGCAAATTTGACTTTTTTCCGCAAAATCCCCAGTGTGCGTCGTCCCGGCCTTCCTTTAACGACTTGTTCCACAGTTTTACCTGGGCACTGGACAGAGATTGGTCCCCGTAAGCCTCCTTGAGTATCCCAATGGTTTCGGTACTCGTTTTGTTTAGCTTTACGCAAAATTTGATCGAGCAACGTTACTCTAAGGATCGTTGCATTTTCGCCACTGCAAAATCCTAGCACACTTTTAAAACAGCTTTCACGCGCGGAACGATGTTGCCTGCACCGCTGTTGCCAGCGAACTAGGACCGGTTTCTAGTGGAAGGGGAAGGTCCAACGATCATTTTTCCCCAGCAGCCGATTCGGTTGATCGCCCTGTAAATTTATTTATATTTGATTTATAAACTTCGACAGATGGGAATATCCAGCAAAATGACGAACCTGGTAGAAAATATATACGAGAACACTAGATCTGCGGCTTGGACGGGAAAAGAAGTATCCGACTATTTTGAAACCTGCACTGGTGTGAAACAAGGATGTCTGTTGTCGCCATGATTGTTCACTTTATATCTAAACGATTTGCACGACTATTTGAAATGTAAACTATTTCTGGAGGGCACGAATATACGACGTCTTCTTTATGCCGATGATATTGTTCTCCTGGCGGATAACCCTAAGGTCGTGCAATCCATGATTAATAACCTGGAAAAATACTGCGCTGAATGGAATATGGAAGTAAACCCAAATAAATCGGTCTTTAAAAGAGGTAAACGACTTTCCCAGGCAGAAAAATGGTGGTACCAAGGTGAAGAAATTAAATTGGTGGCCGAATATGAATATCACATTGTCATTCTCACACCTAAAATGGCATTCGGCAAGCACTTGGAAGCCAGAATTACTTCAGCAAAAGTTAGTATTAATTGCACATGGAACGATTTTTTAGCGAAGCCATTAATTTCATTAAAATCAAAATGGAAGCTGTTCCAAGCGGTATGCAGAGCGAAACAAACCTACTCAGCGCACGTTTGGGGGTATGCCTTATTCGATGAGGTAAATAAACTTCAACGTTACTTCATTAAAAGAATCCTCAAACTACCTGAGTTTCCTCCGAATTATGCAATAACACTAGAAACTAATTTAGAATTTAGCCACATTTATTCTTTAGAACTACACTTGAAGTATATCTGGAAAACCATTTATAAATACAATTGCAACAGACTCCCACACAAACTTACACAAGGCATCTTAAGTAAAAATGTGTTTTGGCTTTAGCATCTGAACGACATGGGGATGGAGTTCGGTCAGAAGCTTGACGATCTGGCGATCTTCTGTGTGCAACTTCTTACCAAAATGAAAATAAAAGATCTCAACGTGGCAAGGCAAAAAGTACAGTCAAGCGCGACGCGAATTTGAAAACATTTATTATAGACTACTCAAAAGGTACTCAAAAGGTGAATCATATATTAAAAAAGATATGCGACTAGCTGACATTACAACAATTTTCAAAGCAAGATGTAGTTTACCAAAGCTAAATGAAACCACTTATGGAAATATCCAGAAAATATGCACCCTCTGCAATTTAAACGAGGAAGTAGAGAAGATATGCAGCACTTCTTAGGAAGATGTCCGGTACTGAAGGAGATCAGAACAAGATATCGAAACGTAGGGAAGCTAAATGAAGCAGAAGTAATAGATATACTTAATGGCCACAATTGGAAAAGACTAACTTGCTTTATATACTCAGCCGTACGCTATAGAGAATTTCTTATTGCAGAGTTTAATTTGTGATTAATTTTTGAGCTGTGACAGATAACATTGTTATTGCCACAAATTTATTATTTTTTTATGTATTTATTTATTTAAATGAATTATTGTATAAATTATTGAAATGTAAGATGAAATATTTATAAATAAATAAAGAATCACTACTACTTACTAAACACTTTTTCTCTGCGACCTTATAGCATTTGCACAATTTTGGATATTTCATAAATTGGAAATCGTTGATCCCAGAAATATCACTAAAGGGGAATTGAAAAGCTTAAACTTCCATTTTTTAGATTGCTATGTTCTGCAGAATAACAGTTAGTATGCAACACAGATGTACTCGTATGTGCTGTAACATATGTGGTACGGCCGGCATATCTGGGTTGATGCCCTAATTGATCTATATTTAAAATATTTACTAGTTACGTAAGAAAAAATATGCCTGACAAAGTATAGGGTTTTTCAGTAAGAGCGCTTCAATTTTTGAACTTTTTTGAATAAAACACAAACGGTTTGACTTTTTTAACTAATTTTTTTTTATTATCGAGTTTGAACATATACATTTAAGTATGAAATTCGATTTCTTTTGCATCACCACCGCGTGCACGTTTTACGAAGTCCAATCGTTGAACCCAATTTTCGACCACTCTTTTGCATAAATCGGCCGAAATTCCAGCAATTTCGCGTTCAATATTGGCTCTGAGCTCACAAATCGTCGTCGGCTTGTTACTGTAGACCAATGACTTCACATAACCCCAAAACGGGACGGCTTGTTAAATGGACTGTAAAATGGCCGTAATGCTCTTAAAGTAGCAGCAACAGAACGATTATTTTCATAAAAAATTTGCACGATTTGCAATCGTTGCTCAAGTGTGTAGCGTTCCATGATGACATGTATGCTAATGAAGTTTACAAATGACAAGCGAAAAATAAAAAATATTGCGTCGTTCGCCCTATCGGAAAAAAGTTGAAGCGCACCTATTGAATAACCCTATATTACTATGACTATTGAAGTAAAAAGGTTTGCACTATTTTCCGTTAGATGTGTTTAGTGAGCCATATCTCACGAGGTATACATTGCGAATAGCGATTTGAAAGAGATAATACGACTCAAATTTTGTTCTTCATGTTTAGTTAAGCCTGTTGTTCAAAAAGTCAGATTCTAAATCAGTTTCAATATTTTACGACCAAAGTGAAAAGTTGGATTAAGCGACCAAAAATATTTGTATTGCTTAAGGATGCAACGAAACATCTAATGCAGCAGTAAACCGATTCAGTTTCCTTAATATGACACCGAAGCTAAAGAATGTTCTGATAGGCTCATGGTAAAAATAATGCAAAAGGTGTGTCCAAGGTGGACCGTTAACCGGCTCTCAGTGAATTTGAAAGAATCAGCTGATTGGCTGACGTCGCCATATGAAAAAAAAGAACCAATGACACTTCTTTGTCGTCTGAACAACGATTGAGATGTGTGAATATGTGTGAAATGAGCGGAAAAAATTCGGCTGCCGAGGATAGTGAAAAGATTTTTAGAGCTGTGCTCTTCATCAGACCGTTATTCGGCTCTGAGCGAATTAGACAGCATCACCTGATGGGCTGAAGTCATTTGGGATGTTTTTATATACAAAAAAAAAATTAGATTGTGTTGGTGATATAAGAAAAAATATCAACCAATGACTCTTCCTTGCGGCTTGAACAACGACTGATTGGTCGCTTGTGTGAATATGTGTGAAATGATCGCGTGGAACTCGGCTGATTCTTCCAAGTGACGTGGCAGCCAAAGTTGCTCGCATCGCACAATTTTGAGTTTTCCCGAGCAGATTAACCAAACCTGGTAATCTATCACCCTTGGGTAGGTCAATCGTCAAACATATAAAAAATGCTCTCTTTCAACCTTCTATTGATTGGGAAAATATTGTAATTGTAAAATGAAATAGAAAATGAAGTAAATTAAATATAAACCTTTTGAAAAAAGTGGAATTTTGCTTGACCTCTTGTCTCAATATGAAGTAAAAACGAGCTTGTTAGACTATACAATCGAGTCCAATATATTCTATTCATTACCGGTATATATTATGACACATTCAGTCTGTCCTCAGTGTGCTCATGTAAGGTTTCTTTTACCAGTTTCTACAGTAGGCCCTAATCTAAATAAACCATTTTCCGATTATACTTTTGTTGCCACAATATGTTCCGCAATCTTTGCATGCCATTAAATTTGTTTTAAAATGTTATGCTTGCTTTGGTTAAAAAAAAGTGCCGCTACACGCAGTACACGCTAGTACACATAACAGAAGTGAAACTTTCAAGGTAGACAAAGAAAGAGGGAGAGACCCGAGAGAGAATAAGAGAGAGAGAGAGAGAAAGAATATATATCTAAATAAATTCACTACATTTACCGAGAATACAAATAGACAAAATTTACAAATAAATTCTCCTTCATCGCTCGACATATTGACAACTCGTACTTTTACGATAGATAGTATCATTGTGTGCGGACAAGCCGCTGACGATACGACCCGTGTGCGGAGGGCCCTAACTGCGTTAATTCCTAAACATTCTTCAAATTGAATCTGCCTTGTGAATACCTAGTCGGCTCAGTGTCTTGCTTTTACATAATAGCACTGCTTACATACTATTCACAATAGAGCAAGCGCATCCAACTTTGCACTAAACATCATTCGGTTTTTTTTACTGACGTACACAGGGACAAATATGTTTCTTTTTCGTAATATTTAAAGGTAAATTAGTTAAAAAATTCTTAACTTACCAATTATGGAGGAAAAAAAGAAATACGGTACGCAACGACTATGGACAAAATAATTAAAACTAAAAAGATTGCTCGACCATCAGCAGTTAAGAAATTGTAAGTATGTCGAAATATATTTCCCTGTGATCAAGTCTGAGATATCTGAAATCTTTTGGTTACGCTTTTCATTCATTGCAGCAACAATTCGGAAAACCCACGTAAAAGATTAACAGTGCGAAAAACCTTAAATACTGATGCCCGTAATAAAATAATACAAAATATAAACTGTCAAATATCAGACGGTCAACAGCAAATAATCAACCCAAAATGGATGGATTTATGATGGTAAATTACTATAGAATATATAAGGTACAGCTCTCTCTCCCCTTTTCCTCTACGTTACATCTTTTTTTCACTCTCGCGGAACGAAAATGCGCAAAACGTTGCGTGACCTTGAAATTTTACTCTTCATTCTCGCTCGTCCATCCACTTCAAAAACATCTTCTCTTCGTACATCAAATATATTGATTGGATACAATCAGTGGATAAATCATGAACATTAACATTAATCATTTTGTTTCTGATTTTATAATTTATTTAATTACACTGGTTTACAGCCAAAATGCACCAGAGACGCCGTTATGAAATTCCTATGTAAAATCACCGTCTGATTCCGAAAATCAAGGTTATTTTTTATTCTATGGTAACGTTTTTGAGATATTTACGAATTACCGTTATTTCAAAAAAACAAAAAATTGGGCCCACTTAATCATATATATCTCGAAAACGAATTGAGCGATTCCAAAACCGTTTAAAGCTTTTAAAAGGTAATAAAATTTCCTATAAACTGTGTGTAAAACACTTTTTGCTAGGCCCTGCAGATTCAAAGATAACGAACTATCATAACGGATTTTTTAAATTTTTTTAGTAAAAATATAAAAAAAATTGTACTTTGAGAGAAAGGATCTCGAAAACTTTTTACTTTTTCGTGTATTTTTTGTTTTCACTCTAAGCTCTGTTTTATTACAAAAAAAATAAACTTTGATTAAACAAAATCGATGAACTAATACAAAAGTTACAAGCATTCAAGTAAATATATCCATATAGTAAAACTTAAGTATCCTACAAATAATAGCATATGTACTGTATGTATTCTGTCTTAACTCTATGATCTTATTTTATAATTGAAAAAGTTATGTGTCTTGTTTTGACGCTTATTTATATAAGGATCGGTTTCTCTTATGAGAAACCAACAGTAGTCACCCATCATAGCGACATCCCAGAATCCTTGATACCGACTTTCAATCATTTTCATTTGCTGGTGAAACCTTTCGCCATGCTCGTCACTTTCGTCGCCAAGATTTTGCGGGAAAAAATTTAAATGGGAGTGCATAAAATGAATTTTTAAAGACATATTTACTCCTGAAAGAAAATTAAAAAAGGAATTAGATAAATACGTAAGTGACACATTAGCATATAATTTTCTTAGGCTGGGTTAATCTTCCAATTCAGAACAAATTTTGGTCGTTCTTGTTTGTTCGGAGCAGGGCAATAAATTTAGATTAAGAGCTATATATTCTCATGTAAATTTAAAAATTTGCTTTAACATTTTTTGTTTAGTTTTAAAGTTAACTGAGAAAACGGTCTTATATACATATATATATATATTGTATATATAACGGTCTTATATGTGTTTTTTATTTACCCATTTCCGCATTGTTTTTGATTAAATCGTTCTCTATCAGCTCGAAGGACTTTTGTGTTTGCCTAAAAAAGAAGTAACGACCTTTTCAAAAGAGTCCCACGCCGCTGCCTCCACTGGTGACAATAGTTCTTTGAAATGGGTATTGACCATTATTTTCCTTATTTGCGGCCCCACAAAAATCCCTTCCTTTATTTTTGCTTCTGAAATCTGTGGAAAGATTGTTTTCAAATAATGAAAAGCTTCGCCTTCTTTGTCCAAAGCCTTGACAAAGTTTTTGATAAGGCCGATCTTGATGTGGAGCGGAGTATGAGTATTTTATGTTATCCACCCCAACTTGAAACGCGATTCGTTCTGGCCAATCCTTTATGATGTAGTGGTCTTGACGTGCTCGGCTATCTCATTTGCATAGAAAGCAACAGTATTTTGTGTATCCAGGTTGTAGACCACATAGCTTTCCAACGACTTTTAGATCGGTACATATTTTTCAATCATGTTCTTCGTATTTAATTAATTCAAGCAATTTTTGCATTGTCTCATATGTTTCCTTCGCATTTACTGCATGCGCGATCGGGATAGATGGCTTTTGGTTGCCAATATGCAATAATACGGCCTTTAAACTTAATTAATTGCCGTCTATGAACAATCGCCACTCTTTTGAATCATATGGTTCACCAAACTGTTTAAATAGACCAGCAATGTTTTTGCAATAACAAACACTGTCCTTCTTCGTATAGTACTGGGAGAATTGTTCGTGACGAGTCATATAATATGTTACCTTAACACCGGATGAAACAAATTTAAATTGTTGCATACGAGAGGCGTGTAGTTTGGCCTTTTCTTTTGACAATTCCAAATCCCTTATCCAATCATTGAGTTGTGCTTGTGACAAAGGGTTTCTTTCGTTTTCCGTTTGCAATTCAGTACAACATGATGCCGCGTAATCAGATACTGCTGTTGACAATGAAACTGGAGCCGAAACTAAAGTTAAATTTGATTCTGGCAATGTAGCTTCCGTTGAATTTAGTTCTGGTAATGACACTGTAGATACGCTCGCATAGGTTACTTTTCTTGACTTTCCAACCCCAAATACTTTTGTAGTACAAATATAGCAGTCCGTTGAATGGCAAGTTGGTTCCCTCCTCTTCATTGGTGTAATAAATTTCATATGTCGCCTAAATAGATAGTTTAAGAATCATATGTACATATGACAGAATCATATGTACATATGCTACTATTTGTAGGGTACTTAAGTTTTACTATATGGATATATTTACTTGAATGCTTGTAACTTTTGTATTAGTTCATCGATTTTGTTTAATCAAAGTTTATTTTTTTTGTAATAAAACAGAGCTTAGAGTGAAAACAAAAAATACACGAAAAAGTAAAAAGTTTTCGAGATCCTTTCTCTCAAAGTACAATTTTTTTTATATTTTTACTAAAAAAATTTAAAAAATCCGTTATGATAGTTCGTTATCTTTGAATCTGCAGGGCCTAGCAAAAAGTGTTTTACACACAGTTTATAGGAAATTTTATTACCTTTTAAAAGCTTTAAACGGTTTTGGAATCGCTCAATTCGTTTTCGAGATATATATGATTAAGTGGGCCCAATTTTTTGTTTTTTTGAAATAACGGTAATTCGTAAATATCTCAAAAACGTTACCATAGAATAAAAAATAACCTTGATTTTCGGAATCAGACGGTGATTTTACATAGGAATTTCATAACGGCGTCTCTGGTGCAGAAAAAAAGTTGAAATTTGTGATCCAGTGTTATTATTTATTATTCTTATAGGCTAAGTGGACATATTTTAAGGTTGATAGGCAATAAAAAAAGAAGAAAGTACAATTAAACTATTTATAATAAATATTCAAAGATTTTAATAGGTGATATTTTGAAAATGAAAAATCTATCTCAACAAATTTAGAGAATTTATTAAACTGAATTAAGGTTCTGGAAATAGGAGCATTCTGAGCATAAAGGGATTTTGAAAGACCAACATAGACAAACTACGACCTACGCAGATCTCTGGCCGGAATATTAGAGAAAATCCTCTCAAGAAGCATCGGACCGTCAACAGCCCCACGGATTAAGTCGAAAATGAAAGATAAAGAGAGGATTATTCTCCTGCTTTGCAATGATTTTAAGTTGATCAATAAGCAACGCGCTTCATATGTGGGGATAGGATCCGAAAAGCGTAAATTACGCAACGTGAAATGTAAAAATACTTAATGGATTCGTTCAATTATAGAAGCATAGCACGAATAATACGGCGACCAAATGAAAGATGCATACCCCAGTTTGAAACGGACAAACGCCGTATACAAAAACTTCAGCATATAAGGGTCGGAGAAATCGGAGCTATGATGCCTAAAAAAAGCAAGCGTAAGATTTGGCAACAACTAAATTTATATGACTAGTAAAAGTAATCTTCGAATCAAATATGATATTACACCCAAGTCTTTAATTTCATTTACACGTGACGGGGGTGTTCTCGAAATGTGATAAGAGGAGTCGATAACAGTGGCACGCTTGGAAAAGGTAATTTGGACACACTTATTTATGTTGAGCGATAGACGATTATTTATACACCAGTTGCTGAAATTATCTAAATCAATTTGCATCAATTCAGAGTCGAGGAAGCTTGTAATCGTCGAATAAATCTTAACGTCGTCTGCATATAGCAGGAATCTTGCTGACGAAAAGCAAGAGTAAATATCGTTGATAAACAGAACAAAAAGAAGCCGGCCCAGAATACTACCTTGCGGAATCCCAGAGTAAGCAACGAAAGGAAGAGACCTAACTTTGTCGACGACGACCAAACAATGGCGATTTTGTAAGTAAGATGAGATCCAACTTAAGAAGGTTGAGTGGAAGCCAATGCAGGGTAATTTTTGAAGTGAAACTTTTTAGGCGTCGATGGACGAGCGAGAATGGAGAGTAAAAAGATATAACGTAGAGGAAAAAGAGAGAGAGAGCTCTATACCTTATATATATCTTAGATACACTTAAGGCTATTTTTCCTGAGTTTTTCCTTGTTATTGCTGATTTCTAGTGAGAAATAACATTGCCTACTTTTTGGCGCTTGCTTGTTGGTGCAAACTTGTAGGTAATATATATTTTTGTTGTCTACTTTTTGGCGTTATATTTCCTTGGTGCCTACTGTTTGGGGCGTTTTTTGGTCCCAAGTTTTTTGGCGTTTTTTTTGCTGAGTACTTTTTGGCACTTACTTCCGTTTCCTGGCTAGTGCTTCTGCGTACTACAAAGTGCTATCCAAAGTGCGTCGGATTTATTGGTTTTGCCTTGCGGTAATTTGTTCCGTTGCTGCGGTCCAGGAATCGCTGTGTCTGTGCGGGTGATAAACGCTCGGAGTAGTGCGCGTTGTTGCCACGGTTTGTGTCCGGCGTTTACCTACACCGGTCGACCTTTCTCCGTTTTTTGTAAATTTTGTCTATTTGTATTCTCTGCAAATGTTGTGAATTTATTTAGATATGTATATATTCTTTCTCTCTCTCTCTCATTCTCTCTCGGGTCTCTTTCTTTGTCTGCCTTGAAAGTTTCACTTCTGTTATGTGTCCTACGCTACACGTACTTTTTTAATTAGTATTATAAGGAAAACCCAACCAAAGGCCTTAGAGAAGTCGGTATAAACGGTGTCAACCTGGAGCCCTGATTGAAATGCAGCGATATTTGCCAATATTTGTTAGCTATAATCTTGTTTCGGTATCAAAATTGATGTCTAGTAGAAATAAAAAATTGTTCTTATTCCCAGCAAACTGATTCCAAGGACCTTCATAGCACAAGTGTCGGTCAAGGTTCGAGGTTATTTCATACGCTAAGAATTGCCCAAAGGTCTTTAAGCCTTAAAGTTCTTTTAATTTAAAGGTAGTTTCCAACTATGTGCACACGATCTGGCAGCATGACATTTCCAAATTTGCATTTTTGTATTGACACGGTAATTTGGAAATATGTTGAAATTTGTTGCTAAGTTATTTGCACTTCATCGTGCTTTGCTCTTTTGTCTTTTTTCTAAGAAATGAAAATGAATTTTATGAATTTATGAAAAAGCAGAATTATTGTCTGCCATAGAATTTCCAGCTACTAAGCCGACTTTGATTCAATGCGGCAATATACCGGACAGCTACGCCCGAATGAATAAAAGCCCACATATTTGTTCATTGCAATCACTCCGTTATGTTTTTTGGTTTCAGTTTGACAGCTAGCTTTCCCGCTGTGATGCCATAAACACAAAGAACAAATATATACAGTTCTTAACAAAAGTATAGAGACAATAAGCTTTTTTCATTCATTTAAGGAATTACAACACTTGCGTAATGTTCTCCGTTTTCGTTTCAATTACATGTTATTCAACCTTTAATTTAATTTTTAAACCTAGTTTTATATTTATTATAATATATTTGTTACGAGAAATGTAAAAAATGTGAGTTTCATGGGGACAAAAGTATAGGCACAATTTTTCATTTTTTTCCCATTTCTAATACTTTGTGTATAGCTGGCAACTCTTTTTCACAAAAGCATGTGTAGCTAGGCGCAAGCCCTTCATATCTTCATAACCAAAAGAAAAGTTTGGCATATGCAAAACAATTTGAAAACCAGTCTCTTAGCTACTGGAACACTGTATTGTTTTCGGATGAAAGCAAATTTAATATTTTTCGTTCAGCCGGCCGATTAACTGCGTGGCGAAAACGTAATACAGCTTACGCTGCCAAAAATCTAGCACCAAGCGTGAAGTACGGTGGGGGAGGATTAAGGGTTTGGGGTTGCATGTCTACTGCAGTTGTGGGGGAGCTTGTATTTATTGAAGGTCTAATGAACAAATCAGTTTATTTAATTATAAAAATCTCTAAAACAAATGCAGATCAGTTGAATCTACCCAGCTCCTTCACATTTCAGCATGACAATGACCCCAGGCACACGGCGCATGCTGTAAAGATGTGGCTTGTTTATCACACCCCACAGTCTCCGGTCCTCAATCCTATTGAGCACTTGTGGAGGAGTTGAAACGACGAGTCAGAAAATTGAAAGCAGCACTAAAAGAAGAATGGCTTAAAATTGACGCAGAATCTACGAAAAAATGAGTGCACTTAATGCTGAATAGATTGAAAGCCATAATAAAAAAAGGCCTTCCATCGCCTCCAAGGCCTAAATTTTAAGCATATAAAAGAACTGTGCAATATACTTTTGTCTAGCAAATATTGCTGTACTTTTACTTTTTATTTACATAATTTATGGTTTAAGCCAGTGGTCGCCAACCTTTTCAATGTGTAGAGCTACTTTCAAGATTTTGAAATAAACAGCGAGCTACTTGCACAAGCCAACAAATTAAATAATACACAGTTATATTCGACATACAATACATGTATTTATTTTACTAATATACGTTCTATATATAACAAACTTATGACTTATAGTGCTTATACTTATGCATAACTACATCCATGTTCACACCTATCAATCGTAACAAAATTTTTTGCAGTCATAATGGCAAATCACAAGCGACTTAAAAAACAACAAAACAGTAATAGTACATTATTATATAAATAAAAAAGTGAAAAGTGATACCGTCATTCGAATACAGTTATCCAAATGTATATCTGTAAGCCGATTGCGGTATTTATTTTTAATAAATTTCATATTGGAAAAAGAAGATTCACACAAATAAGTTGAACTGAATAACGCTTTCACTTGCAACGCAACACGACATAAAACTGAATACTTATCTTTACATACTAAAGTCCATATACATTTTGTATTTGAACCTAAAGATTTTAAAGTCAAGTCACTTTGAAAAGCAATCAGTTCCATTTCTGTCACAGTAATGTCTGCGCCAAAGTTGTTCATAACACAAGTTGCAAACTGTTGTATATCAATGTCCATGAAGGGTGAAACAACAAATTGCGTCACTAAAACAATTTTGCTGAAATCCTTGAAACGATTTTTGAAGTTTTCCTTCAAGTTAGAAACTATTTCCATATGATATTTACTGTCATAGGGCTCTAATAGATTTTTGGATATCTTTTCGGAAAGAATAGGAAAATGCTTAGTATAGCGGTTTTTTAGGTTTTGTTCCTAAAATTCAAGTTTTGTAATAAATGCATTTATATCAGAAATCATTTGCGCTAATTCTTTATCGCTGCCTTGAAGCTGCAAGTTAAGCTCATTTAATTTCTCTGTAATGTCCACAAGAAAACCAAAATCTCTGAGCCAAGTCGAATTTTCCAGTTCAGGAATCGGTTCATCGCGTTCTTTGAAAAATTGGAGTATAGCTGGCAGGACATCATTGAAACGTTTGAGTACTCGTCCTCTGCTTAACCATCGTACTTCAGAGTGAAGAAGTAGCTCTCCGTATTGACAGTCAATTTCATCAGCCAAGGTTTTAAATAATCTTCTTTGTAACGCTTGAGCTTTAATCTTGTTCACAATTTTCACTACCAGTTTCATAACGTTGTTCAATTTTAGAAAATTTCCACATAATGCTTGCTGATGTATAATACAGTGCTAACTAAGAAATTGTGGAAAACTTTCATCCTTATGGCATAGCGCCACGAGCCCCTTATCATAACCCACCATAGCTGGAGCACCGTCAGTTGTCAGGCCTACCATTTTTGATATTGAAATTTTCTCAGAAGAGATGAGATTTTTTAAATGAGAAAACAGCTCTAGCCCAGTAGTATGTCCTTTGAGTGGAATAAACTCTTCATAAGGTTTTTTCTTTTGTGCAATTATCTGGGAAACACGATAAGATGCTTCAGTTGCAGCCTTATTTTTGTCGATTGTTTTCAAAAATATTGACTGTTGTCCAATTAACTGGATTTTTAAATGTTTCAGTTTTTCTTTTCTGGTGGCAGAATTTAACGGGAATGCCTTCTCAAAAATCGAATGTACACTTTTATGATGCCTCTCAATATTTCCTTTCTGACACAGATGTATTACATAACAAACAAACACTTTTGCCTTTAACTTCTGTGAAGAAGTATTGTTCTTCCCATTCCGAATGGAAATGGTATGTCTTCGCCTTCTTACTACTGCTTGCCATAATGTTTCGAACTCTAACCCAACCGCTGCACGTAGAACGTTGATAATGCCGTTCAGTATTAAACTGAGAGCAATGTCGACGTGCATTGCGTATATATAAAGCCAAAAAATTCTCGAACATGTTAATCGGTTCCAGCCAATCCTAGAATGGAGAGGCGACTTCGCATCGTGTTTGTCGGCGCGAAATCGCTTACCGCAGTGTTGCCGCTGTTTATCTATTTATTATGAAAATTTCTGAAATTTCCTAATACTGGTATGATTTTCAGACTTTTGGATTTTTTGCAACGTGAGCAGCGCGAGCTACCAGAATTACCTTTGCGAGCTACCGGTAGCTCGCGATCGACGGGTTGGCGACCACTGGTTTAAGCCTTGTGAATTTTCAAAAATTAAAACTTAATTTTTTAACTAAAATGTATGTAATGTGTTCAAAAAGTATCGCGAAGTTTGAATTTTCGCAGGTTATGTATATTCGAATTTCGATTTTTTTGTGGCGATATGTTGGTACTCATGTCTCTCACTCATGCCGATGAGTTCGGCCATTTTGAATGTTCAGTTAATTGTTGACAGCTGCTTTGCTTGCACGTGTTTCGGCTCGTCTTTGCTTTTTACCTATTCAAAGTGATGGATGAAAAAACCTGTATCAAATGTTGTGTGAAAAACGAAATTAAGTGCGCGGACTGTGCCATACGGAGAAGCTACTTTGGACCAAAGTAACGTTTATCGGTGGTACAAAATGTTCCCAGAAGGCCGAGAATATGTGAACGACGAAAAGCGTGCCGGCCGCACGAGCACTTCAACAACAGACGAAAAAATTGATGAAGTGAAATGGTATTGACCAATCGTCGAATCACCGTTAGAGAAGTTGCTGAGGACCTAGCCATATCGATTGGCTCGTGTCATTCGATTTTTTTCAATGATTTGGGCATAAAACGGGTCGCCGCAAAATTCGTACCAAACTGCTCAATTTCGAACAAAAGCAGAATTGCATGAACATTGCTAATGAGATGTTGGTATCTGAAGTCTGTCCGCGACGACCAAAATTTGCTCCAGAGGGTCATAACTGGTGACAAATCGTGGGTGTATGGTTATGACGTGGAAACCACAGCTCAATCATCTCAATGAAAGCTGCCGCACGAAACAAGACCAGACCGAAAAAAGCGCGCCAAGATCGGTCAAATGTAGAAGTTTTGCTTACCGTTTTCTTCGATTGCAGGGGCGTTGTGCATCATGAGTTCATACCACAGGGTAAAACGGTCAATAAGGAATATTACCTGCAAGTTATGCATGATTTGCGCGAAGCAATCCGCCAGAAGCACCCGGATTTCGGGAAGAACAAAAATTGGCTCCTGCATCACGATAACGCCCAACGCCCTTGCTCACACATCGTTGCTTGTGCGCGAGTTTTTGGCCAAAAACAGCACACTAATGATGCTACAGCCACCGTTTTCCCCAGATCTCGCCCCCGTGACTTTCTAAAGACAGCATCGAAAACTAGACAACCAAATAGGTGGAGGGGTTTACTCCGATTAACTCGGAGTTAGCCAACCATTTCGCCTACCTGATCAGTGCAGTGTATTTCAGGTGGAAGTCACTGCCATAAAAGAGGGACTTACAGTAATAAAAAACGAGAGTATTATCCACAAATGGAGTCTTCATATACTCGCGCAGTCAGGCGGCAATAAAAGCACTTGAATCTAAAACACACTCGATAAAAACAGTCTTAGAATGTTTTAAACTTCTATGTAAATGACGTATCTAAATACATACTACAAAGTACACCTTATTTGGGTGCCAGGCCACAGGAACTGCAACGCAGATGAACTTGCTCGAACCGGTGCAACGCTCGTTCTCCAACCGGATAAGACGCTGATACCCATGCCTATAGCCACTTATAAATTACTTATAGATAGGGAAACCATCAATAAGGTAAATGCAAGTTGACAAAACCTCTCAACATGCGAAGTGTGCAGACAGATATGGCCGAAATAGAACAGCGGTCGATCAAAAAGCTTTTAAGATTTAACTGGTCACTGCTTAAGAGGCAGCCACGCTAGAAGGTTAGGACTCCCGTACTTCGATTTCTGTAGAAGCTGTCTTAATACAGAAGAAGAGGAAACAGTCAGACACCTTTTATGTGAGTGTGAAAGCTTAGCTATGAGAAGGCTGCGCAGTCTTGATACGGCATTTTTAACCGATATAGCGGACATAGCCCATCTAAAACTAACGAAGCTCTGCTCGTTTATTAAAGCTACCGGATCGTTTGAAAAGGAACACGTAAGGTAAGGAAAAGTTCCAATGGTATCACAATGGACCCGCGAAAGGTCTAAGTGTGTCGTTACGACAACCATCCAACGTACCTACTTATTGTGCCTATACTTATGTCCGTCACTGTATTTATTTATTGCGTATTGTATGTTTGCTGAATATCTACAAATTTTAATAAATTCTAAAAGTAAAATAATATAAAAAATATTTATTCGAGCTTTAATTACTATAGTTTACATATGTAAATCGTTAAAAATCACAATTTTTCATTTCCGCCCAATTCAGTGGAATAGTTTCTGCAGTTGATGAAATTGCTTTAACGCTTTTAGTATTACGCGAAGTCTAAAAAAGATTAAACTGAATATAAAATATTTATTAAGGTTTGTTGATGTGCTGAATTCAAATCTATGGTTAAAGTTGATGCATTTGAAATGGCGAGAATTGGTTAATTGAATCAAATATGCGACACTAAATAGAAAAAGTTGATGGGGGTTTTTTCAAATTTGCAAGCGATTTGAAAGTGCATTCGTCATTTTAATCCACAATTGTTTGAATCCTGAATCCTTGGAAAATAACACATTTACTAAAGTATAGCAAATCCTTTCTTTTGTGTGAGTCCATTAGCGGCAGATTCCACTGCTTATGCGTACATTTATGGCGTTAGACATTTGGCCGAGGTGCGTTTCCAGTTTATGGCGTGCGTTGCGTGTCATTCAACAAAATTGAGGGACATGCAGATTGGCGCAGATAGTTTTTATGTCAAGATTTTTCATGACAGCAATGCCAATCGTTTAAATCCTTGGATTAAATCTGATGAATCTGCTTTTTTATCTTTATGGACAACTTTTTTTGTCAGTACGAATGGGACAACGGAAACTTTTTTTCAAAGCAAAAATATGCATACGCATTTGTGTCCATATGCATATAATACTTATATATTATTGATAGTTGTATCTACAAAACCGTTAAAATATAATTTTTTTTTTTTAATAAAGAAAAAACCTTAGTTTAGTGCCACAGCAGCGCAATTCGGGTTTTTGCTAGTAGTTAAAACTCATTTATTGGAGGTTATGATTAAGCGCGGGGAACAGTGCTGAGTATATTAAAATATTTAGTAAGCTTTTCTTCATTTCTTTAATTTGAGATGGAGCCCTTAGTATTATTATTATTTATTAACCAAATTAAATAAATTAACTTGCTAAAAATTTACTATGTAACGAGCAATAGCCGCCGGGCTCGCTCTTCTTATATGAATATAATGCATCTGTATTTATCGCGTATATTTTTTTTTTGTTAGTAATTTTAGGTTTTTGCGTTCACAGCTTTGGTTAGGGTAGGTTATGGGGTATATGAATACCTAAAGTACAAGGTGGCGCAAAAGTAACCTTGCGATGTTTTTTGGCTGTAATTTAAAAAAAAAAAGAGAAACTTTGATTCTTCTTGTGGATTATTTTTATTTGGTCTTTTAATTTTTTTTACATCAAGTCGAGAATATGATGCCATGTAAATGGCCGCCGCCACAGTTGATTGCCATTTGAGCCCTTTTTATGGCATTTTCCATCACTTTGGCCAAAACTTCCGGCGATAGGTCCTCACATTCTTGACGGATATTGTCTTTAAGAGCTGCAAGAGTCTGAGACTTGTTGACATAAACCCGCGACTTCAAAAAGCCCCACAAAAAGAAGTTTGGAGCGGTCAAATCAGGCGATCTTGCTGGTCAGTGCAAATCGCCAAAACGGGAGATCAGGCGCCCGGGAAATGCATCCTTCAGCATATCGGTTGTGGCACGTACAGTGTGATCATTGCTGTGTAGCGCTCACCATTCACAGTAACCGTTTGGCCCGCGACGTCTTCGAAGAAAAAGGTCCGATGACTCCTCCAGCGAAAACAGCACACCATACAGTGACTTTGAGCGGGTGTAATGGGTTACACGCGGATTTTTAGTACCCCAGAAGCGTAAATTTTGCTTATTTACGTACCCGCTAAGATGGAAATGGACTTCATCATTCATGATTATTTTTGACGAAAAATCATTTTCCTCTTGGTGGTGATTAAAGATGGCTTGAGCGTATGTTAGACGCGATTGGCGGTCAGCAGCTAACAGCTGATGCACCGTCTGGACTTTGTACGGAAACATCTTCAAATCTTGTACCAAAATTCGCTGTAAAGACCGTCGACTGATACCCATTTGCGTGGCACGTCATCTGGTCGATGTCGACGGCGCTTCCATGACATCCTCGGCTACAGCAGCAATATTCTCTGCAGAACGGCTACTCCGGGGTCTGCCACGCCTGGCAGCATCTCGTGTTGTGCCAGTCTCTTCGAGGCGAGCGGCTAAACGTCGCAGTGTCACCAGTAGGCGTTGGACGGCGAAAAAATCTGCGACGAAATTCACGTTGTGCCAAAGTCACCGACCGATTATTGGTCAAATAAATAGTCAGCAATATTCCGCGTTCTGGAGCAGTGTAGTATGTGTTTACTACACAAATGTCAAAACAGAACTGACATTAGGGGCCAATCGCAAAATTTATAGCATTTTCTGATAGGAGGATTACTTTAGCGCCACCTGTTAGACATCATGTGGGATGTCAGCGCTTTTGGCGAATATAAGCAGCGCTGGGAGATCCGCTTTTGAGACGTCCTCCAGACCCTCAAACAATGGGGCTTCCAGGCATTTTAAACGCGTTTTTGATAATGCCGGACAAACACACAGAAGGTGTTTTAAAGTTTCGTCAACATCCTCTCTGCATTTCCAGCATTTGTCTGTGTTAGCAATCCCTACCTTGTACGCATGTGCCCCCAATAGATTATGACCAGTTAGCATACCTGTGATAGTTCTGTAGTCCTTTCGCGAGAGCGTAAGTACGAATTGAGTCGTTCGTTCTACTCATAACTTTTGCTGTTTTGCATGTGGTTATATTAGTCCACCTAGCTTCCACTCGCCTTTTCATGTAGTCATCCATTTCGTTGTATATTGTATTTAGCGGTTTTGGTATGTCGTTATCTTGCTCAGAAGGTAGTCTAACAGCACGTTTTGCTATCTCATCTACAATTTCGTTCCCCATAATCCTTTGTGACCAGGTACCCAGTAGATATGCAGCCTACTGTTTGCGGCTAGCCTTTCTATGGCCTCCCTGCTCCGTCGAACATTTTTGGACTCAATACAATATATACAATATTATTGCTTTTATTGCTGCTTGACTCTCCACGTATATATTAATTGTTGAGTTCTTTCTTGTTCTAGTGTAGGCTAGCTCCGCGGCTTTCCCCACAGTAAAAACTGCCTCTCGGAAAATACTGCTGTGGTCTGGCAGCTTGATAGGCTGTCTTATCCCTAGTTTTGAGCAGTAAATACCCGCTCCCACTCCACCTGAAGTTTTAGAGCCGTCTGCATAGATGTGAAAAGTTCTATGGCCAGGCTTCGTGCCTTTGTGCCATCCCTCCTCTTCAATTGTGGTGCGAAACCTTCTCTCCCAACTAAAGTACGAAGTCATGTAGTGTGTGCAACCTGAGCTCCACTTTCCTATTGAGCTGTGACCGAAGGTTCTGCAGGTGAATACTGATATTGAATACTGAATCATTTCCATGCTGAGAATCATTTCCAGCGCCGCCGTTCAAGTGGTTTTCATCGCTCCTGTTATGCACAGAGCAGCGAGTCGTTGAATCCTTTCTAGTAGCATTAAGTATATCAGTTTTCTTGTCGCAGTCCACCATACTAAGGCCCCACACAGCAATATCGGTCGAACTACTGCCGTGTAGCACCAATGCATCAGAGAGGGTGATAGACCCCAAGTATGCGTTACTGGCCTTTTTCACCCTTTCCTTAACATTGCGCCCCCACAGCAATTTACTGTCTACTATATTATTACTCCGAGGTACCTTGCATGATCTTTGAGAAGTAGTTCGTTGTTGCCTAGCTTCAGGAGGTTCCACGTCGGGACCTTGTACTTCCTGGTAAAAAGTACCATGTCCCTTTTTCCGTCGTTTATGCCTAGCTCTGCGCGAGATGTCCATTGGTGTACCCTTTTAAGTGTGTTATTCATCACATTACTAATGGTGCTCAGGTACTTTCCCGAAACTACTATAGCTAAGTCATCTGCATATGCCATTAGTTTTGGTGCCCCTCCGTCAAATTTCTTGAGCAGTTCATTCGCTCACAGCTTCCATAAAGTTAAGCTTAAGATAAAGAAATCTTGAGAAGTTCAATTCAATTGTGCTTGAGAAGACGGTTTTTGGTTTCTTCGAGAGCAGTGCATTCAGAGAAAATGTGCGTCAGAGCCAAAAGAAAAAAAAAATGTGGACCGAGCGGGCAAGTTGGTGGTGGATTACCCGTTACAAGGTGTTGATAGGTGCGACGAGTGTAACCTAGACGGAGTCTTATGAACGTTTGGATGTGCTTTTTTGACACATTTGTTGGGTAAGTAAGAGTCGTGAGTTTTTGATGTAAGACTGTTTAAGGGAGGTTCTAATTACATCAATTCTCTACTCGTTTCGGATGTGGTTTAACATAAATCGCTTGGCGTCTACTTTTTCGACTGTGTTCTTTGTTGTTACAGGAGTTGAGTTAGTCGTTTTCGATGAGCATGTCGCTAATCGCATTACCTGTAATCGAGCCATGAGTTGGATTTTGGACTGCTTTCAGGACCGACAAGACGTCGGTACATATGGGGGCTTTTGAAGTTGCCTTTAACGCCATGATGATTGCGCTGCGGATCGCGGTGGCTTCTGTGGCGAACGCAGATGTGATGTCTGGTAGTATTTGCATTCTAAGGACGTGGCCATTTCTGTCATTTGGAGCCATCTGTGTACCATGACGTCCATTGTTCAGCCTCATAATGGACTTTACTTTCCAGGAAAAACTGACGATACACATCAGCAGAAACATTGAATTTTTTGAGTCTTGAAATACGGATATCACATGATGTTTTTAAATAATTCATGCTGGCTGGATTAAACGCGGTTTCCATCAGGGCAAGGTAGATTTAAGTTCTTTACGGCTTTGAGAACCAGGTGCAAGGTAAAGGGAATCCTTTGGCTATTTTTTGTAAACTGTATGTGTTCGATATCTTTGTAACTAAATGAATCAGACGAAAATGTTATTTTATTATTTTAAACCCGCTTCTGGCAAAATATTTTTTACGGCCGTAGTATTGAAGGCACGAATGCATACCCTGGCGGCTTGATGGTAAACCAGACTAAACGCTGTTATTGTCGACTATGGGGATTTCCCATAGAGATAGGTTCCATAATCGATTTCACTTAAAATTAAGGTCTTAGTTAAATAGATTTAAGTATTTATAGGTATGTGACATTTTTTGCTTAATAAGTATAAAATAGATTTATTCTGGTAACTAATGATTTATTTAGTTCTTTCCAGCGATAGTTAGAAGAAAATGTGATACCGACAATTTTTAGTTTTTCAACATTTTTAAGTTCAATATTGTTTACATATATATCTTAAAAATTATGCAAATTGCAAATATGCCGCCTACGCACGTGGAAGTTCTCTATTTTATCTAAAGATATTTTTACTGCAAAATACTTTGCCCATTTAAAGATATTTTTTTTAATACCTTCGAATATGGACTTTGTTTCGGTGGTGTTATTTCTGTTAGATGGTCTGGATAAAGACAGTGATCGACTGTGTTATTGCTTTTAATTATTTTGCTGATCTCGTTAAAAGCTATTGAAAATAGAATGACAGACAGAGGGGATCCCTGTGGTACCATTACTTAGGCGATATTTATCTGAAAAACTATTGCCAAGCCTTACTCTGAATTGCCTGGCTGTCTAGAAGGATTTGACAAAGCGAATTTCCCAAGTGTGGAGATATTTTAGGACTACGTGTGGACCTATTCAGTCAAAGGCCTTTTCGAAATCCACAAAAAGAATAGATATGCGCTGTTGTGCAGATAAAGATTTTGTTACATAATAAGCGATAGGAGGGCGTCCGAACAACCTCTATTCAGTTTAAAGGCAACTTGGTTATACGCGATGAGTTGCAGTGTTTGCAACTGCCATGCTATATATAAATATATTCTTTTTTTGTATATACAGGGTGACAAAAAATAAGTGTATACACCATTTGTTAATGAAAAAAATGTTTCATTGATAGTAGCTCAAAACAAATTGTGAAATAGTGTGTGATAAGGTTTGAGTAACATTATATTCAGCCAGTTTCGAAGTGGCCACTTTTAGCACGAATACACAAGCTCAAACGTTTCAAAAAAATTTGGGATATAGGCCGTAGTTCGTCTACCGTTATGCGATCCCACTCTCGACGGAAAGCTTGCTTCAGGAACTCCAAAGTTTTATGGCGTTTTGCACAGGCCCTTGCTTCCAAAATCGGCCCAACGCTGTAACAAAGCGGATTCAGATCCGGTGAGTAGGGTGGCCATTCTTGGGAATTGATTAAAGAGGGGAAATTGTCTTTGCACCACTCTTGGGTTGTTTTTGCTCTGTGGGCTGGTCCTATTGAAACGTCCACTCAGCGTCACCAAAGTGCTGCTGGGACCAGGGAAGAACAACTCCTTCTAATATGTCTTGACGGTAAACTTTTTTATTGATTTTGACTCCTTGGTCTATGAAAATCAGAGGAGTCTTGCCACTGGCGCAAATTTTACCCCATACCATGACAGAACGCGGATTTTGACGATGTTCAACAATGGAAAAAGGTCCAGTGGCTTCTGTAGACCAATTTCTGTCGTTTTGATGATTGTGAGCTTGTTCAACGGTAAACAGCTTCTCATCCGTAAAGACGCATTTTCCCAGCCCGTACCTGCGGTTCGACGTTGGAGCGAGCGACATTTTTCGAGTCGTACTTTCTTGTTTTCATCAGTGTGCAGCTGGCATTTTTGTAGTTTATAAGGCTTAAGTCCAAATTATTTTTTTGCTATAAGGCGAACTGATGCCTGTCTCACAAGCAATTTTCCTCATCGAGATAGAATTTCGTTGAACTCTTGTTTTGATGATTTTTCGGTTGTTAGAAGTGTTAACAGTTCGTTTTCTTCCTCTTCCAGGACGGTCACCTTCATTACCAAGCTCCTTAAATCGTTTGATTGCACGAGAAACCAATGAACGTGCAATTCCAAGCTTCCGCGCTATCTCGCAGTTGCGTGCTCCTAGCTGATGCAGGGCTATAAGAGCTGAGCGACTACTTGACATCGTTACACAAAGTATTTAAAAAGAGCTGGACCAGAAACGAATACTCTTTTTTGTACTTCAGAACACACACAACAATCACAAAATAAGAGCATTCGCTAAAAAAAATTTACATTCATCTAATTCCCCAGAGAAATTTGTATACAGTTATTTTTTGTCATCCTGTATATAATTGGCGCTTCACTCTTTTTTGGGTGTTTGGCCGAGCTCCTCCCTCCTATTTGTGGTGTGCGTCTTGTTCTTGTTCCACAGATGGAGAGACCTACAGTTTCAGGCCGCCTCCGAACGGCAGATAATTTTTATGAGGAGCTTTTTCATGGCAGAAATACACTCGGAGGTTTGCCATTGCTTGCCGAGGGGCGACCGCTATTAGAAAAAGGTTTTATTTTGGTATTCCACCGCGATTCGAACCAACGTATGCCGAATTCTGAGTGGTAGTCACGCACCAACCTATTCGGCTACGGCGGCCACGTAATACCATGCTATACGACACTTAATATTATAATATGAACATTAATAAGAATTTGTATCATAGACGTATATATGTATATACAAATATTGTACATATATACTACCTAAAGGGCCATAAAAAACACTCAGACACTCACGTTCGGAGGGTCGCTTTTAATTGGAGTATTTATGATTCCATCAATAGTGAATTGAATATTTCCATTTGAAAGGATGCGGCGAAATAGCTGATATACCCCCTAAGTATATCTCGCGTACACTTTGTAATAAAAATATGTATTACTAGCATACATTTAAGAATGTACGGGCGTAATAGAGACAGAGGCCACATTTACTATGCTTGTACGTCTACATAAGTGGCGGCACGAGCATCTTAACAAATATCGATAAGAGCTCTTCTCTGGGGAAGCAGCGCAGGAAAGTATTCATTCACATTATTTAAATGTATAAATATGTCAATATGTATATTAGAGTGACCATGGATTTTTGGAAATCTTTAATATCAAAACTTTAGCAGGAAAAAAGCGAAGGGTTGGGAATGAAAATATTCTCGAATTTATTATTATAATTTATTATTCTCGCCATTCACAAGTGAAAAACATCAGAAATTCATTCACCATATTTTACATTAAGCAAACAAGCCTCGACTCAATGCTAATATATTGGGTTGGGGTATAAGTTCATAGCATATTTATATATCATTTTATTTTACAACGATTTGTTTGCTGTTTGGCAAAGGATAAGTATTCATTCGATAGAACTCTTTCTGCTCTACAAAACTATGTTATTTGTATTTTTGAGTTATTTAATTGTTCATTAGTTTTGACGCTTAGAAATAGAGTACCCAGAAGGCAAAAGTCAACATTTTCCACACCTGCACTTCTTTGCTTTTAATTGAGGACAAAAAGCTGCCTAAGCAGCCGGGATATTTGCGACGTGTATGGAGTAAGTGTCATAGTAAGTAGCGAGTCTACAGCATGGAAATGGTTTCAAAGTTCAAAAATGGTGGCTTTGATGTCGTTGACACGTCCCGCAGCGGAAGGTCTTCTGAATTCTCAACATCTGAATGTCTCAAATCACTTTTGAAGCATAACGGTCACCAGACCAGTTGTGAATTGACGGAGTAAATGAACTGCGATCATAAAACGATTCTCAATCACTTTCATTCAACGCGATTTACCAAAAAATGGGTACCTCACAAACTCAACGAGAAAAACAAAGATTGTCGCCTTCGAATTGCCTCTCAGCATCTCGCCCACCACCGATGCCTTTACATCAATATGAAGCAAAGAAAGGAGTGGGTGGTTCAAGGCGATACGCCAAATCCAAGAGTCAAGCCGGATCTTCAACCCAAGAAGATCATGAAATGTGTTCGTTGGGACTGGGAAGGCGTGGTGCACTGGGAGATGCTCGAAAACAATGCCACGGTTAACAAGGAGCTCTACATTGCCTCGCTACACTGCGTAAATGGCGCTATGCGAATGAAAGGATCTGATCGACGTGGTTAAACCATACTCTTTCACGATAACGCCAGGCCCCATGTTGCACAAGTCGTGGAAGCGACACTCGAAGAGCCCGAATCGGAGGTATTTTAGCATCCGGCGTACTCTCCGGACCTTGCACCGACCGATTGCCATCTTTCCCGCGCCCTTCCAAAACATATAACAAAGAGGTCCTTAAAAACTGGCTCAACAACTTCTTTGACACCAGACCAGACGATTTTTGGCGGAACGGCATCAACAAATTGATCGAGAGGCGGAAAGAGGTTGTAAACAGCAACGGCGAATATATAATTGACTAGCAAACCCGGCCCCCTTCGCTGGGCACACTAAAATAGAATAGATATGGTTTAGAACAGAAAATATATGGTTTTCATATTATTTATTTCTTTATTCTTTATTCAAGCGCTTTGTTTTTGAGTAAATATAAAATATAAATTGAAAATCAGGAATAAGGAAGATTGTTTTTTAATTTCAAATCAACGCATATGAATAAACAATCGACTTTTTTCCTGATCATCCATGAATTTTTCGTTTCAATTTATATGTTTTATTAAGCATTGGAGCTTTTTTAACCATTATCCATTTATATTTTTCAAAAAAAAAAAAAACGAAAAAAATTGTTTTTACCACGAACATATAATTTCATTCGGATTTCACATTAAATTCTCAAATTTCGTAAGAAATTGTTCACTGTTCCAAAATCCACTCCAAAAAAATTCACAAACAGTTTTTACATGTTGCACTTACGTTTTTTCCTTATGGCATCCAAATCAGAAAGAAATATTGACACATTGTAACTCACACTGTCAATTTGACAGTTCAGTTCCGCCCCAAGCGTTAAAAAAGTAAGCGACATTATGGCTGGTTCAAAAGAACGCTGTACCCGTTGCCACTGCTCCGAATTACAACCAAACTTTACGAAACCCATTTTCAATACTTACTTAACAATGTGCATAAGTTTGGTTTAATTCGGTGCAAAGACACGGCGGGTCCACGTTTTGGCATATATTTCGACACCCTAGTCATCAATAGGTATGAAAATTACCCCGTATTAAAGCACTTATCAACAGCTTTCATTTGATATCCATATTGTACAAACACATTCTAGGGTCCACGTTTTGGTCTCTATCTCGAGACCAGTGATGGTAAATGGTTTTTTGAAAAATCCCTACACAGCCCAAAAAAATTCCCTACTTTTCCCTACGCTTACAACAAATTTTCCCTACGAAATTCCCTAAATTTTTTTCTCCTGTGTTTACACTATAATGAGGCAATTGCAACGTCAAAATTGAATTGTTTGCTTAAGATTTTTTAAAAATTTCGTACAGAGCTTCTGCAGTGCAATCAGTTCTTATTGGAATTAGATCCAGCAGCTTAACCACACGCCGCTCGCTTTCCTCGTCGAAAAATCTCACCATGAGACACATATGCTTATTGAGTCCGATGTCTGTGCTCTCTTCGATCATTATGGAAAATTTGTTTACTTTTAATTTTTTAACTAAATTGTCATTTTCTTCTTTTGCCAATTCATTCACTTCTTTCTTCCAAGCCCAGATTTTTTTTATTATTTCAGAATCGGGCACGATTTCTTTTAAGAGTGGGATTAAATGGTCCACCACTTGCAGCGCAGCATTATGCTCAGCGTAGAACATTCTAAGTCTTATTTCGAAATTTCTGGATCCATTTGGTTTACTCGCTTTTTCTAATAAAAGCTGTTTATTTTAGATGTCTTTTTAATTGCCTTAATATTTTTTGGTGCATTTTTGTTTCGGCGTGCTTCTGTAAATCAGACTTGCCACAGCTCAAAACTTTGTCGCACGCAGTGCATTTGCATTTGAATGGATCGTTAGCCACAGCTTCAAACTAGCCACTAAAATTTCGTCGTCAAGCCACTTATTATTGAACTTTTGTTTCCGATACTTCATTGTTTTTCCTGGTGTTCCTCCGAAGAGTCAGTCGAAGAGGAGGAGCTCATTTCTGTAAAATATATGCATTTTAAATATAAAAAAAGCTAAAACTAAAATAATTGTAAACTTACTTCAAAAGTGAAAAGCACCAGAAAACGTGGGACAACTAAGAATTTTCGCACAAAGAAAAAATCGTGCTAGCGTTAACGAAGAAAAAAACAGGCAATGTTGCCATATTAACGCTTTTAAAAGTATGCTGCCATAAGGAAAAGAAGTCTGGCATGAAATCTTACTGCGGATTTTTATTTTAAATAAACTTTTTTAATTTTACCCCGCTATTTTAAAATTTTTTCTCTCCTTCTTGAAAATTCCCTACATTTACAGAATTTAAAAAAATCTGTCCTTCTTTTCCCTACACCCACATTTTTCGACAAAAATCCCTACATGTAGGGAAATTTCCCTACATTTACCATCACTGCTCGAGACCCCAGTCCCGGAGCGGCATGAAAAATACTCTGTACTAAAGCATTCACCAACAGCTTCAATTTGATACCCATATTGTACATACACATCCGAAGGTTACCCGGGTCCACGTTTTGACCTATATCTCGAGCCATATCCACCAATAGGTATCCAAACTATACGGAAACCATCTTCAATACCTTCTTAACAATGTGTGTAAGTTTGGTTTAATTCGGTGCAGACACGGCCGGTTAGCGAACACACACAAAAAGTTGACTTTATTTTATATATAAGATTTTTTTCAGTTTGTGTCCGAAAAATCCAAATATCTTACGGAACTCTATTATATTTTTGTCCAAAATAAAATGTAATCCATGTTACTCGTGGATAATGTAGTTTTCGAATGGTGAAAGAATTTTTAAAATCGGTCCAGTAGTTTTTGAGCCTATTCGTTACAAACAAACAAACAAACAAAGTTTTCCTCTTTATAATATTAGTATAGATTAACTTTTTGATATAACTATTATTTTTTCTTTACATAAAAGTCTTCGGTAAAAGCGGATCCAACTTATTCACTAACCCAAAATTTGGCGCAAAATTAAAGACCCTACCGGAAGTGGCTGTCGTAGTCGAATAGGTTGGTGCGTTACTACCATTCG
This sequence comes from Anastrepha obliqua, assembly GCF_027943255.1. Classification (NCBI taxonomy): domain Eukaryota; kingdom Metazoa; phylum Arthropoda; class Insecta; order Diptera; family Tephritidae; genus Anastrepha; species Anastrepha obliqua. Next base: position 18,586,766 of record NC_072892.1, read on the forward strand.
GAAGTGCGTAGATTGATAGAAAAAGATTTCAATAACTCAAACTCATTTCTTTTATTTAGTAAAACAGTTATGCAAAAATAAAATTGGATGATTAATTTTGCGTCCCCTTGTATTTTCAATATCATCACCATCTTATCAATGAAATCTGTTTAGACCAGCATAAAATATGAAGGCGAAGTTCATAAAGCAAAGTGTTGAAAAAGACGCCGAAATGGCGATTCTTCGTTGGTCTCAACTTATTGGCCTTTGTCCTTCGACTACGTGGAAAATTTTGCGTAAGGATCTCGACACGCATGACGTGTGCTTCAATATTGGAGATCACAACATTGATGAGGTGAGTGACTTTCAATATCTTGAAAGCCCATTCAAGTCTGCCGAAAACAAGCAACGCATTTGCTATTCTCCGACCAGTGTGGCTGTCCAAGCAAATCAGCATGCACACCAAACTTCGAATCTGGAAGGTGGCTCGGCTATGCAATACGCAGAGGAGGCACGAAGAAAAGCAGGCAAGATTAGGCTGGAATCCCCAGGATCAGCGGAACCGAGGCAGATATAGGGGCTCACGGCGTCGTTGCATCGAAAATGAATTAAATGATGGGAACAAAAACCTGGTCTGGGAGCAAGTAAACGCAATGAAGTGGAAAGATTTGGTTTTGGCCCTATGCCTCTATGTAGATACCTGTTTGATGCCGATACTGTAACAGCTAATTGCGGGCAATTTTTGTTTTGATTTAGGAAAATGTCCATAATGTCGGAAATATCGATCAAATCACAAAAATAATCGAAATTGACCTGCATGTTAGAAGCATCGCCCCGGAGCGAAAGAAAGTTTTTAAAGTTTTCAAATGCCCTTTGTTGACTTTCATTCCAAATCTCAAGATTCTGTAGTCAAAAATGTTACTCTAATGTACCATGCATATGTATGTATGTATAAGTACATATATATGTTAAGATTGGATATTTCAAGTTCGGACATCTTTTTAAACTCAAACTTATTATTAGGTTATTATGTAGGAGAGGATCTAGAATTTACGAATGATGAATAATATTTTTTAATATCTTCCGTGTGCACATTTATAGATATCGATATTCCTTTGGTAAAACTTTCGTTGACATAATTGACGCGCTATTTCGGCTATCTGGCAACGAAGTGCATCTTTCTAAGCTTGTTTTTGATCAAGAATGATAGAAAGAAGATTGCGCCCATCAGAGAGCACGTGACGTCACGTTTGCTGAGCTGTGCAGTATTGCCAACAATTTGCTCTTCGCAATAAATTGATTGCTTTTTTATACCGAAAATGCGAAAATTTTGAAGTTTCGTGTTTGTTTCTTTTTTTTTTTAATTTAAAGCTACCGAAACGTTAGGTTAAAAAAAAAACTGTATTATTATACAAAAGAAGGTTAAAAAAGGCCACTCTGAGAAGATTTTAGTGCTAATGAAAATTAGTTCGTTTTTATAAAATTTGATATTTTGAAAGTGTGAATTTAATTTTTTGCTCATTTTAAGGTTATGGAAGAATATAAATGTCCCTCTCTCAACTCTTCTTAAGATTGAAAACTTTTTACACATTTTAAAAGGCGTTTGAATTTACTGAATGCGGATTAAAACCATCCTTAGTGGGACATAAGGCATCAAGAGGTGTATTCATTATAAAAATAAGCAACAAAATACCAGAAAATACTAAAGAAACCATACTGACATTTTTACAAAAAGAGTACCTTATCTAGTTACATAACCTCAAATATAGCAAATAAGTCGTTCCCTTAACAAAAGAGTCTCGCTTGACAAAAATAACTTATAAATTAAATTGTACATAAGCATAACACATTTATTAAAAAAAAAACGCACATTCTAAAGACAATTTGTCACGCATACAAACTTTTTTAAATGATTCAATAAAAATTTGTTGTGTTATTTTCTTTGAATGGGAATTTTAGTGCGTTTTTATATCCAAAGGTAGGCAATACTGCAGTAGCGAGAGAGAGATTTGACTGCCGAAAGCAGAAGAACACCAACAACACCTGCAATCGCGGGCAATGCCACCAGATGTTAAAAAAAGTAAAGCTAAATATAACTAAGTGAATTATTGAACTAATTTAAAAAAATTTATATTTTACAAAATTATAAACATTACTTTTAATTAGAACAGGCTAGAAAAATGTCATGAAGAAAGAACTAAAACTCTCAGACTGGTATCGATAAATCAGCTGATTTCTTTTTTTTCGCCGTGTCCATGTGACTGTCAGCCCAGAATGAAAAAAGGCGAATTCATTCTTTGTTTTCTACTTTGTCAATACTTTGCTTTGACAACCAAATGTACAATATATTGTTGTTGATCTAGTGCCACCACCTTTAATCAATGTGCTTGGATTTATTCACTTCACAGAGAGCAGGGGAAAGACAAATTACAAATTCTATAATATTGAATTATTCCACACAAGAATTTTATTTGCGGTATGTCGCTCTACCTTATAGAAGTCTCTATGGTCAAAATCCATAAAAAACTGCTAACAAATCTCGATATGTAGCTATATTTTCAGTTCGAAGGCCGGCGCTAACATGCACTGGACTGGTGTTTTTGTGTTCTCCACCGAGCCTCTCGACTAAATTTTTTTTTTCCTTGTTCACTTCTCTCGGGAGCATAGGGCCTCGACAAGACTTTTCTTGTGTTAGTTTCTTTACTCTATTTTGATTTCTGACGGGGTAGGTGATTGGCCTGCCGCTACCAGTCCTAAGTAGTGGGAATGTCCACCTGTCGTTGCTTAGGGACAACGCCTTCTTACTGCTTGGAGCGCCACCTGTGTCCAACATTTTTCTGACAGAAGGATCGCACAGATGGTTGAGGACTTCGCTAAGATTTGGTGTGTCTGCGCTATTACCACGATTGCCCGCTTCCTCTTGCTGGCGCCACTGATGCAATGTGTTACTGTGGGGTTTTCTTTGCTTTTTTTGCTTGTTTTGCTTGTTTTAGCAGCCACTATGCAAATAATGCGCAGACTATTGTGCTGGAGTAAGGATAGAAAGGATACGGTTTTGGGGTTGAGGAATTTAATTGGAGTATTTTATTTTTTTTTTATTTTTTTTTAGAAATAGGGGACCATGCTTTATACGGGATTCGAACCCACAACCTCTGGGATGGCAGGCTAGTGCACTGATGCTAGACTACTGAGGTCGATTCAATTAACTTTTTATTATGTGCCCTGTTGGACGATTTTACCAACTGAAAATACTTACCGTTGGGCGGGAACTGCAAACATTCACAGATCCACAGATTTCGTAGTAGTTTTTAGGCACTTTTATGATCGAACTCTTTATAGATTTTTAATTGACATCTGTCAAAACAAAACACTGCAAAAAAATAAGCTCAAACTCGAACGACCTTGTACAATGTAAAGCAAGAAATCATAATTGTGTGAAAAACGAAAACCACAAAAGCAAATTTCCGCCTTAGGCGAAGAAGCGCCAACTACAGAACTGAGTCAAATAGGGCTCATGAAAAGAACAAGAATTGCGTCCACATCGGGCGAGAAATACGTAGCTTGGGGTGAGTGCAATAAACAGCGCACCAAGAGAAAAAATTCCTAATGGAAAAGATGGCAAAGAGTAATGAAAAAAGTTACGCTCAATTTGGAGGGAAGTGTTACGCCTAATGAAGTAATGCTAATAATGATGTTTATGCAAACAACGATAACGGTATATTTGATAAGGAATAGAAGAGACAAGAAGAAAAATGTTTAAGTGCCTCTGAAAAATCTTATCTTTGTTTGCATTTCCTGCAAAAAAATCGTCCGAAGCCAACTAGAAAATTACGAATTTTTGTGTTAGATAAAAATGTGCAACAAGAATAAAATAAAGCAAAAACAAACAATCAAGAGAAAACAGCGTCAAAAATATTACTTTTAGTAAACGACCTACAAGCAGGTTGCCACGTTAACGAGGCGGCGTGAAAAATTTGGGAAACGACCACACCAATACGCTTGTCTAGTATTTAGTAGTTATTCAGCATGAAAAAAATGCTAATATTTATTCATAAATTTAGCATAAATTCAATTTTCATGATGATATTTACCTAAACATAAGGAAAGAGGGGTAATCCGATAAGGAAAACAAGAAAAGAACAAAAAAAAAAAAAACAAAACCCAAAATAACAATGGACTGCGCAATTTTTGTTTTAGAATTATATACAATACCAGTATTTATTTTTAGAATAGAAAATTTCTATCTGTATGGCAGACCCCATTGAAATTATCCAGAATTAGATTTTCCGCTTTGCCCAAAAAAATGATATTTTTTTCTAATTAATTCATTCGCTGTCTATTGGCTACAGAATAATTTGTTTGAAGCTTGCGGCCATAAGCAACCAGTGCCACATTCTTCTAGGGGTAGGCCAGAGCGGCTAAAACTGTGGCTGCTGCAAATTTTGAGTTTTAGCCACTCACAAAAAAAAAAAAAATATATAAAAACAAAAAAAAAACATAAATAAAAAAGTAAAAATAAGTTGAGAAAGTAACTAAACTCTTAAACAAATTTTTTTAATAATATAAATTAATGTGCTGCATAATGCAAAGACTGCAGCAAGCCTATAGTTAATAGTATAAATGCAATAGTAATAATAATGGAGAGCGAGGACGAGACGAAGTACCGCCTATCATCAAACAAACAGTCGGCGCACTCGCGTATCGGCACTCACATCACTGTTGACAGTTGTGATTTCGAGGTTGTAAGAGCCTTCGTTTACTTAGAAACCAGCATTAACACCGATAATAATGTCGACCTTGAAATCCAACGTAGAATATCTCTTGCCAACAAGTGCTACTTTGAACTAAGTAGGCAATTGAGTAGTAAAGTCCTCTCTCGACGAACAAAACTAACACTCTGCAAGGCTCTCATCATGCCCGTCCAACGTATGGCGCAGAATCTTGTACGATGGCAACAACCGATGCGGCGTTCCTTGAAGTGTTTCACAGAAAGATTCTGCGGAAGATCTTTGAACCTTTGCACGTTGGTGGCGGGGAGTATCGTCATTGTACTATGAGCTGTATGAGCTTTACGACGACATAAACATAGCGCAGCGAATAAAGATGCAGTTGCTACGTTGGCTGGGTCATGCCGTCCATCCAAACGCTCCGACTCTGAAAGTATTCAATGCGATACCAGCTGGGGGAAGAGAAAAACCTCCTCTGCGTTGGAAAGATCAGTTGAGGAAGGTCTTGGCTTCACTTGGTGTGTCCAACTGGCGCTGGTTTGCACGAGAAAGAAACGACTGACACGCTTTGTTAAGCTGGGCCAAAATCGGGTAAGCGGTTATCGCGCCAATCAAGCAGAAGAAGAAGAATATTAATAATATGAAATACAGCGCACGCTCGATAACGAGGACTAATTCAAACCAAGACAGTTCACGTTAACAAAAGTATTCATGTTTTGGAATGCCCAAAAAGGCTAAGTAAATATATTTTTTCACATTTAAATTCACATTTTATTCTTGTTTTCGTTACATATTAATTGAAAATTAAGTCATACGATGGTTTTTGTTTTTAAATCAGTCATCTTTTTTTGTATCTTCTGTTTTTCTAAAACTTGAAGCGCAGCTTTCTCCCTTAACCGTCTTAGCACACTCATATCATTTTGACCGACGTCTTCAAGACCAGCCCATACTAACGCCTTGTTGAAAATTTCAACTGCTTCAGTCGACTTAATTTTCTCCAGTTGCTCTGATACGTTGCCATCATCGGATTCGTCCTCTTGCTAATGATCGTCATCTGCATTGCCCTCCTCGATATCTTCGTTCCATTCATGAATGGCTGGTAACGTGAATTCAATCTAAAATTTTTAATAAAAAAAGTTTTTTCAATAACCCACATTCATATCTTTGAGCATCTCTGCGAACACGAACGAACCTTATTATTTAAACTACTAAGGAGATCGACGGTGTTGCTCATCAAGGTGCAACTCGCGAAAATCAGACTTTGTGGCTGCCATTGAAGCTGGCTGAAGCTGCTATTGAAGAAAGCTGTTTCTATAATGCAACTTAGTGATTTATATTGCATTCTGATCCATCGGTTGAATGAGGGGAGTAACGTTTGGTGACCCATTCTCCGTTGTCAGTTCAGCTTCATTTGAGTGAGAAGGAGCGTTGTCGATTAGAAGGAGAGTTTTAATTGGTAAGGCTTTCTCCTTTAAAAACGATGTAATCTTAAAAAAAAACCAGTTAACCTTAAAAATTGGACAAAACTTAAAAGGAATATTCACCTGTGGAACAAATGACTCATGAAAGCATTGCTTGAAAATAGCCGACGTTATCCAGGCGTATTTTGAGCTCTTATAGTCGGTGGGACGCTGAAAGTTTTTAAAGCAGCGTGGATTCGTCGCCTTTCCAATTACCAAAAGCTTCAGCTTGTGGGATCCAGTGGCGTTTGAACAGCATAAAAATGTGATTTGCTGCTTCTCGGACTTTATCTCTGCGGCTCTCTTTTCCAAACTTGACGCGTACGTTTTCTCTGGCAAAAGTCTCCAGAATAACCCTGACTCATTAGCCTTATATAACTGATGGTTGCACAACTCTAATTCGGCCACTTTAGCTTTAAGTTTTTCTTTAAACGGATCCACTAGCTGAAGTTGCGAAGATAGCTTTTCGCCTGATATTTTAAGAAGACGAATACCATACCCTTTCTTGAATCCTTGGAGCCATCCATTACTAGCAAAGAAGTTTGCTTCATTTTCTTTAAATTTTGCATGCAGTGTTTTTGTCTTTTCTTTCAACATTAGAACACTTACTGGCCAGTTTTTATCTCGCATTCGGATAAACCAACGATAAAGAGCTCTCCCCATTTTGGGCAACTCTGAAGAACGCAGTGTTGAATATAATGCCTATTTTATGATTAGGGGATTCCCCAATTTCAGAATTACTTGAGATCAATGTAAACTACATTCAATTTTTGTAGCATTTATTGTTCATGTTATAGAGCTTTTTGGGTTTGTTCACGTTTTAGAGTAGTCAACGCACAAAAATGTCTGCTCACGTTTTGGGGTGTTTACGCCTTAGAGCGTCCCGTTATCGAACATGCGCTGTAAAAAAAGAACTAAAGCTAAAAAAACGGCAAAATTAAAAAGAGCAAAAGACAATTTACTTGTATAAAAAATATTGCGTGTGTAAAATTTTTTTAATTCATTGCTGTAACATTCTCTGATAGCGTTTTCTGAACTGGCGAGCTTCAGACCAAAAATCAAATCATTTATATTTTCTTATTTGCAGTTTGGACTATTTAATATTCTTAATGTCCGAAAACCCCGTAAATCATATCTTGGTTTTGCAATTTTCAACGAGTTTTCCGCCGAGATGTAATCAAGTTTTCGTGACGTAGCAATATTTTGAGGCAAATATCGCACAAATTTTTACCAGTGCTACATAAAATATTTGCTGCACTACTTTTAATCCTAGAAAAATTTGTTCATTCAAGCGTCGCTAAAAATAGGTCGTGCCAAAACCTAGTTTCTCTGCCAAATTAATGTAAAAGCTGACTAAATCTGGCTCACAAATGACCAAAACGGGAACACTGGTGGCAATTATTATTTATCTGGGGGTATCATTTCAATATGTTTCTCCTTAATTTTGCCAGGCCTACAGGCATACAAATTTGCTGGCGCCCATGTCCGCGCAGTTTCAGTAAAATTCTTATATTTAACTTAGCTTCAAAGTGTAGGGGTGGCGTTTGTGTAACAACTAAATTGAAAGTAGTCTCAGAGTGATAGCCATTTTTATTAAATTTTATTATAATGTTTTGCATATTTTATTCTTTATCTGGTATTTCGTTGTACACGCAATTTCAACTTTCGCCCGTGCCCTCTATACACACACATACATACATTTATGCTGCACACATTTCTTGTTTGTTTGCTTGTTCGTTAGACCCTCCTTGTTTTTTGCTTTCGCTGTCACGCATTTCTATAATTTAGCTGAAGAAGCAAAATAAAATGCACAAAATATAAATAAACATGAAAGCGCTTCACAGTTTTGTGATTTTACGCTTGTTTGCACACGCTTGCGCTTTCATCTGAGCCCTCGTGGCGTATACGCAACGCCTGCATAAGCTAATTTCCCCTACTGTTGTTGACGAGCAGTGCTTAATATGCTTCCTGTGTGGCTGTTGTAGAGCAGCGGCAGGGCGGGCCAGAGACCGGAGTGCACTGCACAATGGCGATTAGACCCAATAAGACCTTATTTTTTATTTAAATCGAAATTGTGGGTGGCCATAGCTGAATTAAAAAATGCCAATCTCAGCGTAATTTTGAAGCATCAGCATTGTAATATGAAATATGCGATAAGGCATGAAGTGTGTGGCTATGCTTGTAAATGGGACTTGTTGAGCTTGAGCAGCTCTAAAATATTTCAAGATATTTCACTAAACTAAATTAAGTACAATATTTATTTTAATACATACGTCTAAGATTGTGAGATAATTTGAATTTATTTTCTACAATTCCTTTCACTGTTGAGTATGAAAATATTGAGGTGCCCACAAGAGAAAAAAAAAATAAAAAATGCAAGTTTAATTAATACAAAAAAAGTCAAAGTAGTTAGAAAATACCAAAAATTGGGCTTTGCATGCAGATTTAACCAAAGTGAATCTATTTAAGGAGTATCAGCCAGACCAATTTTTGTCGATTTTTTGCTGCATTCAACAGCAATAAAAGGAGTTGCTTATATGCCGCCATGTCTCAATTTGGTATCCACGCAAAACTAATACGGCTACGCAAAATGGCGTTGCTCAATACCAACTGCTCCATCAGATTTGGGAAGGTGCTTTACAACGACATATGTAAGCATAGCGAGGCGAATAAAGATCCAGCGCCTGCGTTGGCTGCGTCATGTCGTCCGAATGGATACAAACGCTCTGGCTCTGAAGGTATTCGATGCGGTACCAACTGTTGGTAGCAGAGGAAGAGAAAGGCCTCTGCTGCGTTGGAAATATCAGGTGGAGAAGAACTTGGCTTCACTTGATGTTTCCAACTGGCGCCGGTTAGCACGCGAAAGAAACGACTGGCGCTGACTAAGAAGAAGAAGAATAAGAAGAATAACAATAAGAAAAAGAATAAGGATAAGAAGAAGATTTATAAAATAATAAGAATAAGAATAAGAACAAGAACAAGAACAAGAACAAGAACAAGAATAAGAATAAGAATAAGAATAAGAATAAGAATAAGAATAAGAATAAGAATAAGAATAAGAATAAGAATAAGAATAAGAATAAGAATAAGAATAAGAATAAGAATAAGAATAAGAATAAGAATAAGAATAAGAATAAGAATAAGAATAAGAATAAGAATAAGAATAAGAATAAGAATAAGAATAAGAATAAGAATAAGAATAAGAATAAGAATAAGAATAAGAATAAGAATAAGAATAAGAATAAGAATAAGAATAAGAATAAGAATAAGAATAAGAATAAGAATAAGAATAAGAATAAGAATAAGAATAAGAATAAGAATAAGAATAAGAATAAGAATAAGAATAAGAATAAGAATAAGAATAAGAATAAGAATAAGAATAAGAATAAGAATAAGAATAAGAATAAGAATAAGAATAAGAATAAGAATAAGAATAAGAATAAGAATAAGAATAAGAATAAGAATAAGAATAAGAATAAGAATAAGAATAAGAATAAGAATAAGAATAAGAATAAGAATAAGAATAAGAATAAGAATAAGAATAAGAATAAGAATAAGAATAAGAATAAGAATAAGAATAAGAATAAGAATAAGAATAAGAATAAGAATAAGAATAAGAATAAGAATAAGAATAAGAATAAGAATAAGAATAAGAATAAGAATAAGAATAAGAATAAGAATAAGAATAAGAATAAGAATAAGAATAAGAATAAGAATAAGAATAAGAATAAGAATAAGAATAAGAATAAGAATAAGAATAAGAATAAGAATAAGAATAAGAATAAGAATAAGAATAAGAATAAGAATAAGAATAAGAATAAGAATAAGAATAAGAATAAGAATAAGAATAAGAATAAGAATAAGAATAAGAATAAGAATAAGAATAAGAATAAGAATAAGAATAAGAATAAGAATAAGAATAAGAATAAGAATAAGAATAAGAATAAGAATAAGAATAAGAATAAGAATAAGAATAAGAATAAGAATAAGAATAAGAATAAGAATAAGAATAAGAATAAGAATAAGAATAAGAATAAGAATAAGAATAAGAATAAGAATAAGAATAAGAATAAGAATAAGAATAAGAATAAGAATAAGAATAAGAATAAGAATAAGAATAAGAATAAGAATAAGAATAAGAATAAGAATAAGAATAAGAATAAGAATAAGAATAAGAATAAGAATAAGAATAAGAATAAGAATAAGAATAAGAATAAGAATAAGAATAAGAATAAGAATAAGAATAAGAATAAGAATAAGAATAAGAATAAGAATAAGAATAAGAATAAGAATAAGAATAAGAATAAGAATAAGAATAAGAATAAGAATAAGAATAAGAATAAGAATAAGAATAAGAATAAGAATAAGAATAAGAATAAGAATAAGAATAAGAATAAGAATAAGAATAAGAATAAGAATAAGAATAAGAATAAGAATAAGAATAAGAATAAGAATAAGAATAAGAATAAGAATAAGAATAAGAATAAGAATAAGAATAAGAATAAGAATAAGAATAAGAATAAGAATAAGAATAAGAATAAGAATAAGAATAAGAATAAGAATAAGAATAAGAATAAGAATAAGAATAAGAATAAGAATAAGAATAAGAATAAGAATAAGAATAAGAATAAGAATAAGAATAAGAATAAGAATAAGAATAAGAATAAGAATAAGAATAAGAATAAGAATAAGAATAAGAATAAGAATAAGAATAAGAATAAGAATAAGAATAAGAATAAGAATAAGAATAAGAATAAGAATAAGAATAAGAATAAGAATAAGAATAAGAATAAGAATAAGAATAAGAATAAGAATAAGAATAAGAATAAGAATAAGAATAAGAATAAGAATAAGAATAAGAATAAGAATAAGAATAAGAATAAGAATAAGAATAAGAATAAGAATAAGAATAAGAATAAGAATAAGAATAAGAATAAGAATAAGAATAAGAATAAGAATAAGAATAAGAATAAGAATAAGAATAAGAATAAGAATAAGAATAAGAATAAGAATAAGAATAAGAATAAGAATAAGAATAAGAATAAGAATAAGAATAAGAATAAGAATAAGAATAAGAATAAGAATAAGAATAAGAATAAGAATAAGAATAAGAATAAGAATAAGAATAAGAATAAGAATAAGAATAAGAATAAGAATAAGAATAAGAATAAGAATAAGAATAAGAATAAGAATAAGAATAAGAATAAGAATAAGAATAAGAATAAGAATAAGAATAAGAATAAGAATAAGAATAAGAATAAGAATAAGAATAAGAATAAGAATAAGAATAAGAATAAGAATAAGAATAAGAATAAGAATAAGAATAAGAATAAGAATAAGAATAAGAATAAGAATAAGAATAAGAATAAGAATAAGAATAAGAATAAGAATAAGAATAAGAATAAGAAGAAGAAGAAGAAGAAGAAGAAGAATAAGAAGAAGAATTATAAAGGGTTTTTCAATAACATGTGTTGTTTTGAATTTGATTGCGCTTTCTAGAGATGATTAAACGATTTTTTATGGCCGGAATTGGATGGTATTGAACTGGACAACGTTTACTTTCAACAAGACGGCGCTACGTGCCACATAAGCAATGAAACCATTGATCTTTACGGAAAAAGTTTCCGAACCGTGTTATTTCTCGAAGAGGTGATAACAATTGGCCACCGAGATCTTGTGATTTAACACCATGTGACTTTTTTTACAGGCACGTGAAAGAGAAGGTCTACGCCAACAGCCCAGGGTCGCAGGGTCGATTCAAAACCTCAAAGCTGGAATTCGTGAGGCTATCAAGAACATAGGGCAGCCACTTTGCAATTCGGTTATGGAAAATTTCATGAAAATGATATTGTCCTGTAAGCGTGGTCGTGGTGGTCATTTGCCTGATGATATTTTCCACTATTAACGGCATACCTCTTCCTCTTTGTAATGAAATAAACAGCCGATCATTTATACTAAGAAATAGCATATTTCTTTTAAATCCAAAATAACACCTCTTATTGGAAAACCCTTTCGTAGTACTAAGAAGAAGAAGAAAAAATTCAGCTGATTTATTTTTTGCCTTTCGCCGTAAACATTCGGATGTCAGCACAAAATTGAATTCCTAGCCGCATTATTCACATTTAAATTTGTAATTTGAAAATTGAAATTTTGTAATTAATTTAAATTCAGAAGGCTTTTTGTAAAGAAATAAAATAATGACAAAGGGCGCAACTTCTTAAAAAAAATCAAGCGCGGAAAAGGGCCAGCTTTAAGGTTTATAAGATTTTTTTGTTATCTTTGTTTCTTCTTAATGTGCAAAATGTTGTTGTTGGCCTAATGTCACCACCTTAAATGAATTCGCCTGTGATTTAACTTTTATTTACAATCTATGCATAGTTACTTTTATTTCAGTAATTATTTTTAGCTCTTGAATTTTATTTTGACTCTCCTGGGCTTTTGGTGTAATTGGCAATAATTCGTGAGCCATTCATGGGATGCTTGATATAGTAAATATTACAATCATTCTATTGGTAACTACCAATGTACAGAGGGTTATGAAAGTGAAGCAAAATGCATCCCACGCTTTTAACTCTAATTTGAATTACTCTATTTGTATCTTAATTTTTGTTATAATTTTGTTCTGAGGTAGTTGACTATGACTGATCGTTCGATTTGCTATTACTTCATTATAGACCTCTTTGTCATTAAAATTTATTTTATACTTTTTAGTTCGATGGGCAATAAAAGCGTGTTTTTTAGTTTTTTTAAACTATTTTTTATTTTCTACTTTTTAGTTCGATTAGCAAAAAAGCGTGTTTTTTAGTTTTTTTTTTTTAACTATTTTTTTATTATGAATGAATATTATTGTTATCATTGCAGTCAGTGAATTAATAATTCGATATATTCGTGTTATATTTAATTCCTTTCTTATCGACTGTGAGTCTAAAGCTATGCAGTTATCGGCCGTGATAAAGAAGTAATCGGGATGAAGAACTTATTTCTTGGAGGGAGCCTGAGAAACGGCTACCCCACTCCATTGGCCAGTTTTTTTTCGATTTTCGTGGTGTGGTGAACTATGAATTCCTTCCACCTGGCCAAACTGTTAATAAGGAATATTATTTGAGCGTTATGCGTCGTTTACGTGAAGCAATTCGTCTAAAAAGACCAGAATTATGGGCCAACAACTCTTGGTTTTTGCATCACAATAATGCACCGTCTCACACTGCACTCGTTCTTCGTGACCATTTCGCCAAAAATTCCACGCATATCGTTCCGCATCCACCGTATTCGCCTGATTTGGCTCCGTGTGACTTCTGGCTATTCCTAAAACTCAACAGACCACTCCGGGGAACGCGTTTCGAGTCGATTGAGGAGATAAAAGCTGAATCGAAGAAGGTGCTGATGGCTATACCGGAAATGAACTATTTGGCATGTTTCGGGGATTGGAAAAATCGTTGGCATAAGTGTATTTCATCGAGAGGGGATTGTTTTGAAGGGGATGAAATTGATTTACAAGAATAAATAAAGATTTTTCATTTTACAACCAAATTCACCTTACTTTTTGCCCACAGGTAAAAAAAGAAAATATTAATCCTGGCAATCCTAATAAGGATAATGGAAAACTTTTATCAAATGATTGCATTGTCATCGGTCCTTGATAGGTGTGCAAAATTCCAACTCGATCAGATTTTTAGAAGCCAGTGAAAATTAAGCTAAAAGATTCCGTTACATACATACATACATACATACATACAACCCGACCTAATAAAAGTGTGTTAATAAAACACCCTCAAAGTTTTAAGCCTTCACTCTTAAACTGAACTGCACACACCGAGCCGATTATGCCATATATTTAGATACGCATAGCGTGGAAAGTATACTACAGCCCGAAGATTGGGCCCGGCGATAACGGGATCCGAAGAATACAAAAAGACCAGAAAAGAATTGAGAAAAGCTATAAGCCTAAGCAAAAAAGACAAATGGGAATAGCTTAGAAACGATCAAAACAGTAACACATGGGGGTTGGGCTACAAAATCGTTATGAAAATGCTAGGAGCCAAATCCCCTGCTGCTGATATGGAAACCGAAGTGATAAGTAAAATAGTCGACACACTCTTCCCAACACGCTGTGTTGAGAGGGAAGAAACTCGAGTATGAAGCAACGGAACCTGTCCCATTCACCGAAGAAGAGCTAATAGATGCGGCAAAAGCAATGAAATGCAATAAAGCGCCAGGACCTGATGGCATAGTTGCAGAATTATTGAAACTATTGGCAATCGAGCGCCCTTTTTTGCTGCCATACATATACAACGCATGCCTAAAAGAAGGAATTTTTCCAGAAATATGGAAAAAACAAAAACTAGTACTAATCAGTAAGGGAAAGAGAGACCCAACATTAGCGTCCGCTTATAGACCGTTATGTTCGCTGGATAGCGCAGGAAAACTCTTTGAGAAACTGATAAAGCATAGGCTTAGCGAAGTCGTAGAGAACAGTGGCGGCCTGTCTGACAAGCAGCATGGTTTTAGAAGTGGCAGATCTACCTTAGGAGCCATACAAGATGTAATAGCTAGCGTAAAACATGCCCAGGCAGGTAATCGATACTCCAAACGCTTAGTATTACTAGCCACACTGGCTATTAGAAATGCTTTCAACAGTTTAAGTTGGGACGACGTAATTGAAGCCTTAAAGATAAAATTCAGGATCCCGAATAGTCTACTGAAGATTATTCGTAGCTATCTAAGCAATCGCGTGCTCTTATACGAAACGCGAGAAAGGTGTAAGACTAAATAAATAACAGCAGGTGCGGCCCAAGGATCAGTACTCGGGCCTGAACTTTGGAATATAAGCTACGATAAAATCTTTCGAATAGAGATGCCCGAGGATGTGCTTTTAGTGAAACACTGACGAAGCTAAAAGTAAGGTAAATCAGGTGATGATCCGAGTCCAGACATGGCTAGAGGACCATGAATTAAAGCTGCCCACAGAGGAAACAGAGCTAATCCTTCCAACAAACAGACGTATCCCATTAGAAGTAGATATACAAGTATGCCACTTTATCGACAAAAAGAGTGGTCAAATATCTAGGAGTGCAATTAGACGCAAGGCTAACTTACTGGGCGCACATAAGTCATGCTGCTACAAGAGCTGCCAAAGTAAGCTCATGGCAATCCTTGGAGGTTCAACGCACAACAAGCGAAAACTTTTAATGGACGCGTCGAACTCGATTCTTTTATACGGATGCGAAATATGGGCAGATTCGCTAAAGGTGCCGGCGAAAAACTTTGCAATCTGTACAACGTACCTGCGCTTTCAGAGTGGCTTCTTCATATAGAACAGTATCTGAAGCAGCGATTTTAGTTATCAGCGGAACCATCCCTATAGATACTTTAGCACAAGAGAACAAACGGAGATGGGAGGCAAAAAACACAGGAGTCCCAGTGCCACGCTTCTCCGATATTCGAGTTCTAACGCTCACACTTTGGCAGGCAAGATGGAACTCTGAACGGTACGGTAGATGGACATCGAGACTAATACCCGATCTAAAAAAGTGGGTAGAAAGAAAGCACGGTGAGGTTAACTATTACCTCACACAGTTTTTGTCCGGACATAGGTCCTTCCGCAAGTATTTGTGGCGAATGGGAAAAGTGAGCCAACCTTACTGTATATATGGAGATACTGAGTATGATGATGCGGAGTACACCTTCTTTAAATGCGTGAGGTGGAACATAGAGAGAACAGCTGTGCAACGAGCTATTGGTGTATTTACACCTGAAGAAATTATCGAGAAAATGATGATAGGCGAAGAAAAATGGAATGCCGTCGCAAATTTCGTGGAGGATATTATCCGGAAAAAGAAGCTTGAAATGGAATCTTATGCTGAAGAGCATTGAAAATAGGTTTCTCAAAACAGGCGACCCTGTACGCAGGACGCCGTCTTGGCCCTCTACCTCAAAGCAATGCGGAAGCAGTCCCGGGCTGGAGGGAAAAATCCAAGAGGAGAGGAGGGATATTTTTAGTGGAATCACCACACAGGTAGTAGTTACGGTTACTATATGGTGCGAAGGCATTTATTACCCAACCTCACCACCAAAAAAAAATATGTATATATTTACATACGTACATATACATATGTCTTTAAAGTATTGGCTCTAATTTATGCATATCAATGTATTTTTTTTTTCTTTTGTATTTTGTTTTCTCTTTCATAAACGCATTTGTTTTTATTTCGCATGCGATTACTTGCACTCTACTCTGCTCACCTGCGTTAACGAAAATTTGCATATTTATAGCCGTTCTGAGTGCCCATTTGGTGTTTTAAAATATTTGTCTATCATTTCATTGCATTAACATACTAACGGATTGTTAGACAACTGAGATAAATGCCATAGTTTGTTGCCGCAGGGGAGTGCACAAACGCATTTACGCTACTCAACGTAGTTGAGGTCCGCTACCATTTTATGCTTCGTCACGCCTGAGGCATTTTATTATTTGCACACAATCACCTATTCAATGCAATCATACGAAAATGTATGGATATATAAAAAATATACGAGTATGTGAAAGAAATTGATTTCAATTTCAATTAAAATTTGGAGAAAATCACTCGAATAAATAAATAACTAATTAGTAAAAAATATCAATTACGCCAATGATTAGTCTAATAGCACTTTATATATATAACTATATAATTGGCGCGTAAACCCCTTTTGGGTGTTTGGCCGAGCTCGTCCTCCTATTTGTGGTATGCGTCTTGATGTTGTTCCACAAATGGAGGGACCTACTGTTTCAAGCCGACTCCGAACGGTAGATATTTTTTATGAAGAGTTTTTTCATGGCAGAAATACACTCGGGGGTTTGCCGTTGCCTGCCGAGGGGCGACCGCTATTAGATAGAAAAAACTTTTTCTTAATTTTGGTGTTTTCTCCGAGATTCGAACCTACGTTCTTTCTGTGAATTGCGAATGATAGTTACGCACCAACCCATTCGGCTACGGCGGCCTTCGTTTCATTAGCGGAATGTTTTGTGTACGACAAGATTTGAATTTGTTTACAGTTTTGGAATTTGTTTATAGTTATCTTTTAGACAAACGCAAAACTGACAAGCAGGTAGCGGATGGTTGCATCCGCATGGAGAGAATAATAGCGTGACGCTTTGCTCTCAGCAAATTTGAAAGAATCGCTGTGAGTGTGACGACGTCGGTCCTGTGCATTTATTCGTGTGTTGTTTGTGCAATTTCTGCTTCTTCTTCATATATTCTGTTCGTATTTTCACATCTCTCTCATGCAACTGCACCGATGTGACGTCACACACTCTCTGATGCGCGTAATCGTGTTTCTATCATTTTTGCATGAAGGCGTGGCGTATCGTAAGCGAAACCGATCAAAGATTTGGACATATCTCTCTATGCTTGAAGATGCATATGTTGCTCTTCGGCCATCGACACTAAATTTGAAGTAATGGGAAACGATCGGTAAGGCGGCTCCCTTTAGCTGCAGATTTTTGGGTGACACGTGTTCGGACTACTTTTTTTCTGCTGGGAAAGAGTATATTGGCGATCTTTCGGTAGACGCAGCAACTTTACCCATGATTTTAGTAGGTACTTTTAGTTTTCGCGAGGCCGATTGTCTTAGCTACTAGTGCCTTTCACATTGTAATGTATAAGTAATTATTCATAATTATATTTCTAATATACAAATTTGTTTTCCTTGTTCACCCCTCTACGGAGCATAGGTTCACGACAAGACTCAGTTTTGCGTTGTTTTTGTTAATCTATTTTAATTTCTGACAGGGTAGGTGATTAGCCTGCCGCTTTCAGTCCTAAGTAGTGGGAATGCCCACCTGTCGTTGCTTAGGAGCAACGACTTCTTATTGCTTTGAGCGCCATCTGTGTTTCACATTTTTCTGCCAGAAGGCATATATAAATGTGAATATATAAATAAAATGTTCGCGTTTCCCGGTGCCCACTTTCATCTTATTTTATTTGTGACTCCAGGATTCAGCCTAAAGTTTTTTCAATAAACTTTTAAATTGTAGCAGTTAATAATTATTTTTATTACTTTTATTACTTTAAACTAAGTTTCTAATATGTATGTATGTATGCGTTCACAAAATTCTCCAGCTTACGAGACACTCTGCGACAAAACGCCCAACTATGTGCTTAATAATTTTCAGTTATGTAATATCCCCTCAAAACGAAACTATTCTACCACAACAAAATAAAACTTCAAGAGAAGCGGAATGCGAAGTTTATTGTTTATTGAATATTTGTAGGCGAACTGATGAAGGGTGGCGTTGACGCGAAAGTGCGCTGTAGTGGTGCTGCAATTGATAGTCGCTGCCACAACTTGCTCAACGACTTCATTGAAATGCAATAAAGCGAAATAGTTATCAGTCAGTGCACATGCACAGAGCACACACACTGCTATAATTTTATACATACATACATTGATACGTGCGATACCAATACACACACACATGCGCGTATAAAAGAGTGGCTGCATCCGCACGTTGAACGGGTTGAATGGATGCTTAGGTGCATTGCTGATTGATGTATCCTCGAATTCCTACATGCAAGTAATCGAGACGGGTGATACTTACTTAAATTTTTCACGTACTCCTATATGCGTCAGTGTGTGTAGATGTACATATATGGCACTTATTTTTAATAGGACAGAAGGACCTTAGTTTTATTAAGTAAAACGGATCAAGTGGTTTCTTTATTTGTTTTCTCTTATGAATGCTGAATTTAAATATATAATATATTTGTAGATATACAAGTGGAATATCTTAAAATGAATATTTGTTTGTTTGCACGTATTTTCAAAGTTGCCAAACCAATCGTCAGATTGCAATGAAACTTTGTCAACTTATTGCTTGCAATAGCCAGAAGAATATTTATTTATTTATTTATTTAATCAACAAACAAGAGGCTTACAGACTACGAGTAATATATAGGTAGATGCAAATTAAGGCCTTATGACAAGAGTCTTATAAGTAACTTCTTAAAAGTAAACTTGGAGTAAGAGAAAGAAGAAGAATCCTTAAGGAGGCTTTGCACGAAAGTGCAGAGGATTCTTGACAAAATCGATGACTGGTGCCTGAGACAAGGTCTTTCCGTTAATCCGAACAAAACAACCATAGTCTTGTTTACGAGAAAACGGAAATTGGATGGACTCAGTCTTCCAACACTGAAAGGTGTGACACTTGTTCTTTCCAATGAAGTTAAATATCTAAGAGTAATCTTGGATAAGAAGCTGACTTGGGAGACACACGTTTCACTGAAGGTGAATCGTGCGTTGAAGATTTTTCAGCAATACCGTAGAGCCTTTTGCAAAACCTGGGGTCTGAAACCTGCTGTGGTCCTATAAATATACACAGCACTTATCAGACCAATCATCACTTACGCTTCTGTGGTCTGGTGGCGACGGAGCATGGTTAAGTCCACAATCCGGGAACTATACAGGCTGCAAAGAAGTGTATGTTTATGCATCACGGGTGCCATGAGTACAACCTCTGGTGATGCCCTAAATGCTATGCTTGATTTGCTGCCCCTGGATCTTAAGATACAACAGGAAGCAATAAAAGTAATGTGTAGACTCCATAAATATGGTTTCTGGCACGAAGATGGAATGGGCTCTTTAGCCTGAGTGTTTTAGGAGCCACCAAATCTCCTGGTACTCCTTGGCTCGACCTTTTCAAATTTCAGTTTCAAGAGAAAGAAGAAGAATAAGCATTACATTGAGCTAGCGTCCTTCTAAAAGGAGCATTCATTCCATAAACAGTCTTTGCAATACCCACAAAAAAAAATTCATTACAACGAAAAATTGAGGGAGGGAACATTAAAATGAATTCTCTTGAGCAGATATGGACAATCTATTGAGCCCGCACAAATATCGAAGACAAAACACACCGACATCAGCACACGCCTAGATTATAAGCACCAATAAGACAGAATGGGATCAATGAATTTCATTGAGTGCAAAGCAAAACGCACAGAAGCTCTCTGAACAGACTCTAACCTATTAATATAGACTGCATGAAACCGTCTCCAAACGAATACCGCATATTCTAACCTGAACCAAGCTAAGGACGACTATTAGAGATGAGAGTATAGGATTAGAAAACGAAGAACTATATTTCGAGGAATAAAGGCGAACATTGTGAACGATTTAGAAAGAATAAAGTTTATGTGGGTGGTGAAGTTGAGCTTGGAGTCAAAATAAACACCCAGGTCCTTTAATTCACTAACTGACTTTAGCGGCGAACTCAAGATGTAGTAAGCTGTTGGAACAACATTAAAAACTTTCGCAAAAGAAGTATAGCGACATTTACTAATGTTTACGAACAAACGATTACGCACACACCAACCATATAAGTTATTCAACTCATACTGGTTAAGTTAGGTTAGGTTGGTATGGTTGCCCAGGAAATGAGCACACTTCGACGAAGAAAAATGGGTTCGTCCTTTGTGATACCATTATGAAGGAGGTGAGGTGAAAGAGAAAGACCGATGGGATACAGGGAGAGGGAGCAGAGAGGTGGTGCTGGGATAGTTAGGAGAGTGTGTTTACATAGAGTGTGTCGATTACGAATGATGACTATGCTGCGTTTGCGTCAACCGCTTCGAGCTACTGATGAAATCCATCAGATTTTTAATGCCAGCTCCAGCTATATCAGCAGGCGTAGCAAAGAAGTAAGAGCCGAAATGAGTGGATCTTAGCCCCACCAGAGCAGGGGCGATGATTCCACCTCATCCTCCATACATCCAGCGCAAAAGGACTCGAGGTAATTCCAAGTCTCACAGCATGCATTCCTGGCGCATAGTGACCTGTGAGAAAACCCACGAGATTCGAGAGCTGATATTTTGTCAACCTCAGAAGCTCGGCCGAGCGCCCCCGGTCCACACGTGGCCAGAAGGATTTTGCGACCTTATAAGTTTGTGTACTTGCCCAAAGCTCGCTGAGTTGGCGCGATGCCCATCCTTTCCGGAGCAGACCGCAGGTAGTCAGGGGGATCCCAATTCTCTGTCAAGTGAGGTCAAGCATTCCCTGACCAGTTTCGAGTGCACCGTCACTGGCCCAAGGGGGCCCTTATTGCCGCTTGGCTGTGTGAGTAAATATTTACTTTCTTGACTGATTGAACTCACACTGGAGAATGGACGAATCTTCTGGACATTTAATTTCATAATAGATTTTTAGATCATCCGCGTGCAGAAGAAAATTACACAATGAAAAACAGGAAGAAATATCCTTAATGAAGAGAATAAATAGTAGCGGACCTAAGACACTACCTTGGGGAACACCAGACGAAGCAATAAAAGAATAAGACGATACCGTTTCCACGACAGTCGGTTCTACGTTACCGAAACGACCCGGATTTACATATATCCCTCCAAGGACTGTCACTCCAGCAGCATTCCCTATTTACCATGTATGGGGAATTTTTATAAAAATAAGACGACACATTATCAGACTGCAAAGATGTGTATGTTTATGCGTTACGGGTGCCATGAGTACAACCTCCGGCGATGTCCTAAATGCTCGATTTCCTCCCCTTGGATCTTAAGATACAGCAGGAAGCAATAAAAGCTATGTGTAGACTCCATAAATATGATATCTGGCACGAAGACGGAACTTCGGGACACAGAGAAATCTTTAAGTTGCTATCTGAGCAGTGTCCACTGTTTTTAGCACCTAAATACGACCTGATACCCATAGTTTTATTTGAAAGGAAATTTGATGGCAATCCAGAATGCATTCGTAGAGGTTTAATAGATATTTTCTTCACCGATGGGTCCAAGAATGAAATGGGATCTGGAGCCGGATGGTACTTAAACGATAGTATTAAGTATCACTATGCTATGGGAGAAATGGTAACTGCTTTCCAAACGGAAATTTTTGTCATCCTGCAAGTAGTCGAATGGATAATCGAGAGGAGATGGAGCGGGAAACAGATTGGAGTTTTTAGTGACAGCCAGACTGCATTGAAGGCCCTGGAGAACGCGAAGAAAACCTCAAAGATTGTTCAAGAATGTAAGAAGAAGCTTAATTCTGTCGCACGACTTATATGGATTCCAAGACACTCCGGTGTTCAAGGAAATGAAATTGTCGATGAATTGGCTAACCGTGGGTCAACGGTTCCCCCACAAGGGCCAGAGCCAATAATCGGAATCAGTTCTGTAAGAATCATGAAATGGATCAGTGATTATGTGTGCAATTTACATGAAGAGCGATGGTCCGGTTTAGAACACTGCAGAACACTGCAGAACCGCAAAGTGTTTTGTGACAAACCCGAACTGAAACCTGTCGAACCTTTTTTAAAACTTTGTAAGGAAGACATTCAGTTGATGGTGGGTATTATTACGGGACACAACCCATGAGATCAGCATACGACCACCATTGGAATCATTGGGATCAGCATATGACTACCGTTGGACCCGATTTGTCTGCCTTGCTTAGAGCAGGCGGATAGCACTCAGCTTTTTATCTTTGAGAGTTAAGCACAGCCACGAGTTTTGGGTTCCGATGTCAGCAGAATGAGTAAAATTCTGGGGGCACGAACCGGAGGATATTTACAGATTTACCAAAGAATCTGTAAAATTCTCACAGGACTAGATATCTCTTTCCTATATATATCTCTGGTGATTTTCTCTTTTTCTCCTTGTCTATCTACCCTCTTTCCAGAGCTCTAAATACAATGGGCTTTTCAGCATGAGTGTTTTAGCAGCCGCCAAATTTCTTGCTGCTACTTGGCTCGACAAACTTAAATTTCAATTTCAGTTCTGGCAGATTTCTTTACTCGTTAATAGCTTGTCGATGTTGTCATAGCATTGCAGTAATTTTGACTTGGACGATCAAGTCTTTAGTGCTCAGATATCCAACACTTCCGCTTATTGCCTTTATAACCGGAATGCTCTTCCGCTGATTTTACGAAGCTAAGTTTTTATATAAATACTAGCTGACCCGGCGAACTTTGTTCCGCCCTAGAGGCAGTAAAAAAGCAGATTTTTGATTTTATTAAGTTAATTTTTTTATTAATCAAGTATTTCAATGAAGCTTTAATAGATTGCACTCTTCACTTAATCACCTTGTGATACACGGCATTTTTTGTTTTATTATCAGGTGCAACGCAGATGGTTTTCCGACCCGTGAACATGCAGTTTATCTGCTCTGATCACGACTTTGTAGTCATCATTTGGCATGCGTTCCAAAGCACTCTTGCATTGATCCGTTGACGTCGATCATGTAGTTTTTCCATGTTGCCCATGAAGTATATTTGTAAAAATTTATGCTGTGCATCTTCGAGAGGTTGCAATGATCCAATTCGATGGTGAATCTGTCCTTGTATCTATAAAAAGCAAAGTCAGTATTTTTTATTTATAAACACTTTTTCTTATAATCAGCAAACATAATATATACGTATGAATAATTATAGTAAGTTCAAAAACAAATCAATAAATACCTTGAATGTCGGATTAAATCCTCGTTCTTCGATAATGTCTGCCCTAAATGAGGTCATTTGGAATCAACCATTGTATTTTTGAGTGTTTGCAAGAAAATTACGTGATTCTGGTGTTTCGCCACAAAGCAATGAATGCAATGGCTCAGGTGGCGGAGTCAATAATGGCAATTTCACTCTTCCACTAAGGCAGCACAATCCGGGCGTTTTTCCGGAAAACTTCAATGCGCCACAATACTCGCAAACAACGTTCATTGGCCCAATGCAAACGCTAGGATGCAAGCAGTAATCAGTGTTGCAATCATATCGAAACGCTGCTCGATTCAAATCAGTTGATCTCTGTTATTCGCTCGACGATTTCGCATTGCCAACCGAGCCGTTTCACGGGCTGCCTCGCTTTGCTCCTGTGATTGAGAAGAACGAAGTCGAGCCATACTAACGCGGCGCTCTTCACGGGCAATTTCTTGTGCTTCTTCAGTCGTTTCATTCGCAATGTTTCGTATGCTCCTTGCACCACGGCTTTATCGGGAAAGATTTGATCGACTTGGTCGCGGCATTGATAATGATGATTCAAAGAGAATACAAATTACTGATTATATATTTCTGAGAAAGTTTATATGTATTATCAAATTTTCTACTTAACCATAGAAAAAATTACGTTTAGCTGTCATTTGCGTTTTGTTATTCCATATCAGATGTGTTTTAGTTATACCACATTTTATAGTGACTTCACGGAAACGCAATGCACAGTGGTCCGGCGGCCGGACAAAATTCAATTTTTCAACATTTTTGAAATAAAAATTTGATAATGCAGATGTTTTCTTAAATATTCCAGGCAGATTTCCTGAATATATTACTTAATTTAAAAAATTTTTCATTGTAGTTTTTTGACTTTAAACATGAAATTGTATGCAAATCGTACTTCATACAAGAGTTTCATTTTCATGTCTGCAAAAAAATATTACCATTTGATTGTTAACCAAATATTGAAAAACAAAAGATAATTGAATATATTAACGGAAACAGTAATAATTCTCTTAAGTTGTGGTACAAAATCCAATTTTTGTTTTTTGAAATTTCAAAATTTTTCGAAAATTTTTTTTAAAGATCATTTTTTCGAGTGGTCCACACCGGTCCACTTGAAATCAACATGAGTGATGTAGCCACATATTTCAGCTATGATCTCAAACTGAAACCTGTTGCGCAAAGTTGCGCAAATTAAAAATAATGTAGCTTTTGTGCATTTACCCACAGGCAAAACGTTACATATGGCTTTTGTAATTTTGTGTAAAAGACAGAAAAAGGCATCACAGACCCCATCAGCATTAAGAGACAACTAAAAAAAAAAAATTTTTATTAAAAAAACAAATTTTTTTTTTTAATATTATTACAATATTAATATGATATATGTATATATAACACTATATATAATAATATAACATTTTTATCTGTCACTGGAGGAACGGGCATAAGCCGATTAGAATATTAACGAACATCTGAGAATTCCTTGTAATAATAAAATCAAAATGACGTATGCCTATTGGCCAACTCTCCGAAGAGGCTCAGGAAGCACGCAATAAGCATTTGAAAAATTTTAGACAAAACAATACACGAAAAATGTCTGAACTGAACAATGACAGATTTATTAAATGCTTTGCTTTGTTCATCAGATGTAGTTATAATATCAAAAACTAAGGTTCCGAAAAACAAGCCAAAACCATTTTCAAAAAAGGTTCTTGCGCTTTTAAATTTGAAAAATTATCCAGCTTCAGAAAACAGCTCATCAGAAACCGAGGATTCTGAGTCATAAAAAAAAATTAAAAATGAAAAATGAAAAACAAAAAAAAAAAAAAAATAACTAAATATCCAAAAAAAAATTTAAAAACTAAAACAAAAAAAATTTTAAAATTAAAAATAAAAAAAAAAATTAAAAATTAAAAATAAAAAAAAAATTAAAAATTAAAAAAGAAAATAAAATAAAAAATAAAAAAAATCTAAAAAGAAAAAAAAAATGAGGAGAGAATAACTTTACCGTAAACTTCCACGTGGTACTCTCTGGGGTCGTGAAAAATATAAAAATGAACTCACCAGCTAATTACGGAAGTAAAAATGTATTTATAGTATTCAATGAATTTAAAATTTGCTAAAATTAAGGTCAGATTCGTCATCACTGCTCCTTAAAACCCCTAAATATATATTTTCAGCTTAATTAAATGAGTTTTTGAATTTTGTCCGCCAACGCCTTCTGGTCGGACCACTGTGCAATGGGATAAAAAGTATCCTATGTCCGTCTCCTGGTTCTAAGCTACCTCTCCGCCAATTTTTAGCCAAATCGGTTCAGCCGTTCTCGAGTTATAAATAGTGCAACTAACATGACTTTCTTTTATATATATAGATAATAGATGCCACTTTTAAATTACAGATTTGCCAAAAATTGTCGCTTGAGCAAATCAGCATTTATGCGTGTGCTTGAAGTGCTAAAAAAGGAGAGCTCAAGTGTAGCAAAGTTGGTTGAGATTCATAAACTGACTTCGGAGCAAAGATTTTTGCAATCACATAGGAGGAAATTTCTGAAAGAGAAAAAAATATTTAATTTAATACTAGCATTTTACTAATTTATCGTTTTTCATTAAGCGGCAAATAAAAGTGGTTATTCCTTTTGAATTTTATTTTGAAACTCTTCTCCAACAACCAACCGTGAATTTTTGGAAAAATCTACGGAACATTCGCTACAAATGAATACTCAGCGATGCCTCTCGACGATTTTCGAATATATGACGTTGCCATTCGAACTCAGTAACGGCTTTTTCGTAAAATCTACGCACTCTACGTTCTGCGATG
Organism: Anastrepha obliqua; assembly: GCF_027943255.1. NCBI lineage: Eukaryota > Metazoa > Arthropoda > Insecta > Diptera > Tephritidae > Anastrepha > Anastrepha obliqua. The sequence continues at coordinate 18,613,213 of NC_072892.1, forward strand.
AATTCAGTGATAGGACCGAATATTACAATACAATACAAGGTGAAGTCCAAAATAAACCAGACTGAGCTAAAATAGAAACGACAGGAGCTTTTTTCTGATAACTTCGAGCTTATTTATTCAAAATAGTCTTCTCTGGCCTCGATACACTGTTTTGCGCGATCTAAAGGCTTTTCGAAAGTATTGCAGGTCATTGATCGGAATCCGGAATGTTCTTCAGGACGTCGCTACAAGCCTTTTGGATGGCCTCTACCGACGCAAAATGTTTTCCTTGCATGGCCAAATTCAATTTTCCGAATAAGTAGAAATCACAGGGAACCATATCAGACGAATTCGGTGAGTGATTGATGGTAAAAATATGATTTATAGTCAAAACATCAGTCACAAGAGTGGATCGGTGAGATGGTGCATTATCATGCAATAAGCGCCAGCTTCCTCCTTCACGGAATTCGGGGCGAATTCGACAAATTGGATGCAACAAACGCTTCAAAACGCCAAGATAGAAAGTTGCATTGACGGTTGGGCCTATTGGCACAAACTCGTTGTGCGTAATTCTCTTGGAATCGTAAAAAAAAATGACCAACGACTTGATTTTCTACTTCTCCAAACGCGATTTTTTGGGTGGTTGCTCATCTGAGGCCTTCCATTCGACACTTTGGCGCTTAGTTTCAGGTTCATGTTGGAAGCTCCACGTCTCATCACCAGTTGCAATGTTGTAAAGGAAGTGCTCGTCTTTTCTCGCCTCTTTAATGAGATCTTTCGCATGTTGAATTCTGAGCAATTTTTGGTCCTCAGTTCACTTGTGCGGAATGAAACGTGCATAGACTTTTCGTAAGCCCAAATGATCAGTTAAAATGCGATAAATCGATGCTTTGGAGATATTCAACTTCGATTCCATGAATTTCAACAATGATTTCGGTTCATTTTTGATAAATTTACGAACAATTTCGTTGGAGTTTTCGGTGCCATTTATGTCCTGACAACCATCTCTGAAGTGTATAAACCACTCTGGCACGAGATAGACAATCATCGCCATAAATTTGTTTCTTCAATTCAAATGTTTTGCTAAACGTTTCACCGATTTTAAAACAAAATTTGATATTAGCTCTTTGTTCGAAACAAATTTTTGTACCGATGACACATTTATGCTGACACTTTAGACGCAATAACTTCGCTTCCATTGAACCGAATGTCACCAAACTTTCATTGGAAATCAGCTAGGGCTGTTACGTCGAATGCACTAACTCATTAAAAAGATGGCGCCATCAATAATATTTCTATGACGCCAGTCTTTTTTATTTTTGACTTCACCTTGTATAATCGAGACTTCAAATGTTTTCCATCTGAGACTTCAAATGTTTTCCAAATGCCAATAATGTAGATTTCCTTCCATGTGTGTGTGTATTGTACATCTGCATGATAAAGTAAAAATACACTCGTATTCCTACTATCTAGTTAATTCCTGAATTAATCCATGAGCTCCTCGTTTAATGCACGTTGAGATCCTCGACCCACCAACAGCATTTGTTAACTACCATTGCTTTTGCGTTTTACCAGCTAATCCAAAACTCCTGCATGCATTAATGTGGAAAGACCACTGTCATAACCGCAGCCATCAGCATTAAGTGTAAATAAGAATTGTAATTGCTGGCATTTGCAACATTTACTTAAACCCGCATGGCCAACATATGCAGCAGGAATAATGCATGTAAACCCACAAACACACGCAACATTTAAATGATTGTGCAGTATGTGTTTGTTGGTGGGCAAACATTGGCCAACTGACTGAAAAGTGGGTAGGAAAACTTGATAGTTGGTAGCCTGCCACGATGTGGCAAAGTGAGTTGCAATGAGATTAGAATTTTTAATCAGACAACTGTTGCATGATTTTCAGCGCTTCATATGCATATAAAAGGGAGTATAAATTCAGAATGGTAATGCTTTTATGTGCATACTTAAATATATATAAAAGATAGGATGGACTCCCACATACAGTCCGTCTAATAGAAGCGTGACCGCCATAACTTGGAAATTATTTGATCTATGCGATTCTAGCGAAACTAGCAAATTTAACAATTGGTCGGTTGGAAATCAAATCAATCGAAGGCGACTTTTGGAAGAGGACTCTCTTTCTGATCATCGTTTCATCGAACTCCGACTGGGAATTGATACAATATTAATACCTTCCGGTAGGAATCCTCGAAATGTGGACTGGTATAGGTATGGTGAGTTTGTAACAGAGCGATTGCCAAACCTGAAAAAACTCATATCAATAGAAATGATTGAAGATGCTACTGAGAAATTAGAGGTACTTCAATAAATTGCTTCGAGGAATTGTGCCCATTCAGGCAAAGTAGACAGGGAAAAGCGGTTCCTTGGTGGAACACTGAGCTGTCGAAGCTTCCTGTACGGTCCAGAAAACTTCTTAATAAGGCCATAAAAACGCAAACAGAAGAGGACTGGACCAATCATCGACTTACACGGAAAGAATATAAGAAAAAAAATACCAGTCTAACGGTTAGACGCGATAGAAGTGAAACCTTCCGTAAAACAAACTGAGAGAGAATAAGACGAAAGCAGCATTAGGAGCGGGATAATTATAGGTTCATTATAATATTGCTATAAAGTTCATATTTTATTTTCTTCATTTTATTATTGTTCATCCTCAATGTTTTCAATTTCAACAAATGATACGAGTGGCTTATGATAGCTAAAATATGATACAAATGCTTTGGTTTCGATGTTGTCAACATATCTTTAAAATACCGCGTCAATTGTTGTTTTTGATCGTGTTGTCGATTCAGTGCGATTGTTACACATTTTTAAATTGAATTTTGTATTGAGAAAGTCAATTAAAGGAACCGCTGTGTCCAATGCAAAATTTACGTTAAAATCGCCACTTAAAATCATTGGAACTTTATTGTAATCTTTTCTAAGTATCCGCGATACTTCTGGTGTATACTTTATTAAATTTTCATGAATGAATTCCGTGATGCTATTTATTGATTTTTTTTTCTGTCGATATTCACGACACTTTTCTGCATTATTTTTCGGCATAATTGCGGTAAATATTTAAAAATGAAAATATTTACGAATATAAAAATACACACGCGGTTGCTATTATGAGCGTGACCGAAACTCTAACACAATTACATTTTTTTGAATGTTACAAACACATATGCACGCAGGTTATGCTGGGGCGTGACCGAAACTCTAACACAATTACACATATGCACTCGTATTTGTTTGAAAATCGACTTTTTTTTTGGTTCTCCGTCACCTTTGGAAAATGTGTAAACAGTAAGCAAATTTTATTCATATATTTTTCCTCATTTTTGCATCAGTAAAATTAAACGAACGCCGTAGCCGAATGGGTTGGTGCGTGACTACTATTCAGAATTCACAGAGAGAACGTCAGTTCGAATCTCGGTGAAAACACCAAAATTAAGGAAAACTATTTTTCTAATAGCGCTCACCCCTCAGCAGGCAATGGCAAAACACCGAGTGTATTTCTGCCATGAAAAAAAGCTCCTCATAAACATATCATAAAATAAAATAAAATAACTGTATAAAAAAATTTTTTTTCTTGTGATTCGAACCAAGGATTTTGGATCGGAAGCTCACATTGCTAGCCGCTCGGCTATCGCGCCATGCTGTCGGCGCTGGCCTAAAAGTTATTTAGTTCGTCGCTACGTTTATATCAACATATAATATAACGCTTCGTAGCCAAGAGTGTCGCTTTTTTCGTTTCATCGAGTCTGAAATCACTCCCAACGATTCTAAAGAAGTTTTCACTTCAAAAAGTACGGAATGACAAACTTGAATCCTATGGAAATTTCTGTAGTAACGTCCAAGAAATGAGGAAAACAGCGAGACTTTGTAAGATCCTTCAACTTCATACACCGTTTCCGAATCGGAAACGTTTAATGTTCTACTCGAAACCCATTTTTGCGGAAGAAGTAATCTGCTCCAAATCAATTGAATTCGCCTTGATAGGTGTTCGACGCCCCTTATTTGTTTTCAGCAGAGTTTTTGCTTAGCTTGTGACCAAACATTTTGATTAGGATTGGCATCAGGCGATTGTGAACGAAAATCCAACATTTCAATCCTTTCACTTTGCTGCTTCCACTCTACATACCTTCGGCTTCAATGCTTGGAATTTTTGAGTCCTCTTGCACAATCCAAGGTTGTCTTGTTCTTCCAAAGATCTTAGCAGCTAACGATAACAATGCTTTTCGCTACATTTTATTTATCAAAACTGCATTTAAGTTGGCGGTGAACATAAATAAACGGCCGAATACTTTTTCGGCGAAGCAGCTCCAAACATAAAAATCAACTGAATGCTTAACACTTCGTTGAAGTTGTCGCAGTGCACCAGCATCGACGTATGCAACTATTCGCTCTAAAAGAAGATTCATCCGTGAATATTACGTTTGCCCAATTCCGTTCTGAATTTGCCTTAGCGAGTCTTTTTTCAATGTGCTCCGGTATTTCAGGTCTTCTGCACATAAGCATCATCAAATTGAGTCTTTGAATGTATTATACTATATTAACAACAACAATAAGTGTGAATTTCTCACAAAGAAATCAATGATCTTTTCATTTTGGTCTGGTGAGGTAATTTCTTAGGGCCTCGTCCAGGGAGGTAGGTAGGTAGGTGAAATGGTTATAGTGGCAGTCTGGCACTCCTCAAGTAGCAATAAAGCTCCGTTTTGATACCATTATGAGACCTTCAACAGGCAGATATCTACAGTCAGCCAGAGCTTTTTGTATAATGGAGAAGATTGATAAGATTTACTTTGGCGCACTGCCCCAGGCTGTCGAAGACCATTGGAGCACCCAGTGATCTTAATCTTCTAGCTGCCAAACCCGCACAGTTACAGAGAAAGTGCTCAACAGTCTCCTTCTCTGAAAGATTCCCACAACTTCTGTAATGGGAATCTTTCAGAGAAGGAGACTGTTGACTTAGCTTTTCCTCTTGGGAAGTCGTTAACGTTTTTTGCCAGATACAAAAATGATAGAAAACGGTTTTCTAATAGCGGTCGCCCCTCGGCAGGCAATGGCCAACCTCCAAGTGTATTTCCGCCATGAAAAAACTCTTAAAAAAACACCATTTCCAGTTCGGAGTCGGCTTAAAACTGTAGGTCACTCCATTTGTGGAACAATATAAAGACACACGCCACAAATAAGAGGAGGAGCTCGACTTAACTCCCAGAAATGGGTGTGAGCGTCCGTTGCATGCATTTATTAACGAACGCCTTCTTCAAATATTTTGTTGCCGATGCACCTGACATTTTTGGACCTTTAGATTGTGCGCATAGGACCACTGCTTTAAATTGTTTCCCAGACGCGGAACTCATTTTGCAAGATATACGTAAGCTTTCTAAATTTCTCGCGAAACTGACAAATTTCACAACGCGTACTGCGAAAGGGATACGCCTGTTTAGCAGCATTACATTTTTTTTATAATGAAACTCTAAGTTTGAATTTTGCCGCTCACGCTTCGATTACAAAGACTATACATACACATTTTTTTGCGCTAGCGATTCATGATGATATGTCAAACTTTTCTGCAAGCGGCACCTGCATCCCGTAGACTAACTAATATGGCCGATAAAGTAGTTTAAAGATAGATGGCCCTTACCTAAAAACACGTTTTAGTATCACAAATAAGATAAGTTGGTTGGGGCAAAACCTCGCCTGCTGTCTCTTCACTATGTTATTCATATCTCTACTTAATCAAGACTCACTGGTGATTCATCCTTTCAAAATGAAGAAAGAGTTTTTTCTAATAGTGGCCACTCCTCGGCAGGCAATGGCAAACCTTCGTGTGTATTCCTGCCATGGAAAAGCTTCTCATAAAAAATATCTGCCGCTCAGAGTCGGCTTAAAACTTTAGGCCACTTCACTTTGTGGAACAACATCAAGAACGCGCGCCATAAAATAGGAGGAGGAGCTTGGCCAAACACCTAACAGGAGTCTATGTGCCCATTATTTATTTATTTTATTTTTTAGTAATATATTTGTTCATCTTTTTCTTAATTAAATTTGAGCAAAATAGGTATTCACAGCGAATTCTTTAGTGTAGTTTTGTCAAAGATTATAGCTATTGGCGTACTCTTTCTTCTGTTCTCTTTGGTTCGAAAAGCATCGCTTCGAATCAGCTGATTGCCGTTTTGACTATTTTCGCTCGATTGTTAAGGTGGCAAAGTAGTTCCTTACATAACAGTTTGCTGTTTTCGATGGATGCACAAAAACAAAACGAATGCTCCGAGGCATTAAAAATAAATGCCGGAGTACCACAAGGCAGCGACAAGACATATGACATTCCTTATACACATGACGACAGCATGATTGCTACTTTCGCCGACGACACAGTCGTAATTACGTCTGATAGGAATATAAATGTCGCTTCATTGAAGCTACAAAATCTAACTGACACAATGTTGACTTGGTTTGAAAAATGGGGAACCCCAGTAAGCACAGACAAAACGGTCCAAGTAATATATACAGGGTTTGATTGAAAAGTAATGAGCTTTATGTTTTTTAAGCAGTTTTATTAAACCTTTCGGCTTATATTCTTCAAAATAGGACCCTTGAGCGTCAATACACCGCTGGTAGCGGTCCTTCCACTGCAGGAAACATTTTTCGGCTGTCACAGTTTTTTGGATCGCCTCAATGGAGTCGAAACGCCTCCCCTTCAGCTTTCTTTTCAGGCGCGGGAACAAGAAGAAGTCCGGAGGGACAGGTCTGGGCTGTAATGAGGATGGGGAAGGACCGGAACCCTCATCTTGGCCAATGCAGAGGTGCAGAGGAAGGCGGTGTGCGCCGGCGCATTGTCGTGATGAAGGGTCCAATTGTTGACGAGGTCGGGCCGAACCCTGGCGACGCGGTTTTTCAGCCGAAGGAGCACTTCTTTGTAAAATGCCGCGTGTACAGTGCTTCCTGGAGGTACAAACTGTTTAGCTTTACGCAAAATTTGATCGAGTAACGTTGCTCCAACGATCGCTGCATTTTCTCCACTGCAAAATCCTAACACATTTTTAAAACAGCTTTCACGCGCGGAGCGATGTGGACTGCACCGCTGTTGCCAGCGAACTGGGACCGGTTTATAGTGGAAGGGGAAGGTCCAACGATCATTTTCCCCGATTCTGTTGATCGCTGGGCAGACGCTCCGCGCGGGAAGGCTCATTCCTTTTCAATCAAATCCTGTACCAACCGCAAACATGACCATCGTACGATAACAAGTAACAACACAGTTATCACTCAAAACACAAAAACTGAATACCTGGGCATGATCATGGACGCAAAACTGAAATGGAAGGACCACAAATCCAAAAAAGGAACGAAGTGAAAAACAGATTCAGACAACTATATTGGCTACTCAACAAAGACTCAAAACTGTCAGCATACAACAAACTACTAATACTCGTATATAAGGCAATGATAATACCCATCTAGAGATACGGCATAGAACTATGGGGGACAGCATGCAAATCAAATATAAAGGGTGGTTAAATTTCAAGGGCCGATTTTGAATGTGAACCACACCTAAACGTCAACGACACCGTTGGACTTCTTTCTTTGGAGTTATTTGAAAGAAAAGGTGTACGTCGATAAGCCAGCAACAATTCAAGAGCTAAAGGATGAGATAATTCGGCTCATTAACGGCATACACCCCAATTATGCCTCAGCGTCATCGAAAATTTGGACCATCGGATGGAGGTGTGCCGCCGAGACCGCGGCGGCCATTTGGCCAATATTTTGTTCTATACGTAATTGAGCCATACGAATATTATCATAATAAAGAGAAATTACAATAATTTTCTAAAAAAATTGTATTTTATTCAAAATCAACACCGGCCCTTGAAACTTAACCACCCTTTACAAATAATTCAACGATTTTAATCAAACATTTTAAGGACTATCGTAAATGCACCCTGGTATATAATAAATGAAGGTTTACACCGCGACCTAAAAGTTGATCTCATAAAAGACGTAATCCAGAAATACAGCACGAAACACACTCAAAACTTACTAACCCATTCGAACAAAGAGGTACAAGAAATACCGCACATGGAGCTGACGCAGAAATTAAGACTAAAGCGAATCACACCCACAACACTAGCAGATGAAAAAACTATTTTGACAAACTAAAACTAAGTATATTACTGTTGCTAATATATTAAATGTAAGCTATGTAACTATCCATTGAAACATGTTATTTAAATGCTGATTTCAAGTAACAATTAGTCTCCCACCTAAGCTATAAAAATTACTAAGTGTCCATGGGCAGATGTAATAAAAAAAAAATAAAAGTTAGCTAGTGCCAACATCACTGTACGGTATTTTATTAACATATTAACATATTTTATAATGACGCTTCGTGCAAATGCTCGGTTTGGCGATAAGAGTTGAGTATTAACATGCAACGGTTGAAACTACTGCCAACAATAAATGGGTAATTACTGCCCGCGAGCACTCATGCCATATACAACCATGGGTACGAGTGTTGTTTGAAAACTCCGTGCAAAAATAAAAGCGCTTAATTGTTTGGGGTAAATCTTTCTTATTTTTGGTAGCGGCAGGCTACTCACCTACCCTGTCAGAAATGAGACTACGAAAAAACGAAGCCAACGCAAGACTGAGTCTTGCCGAGGCCCTATGCTCCCGAAAGGAAAAAAAATCTTTTTTTATTTTCGACAAAGCCTCATTAAAGGCTTATACATTTCGCCCATCGCTGTTCTAGTTTGTCGAGCCCTTCAGAGTAATAGAATTTGTTCAAGTATGAAAAAAATCATTAATTTCTGCAATCAGCTTCTTGTTTTCCTGCCAGCTATTTCTTCGAATTGGAGAACAAATAGTGGTCCGAGAGATATGTGGAAGCCAAATTTGGCGAATAGAGGGATATGAAATGAGTTGGAACCCTATTTCCATTCATTTTTCGACCACAATTGTTTAGCTGGCTGGCGTGAGCTGGTGCGTTGTCGTGATGGAAGAAGGGAAATCACTCGACTTCTACGATTCAAACGAATCCCAAACAAAAAGAAACAGACCGAGCTGGGTGAAATTTGGTGTGTGTTCTTCCAAGAAATGTTACTAACTAAACTTAATCTCGATATGCGCCAATGGTGCGATCTTTCCGACTTTGTGCGGACTTTTCAAATGATCTACGTAAATAAAATTTAGAATGCAAAAATTGTGTGACGATAAATGGCAAGTAATCAGAACTGGTTATTTGCGAAATCATTATTTGCCTATAAAACAATTGGCGGTAAAGGCAAACATTGCTTTTTATGGTTATTTTTAAACTGAACAGTTCACGGGGCGCATTTAAAGGATTTATATATTTAGAATTTTCAAAAAATCGATTTTTTTTTATTTTATTTTCTTAATGTGCATACGAGGTGTATTCAAAAAGTATCGGGAATTTTGAATTTTCGCAGGTTACGTATATTCGAATTTCGATTTTTTGTGGCGATATGTTGGTACTCATGTCTCTCACTCATGCCGATGAGTTCGGCCATTTTGAATGTTCAGTTAATTGTTGACAGCTGCTTTGCTTGCACGTGTTTCGGCTCGTCTTCGATTTTTACCTATTCAAAAAGATGGATCAAAAAACCGGTATCAAATTTTGTGTGAAAAACGAAATTAAGTGCGCGGATGCATTCCGAATACTGACTCAGTGCGGTGTCATACGGAGAAGCTACTTTGGACCAAAGCAACGTTTATCGGTGGTACAAAATGTTCTCAGAAAGTGAAGAAAATGGTATTGGCCAATCGTCGAATCACCGTTAGAGAAGTTGCTGAGGACCTAGACATATCGATGGGTTCGTGCCATTCGATTGTTTTCAATGATTTGGGCATTTTTTTTTTTACTTTTTTTTTTCTTTATTGTTTTGTTAAATTGTGAGTTCTGTTGGAGTTAATCGTTTTAGTCTTCGTTTTCCCGCTTTTGTTCATTTTGATGATTTGTTAGTCGTTCTATATGCTTGATGCTGTATTTTCTAATTGTGTCATCTATTGTGTCGATATTGAGGTCGCTGTGGATCAAGTCGTTTGATATATACCAGCCTGCTTTTGTTATTGTTCGAAGTATTTTAGATTGGGTCCTTTGAATTATTTTGATATTGGATTTTTTTGCTGTGCCCCAGATTTCTATCCCATATTTCCAAGTGGGTGAGATTATAGATTTATATATCACTACTTTGTTGTTAAGGCTTAGTTTTGAATTTTTAGCCAACAGCCAGTATAGTTGTCTGAACTTGTTTGTGATTTCATTTCGCTTGTTTTCTATATGTCGTTTCCAATTTAGTTTTTCATCTATAGTTATGCCAAAGTACTTTGCACTAGGGTGGATTTTTATTTCATTGCTTTTTATTGTTAGTTTGTGTTTCTTTGGCTTTCTATTTGTATAAATTACTTGTACCGTTTTATCTTTGTTGACCTCTATTCCCCATTTATCGAGCCATGATACAGTGTCATTTATTGTTTGTTGGAGAATGTCAGTAGCTTTTTTTTCTATTTTGTCTGATGCTATTAAAACTGTGTCATCCGCGAATGTGGCTATTATGCAATTTTTTGTTGTTGGAATCGGTATATCTGGTGTAAATATCAGGTATCATTTGCATCATGCTTGAGCATTCATCTTCAAACTTTATAAAAAAATGTCGGTTTTCCAGATAACTTTTGAGAATGGTGAAGTGATTCCGTGGCAATATTTCGCTTAGCTTGTGTAGTAGTCCTTTATACCACACCCTGTCAAAAGCTTTTGAAATATCTAGGTAGACAGCTGTGCAGTACCTTTTATTATCCATATCATCTAGTATTTTGTTTATAACTCTGTGGACTTGTTGCACAGTTGAATGCTGTTTTCTATATCCAAATCGATGGCTTGGTACCTATTATATTTTTTTCTATCAGAATTTCGTCTAATCTGGCAAAGAATATTTTTTCAAATACTTTTGAAAGAATGAGCAAGAGATTTGGGCATGATTGCGCAAAATTCGTACCAAAACTGCTCAATTTCGACCAAAAGCAGCATCGCATGAACATTGCTAATGAGATGTTGGACTCTGTCCGCGACGACCCAAATTTGCTTCAGAGAGTCATAACTGGTGACGAATCGTGGGTTTATGGTTATGACGTGGAAACCAAAGCTCAATCATCTTAATGGAAGCTGCCGCACGAACCAAGACCAGACCGAAAAAAGCGCGCCAAGTTCGGTCGAATGTAAAAGTTTTGCTTACCGTTTTCCCCGATTGCAGGGGCGTTGTGCATCATGAGTTCTTGCCACATGGTAAAACGGTCAAAAAGGAATATTACCTGTAAGTTATGAGCAATTTGCGAGAAGCAATCTGCCAGAAACGCCCGGAACAAAAATTGGCTCTTGCATCACGATAACGCCCCTGCTAATGGGGATTAGTTTGTAGGGGACAAAATAGATATTAATGAATAAGTGAATAATTAAAAAAAAAACAACACAAAATTCGCGATACTTTTCGAACACACCTCTTATAGTTTTTTAAGAATACACACAGAAAATTTAATATCATTCCGTTGAATATTTTGAAGTTACACACAAATTTGAAAAGGCGTTTGAGAATAAAGGAAAGTGCTTTTCAAACTTTAAACGCGATTTTCTAAAAACGTTGTTTTCAAAGTGGGTGACCAACATTACTCGAAAACGGCTAAACCGATTAATCTCGAATTTTAACACGAGCTTCTCAAATATACTGTATTTTTTAGTAATTATTCGAACACTTTTTCTCACCGATAAATATTTTTGTTTTTATAAACAATTTAAGGCCGAAATTTTGGTCAAAAAGCGATTTTTTTTGGGAAACCGCCATTTTGTCAAAAAAAGTTATTTTGCTTATTCCTTCAATTGTTTACTAGATTTAACATTACTTTAACGAACTCTGTTTGGTTTTTTAATTTCAGAGTATCCAGTTCAGAGATATAGTGGGCACCGCAAAACGTCGTTTTTGAGAAGAGCTCCCGCAGAGCAACCGTAGCTGCTTTCCAAATATATATTTTTACTAATATTAAGTCTTAAAATACAGTTAAAAGATAATGATAATAAAATATGTGCACAAAGTTTTAGATCCATAAATTTAAAAGTTTTCTCAGAAAAAACTAACTCTCGAATTTCTCAAGAGCGAAAATGCAAACCCACAAGTACTTACACTTACAAACAAACACTTCTCAGCACTTTTTTGCCAACAACTCCCTGGCCGTATATGGTTGATATTATCTTCAAAGGGGCCAGAAATGCTTTGACCACAATTTTAGAACTAAAACTCATTTGCGCGCTCTCTAATCCAAACTCGACATTCAACACTTTAAACTCCAGCCCACTTTACACACACAAGTACATACACAGTTCAACCGTCGCTTAATTTTCTCATAAAATTCGAGATTCGTTACTCACATTTATTTCCTTCGCTTCGCCATTCTTACTACTGCTGGCTGGGCCATGGAGTGTATCTTTTTCAGCACAATGCACGTAATTGATAAATGATAAAGTCCTGCTTTGTGAATTCTGCTGAAAACTTTGCCATTCCACTCTAAGTAGTAGTCGTTCACTTGGTCTCCTTCCTTCCTTCGTTTCCTTCGCTCCTTTCCACTTGTACATTTAAAATTCTTTCCCACTTTCTCACTTTCACTCGTTTGAATTTGAATAAATTCGGTCATTTTGTATTTTTTTCGAATACAGTTCTGACAATATTTATCCTTTCGGGCTTAGTGAAATTACCATCGTCCATTGACAACCTTGCACCCTCGCACCCTTGCATCCGACGAGGAGCTCAGCATCTGGCAAGAGGGTTTGTGAATGTTTTGAATTGCTACTTCGGTCGCTTTAGTTTTATTGCATAGCTGAGTCTCGAAATGTTGTACAAATCTATTGAACAAGTTTTCCGTTTTATTTGCCTTTTTTATTTGTTTTTAGTGGATGAATTTGCCGTAATTGGCAGTAATGGGGCTGGGTAATTTAAGATGGAAATCCTATCAACAGATTTTCGAGTCCATTCGAGTGACTTGTGGTCAGATAAAGGATTGCGCATCGAAATTGTTGTTATTCGAATTTAACGCGATTCGTTCCCATTAAACTAACAAATTGAGAAATTCTACATTGGAAAGTGTTTTTGTTTTAAGAAATATGTATATAAAAAATGTTGTTTATGTTAAAGCTTTGCAAATGAATTTATTCGTTATGCATAATAAAAGTGAGGACATTCACCCAAGATAAATACACGAAGTACCATTGAGGCACTTTCGAAGATTTTTTGAAGATTTTACAAGTCTGCGTTAAATTTTTATATTAAACTGCTTCTAATGCGGTGAAATTTATTCCAAAACAAAGTTTTCTAGATTAGGACCGTAAGCCAGGGTAGTAGAAAAACTGGATCATCCTAGTTGTCCAGCGAATTCTTCATGTTAGGTGCGTTACCAAGTTCAATAGATGCCGCCAGCAGTGTGTGCTAGTCGATTCTAACACAACCTAAATGTCATAAACCAAGCTTAGACATATGGTAAACAAACTGCTTCGACACATTAGTGATTTTGTTTAGGTATCATACAAAAATGGTTTTGTGAAAATCTCTGATTTCATGCCGAATATTCGTCATTTGCGGGAAGTGTTGATTTTCCTCTTTCATTCGAAAAAAACGGCGGCTGAAGCGCATCGAGAGCTACAAAAAGTTTATGGAGATGATTCTTTAAGTGAAGCAACGTGCCGAGATTGGTTCCGTCGCTTCAAAGGCCGTCATTTTAATGTTGACGACCGTCCGCGTGAAGGAAAGCCAAAAACCTTCGAAGACGCTGAATTGGAGGCTGGAGGCATTGCTCAATGAGGATCCGTGACAAACGCAAAAAGAGCTTGCTTGAGTATTAGGGATGTTGAACGTCGTTTTTTCTTTTTTCGCCTGTTAACAACTGCTCCAGCGGCAAAAAAGGAAGGGTTTGCTTCATCGCAGCGTGACGCGGATGAAAAATGGATTAATTACAGCAATCCAAAGAAAAGAAAATCATGGGGACTGCCCGGTCATGCTGCTACGTCGTCGCCTCGGCAGAATATTTACGCTGCGCAGGTTATGCTATGTATTTGGTGGGACCAAGTTGGTGTTATTTATTATGAACTTTTAAAACCAAGCAAAACCATCACTGGGAATTGGTATCGACTTCAATTGATGCGATTGAGCCGAGCAATGCGCGAGAAGCGGCCGTAATACGCGGAGAGGCATGAAAAAGTGATTCTACAGCATGACAACGCTCGGCCTCACGTTGCCAAACCCAATAAAACCTACCTGGAAGCCCTGAAATGGGAAATCCCACCCCACCTGTCATATTCTCCAGATATTGCGTCGCCCGATTATCACCTGTTCCGATCGATGGCACATGGACTAGCTGACCAGGAGTTCCATTCACATGAAGACATCAAAAAATGGCTTGATCCTTGGATAGCCTCAGAAGATGAACAGTTTTACCACGACGGTATGCGAGATCTACCAGAAAGATGGGAAAAAGCAGTAGCCAGCGATAGGCAATACTTTCAATGACTCACTTGTAGCCATTTTTTCAGAATAAAGTTATATAAAAAAACTGCGGGAACTTAGTTGCGCACCTAATAATTTTTGTTTTTTGTTTTTCAAATTGCGACTGAGTCCGCATGCGAAGTATCAAATAGTACACCCATTGATTTATCAAAATTTGCTGCCCGAACACATTTTTTTCTTTTGAATTTTTTTGAATTCATTGCAATAATTCATTCAATACAAGTAGCAGCCTTTCTTTTTGCTAGCATTTAGAGTGAGTCATGCATCTTTAATTTTTTCTATAGAATCGCGGAACACACATTTTTCAACACTTTTGCACACACATTTCCTTTCATCTTGTGCCAAATACAGCTTTCTGCCAAACACTTAAATAATGAATTAATATACGAAACAGCAGAAAATATTTTATGACACTTTAATAAATGAATAAATACGAAAAACTATTCCCAACATGGCATTTACGATAAAAAGTTACTACGTTTTTTTTTTTATTTTAAAGTTGAAAAAATACTGCCGGACTTGTGTAAATTACCTCTACCAGCTGAATGCAAAAAAATTGAATTAAGCAATACTTTTTTATGATTATTTTTTCATGCACATATTCATACAGCTATACAGCAGACATGCATTGCAAGAAATTCATACCTAAACATTTTTAAAATAAAAGCTGAATGCTCTCTATTAACTACTTACACCGCTTGAAGCTAGGGGATAAAAAAATTAGAATTTTGTTAAGCTACACAAACCGAAATGCATTATTGCTTGAACTTTCAGTTTTTAATTCAATAACAAGTAAATAAATTATTTCTGATTTTATTTAAGTTCCAAGACTTTGCGATTCTGCTGCATGTTACCAGAGCGGGTCGAACAAAAGGTTGAATAAACCAACCCCTATTTGAATCTTTATGGGTAGAGATCTCGAAGGAAACATTTTTTGGATGACTCTTAAGATCGCCAAAATAACAACTTTGTTATAATTAGATGACCAATTATTTGTAAACGTTATATTACTGAAAAAAGATCGTTGATTAATGCATTTTTTCTAAGGAGTTGCAGTCGACTCTAGTTAAATCAAACCTGCGATATTTCGAACCTCTCATTAATTCGAAGTTATCACGAGTCCCCTAGAAAATCTCTTTGAATTTTGGGACCCCCTGAAAATATCAGGTCAGTCCATAAGTTCGTGCGTTTTTTAAATGTGGTTTTAAAATTAATAAAAAAGATGTTTAAAGTATTTATTAATCAATAATATATTTTTCTTCATTATTTACAATGTCTTCCCAACGTTTAGGTAACTTTTTAATTCTTTGCTCAAAAAATTGTTTGTCCTTGAAGCCAAAATACGCTTCGATATCCCTTTTTATAGCTTCTTTTGAGGAATAGTTCTTGTTACTCATATGGGATTGAAGTCCACGGAAAAGGTGATAATCACAAGGTGGAATATCCGGAGAGTATGGTGGATACGGCATTAGTTCTCATCCGAGCTCGTTCAGCTTGCCTATTGCTTGCCTTGCGGTATGAGGTCTTGCATTGTCGTGGTGAAACAAAACTTTGCGTCTATTCACTAAAGACGATCGATTTTTTTAAGTGCCTCATTCAGGTTGATAGCTATTGGGAACAATAATCAGCAGTTATCGTCTGGTCTATCCCACCAAATAGACAGGAGAATCTTCTTGGGGTGAAGGCCATCTCTAGGAGTCGGTTCTGGTCGGTTCCGTCTTTATCTTACCATTGACGTTTGCAAACAGCATTATTGTAAAGGACCCATTTCTCCTGACCAGTAATGATACGGTTCAAAAAACTTTCATTTTCAAGCCGTTGCAGCAGCTGAGAACACACATTCACTCTCTGCTGAAGGTTGACGACGGAAAGTCTATGCGGAACACATTTTCCCAGCTTTGAAACCTTTCCCAACTGAACCAGATGCCTATGAACTGTTCCATACAATGAATTTAACCTCTGAGCTATCATATCGATTGTCAAATTTGGCTCAGCTTCCACGAGTTCGAGCAAGGCGTCGGAGTGAAACACTTCAGGATGACCAGCGCGCGGGGCATCCTTCACGTCGCAGTTACCACTTCGGAACTTTGAAAACCACTTTTGCGCAGTCCTTACACTCACGGTATCCTCTGCGTGAACAGTGTTTATTTTTGCAGCAGCAGTTGTTGCATTTTTACTACTTTTATAAAAAAAATACAAAATGTGCCTCTTATACGCGTTCGAAGATTCCATTTCTATCCGCGATTAAATTCACTTGTTGAATGCACAATATATCAAAGAAAATATAAATAGTTCCGTTATATTCCGCGAATAATTTTTTGTATGCAAAAATCGTGCAAAAGTGAAATTATGGGTAAAATATGCACGAACTTATGGACTGACCTGATATATGAAGTACTTTTTTTATACTGCTATTGCGTATAAATTATTTGATATTTAAATATTTAAAAAAAAATTTAGCTTTCAGAATACAGCATTCGAAGTTTTAGTAGTTCGCCTACATGAAAAAGGCTGTGAGCCGCTGTATATGCACATAAAGCTAAGGAAAATAGTTTGTACGCACAGTTTTGGTGCTGAGTGTATATAATTATATGTATTTGTACACCCAAAAGCCTTCTCTCTGCATTTATGTATGTATGTATGTAATTAAATTTTTAGTAATGCAATAAACATATGCATGTATGTGTGTATGTATATGTAAGTATGCAAATTATGTTTTTCCTTACTGGAATAACATTTTTTTAAAAAAGACGTGCTTCAGTTGAAGACGGAGTAAAAACTAAACTTTATTCTATAAATTCCCTTATTTATATCTTTACAATTTGTTTACTTAAATCTACATGTGTATGTGTTTCACAATGATGGTTTGGCATTGCATCAGCCTGGTCAAAGAAGATATCAATTTCATTTTCAATTAATTTTTATTACACAGCAGCATAATGCTGAGCTGGCGGATTTGTAAGATGCAAAATATGTTTTCTCAATTGTGTTTACATTTAGCATTGTAATAGGGTAAGTGGTCTGCCGTTAACTTGCATGTTCAAAAACGTATTATAGTAAGTTCATTGTCCTTCCATTCATCAAGTTCGTATCTGCCTAATGACATTTCCATCACTCAAACAAAGAAGATTCGCTTTTATTTGCATCCTTTTTTTCGGTGAACTGATATAAAGAACTGCATGCTTGCACACATATGCACATACTTAGAAGTTTTCCTTTCAGGGTAGGCATGAATGGATTATTTTCGTAGAAACACGCAAACGTACATACCTACAAGTGCACGCATATCCAATATTTTGCACATCAGCAATAAATCTTCTATATATGTATGTCCGTCGGCCGCCGTAGGCGAATGGGTTGGTGCGTGATTACCATTCGGAAATCACAGAGAGGTCGTTGGTTCGAATCTCGGTGAAAGCAAAATTAATAAAAACATTTTTCTAATAGCGGTCGCCCCTCGGCAGGCAACGGCAAACCTCCGAGTGTATTTCTGCCATGAAAAAGCTCCTCATAAAAATATCTGCCGTTCGGAGTCGGCTTGAAACTGTAGGTCCCTCCATTTGTGGAACAACATCAAGACGCACACCACAAATAGGAGGAGGAGCTCGGCCAAACACCTAACAGAAGTGTACGCGCCAATTATTTATTTTTTTATATGTATGTCCATATGTACGTATGTATGTATGTTTGAGCGCTAATGCATGCCCAAATATATGTGTATGTATGTATGTATAATTATATGATATTTGTATTACAATTTTTATATCCCAGAATGTTTGCATACCCAAATAAATTCGTACATACCCACATGCATTGTTGCAGATACGCAATTTTGTTGCTGGAGTGTGCTTTTCGATGCACTACAAATGCACATAAATCAGTTAGGCACTATTGTACACATTCGCTTTTGTTGTTGCTCTTGTTGTCGATGCAGCAGCGCGCTATTTGCTGTTTTTATGGCCGTGTATTTACTTTCATACAATGACAGCATCAGCGCGCAGTTGCCCTGCAGTTTATTGTTGCAACATATTGTTGTCGCTGGGGAGCTGGCGATAAGGTGAGATGACGAGTGAGATGCATTCCTTGTGCAGAAGAGCATGTGTACGTACATATGTACGTAACATACACATTCGTATGTAATATTTACTCTTATATCGGCATTAGGGCGGAAATTCTTCGTCCCCATATCGGCGCCGTGTGGAGCAATGAAAAGCTGCCTCCGTCTCGGACAAAAGGTATCATAGTGATGCTGCCTCAGAAAGGCGACCTGCGTGACTACGGCAACTGGTGAGGAGCAACTCTACTTAACACCATCTACAAAATTGTAGCTGTGCTCATACGAAGCAGACTCAAAGATATTGAACGCTTCTAAAGAGACGAACAAGCTGGTTTTCGCCCTCACCGAAGCTGTGTTGAACAAGCCAACACACTTCGGATTAAAGTAGAATAATCAGTTGAGTGGCGCTCCCCGCTCCACAAGCTGTTCGTATACTTTAGGAAGGCGTTCGACACTATCAAATGAGACGCAATATGGCTGGCACTGAGTAGAATTGTGTTCCCGCCAAGATAATCCGCCTCATCAAAGCCAGCTACGACAACTCCGAACTGGCGGTGCTTCACAAAGGCGATATCAGCGCTCCATTCACTACCAACGCAAGCGTAAGGCAAGGTTATCCCCTGTCGCACCTTCTCTTCGCCATCGTCGTTGATGACGTCATGGACTTCTCCTCTCTCACAAGCTCTCTGACGGAGAGTGGAGCGAAGGCAGACAAACTAGTCGCGCTGGCGCGCACTGTCGGACTGGAGGTCAACATCGCCAAGACCAATGCCCTGAGAGTTAACCACAATAACGCAAGGCAGATATTGGTTGACGGATGCTCGGTGGAATTCGTCGAAAGCTTCTGCTACCTCGGCTGATGATACGGCAGATGGTGGAGCAGATGAAGATGTTAACTGCAGGCTAAACAAAGCAAGGGCGACATTCGAGCGAATGCATATAGTCTGGGGGAGTTCACAAATCTCCAGGCGCACTAAACTACGAATATTCGGCTCATGCGTGAAGTTCGTAACATAACTGGTCTCTAACACCATCACATAGAGGCTACAATCCTTCATCAACAAATGCCTCCGCATCATCTGCAGAATATTCTGGCCAAACACCATCAGTAACGACGCACTGTGGAGATTAACGAACGAGCAATCCATCCTTAGGCAAATCAAATGCAGAAAGTGGCGATGGATAGGTCACACATTGAGAAAATCACTAGGTAGCATCACGAGATGGCTCTGTACTGGAACCCGCAAGGGCGTAGAAGTCGCGGTCGACCAAAAAGCACTTGGAGAAGGTCGATGCTGCGCCAACTAGCAGATGCCGACATCTCATGGGACAGTGCAAAAACAACAGCACAGAACCGTGTATGTTGGAAGAGTTTTGTCAAGGCTCTATGCTCCCGAGAGGAGGGAACAAGGAAAAAAAAGGTAAATTTCGAAAAGTTCTTTTTCAAAGTTTTGGCGACTTACTTATGTATGTGCCCTTAACTAGGAAAGTAGTCTACGTTATTTTGAACTAAATTTATTCTATGTAATTTTCACGATATCGTCAGAAATGAACCATTAGATGCTGGTTGTAATTTCAATATTTTATGGAACTCATTTAGTGAGTAGAAGTAGAAAAGTTTAAGAAACTATATAAGCATAACTTGAAAATGGCGCGCGGCCCTCTTTGACGCGTTTCTGAGCTTCTTAATAAACCGATAAATGACATTCAAATAATAAAATAAACGACAATTTATTCGTGATTATCTAATCTTATAGTTCAATTGGGCTCTTCAGAACTTATTGTTGGCGGCAAATAATTTATTTTTTAGTATCACACTATGTCCCGTCTAGGGAAGAGTGGAACACTAAACCGACATGGCTAAATGATGACTCACAAAAATGGTACATAGACGGTTCCAAAACACTCCAAGGAGTCGGAGCAGGAATAGTGGGGCCTAGAGCACACAAATCCCTAACACTAAGTACAGATACCACAATCTTCCATGCGGAGCTCTTCGCCATAATGGAAACAGTGGAAATCATATGCAAAAGAGGGTTCGAGAAAGTGAAAATGGAAATACTTTCGGGCAGCCAGTCGGTTCTCAGAGCCTTGAATAGCTTCACATTCAAGTCAAAAGTCCTAACAAAAAAAAAAGTGTAACAATGTGCTTAAAAAACTGGCCACTTATAAACAAGTCTCGCTGATTTGGGTACTAGGATATGAGGGACGCGAAAGAAACGAAAAGGCAACCCCATTTTTCGGCTTTAACAACAATAATATAAAACAGGAAACCAAAAAATGGATCCAAACTAAAATCAGGGAACACTGGAGCGGCGCAAACGGCCTTAATCAACTCAAAAAGTCTTTGAACTTCAATGCCAACAGAGCAAAATCTGCTCTAACCCTAGATAAAAAGGGCCTCAGATTACTCTTTGGAGCACTTACAGATCACTTCGCCTGTAATAAACACTTTAACACAATAGGGTTATCTAGTACAAGATTATGCAGGTGCTGCTGTGATGAAGAGGAGTCCATGGAACACTTAATCACCAACTGTGAGGCACTGACAAGCACAGGAGACACAGAATCCTGCGTACCTACTAGATCTAGAGGAGGAAGACCTACAATTGCTCCCTCCTAAGGAGCTGCTTCGATTCCTCGGTGTACTAAATAATTATAATTAAGTAATTAGGGGCGCACAATAGATCCATCTGGTCGCAGTGCATAAAGGCCTTAGCCTAATCCGCACAACTATTACCATATAAATACCATTGCCATGCCAAAGGTAGCGGTTAGGTAAGTTAATGATAACGTACTTGTGATCTGTAGATATGATACGACCACGTAGTACTTCCAAGAAATGCAAAAGAGTAAAAACAATTCTCATCTTCAAATGAATTATATGAAGACTTCACTGTTAATTTAGAAACCCAGAAAGAAATTAGAAATGGTGCATACAGAAAAGAATAGAACTGGCAAGAAATTAAGCCAGTTACGTCCAAAATATCAGAAAAATTAAGAGACGAATTAAGAATTAATGGCGAAGAATACGCGAAAAAAAATTGAAACTTTTTCATGGCAGAAATACACTCGGAAGTTTGCCATTACAGGTCGCGGGGCGGCCGCTATTAGAAGAAACGTTTTCTGCTATTTGATGCTTATGAAGGAAGACTCGAATCTACGCGTTGCATCAATGCATCAACCCATTCGACTACAACGGCCATCGTAAAAAAAACTTTAAGATAAAGTAAGTTTCGGAGCCGAAGAACCGGGTTCACACCACTCTTTAGCCACTTGTTTTGATTTCGGATAATAGACCTAAGTCTCATCCATAGTGACAAATCAATGCACAAAATCCACTTTATCCTTTCGAAAACGTTCCAAATGTGGCTGAGAAAGTCGCATTCGAATGTGTTTTGTTCCAAGTGCGGCGAGTGCGGCATCCATCGTGCACACAGCTTTCGGAAACTCAATACTTAAGTCAAAATATTGCTTACACTGCCCAGAGCTTCTAATAAATCTCTTTCAGTCAATCGAGGATTACGATATTCTTCTACGATTTCTGATGTTGTTGCTGTGTTTGGACGTCCTCAACGTGTATTGTCTTCAAGGCTTGTACGACCACATTTAAATTGAGCAACCCATCTTTCTACTGTACTAATTGATGGCGGAAAGTCCTTATCCGTTTTCAACATCTGTTTATAAATTTACTAAAAGCAAAGAAAACCTTAAAAAAAATTAGCCCAGTAGCAACGTAGTCTCTTATCAAACTCCAAAACTTATTGAACCACCAGGTGTATTGATTTGTTTCGATACCATTAGACACCAATGAATGAAGAAGTAATATTTATCAAGAAGTACCATAAGGTGATTCCAGGGTGGTGCAGATCTTTGGGGCATGGAAGAATGTGTTTGCTATTTTTTGTGACAATTGGTACTATAGGCTTGAGCCAACTTAATCATGGACTTATGCAAATATATTTTATGAAAATGCAAGAAGTGCTTTTTGCGTATTGCGGGATCCTTTCGGTCGACATTTTCGCCTAAACTGCCGCATTGTCATTGAAGAAGAAATTATGCACCCACAACGAGTCACCGTTTGGTGTGGTTTTTAGACTGGCGGCGTCAAAATGATGCCGGTGATGTGATAACAAACTTTTTGTGGCCTGAATTCGAAGAATATGTGGCTTCAATACGACAGTGACACTTTCCACATAGCGCATAAAACAATAACCCCATTGCGAGAAAAGTTCTCAAGGCAAATTACCTCACGAAACAATGAGCTCCAATGGCCGACGAAAGCTTGCGACTTGGACTACGTGTAAAGTGTGGTCTATACCAATAATACTGAGACAATTCCAGAGCTGAAGTAGAAAAGATCTACAGTCAAAACTATTCCAAAAAGTAATGGACAATTTTAACATACGCATCCTGTGTTGCGAGAGTAGTCGTGGTGGATATTCTGTTTCATACGTAAATGTTGTAGATTACAAATTATGATGAAATAAGAAAAATCATATCGACAAATTTTGTGGTGTTTTATTATTAAAATAAACGCTAATTTTTTTTGTCGGGCAAACTAGCAAGTACAGCACTCAGACACAATTAAGTACATGGTGCTGCACTCGGGTTCCCTTTTTCATTTTCTTTAAATCTACTCGACCTCCGAAGAAATCTGAGTAGATCTTGTGGAGCCAAGGAGCCAAGGTAGTCGCTTCTTAACACATCAGTGCCAAAGACCTCAAGCTCGATTCGAGCGAAGGCGGGGCAGACGCACAGGAAGTGGCCTGCCGTCTCATTCTTCTCTCCATATGCTGGGCAGAGTTCACTGTCTGAGATGCCCACTTTTTCCATGTGTTTTGTCCATAGAAAGTGGCCCGCCATCAGTTCAAGCAGCCCTATAGTTCGTGAACAAAACTTGTAGCAAATAAAAATATATACTCGTATATCTAATTTTTCATGTGCCACTGATTGCTTCTGGAGGCGGTGACTCACCCTAATGTATATATGTATGCATGTCTGGCGAATAAGTAGTTTTATTTGTGTAGAGGTTAACTCCAGCAATTTTTTTGGAATTTTTGCACTATTTCATGTTCATTGCTACATTTAAAAATAAGACAGCAAACACACACACACACACGCCCGTACACACATACCGGCACACAATAGATATATGACTATGAACTTGGTTTGCAATAAAATGCCGTTGTTCATGTCGGTGTGTTTGTATGTTCTTTTTATGGCGACATATCGCGTTGCATTAGCGCTGCTTCCATTTCCACTGTTGGTGCAATATTATTAGATTTTGTTGTTGGTTGAAGCTTTTGTAGAAATAATTGCTTGTTACATTTCGCCGCTATGAATGCACGACAGTTGAGCAATCACATTGTTAAAATATATGTACACACATAGATATGTATGTGTGTGCCAGAGATGATAGTCCCGGCAGTGAAAGACATACCCTATGATCAAAAATACCGGGAATGCTGGATTATTTGACCAAACACCAAGTAAATACCATCGTGCAAGCACCGTATTCACCTGATATGGCCCCGTGCGACTTCTTCTTGTTTCCCAAGTTGAAGTTACTACTTCGTGGAAGGAAATTTCAGTCGATAGAGGTGATTAAAGAGAATGCGGCGAAGGAGCTGAAGGCCATCCGTTCGTAAATACTTAGACGTAGTACTCATCATATATAAGGATATATCCTTATCTACACAAGAGCATATTTTGGTTACATCAAACTAATGAAGTCTTCATTGATATCAAAGGAAACAAAAACTACAGACGTACAAAACTATAATATACCAAGGAGATGATGGTTGCAAGACGTAGAAGACGATAAGCGAAGGTTGAAAGTTTCACAACATAGAGTGAAAGCGGACTATCGAGAAGAATGGAGGCGGATTGTAGAAGAGGCAATGGTCCACCCCTGACTGTAACGCTAAGGTGATAATGATGTGAAAATAATATAAAATTAACAACCAAATTACTTTTGCTCGATATGACCACCTTTTTCCCTAGACTATGACCTTGAGACGGTCCAGAAACGTGTCGCAAGCTGCCCGAATGTGACTTGCAGGTATTTTAGCTCACTGGCGGACAATGGCTGTTTTCAGTGCCTTGAGGCAGGTGAATCTTTTAGTTCGGACTTTGCTCTTCAAAATGGCACAAAGAGAAGAATCCATCGGACTTGCGTCTGGTGAATCCGACAGCCATGGTGTGGACGTTATGAAGCTCGGAACTATGCTTTTTGGCCATTCTTTGTTCACTCGAGCTTTGTGAGACGGTGCCGAGTCCTGTTAAAGCGTCCATGGTTTGCCAACGAAACGTTTGTCCACGGCTTCAAAGCAACCTCCAGAATATTTTCCCGATAATATTTCTCATTTACCTTGACGCCAGGCTCTATGAAAACGATTGGAGAACGCCCATCTGCGGTTACAGTGACCCAAACCATTACCTGTGCTGCCGGCGGATGCTGCTTCCTGGTGGCTAATCGATGACTCAAATTCTAGTATGAACGGTCGGTCAAATAAACCCTACCGTTTTGGGAGTTCGGGATTTGCTGGATTTGAATTTTTTCGTCAGAAAACACAATGTTCGGGAATTGAAAGCTTCGGCCAAGCGAAATAACTCCTTCGCTCTCTTAAGTCTGACTTGTTGCTGCTTTGGTGTGATATCTTGCGCCTTTTGGATCTTGTAAGGCTTGACTTTGAGATCATTTTTCAGTATGCGGCGTATGCTACAGTCAGATATTTTCATTTCTTTCGCCATTTGATTGGCAGTTTGTCATGGATTTCGCTTATGCCACTTTTTGAAGCATTTCACGTGACGTTGAAGTCTTTTGATGCCCACCTCTATGACGTTTCCCTATGCTAACAGTATCATTGTAACGAGTAAACAAAACTTTATTCACTTTGAGGTGCTCGAGCTCACGAACAATTGTTGGTTGCCGGTTGTGATTTTCCAGCCAAATATAATGCCATCAGACTACTACGTTTGAAATCCATTACTGATTTTGTTTTTTCGCGTTTACTCTCGGCGAAATGCTTCCGCGCACTTGTAAACAATACTCTGGACTGACTGTCATTTAATCAACTAATATACAGCTGATGCGTGTGCGCAAAAATAATGGTAAGGGGATGTTTCTCATATTATGACGCGGGTCCCAACATAAAATTCGTGGCATGATGGAAACGAATATTTATGTGGGAATAATGTTGCCGTATTGTAGAGTGGAAATGCCAATAAAATGGGTCTAGCAACGGAATAATGATCCTAAATACACGAGTCGGAAGGCCAAGCCTTAGTTTCGCGCAAATAAAACTGAGGTTATGGTATAGCCAGTTGAATCCCTCGACCTCAATCGTTCCGAAAATCTATTCAGGAAGATACAAAGAGCTGCACGCAATGTCGAACCGAGTAGCAATCAACAACTTTCTGAAATTGGTAAAGATGCGTGGTTGAAGATTCCGAAGCAACGATGTGAGCAATCGGTGAATTCAATGTCCCGCCGTTCTGATGCTGTAATAAAATTTTAGGGAAATTCAACTAAATATTAGTTAAAACTTTGTATGTGTAAACTTTGCCAATTCAGTTTTTCTTCAAATTTTTGTTTTTTATAAATTTGGTCAGAATGCGTTACTTATATGGCCACTGCTATTTTAATGTTAACCCTGAGAAAAAGTACATTGAAAACCCATTGATTTTTCATTTATAGCATAGCTTGCCAAATAATATTGAAGCAATTTTTTCGTGTTCAGTGATTACAAAATAATAAACATCTAAATTCCGGGTTCACGTGATTGGTGTAGCGATATCTCGAAAATCCCGGAATCGCAAAATCGCATAAATTTACATCCCTAGTGTGTACGTATGTATGCATTTGATACAATTGTGTGTGTGTGTGTGTGCATGTGTTAGCTAGAGCTGACAATGTCGTCAGCAGCAGCTACAATAAGGACGGAATATCGCTCGCATACCAACAATTCGAACTGGCAGATTGTTTGAAAATGTTTCAATTTTTCAAAAGTGTCACATAATTCGCTGTTGGCTGACACTTTTCATTGTCGCTGACAAGATTAAGTATAGCGAATTTGCAACAAATTTCGGTTAATGCTGAAATTTTTTTCAGAAATGTATTACAATGCCACTGGATTGCTTTCTTCCCGAGTATTACTTTCAATTTCGAAATTCATTCAAACTTTGACGAGTTATTAGTTGTATGATTCTTGGTTTTTAAATAGTCTTTGCATAGTCCACATAAATGGGAAAAGTTGCATATGTATTATAAATATATACATATATGCATATTAAGAAACAAGAAAATGGTAATCTTTGCTTTATTTAGTCGGCCCAAACAAAAATACTTAGGTGTTGTCTTAGATGCCAAACTTAGCTGGCGGTCCAACGTACAGTACAGCGTAAAGAAAGCGAATATATCACTTTGTGCGTGTAAGAGAATGTTGGGCAAAAAATGGGGTCTCCAACCAAAACTATCCAATTGGTCCTACACAGCCATTGTAACATATGCGGCACTAGTCTGGTGGCCCGCAATAGAAAAGAAATACAACCAAAGCAAGCTGCACAAGAACAAAGAACACCGTGTATCTCAACTACAGGAGCCCCAGTCCTACTGAAGTGCTCAATGTACTAACTCATCTATTACCATTAGACTTACATACAAAAGCAATCGCTACTTTCAGCGCGGTGAGACTCAGAGATATAGGAAGCCTGTCTGACAGTGTAGAGAGAAACTGGAATTGCTTAATAATTGTCTTAAATTACTCTGATGTAGGTTCCCGGTCATATGAACATACGGGGTAATGAGATAGCGGATGAGCTAGCAAGGAAGGTTCGAAACTAGACATAGCAGAGGCGGTGGCAGTCGCCACCCCACTCAACGCAATAAAAACATTCATTGCTTCACACTATCCTGCTTTAGACGAAAGAAGACGGAAGCAACTATCTAAATGTATTGGCCATCATACAAAATCTAAAGGGCGAATCACTTCTTAGGATGTTCTCGGCCAAACATCTCACGCATCACTGCAACCCTTACAGGCCATTGGAAAGTAGGGCAGCATGCAGCCAGACTTAACCTCCCTTTCAATCTCTTCTGTAGAAGGAAAGTCTTTCCCACTACTTATGTGAATGTCCAGGGCTATTTAGGGCACGACTTCGCTCTTTCGATAAGTCTTTCTTCCAGCAAATTAATGAGACCTCAGACATGGAGATAAAGAATTTAAGAATTTGCTGCTATACCTGGATCTCACAAAATAGATCTGACTAGAAACAAGAAAAACACACACAAAAAAAAAAACAAGACATCATCACACGAGATCAGTGGTAGTAAAACGGTGCTGGTCGCTAATTAGGATTATTTCACAAGAAATACTCAACCACTTCAACAACAACACCCCAAACAAAAAAAAAAAAAAAAAACTGAAAAGTAAAAAAAAAAAAATATCAATCTAATTTTTTTAGTTTTGATATTAAATGAAGATATTAAAAAATATCGACGGGCAAATATTTTACAGCAAATTACCGGAAAAGTGCATTTTTTCCTATGCAAATTCAATGGTATTTATTCCGCTGGCGGCACGAACAAATATTATTGTAAATGCATAAATAAATATTAAATTGCATAAACAAATTTTTCTTATGCGCTATCCTCGTATATATGAATATAAGTTCCTAGAGTTTACATAGTGATATTTGTACATTCGTATGTCACTACTAGCAATGGTAATGGTAATGGTTGTGCGGGTTAGGCTAAGGCCTTTATGCACTGCGACCAGATTGATCTATTGTGCGCCCCTAATTACTTAATTATAATTATTTAACATACCGAGGAATCGAACCAGCTCCTTAGGAGCAATTGCTCCCTTAGGTCTTCCTCCTCTAGTAGGTACGAGCCCAGGATTCTGTATCTCCTGTGGCCTAATGCCTCACAGTTAGTGATGAAGTGTTCCATGGACTCCTCTTCATCACAGCAGAACTTGCATGGTCTTGTACTAGATAACCCAATTGTGTTTATTACAGGCAAAGTCACCTATAAGTGCTCCAAAGAGTAATCTGAGGCCCCTTTGAACTAAGGTTAGAGCAGATTTTGCTCTGTTGGCATTGAAGTTAAAACACTTTTTAGAGTGATTAAGGACACTTGTGCCGATTCAGTGTTCCCTGATTTTAGTTTGGATCCATTTTTTTGGTTTCCTGTTTTATATTATTTTTGTTAAATAAATAGCCCTTCTGCCTCTTTTTCGGCACAAAAGTCTGCCTTCTCGTTTCTTTCGCGTCCCTCATATCCTGGTACCCAAATCAGCGAGACCTGTTTATGAGTACCCAGTTTGTTGAGTGCATTGTTACACTCTGTTAAGACTTGTGACTTTAATGTGAAGCTATTCAAGTCTTTGAGAATCGATTGGCTGTCCGGAAGTATTTCAATTTTTACTTTCTCGAACCCTCTTTTGCATATGATTTCCACTGTTTCCATTATGGCGAAGAGCTCCGCTTGGAAAATTGTGGTATCTGAACTTAGTGTTAGGGATTTGTGTGCTCTAGACCCCACTATTCCTGCTCCTACTACTTGAAGCGTTTTGTAACCATCTGTGTACCATTTTTGTGAGTCATCATTAATCCATGTTGGGTTAGTGTTCCACTCTTCCCTAGACGGGAAGATAACCTTGTATCTCTTTATAACATTGAGTACGGGTTCCGTGTGGTCATTCACCTGGGATATGCATACTGCATGTTGAACCCTGTTCAAGATATTGAGGTGTCCAGTAAGATCTCCTGGTTTAAGTTTTTCTTTCATATGAAATGGGAGTGCCTGCATAGTAGCTTTCTCTTGTATTGCTAAATGTAGCGGTAGTAAATTTAAAAGTGCTTCCATGTCAGCAGTTGGCGTAGTTCTCTTGGCCCCTGTTATGCTTAGGTACGCCAGCCTTTGTAGTTCGCACAGTTTTGATATAACAGTAGTTTGATTTGGTTTAACCCACAATACCAAAGCCCCATATAGTATGTACAATAGCTTGTACCATTTGGCTTTTAGGGTTCAGATCCCAGGATTTATCCAAGAGTTTTTTTCTTGTCCAAAGGTTTTTCGTTGCCTTTTTTATTACTGGTTTCGATGGTTTTCAACATGAAAGACGTACGACTGGTTGGCCTATAGGATTTGGGAGATTCAGGAAGCTTAGTGCCTCCCTTTGGTAGGAATAATACCTTAACCTCCCGCCAAGTCTTAGGGGCTTAACCCAAACTAAGACTTGATATGAATCTCCCTTTGGAGAGCAGGACTGGAAAAATACCATCTGATCCGGGTGATTTGTAGGGCTTGAACGAGCTGATTGCCCACTCTACCCTTTCGTAGTTTACTATTCTGTAGATAGTACGACTTTTTGACCTGAACAGAGTGTGCGCTGGTACTCCTTGATCAGTGTCACAGGTTACGCTAAGCCTACAGTCAGAAAAGTGAGTTCTGAGAAGAAGCCCCAGTGTTCCGTCGAAACTGCTTGTAGAAGTACCATCCGGTGCCTTTAGTGTGCCAATTGGATTTGTCACTCCTTTGGTCAGCGATTCTTGCAGTGGCTGGGACATTGTTTAGTTCCTCATAGAACTTTATCCATGAGTACCTTTTTGATTTCCTACTAGCAAAGTGGCAAATATCTCGCTTCTGCAGCGCAACCAACTACAACCAAAATTAGGGAAATATTTCTAGTCTAATACGTGCTTCATACCTACATACATACATATGTGTACATATACATATACTCGTATGCGTGGGAATATGCAGTGTAGGAAAATAAGGGAACCCTAACCTTAGTTATATTTAAGGACTATCGATAGAGTATCAAAGTTATCTTCTAAATTGCTCCCTTTCGCGCATCAAATAACCGGCGACTCACTGTTGTGCATGCCACATTACAGCGCAACATCCATACGAAATTGTAAGTTTGTAATCTCTAATATTGGCTGGGAGTAGTGATGCATAAATAACCCTTCCACATCATCACAAATCACACGACAGCCATCAAGCAACAAGCAGGCAGGAAAACCTATAAATAGTGGCTCAAATGTTTATAATCGCAGTCATAGACGACAGGCGAATAAAATGAGTTTTAGTTACAAAAAAGTGCAAAAGGCTTAGGGGGAAAAAATTAACTATGCAGTTTTTTTTTGTTTAGTTTGTGAACTGATTTTTTAGGTTTTATTGTGCAATATATCTGACGAAGTGATGCAGTGTGTTGAAAAAAGGAGCCAAGGCATCACTTGGACGCTATCCCGCCAACTACATGACCTTGACTTTGCTGACGATATTAGCCTGCTTTCACACAGACATTCCGACACGCAGGCCAAAATAGATTTTCTAGTCACCGCTGCACGAAACGTTGGTCTGGAAATAAACAGCAAGAAAATGGTAACAATGGCCGGTGTCGAGAAGCATTACGTAGAAACTACAAAGCTTCACAAATAAGAGCCTTCGTATAACATGTAAAGTTTCTCCAAAATACGGACTTGTGGCAAATCACCGAGCAGGAACCAATCCAAAATGTGATAAGTGGTCGTAAATGGCGATGGATCGGGCACACTCTCAGAAAGGGCAGGGAAATCATTTGCAGAACAGCATTGGAATGGAACCCACAAGGACACAGACGACCCGGTCGTCTACGAAACATTTGGAGACATTTTAACCTTCGTGAACTAGAAACAGTTAACCAAACGTGGGGTGTCGTAAAGAGAACAGCAATTAATAGAATAAGATTTAGGTGTTATGTTGAAGCCCTATGTTCCCAAGTAGAATAATAAAGGAATATCTGATATACTATTTTATATGTGGTTGTAGTTTCTGCTGTACCCATAAATTGAAAAGTGAAAAGTCATAAGTTGGTACAAGCGCAAAGCTTTCGGAATAGGACTGCGGTGTTTGTAGGTTGGTTGAAGTGGTGATCCTCCAAGAGTACAGTTAGCGCTTCCGCACCAGTTTGCTGCCACATCCTCGCTACCAACAATTTATACGGATTATTCCTTCACGACTATATCCGGTCTATACCAGTCAGCTCTTCGAGGTTTTCAAAAAGCGGTTTGTCAAGGGTTAACATCCTAGCCTTCCGTAGGGCAGGGTCTTCACAGAGGAAGTGGAATATAGCTTCCTTTTTCTCCGGTTGATTACCACTATGGCAGTATGAATTATATTATAAGGAATGCCCATTTTGGAAGCTCGCTCTACTATGGGCCAGAAGCTATGAAGCAGAAGCTATCACTGCCGAGAATCTGCAGGTATTCCTTCGTTTCATATTTATCAATGCTGATGTTTGTTTGTGGTTGTAGGTGAGCCATAACGTTCTGCTAACTTTGCATGCCGTCTGATCTCTCCATGTACAATCCGCGATTCATAGGTATTTTGAGGAAATTGAGCCCCGTGTTGTGCATACCGATTCTGCAAGAATGCTATTCATGGCACATTCCCCTTTTGCCAGTTCGACCGCTTTTTTGCTTTCTTCAATGTTCAACGTTATGGTTTCCTCTTAATGTGATAAGGCTAATTCTGCTTTGTCCCACCAGTTCAGAGCTTGTTGAATCCAGTTACTGGATTCCAGATTGGCTATCCGAAAGAATAGCTAGGTTCCCCTTGAAAGAGTAGTCTGCGAGCATCCCCTAGCTTACAAGCTTCGCCTATTGTCAACACTTCCGCTTGAAAGTCACTGCAAGTATTAGTTAGGCGCTCAGATTTTTCAATTCTAAGTCTATGGGAATATATTCCTGCTCCAACACATCAGCCCATTTTAGAACCACCTATGTAGACCGTAGCTTCTGTTTAGTGAAATCCCGTTGCTTCATTCCTACCGAGATGGAAAGAGAATGGCAAATTCCTGTTGAATGTCACCGTTGGAACAATATAATCAGGTGGGGTATGTTGCTGGCAATGGGAAAACTTTATGACAGACAAGGATTAAAGCCGACAACTGAAGCGAAAGCTGCAGAACGTCTGCATTTTTTAGAAAGGTAGCAAAGACCTATAGAGTTATCCCCAAAATTAGCCAATGGGTTACCAGAAGACACGGAGACGTAGACCACTATTTAACCCAAATATTAAGCGGCCACGGATGTTTCTTGGAGCACTTCCATTGTTTTCACATGGAGGACACCTCGTTCTGTCCAAGATGCAACAATGCAATAGAAAGCGTGGAGCACGTGTTCTTCTTTTGTGATCGTTGGGTGAACAGCTGAGCCCAGACAGCTTAATCAATAACTTGTGTGCATCAAATGACTGTTGGAACGCAGTTAAAGTACCGCAAAGAGGATAATGCTGCACCTGGAATACGCGGAGTTTTAGCGCAAAACGCAGAGAAAAACAAATCAGCCCTCGATAGGAGGTGGACTGTCTACTAACTGACGACAAATCGCAAACGGTCGAGTCATGTGCCCACCACGGTATAAGACGGTATAATATTACCGCAACATTTTCTTTGCTGCAGATGCAAAAGAAACCTCGATAGCGTATAACATCCATACGCCCATGTGAGAGAAACCTGAGAGCATGTCCCACATACCACTGGTATGACGGCGCAAAGGCATTAGAAGACGAGCCTATTGCATGAAGCTGGCTACAAATATGGTGGACCCAGACATGGGTGAATAGTATTGGTCCATTTAATGGACACCATTCTGGGCCTTCTCGAACTAATGCAAGGTAGTTCCTGGGAGGGAGTCTCCAGAGAAGAGGAGGAGGGATTGTTTTAGTGGCTACACCATTCGACGGTCGCTGTAAGGGCGAAGACATTTTGAAGACTACCTAACCCACCAAAAAAAAAATGAGGTGTATTGAGTTTGTCGCAATAATAGACTGGTATGCGGAGTGCCCTAGATGCCGCCTCAAATATACCCTTTAATGAAATGCTTGGGTAGATTAGGAAGAAAATTTGAGTTTCGCGACTGCATTCCCGTGCCCAACCAATTTGATATGAGCAGATTTTCCTACAGGTAATATAAATACTTACCTACACATTTTTACAAAACTCACACTCTCGATGAAAATTTCATATATGTACGACGTACATTGTACGTGCAACATAATCAAAATATTTTTCTTCACTCTCTTCATCCCCTTGCGGTAGGCAGCAGACTCTTCACTTCCGTTGAAGGAAATCACAACTTAACTTTTTGGCGCCCCGATGCGCAACGACTTGACTTGGCGTCAGAGAATTTGTATGTGTTAGTGTAGTTTGTAAATTTCCTCCACAGGCGATTACCCACCGAGGGGGTGGTAGGGATAATTCGCACGAAAGTCTACATATACTCACACAAGTATGGCATGTGAGTACACGATATTGCACATTGTTGGCGGGATGCTTGTTCGTGGCAGTTGTTGCTTTTGAAATTGTGGCCTTGTAAGCGCTGTGAACAAACCAGCCAAATATTCGCGCCGGAGTTGCAACATTTCAACAATGTGAAATTTCGCTGAATTATTAAATTTTTGACAGTACTACCCATCTACAACAAAAATTATTTGATATGTCCGAGCGATGCAGAACAAGGCTTCATACCTCACTACAGATCTACGTGTACATATATATTTATATGTATGACCAAAAGTGCACGTTTGAAATGAATTGGCGCATTAGAAGAAGTTTGTGCCCCATAGACCACTTGTCCGGATAGGATAGGATAGGATAGGATAGGATGGGATAGGATAGGATAGGATAGGATAGGATAGGATAAATGGCTCAGCAAGCGAGAGGGTCATTTGGACAAACTCAAAATTCGTCCCTACGGGGAGCAGAAGGAAAGGAACCAAAAAGGGGTGAAAAGAAAGAAGTAGCTCTGGATTATAGAACGATGACTAAGAGTGGCTAATTACGTGCGTATTAAATGCTTCAAGTTAGTGATGAATTTCACCAGGTGCCTGATATTAAAATCCGCATTATACGTAGGTGTAGCGAAAAACTGAAAGCCCAGATGTTTAAATCTTTGTCCGACGAGAGCAGGTCAGCTAAGAAGACAGCTTCTGCAGAAAGGACTTGAAGCAATCCCAAGTCTCACCACATGGACAACTCCGGTAGGGATACCTGCCTCGAGAGTGGCGACTTTGTTAGTCTTAGATGTTCCTTCGAGCGCCCCCGAGAAGGACCTCGCGAATTTGCACGTTTGCGCACTAGTCCAGCGCTTGCTGAGTTGACTCGAGGCCCATCTTTCTAAGAGCAAACTCCAGGTTCTTAAGGGAACACCAATCCTCTCATTTTGCGAGACGAAACTGTCTCCAGGCCGCTATGACCGAGAACCCAAATGAGCCTAATATCGAAGTATTCGGATGCAAACGAGGGAAGTCAGGCAGTCCTCGACTAATTTCGAACGCACAAATAACGAGCCCAAGGCTTTAATTGCCGTTTGACTGTCGGAGTAAATATTTACGCCCTTTACAGTAATTACTGAAGTAAGCAACGAATCCACTGCTTCCTTAATTGCGGCTACCTCCGCTTGGAAAACACTACACTGGTTTGGAAGCTTAAATTTGCGCTTGATGGGGAGCTCCTCGCAGAATAATTCCCCACCAGCTCTTCCGTCCAACTTTGAGCCATCCGTAAACATGTTTACTATGCTCTGCCTCCAAATGTTGTGATCCACCCACTACTCCCTTGAGTGATTATGAATGGAAAGAGTATCGCTCGAACCCAGCGAGGGTGTACAATGATCCAACACCATGGCGATGAACTCAAAGTTTTTAAGAATACCATAGCTTAAGTCTAGCTTATGACCCGAACACTTCAATCAAAACCATTTGTCAGCACGCAGTCATTGGGGGTCATGTTTCCCTTTTCGACATTTTGAAAGATTTAAATCGCAAAATATTTTATTACCTCCACAGATTTTCTTTTAAAATTAGTTGCTGATTTACAAAAATCGTGCGCTGATATGATTTTTAGATAACTATTTATTCCAAAGTTTATTTGCATATCTATTAACATAAATATGTATTTGAAAAAAAAAAAACTGATAGCTTCATTTACATGCTAATCGGCACAAGTTCCATTTTTTCTCGCATACTATTTTTGAAATGCTATCGACCCCTGTTTTGCACTTTTCTTTCATTGCAGCCAACTCTTAATCCTCTCTTACACAACTTATGGGCAACAATAAATTCAAGAATGAAGAATTGCATGCACGAGTCGTGGATGGGAAGAATCACCGAGCATCCGAAATGAAATGTAAATGTTGAAGTAACTTTTGCCACCTGAGCGATGACTTTATACTAGCGAAGTGACATCGATATGCACCGTCAAACTGACTACACCACATTTCCCCCGAAAATCTGAAATTTCGCCATAGAAATTCAATTGACGACCGTGTTTGGAGTATTGGTTTCCTGTGGGATTTGCTTGTAGGTGCATTCAGTTGCATAGATAGCCACGTTAGACTTTATCCGCTAACAATGAATGTGACATCATTCCGTTGTGAATGGAAACTCGACCAACCACAAATACCCAAACGCATCGAAATACCGACAAAATCGCATTCATTGCGCGCACAAAAAGGAGATCGCCTTTGATATTTTTCAGGAATTGATTTATATTCAGTTTTCTAAGCGCCGACTGCAGTTGGTCATACCGGTGAATTATATTATCTCCTCCTAGCAACGTGAGTAAACCCAGCAGTAGCAAATGCGGGTGCCTCTGCTAAAGATTAGTTAGACGCCATTTGATTTGTGTCTGAACTGTACTGCTAAAACATGAAAACTGAATTTGTTAAAACTGAAGTTGAAAAAAAGGGGCATCAGATTGCGAGAGTGGCAAGACGCCGCTGACATAGGGCTGGCTTTACTTCTACCAAGGATTTTGATATAACTGCGAGTGCTTCATGAGCACATTGACCACAGAACTTCACGACGTAGCGAGAGTCAAACTTTTCTTGTCTGCAAATGTCGTCGTAAAGCCAACTCCATAAACATTTTTTTGAAAGCGGCATCGACAAACAAAATTGGAGGCTTTGCGTTTTTACACGAAGTACCTTCTGTCATCAAATAAACAGTCTGCGCACTCGCGTATCGGCACCCACGTCACTGTTGACAGTTATGATTTCGAGGTTGTAAGTGACTTCGTTTATTTGGGAA
This sequence comes from Anastrepha obliqua, assembly GCF_027943255.1. NCBI lineage: Eukaryota > Metazoa > Arthropoda > Insecta > Diptera > Tephritidae > Anastrepha > Anastrepha obliqua. The sequence goes on from NC_072892.1 coordinate 18,649,913, forward strand.
CCAGCATTAACACCGATAACAATGCCAGCCTTGAAATCCAACGGAGAATCTCTCTTGCCAACAAGTGCTACTTTGGACTAAGTAGGCAACTGAGTAGTAAAATCCTCTCTCGACGAACAAAACTAACACTCTATAAGGCTTTCATCATGCCAATCTTAACGATGGCGCAGGTGGAAAATCTCATATTACCTGAAAATTGAAATTTAAAAAAGGTCGAGCCAAGGAGCATCAAGAGATTTGGTGGCTCCTAAAAAACTCAGGCTGGAAAGCCTATTGTATTTAAAGCTCTGGAAAGAGGGTAGATAGTCAAGGAGGAAAGAAGAAAAGTATCAAAAAAAAAGATAGAAAAGAACAGAGACAGAGGCAAAGGTAGTTAGTCCTGTGAGAATTTTCCAGATTCCTTGATAAATCTGAAAATATCTTTCAGTTTTAGAGAACGAATTTTACTCATTCTCATGACACCGGAACCCAAAACACGTAGCCTTGCTCTAGCAAAGTCTGGACACTCACAGAGAAAGTGCTTAGTGCTATCCGCCTCCTCCAAGCAAGACAGGCACATCGGGCCCTCAATGATTCTAATGGTGGCTATATACTGACCCCATGGGTTGTTTCCTGTATTAATACCGACCACCAACCGAACTTATTTCCTTTCAAGTTTTAGTAGAAAGTTTGACAGTTTTCTATTCAGACTTGTCACAAAACACTTTGCAGTTCTGCAGCGTTCTAGACCGGACCATCGCTCTTTATGTGATTGCCTACATAATCGGTTATCTAATTCATTATTCCTGCGGAACTGATACCGACCGATATTGGCTCTGGCTCGCGCGGTTTGCGAATTCATCGGCAATTTCGTTTCCTTGAACTCCGGAGTGCCCTGGAACCGATATAAGTAAAAGCCTGTGCTGTCTTGCGACAGAATTAAGCTTCTTCTTACATTCTTGAACAATCTTTGAGGTTTGCTTTGTGTTCTCCAGGACCTTCAGTGCAATCTGACTATCACTGAAAACTTCAATCTGTTTCCCGCTCGATTATCCATTCGGCTACTTTCAGGATGGCATATTACCTACTTCAGTGGCAACACTCCGCGAGTTCCTGGCAGCTTAATTACAAATAGATTTAATCGGCGGCAATGGAAACTTGCAGTTTTGCAGCCTGAAGTCGTGCTGTCGTTAAAATAATTGCGTTCATACATAGGAACGTGTCTACTTTAATATTTAACAGATACTGTCTGTCGCCGCCGTCGTCAAAGTGTTCAGACTATTCAAATCATTGGCTGGGTGACTAGCGCGAAAATTTAACGCTCTAAAATGCGCTCATCCTGTGGTGGTGTTGTACGAGTCTGATAAGCTGCAGGCCACTCATATAGTAAGTACGAGTGCTTGCGCATAGGTATGTAAGTACGTGGAGTAGTGAGGTAGATATTTTGAAATCTCATTGAGTCCTTGTACTTCTACAGAGGTGGAGTCAATCGAATAGGTAACCACTAACGAACCGGCAAACAGTCAAAATGCTCAGAGGTGAGCTACTCTCATCTTTTAATTTCCCTTCTTCAACCTCCGTCGTTGTTTTTCCTCTTCATTGCTCGGCATTCGTTGGCGACCTCCTTACCTTGCCAAATGCACTGGCTGCGCTACTCGCAAAAGATGAAGAAAAATTGCCGTGAATATAAGAAAATGGCAAGCAATCTATCTCCTTGTTGCCGGGTTGGCACAGCTTCGCTAACAAATGCTACTCAAAATGTTAGTAAAACCAATGCAGGCACTCCTCGCTCATTTCCGTCGTCCCGCTGTTGTCGTCTGTTCGTCGCCATGGTTTCCACTATCCCTCGCTGCCGGCTAATAGATGAATGTCTTTTATGGCTGTATGTCTGTATGTGTGTATGTATGAATATTTGCACCTTGACTGCTCGCTTCCCCAGTGCTTAGCATCCGGTTGTTGATCGTCATGCCGATAAACGTGCGAAGTTTTATGGCCAAGAGAGCGTTAAACTGTAAGAAAACTTTACTTCTTTTCAGTTAACTTATTGTTGTTGCTCTGCTATGTATGTTTGTGCAATATGTAACAAATACGCGTATATGTGGTTGATTTTACTTGCAGTTGTATTCTGATTTGAAATGTTGCTCTTTGTGGGCTTGTTTAAGCAGGTAAGATAGGTGATAGAGTTTGCCAGCGGCTCTGAAGGCACATCCAAAAGGGCTGAAGCGCGGTCAGGCGTATGAGTGACTTCTTTAGGTGTATAGTATATGTACGAGGGTACACGTAGACAAATTTTGAAATGAAAATATTGAGTGAGAAAATGAATAAGAATTGACATATTTTCATTCCAGCGAAAACAGTAAAGCAGCGTCGCATCAGCGTTTGGAAAACCCGAAATTCTCGGAAAATGTTTTTAGCCTGCATATCGGTGCGGGAAGATATATCAACTTTTCCGAAGTCAAATACACAAATATTGCTATCAAACTAAATACAATAATAAAAAATCTAGTACGACAGTCCAACTTAAGGATACCCGTTATTCAGAGAAGATGGATAAATTCGCATAAAGAAATTATTTTGCTTCACACACTGAACTGTATTTAACTTTAAAACCCATTAAATGAACTTTATCACATTTTCGTGCCACCGTTATTTTTAGGTTAGGTCTAACGGGAAGTGCAAGGTGGCGCAAGTAAATAAAGTGGCCGCTTTCTGCCCACCGCTATTACCAATCCTGAAAATAGCTGAATAAAATAATGGAGTTTTACAGCTTTGCCGTAGCTTTAGAAGTAGCAAATGTTTATTTTTCGAATAGTTAAGAGAATGAAAAAAGTTAAAGGTAAGAATAGTTTATTGACAAAGTTAGCAAACTCACTTTCTTGGTTACAGACGGAAGAGGAAAGGAAAACATCACCCCTCCATCATCGGCTGCCGTAGCCAAGTTTAGATTAGATTAGATTTGTGGGGGGTTGGACAAGTCCAAGCACTCAATCAGGAGACCAGTTTACTACACCCGGATAGATTTCAGTAGGAAGAATACAGAGATAGGAAAGATAAAAAGTGGGAGGTAAGACGGATAAATTGGTTGGAGGTCTTCTTTTTTTTTTGTCGGGACAACTAGCAGGTGCAGCTCTCAGACATTAATTAAGTCCATTGTACTACACTTGGATTCCCTTTTAATTTTGTTTAAATCTACCCGATATCCGAAGAAATCTGAGTAGATCTTGTGGTGCCAAGGAGCCAAGTTGGTCGGTTCTTAACACATCAGTGCCAAAGACCTCAAATCTGATTCGAGCGAAGGCGGGGCAGACACACAGGAAGAGGTCCGCCGTCTCATCCTCCTCTTCACAAGCAGGGCAGAGTACACTGTCTGTGATGCCCAACCTTTCCATGTGCTTCGCCCACAGAAAGTGGCCCGTCATCATTGGAGGTCACTCTTCCACAAATCTCTTGGATTCATTGATGAATCTCAAGAGATCCGGAAGAGGAAGAGTATGAACCTTATCCATACTCAGTATATCCCAACCCAATATCCTAAGTCTGATTGTCGAAAATGCAGGACAGCTACAGAGAAAATGCTCTGCAGTGTCGTCGTCCTCAAGACAAGATAGGCATATCGGGCTGTCGACGACCCCCCTGGACAGCCATATGCTGACCAAAGACGTTGTGCCCTGTGATTACACCGACCAGTTCTCTCGAGTTCTTTTTGCTGAGCTTCAGGTAAAAGGTCGCTATTTTCCTGTTTGGTTCTTTCACAAAGCAATTGGCTACTCTGCACGAGTTCAACCCAGACCAACGTCCTCTATGGATATACCTCATGAAGTCGTCCATCCATATTTCAAACGATGCGGGATTGACACCTAGAAATGTTTCAGGGCCTAGTGGCATACTTGCAGAGCCTTCATTAGCCAGATTATCAGCTAACTCGTTCCATGTAATACCACAATATCCGGGCACCCAAATAAGACTAACTTTGTTGTGTTTGGCCACACTGTTCAGATTTGTCTTACACTCACGGATTAACTTCGAAGAGCACCGTGGGTTAGCAAGGGCTTTAAGGGCAGCTTGACTGTCACTTCAAATTCCAATACTGCTACCCCGCTACTTTTTCTCAATTATCCCGTAGGCCACATTCAAGATGGCATAGATCCGTATGGAATACCGTGGCCATGTGTCATGTGGCATAGGAGTACTTAGTGTCTTCGTCTAAGTGCCATTTAGATCCGCTACCGTCACTGGTTTTGGATCTGTCGGTGTAGAAAGTATGCTGAAATCACGTTAATAGGTTCTCTGGGTTTAACCATTGATCTTTATTTGGGATAAAAAGTGCATACTTCCTACCGAAGCGCCTTCATCGTTTCCTTTCGAATTTGAGGATATTAGCCAAGTTTATTGACGACATGCAGGCAGTAGGCGACATTCAAAGTTTATTTGGACATAAAATAGCAAAGGGCGATATGGGTTTGTGATGCACGAAGTTTAAGATGAGCGTACAGTTTCCGTTAATCGATTAAACGAGGAACACTACAAATAATTTTTACAATCTACAGGTAATCAAGATTACAAAAGTTGTGTTCGAATTTTAAACTAAATTTTTTTACGTGTTAAAAGTTGCGTCCCTGTTAAAAGCGCCATAAATCACAAGTTGCCTAAAGCCGTCCGCAATGTTTATAGTGTCGATGCTTCGGCGCACTCGTGACGGAAATCGACAACTTTGATATATTATTTTAGAACGCACACTTTGTACGTCTTTTCGTCTTTTCTTTCTTTGCCCCATTGCTGACATTCCAAATCGGCGAACAAACGATATCTGTAGTGACTTCGGCGTTCCTCAAATAAAAGTACCCATTCGCATGTTGTTGCATGAATGTTACATGTATGTGCACACTTTGTAGGGAAAGAATGAACTGATTCAGAACTAGTAAGATTTCACCAATTAGAAATCACTTTGCTAATCACACTTTCTAGGTCATCATTCTGCAAAGAAGGAACTGTGAAAGAAGGCGTTATGCTCCTAAATAAATTCACTAGAAAGAAACCAGTTCAGTAATACTGGGTTGGTTACCAGTGGAATCTATGGTGCGTGTGACGCATATTTAAAATTTTACGTTGTACTTTCTGGTTTAGAAGTGGTGGTACTTTCGCAAATGGGGCACTCTTTACTTTTTTTTCATGATTATCCGTTTAATCCGGGGTTTTCCTCCTTTGGGATTGTCCCTCCCTTTGGCTATTTGCAACCGCCACGCGTTTGCACCTCCCGTGTTGCTGCTAGTTTAAGTATTGGAGACATATTCCTCTCTTCTCATGACTTTCATTGATTTTTTCTACGGAATTTGAGGAATCTTTTATCCTTTTTGTACTATTGCGTTGGGGAATAAGTTCGCAGCGTTTCTACCCAAGACTTTTATTTGAACTAAAAACCATAATTATGTCAAAAAGTTAATCAATTATATATTCGCCGTTGCTGTTTACAATTTCTTCCCACCTCTCGATCAATTTGTTGATGCCGCTCCGCGAAAAATCGCTTGGTCCGGTGTCAAAGAAGTTGTTGAGCCAGTTTTTGAGGACCTCTTTGTTATCGAATATATTATATGGCTTGACAGGGAGCTGAAAAGCTGGTAATCGGTCGGTGCAAGGTCCGGAGAAAACGGCGGATGCTGAAGGACCTCCCGTTTGACGTCTTGGAGTACTTCTTGGACGACTTATGTAATATGGGGTCTGGCGTTGTCGTGAAGAAGTATGGTTTGACCCTTCCATGAGATCTTTTCTGTTGCATAGCCTCATTCACACAGCGTAGCGAGGCAATGTAGAGCTTCTTGTTCGCCGTGTCTTTCTTTTCGAGCATTTCCCAATGCACCACGCCCTCCCAGTCCCACCGAACACATTTCATGATCATCTGGCTTGACTCTTGGATTTGGCGTAACTTTTGGAATCACCCACGTCCATTCTTTGCGTCATATTGATGTATGTATATACACCATTTCTCATCTTCTGTGGCGATTCGGCGTGTTGTTCGTTGGCGGGCGAGATGCTGAAAAGCAATTTGAAGGCGACTTTCTGTGTTTTTCTCGTTGAGTTCGTGAGGTACCCAGGTTCCCAATTTTTCGGCAAATCCTATAGAATGAAAGTGATTGAGAATCCTTTTATGATCGGAGTTCATTTACTTCGCCAATTCACGACTGGTTTGTCGACCGTTCCCCCGCTCCTTCAAAAGTGATTTGAGACGTTATTCATCAAATTCAGAAGGCCTTCCGTTGCGGGACGTGTCATCGACATCAATGTCACCATTTTTGAACTTTGGAAACCATTTCCGTGCTGTAGACTCGCCTATGACACCTTCTCTATACACGTCGCAAATATTTCGGGCTGTTTCGGCAGCTTTTTGACCTCGATGGAAAACAAAGAAGAACAGGTGTCGAGTAAGTTGATTTTTGCCTCCTGGGTACTTCATTTCTAAGCCTCAAAACTAATAAAAAACTAAATAACTCAAAAATACAAATAACATAGTTTCGTAGAGCAGAAAGAATTCTATCGAATGAATACTTATCCTTTGCCAAACCGCAAACAAATCGTTGTAAAATAAAATGAGATATAACAACGCTATGAACTTATTCCCCAGCCCAATAATTAAAATGCTTTCCGCATCAAATTCCTTCAAAATCAAAAAATAACGCCAATTATACACTTCCTAAATATGAAAACGAGAGAGCTCATATCGAAACACGGTGGGAAGAAAGCACAAGATGTAACCAGTATCAGGCCGTTCACCGACTCTCAGCTGATTTGCTAACAGAGGTCGCCAAAAACTGAAGTTGGGCTGGTGATAGTCACGTAGCCACTCCTATTACTTCGTCACGACCTGATGACCTGACGTCGCTTAGGCCACGAGGCAGTTTGTTTACGAAAAAACGGAGATTGTGTGAGTGATATACGAAAAAAATCAACCAATGACAACACTTCGTTGCTATCTCAACACCAACTGATTGGACGAGTGTGTGAATAGATGTGACGTGATCGTGCATAATTCGGGTGCAGAGTCTCCAAAGTGACGCGCCAGCCAAAGTTCCCCTCACAAATTGCTGTTTTTTTCACCATAGCTAAATAGTAAATCTGGTAATCTATCATCAGCTACTTGTGAGCAAACGACGCTTTCAGAGCGTCCTGGGTGAGAAAGAAAATAGATGTGTGTTTAGATGGTTAATATTTCTAAGACGTCACCTTGCTTTTATTCGAAAAAAAAGAGAAGGAAGAATAATATTAATATTTTCTTGCAGGGGATGCATTTGGTTGTGAGTGATTATGAGCAGACTAGCGAGAGGATGAATCTACACTTAACGGGGTATTTTCAGAGTACAATGTAACAGTTGTATTTGCCACAAAGAGTACTGAATGTCTGTAATACAGACTCTGTATTATGTAAAATTTAAGTTACTCGTATATGAATGCCTTCATGTAAATATAAAAGTGTATATGTGAGCATATGAATGAGATGGGTTATATTCCAACTGAGGCTATGTATGTATGTAGGTGTATAGCAAATACTTGTAGTTAAGATGGAATATTTGCATAGTTGTGCTAATTTAGCAATAATTTATTTGCAGCATTAATATCCTCTAAGAATGCAAAATAAATGTTTGTATGTACAAGTGGCTGGCTCCGGAGGTGTCTGTTTTAATTAATATTTAATTAAACTTTATTAATTGCTGGCTGTAGAATTTTCAAAAGTTACATCTAATAAATTTGAGAGTTCCATAAATGTACTAAAATTCTTGAATTAATCAATTAAGAGTAAATATAAATTAAACAAATAAATAAATGAAAGAACGCAATCCGAGTGTATGTATGTATGGAGGCACCTCAGGGTAGTGGAGACAATGGCATTTTAGGTAATTTTGAATATGCAGCGATAATTTATGGACGATTACAACATCCGATGAAGCGACGCTTGGAGTGTTTGAGAGAAAGATTCTGAGTAAGATTTTTGGACCCTTGCACGTTGGCAACGGCGAATATCGCCGGCGATGGGACGATGAGCTGTATGAGTTTTACGACGACATAGACATGGTGCAGCGAATAAAGATCCAGCGGCTACGTTGATTGGGTCATGTCGACCGAATGGATACAAACGCTCGAGCTCTGAAAGTATTCGATGCGGTACCAGCTGGTGGTAGCAGAGGAAGAGGAAGGCCTCCTCTTCGTTGGGAAGATCAGGTGGAGAAGGACTTGACTTCACTTGGTGTGTCCAACTGACGCCGGCTAGCACGAGAAAGAAATGACTGGCGCGCTTTGTTAAACTTGGCCAAAATCGCGTAAGCGGTTTTAGCTCCAATTAAGAAGAAGAATCGATAATTTATTCACATCTTAAAAAATTTAGGGCACCTCAATTCCTTTGCTTCACAATAAAAAATATATCAGAATGTATTAATGATGAGCTTTTAGGTACATAAAAACTCGTGCCTGATCGAAGGGTGTTTTTTTCAAAACTTTCGATTTTTTTTAAACAATTAATTTTTTGTTTTTTTCTCGAAATATATTTCCTGAGGCCGCCATATTGTTAATTTTGAAAAAGAAAAGCTTCGATCAGGAACAAGATTATCTATTAATAAAACTAATTTCTCTTGTCCGATTGATTTTAGATGAATCTCCAAGGATTTGTAATGATGACCGCAAGGGGCTTCTGGAGAAATGGGCTCCACACAAACATTGATAACTTTTACGATTATTAATTTCTTTTTTCGAAATTTCAAGTCAAGTCGAAACATGATGTATTAATGCCTTGTTTTTATTTTTGTAAAATAAATCAATTGACTAGCAAAAAAAAAAACAAGTTGTCTGTAAAGTCGGTTTACTGACGATAGTTTAACGTGACAACGTCATAAGAAAATACTGATGTAATGGTTGCAATTTTCAAAACAAAATTTTAATTTTATTTGTTTGATAGATATATCACATCGATATAGAGAAGGAGGTAAATGGAATCGGAATGGAATAGGTCAAGTTACATTTACACAAACGTGAAAAATGACGAAACATTTATCAAATTCATGAAAGATATGTTAAATTTCGATTGTGCATCAGACGTTAATAAGTAAACAACACTAAGAGGCAACATCAGCGATTTGCCTTTTTCAAGACACATTACACTCGAAACACTCGCTTTCATTTCCTACTTTTCCTATCATCGTCCTATTCTCAACAGAGAAGTGGTTCATTACCATACACACAGGAAGGAGGCATATGCAAATGCAAATATGTGAATTTATATACATATGTATATGTGCTCACTCAAGTAGGAGAGAGTCAGATGTCGAACGTTGCCGAACGCGAGGGCCGATTGTGCTCTTTGTCGTTCGTTCTGCGCTCTCGCTTGCAGTTCAAACAAGGTAACGACGAAGAAGCAAGATAACTACAGCCGGCTAAATCGAATTATAAGACGTTATCACGCCAAAAAGTTATTGAAAATCATCAGCCTCTGACTACCTATAACCCCTTAATGAATCCGCCTTGCTTATATTTGAGAATCACCTGAAATTAAAGCTACACATATTTTTATTGCCTAACGATTGATTTGAATGTTCTTTGTCAAATTTGATTTAACACATTTTTCAATAGATAAAATTCTCTTTTCTCTTTTCAATTTTCCAAACTTTTTAATTCTTAAATCAACATCAAAATGTAAATCTCATACCCATTATTTTCCTCCAAGATTAATAACATTAACGATTTTTATGTAGCAGCTGTAAGCGAATGGGATTGCACCTACCTATATATTTATATATATACATACATATATTACATATATGTATATATGTACGTACACCCTTTTTGGGTGTTTGGCCGAGCCCCTCCTCCTCTTTGTGGCGTGCGTCTTGATGTTGCTCCAGATAGTTTTTTTTGAGAAGCTTTTTCAGGTCAGAAATACACTCGGAGGTTTGCCATTGCCTGCCGATCGCTATTAGAACAAAACTTTTTCTTCATTTTGGTGTTTTACGGAGATTCAAGCCAACGTTCTCTCTTGATTCCGAATGGTAGTCGGCTACGGCGACCGCCTACCTATCACTCAAATTATAGATTAACCAATACATATGTACACATGTACGTATGTATATAAGTATATGTGGATTTTTTCTAATAGCGGTCCCCCTTCGGCATGCAATGGCAAACCTCCTCCAAAGCTTATCCCAAAAGTCATTTGTCGTTCTTCTCCATACAACTTTCGGCCCCTCCATTTGTAGGATAATTTTAAAATGCATACCTCAAATTGGAGAAGAAGCTTAGAGAAACACATAATAAAGGGTGTAACCTTCAATTATAAATATAAATTCTTAAAAAAAAGGAATGTATATAATCGAAGCTACAGCAAAATTAAAACAGTTTTAAAAATTACTGGACGCTTCAATGAGCAATTTGCCTTTTGTGCTATTAGATAGCCGATTCAGTAGGTATATCATTTGACCACTTATGGAGTATTAATTGGGCGGAAAATGGTCGGGAAAATAATGAAAAATAGTAATAAGATACCTCAAAAGTTGAATTTATTTTTGAAAACATCAGTGCTTTATTAAAGCAGATGTGGTTTCCAGTAAAATAAATATTTTTTACCAACTTACCTGCAAAAATATAATTTTGTCAGCATTTGGGAAAATTGATGCTTCTACTTACCCACTTTTATGTTGATAACCATTCATTTTGTGAAAAGAACAACAACATAAGAAGGAGAATTCATGTCAACTGTTAAAAGATGTGTTACAGTTATGTTTTAAACTTATAATAAGCTAGACCATACATTTTTTAATACATAAAGAAAATTTTTACCAAAAACGCATTTCCAGGCTTTTCAAAATGATAAGACACTGTTGAATTAAAGTGATCGGTGAACGAAAGTATACTTTTTCGAATTTTTTTTTCTGTCATCTAGAATATTTTAGTATTCTCTGGAAGCACCATTTGCTTTAGCGACACAAACTAACCTTTTTTTCATCGATTCTGCTAACTTATTAAGTAAATTTACGTCTAGAGAAGCCCATTCTGCCTTAATTGCCGTTTTACGCTCGTTGGTGTTGTCAAAGTGGCGATTGTTGGCGTTAGCTCTTCTGACGAATATACTCCAAAAGTTTTCTATTGTGTTTAGATCCGGAGAACACGCCGGCCAGTCCATAGTTTCTATGGAGCAATCGGTCAAATACTGCCTTGTTTCCCTGCTTACGTGGATTCGGGCGTTGTTTTGCTGAAAAACGAAGGTGATTATTCTGAATAAAAGGAAGGGGACTATTTTTCAAACCGTTTTTGTAGTCCCCACTATTCATGCGCGATGATGTAAGCTGTATGGTATATCAAAAGTTGCTTTCGACGTAAATGCACCTCAAACCATAACAGAACCTTCACCGGAGTTGCGCTTGGAAAATAAGAGGGGGACCTTGCGCAAATCTCTCCAATAATTTAAAAAACCATCGGCTCCATCAAGGTTACATTTTTTTTCATCCGAAAATATAACTTTTTTTAATTGATTAAATAATATGAAATTGGGCAACATTAAAAATATTCCAAATATCTCACTCTGTCACCGTTGGTGGCTAGGTTTTTTTGAAGTGAAACTTCTTTAGCGGCGGTCTGATATTTGAGCGAGAATGGAGAGTAAATTGGAAAAAATGTAACGTTTAGAGATTTCGTTACGCGAGAGAGAAAAAAAGATACAACGTAGAGAGAAGGAGAAAGAGAGCTATACATTTTCTATACCTAAGACATAGGCTTCGTTGTAAGACAGAGTATACCGATATATAACATAGAGAGAAAGAGTTGCTGGTCATGTTGCAGTGCATAATATCAGTAAAACAGCGGTACCAATCGGACGACGCACATCAACAATCCCGCTTAACAACAACAAAACGATTAACGATAAACGATCGCATTTACCATTAGTATGTGCTTGTGCGACGACCATTCACAAGTCTCAGGGAAGCACGTATTCTAAAGTTGTTTACGAATATGATAAAAAGCATTCGCAATCATTAGTTTACGTTGCTTTATCACGAGTCACTTGTATTGAAGGCTTGTGGATTATAACGAACGGAAATGATTTTAGATTCTACCATGGTCGACGAGCATCAGTCAGTATGTCTCATTTACAAGATGAATTCCGGAGACTATCGTTAAATAGACTGGAAACTATGGATAAACAAATAATCGATTTCATGACTCAGAGAGAAGGGCTATCTGTATATACTCTTAATTGTCAGATCCTACGAGCACATTCCGCAGATTTAACAGACTCTGTCATCCGCAAATCGAGTATAGTACTTTTGTCCGAAACTTGATTAAACGATAACGAGGATATTAATATACCAAATTTCAATTGAGTCATCAAATATAAGCGACTAAATGTTAGAGCTGGCGGTGTGGCAATCTACCACAATCAAGATGATAGCGTAAATATCGTCACACCAAACATGGAAATGACTGCAAGGCAGTCTCAGTCATATTCATCAACAGTCACACCAGTTGGCGATGTTTGCGTTGCAGAATGTCAAACACTGAATGGAAAAACTATTGTCATAGCCGCCATCTATATCTCACCGAACCAAAATCTTGATGACATAATATATTTCATTCACCGCTCACTACTGGTTTACAGCCACGCAGGTGCAAATGCACTTGGAAGAGGCGAAGACAAATTTCCATTGATTCTCGGGGGAGATTTCAACGTAAATTTCGGATCCAATGATTCTTTGCCGTTGATTCGATTTCTTCGAGAAACATTCGGTTTGCAGATAAACAATAACCCTAAAGAATCAACAACAAAATCCGGAACTTCACTAGATGAAATTTTCACACGTTATGTAGAAAATATTGAATCACTTACATATATTTCATATTTCAGCTATCACAAACCAATTATATCAGTATTACCAATTGAACCACCAACAGACGATAGCATAAAGCATATATAGTTAATAAAATCGAATTTTGGTTACACAAATTTTATACTGTTGTATTTCTTTTGTAATTATCCCTGTCTCCTTCTCTTCCTCTCTCGTTCTTTCTCTTATTCACACTCATTCACACACAGAAGTTTCACTTCTACCACGTGTACGATGCTGCACATGATTTGTTTTTTTTGCAAAGCTTATCCCGTGGCAAAAAATGGAGCCCTTTTCTTATTTTAGATAATTTTAAATGATTGCACCTCTGTAATGTGCGCCAAACTGTTGTTTTTAAAACCTTATTTTGAACAGGAGCGGCCAAGACTTAGTCGAGTCAGAAGCCTTTCTTATAATTGTCCGCTGTTCTCGACTTGATGGTGATGATTTTCTTCCAACGGGTTTCAAAATGTTGTAATTCTCAGTACTCCGTAAAAAATTCCGTATAACACAACGACTGCTGCCTGTTTTTCTTGCAATTAATTTGATTGACAAGCCTGAATCCTTGTAGGCCAAAATTTTTCCACGCTCCTCTTGTGATAATATTGAAGCTCAGCATTTTAGGTTATATTGAATAAAATTATAATTGAAGTCATCCAAAACAGCAATCAGCACCTTCTATCTCTTCAGGAGCTTATTTTTGGACTAGCGTCTTATCATTATGAAACGCCGAAAGTGCATCTTCTTAAAAAAAAAGACAACGGTTCTACGATATAGAGAGAGCTTTCGCACCAGAAACAATTACTGGAAGTCTTAAGACTATAACTGTTAACATTCAGGGAACATCTTAAAACTGTTAGTGTGAAGGCGACAAAGGTTAACAACGCAATTATGGGTATCCTACCGAGCTTAGGAGGACCATAGGGTGCCACGAGAAAAATTATTTGCACTGTGACAGACTTCATAATGTTGTACGCCTCTCCAATCTGGGCTGGAGCAAAAAATGCTATTTGAAAGAACTACTGCAGGTCAGTAGAACAAGTGCATTGAGGACAGGACCGCATGTGCCTATAGAACGGTGTCGGACGATGCAATCTGCGTCATAGCTAGCAAAATGCCTATAAACATCCGGGCAAACTTACAGAAGAGGTTGTACTGCTCGCAAGGTATGAAGCCGACAGACGAATTCAAACAAGCAAAACGTTCTACCTCGATAGCTGACTGGCAATCAAAGTGGGACCAGTCATCAAAAGGCCAGTGGACGCATAGGCTGATCCCACGGATTAACGAGTGGATCCGTCGGAAACACGGAGACGTTGATTTCTTCCTAACGCAGTTATTAAGTGGACACGGATGTTTCCAAAAATATCTGCATCGCCTAGACTTAGCTGGTAGCCCTTATTGTCCAGAATACTTGGACGAAGAGGAGACGGTCGAACATGTGGAATCTATCGTAGCAGGTTTGTTAAGGAACGCGATTACCTAGCAAGAACAACTGGTGTGTTTTTGACGCGCATTAACCTAGTTCTACAAATGCTTGAGTCGAATGAAAAGTTGAGGGCAGTGCAAGCTTTTGCAACTCGAATTATCGTGGAACTTCGCAACATTGATTGGAGGTGAAGGAACGATGCGATACGAACGCAGCAGCAACCACAACTGTCGCATTGATAAAAAGCAACAAGACGAATATAACTGACGATTGAGCTTATTGCTCACGACGGCCTCCAGACGTAATTACCAAAACGGTATCCCGGTAGGATGAACCGTCGGACTTGAGGTGCTTTTAGTGGCGTCCCAAAAGCCTTAGTCAGTGGCTTTCGATTGCTTTTACACCTCGTAAAAAAAACCTATAACTGTTAAAATAACGCCAAATAAAAGCTACTCCGGAAAGTAAAAGCGAACTTATGGTAGTTCAAAAATTGTATACCAAAGGTGTCTTATGATTATGAAACGCACCTTATATAAACAACAACGCGCATTTGAGGGTTAAATTGCTTAATTTAAAGGCATTTTTTATATTTAAACCAATAACAGATATTCAACTGCGCTTCAAGTGTCTGTAGAATACAAACCAGATTTTCAACTTGGGAATAAATTCATGAAACTATTTGATATCAAGGCAATAAATGAAATTTCTCAAATATTTGAAGATGTATTTGTCAGGCTTTGGTGCTGCTCTGTATGTGTGTATATATTTTTTTCGCCACACTCTATATGAATGGGTGCAGAAGAAACGGGAGTAGACATGCAATTCAATGCTCTTAATTTAAATAGGGCGTGTTCTTGGCGGTTTCTTGTGTTCATTTCTACTTGACTGCTGTCCCCATTCCCCATGGAGCCCAAGAATGATTACAACAAATAGTCGACCCGCTCTTGGCGCTTTTGCGACTGTTTATGATGAGCAGGTTTATGCGCATGAAGTTAATGTGTCTGTGGCATACATATGTACGTATGCATGTATGTATGTATGTGTATTTGTACGTTTGAATTTGTTTGGGTGCATGCAAGCCTCTAGAATATTGAGCAATAAATCTCAATGTGAATTCACCAGAGCAAATATTCGCTTAAATTGTGCGCTTAAATGACAGAAAAGTTAAGTGGTATGTGTGCATGAAGAGACGCAACAAACACACATGTGCAGCCGCTGCTGCAGCTGGCAGTGAAGGCTACTGCTCTCCACACAGCCTTTTGCTCTGCTTTCCTTCTCCTTTTGATGCGTGATTGTTGTTGTTGTGTTACAAAGAATACTCTGAATTGCGTTGATGCTTTGAGGGGTGCACAATAATGGGAGAGGATAGTCATAGGCCGGGCCATTGTGGGCGCCCGGGAATTTGCTACAAAACAATTAAAAACCGCGTGCAACCAACAAGAACATTGTACAAAGTTGAGGAAACAATACACGATCTTGTCGTTGTTGTGATTGTTGTTGATTTTGATGTTAATGTTCATGTTTGCTGGCATTATTGCCGCTGCTGTTGATGCGACACTTTGCTGCAACAACGAGGCCATCGGAGAGTAGAACGCGCAAATTACAAAGCACATGGGCGGGTATGTGCAGCTAAATGTGGCATTAAATTTTCGCACATTGCTTTGTTACAAACTTTGCTTTTAAGGCTTCCGTGTATGTCGTAAGTTAACATAAACAGAGGAAAAGAACGATGCTATGCGGATGGAAACGTTGGAAATGTTCAAAGCAAAGGAGCAACTTTGGCGCGACTTTGATGCGCTGGCAGCATTCGCAGCGTTAGCCAGCGGCCGTTTTGATTGGGATGAGAGCAAAAGACTTGGCAGAAGCAAAAACCAAAAAAAAAAACTCAAATAGAAAAAATCCGCAAGACTAACTTCTGCAGCAACACCGACACTAAAGGCGATGAAGATCGGCAGCGAGGGGAAAATAATTGCATTAAACACGGAAACAAGGCAGAAACAGTTACGCCTGACAAGAAAACCAGATTAAACTTTCTCCGCATTTATTCCCTCCCACGTACTGTCCCCGGACAGTTGCGCCATTTCTTAATCGAATTGGATGGCGTGTAAATCAATGAAGAAAAATAGAGAAATAAACTAAAGTGGCGCAAACACTTGCTGCGGCATGACTCAGTTGTTCGAGTGTTCTATCTGCAGCAAATGCTGGCTTTCAGAAAATTCATTTAGATGCTATTCACGCACACTCGTATCTGTATATTGTGAAACATGTAGTCTTCAATTAAAAAATATGTATATTTACTATAATTTTTTTTTATTTCATATATTTTTATTTTTCATCTATTTTTATTTTTCATATTTTTATGATAGGAGAGACTTTTTTGATGGTTTCAGTGTTTTTGTGAGGGTGCTTGATTATTGATTGTGCTTGATTAAGCAGTAGGCCAAACTAATCTGCACAAACCTGCACTACATTGCCGCTCACATAAGCAACAGTTCGTACTGCACTATACTAAGAAGCTTTAATTGTTCGTTTTGCGGAGAGCGCAAAACTTAAGTGAAACGGTGAGAGCCCAATGTAACACTACCCTCTTCATATGCATGAGTAATACTTACCTCTGTATATGCATTGTCTCTTTTACGGTGGATTTTAGTAGAACAAAATTGTAGAAGTAATTTACTCATAAATTCTTTACTGCAACAACATTGGCGGTTAACGGTTAGGATACATTTTTGGTTGGAATATAATAAAAATCACCTGTGCGCCCCCACTCGAGTAAAAACATCAAAACGATAGAAAAAGAAGTTTGTAATAACGTTTTTCCTTCAGCAGGTAATGGTCATCTTTTTGTACTGTAAAAAGCTGCTCATGAAGAACTGTAGCCTTCTGGAAATGACATACTATCGCAGTGCCTTTAATTTGTATTGCATTGTCTACCGCAATGTTTGAGAAAAGATCGTTGTAAGCGCTTCTTAAAATTGAATGCGCTGCAAAGTTACAATTGCTGAAGACTGCGCAGACCCAAAAGTTTGATCTAAGATTTTTCTACAACTGTTGATAAAATCCTACTAATTCTCATATCTCACTCATTTTTATAAGAACTAATGAGTTCAACGAAAATCCTTTTTTCACTCTAAAAGTAGGCGTTTAAAAACAAAGCTAGGATTTTATTAAATTTTGTCGGGTAAGGTTCGAAAATAAATATGAGGACGCTTTAACGCTTCTCAATATCTCGCGGCTATTATGGAAATTTGGAAAATGATCTCTACTATAGAGAAACGTAAAGGCCTGGTTCCATCTGGTACCTTCAAGTACGAATAGGTCTATGTGATGGCTTTGAGTCACCCAGTTCAACCTAACCTTACCTGATGCTGTCATTTTATTCGTTAAGGTATACCATTGTTGTTGTTGTTGTAGCAGTAACTTTGCCCTGAAAGTGTAGTGTTGTCTTCGTCTAGCTCATCTAACGGTAGGCCCAGGAAACTTGCTGTTTCGACAGGTTGGGTCCAAAGGGAGAGGGGTATTAGATGAGTGGGTTTGATGAGGCATGTGAAATGGTGGTTAGTTCTGTGCGGGGTACCTTCACATGCCGAACATCTCTTTGGTATGTCGGGGTCGATTCTGGATAAGTAGGAGTTTAAGTTTCTACAGTATCCAGAACGTAGTTGTGCCAAGGTTACGCGGGACTCTCGGGGAAGTTGGAGCTCTTCGTCTGCGATTGGTGGTGGTTGCACTCCGATAACGGCATTTGGGGGTCGGGAGCTTTAGAAGGTGGTGAGAGTCTCCCGATGAATGTCGTTCATGACCTGTCTGTACACTGTCCGATCCAGTAGCTGTCTGTCTGTTTTGTCTAGGATCTCGTCCGCGTGGTTGAGGAAATGCCTCCTCTCGTCCGCGTAGTTGAGGATGTGCCTGGGAAGTGGCTCAGGCTCAAGCAGGTGTCTGCATGGGTGAGGCCTGCGGTAACACCCTAGCAGAAACTGATTACTGATCAATTCGTTATGCTCTTTAACAGGCAGCATAAGGGCCTCATCGTGTAGGTGTGGTATCGGTGACATCATAACCGTGGTGTCGCGCTTCTTAATGCAGTGTTTTGGCAGGTTTGAATCTTCGTCTACTGGGAATCACTGGTTTCAGGCGACCAGACAGGCGCAGCATAGTTTAGAACCGGTTGGCCTATTGCTTTAAATAGCAGCAGCATTTCCTTGTCTTTGCTCCAAGTGCTGCCGGCAAGCGACTTGAGAACCTTGTTGCGATTCTGTACTTTAGTTGCAATAGCAGTCGTATGTGCTGAGAAGAAGAGCAAGCTGTCAAAGGTAACTCCCAATATTTTGGGGTTGTCGGACTTTGTGTGTCATCGACTTTCACCTTGAGTTGTAGCTTGACCTCCTTTGTCCAGGTGGGGAAAAGGGTTGCCGTGGATTTAGTGGGGGAGAGTTGTAAGGCGAGGTAGTCGGTTACCTTGGAACATAAGCCATCAATGTCATTGCCCGACGCCATTATCGTGCAGTCGGCGGCGTATGAGACCAGGGAGACTCACTCTGGTCGCTGGGGAGTTTCGAAATATAGAAATTGAAAAGCAAGGGTGAAAGGACACCACCCTGCGGTACTCCTTGCTTTATTTTCCTTTGTTTAGATATTTGGTCTCGAAATATCACCGACGAATGACGACCACTCAGATAGTTCGCGGTCCACCTCTTCAGCCCTGGCGGGAGTGTCGACTGTAAAATGTCATCTAGTAGCGTGGCGTGGCTGACTGTATCGAAAGCTTTTTTTAGATCCAACGCTACTAGGACAGTCCTCTCGTATGGGCAGTTTTGGTTGAGTCCGCGGTTTACCTGGGTGTTAATGACGGTGAGTGCCGTGGTGGTGCTACGCACTCTTCGGAAACCATGCTGGTGTGAGGCTGGGGTCAGGTGTTTCGTAAAGAGTGGGAGTAGAAGGACCTCAAGAGTCTTCACTACTAGTGAAAGGAGAGTTATTGGGCGATAAGACTCCCCTTGGTTGGCGGGTTTCCCAGGCTTCAGTAGTGGGACCACTCTCCCTAATTTCGACTTATCAGGAATGATGAGAGTGGCCATAGAGAAATTGAAGACATTGGTGAGATATTCTACTCTCAATGGACCCAGCTTTTTCAGCATCATCGCTGGAGAAAGCAAGTGGCGCACTGTTGCATGTCAGTTTGTGCAGCCGTCTGGTAGCACTACGTTTGGATCTGTCGGCCGGAGGATGCAGAATAAATTGCCGGCTAAAATAGCTCGCGCATCTCTTCGGATCCGACGAAACACGACCGTTGAGGTGATATCCATCTTGTCGTTGTGCTTCGTCGGGTTCGAAAGGGACCTTACGGTGGACCAGAGCTTGCTCATCCGAGATGAAGTTGCAGGATTTCAAATGCTCTTCCCATTTGTTCCGCTTATGTCGGGTTACCAGTTGCCGTATCTCGGAATTGAGATCCTTTATGCGAGGAGCCCTGGGATCGGCCTGGCGTAGGCGATCACGCTCGTTTAGGTATATCATATTTCCTTCCGCTGTGCTTGGAAATTCTATTCACTCATTGACCATTTTCGATATTACATGTCTCGTTTTGAAGATCATCACCAAATCAACGAAAAAGAAAAACTTTTTACTTCAATCTCCAACTTAGCTTTGCATCTGTTATTCGTATATATTATATATTCGTACTTATACATACACATATATTAATTTTCTGGAGAAAATTTCACACCTGTTTTCGTCGTTAAATCCCTTAAGCCAACGAAAGGGTTGTCCACTAATGAGCCTTGACATTAAGAAAAGTTGAAGCTCTGTTCTTAGCATAAACCCGACACACTGAGCCAGAGAACGAAAATAGAGCGAGTGGAAAAATTGTTATGCACACAAAATTCACATTTTAAATCTAATCAGAGCAAATTGTCACTTCTTTTGCATTAAACTAATTGAATAATAAATACAAAGTTACATATTAAAACAAAATTTAAATATTTAAAAATGTATATACTTATATTACATACTTATAAATAACTGTATATACATATATACTTGGCGCTTTGCCTTTGTGAGTGTTTGGCCGAGCGCTTTCCCCTATTTGTGCAGAGCGTCTTGATGGACGGACTTGGAATTCTATACCGCCTCCGAACGGCAGATGATTCTTAATGAAGAGATTTTTCATGACAGAAATGCACTCAAAGGTTTACCATTGTTCGCCTTTTTCTATTAATTACTGTTTCGTGCCTGTCGTGGTTTCAAACCTGTTCTTTTCCGAATGGTGCTTTGGCTACGTCGGTCGAATGGCTTTCTCTGTGGCTCTCTCGAACTCACACATTTCTACTTAATAGTTCTACCTGTAAAGCATGATGGAAAGAATTATGAGTTGGAGCCTATCGTTGTCCCGTTATTTTGCTTTTAGCGAATTTGACAACGAGTTACGTGATTTTAGCACCAGTATGGCCAGATTACCATTTTCGTAACTTGATTTAGCATTTTTTTTTTGTTATTTAGTCTCGGAGTTTCAGTTCTTTCTTCATGACATTTTTCTAGCAGGCTGTTCTACTTAAAAGAAATGTTTATAATTTTGTAAAATATACATTTTTCAATAATTAGTTAAATATTTCACTCAGTTTTATTTAGCTTTACTTTTTTTAATATCTGTTGGCATTGCCCGCGATTGCAAGTGTTGTTGGTGTTCTTCTGCTTTCAAATCTCTCTCTCGCTACTGCAGTATTGCCTAGCTTTGGATATAAAAACGCACTAAAATGCCCATTGAAAGAAAATAAAACACCAAATTTTTATTGAATCACTTTAAGAACTTTGTATGCGTGACAAATTGTCTTTAGAATGTGCGTTTTTTTAAATAAATGTGTTATGCTTATGTACAATTTAATTTATAATTTTTTTTGTATATCGAGACTATTTTGTTAAGGGAACGACTTATTTGCTAAATTTAAGATTATGTAACTAGATAAGGTACTCTTTTTGTAAAAATGTCAGTATGGTTTCTTTAGTATTTTCTGGTAATTTGTGGCTTATTTTTACAATGAATACACCTCTTGATGCCCTATGTCCCACTAAGGATTGATGGTCGGAAAAACAATTACACCTCTATGGTTTTAATTCGCATTCAGTAAATTCAAACGCCTTTTAAAATGTATAAAAAGGTTTTTAATCTTAAAAAGAGTTGAGAAAGGGAAATTTAATATTCTTGCATAACTTTACAAGGAGCAAAAATAATACAGTTCTTTTTTAACTTGAAGTTTCGGTAGCTTTAAATTAAAAAAAAGAAACAAACACGAAACTTGAAAATTTTCGCATTTTCGGTATAAAAAAGTACTAAATTTATTGCGAAGAGCAAATGGTTGGCAATACTGCACAACTTGGAAAAAGGTGACCACACGTACTCTCTGATGGGCGCAATCTTCTTTCTTTCATTCTTGCCTGTAAAGTACTAAATTACTGAGTTTTAATCCAACCATAATGCACCCTTAGCTAGACATAGCTGCAGCTTAAGAAGCCGTCTCAATAACAGTGGAATTCCAATATGAAAATTTATTGTGAAGAATTTGAAAATTGAAAATGAAATACACTGTTTTCTCTGCTGCTGAGAGATAAAATAATTCTTGATAGGGAATATTGCAATATATAAATGTAAAGCAACATCAACTTATCAAAAACATGATAAGAAAACTGCACTGTCATTAATGAGCATTGCGAAACTACTTGAAAAACTGCAAACATTATCTCTTTTTCTTATTATCTTTTAAAGTTTTTGTATATTATCTTTTAATTACTTCTTTGATTTTGTTATTTGTCATAAATTATTGAAATAGAAATCTCAATAATTAGTTTCCTGCTTCCCTAAAATGTAAGGTTTTCTATAATTTCAACGTAATTCGAGGAAAAACTGTAGGCCCTTCCATTTACGGGAGAGCATCAAGATGCACACCACAATTTGGAGCAGAGGCTTTGCCAAACACTTAACAGGGGTAATATTAGGTTGGGGAAATCCATTATTTTCTCTTTATATGGCTGTAGTGATCGATATCTCGTATATAAAATCACAGAAATAAACGAAGGTGACCAGCTTGTTAGTATGTACAGGGTTGGCCATATTAAACTGACCCATTGAGTAACCCTATAACTTTTTACTGTAATTTGAAATCTAAGGTTTACGTCAACAAGCCAAAGACACTAGGCGCACTTAAGGCCAATATCCGACGGGAAATAGCCGCAATATCGGCCGAGACGCTGGCCAAAACTATGGAAAACGCCGAAAAACGGGCACATTACGCTATACGAGCTAAGGGCGACCACTTGCGCGATATCATATTCAAAAAGTGATGTAAACGAATCTCCTTGAACTAAATTAAATGTTTTTCACAATGAAACACAAAAAAATGTTTCTTTTTCCATATTTTTTTAATATAATAATCACAGGGGTCAGTTTAATATGGCCAACCCTGTAGTTGTAGCATCGTCCAGGAGCTAAAGATCGATCATAAAACAGTTTTAAGCCATTTGCACTACATGTTAGGAAAAAATAATGGATTTCTTTTTCATATAAAGGGCGGCCGCCGTAGCCGAATGGGTTGGTGCGTGATTACCATTCGGAATTCACAGAGAGATCGTTGGTTCGAATCTCGGTGAAAGCAAAATTAATAAAAACATTTTTCTAATAGCGGTCGACCCTCGGCAGGCAATGGCAAACCTCCGAGTGTATTTCTGCCATGAAAAAGCTCCTCATAAAAAATATCTGCCGTTCGGAGTCGGCTTCAAACTGTAGGTCCCTCCGTTTGTGGAACAACATCAACACGCACACAACAAATAGGAGGAGGACCTCGGCCAAGCACCTAACAGAAGTGTACGCGCCACTTATTTATTTTTTTATAAAGGGTGATTAAATTTCAAGGGCCGATGTTGAATGTAAATCACACCTAAGCGTCAAGTTTTTTTCTGTATTTCATTTGACATTTTTCAATTTCAATTTGAACCATGGAAAGACGCACAATCGAGCAACGCATTAAAGTTATTCAGGATTATTATGAAAACGGGCGTTCAAATCAAAATGCATATCGCCCACTTCGTGAAGAAAATCATGTTCAGTGATGAGGCACATTTTCACCTCAGTGGATTCGTCAATAAGAAGAATTGCCGCATTTGGGCGATTGATAATCCAAGAGTGATTGCCGAAAAACCAATGCACCCACAAAGAGTGACTGTTTGGTGAGGTTTATGGGCCGGCGGCATCATTGGTCCGTATTTTTTTCAAAATGAGGCCGGTCAGGCAGTTACTGTGAATAGTGTGCGCTATCGTGAGATGATAACGAACTTCCTATGGCCCGAATTGGAAGATGTGGATGTGAACGATATATGGTTTCAACAGGACGGTGCCACTTGTCACACAGCTAACGAAACAATGGCTCTTTTGCGCGAAAAATTTGATGGTCGAATAATCTCACGTCGCGGCGAACTCAATTGGCCACCAAGATCATGTGATTTAACATCGCTGGACTTCTTTCTTTCGAGTTACTTGAAATAAAAAGTGTACGTCGATAAGCTAGCAACAATTCAAGAGCTAAATGATGAGATAATTCGGCACATTAATGGCATAGAAACTCAATTATGCCTTAGCATCATCGAAAATTTGAACCATCGGATGGAGGTGTGCCGCCGAAGCCGCGGCGGCCATTTGCCCGATATTTTGTTTTATACGTAATTGAACCACACAAGTATTAACATAATAAGGAGAAATGACAATAACTTCGTAAAAAAATTGTTTTTTATTTAAAACCAACACCGGCCCTTGAAACTTAACCACCCTTTATAATATTATGTTGAGGTATTTCGCCAAAGCCAAAGCTCTCTAAAGCAACTGCGATCAGAAAGTAAATTTAAATTTTAAATTTCAAATGTGCTGGCTGTCGGTAAACCAGCTGACTTGTTTTTGTGTATTATCTCGTTTGTTGTGAAAACAGAAAAAAATGTTTTTTTTTATGAATAACCAGATAATTTTTTTTTATCAAACAACTTTATTTATGCGAATACTATTTGAGCCGCTCAGTGCACACATCGATTAACTCCATAAAACGAAAAGTTGAGAAACGCGATGATGTAATGTACATATATTGTTTTTAAAAATTGCTCTGATAATATGAACTCAAATATATTATATAATGTCGAATGCATAATTGCAGATATAGCTTTCATCTAACGGCAAATAAAATTAATAAGAAAGAATAGCCAACAAACAATCATCAGTAATGTTACAGTTTTTATATGACTGATGGCGTTAATCGATTTGGCAACTGAAAATAGTAAAAAGTTAAATTTAGTCTTTTCATTTGTAAGTTTTTATTACAGAAAAAGTTAGTTATTATGCATTTTTATTACAGCTTTCCCATAAAAATGAATGTTGGAAGTTCGGTTATAAAATAATTTTCGTAAATAATTTATAGCAGCTTTATGTTAGCGGCATTAATTTTTGGGATGATTCAGCAATATTATAAATAATGTCTTCTTCATCAGCTGTATGCTAGAATTTGTCATTTCGATTTGCTGACAAGTTCTTATAGTAGTCGTGTTTAACAGGAGGAATGAATTTTAACTGGTCCATCATGTCTCTCCATCTTGATCTATATTTTTCAAACTTTGCGGTCTACCCACTAAAGATTTTCTTATAGTAATGGCTTAAAATTCTGTATCTTCATTATAGTCACATTTTAATTGTATCAGATAGGGTTTGGACCTTTCTAACTTTGTGCAGCGTATTTTGAGCCAATTTACTGACAGCCCTGTGACGGTTACTTCTCTGTTAATGATAGACTGTGCTAAAGGTTTTGTTGACAAAAAATCTTGGTGAGTCATTTAGATTAGTTGAAACGGCGCTTTCTTTTTACATATTTTGTTTATATGGTACCAATCCTCTGGTGACAAAATGTTATGCTTTTGTAAATTTCGTATCCATTTAACAGGATTAGGATTGCTTTTTGTCCCAATCAATGTGTTTTTTGGGTTTGTACTATTGCAATCCGATGAATCCGCGGAAAACGATAAACGTCTTCTTAACTCAGAATTTCTGTTGATAAATCGTATTGAAGAATCATCATTGCTTTCCTCACTCACAATATTAGTCTCACTCATCTTGATTATAACGGTATAATATTTATTTCTTCAAAAAAAAAATCTGGGAGTAATGTTGAAAAGACTAAGAAGTACACAGCAACATTCAGCATGCGAGATCTCTGCTGTACTAACTACCGCTTGCATTGTGCTTCTTTTTATTCTGTTTACCGATGCGATTTTGTTACGAATATTATTGAGAGGGAGAGAGCATCTTCGGCTGCTTAAAAACAAATAAGCGTTGATGCACGACCAGAACAGAGACGGCGTTACTGAAATGATTTATATTAGAGTAGGGAGTTAATCAAAATGGCTTCTAAAATAAATTACTTATTATTTAGTTGGCAAAAAAATTTGTCCTCATATTTATTATTCAGGAAAGTTATTATAAATATAAAAAGTTATGACTACACCAAGTGCTTTGACACTTAAATTTAAGATTTATCAAAAAGTGGAGTTAATCGATGGGTGCATTGAGCGGCTTTAAAAACATTGAGATTTTGTAAATTGTAATTTTTGACTCCTTCGACTCAAAAGGTTGCCGACACTTGGTTTAGTGGCATCACCTTGAATGAATGCGCAGGATTTTTAGGTAGTAGCCTGGTTAAAAATTGTTAAAAATCAAAGCCGAAAAGAAGGAACATACTTTTGTTCATCCGCCTGCTTTTGATGAGCCGAGCTTTTGAAGCCGGCGTATGAAGAATTCTCGTCGGAGGATCTTTTGAAACGCTACTTAGGCAAAAATACACAAAATAATAATGAAGCAGTTAACCATTGCGTATGAGATTTGGCTCCAAAATATATTGACAGCTGCATGCGCTTTCAATGAAGGATTTCATTATATTTTGAAAGTTATGGACACTATGGGAGTCACAATCGGTCCGGACGCTGCTTGCTACGCTACGCAATACAATGCCGCTCGGGCATCAAAGGCGGATAAAGACGCAGCTAAGGCTTCTAAAGCGGCCCGGTCAAGTCGTAGATCAGCAAAACTTGCTGAAAATGATGCCTACGAAAAAAAACGAAGGATTATTATACACACCAGGCATAGACGAGTAATGTCAGTAAGAATTTTGTGAAGAAAATCTATTCGAAAACGTTAAACGTGTTTTTCTCAAAACAACGTTTTCCTGGTCTGTCAACGACCTACAGCAAATTCTATTTAACCGACTGATCTCAAATTTTCATCAGTTATTCCACACACATAAGTAGTTCTGGCAGGTGCTACTAACTTTTCATACTACAGTCTGAGTTCTACCCGAAAAATATACCTTTTTTTCAAAAGTCCGCCATTTTGCTATTTTTCAAAAAAAAAAATTCTATTGCAGCATCTGTCAGAATGACAAGTCTACATAATAAGAATCAGTTTAACTTTTTCTTTCGTTGATGTGTCCGGCAAGAGGTGACCTTTACCGGTTTTCTCAGCTTGAATCCAACTTCTTCTGCAGTTCTCCATGACGTCGAATAGTTCTTCGAGCTCTGAAACTCCGGTCTTTATTTCCGTGGATGTATTCCTTCTCCTCAATATAACTACTTTCATCTCCCTAAGCACTCTCAAACATTTCTCTACGGCTTCCTCTTCTTCAACTCGCATTTTGAGAATAAGCTCTTGTCGCGGAGATGCAATTTTTTCCCTTTCTGTGCTTGCGTCCTTTGCAGTTAGAAGGGTTTGTACCCTCGGATGCAATGCTCTTACCCCAGTTCCCTGAGGTCTGACCTACGCTTTACCGATCCCGGAAAATACGGACGGACCGGCGCTCGCCCGGAGCAACGAAAGCTACTACTCTTTTGCCCAATGAACGTTTCCTGACCAGGGTTCATGGCGGCTGGTTACTGATATATAGTACACCGGAGCTAACACATTGGCAGAGCGAACTCACATCACACCTTTGAGGTCGCTGGTGGAAAGCCATAACGACCTATCCAGGGGGTCCCAGTGCGCCCGGTCATGCTTTTTACATACAGTCGCACCTAACACGGTGAACAGACACTGACCAACACACCGCCCAATATGGGAACAGACATGTGCGGGATTTAGCCTCCTCACTTTCTAACTCTTACAAAGTCGCTAAAACGAGGGACATCTTGACTAGGGTCCGCGTGGTCGTCGTACCTGTCACCTGCTTGAGGGAGATGCCCTTGCGGGCATACTACAGTTTGATTTCCACCCGAAAAACATACCTTTTTTTCAAAAGTCCGCCATTTTACTATTTTTCAAAAAAAATTTCACCTGCCAGATTGACAAGCCTACAGAAAATTAATAAGTTTAACTTCTTCGTTTTAGATGTCCTGAAGAGCCAAAATCCGATTTACAAGCCACCTAAGTTTTTTTAAGACGCTTACTTTGGTGCCACACTACTACAAAAAAATATGTCAAAAAGAAAAAAAAAATGTTTTTGTATACTATTTGATGCCTTAACTTCAATGATAACATATTATAAAATCAAAACGATCTCATTTTCTTTTCTTAAAAACAAAATCCCTAAAAATATCTATAAAAAATGAGTATTCATTCGGGCAGTGTGATTTTATGTTAAGAACTCAATAAATGTTTTCCATAACCAGAGTTTGCGATGGACTTAGCACCGTGTGACTTCTGGTTATTCGTTATGCTCGAGCGGCTATTCCGATGATCCCACAATTGTGGAAATAAATACAATGTTTTATGACAACTACCACTTAGTGGCATTGGAAAGCAAGTGAAAATTTTAACCCGTTTATCACACAGTAATTATGCAGCTATTTTATAACATTTTGAATTTCGTATCATCCATACATACGTAGAAACTCATAAATATTCAACTAAAAAAAAACAAAAACACAACAAAGTGTTTTTCTGCGTTTACTCGTTAACAAATTTAATGCAATCTTCTAAACATTTGATTGCGATTGTTGTGAAACTCGAGTGTAAAGCTTTCTGCGCACTCAAATAAGTATTCAAGAGCAGTTATTCTACTCTCTCACACACGTGCATATATGGCACCTACACTTGTTATAAATAGACATTCGCCACAAACAGCGTCAAAGCGTACCAATACTCACAGCAGTTGAGCGCACGAAAACGGTCGAGTCTCTGAACGGCATAAACGGTGCAAAAGATATTAAATAATAAAATAAACAATAAAATATTCGTCAAACTAAGTGACAGTGCATAAAAACAAAGTGATGCCTTCAACTGTAGAACAAACAGAAAAATCGCATACCGCACCAGAAGCAAAAAATGGCACGCCAGTACAAAATTTCGAAAATCCCAAGTGGCTAACGGCGGAACTTTTTGAAAAATTGCTCAAAGATACCGTTGCAAATTACAAAAGTATCAAAAGTTTCGAAGCTAAGCCAGCGCTAGCAGCTGGCGAAAACTATGCCACAATAATGTTGCGTGTTAATATAGATATTGAATTAGTAGGTCAGTAACAGTCAGTTTTAGATGAGAAAAATTGCGGTGTAAAACACATTTTTGTGCAATCAAATTCAAAATGTGAATCGTAATAAGAATTTTATTATATAATAAGTTCCGACGCGTATTAGCAGATCATAATTGAGTAATTTGTGGTGGGCGCCTTCATATACAGTGGTCACACAATTTATTCGTACACTCACAGTTTATAAACAGATACAGCTGATACTTAGTACGATTTATACAAAAAAGAACAAAATTTGGATATATTCGTAAAAAATAACATTTTTTGTTTAATATTTAAGGAACAAAAACTCCTAAATTAATTTCTGGAGTTAGAGAAATTAAGGCATTAACAAAATAAGGCACAATTTCATGCAAAAATACAAGACCATATAAAGAATATTTTATTAAAAAATAATAGAAAAAACGAGTATTCAGGACTTTTTTGGGCCGCCTTTAGCTTTAATAACTGCTTCCAAACGTCGGTGCATACTTTTCACCAATACTTAGTCTCATTAGCTGAAATTTTCTCCCACTCAACACTTAAAACCCTTTAATGACGCCTTTGATGTTATTTTGTGCTTTTTGATTTTCCTCCTTTCTAAGACTTCCCATCACATGCTCCGGTGATTGAGGTGGAGTTTTGAGCTGCTTATAGTGGTAAATAAGCCATTCTTGCACGAGGTAAGATGGGTCATTGTTTTGTTGAAACAAGAACCCTTTAGCATCCAGTCCAAGTTTAACGGCACTTTAACGCAAATTATTCTTCAAAATATTTAAATACAGATGTTTTTTCATTTTATCATCAATAAAAACAACTTTTCCTACTCCAGATGCAACTATGCACCCCCTCCTCCCCGCTTAACGGTAAGAATACGAGTTTTTTCATTCTGTTCTTTATTTTCTTTTCGCCAAACTTTTTGAGGGCCATCTGATCCGGAAACATTAAATTTCGACGCATCATTGAATATGACGTTTCCCCAAAAATAATCTGGCTCATTTATATAGCGTTTGGCGAACTGCAATCTCTTCTTTCGATTAATATCTGACGTGCCACTCTGCTACGATAACTACCGTTAAGCAGGCAATTACGGGCTTACTTTTTTATGCAAAGACTCTTGAATATTTCGGCATAGTATCGTGGAGGTTATTTTGGGATTTTGCGCGACTGATGCTACTTTGTTGCGGTCCTCACGTGGAGTCAATATTTTTCGCCTTGCCTTCCGGCTTGGAGGTGATTAACTTCCAATTTACCAGTATTAACGTAATTAGCAATAACGCTTTGCACCGTAGAATGCGATTTGCCAATTTTTTTGCCGATTTCGTGCAGAGACTGGTTTTCCAAGTACAATTTAATAACAATTTTACGCATTTTTAATGGTAAATCCGGACTGCGTCCCATTTTGTCACTTTCAATCGAGATATTACGCGCAACTGAAACTGAATCGGCGATAAAAACTAAGAAAAAACAATCTTATTTCGTTTTTTGCAATATTAGTAAAAACACAAACGATTTTACTGTTACTTTTGCAGCAACAATATCATGAGCACGAATAAATGTTTTGAAGCATTTTCCTGCTTTCCTTGGTACCCTTCAGTGAGAGTTGAAATAATGGGAGTTTTGTTTGCGGAAATTCATCATGAATGTAACATTCTTACAGTGCCCCAAAAGAAATATATTGTCACAGCAAATATTTTGCGCAAAACTAAAGTTCTTTACGTACTACGCAGGGTGTACGAATAAATTGTGTGACCACCGTATTTTCCCTCATAAAGAGGCATCAAGCTTTAAGCTACGCTTATTTTTATAATAAGCTTTTTTTTCATAAACAGCAATTCGTTCTCTCTTTGTTGCTCGTTTTTGCATTCAAAGCGTACAAGTCTACCTCGGCTTGTTTATCATAAAAGCAGACTCAAATAAATCCTGTTGTGCTGAACCAAGGTGGATTTATTAAGGTGACAGCATTCACCCAGCTGAATTTTTCGCCGTAGGTATGGCTTACGTCAAAATGATATGCTTTGTTTGTATGTATTGGTATGTTTACATTCGTATATTTACATTTGATTACTGATTTTGACGTGATGCTTGGACCAAACGCAACAACAAATACATGTAGGGTTTTACTTATATGTGTTTGCTGTCACCTGTAATAAATTCGCCTTGTGCTGAACAAAGCGACTAGTTGTTGTTTTTATGAGCATCATAATGATGAGCCCCCAACTCGTGTGCTTAATTTTTTTACCGCTACTAATTGCTAACTTATTCTCTTAATAATTTTGCTTTACTCATTACGAGTCGTCTCCATTGCAATTAAAATAATTAACTAAACTCGTTCGTGTGTGTGTCTGTATGTATGTAGATATATTATGAAATATGTATATTTGGTCGCAGTAGATTTTCTGCATGACTACCTGACGGTTCATTCCGGGTTCGAAGTCCAATGTGGCTGTGAAACATCAAATGACAGAAGTTTTTTTTTTTAAATAGCGCTTACCCCTTCGCCGGCAACAACAACATCAAGATGAATAGTTCGAACTGGACGAAGATTGAAGGAAACAACTAACGCCCCTTTAATAGCTGTGTTTTTCTGATACGCATTTGTATCTGCGCTTAAAATTTGTATGAAGCGATAAGCGCACGCAATGTCAACAGTGGAGAAATACTCGTACGTTGATGTCGTGCAACAGACTTTCGGAATTCTGAAAACAATTAAGATGTTGTGTATCAATACACATTTTTTATTAATTAAACACTTTTTTACCGCTTGCATTTTTTAGTGCGTCGTTTATTTCAATAAATATTCATTTGAATTTGTTGATCAGTGATGCCAAATGTTTTTACGGGCTATAGACAATTGTCGATGCGCGTTTTTTGCTGTAAGCGCTTAAGAGGTTATATACAGTTACAAGGCCGTAAAAAGCGAATTTTCCCGAATTTTTCTTAGAAAACTCTTAAATTTATTTATCTAAAAATTTTTAAACATCTGATGCTATCTTTTAACTGTATTTTAAGACTTAGTATTAGTCGGTTCGAATCTCGGTGAAAGATCAAAATTAAGAAAAAGTTTCTTCTAATAGCGGTCGCCCCTGCAGGCAATGGCAAACCTCCGAGTATATTTCTGCCATGAAAAAGCTCATAAAAATATTTGCAGTTCGGAGTTGGCTTGAAATTGTAGGTCCCTCCATTTGTGGAACAACATTAAGAAGCACACCACAAATAGAAGGAGAAGCTCGGCCAAACACCCAGAAAGGGTGTACGCGCCAAATATATATATATATATTAGTAAATATATTTATTTGGCACGGAACTACAGCTGATATCTAGGAGCTCCTCGCAAAAACGACGTTTTGCGGTGATAGCTATATGAGGTGTGTTCAAAAAGTATCGCTAATTTTGAATTTTCGCAGGTTACGTATATTCGAATTTCAATTTTTTTTTGGCGATATGTTGGTACTCATGTCTCTCACTCATGCCGACGAGTTCGGCTATTTGGAATGTTCAGTAAATTGTTGACAGCCGTTTTGCTTGTCTTCGATTTTTACCTATTCAAAAAAATGGATCAAAGAACCTGTGTAAAATTTAGTGTGCAAAACGAAATTAAGTGCGCGGATGCATTCCGAATGTTGACTCAGTGCGGTGTCATACGGAGAAGCTACTTTGGACCAAAGCAACGTTTATCGTGCATTTAAATTTTTTTCAATGATTTGGGCATGAGACGGGTCGCCGCAAAATTCGTACTAAAACTGCTCAATTTCGACCAAAAGCAGCATCGCATGAACATTGCTAATAAAATGTTGGAATTTGTCCGCGACGACCCAAATTTGCTCCAGAGGGTCATAACTGGTGACGAATCGTGGGTTTATGGTTATGACGTGAAACCAAAGCTCAATCATTTCAATGGAAGCTGGCGCACGAACCAAGACCAGACCGAAAAAAGCGCGCCAAGTCCGGTCCAATGTAAAAGTTTTGCTTACCGTTTTCCTCGATTGCAGGGGCGTTGTGCATCTTCAGTTCTTGCCTCAGGATAAAACCGTCAATAAGGAATATTACCTGAAAGTTATGCGCAATTTGCGCGAAGCAATCCGCCAGAAACGTCCGGATTTGTGGAAGAACAAAAATTGGCTCCTGCATCACGATAACGCCCCTGCTCATAGGGATTAGGTTGAAGTGGACAAAATAGATATTAATGAATAAATAAATAATTTTTGAAAAAAAAAACACAAAATTCGCGATACTTTTTGAACACACCCCGTATCTCTGAACTGGATACTCTGAAATAAAAAAAACCAAACAGATTTCGTTGAAGTAATATTAAATCTAATAATTAATCGAAGGAATACGCAAATCAATTTTTTTGACAAAATGGCGGTTTCTCAAAAAAAAAACCAAAAAAATCGAGTTTTAACCAAAATTTTGGCCTTAAATTGTTTATAAAAAAATATTTACCGGTCAGAAAAAATCTTCGACTATTACTAAAAAATATATTTAAGAATCTCGTGCTGAAATTGCGGATTTTCGAGTAATGTTGGTCACTGATTTGGAAAACATCATTTTGAGAAAAACGCGTTTAAAGTTTGAAAAGCATTTTACTTTACTCTGAAACGCCTTTTAAAATTTGCGTGAATTGAATATTGAAATACAACTTTATTCTGAAAAGCCCATCGCTGGCTACTACTTTTTCCCATCTTTCTGGTAGATCTTTCATACCGTCGCGGTAAAAATGTTCATCTTTTGAGGCTATCCACGGATCAAGTCATTTTTTGATGTCTTCATATGAATGGAACTGGTGGTCAGCCAGACCATGTGCCATCGATCGGAGCAGGTGATAATCCGGCGGCGCAATATCTGGAGAATACGGCGGGTGGGGTAGGATTTCCCATTTCACTGTTTCCAGGTAGGTTTTAACGAGTTTCGCAACGTCAGGCCGAGCGTTGTCAGACTGTAGAATCACTTTTTCATGCCTCTCCGCGTATTGCGGCCGCTTCTCGCTCAGTGCTTGGCTCAATCGCATCAATCGAAGTCGATACCAATCCCCAGTGATGGTTTCGCTTGGTTTTAACAGTTCATAATAAACAACATAACATAACAGTTCATAAATAACAGCATAACCTTCGTAGCGTGAATATTCGGCCGAGGCGACGACGTAGAAACATGACCGGGCAGTCCTCATGACTTTCTTTTCTTTGGATTGCTGTAGTTAATCCATTTTTCCGTTTTTCATCACCCGCCACGATGCGATGAAGAAAACCCTTCCTTTTTTGCCAGTGGAGCAGTTGTTCACAGGCGAAAAAACGGCGTTCAACATCCCTTGGTTGTAACTCATAAGGAACCCAAGTCCCCTGTTTCTGAATCATTCACAAAGCATGCAATTGCTTGGAAATTGGATTGGCGGGTAACTCCTAATACTGAAGCAAGCTCTCCTTGCGTTTGACACGGATCCTCATTGAGCAATGCCTCCAGCCTCTAATTCAGCGTCTTCGAAAGTTTTTGGCCCTCCTTCACGCGGACGGTCGTCAGTAGATGATACCAAAACAAAATCACTAATGTGTCGAAGCAGTTTGTTTACTATGTGTCTAAGCTTGGCGTATGGCGTTTAGGTTATGTTAGAATCGACTAGCACACACTGCTGGCGGCATCTATTGACAAACAGCGGGAACTTAGTTGCGCACCAAAATAATCCTACGTTGACCCACATTTTAGTAGTCGTCCAGAAGCGAAAGATCAACCATAAACCAGTTTTAAACCATTTGCGTAAAAATTTTTCGCAAAAATAATGGATTTCTTTTTCCCCAAGTTAATATCTATAAACACATAAATTTAATATGAATCCCGTTATCTTCTACCGTAGATGGCACGCCCAAATCGCTCTCGTACATGCTGAAGTTACCCCAACAAAACGAAGTATTCCAGGATATAATGCGTAAACATAATATTTTCGAGGTCGAACATAGGATGTACCATGAAGTTGTGCCCGAGTTTGAACTACTGTACCGATTGTCCGGCATCGAGTTGAATTTTTCGGCAAAATGCCATAATATCGAGACTCCTTCAGAGTTTGGCGTAATTTTGTTGCAAGACCTGCGCCCATTCGGCTACAAAAATGCCAACCGTTTAGAAGGGCTTGATTTGGAGCATACGAAGGCGGTGCTTGAGCGTTTAGCGCAATGGCATGCAGCCTCTGCCGTGCGTGTCGAAACCAAGGGACTATACCCGGAGCTATTTATGAAAGGCATGTACACAGAATCGTCGCTCGATTCCTTTGAGAGTTTTATGGTTTCAATTAAATCACTCGTTTTGGAGTCTGTAAAGGCTATAGAGGGAAGTGGAGCTTACATCGGCAGCGTGGTAAGCGAGCAATTGGTTTCTTACGCATAGATTAGATATTTATTTATACTGACATTTTTTTATGTGTAGGCAAATACTCTTGATAAGATGATGGGCGAATTATTACGCACATCAGGTTACGATCCAAGTGAGTTCAACGTTTTGAACCATGGCGACTGTTGGTGCAACAATGTCATGTTTAAATATGACAGCGAGGGTAAGATCGAAGACACACTAATCGTCGACTACCAGATGATCAACTATGGCTCACCAGCGAAGGACTTGCATTACTTCTTAACCTCATCTACGCGCCTCGATTTGAAAGTGAACCGATTCGATTATTTTATCAAATTCTATCATGATAACTTAGTGAAGAACTTGAAGCTTTTAAAGTACCCTAAAAAGCTGCCGACGTTGAAAGAAATTCATATCGCAATGATAAAATACGGCTTGTGGGGTTAGTTACTGGGGTTTAGAGAAAATCTAATTAAATAACATTAATTCTTCTGATTTTTTTTTTTTTATTTTGATTACTTTTACTAGGTTTTTCAGCGGCTTTGGGTGTTATGGCAGCGGCCTTATTGGAGTCTAATAGCGATGCAAATATGGATAGTTTTCTTGGGGATACGGATGCTGGAGTTCGATTTAGAAATGCTTTGTACACGAATCCCAGCTATCGCAAACACATGGAAATTCTAGTGCCTTTTATGAACAATCGTGGCGTCTTCGAAATGTGAGATCTAAGAAATCCGAGTTGTTACTGATTTTTGTTGTTAAATTTTTAATGCTATGTTTACAAAAGTATTATAAACCAATTAATTCATAAATAGAATAAATGTAAATACCTGTAAATGAGCACACAAATAATCTGTAAAGGTTGGTTTTGCCTTGGTGTTTGAAGTGCAACAGCTGCTGCTGCAGAAATAAACACTGTTCACCGAAAGGAGTTTAAGGACTGCGCTAAAGTGGTCTTCAAAATTCCGAAGTGGTAACTGCGACGTGAAGGATGCCCCGCGCGCTGGTCATCCTGAAGTGTTTCACTCCGACGCCTTGCTCGAACTCGTGGAAGCTGACCCAAATTGACAGTCGATATGATAGCTCAGAAGTTAAATTCATTGCATGGAACAGTCCACAGGCACCGGGTTCAGTTGGGAAAGGTTTCAATCGTGGGAAAATGGGTTCCGCATAGACTTTCCGTCGCCAACCTTCAGCAGAGAGTGAATGTGTGTTCTCAGCTGCTGCAACGGCTTGAAAATGAAAGTTTTTTGAACTGAATCGATACTGGTGATGAAAAATGGGTATTTCACAATAATCCTGTTCGCAAACGCCAATGGTTAGATAAAGATGAAACACAAGAACCGACGCCTAGAGATGGCCTTCACCCCAAGAAGATTCTCCTGTTTATTTGGGGGTATATGGCCGGTATTGTTTATTATGAGCTTCTGGAACCAAACCAGACGATAACTGCTGACTATTATTCCCATCAGCTATCAAACCTGAATGAGGCATTTAAAAAAAATCGACCGTCTTTAGTGAATATACGCAAAGTTTTGTTTCACCACGACAACGCAAGACCTCATACCGCAAGGCAAACATTAGGCAAGCTGAACGAGCTCTCCGGATATTCCACCTTGTGATTATCACCTTTTCCGTGGACTTCAATCCCATATGAGTAACAAGAACTACTCCTCAAAAGAAGCTATAAAAAGGGATATCGAAGCGTATTTTGGCTTCAAGGACAAACAATTTTTTGAGCAAAGAATTAAAAAGTTGCCTAAACGTTGGGAAGACATTGTAAATAATGAAGGAAAATATATTACTGATTAATAAATACTTTAAACATCTTTTTTATTAATTTTAAAACCACCTTTAAAAGACGCACGAACTTATATCGAACAGGTAGGTTGGGTGTGCATATATATTAAGGGGTCAGTCTACTTTGGAGACTCGAAAAAAAGGCTATATTCGTGATTTTTTTTTTGAGAAAACTATAAATGATAGTAATATAAGATTTGTTTGATTTATTAAATAAAGTCTTAAAATTCAGAAATAAATTTTTTTTTATTCAATTTTATAGTATTTTTAGTAAAAAAATAGCAGTGAAGCGTAACGTCTCAAACATGGGTTGGTGAGGCAGCTCCATCAGAACTCAAGAACGGCTTGTCTGAAACAAAAAAATCAAAATGTTTCAGATTCAGTAAGATACTGGCTACAAAATGACCCTCGGATATTAGGTTTTAATGAAGACAAAAAAAATGGCTGATAAAAATGGAAAATTTTTGATAGAACGGTTTTTTTTTCGCATATTTAAAAAAAATATATAGTAAAAATTTAAAATTTCAAAACCCCCGAGCGTCAATTTGGTGCAAATTATGTCTAGAATAGGTGATCCAAATTTTATGAAAATCGGTTGATTAGTTTTTGAGATACAGTGGAGCTAGATTTTGAAAACGTTGTTTTGAGAAAAACGCGTTTAAAGTTTTTAATGCACGCTATACGCGCAGGTAGACGAAATGATGTTCAGGTAAAAAAAAAATAGTTAGAGTGCTCGGATTTTCTTAAAATTTTTACACAATATTTCTGGATATATATACTTTCAAATTATGCAAAAAAAAAAAATTGAAAAATTTTAAAGTGACAAAGTAGACTAACCCCTTAATTTGGCCAACACTTTTTAGTTTATTTTTACTATATTCGCTCAACTCACTGTTAGGGGCATTTGTATTTATCTACGTAAATGTGCATTACTCAGGCAACTGATAAGAGGCTTTTACTTACGCGTGGCCACGAATTATCTTATCACCTACTTCATAAAAATTTATTTTACTTGCAGTTAAACTGGCTGAAAATCTAAAAAAAATCTTCATTGCAGGTAACTTTGAGGAAGCTTGAATTTGTTAGTGTTGTTAGTGAGCAATACGCGATTATTATGTGTCGACGATATTAACAAGTTCGTGTTGGTTTAAACTGGGCAGGAAGGCCAAAGTACCAATAAACCTATCTCACAGAAATCAGTATTGATTTGGCAAGCATAGAGAGCAAGTTAACAAAAAAATTTTGTGTTAATTATTATTGGTGTCATAAAGAAGAATGTAAATGAAATAAAGGCTGCTTAAACTTCATGGCCCGGTGTTGATCTTGAATAAAATACAATTTTTTTACGAAATTATTGCCATTTCTCTCTATTATGATAATATTGGTATAGCTCTATTATGCATGAAACAAAATATCGGCCAAATGGCCGCCGCGGCTTCGGCGGTACACCTAAATCCGATGGTCCAAATTTTCGATGACGCTGAGGCATAATTGAGGTTCTATGCCGTTAATGTGCCGAATTATCTCCTCCTTTAGCTCTTGAATTGTTGCTGGCTTATCGACCGTACAACCCCAAAGAAAGAAGTCCAACGGTATCAAATCACATGATCTTGGCAGCCAAGTGACATCGCCGCGACGTGAGATTATTCGACCATCAAATTTTTCGCGCAAAAGAGCCATTATTTCGTTAGCTGTGTGACAAGTGGCACCGTCCTGTTGAAACCACATATCGTCCACATCCATATCTTCCAATTCGGGCCATAAAAAGTTCGTTATCATCTCACGATAGCGAACACTATTCACAGTAACTGCCTGACCGACCTCATTGTGGAAAAAATACGGGCCAATGATGCCGGCGGCCCGTAAGCCGCACCAAACAGTCACTTTTGTGGGTGCATTGGTTTTTCAGCAATCACTCTTGGATTATCATTCGCTCAAATGCTGCAATTCTGCTTATTAACGAATCCACGGAGGTAAAAATGTGCCTCATCACTGAAGATGATTTTCTTCACGAAGTGCGCGATATGCATTTTGATTTGAACGCCCGTTTTCATAATAAGCCTGAATAACTTTAACGCGTTGCTCGATTGTGTATCTTTCCACGATTCAAATTGAATTAATCTGAAATTGAAAAATGTTAAATAGAATGCAGAAAAAACTTGACGTTTAGGTGTGGTTTACATTCAACATTGGCTCTTAAAGTTTAACCACCCTTTATTTATTTTTGCGTGAAGCTTTTTTCAGTCTTCAAGTTCTAGGCAAAGCTGTATTGACGTGCAGAAAGATATTTTTTGAAAATTCACCTCACGCAAAACTGAAAGTGAAAAATATAAGCTGCATTTCCAACTTGCATTGGGGTCAAACTGCGAACTTAAGACTAAAAAATGATGTGACGAGTGATATTGCAATCAAGAAGGGAGTTCGCCAAGGATATATTTTATCACCAATGCTCTTCAATATCCATATACGCGAAATATATCTCTGAAGAAGCTTTGCCATCAGTCCACAGTGGAATAAAAGTCAAGGCCGAACTAATCAGTAACCTAAGATCTGCCGATGGCTGACAAAAGTAATGACATGCAACATCTCGTAGAAGGTGACGCATTGCTAAAATGATGATATCAAAAATGTAGACGAAGTTAGTAGCTATAGGTCCCTCTCAGAGAAAAGGTATGGGATCAGCTGTAGCCTCAAAATATAATTTTTAAGTAACAATAAAAAATTAAGAAATCCAGGGCTAAGTGCCGTTAAATTCCAAATCAATCCTCACATTAGTTAAATGATTATGAAGCAGTGTACAAAACTTCAGGTGCTTGTGCGTGGCAAAGCAGTCAAACGTCGTGAGATCAATCTGAACACACTTGAGAGTTTTTATTACTTGCTTACTCAATACACTGAATCCCATAAAATTGCCAGATTATTTCCACTATTTTGACATTCATTTAAAAATAAAGCCTGAGCTTAGCCGCTATTAGATTGCAAATTTTGTAGTTTAAACAGTAAAAGCACAAACTCTCTACGCTACAGTTGATAGTTGCAAAGAAGTTGGAAAGGTAAACGAGAAACCACAAAAGAATTTTTCATTTATTTTACCTTTTCCTCTCCATTCATTACTTCGCACCGGCGCTGAAATTGCAGCTGAAGTGTTGGCCGACGCGTGAAGCCGTGCAAAGACACTGCCGCATAGCAAAAAGTGACGGAGTGTGCAGCACACACTCACAAGCTTAAAATCAACTTTTAGAAGGCTGCGCGGTTGGCCGAATTCGAAAGTTTACCCCTTTCACGACTTACATACTTACATACAAATGCATAACAGGCACACACGCACAAAAGTTGCAAAGG
This sequence comes from Anastrepha obliqua, assembly GCF_027943255.1. Taxonomy (NCBI): domain Eukaryota; kingdom Metazoa; phylum Arthropoda; class Insecta; order Diptera; family Tephritidae; genus Anastrepha; species Anastrepha obliqua. Next base: position 18,690,169 of record NC_072892.1, read on the forward strand.
AGCTGCTTTAAATGGCTTACATTATTTCTAGTATTTCAGCTGTTATACCCGTATGCAAAATGGACGAATGTTATTGAGAGCTTTAGTGATGATTCTATCACTGAGTATATTCAAGTATGTACAGGGTCAGGCACCCGAAGTGTAACGGGCATCAGCTGTCTGCTGGTTGGCTAAATGACAGTCCAGAATATTGTTTACAAGCGCGCGGAAGCAGTAAAAGATTTCAAACGTAATAATGTGATTGCATGATTTGCATTTGACTGGAAAATCACAACCAGCGATTGTTCGTTAGCTCGAGCACCTTAAGGCGGGAAACCGGTTTAGAGCGATAAAAAAAATTCGTCTTTTTTTATTGCATAAATCGTTAGTATAACTACTCAAGAATATGTGGTAAAACTTTTAGAGCGAAATTCGCATTATTCCCGATTCTATGAGCACTTAAGTGACTGGCCGTCGGTTCCGCACCGTAGCGCGCGTTAGTTAGAACGACGTTTTTCTCGAAACTACTTTTTTTCAACTGGTGGGCATTCTAGCTTAAAAAGTTATCGACGAATCGTTCTAAAATTTTTCGGGATTTTTTCTTTATTCAATTCTAATCTATATACACCTAATTCTGGGATTATATTATATTATTATTTACAATATGTTTTTTAAGCAACATAGATGAAAAAATATGGTATAAAAATTGCTTTGTTTTCAAGCGCCTCAGAAGCATGCAATTCTCAATATTTTTTTAATACAATTAGGTTCATATTCTTAGGAAATATGTTGTAAATAAAAAAATTGCTGTTGATTTCGGAGAAAAATTGCAACTTCAGGAACTCCCACCAGCAAGACACTCGGATGGCGATCGTCCATGGACAGCACGCTCTTACGCCACTATCTCCCGCGCAAATAGCTTCAAAAAAATTTTAAAGTGTACCTAAAAATATAAATAAAATATCCTCTAATCTTAAACAATTTTTGATTATTCCCTCTTTCTTCAAAAAATTCTCTAAAAACACAAAAATTTTGGCCTCCTAAACCGGTTTCCCGCCTTAAAGTAAATAAAGTTTTTGTTTATCACACCATTACTCGTTACAACGATTTTGGTAGCATCGCGAAACGTCATGGAGGTGGTCATCAAAAGATTGCAACGTCACGTGAAATGGTTCAAAAAGTGAAGAAACGACTTGAGCGAAATCCCCGTCGACGTGCCTATCAAATGGCGAAAAGACTGAAAATATCTGACCGTAGCATCGGCCACATACTGAAAAATTATCTCAAAGTCAAGCCTTACAAGATCCAAAAGGCGCATGACTTCACACCAAAGCAGCAACAAGCCAGACTAGAGAAAGCGAAGGAGTTGCTGCGTTTGGCCGAAAGCGGTCAATTTCTGAACATTCTGTGTTCTGACGAGAAAATTTTTCAAATTGAGCAATTCGTAAACTCGCCATCAGGAAGCAGCACCCGCACAGGTAACGGGGGCCGCTGTTACCGCAGATGGGTGCTCTCCAATCGTTTTAATTCAGCCTGGCGTCAAGGTAACTGCGAAATATTATCGAAAAAGTATTCTGGAGGTTGCTTTGAAGTCGTGGGCAGACAAATATTTCGGTGGCAGACCATGGACGTTTCAACAGGATTTCGCACCGCCTCACAAAGCTCGAGTGAATCAAGAATGGCTAAAACACAACGTTCCGAACTTCATAACATCCACACAATGGCTCTTAAATTCACCAGACGCGAGTCTGATGGAGTATTCTCTTTGAGCCATTTTGCAGAGCAAAGTCCGAATTAAAAGATTCACCAGTCTCGAGGCGCTGAATAAAGCCACTGCCCGCATGTAGGCCAAAATACCTGCAAGTTACATTCGGGCAGCTTGCGATTCATTGATGGACCGTTTCAAGGCCATAGTTAAGGCAAAAGGTAGTCATATCGAGCAAAAGTAATTTGGTTGTTAATTTTATATTATTTGCACAGATTTTTTACTTTGAATTGAATAAAAGTAGTTTTCCAAACTAAATTTGTGGCGTTTTTATTTGGTTACACTTCGAGTGCCGGACCCTGTAAGTATGTGCAGGCGTGCATAAGTTGACTGCACAGCCGGTGCAAGAAGTGAAAGCTGCCTAGTCTACATAAACTTTATTGCCCCAAATATCAAGTTTTTCGTCGTTTGCTGCGCTTGATTAGTTGTCTGTCGCCGTGAACTCTTCGCAGCACTTCTTCATTAGAAACGTGGTCAGTCGATAGTATCTTGAGCAATCATCGCTTCTACGCTATGGGAATGACTTGGACTTAACTACGGTCAAGAACTGACACTTTAACATCTGGGGGATTTCTAATGCCGTTGCAATAACAAATAACCTAGTATTTATATAAAATAGTTTACCGTTAATCTTAGTTTAAAATACCACTATTTGTAACGCAAACATGAAAATGTTGTGGAGAGGCAGAATTAAGGATTCTTTTTCCGAATAATTTCCCATTGTAAGTGTTTGTGATTCATAAATTCAAAGCAAAGCTCGTACCAGAACTTTGCCCCTATTTCGAAAATAAAAAACTACTTTAGCCATTATTGCACTGGATTACTTTAAACTTGAAAGCATTCGCTGCACATTTCGAAGTAACAACAAATGGCTTCAATGTTTATGACTAAAGCAGCACCAATGGAGGTACAAAGCTAGAGCAACGGGATTGTATATGGATGGGAGCAGTTCGCCGTATTAACGGGAAATTCTTGTGATGGGGGATGCAATTCAGCACCGCAAGGACAAAGGACAATGCACCGAATACAAATGTATGTATAAACTTTTGTCACATGTGTGTATGTATAAGTATATCTATATATGTATGTATATATACTTATAATTGTGTCCCTGCTGCTCTTTTCCCCTATTTATCTATATATATATATATATACACACATCTATATGTATATATGTATATATGTATATATAAGTGCACGAGTCCGAACGTGCTTCTATGTATGTGCTCCACATCCACTGAATTCATTGCTATCTGTAATCGTAGGTTTCATTGCATGCATATCGCCCTGTGCTCCCTAAGCATGCCAATGAGTGAGTGTAGGAATGGATGATTTCGTGCTTGGCTATCCGTGGGTGTGTATGTGTATTAATGTATGTGTCGTAAGGATGCGCGGCCATGTACGACTACTGCCACGCTCGAGTGATTTGACAAAGGATCAAGATGTTAATTTGTATGAAAACGGTACTGACAACGCAAAAATATCCATTGCAGCAACAAAGAGCATTAAAATTAAGAGTACAATAAAACTCTTTTTAACAAAAAAAAAAAACATAATCGACTTTAATAATAAAGAGAAAAATGTGTTGCACTTAAACGAAAAGAAATGAAAACAATGAATTTTTATGTTTTGCTGGTTTTTTGTTTTAGACAACAAATATTCTGCTATGTTATTGCCGCCATGGCCGAATGGGTTTGTGCGTGACTACCATTCTGTAGTACCTCAGCTCGAAACTTGCTGCGGTCACGAAACACCGAAATGTTAGGACATTTTTTTTCTCGGCAGGCAATGGTAAATAAACTTCCATGTGTATTTCTGTCTTGAAAAGACTCCTTATAAGGGACAATTTTTCCTTCGGAGACGGCACAAAAGCTGTAGGTCCCTCTGTTTCACAAAGCACACCACTAATTGGCGGAGAAGCTTCGCTATACAACCAACACAGAGTTAAGGACAAAAGGAAAACAAACAATTTCTGCCGACTTAATAACCCTCCACGTTCAGAGCAGCCTGAAAAATTGAGGTTGTAAGCCCCATGAGTGACATACAAAAGGAATACATGAAAGTTGATAAAAATAGGCCCGGCAACAATAAAACTGACAAACAGCCAAAGTTCATGGCGATGTGCAGTGAGCGGAAATGGCAAAGAGGAGAGATCTGCTCATTCCTATGGAAATTTATTAGATACACAGTGATTGCTGCCAACGAAAGAACAAAGCCGCATCCGAGCTGTACCGGTCACAGGTGCAGAAGCTCGATTAACTTCGATAAGCCGGCTGATATACAAAGAGATTATTTAACAAGCAAAAACGCAATTGACATCTGGGGCTGGTTGGGTTAAGGGTGGCCGTAAATTAGAGCATAAAAAGGGGAAACAAAGCTGTGCGGCGGACCAATTGGCACAGTGCTGTCGTCAGTGCTGCCATCTACGAGCTACTCGTAGGTGTATTGTTGAGCTCCGCACAAAGCGCATTGCTACGAACATTAAAATTGCCGATTTTTACATATTTAATCATGCATAGCAAATTCAAAGGCTGTGTGACCTGTAGTTATAGAAAAATGTCGCAGCTTAAAGCTACTCGTATGCCTTTTTCATCTTGCACCCTTTCATATTCACCTCATAGTCAATTTAAATTTTCTTTAAAGTCTTTTCATCCATTCGCTCATTCATCTACGGAAACAAAGTGCCATAATTTCCTGCACGATTACAAGCCGCAGATGAGTGTTTTCCGTTTTACCTTCCGACGCCGTGAGCAATTTTGAGCTGCAGCATAACTTTGTCGCTACACGAGTTAGAACTTGTAAGGTGACGAAGAGAAGCGATTATCAGCACAATAGCTGAGTCGGCTGTCGAAGGGCTAAACTAATGTATAGCAAAATACGTTCTTTCTGTTGGTTATTATGCAGGCACCAGCAACTTGTAGCACCAACCAGTTGTGGTAGGTGGCGAATTCGAATGGTGCTGCTACGCCAAACACGGCGATGAACTTCCTGCCATCTGCGGAGTAGCTGCCATGCTAGCCTGCCAATAACACGATATCAGCCGGTGCACAACTACCGCCTGACAACCGCTAGGCCTACCAACTGAGGATGGATACCTGGCGATAGCGTCTGCCTTAAATTTAGTTACCAACAATCAAGTTGCTTGAACTTGGCCACGAGTACGCTAAACTGGCCACCAGTACACCATCAGTGCCTCTGCATTCAAATACAAATACGTTGAACTCCACATCATCTGCGTAGGATGAGGCCCACATTGTTTCGCACTTGAAGTGTACGCAAGCGAAAAAGATGCGGCTTATTCTAAAATTTGGGCGAGTTCTCTTGTTGCTCTTTCTGTGTATTGATGCCCCAGCATAATCATTTTTCTTATCTGGCAGGCACAAATGAATAAATTAAATAAATTCTGCTTGCGCTGGAAGGTGTTTGAAATGATGTTTACATGCAAGCTCGACGCCTGAGCATTTGTCGGTAGTCACTAAATAATGGCATGCCATTAAGATTCGCGTTAAGCAACTCATGCCGCTGGGCAAAACAAACAGAAATACCTTAAAAATACAAACAAAACGTGTACGAGTATGAAAGGATGTATTTAAATAAAAATGTAAAGCAAATTGTGGAAATTTATAAATAACATAAAAAAGTGGGCGGTGAAAAATGCCCATAAAGAGGTTTGGCAATCAAGTGATGTTCCCTTCTTGAGACTTGCCACTGTTCCTTTGGAAGAAAAACTGTTGAAGGAAACTCTTGAAATCCGAAGAGAATGGCGTGTCTATGTAGGCGTACATGATTTGAATGGCCTTTGGCTGAAGCAGGAGGATGTCCCATGTCATATTGCCTGCGAAAGCATCGATAGAAGGAACTATTCAGGTAGCAAAATGAAAGGAAAAATGGTAGAAAAATATTTTTCTAATAGCGGTCGCCTCTCGGCAGGCAATGGCAAACTTCAGAGGGGATTTCTAAAATGAAAAACTGCTTATAAAAACCATTTGCTGTTTAGAGTTGGCTTACAACTATAGGCCCCTCCATTTTGTGGGAGAACATTAATACGCACACCACACATAGGCGGACGAGCTCGGTCAAACACCCAATCAAAGGTGTAAGAGCGAAGTAAGAGAATATCTTTAGAATTTCACTAGCATAATGACTGCATAACAGTAGAGAGTACCACAATTTTCCATGCGGAGATCTTCGTCATAATGGAAACATTGGAAATCATATCCAAAAGAGGGTTCGAGAAAGTAAAAATTAAAATACTTTCAAAGCCTTGAATAACTTCACATTCAAGTCAAAAGTCCTAACAAAAAAAAAGTGTAACAATGCACTCAATAAATTGGCCACTCATAATCAGGTCTCACTGATTTGGCTATTATGACATGAGGCACACGAGAAGGCAGACTTTTATGCCAAAAAAGGGGCAGAAGGACTATTTATTTTTCGGCCTTAACAAAAATAATATAAAAAAGGAAACCAAAAAAATTGATCCAAACTAAATCAGAGAACACTGGAACGGCACAAATGGCCTTAATCAATTCAAAAAGTCTTTGAACGTCAATGCCAACAGAGCAAAATCTGCTCTAACCCTAAATAAAATGGGCCTCAGATTACTCTTTGGAGCACTTATAGGTCACAGGCCTGTAATAATCACTTCAACACAATAGGATTGTCTAGTATAAGACCATGCAAGTTCTGCTGTGATGAAGAGGAGTCCATGGAACACTTAATCACCAACTGTGAGGCACTGACAAGCACAGGAGACATAGAATCCTGGGCTCGTACCTACTAGAGGAGGAAGACTTATCATCCAATTGCTCCCTCTTAAGGAGCTGATTCGATTCCTCGGTATACTAAATAATTATAACTAAGTAATTAGGGGCGCACAATAGATCAATCTGGTGGCAGTGCATAAAGGCCTTAATCTAACCCGTACAACCATTACCTTTACCATTACCAAGAGTGGAGTGTACCCTCGTTTGCAGTTCCTTTTGTACCAAACCGAAATATGTAAGCATCAGCTAGCGTTCCCAGCCTTGGAAAGAATAACTAATGTGTAAAGAAATTTGTTTAAGGTTAATTTTTAATATTTTTTATATTATTTACAGTAATTAGTACATATTAACAATAAAAAAATGTACTTCACTTGAAAAAAAAATTATTTATTCATTTTTATTTGTACATTTTATGCAAATTAAGGTGGACATTTTTTTATGTGTACATCTTCCGCAAACATATTTTTGCCATTTTGCACATATATTATTTGTTTTGTTTTTGTGGCAAAGTCGTATTTGACAAATTTTGCGTTTGTTAGAATGGGTTGCATTTGATGTGCAACATCATCTTGATCTTTGATCTTTTGGGTCTTCATGTTCTGATGAATTTTTCTGTCTTGTAGCTCTGTATTCAGTGGAAAACTTTTCTGCCAATTGAAACAAGAACTCTTTTCGTTGTATTTGTATTCCAGTTGTTTCTTTGTAAAGGATCCAAGCATTTATTACAGCCAAATCTAAAATATTGAAAAATATTTGGAGGGGCCATCTACGAGAACTAGATTTTACTGTGTATTTTCTGGCGATTTGATCCGTCATATCAACTCCACATTTTGTGCTGTTACAAAATTGTATAGATTCCGGTGACATTTTTTTATTACTTTTATCAATTTTCACAAATTTATGCTTAGAACTTAGAACAGCTACTCTTTTATTTAGTTTGCTTTTATATAGTGTAAGAACACAATTCTCTAATTTATATCGCAGAGTGGAAAAACGAGGAATCTTATCCTTCCTTTGTTTGACTGCTTTGGGTAGTTCTCTTTTGTTTGCTCTAATAGTTCGAACTAGAGTTGTTTTTTTGGCCAATAATTTTGTCGCGAGCGACAAGCTAATGAAAAAGTTATCGGTCCTGATATTTCTTCCACAGTTTGTATATGGCCCGACAAGTTTCAGAACAACGTGTTCACTGAGAAGCATTGCCGATGGTCGTTGTTCATCTTTCCCCAAATAAGGAAAACTATTTAAAATATATTTGCTACTAACATCTGATGCAAGCCAGAATTTGATGCCAAATTTGTTGGGTTTATTAGGCATATACTGGGTAATATAAAGATTCGAATAACAAGTACTACTTTAGCTTATTGAGCAACTGCAACTTATCAAGTATACTGCCAAATCGACAAATTATCATGTGGCGGCAACCGAAAAATGCTCTAACGGTAAAATGAAGACTGTTATTTCAGTACAGAGTAGGACTGGTCATATAAGAAATTTACTCAATTCAATAAGAGTCATTTGATTATTTAAAATTTCCTAACTAGTCAAAATGACTGCTTTTGGGCAATATATGTAGGTATAACACATATGAATATAACGGAAATGAACGAGGGGGAGGTAACTACAACTATTAATAAACGCATTTATATGTTGTACAGAAAGTCACAAAATTCTAAGAAATTGTGTCATTACATACGTAATTGTTTTTCTAATTGAAACTAAAAAGGCAGTCAAAATGACTTCCTTGGGCAATCTAGTGTTAAGCGCACCATTCATGAAATGCGACCTCAAATATGACAAACATCAGATAAATTTTATTTCTTTATTTTCCTTTATTTCTTAATTTAAGTCGATGCTAACAACCTGACTGACTAGATTTAAACGGTTCCATAACAAAAACTTAAGAATTAATATCAGTTCAAATAGTTTATTTGCCAACTATTGTAATAAGACTCAATGAGTGACTTCAACAGAGACCTTTGCATCGCACAATCAAGATCAGAAATGCTAGAAAGCCAATTAAACTCTTGAAGTCATCTTGTAAGAAGGGCGAAATTAAGGTAATTAGATCTGAGAACTTCAAAATAAAATGGATTATAAGAGCGAATTACTTTATTAGGAACATTGAAACTTTGGCCGAGTAGATCTGAGCAGTCAATGGTGCAGGGTATTATATCGTAAATAAGCATTAAGCTTTGAACAGTCGTCGGATCTCAAGTGATAAAAAATTGATAAGCATGCACCTGGCATTGTAGGATAGCAAGGGACTATCAAAGTGTAAAAGTTGAAGAGCAAAACGTACAAACTTGTGTTGCACTCTTTCAATTCTAAGAAAATGTGAGGATACATCGTATTCCAGTTGGCGGAGGCTTACTCCAACTTCGAGGGAATTTCATCGCATTTCATTAGATTTCTCGGGTGTATGGATCTTTAAAATCACTAGCATAGCATCGCAAAAAATGAAGTTGGCTAAGTTGGTCCGAATAATAGAAGCAAGAGTTACATTTGAAAGAAAATAAGTTGAGGAAAGGTGATTCATGTACTTGGAAAACGTCGCGCTTACTAGTCTTGAGACATACAGTCTGTGTCATAAAAAGGGAACCGCGATTATTCATGAAGTTAACATTTTTTTTTACATGAAAGTACAGGGTTGCCCATATTCGACGGACCTGACGGATTTCGATGACTCTTTGGGCCCATTCCAATCGACGAGGCTTGTCCGCAGGCAACAATCTTTGCGTCAATTGAATCTTATACGGGAATAAATGCAAATCAATGCGGATAATTCGTTGTAAAGTGGTCCGAGCAATGCCCAACTGCTGAGAACGGTGATTTTGGGATGTTCTTGGCGACGCCTTGGTCGGTTTTGATTTGGCCTCTTTGGATTAGAAAGAGCATCACCAGTCGAAAACCTTTCGTACAAACGTTTAATGGTGTTCTTAGAAGGCGCACTTTTCACATTATTTAATTTTTTATACGCACGTTGAGTTTTCACAATTAACTTCTTTTGTTGAATGTAAATTTCAACAATTTGGGAGCGCTCGCGTGGCGTGTACTGTTCCATGGTAAAAATCTGCTTAGACTGACGCTTCCAACGCGGTATGTCATTAAGCGATCTGACGTCTCTGTCAATAGATACAGGGTTGCCAGATGGGTCCGTCGAATATTGGCAACCCTGTATGTACCAAACTACGAGTTGCAATTACTCAATAAGGCGTGCAGTCGCCATTGTTGTCGATTATAGCCTGGCATCTTCTTCATGCTTTAAACCAGCTTCTCTGCGTAGCTCGTCGATAAAGAGGACTAGATTTTGCGAACTTTATGCACGAGTTACTTTAAATCATGGACTGGCTTTCCGGAAAGATGCATTTTCATCAACCCCACACATTTTCAATGGGGTTGGCATCTGGAGGCGGGGAAGGCCAGTCCATTACTGTGACGCCATTTTCTTGTTTTGTTGTTTCTCAATGTGTTTTTCTGAGGGCAGTGGTTTTGATGATGTGAGACGGTAGGATATGTTCGCCTCCTTCAGTCGTCGTTCAACGGTGTTGATACTCACATCTATTCCCTTTGTAGAAAGAATTGTGCGTGCTTGGCGTAGTTACAAAGAAGGGTCGCGCTTAAAAAGTTGGAGATCACTTTATCCTGCTGTTTTGTCGACACACGCTTCAAGCCGCGCTCGGAAAAGTCATCAACATTTTTGTACCGCTGATTCCACATCACAACGAACTTTTTCGATTTTTTAATCATTTTTGCAGCCGCGGCGTAAGATAATTTCAGCCCTCTCGAATGCGTGCATAAAAATACCGCTTCGAAACGCTTCGCGTACTTCTCACCCATTTTTGTTTCGTTGTGTTTACGGGAAAGTTTCGAATGACACCAACCTGAGTTGGCGCTGGCGTCGTAGCCTTTGGGTGGGACTATTACGCAACAAAAAGCAGAACGAAATATATACAAAAAAACCGGTTCTTTTCTTTTGACATAGGCTGTAGTTTTTTTGCAAAGCCCAATTAGTTTAGCAAGCAGCCTGACTTTAATTTCCGCAGTAACATCTGCAAACTGTCTGTGTATCAAAAAAGCTCGTTTTCTAAATGCTTGTGTGTGTTTTTTTTTATTTTTTATACTACATTTCATAAAAGAAAAAAACAACTTTTTTTTCTATACTTCAATGCATTCAAATGCCTGCAAAGGTGTTTATTGATTGGTGTCAGGTGTGCACTAAACGACGCACATACAGGTATTTGAAAGATCTACGGGGTCAAAAGTCCATTTAACAAAACAATAAATACATTTACAAAAATGACTTCCTGGGGTACCTGACCCTTCCGAGAACAAAAGCCAGCCCCTCCCGCACACCCTACAAGCATTTGACATACGATAACGGCAGTCGGAATTCGATCGTATCACCTCGTGTACGTCATCTGTTCTCGGCACTCTTGCAAAACCCAAACTTTAAAAGTGAAATTTTATGTTTTTGTGTTCAACAGTGGAGTAAAGAGTTATGGATTCTGAAGCATCAGGTTAGTAATGAATGAAATCAATTAGAATCTTTATAATTTTCAAGTATTAAAGTTAACTTTTCAACCCTATAAGTACACACCTTCTCAAACTATTTTTTTTTTCTTTAAATAATATTTGTTAGTCAATAAGTAATACTATCGAGATAGATCCGGTTAAGATTCGATTGTAATTGTTTAGTATGTACCTTGTTTTGACAATTCATCAAAGAATTTAATCCGGATAAGTCCGGATAAACGGTATTTTAGTACTTTGAATGTTGTTGGTAAAATTTTATGAAAAAGGTATTTTCCATTACAAGGGATTAAGCGAAATATTTATTTGTGTTAGGTTCAATGGGAACATCGCGAATGAGGATTGTGACTAGAAAGTACTTGTTTGACCTCATGAACAATGAAAATTTACCCAACATAGAGGCAAGGCTAAATTTCTTGAAAGATCAGTTTATGTCTATTAAAGGATTCTCTGACAATCAAATTGAGACGTTGAAAAGCAATTTTGCACATTTCAAATCAGAATTTAAAAATCGATGGACTAAAGCTCATTATAAAGAAGCGGTATTCCTAAAAAGTAATGAATCTTGACTGAACGCAACCTTCGCCATTCCCGTTGTTGCTGACAGTCCTTCAAATCGAACAGGACGACCGAGTAAATCTTTTGGAGATCTGAGCGAAAGAAGTAAAAGAAGAAAAACTGAGGAAATGCGCTCTAATTTTGATCAAAACCTTATCGTGCATGCTGCGCAAGTAATATAGAATTAAGAAAGTCAGGAAAACGAGATACTTCGAATGTGCTAAAAGAAATCATTACTTCGAACAAAGTCATCAAAAGATAAAATTTGCCCCTTATCTGTCCAGGAAGCAATGCAAATGTTCATCGATGCAGATCTAACACGAGACCAATACGAGACAATAAGAAGAACAAATAAGAAATTCTTTCCTTGTTACAGTCTTTTACAAAAATAAAAGAAGTGTTATCCGCCACCAGAATCTTGCACTGTAAATAGTACAGGTGCGGAAGCCGAATTGCAACCTTTGGTCGACCTTACCGTTAGACGATTATCGGACTACCTGGAAGAGGTACTAATAACATTGAAGGTCCAAGAATGTGAGACCCTTAAATTAATTTGTAAATGGGGTTGCGACGGGTCCCAACAGACCCAGTTCAAACAAAAGATTGAAAATGATACGGATTCAGACACGAACATTTTTCAAAGCTGCTTTGTTCCTCTAAAATTAGTATGCGGCCAAAACATGGAAAAGACTATACGGGAAAATCCAACACCATCTTCTCCTTGATTTTGTCGGCCTATAAGATTTAAATTTATCAAAGAGACTACTGATGTAACGGAGCAAGAAATTAATCACGTCAATAATCAGATAAACAGTCTGGTTGCAACAGAATTTGACTTGAGTGGCAAACATTATTCAGTGAAACACGAATTTATAATGACAATGGTTGACGGAAAGGTATGGAATGCTGCCACAGGAACCACATCAACGAGTCGTTGCTACATTTGCGGCACAACCTCAAAGGATTTCAACAATTTGGATAAAACAGTAGATGTTAATTTCGAGGCTACTCAATTCGGCCTTTCGGTACTACATGCCAGGATAAGAATATTTGAGAGCATTCTCCATTTGGCTTATAAGTTGCCAGTAAAAAAATATAGAGCAAGAAAAAGAGAAACTGAAAAAAGCCTCGAGAAAGAGAGAAAACAAGAGATCCAGGACAGGTTATATGTGGATCTTTATCCGCGGCATCCCATGACACCCACAATGCACAAAATACTTATTCATGGAGCTGTTATAATAAAGAGTGCTTTGTTACCAATTGGCCAGCTCTCTGAAGAGGCTGCAGAAGCCCGAAATAAGCATTTCCGCTCTTACCGTCTAGATTTTCCCGAAAATTTACTAGAGAAAATTGCAACAGGGATATTTTTAACCGCCTCCTTTTAAGTTCGGACCCCTTAATGAGCTCTAAGAAGAAAGTCCCAATCATTTCTGCCAGAAACATTGGAAGTGCTCATGCCTGCCGATCCAAACCTAGAATTTTCTTCACGTAGCGATGAAGAAAATCTAGATAATACCATTTGAGTGGATGCTTTTTTTAATTGTTTATATTTTTTTATGTTTGATCTTGTAAATCTTTCTTCATTCTCATATTATATTTCATTCAATAAATGTTTTAAGTTCATTATTTTAGTTGGTTTTATTCAGAAACATCCATTAGCACACGTTAAACCCAAAAAATACTTTTGGCCCCTTAGATTGTTCAAATACCTCTATGTGCGACGGTTGTCAGAGAATCTGCCTCTAATTTCTTTGAGCTTCTGGTGCGCAGTCTGCCATGATCTTGACGTACATAACAGCCAATCTTTTTCCTAATTCTGGCCGGTGCTGATAAATGACCTACTTCAATGTAACCAGTTATTGATTCTAGAGATCCGAGTTAAGTGTTTGCGCCGAAGAAGCAGGTTATCGTACATCATCCAATTTTAAACGCAATAAACACCTTTAAACGAAATTCGGAGACCGTCTTGGGTCGCCGTACCCTCAACAGTCGGATCTACGTTATCAGAAGGACCTGGACTTAGATCCAAACAAAGGCCGCCACTTCTAATTTTATTTCTCAAAAATTTCTGAAAATGATTTATAAAACAGCAACAAAATCTTTGTGGCGGGTTCACATTGGTTTTATTATAATATTTTTCGTTCTTGTATGTGACCCATTTAGCACCAGCTTCAAAAATGTGGCCACATCGTTACCTTACAACAGGTAATCACTGGCGTCAAGTTATTTGGCATCAATTCGTGTGAGCTAATTTTTAGTTTTTGGACTAACCAGGTGTAAACCTATGAAATGAGACTTTCAGATATTAGTCCATAGATGTCGCTAGGAGTATTTTTAAACCTTCCCAAATGTCTTGTTTTTCGTCTGTCATCTGTCAAAAATATTCAGTTCATTGTTTGTTACGTTTCATACAACAGTGCATTTTTGTCGCTCTTAAAAATGTCGAAAATGTTCGTGCCTTCAAACTACGATTCGCGGACATCGTTGAGAGCCGAAAAACCACTTGTGAAATGCTCCCCTGCCGGTTCAAATGGAAGACTCCAATCCCAAGCGTAAACGATCGTATGGTCCGCCCGGTCACAAGCCAAAAACAACGGCCAAGCCAAATCGCTTCGGTCGCAAGGCAATGCTGTGTGTTTTCTGGGATCAGCGTGGTATGATTTGGTACGAGCTATTATAACCAGGTGAAACAGTTGACGGTGCACGCTACCAACGACAACTGGCCGATTTCAACAGCGCTATATGTATACCGAAAACGCCTTTTCTTGATGACAATGCACCGCCACATCGAACAAGAGCGACCCGAAAATTGGTGGAGACTTACGGTTGGGAACCGCTGGTGCATGCATCTTACTCTACAGACTTGGCGCCTTCCGATTATTATTTGTTTGCATCGATGGGCCACGCACTTTCCGAGCAGCGCTTCAATTCTCACGAAGAAGCCAAAAAGTGATGGTTTGCGGCCAAAGACGGCCAATTTTTTTGGCGCGGCATCCACAAATTGCCTGAGAGATGGGAAAAATGTGTTGCTAGCGATGGCTATTTTTTTGAAGATTAAATTTGTAACCATTTTTTATAAATGCTGGTGCGATTTTACGATTTCCACAATTTTTTCGACATTTTCGATGTTTGACCTACCAGACCGTGCCAATCTTCGACTTCCCTATTACCAGGAATGAATCGTTTTAGTGCTGCTATCGGTAGCATATATACAATAGTACATTTTTTTTTTAGCTCCCAGCACCACGTTCCATTCACCTTGGTCGTGGTGGTACTGAAGAATATATCGAATTTTTTCTTTATCTTTTGTTTGGGACGCTATAAAACCCAACTGGCCTTACCGAAGAACAAAACTATTACGGACCTTGTTTTTAAGCGCAATACCACTGAAAACGTCTAATAGCAAACGCAGAGTACTTTTTACACTCAATAAGTTTTCTAGAGGCTCACAAACTTGGCTGTTATTTGATCATTCGAGCCAAATCCCTTACCATGCCGTTTACGGATAGATTACTGGGTTGCATTGAAATTCCATTGCCGATATAATTGTTGTCCTCCTGCTACATTCGTGGATTAAAGGGAGGTACGTGAAATGGTTGTAGTGCCGGTCTGGCACTCCTCAAGCAGCACTAAAGCGCCGTTTGATACCATTATGAGACCCCCAACAGGCAAATATCTACGGTCAGCCAGAGCTATTGATATAATGGATAAGATTGCTGGGATTTAGGTTGGCGCACTGTCCCAGGCTGTTGAAGAAAGGAGCACCCAGCGATCTCAAACGTCTGGCTGCTAAGCCCGCACATTTACGGAGACAGTGCTCAACAGTCTCCTTTTCTGAAGGACCTCCACAGCTTCTGCAATGGGAGTTAAATGGTAACCCTAGCTTTACCGCGTGAGTGCCGATCGTCCAGTCACCGGTAAACGCAGCTACGAGTTTGGAAATTGAATGGCGAGGAGTATATTGTAATGGGTCCAAAGGGTTGTCGAAACAGCACATGAAGAAATTGAGCGCCATCTTTTCTGCGCTTTCCTGAGAAATAATTTGCGCAGTTCCCCTTTAACAACAGTTAGGGGGATGCCGATGCCCGGGTAGGAGGTCTCTGAGGCCAATTCAGTCCCCTTTCTGGCGAGCTCATCAGAAATTTCATTTCCCTCTAAGCTCCTATGTCCTGGAGCCCAGATCAGAGAAATGTTACCTGCACACCCAAGAGATTTGATTTCTTCCTTACAGGAGTTTACTAATTTCGTTCTGCACCATGGCGTCGTTAGAGCCTTAATCGCGGCTTGACTATCGGAGAAAATGATAATATCTCCCTCGCTCTCGCGTTCCCCAAGCATTTTGACAATTGGGGATCAAACAATACCATTATACCCACAGTAAAGAAATTAAAAATATTAGGAATAACTATTGCTAATAATTATAGATGGAATTGCCATGTAAACGAACTGGCTCCTGCACTGTCAAAAATACTGGGCATCATTAAATGCCTCACTAGAGCAAAATTCAACACCAACACTCATACATTACTCAACATAATTAGATCAATCATAACCTCAAAAATAGATTACGGTTTATATATTTTCGGAAATGCGCCGAAATCTATACTTAACAAGCTTAAAACTAAACTTCATTCAGCTATACGTACATCCCTTGGAGCCCCTTACACCATCCTAATTAAAACATGCAACTAGAATCAGACATACAAGCTATAGAAAACAGATACGAACTACAAATAACAAAACTTTTTAAGACATTACTGCATGCGTACGACACATCTCTTTCCAAACTAATAATAAACTACAAATGGTCCCGACAAACGAAGAAAAAAATTAATTTGGTACTAGACAGAACAATTTCAAAAACCACATTCTTCAATCTTCCTTTTCATCCACAAAAAAATAGTAATCTGGAACCTCCCTCCTAGCCTTATAAACATTACCCTGAGCACCAGTATTAAATCCGAAACACCTAAATCAGAATACAAACAAAAATTTCTTAAAATGAAAGACAACCTAAAAACTCATACATTCATCTACACCGCTGGCTCACAAATTAACAAAATTTCTACCTACGCCATAACTACCGACTCCACTATTCTCAAATTTGGCATTCTGCCATCCTATGTCTCTGTTTTATCAGCAGAAATCATAGCAATTTTAGAAGCAATTAAGCTGCTATTTAGTTAAAAAAAGAGGAAAATTTGTAATATGCTCGGATTCACTCTTGCCCCTCAAATCAATATTAAATATAAACAACTGCGACACATACCCTTACAATATAAGATCACTCCTGATGAAACACAATCCTAAAATTAAATTGGTCTGGATACCGGGACACTCCGGCATTGTCGGTAATGAACTAGTAGCCCAAGCTGCCAAAGAAGCATCTCGACTTCCACTCATTACTACCACACTTCTTAAAAAGTGCACACTAGGCACAACATCATAACCTGATATCACAAACTTCTAATTGGTATCAACGAGTTTTCCAAAAACAACACATAAACTGCTATTACTTAAAAAATGCTCAAAATTCACTTACCAGATTGGACCAAACAAAAATTTTAAGATTACAATTAGGCCACACCAAGCTCACAAATACATACCTTATAGACCCAAAGACCTACCCATTATGCACCATGTGCCAGACTAACTCCCGTGAACATATCCTCGATACTTGTCCTACTGTAACACAACTACGAACGCAAATCTTCAATAAAGACAAACCCTCTCACCTTCTCTCCAACCCGAACTTACAAAATAAGCACAAAATCCTTACCTTCCTAAAACTAATTTAACGTATTAATAGACATTCAATCTACAGGGTGTTACGATATGAAGTGTTACCTATTCAAAACACCATAACTTTCTTGTGTGAAATTAGTTTTTATTGATTTCCAAGACAAAATTGTTCAAAAATGATTACAATTTTAACATATATTCACTTTAGCTCGATATGACCACCTTTTGCCTTGACTATAGCCTTCAAACGGTCAAAAAATTAGTTGCATGCTGCACGAATGTGATCTGGTCTATTCTCGTATAATCGCTTGTTTCAGCGCATCCATACTGGCATATTTTTTAGTCCTCACCTTGCTCTCTAAAATGGATCAGATGGAATAGTCCATCGGATTTGCGTCTGGCGAATTCGAAAGCTATTGTGTGGACGAAATGAAGTGTGGAACATGATTTTTTAACCATTCTTGGTTCACACGAGCTTTACGAGACGGCGCCGAGTCCTGTTGGAACGTCCATGGTCTACGACCGAAATGTTTGCGTGTCCACGGCTCTAAAGCAGCTTCTAAAACATTTTCCCCATAATAAGTCGCATTCGCTTTGACACCAGGCTCGATAAAAACGATTGGAGAGCGTCCATCAGCGGTCATTGCGGCCCAAACCATTACTTGCGATGGGAAATTGCTTCGAGTGGCCATACGTGGGCTCAAATTCTCGTATGAGCGTTCGGTCAAGCAAACACGATCGTTTTGAGTGTTTATGAACTGCTCAATTGGGAAATTTTTGTCATCAGAAAATACAAGGTTAGGAAATTCGCCACGTTCGTGCACGCGCAATAACTCCTTTGCTCTTTCGCACCGAACTTTTTTTGCTGGGGTGAAAGATCGTGTGCTTTTTGGAACTTGTAAGCCTTGACCTTGAGCTCATTTTTCAATATGCGTCGAATGCTGTCTTGCGATATTTTCAGTTCTTTGGCCATTTTTCTTTCACTTCTACGTGGATTTCGTTCAAGTCGAGCCTTCTCTTTCCGAACCACTTCTGGCGTTGTCGCGGTGGTTTTTGGTCTACCTTCATTGTAACGTTTTATAGTGCGATACACAAACATTTTATTCGCTTTGAGGTGACTGAGCTCACGAACAATGGCTGGTTGTGATTTTCCAGCCAAATATAACGAAATCACACTATTACGTTTGAATTCCATCACAGAAAAAAAAAAAATCAACAAAACTGCGACGCAAATGCTTTTGATGGCTTATAAACAATATATTGAACTGTCATTAGAACAATTTTGACTTTGATGTCATGAGCTGTTTTACAAGCAGTGTGAAGTTGCTAACACTTCATATCGTTCACCCTGTAGTATAACCTTAAACTAACTAACTACTTAATTTTAAGCACATGGCATAGCTTAAGACCTTAGAAGTCATAGCTATCTTCTTTTTACAGTTAGCTTTAAGTTTTGTGAACTTTTCCAACTGCTATAAATAAAAAAATAAATAATTCACGAACTAATGAATAGAATATCATAAGAGTTTAAAAGCTGTATTTTTAAAGTTAGTAGTAACTGGAAGAAGGGTGAACGCAAACAAAATAGTGCTCTTAATGTGTTAGGCCTGGGACTTTTCAGCCCATGTGTTAACATACTGCAGAAATGGAAGTTTAAAATTAGCAGCAGCTTACCCAGAATTTCACTTTAGAATTTAGGTGCATAATATTTTCTGCGGTATGGGCTAATTGAAGTGCAGATTAGTATATGGTATAATAACAACAACAATATTCACTTACCTAAAAATTTGTTACTGCATTTTGCTTTATTTAGCTCTCAAAACTAAATCCAAAGTTTAATATTCACTCCTTTGAACAGATGAAGCAGATTAGGATTATTTTTCAGTCCGAATACTTTTCGCTTTTTATTAGATAAATTTTCTTACTTAGTATTTCCATTCCATGCAAATACGTACTTATAGTTTTATGTATGTATATATATATATATATATGACCGTAGGTATGTATATCATTAATTACACTACCTTATCCGTTTTCAATGTATGTAAGTATGCGATTTTTCATTTCTCATTTCTAATTTCTTTACTTATTGTATTGCAGTATTGGCAATTATTGTACACTACTTTGTATTCTTTTGTTCGTTATAATTACGCTTATTGTTGACAAATGCCGCTTTTGTTTCACAAAAGTCGGTCGACAAAGCCGGCCAGCTGGGAGGAAGGCAAACCAACTTGATCCACTATAAAAGCTGAACGGCAGACAGCTCAACTATTAGTGAGTATTTATCTACGAGCAAGGAAGCGAAACATTGGAATGCGTAGTTAAATGCAACCAATATCTGAGCGGCTTTCGCAGAAAACAATGGCCAAAGAAAATTAAACACAGAAATGTTTTAATCATTTTTAGACAAGCCGGACAGTATTTCGTGCAAAGAATAGCTTAAATACTTAATGGAGGTTGCTTTTACTTTAATATTTTATGAAAATACTGATTTTGTGCTGTTGGCAAAGAGGCTTAAATGAGTGATAATCAAGAAATAAACTCGAAAACTTTAGTTAGACAGCATACTGCCAGCTTACACTTAGATTATGCATACTAAACCACACACACACATACGCACTTATGTATTTATGCACTTATGCGTGCACTGTTCGTGTACTATACCTGCTTTGGACAGTCAAAAGGAACCTGCCGTGCGAAAACTAGATTTCGAGAAAATGTCTGCTAAAGTTAAGAATTCATTATCATGGCTTTCAACTCCTTTGCATTGCTGGAGTCGCTAAATCCAATGGAATGGCTTCAAAATTCAACATAACGACTGGATTGGGAATAAATTTATCGGATTCGCTTGAAAATCTGTACTCGCAAGTTGTTGGCATCGCTGAATGCCAATCTGATGTAAGTTTTTTCAAATTCTAAATATGCGTAAAAAATACAAAAACAAAAAAAATATTCAATTGATACTTAAAAAAAAAATGTAATGTGGTGAAAATTGTAAATAGTTGTCCATTAAATTAGTTACGAGATTTTCTAACAGATACAGCAATAAAATAAAATTAAATGATTATGAGTTCAATGCAAATACATACACATGCAACTTGCCGAACGCTGGTTTTTGAAGCCGCTGTTTAAGAATCTGATGTTAATTTTACGAAATTTGCAATACGGCGGTTGGCGTAGCTGAATGGGTTAGTGCGTGACTATCATTAGGAAGTACACAGGTTCGAATCTCCATGCACGAAACAACAAAATTATAGAAAAAGTTGTATCCAACAGCGATCGCCCCTCGGCAGGCAATGGCAAGTCTCCGAGTGACTTTCTGCCATGAAAAAAGGCTTATCATAAAAGATACCTGCGGAATCGGTTTAAAACTGTAAGTTCCTCCATTTGTGGAGAAACATCAAGACGCACATCACAATTAGGAGAAGGAGCTCGGCCAAGCACCCAAAAAAGGGTGTGAGCGTATATACAAGGTGGCGCAAAAGTAGCCTTGCGATGTTTTTTGGCTGTAATTTAAAAAAAAAGGAAAACTTTGATTTTTCTTGTGGATTATTTTTATTTGGTCTTTTAGTTTTTTTTACATCAAGTCGTGAATATGATGTCATGTAAATGGTCGCCGCCACAGATGATTGCCATTTGAGCCCTTTTTATGGCATTTTCCATCACTTTGGCCAAAATTTCCGGCGATAGGTCCTCACATTCTTGACGGATATTGTCTTTAATAGCTGCAAGAGTCTGAGGCTTGTTGACATAAGCCCGCCATTTCAAAATGCCCCACAAAAAGAAGTCTGGAGCGGTCAAATTAGGCGATCTTGCTGGCCAGTGCAAATCGCCAAAACGGGAGATTAGGTGCCCGGGAAATGCATCCTTTAGCATATCGGTTGTGGCACGTGCAGTGTGTGCCGTTGCACCGTCCTGCTGGAACCACATGTTTTCCAATCCCAATTCATCAAATTGCGGCAAAAAGAACTCGTTGATCATTGCTCTGTAGCGCTCACCATTCACAGTAACCGTTTGGGCCGCGACGTCTTCGAAGAAAAAAGGTCCGATGACTCCTCCAGCGAAAACAGCACACCATACAGTGACTTTGAGCGGATGTAATGGCTCTTCCTGGGTTACACGCGGATTTTCAGTGCCGCAGAAGCGTAAATTTTGCTTATTTACGTACCCGCTAAGATGGAAATGGGCCTCATCACTCATGATTATTTTTGATGAAAAATCATCTTCCTCTTGGGGGTGATTAAGGATGGCTTGAGCATATGTTAGACGCGATTGGCGGTCAGAAGCCAACAGCTGATGCACCATCTAGACTTTGTACGGAAACATCTTCAAATCTTGTACCAAAATTCGCTGTAAAGACCGTCGACTGATACCCATTTGCGTGGCACGTCGTCTGGTCGATGTCGATGGCGCTTCCATGACATCCTCGGCTACAGCAGCAATGTTCTCTGCAGAACGGCTACTCCGGGGTCTGCCACGCCTGGCAGCATCTCGTGTTGTGCCAGTCTCTTCGAGGTGAGCGGCTAAACGTCGCAGTGTTTCATCAGTAGGCGTTGGACGACGAGGAAATCTGCGACGAAATTCTCGTTGTGCCAAAGTCGGGGCCAATCGCGAAATGTATAGCATCTTCTGATAGGAGGATTACTTTAGCGCCACCTGTTATATACAGATATATGCATATATTTGAGCGCCCCCGGTAGTCTAGCATAAGTGCACTAACCATCCCATCCCAGAGGTTGAATCCTCACAAAAAAAAATAAAATAAAATAAAATAAAAAAATAACATTCCTCAACCTCAAAAACTTATCCTTTCCATCTTTACTCCCGTATAATAGTCTGCGCATTATGTGCATTGTGGCTGCTAAAACAAGCAAAAACTCCTTCTCGCAGCAAAATGCGAAACACAGATGGCGCTTCAAGCACTAAGAAGATGTTGTTCCTAAGCAACGACAGGTGGTCATTCCTACTATTTAGGACTGGTAGCGGCAGGCTAATCACCTACCCTATCAGAAATCAAACATATTAACGAAACTAACGCAAGACAAAAGGCGAAACAACGACGTTCAACTCATAAGGAACCCAAGTGTCCTCTTTCTGAATCGTTGCCAAAGCATACAATCACTTGGAAATGGTTTGGCGGGTAACTCCTAATGCTGAAGTAAGCTCTTCTTGCGTTTGACAAGGATCCTCATTGTGCAATGCCTCCAGCCTCCAATTTAGCGTCTTCGAAGGTTTTTGGCCTTCCTTCACGCGGACGGTCGTCAACATTAAAATCACCCTCTTTGAAGCGGCGGAACCAATCTCGGCACATTGTTTCACTTAAAGCAGCATCTCCATAAACTTTTTGTAGCTCTCGATGCGCTTCAGCCGCCGTTTTTTTCCGAATAAAAGAGGAAAATAAACACTTCACAAAATCAGACATTTTCACAAAACCAAAAGTATTGATACCAAAACAAAATCGCTAATGTGTCGAAGCAGTTTGTTTACCGTATGTCTAAGCTTGGTTTATAAACGTTTAGGTTATGTTAGAATCGACTAGCACACACTACTGGCGGCATCTATTGACAAACAGCGAGAACTTAGTTGCGCACCTATTAAGAGCTGATGATTTTTTAAAATTGTATCTCATGCGGCTGAAGTTCAAGTGAATTTGATAAATTCGGACGAAATCTTCCGCCATATTGGAGCCTATGTTCCATTGAGGCTCTATGATCGATACAGGAATAAAATGATCAAATGTATATTGGATCCTCCATTTCGCATTTTGAAAACGTAAATCGTAATCAGCGATTTCGGTAACCTTCGAGTAAAAAGTTTCAAGAAAATCTGACCAAAGCTTAAAATTTTCTTCTGTACTGATTTCATCTACATACATTTTTTCAAAATGGCTCGCTCTTATGAGCCGAGCTGGTTGCTATTAGTAGGGCACTGCACGTGCGTGTTGAGCGTGGTGAAAATATTTCTAGAGGTTTGCTATTTAGCAGATCGTTATTTTGCTCTGAGCGAATTAGACAGAATCAGCTGTTAGGCTGATGTCACTTGGGATGTGTTTAAGAAAATTTAGCTTGTGTTAGTGATGTACGAAAAAATCAACCAATCACACTTCGTTGCCGTCTGGCTAACAATTGGTTGCACGAGTGTGTGAATAGATGGGAAATGATCGTGCAGAGTTCGGCTGCCGAAACCGCAAGTGACGTGGCTGCGAAAGTTGCCCTCACAATTTGGCGTCTTCAGCATAGCTAAGTAGCAAACTTGGTAATCTATCATGCTTGGGTAGGATGTACGGTGTGCACATTTTAAATTTCACATTTCATAAGCCCTTTGAGAGTTGCAGCGATCTGCTCGGTAAATGAAATATTAACCAAATTGAAAGTTGCTGCATTCTTAGGGGCGTGCATGAAACTGAACGGAAGCTGCAATGAAACACCCAACTGTGAAGTGTAACTGCAAAAGAACTATTGAAGTGATTTATTTTACTTGCACTCAGGATCACTAAAAAACTGAAAACGAATTTGATCGACGATACGCATCTTTTGACTGTCCAAGCCACTTGCCGTATGCTTCAGTTACTTTAGGTGTATATAATTTGAAATAATTACTTACAGCTATTATAATATAATTTATTTATAGTTATTGTTTTATGTCAAAGTTTGTGTTAAGACTTCGATCGTTTTCACGTTTTAATTTTTTACTTTCTGTAATATTTTTTTAATTTTTATTTTTATTTCACTGCACATTCAATATGACTATCTTTAATGCTATTCTGTATTGATCTAATTTTGTATAACAAATGCTTTCAACTACAATAGTATTTTTTTATGCAAATTTAGGACACACATAAATCACAATATTAAATCTAAATTACGTTCATGTCGACGCACAGAGCCTCTTCATTTATTATATATAAATACTCATTTAATTTCATACTTGAAACGTATTTTTTTACTTACTTCTTGCTTTATTATTTAATTACATAAATAATTGTATATTCGTATATGAATGTGTTAGTGTTATTTTTATTTTTTTGTTGCTGTGTCTGGTTTTTTGATTGCAGTTCAATTATCTGTTTGTCGCTAATTAATTACCGTAATCATCGATGAAGGTGTCGATAATGTACCGTTTCACCTCGTTTATGGATGTCCGCTTGCTGGAGCATTGCTGTCGTTCCTGGTTGTCGGGCAGTACCAGCAGTTGTTGCAGCTCACCCTTTTGTGATTATTATTAATAAAATAAAGAATTAAAACAAAAAATGATGGGAAGAGAAACGTTTGAAGTGGTCAAATATTGTGGTGTCGAATATGTGAATAACCATGAAAAATGGCAAATTGTTAGCGAAAATATTTCTTATTTTAAGTTAATCAAAAACAAAACAAAAACAAAAAGTAAATAGAAAAAAAAAATACCAACCAAACCCGCGCATAAATTTATATCAGGTCAGTCCATAAGTTCGTGCGTTTTTTAAAGGTGGTTTTAAAATGAATAAAAAGATGTTTAAAGTATTTATTAATCAATAATATATTTTCCTTCATTATTTACAATGTCTTCCCAACGTTTAGACAAATTTTTAATTCCCTGCTCAAAAACTTGTTTACTCTTGGAGCCAAAATACGCTTCGGTATCCCTTTTTATAGCTTCTTTTGAGGAGTAGTTCTTGTTACTCATATGGGATTGAAGTCCACGGAAAAGGTGATAATCACAAGGTACAATATCTGGAGGGTATGGTGGATGCGGCATTAGCTCCCATCCGAACTCGTTCAGCTTGCCTAATGTTTGCCTTGCGGTATAAGGTCTTGCGTTGTCGTGGTAAAACAAAACTTTGCGTATAATCACTAAAGACGGTCGATTTTTTTTAAGTGCCTCATTCAGGTTTGATAGCTGATGGGAATAATAGTCAGCAGTTATCGTCTGGTTTAGTTCCAGAAGTTCATAATAAACAATACCGGCCATATCCCACCAAATAAACAGGAGAATTTTCTTGAGGTGAAGGCCATCTCTAGGGGTCGGTTCTGGTGTTTCATCTT
The DNA here is from genome assembly GCF_027943255.1 of Anastrepha obliqua. Classification (NCBI taxonomy): domain Eukaryota; kingdom Metazoa; phylum Arthropoda; class Insecta; order Diptera; family Tephritidae; genus Anastrepha; species Anastrepha obliqua. The sequence continues at coordinate 18,715,530 of NC_072892.1, forward strand.
TATCTAACCATTGTCGTTTGCGAACAGGATTATTGTAAAGGACCCAATTTTCATCACCAGTAACGATACGGTTCAAAAAACTTTCATTTTCAATCCGTTGCAGCAGCTGAGAACACACATTCACTCTGTGCTAAAGGTTAGCGACGGAAAGTCTATGCGGAACCCATTTCCCACCATTGAAACCTTTCCCAACTGAACTAGGTGCCTGTGAACTGTTCCATGCGATGAACATGTCGACTGACAAATTTAGCTCAGCTTCCACGAGTTCCAGCAAGGCGTCGGAGTTAAAGACTTCAGGACGACAAGCACGCGGGGTATCCTCCACGTCGCAGTTACCACGTCGGAATTTTGAAAACCACTTTAGCGCAGTCCTTACACTCACGGTATCCTCTGCGTGAATAGCGTTTATTTCTGCAGCAGCAGATGTTGAATTTTTACCACTTTGTATGCAAAAATCGTACAAAAGTAAAATTATTGGTAAAATACGCACGAACTTATGGACTGACCTGATAAATAAAATTATAAATTCCGAATTATTTATGCAAACTATCAGGATATGCAAATAATTTGGGGCACAAATGTGATGAAGATAGCAAAAAATATTTCAACAAATAAAGCCACAACTGGTTGAATGTGTTTTCTAAAAAAAATTGCTTTTAAAAATATTCGAATATAAATAAATTCTTTTGGCATTAAATTATTTTTGAATTCCCCTAGTTCCCCAATTTCACATGTTAATATATCTTATGATCAGAAAGTAGCGAGAATGTTTAATTCAAGGGGTTATATACCTTGTGTTGGACTAAAAAATCGAAACTTTTTTTATGGCATATTCTAAAAGCACATCATGTTAAAAATATAAATTCAAAAAAACATAAAGATCGAATCACTAGAACGAAAGTTACACACCGTGGAAGCGCGCGACCTTTCTTGGAACGAAAGTGCACGCAAAACTTTAGTCGCGATTATCTCGAAGTCGTGTTTTTTGAAAATTAGCGTCACGTTGATCATTATTTATCAAAAACTATTTGACCGATTTGCATAAACTTTTTTTTTAATTATTCGAAGTTACAACCTCGTGAATCTGAACGGTTCATTTTTTATAAATATTTGCATAGTTCGCTGGATTAAATTTTTTTTTTTTTAATTTTTCAACCCCTCAAAAATCGTTTGTTTGGTGCAAAGCGGTTTTCACATCGAGGAAATTTTTTTTGGGTAAATAATCCATTCAGATTCACTAAAAATCATTTTTCTACAATAATCATTCAATCTTTTTGATCTCAATTGAGCTAATCATGCGCTACCGAGATCACCGCAAGCCTCTTCTAAAAAACGGCGATTCGGGGGAGGGGCGATATCAACAATAAATAATAACATTTTTTAAAATAAAAACATCAAAATGTATTCTTCGAGAGTTACCCTTCAGTATGATATATGTCTCATTTGAATAAAAGTTCTAAAACATATTTAAAAAAAAATTATAACAATCGTCCATTTTTTCGAGCTCACAAGGTATATAACCTCTTAAACGAACCGCGCACGTGGGTCCATATTTTTTTCTCATGTTGGTAGGACTGAAAGATACACATCTGTCACTATTTATCCGTTTTGAAGTGTTTGAGAGATGCTGTACGTTGCAAACGGCCGAAAATGTGGGCAAACAATTCTTGGACTTTGCATGATGATAACGCGCCATCGCACCGAGCCCAAATTGAGCTGGATTATTTGACCAAACACCTATTAAATACCATCGTGCAAGCATTGTATTCACCTGATACAGCCCCGTGCGACTTCTTGTTGTTTCCCAAGTTGAAGTTACCACTTCGTGGGAGCAGATTTCAGTCGATAGAGGCGATCAAAGAGCGACGAAGGAGTTGAAGACTATCCCTTCGTCGGCCTAACAGGGGTGCATGGAGGACTGGGCTAAACGTTGGCACATGTGTGCTGCTTCAGACGGGTCATATTTTCAATTAGATAAAATAAATTTTCCTCAAATTTAACTCTGTTTTGTTTTATTTAAACATTCTCGGTACTTTCAGATCATAGGGTGTAAGTAAGTTCTTATAAGTGTCACATTTATTATTTAATTTTTTTATGTCAGACGGAACTACGGAACTGCGGAACATTTTTGTATTTCCGATCTGGTGATTTTACGGTTGCCCAGCGTTTTACTTTTACGGCAAAGGACCATGAAAACAATAATTTCCTTAAATGTTTGCCTGGTTTTCATAATTTGACACGAAATGTCAACATATTGACATTTTAACACTTAGGCATCGTAGCAAATCGAAATGACCCAAGACTTAAAAAGAGTGTTTTGATTGGAGGGGCATATTTGTCAGCTAGGTAGGTGGGTAGGTTAGATGGCAAGAGTACCCCAGGTGCACTACAAGTAGCTCTTACGAGCCGTTTTGGTACCGTAAATTGGACCACTACCTGCGAAAAATTTAGGGAAGAGAAACCATCTACAGCCATTCAGTGCTGTTTATGTAGTGGAGGAGAGAAAAGGGATTTAGGTTGTCAAATTTTCTGAAGCCATCCCCAAAGAGCACGCTAAGGAATCTCAAGCGCCTAGCCGCCAGAGCCGCACATTTGCAGAGAAAGTGCTCAACAGTCTCTTTTCCTGCAGGCTCCGTACAGCTTCTGCAATACGGGTGGTACCGAAGCTCAAGCTTCTCCGCATGAGTTCCGATCACCCAGTGACCAGTGAACACCGCAATGAGTTCGGAGATTGAATGGCGGGGGATTCACATCACCTTAAGCGTCCTGTTTTTGTCGTATTGGGGCCATGGTGTTTTCGAGATAGCACACGATGAGACAGCCCTCCATCTGTCTTGCGTTTTTGGGAGAAACAAATTGTGCAGTTTCCCTTTAGCAACGGTCAAGGGGACACCGATGTCTGAGATGGGCCAACTGAAACCGGTTCTGTCAATTTAATTTCCCTCTATATTCCTATGCCTAGGAACCCAGTTAAGGGAAATGTTTTCTGTGCGTTCGAGACATTTGAGTTCCTCCTTACAGGAGTTCACCAGAAGAAAGCTGCAATACAGCGACGATAGGAACTTAATGGCAGCTTGACTATAGGAAAAAATATTAATGTCTCCCTGCCTACAGCGATCCCTAAGCATTTTGATTGCTTTCAGGATGGCTTAGACCCTGCTTGAAAAACGCTGCTCGCTTCCGGCGGTTTAAAGGAGCCTGACATATTAGCTGATTCAGAGAAAACTAGCGCTCCCACTCCAGATTTCATCTTGGATCCGTCAGTGAAAACAGAGATACCTATATCCGTGCCTCCAGAAGCCAATCTCCTTCAACCCAATAGTGCTCTTAGCAGCAATGGATTTAAGTTGAAGATCCACGGGAAGTACGTGCAGAATGATGTTGAGGACAGCGGTGGGACATGTTCTACATGCCCCAGTGTTGCCCACACATGCAGTTCTATCCGTTCTCTCCAATTTAGTGGTGTTGTAGCCCTTTTGAAGAGCTACCCACGAAACAAGGCAGACTAAATACATATTTTTTTCCAGTATATATTAACATTTCATTATGAAAAGTATTATCCCTGAACATCGATACTTTGGGAAAAGCGTTCATCGCATCTTCAGGTCAATTTATGATGCACGTAACCGTCCTGCGTTTCGGCTTAAATACTACGGGAATAAGAAAAATTGCCATATTTGGGCCCAACCCTATGCAAGAAAAGCCATTACATCCATTGGAAACAACCAACCATTTGGTGCGGCCTACGGGCTGGAGATATCATCATTCCATATTTCGTCATATACGAGGCTGGCGTCAATGTAACAGTGAATGGCGAACGCTATCGTGTCATGATAAACGACTTTTAATGTCGAATACCTGAAATTGAAGCCCGTGATCTACACAACATTTGATTACAACAATCCAAACGGCGGTACTTGCCATTCAGCCCGTGAAACAATGGATTTACAATGGATTCTCATTTGGTAATTTTTTCTTACATACATTTATGCTGACGACTTAAAGCTATTTTTAATTATAATTAATTAAAATAACACAGCTGGCAAATTTGTTATGTGGTGTCAAAAATCTCAACTTTCTCTAAATAACAAAAAATGGTATCTTGTCACTTTTCCAAAATCCCCATTGCCGTTCATATTTCTTATAGCAAATAAAATATTGTACTCCAATCTGTTAAAGAATCTAAAGATTCAGATGATGAGACAATTTTCGACAGCCGTTTTTCATTTAATAGTCACATTAATTACATCTTATCAAAAAGAAATTCTGTCTTAGGCTTTGAGCCTTTCCAAATTTTAGTGTTCCTTCATGCAGAAATTGAAGACCACACCACACATTTTTAGTCGACAGGATCGCATGTGTGCGAAAGGTGTCTCTAAAATTTGCACTAAGATCAGGAAAGGTTTATGATCCTATCCCATCTTGCACATCCCGTTTGTTATTGATCAACTTGAAGTCTTTAGCAAGTAGAAGATCGATTCTTGTTCCCTCGTTTGTTTTCAATGTTATTAAGGGTGGTATTAATTGCTCATTTCTGTTTCAAAATATAAATTTTCTTGCATCTCACAGAATTCTTTGTAACGCTCTTCCTTTCTATCTCTTGGGTTGGCAACTAAGTAATTGCGGATTTCCCTCATAGATGGCTTTAGTTGAATTTTTAGGTTTGCAGACGTAGTACAAATGTAAAACGCATTTTGTTATTTGATAGTTGGCAATTCAGCTGCCAATCAGTAAAAAAAGTTTTTTGATCGATTGCGTAGTTTTCGTTTGGCGTTTGTTGAAAAATGGAAAATCAAAAGTAACATTTTCGTCATATTTCGCTTTTTTATTTCCGCAAAGGGAAAACCGCATCGCAAGCTCATAAAAAGTTATGTGCTGTTTATAGTGACGAAGCCTTAAAAGAACGGCAGTGACAAAATTGGTTTGCCAAATTTTGTTCTGGTGATTTTTCACTCAAAGATGCAAAACGCTCGGGTCGTCCAGTGGAAGTTGATGACGCCCTAATCAAAGCAATAATCGACTCGGATAGTCACCGTACAACATGTGAGATTGCAGAGAAGCTTCATGTATCACAAACATGCATTGAAAATTACTTAAAACAACTTGGCTATGTTCAAAACCTGGGTTCCTCTCGAATTGAAAAAAAAGCATTTAACGAGACGCATTAACAGCTGGGATTCGCTAAAGCAACGTAATGAAAATGATTAAGTTTTAAAACGACTGATAACTGGCGATGAAAAATGGATTGTTTACAACAATATCAAGCGGAAAAGATCGTAGAGCAGGCCAACTCAAACAACATCAAAAGCTGATATTCATCAAAAGAAGGTTTTGCTATCAGTTTGGTGGGATTACAAAGGAATTGTCTACTTGGAACTCTTACCACCCAACCGAACGATCAATCTCTGGCCACTCGGCAAAAGTTATTGGAGCTTGGTTGAGATGTTTTACCACAGCCACCGTATAGTCCTGACCTTGCACCATCTGTTTACTTTTTGTTTCGATCTTTACAAAACTCCTTGAATGGTAACAATTTCAATAACGATGATGATGTCAAATCGTACCTGATTGAGTTTTTTGCTAATAAAAACCAGAAGTTTTATGAACGTGGAATTATGATGCTGCCTGCAAGATGGCAAAAGGTCATTGATCGAAATGGGCAATACATTACAGAATAAAGTTATTTAGTTCAATGAAAAAATTGTCTTTGATTTTCTAAAAAAAAAATCCGCAATTACTTAGTTGCCAACCCAATAAATAACTTCAAAACAAATTATGCTTGCAAGCTCCTATTGAAAGTGCGTTCCATGATTTTAATGAGATCTCCAATTCTAACTTCCGAGCTTTCTCAGTTACAAAGATTTTTCAGAAAGAATTTTCAGTACTACTATCTATCTTTTAGCTTAGTTAAATGTAAGTTTATAATTTAATTATGTATATATTTTCATTATCCCCTAAGGTTAGTAGTCAGTTTGAAATCAAATAAATAAATAAGTATTCAAAATTCATACGTTGCTCCTGTATTAATCTTAGATGCTTTGCATTTTAATTAATTACTTTGGTGCGGGTACGAGGGGTGCCTTTTATATTTCGGGATTTGGCAACCCTGGTGTTGCAATCTGGCAACTGACAGCTGTATCGCAAAGTTTGACATTTTTTGGCTTTTACGTACTCAGAACGTTTTGAGATACCAGCGCTATTTGTGTTGTTTACAGTAGCTTAAAAGATTCATCTCGGTCCAAAAATGGAATTAAATCGTGAACATTTTGCGATTATTTTTTACAACTTTCGACGTGGATTAACTCAGCAACATTGCATGGATGGACTTAATTCGTTTTTTGGGGATGAAGCTTCATCAAGGACCAGTGTTTATTGATGGTATGGTGAATTCAATCGTGGTCGTAGTTCACTCCAAGACGAATTTCGTGAAGGTCTTCCAAAATCAGTTGATGTTCCGAAAACCATTGATGCTGTCCGCGAACTGATATTACAAGATCGTCATGTGACCTATCGTGAGATTGAGACAATCTTAGGCATTAGTGGGACCAGCATACATTCAATATTGCATAAACAATTGACTGTCAAAAAAATTTGTTCGCGTTGGATCCCACACAATTTGTCAATCGCTCAAAAAACGGTTCGTGTCGATTGGTCGAAGGAAATGCTCAAAAAATACGATCGCGGGGCTTCGAAACACGTCTATGACAGGTGATGAATCATGGATCAAATCTAACAAAAGTTTTTCGCGCACGAAGCACTTCCAAGCAAATGGTCGCCTGTTTTTTCGGAAAAACTGGACATGTCGCAACCGTACCACTAGAACAACGCAGAACAGTAAATTCTGAGTGGTACACAACCATTTGTTTGCTAATTGTCTTCCAAGAAATTAGGAAAACCAATTGCCAAAGACGGGTAACTCTTCACCAGGAAAATGCGAGCTTTCACACATCGGCTCAAACAACTGCATCGAATTAATGGGTCATCCGCCGTATAGTCCTGACTTGGCACCGAATGACTTCTTTTTATTCCCGTACGTAAAAAACAAACTGAGAGGTCAACGTTTTTCGACACCTGAAGAAGCGGTTGCGGCATTCAGAATGCATGTTTTGGAGGTACCTCATTCAGAGTGGCAAAAGTGCTTCGACAATTGGTTCAAACGCATGCAAAAGTGTATAGATCTTCATGGAGAATATTTTGAAAAACAATAAAGTGATTTTCGATGAATAAAATTTTGTTTTGTTCTCTAATCCCGACATATAAAAGGCACCCCTCGTATTGTACACTTTCCAAAAATTCCTAATAATCGTAGCATTTTCCCTGAGATCTTTGCTCCTATCAAATTGAGCAAATTTTCCTTGTGAAATAGTTAATGTGGAAGGCAGGCATAGTTTTGGCCCGGCTCTGTGTATTTTAAATATTATATCGACACTAACAACGAAATGATAATGTCGAATGTGTGCATTTACCAAGTTTGGTGTAGTATTTCCAATATTAAAAATATACAAACACACATTGCTGATCGGTGAGGAGTTAACTTGTCCGAGTGCGTGCATTATTTGTAGATTTAAATTTATGAAAATCAGGCACAAATATGTGCTTTTTGTTGGAGTACATTTAAAATAATTAACGTCCACATTCAATTACAAAATAATAGTCCGTGTTATGCTATAGTAATTCAGTGCTGAATTTGCTGCTCAACAATGAGTTAAGTGTGGGCAACGCCATGCGAAAATGTTGTAATAGTCAATGAAACTTTAAATATGATTTTTTTGCACTTTCGATTATTGTCCAACTTCGTGCTACAAGTTTCCTTCAATGCCCAAATTTTTACTCAGGTTGTCGGTTGTGCGAGCAGACCTGATGGACATGGCTAAATCGGTGTCTCCTTTTTTTCATTTCACTAAAACAACATTTAGTCAATCTATACATATATCTTTCCATTCCTTTATGCTATTGGAAATATTTGGTTTTGAACGCGGCATTAATATCATCTTAATGGCTATAAAAATAGCGTCATATGAAAATATAATATTTAAGGTCTGTATGTATTAATTAAGGTCTATGAATAAGTTCGTGCGGTTTTTTTTCGAAATTTGAATTTCGGATCATTCCCATGGCTTTTAAACGTTTGGAAATGGTTGATTGATCAACTCCCAAAGTTTTTGCAACCTCTTCTTGCGTTTGAGCCGGATCTTGATCGAGCAATTCCTCCAATTCGGTATCCATGAACTTTGGCGGCGCGGCCAAAATCACCACTTTTAAAGCGTGCAAACCACTTCTGGCACGTTCGCTCAGCTAGAGCATGCTCACCATAAACTTCCACCAAGATACGATGACTTTCGGCTGCTTTTTTCTTCATATTAAAGAATTCCCCGCAAAAACACATTATTTGGCACGAAATTCGACATTTTCAAGTGTGGTAAAATATTGTTGTTTACGCTTCAAATAAAAAACTTATACTGACGTTTGTGCCTTACGACAGTAGCTCTCCAATGAATGTTTGGAAATGTGGATCGATGGAATAATAATCAAGTTACGCCATCTGTTGTAAAACCGCACGAACTTATCCATTAGCTTAAACTAGTTGCCTTGTAATGTCCTTTTCAAAAACGGAAGATAGTTTATCGCTAAACGCTTTGGGTGCGGGATTAATGTCGAATGGTCCAAAATTTATCAAAATATTATAAACAACTTAATGAAATCGAAGCCTTGACGACTTCAACAAGTAATGAGCAAAGGAGGATCCAACACAAATTACTAAGCTACATATTATAAACTCAAGCCAGGAGTTATATTTTCTTTGCTTTCTGGCTATTTTTAATATATTTACCAATAAAAGATTAAATATTAAAAGCAATGACTAATAGGCATTTTACCTTCCCTATCGAAAGTATTTGAAAAACTTTTGGGCGACAAATTGCCTGCTATTTGGGCAATAATAAGTAATTGCTGCTGAGTAATTTCCAGTCGGGCCTCAGAAATCTGCTCCACAGCTATGCTTAACATTGTTGAAGATGTTCGCTCTGCTTATGACACAAACTACCTAACAGTGCTAGTATTACTCTATTTTTCAAAAGCGTTTGGTACTATTGATCACAATATTTTGTTGCAAAAATTGTGTTATCACTACAAGTGTGGAGCATTTTCTCTGCAGCTAATAAAAAGTTACCTTTCGAATCGGCCAAAACAAGTTAAGTGTGGCGATAACTACTCAACCCTAAAACCGATTACATCAGGTGGGCCGCAGGGCTCTATTTTAGGTCCCATTTTATTTTGCATTTTTATGAATGATATTTTTGAGTTTTGCTAAAATTCGCCGATTCATCTCTATGCTGATGACACTCAGATCTACCTGTCAAGGCCAATAGGTCTTATTGAAGATTTGATTGCAAGGCTTAATGAAGACCTCACTAGTAGATATGTCTAACCGGTCCTAATCTAAAAACTTGAAATTAAATGAGTCAAAGACGAAGTCGATTGCTGTTTCCCATTCAAAATATGACCTTAGCTCTTTGCCGCCTATAATGCTTAATGAAGTAAATATTAACTTTGATAAGAAAGTAACTCACCAGGGTTTCAGAAAAAATACCCGACGATCGTGCGTTGACCACGTAAACCTTGTTGTAATCAAGATATATAATATTCTTAGAAAGCTATATAGAGCGGGGGCTGTATGGAGTTGAGTGTGCAAAATGTGAGGACCGCATTCTGTAAATAGTTTTAAACTCAGAAAAGCTTGCAGATTATGATTCTGGATGTTGCCGGGAGATTTGATGGTCCATTTTTTTTTTACCCCACCCCCTTAGTATTCAAGTAAATGGTAGTATTGGAATAAGATGGGACCTAGTGATCCCGAAGGGAATTTTCGCGCTAAGCACGAATCCGAGTTCAAAAATTTTCCATCACGTCAGGTTTTCGAGAAAAAGGGGGTTGAAACCCCTAAAAATAGCGTATTTGGCCATTTTTCAAAAATTGTGGAGCAAAACCCTAACGTGCTACGATCTTCGTTATTGTCAGTAATTGAAGGTTGAACTTTGCTCTTTGAAATAAGCCCAAACCCAAATTGTTCGCATGCACCCTTAGAGTAGGGGGTGTACTTATGTCTACGGGGGTAGAGAAAAAAATGAACATAGGGGGGGGGTAAAAAAAAAAAATGGACCATCAAATCTCCCGGCAACATCCAGAATCATAATCTGCAAGCTTTTCTTAGTTCAAAACTATTTACAGAATGCGGTCCTCACATTTTGCATACTCAATGTCCTTTAGCGCCTGCACTATCAGACGATGTATTAGATTTGAAAATTTGAATTTGATTTTTTTTATTTCTTTTTAAATGGAATGTTTGACTTCAGATTTGTAATCAGCGACACTAAATACCTTAGGACTTTTCATTATATCTTATCTTGGGTGTAGATAAGTTCCTATGTTCATTTTTTTCTCTACCCCCGTAGACATAAGTACACCCCCTACTCTAAGGGTGCATGCGAACAATTTGGGTTTGGGCTTATTTCAAAGAGCAAAGTTCAACCTTCAATTACTGACAATAACGAAGATCGTAGCACGTTAGGGTTTTGCTCCACAATTTTTGAAAAATGGCCAAATACGCTATTTTTAGGGGTTTCAACCCCCTTTTTCTCGAAAACCTGACGTGATGGAAAATTTTTGAACTCGGATTCGTGCTTAGCGCGAAAATTCCCTTCGGGATCACTAGGTCCCATCTTATTCCAATACTACCATTTACTTGAATACTAAGGGGGTGGGGTAAAAAAAAAATGGACCATCAAATCTCCCGGCAACATCCAGAATCATAATCTGCAAGCTTTTCTTAGTTCAAAACTATTTACAGAATGCGGTCCTCACATTTTGCATACTCAATGTCCTTTAGCGCCTGCACTAATACGAGGTGTGCTCAAAAAGAGTCGTGAATTTTGAATTTTCGCAGGTTACGAATATTCGAAATTCAATTTTTTTTGGCGATATGTTGGTACTCATGTCTCTCACTCATGCCGATGAGTTCGGCCATTTTGAATGTTCAGTTAATTGCTGACAGCTGCTTGCACGTGTTTCGGCTTGTCTTCGATTTTTACCTATTCAAAAAGATGGATCAAAGAATCTGTATCAAATTTTGTGTGAAAAACGAAATTAAGTGTGCGGATGCATTCCGAATGTTGACTCAGTGCGTTGTCATACGGAGAAGCTACTTTGGACCAAAGCAACGTTTATCGGTGGTAGAAAATGTGCTCAAAAGGCCGAGAAGATGTGAACGACGAAAAGCGTGCCAGACGCACGAGCGCTTCAACAACAGACACAAAAATTGATGAAGTGAAGAAAATGGTATAGCTAATCGTCGAATCACCTTTAGAGTCTTAGACATATCGATTGGCTCGTGCCAGTTGATTTTTTCAATGATTGGGTCGCCGCAAAATTCGTACCAAAACTGCTCAATTTCGACCAAAAGCAGCATCTCATGAACATTGCTAATGAGATGTTGGACTCTGTTCGCGACGACCCAAATTTGCTCCAGAGGGTCATAACTGGTGACGAATCGTGGGTTTGTGGTTATGACGTGGAAACAAAAGCTCAATCATCTCAATGGAAGCTGTCGCACGAACCAAGACCAGACCGAAAAAAGCGCGCCAAGTTCGGTCGAATGTAAAAGTTTTGCTTACCGTTTTCCTCGATTGCAGGGGCGTTGTGCATCATGAGTTCTTGCCACAGGGTAAAACGGTAAATAAGGAATATTACCTGTAAGTTATACGCAATTTGCGTAAAGCAATCCGGCAGAAACGCTCGGATTTGTGGAATAACAAAAATTGGCTCTTGCATCACGATAACGCCCAACGCCCCTGCTCATACATCGTTGCTTGTGCGCGACTTTTTGGCCAAAAACAACACACTAATGATGCCACAGCCATCGTATTCCCCAGATATGGCCCCTGTGACTTTTTCTTGTTCCCGAAACTGAAGAGGCCCATGAAAGGACGACGCTACGCTGCGATTGACGAGATAAAGACGGCATCGAAGGCAGAGTGCGTAGAGCGCTCAAAATTCGCTCTTACTCTTTCAAGCTATCACCAAAAGCAATACAACTCATACAAAATATTCTCTGAGTAAATCATTGAGAGGATCTATTTTGCGTAAACTCCTCAAACACTTTTATTACTCATTTGTTTGTATACAAAGAGTGCTCGTCGTTCTGTGAGCATTCGCTTTGTTTTCATCCCCCGAGTTTTGTAAATGATGCGCTCTTTATTTGAGCTCAAGTTTATATGAATTTATCAATGATAAGTAATTTGATATTCAATATTGTCCCTTTTGCAGTGCTGAATTATAAATATGCATTTCGAGCATACCCTACCCAATTTCTGCTTTATGTAATGAAAGTAATACTTTGCGAGAATAGTAAAGTTTATTTCATTTATTTTTTTTTAAATATAAATAATAAATAAAACTTATATGAAAATAAACATTTCAAAGAATTTCAAAGAAAGAAAGTAAAAGAAAATTCATTAAAGTTGAGGTTCATTGAATTTAATGAAAGTCGATTAAATATATTTTTTAAGACTGATCCACGTTCGGTTCGTCAAAATCTGTACTTTTGAATAAACTTTCATTCAATTTGATAAACAGCTAGAAAATCTGCCCATTTTTTATACTTTTTACACACGCGAAACACGTGCAAACGCAAACTAGCCACAAAAATGCTTTAATAAAAACTAACGGCGATAGAAATTCAAGTAGGAAAATGTGTCAATATAAAAGAGTGATCAAAAATGATGCTTTCAAAGAAAACTCACTGAGCATACAAAATGATTGCTATTGTTGAAGAGAGTTTATCATTTTTAAATAATCTGAGAGGAGAGAATAAGCTAGCGAGCACTCAATTCGGTTGATGTTTTCAAAGAGCGCATGTTAAAAGAATGTCGAAAGAGGAATGTTAATAAATGATTTTTTCGCTGTTTGAAAAAATAACTGATGCTCTCTTGTTTGGTTTTAACCAGAAATGAAAAACTCAAAACAAAATGCACTGAATTGAGTTTTTATCAGCTGAATGAGGGATATTTTACTCATCAATGATAAGTATTTACGAACTCTGATCGAAGGAGGAGCTGAACAAGATAAAAAAAATTATTTTTTGAAGTGCTTCGAAGATTGGAAAAAACGTTGGCACAAGTGCAAATATCTCATGGGGATTACTTTGAAGGGGACAAAATAGATATTAATGAATAAATAAATAATTTTTGAAAAACACAAAATTCGCGATACTTTTTTAACACACCAAGGAATCAGAGCGCACGTTCTTTGTTAGTGCCATAAAACTGTGGAATTCTAACATATGTATGTCCACTAGCATTCAGACTAACTTGAGACATATAGTTGAGTGCATAAAGAAACTCACAGATGTAGCTCTATGCAGTTGTCATGACCAAGTGTGCTTAACTCATATTACGCGAAAGTTTCCATTCAAAATGCCGTACAAGCGATGAAATTCTGAAGTTGTTTGAAGATACATCAATCTCCCGTGCGACTATTTTGTGTATTTTGAAAGATTGCCGGAATTCAAAAGAACCAGAAAATAAGGTTATACAGTAGAGCGGGTCGATTTACAAATCGCTCATTGCTCTGTGAAAATCGTATTCTAGGGATTAAAATAAGAAACTTTGCCGAAGGAACCATACCTCTAAACCGAATTCTGATGTCCCCCAATTTAAAAATATCACCATTTTTGGCCTTTACATGAGAAAAATCAGCTAATTGGCTATGTTTTTTCTTTATTTTTATTTATTTATAATAATATTTATTATTTATTTATAATAATATTTATTATTTATTTATAATAATATCTATTTTTTCTCTTAAGAAATTTATTTAGTCAGAACATATGTAAATAAAAAAATTAATTAAAGTGAGTTATAGAAGAGAAACTAAAAAGTTCGACCCAAATTGGGGCACATCAGAATTCGTTTTAGAGGTATGGTTCCTTCGGTAAAGTTTTTTATTTTGATCCCTAGAATATAATTTTCACAGAACAATGGGCGATTTCTTTGCCTCCCCACAAATCGACCCGGCCTATTATACAGGGTCGCCCACCAAAAGTAAGTGCCTCAACAACGAAAAAACTGCTCTGAAGTGACAAAAACAACGCAAATTAGCGCGAAAATTTGGCATTTCAAAGTCTGGCGTTCACAAGATTTTGAAGAAAAACAATGTAACTTATCGTAAACGTAAGCGAGCACTAAAATATACAGCGAAACAACTCGAAAAATACCAATTTGCTGCCGTGCACTTCGTCGTGAACACTTTGCGAATAAAAAATGCATAATTTTGGATGATTCATTACACTTCACATTTTCTTATCATGAATTGAGTGGCAACGACGGTTTCTACAATGACAGCATCGAAACAACACTAAACGAGGTTAAATATGCCAGCAAATCAAAATTTGAGCAGAAGGTGCTAGTATGGGTGGCCATTTCTTCGAAGGGTGTTTCATAACCATTGATTCGCAAAAAAAAAACCAAAGCGATCAATGTTGACGTTTATATCGGTCAATGCTTGCCAAAACTGAAGAAATCCATCGATAAATATCACAAAGGCGACGTAATCATGTTTTGGTCAGACTTTGCAAGCTGCCATTATGCAAAAAAAACATTGGATTGGTTAACCGAGCTAAAAATACCATTTGTGCCAAAAAAGGACAATCTTCCAATAGAAAAATTCTGGACAGCTCTCAAGCGGATGGTGTACGAAAAGGGCTGGGAGGCACGAAACGAGCAACAGTTGATCAATCGAATCAAGCGAAAGTTGAAAGAAATCGATATAAGCGCCGTCCTAAACTTAAATCGGGACATTCGCTCTACTCTACGGAAAATCGAAGACAATGATCCATTGAGTAGGTATTTTTGATATGTACCCAATCGACCGAAGCACCAAATGAAAATAATTTTTAATTCAATTGTTTGCTTTCGAATGGCGTATGCCAGTAGTTGGTCTCAATGTTTAGTGGAATAACATATGTCCAACTATGATACAATAAAGCTTATAAAACAAGCAAAGTTTTTTAAAATTGTAGTTTTTAACTACTTCTAACCTTCAATCCCCCTTCCCTTTTCGCATTCTAACCATCTTTCTTTTTTTTTCTCACTTATTATACTAAGTTTTAGTTTTTTTAAGTTTTTTATTTTAATTTTAAGTAGCATTTTTATGTACGGTAGATAGCTATGAAATGAGACTTTCAGCTATTAGTCCGTAGATGTCGCTAGGAGTATTTTTAAACCTTCCCAAATGGCTTGCTTTTTTCGTGTCATCTGTCAACAATATTCAGTTCATTGTTTGTTACGTTTCATACAACAATGCAGTTTTGTCGCTCTTAAAAATGTCTAATTTCGTGCCTTCAAACTACGATTTGCGGACATCGTTGATTTTCTGTTATCAATTGAAGAAAAACGCTTCTAAAGCTCATCAAATGCTTATAGAAGCTTCTTATGCTGGGCATGCTCTAAGTAGAGCGCAGTGCTTCAGGTGGTTTGAAAAATTCCGAAGTGGTGATTTTAGCGTAGAGAACGAGGACCGTGGCCGGCCACCGAAAAAGTTTGATGACGCCGAATTGCAAGCACTGTTAGATGAAGATGATGGTCAAATGCAAGAAATAATGGCAGAGCAGTTGGGAGTGACCCAAAAAACCATTTCCAAACGTTTGAAAGACACGGGCATGATTTTAAAGGTCGGAAAATGGGTGTCGCATGAACTGACTAAAAGGCAGCAATGGAACCGAAAAACCACTTGTAAAATGCTGCTCTCCCGGTTCAAAAGGAAGTCGTTTTTGCATCGAATCGTTACGGATGATGAAAAATGGGTGTATTTCTCCAATCCCAAGTGTAAATGATCGTATGGTCCGCCCGGCGACAAGCCAAAAACAACGGCCAAACCAAATTGCTTCGGCCGCAAGGTAATGCTGTGTGTTTTCTGGGATCAGCGTGGTATGATTTGGTACAAGCTATTAAAGCCAGGTGAAATAGTTGACGGTGCACGCTACCAACGACAATTGACCGATTTGAACAGCGCTATACACCGAAAACGCCCAGAATATGCCGATCGGCGTCACAAAGTAATTTTTCTTGACGACAAAGCACCGCCATATGCACCGCCACATCGAACAAGAGCGTCCCGGGAATTGGTGGAGACGTACGATTGGGAACCGCTGGTGCATGCAGCAGACTCACCAGACTTGGCGCCTTCCGATTATCATTTGTTTGCATCGATGGACCACGCACTTTCCGAGCAGCGCTTCAATTCTCACGAAGAAGCCAAAGAATGGCTCGACGATTGGTTTGCGGCCAAAGACGGCCAATTTTTTTGGCGTGGCATCCACAAATTGCCTGAGAGATGAGAAAAATGTGTCGCTGGCGATGGCTGTTATTTTGAAGATTAAATTTGTAACCATTTTTTTGTTAATAAACGTTTGAAATCGAAAAAAGTCTCATTTCATAGGTATATACTCCAGGTATACCATCCTCGTATTCTAGAATTATAAGAAGATGTACTACCACAAGACTTTGTCTTAAAAAACAAAACAGAAAAAGTGAAGTTGAAATTCTTAGCCCTAAAGTGATAATAAAAATATACGAGATTTAGTTGGTCTTATAATTTTTTCGTGTGGTGTATAGCATTATTGTTTTAGATAAAAATAATTTAGAAGAAGGAGTATGACAGGGTATTTCTCAATACCAAATATCCTGTCATACTCCTTGTTCTAAATTATTTTTATCTAAAATATATTAAAAAATATAAATTTCCCCGAAATAACACTTGGCCAATATAGTGTAATAAATTTTAAACTAAAAACCATGACAATGCTGTTGACAGCACAATTCGACACAGTCAACCAATTGTCGCCGCCTCCCTTCGTGCGGCATGCGTTTTGGGAATACTCACTTTAAAACCACGTCCAATTTCCACATCAGCATTTAGTGGCAGCGTGTACAGCCGCTTCGACACGACAAAACTATTTGTCCAGGAACAATCGACGTAAATGGAAATGAAATCTCCATTTTGTATGCTGCAATTCCATGGCGTGCGCGCGTGAAAAGTGTGAAAATGCAACGGGGAAAAAGATAAAATTAATTTAAAAGTGCATAAAACATTTAAATGCATCAGTAGGGATGCTGCACATACATACATACATACATACATAAATGCGAATATAAAATACATAACTGAGCAGTTAAGAAAATGCATGCGTTACTGTGATACAACGCGAAAGAGGTCAATTTGCGCAACAGTAAAGCAACAATATTGAAAGCCAAATAATAAAGCGGAACAATAAAAAAGTTAAAGGTTCAGTGCGTGCATTCGCTGCATCAGTGTCACTAAATGTAGGCAGAGCACGCCGAGGATATGCCGGTAAGTGTGAGGCGCATGTGTGGCTTATGGGCTTGCAATTACACTGTAGCGCCTTTGGACGGCACATTTTTGCAAGCACTGGTTGTGGCCTGGCCCCATCCACTGCTAGTTGCACGCTTCACCTCGAGTGGAAGACACAAAATGGCCAGAATATATGTACATACAAACTTACATATGTAGCTTGTCATATGAGGAGAAAGCACCATAATTTTATGATACTTTACACACATGCGCCTTGAAGTATGCTACATAAAGCGCTGCCAACCAAGTGCACGCACACACACGTGCCCGCTCATATTTACAAATATGCGAAGAGGAATCGCAGGCTTAAACATTGAAATTGCAGGCACTCAGGTATATAGAAAATTTTCAAAAATTCTTCAATCAACTAGTACATATATTGAGAAGCAATTATTAAGCGATAATTGAGAGCTCCTTTATGCATTCTTGCATTACTGCTGGGTTGCATTATTCCGCATTGTGCTCATGTCGTAGTGCTGGTGTATGTATTGAAAAGCGCCATACACGTTATTTATTCAGCTGGCGCTATCCTTTGCAACTGCCATACACACAAACAAAAAAAAAAAGAAAAGAAAAACACACAAGCAAAAAGAAATGGCCTGTTCAAGCACTCATTCACTTTCGATTCGCAACTCACCTGATGGCCACTTGATGCCAACGGTAATCGTATAAATTAAATTTCAATGGCAGCATTTCTGTGGTGTTGTCTCGTTCCAGATACAATCGCAAGCCGTCCTTGCATGATTCCAGATACAAATTGTGTGTGGCGTTGCGTATCGAGAAAATCGTCGTTGCGGTTTTGCTGTCATTCTGTGCGGGCCGTGCGGAGCAACGCATACACATACACATGCACGGGTTGTATTCAGGGTCGGGTGTGGGTGCGTGAAACGATCAAAAATATTTGTATATATGAAATTACAATATCATAAAGAAAATATTTACGGAAAATCAACAAAAATAATAAACGGCCAGCAAAAGAGTCGATGTAAAATGCGTGCATACATACGTATGCATGTATGTGTGCATGTATATTATATATACATTTTTTTATGCATATGTATGTGTGCATGTATATATATATATATCTGTTTTATTTTTTTGTTTTGAATGTGTCAATACGTGCACTATTTGGTGTGACTGTTGGTGACAGCTGACGGTGCAGTTCTCGTACTGTACTTCACATGTTGACGCATTGACGCCTTGGCGTGGTTTTTATTATTTTTTTTTTGTGTTTTCATTTATGTTATATGAACACTCTAAAAGCAATATATAAATATGGGCATGCGTATGTTTGCATTCATTTAGTGCGCAAAAGGGACATTTAAATTCGTACATCTATTCGCTCTCAAGTGTACTTTAAATTTATAGCTTTCATAAATTTTTGTCTCTGTGTATTATCAAAATTGCTGAAATAAAATTGATATTTTAACTTTGCCAATATTTTTATTAGCAACAGCTCTTTTAATATTAGAATAAAATTTTGTGAAAACAAACACATTTTTCCGACTGAATAAAAACGAAATATTTTGTAAATTCCCTATGCTTGGTAAAGAGGGTGCAGGTTGCATAGGTTAGGTTTGGCAGCCGCATCGCACATAGAGACAGCGATGCCACTTAGACCACGAAATGGGTCCGTTGTGAACCATTATTGAACCATCCTGAGCTTTTGACAAAGCGTAAAAGGTTGTTGATACCTAAAGTGTATAGATTATCGATATTCATTAAGAAGTAGGATCTTAAATATCGATTCCAGCTTCTGACTAGAGCCGGGCATGTCCGAAAAAGGTATTGAATTGTTTCCAACTCCTCCTCATTCCTGCAGCTACGTCAGAAATCATGCAGGTAAACGCCTAATCTCCTTGCGTGATTCCCTCTGAGACAATATCCAGTGAGAGCCCTTACTAAGGTCCTAATTTGAGGTATACTCCATTTTATAATATTCTTGGACAGACGTAGGCTTAGCCTTGGCCATGTTTGCCTAGCAATTTCGCGGGTATTGGCACTAACCCATCTTTGATTGGCAGAACTGATTAGTGCGTTCATAATAAGAAGCTTACAAGTTGTGAGAGGTACCCCCATAAAACTACTTATGTTTGACATTCAGGTACCTACTCTTGCAAGTTGCTCAGCCCTACAGTTCCCTGGTATATCTCTGTGGCCTGGAACCCAGCATAAGATAATATGATATTGTTTGGCCATCCAATTAAGAGATTGGCGACAATGTAAGACACTCCTTGATGTTCTTTGGAATACATCCAGGGCCCGTAGGGCAGCTTGGCTATCTGATAGAATGCAGATATCTGTTGATGATATTATGTTTATCTCTAACCATCCTAAGACTTCAGGAATAGCGTTTATTTCCGCTTGAAAAACACTACAGTCACCCGGTAGTTTAAAGGATTCCTACACCGGTGTCCAGGAGCAGAAAAAAATAAAAAATAAAAAAATAAATGATCAAACAAAATGAGTTAAAATGTTTTACTTTTCTTCTTTTGGTAAAATCAAATGTTGGGCAAATGTTTTCCTTTGCCTTTCCTCATATGAATATATTAAAGTTCATGGAAAAAGGTAACATTTTCACCGTAAAACTAACAATAACAAAAATAAATGCTCTATAAAGTCTGGCAGGCAATGACAAAACCTCCGAGTGTATTTCTGCCATGAAAAAGCTCCTCATAAAAATATCTGCCGTTCGGAGTCGGCTTGAAACTGTAGGTCCCTCCATTTGTGGAACCACATCATCACGCACACCACAAATAGCAGGAGGAGCTCGGCCAAACACCTAACAGAAGTGTACGCGCCAATTATTTATTTTTTTTTATTTTTATAAAGTCTGGAGATTTTAGACTTCATTGCCTCATAAATGCAGGAAAAATATATACATATGTTATACCTATTGCCACGTTTTAACTGTTTATTTATTATTTCATGAAAATTTCACACTTTCAAATCAGAATATTTAGATAGAAATCGCATTGGTACAATAAAGTATCAATTTAAAGTAGGAAAAAAATTCACGTTGAGGTTTCATAAGTTTGTTTCTTGACACTGTTATGCATTTTCTTCCATATAACGAATGAGAATGGAAATATTTTTTTAAATGGAAGAAATGCACAAGGCCGCTGGAAAAAAAGTTATTTTTACTATTTTTAAGCGATTTCAAACTTCCACTTTCTTCTTCTTCCTAATTGGCGCGATAACCGCTTACGCGATTTTGGCCGAGTTTACCAAAGCGCGCTAGTCGTTTCTTTCGCCCGCTAACCTGCGCCAGTTGGACACACCAAGTGAAGCCAAGTCCTTCTTCACCTGATCTTTCCAACGCAAAGGAGGTTTTCTTCTTCCTATGCTACCCCCAGCTGGCACCGCATCGAATACTTTCAGAGACGGAGCGTTTGTATCCATTCGGACGACATGAACCAGCTAGCGTAGCCGTGGATCTTTATTCGCTGCGTTATGTCTATGTCGTCGTAAAACTCATACAGCTCATCGTTCCATCGTCTGCGATATTCGCCGTTGCCAACGTGCAAAGGTCCAAAAATCTTACGCATAATCTTTCTCTCAAACACTCCAAGCGTCGCTTCATCGGATCTTGTCATCGTCCAAGCTTCTGCGCCATACGTTAGAACGGGCATGATGAGAGCCTTGCAGAGTGTTAGTTTTGTTCGCCGAGAGAGGACTTTACTACTCAGTTGCCTAGGGCTGTGTTCGTAAATGCAATATGACTTGCAGCATAAGCATCAGTGGCAACACTGCAAGTTTGACATTTGATACTTCTTATACAATTTTCGACAATTTGCAAATACGTTTGTATGCATTTTTGAACGCGTATAATACTAAAATGGAAATTTTGCTGAATCTAACACTAAACGAAATTTGTGAGCAAAGAAAAGATAGATTTTCTTTAAATTTAAGAAAAAGAAGGCTATTGATGTCAAAGAGAAAAATGTTTAGGTACAAATGTTTGTCTTTAAAAAGAAAAATACCTAAAAACGAATCGTTTATTAAAACAATAAAGTCGTTTCCCGAGGACATTTTCTATTCCCATTCCAGAATGAATTGGGCCACTTTTAAAGTAAGGTGTTATAAGTTTTATGAAAATTAATAATTTATAGTTTCACTTTAATTAGGCTTTGGAAAAGGCTTTGACTCCACACTGGGTAACTGCAAGGCTTGGCCGTGATGGTCATTCGTTAGAGAACTGTCTGTACATGACATTATGGAAGCTATGCAATGGCAGGGTGACGTTCCGACAGCTTTCGGATCGCTTCAACATTGCAAAAGGAACATCACACCGTGTATTTAACAAAACAATCCAAGCCATTTGTAATCTTAAAAGCGAAATAGAATGGCCATCTGTTGACCGTCAGCAAGAGGTCATGACAAATTTTGAAAATAGCAGAGAAAGCCCCTTTCCTTTTGTTATAGGATGTTTAGATGGAACGCATTTTAACATACCTACCCCAAGTGTAGATGCGATTAGTTATTATGATCGCAAAGGAAACCACTCAGTATCCATGCAGGTTTGATTTACATGCTTCCACCTCATTATTTTTATCACTTTAATTTATTATCTTCCAGGCTATATGCGACAGCCAATATCGTTTCCTAGATGTGTTTATTGGATATCCAGGGAGCTGCCACGATGCCAATGTTTGGACAAATAGCCCAATATTTCAAGCAATAACTCTGGCGAGTTACAGCTGGCACCAAGTGCTGTTATATTGGGGGACTCTGCGTACCCCATATCGCAATTTTTAATGATACCTCACTGAGACAATGGGCATCTCAGTAGGGAACAGAAGACTTTCAATGCCCGTTTAAGCTCAACGCGAGTATTTATAGAACAAGCTTTCGGGATTTTTAAGAAAAAGTTTAAAATTTTAAATTATATTGAAGCTTCGAGCATTAAAGCCACATCTAATGTGATATTCGCTTGCGCTATCTTGCACAATTTTATCATAAATAGGGGAGGTTATTTTGAACATATTAACGATACAATAACACATGCCGATATGGAAACCAACAATGAAATCGGAGGAATTCAAGATGCCCCCATTCGCCGTGTTGATTCAGATGATATCAATGGAATTCATAGAAGAAACTATTTTACCACTCTGTTTTCATCATACAGAATTTACTTTAGCTCACCTTCATTTATTTGAATAATTTTTTGATTATTTTTTCTGATGAACTTCATTTTAATTTTTATTGTTTTCATTTAAAAGAAAAAACATTTATTTAACTTAACCTAGTTTCAATAAAAAAAATATGGCGAGCTTCTTACACATATAAAAAATAAAAAGGTACATTTCATTTCTCCTCGACAGGCCAACTACTTATCTATTTATATTAACACTATTTTTTTAAATAATCTGCCAACACCGATTTCATGTCTAGTAGAGCTTTTATTCTTTCTTTTTCTAGCGACAGCTTTTCCCTCTCCAAAGCCATGACCTCGTTATGTCGAGCTTCTTCTTTAACCGTGTCTGCTTCCAAAAACTTTAAAATGTCTTTGTTAGACGTCGCTCGAGGACGAGTGGCTCTCTGACTGCTAGTCGGTGGAGAATCTGGTGGTTGCTGCTGTTGTTGTGGCTCGTTATTCGAAGTCGTTCGAGTACTGGCGGCCGTTTCAGTGGTAGTCGGTGGAGAATTTGGTGACTCATTATTTATTTCACTTGAAGATGTGGACGACCTTGACAGTACCAAATCCAAAGAGGCTTGCAAATTTGCTGTTGGAGGAGTCATTGAGTGCCTTGTACCATAAACTTCGTCGAAGTCCTCAAAATACCTCCAGGATGTAGCTTCTCTACCGGAAGAATTATTTCTTTTCTTAATGCGCTTGTACATTACCAAGAGATTTAAGAATTTTCTCTGCGCTGTGGTGCTGTCCAGTCTTATATTGGGATTTACATTTTTAACTTCGGTCACAACTTTCTTCCACAATGCATTTTTTTCCTTCTACCCGATTTAAACTCGTCCTCCATATTCAACCGTACTCTCAGCAATAACTGTGTCTCCACATTATTGAGATTTTCACTAAAAATTTAAAAATAATAATTTATACAATTATTATTAACATAATTTAACTAAATTTCAATACAAAAATTAAAATAAAACAATTTTGCACTTACTTTTCATCAGGCATCGTAGTTAAATGCATCAAATGCAGTAAACAATTTTTTGATAGAAATTATGATAGAATTGTTGTCTTTTTGAACGCTTGATTATTGCAGTGCTGCCATATTGGCATTTCTGAACGTTCTGTTTGTTAAGCAATTGTAGTTTGCGCGTCATGTTGCATTTACGAACACAGCCCTACTTAGTCCAAAGTAGCACTTTTGCCAGGAGAGATTTTCCGTTGGATTTCAAGGCTTGCATTGTTATCGGTGTTAATGCTGGTTCCTAAATAAACGAAGTCTTTTACAACCTCGAAATCATAACTGTCAAAAGTGACGTGTGTGCGACGACTGTTTGTTTGATGACAGGAGGTACTTCGTTTCCACCAGACCCATTCGCTTTGCCTCTTTATCCAGTTTGGGAAAGGCAGAACTAACAGCGCGGTTGTTAAGGCCGATGATGTCAAAATCGTCGGCATACGCCAACAATTGTACGCTCTTATAAAATATAAATAAAAACTTGCACTTTATTGCTCCAAAATTCAATGGGTTATACAACTTCATACACGAGTATACAATTCTTCCAAATAACTCCACTTTGCAGGTTGTTAGTAATATTTTGTTCTAAGCGAATCGAATTGGACCACAAGAAAGTTTTATAAATATATTTACAAGTATAATACAAATTAATAATCAAATTTTTTTTTCATAACTTCTTTACTAAATAAAAACAATTATTTTGAGTGGTGGAAATCTCTTTAATTGAAAAGAATCTGGCAACCAACAACTACATTATTAAAAACAACAAAGTCGTAGTTGATGTGATTGGCGTCCACTTCGAAGCAATCCACTCTTCAAAACAGAATGTGCGTACTAATCTAGTTCACTCACAAGTAGATGCATGCTTCAATGAGTTTTTAAGAACAACAACTTTATTTGATAGCATCGAATCGCAGAAAACAACATTTAGCACGAGGAACAGACTGAAAGCTTTTTTATTTTACCTAATGACCTCGCTGGGGTATTCGCAAATTTAAAAAGTAAATTGTCAGTAGGTTTAAATAAAATACCAAATATCATTCTAAAAAATCTTCCCTCAGAGATAATTTTAGAATATTGTACTCTATTTAACAACATGTTGAACAATGCATATTTCCCACCTTGTTGGAAAAAGGCTAAAATGATTGTTATACCCAAAAAGACAAAGAAAAAAATGGTATTAAAAATCTTAGGCCAATCAGCTTGCTTCCAAATGTTAGCCAAGTCTTCGAAGTGGTAATAAATATGAACATCAATAGAATACTCGAAAATAACAATCTGATCAGCCAAAAACAATTTGGCTTTAAATATAGACATTCGACTACTCATGCTATCAACCTTCTAGTCTCGGAAATAAACTGGAACTGGAATAAAAAATACGTCACAGGAGCTTGCTTCCTAGATATCGAAAAAGCGTTTGACTAAGTATGGATAGAAGGACTTATAACAAAACTTATCGGATACAAATTTCCTCTCCATCTGATTATATTAATTTACAATATGCTCTGTAATAGAACATTCTCGGTATGGATAAATAATATAAAAAGCAGTCGAGATTAGTATATAAAAAATGGACTACATCAAGGAACTGTAAATGCCCCCACCCTCTTTAACATATACATACTAGACCTACTGCATAAAATCGACAATATAATAGCCTTCGCAGATGATGTTGTTATTTACCACTCAGACAATACAATTGCCAACATAAACACACATCTCCAACTTAAATAAAATACTGTAGAAGAATATACAACGGACTGGCAGCTCAAATTAAACACCAACAAATGTGAAAATATGCTATTCTGTCCCCCTATCAAAAAATGCAACACTAACATCAAAAAAAACTGGAAAAATTTCAAAATTAAATCTGAGAGCACAAATACCACAATTCAACAAACCGATAAAGTCAAATGCCTCGGCACATAGTTAGATAAGTTCTTGTACTACAATCACCACATTAACAACCAAATAAAGAAAACAACTAGAGCATATTATGCTTATAAGAAAATGTTCTCGACGAAATTTCTGCATAACAGGCTAAAAACAATTATGTATCAGGCATTGGTAAGACCTATACTCACATATTGGTGTCCTATTTGGTATAACTTGTCACCATCTTACATGAAAAGGATAAGAAAACTGGAAAGAAGGATTCTAAGATCATGCACTTCCTTATATAGGACAGCAAACAGCAACTACACCAAATATGTAACGAATGCAAAAGTATATAACACAGCCAAAGTACCCAGAATCGACTTTCACATAATAAATCCAGTTAGGAGACACATAATGCGCTGTCTTTGCAATAATAATAACACTCTAATAAGGGCACCTTACCATGAAAGCGATGAATATTTCCTGTCAACCATTAAAAATGGATTTACACCACCGGAAACATTCCTCTATCTTGATAAGAACGGTTTTATACAAAATAAGGACTATATACTGATAATTTATCACATTCATAGAAGAGCCAACGTTAAAACAGACACGTCAAAAGCCCTTAACAGAGAAAACCAACGTTTTGATACATACATCTCCCCCAGAGACAAAATAGAAGCCCCTGATAAAGGGTGTTTTTTTTAGAGGTTAGGTTTTCAAGATGAAATAAAACGTATATAATTTAATGTTATGGCCAAGAATTTAGCTTTATTATGAAGATAAGGGTTTGCCATTATGTTTTAAAAATGATTTCGGGCAAGTGGCAATTTTCGACCACTTTTTGCAGCAATTGGGGCCGTATGTCAGCAATAACGCGCCGAATATTCTCTTCCAAGACGTCTCGGGCTTATCTGCGTAGACAAGCGACTTCACATAGCCCCACAAGAAATAGTCCAGCGGTGTTATATCGCACGATCTTGGAGGCCACGCCACAGGTCCACGGCGCGAGATAATGCGCTCACCAAAAGTTTCCTTCAATAAATCGATTGTTGCGTTGGCTGCATGGCATGTAGCGCCGTCTTGTTGGAACCAAAGGTCGTCCACATCAACATCGTCCAATTCAGGCACGAAAAAGTCATTAACCATGGCTCTATAGCGCTCTCCATTGACTGTAACATTATGGCCGGCTTCATTTTTAAAGAAATATGGACCAATGATTCCCTCTGCACATAGAGCACACCAAACAGTGACTTTTTGAGGATGTAACGGCGTCTCAGCAATGGCTTGTGGATTATGTTCACTCCAAATGCGACAATTTTGCTTATTGACATACCCATTCAACCAAAAGTGAGCTTCATCGCTGAACAAAATTTTCTTCGATGCGTCGCGCGAACCGACCCATTATTTTCGTAATAAATTTGCACGATTTGCAAACGTTGTTCAGGTGTAAGTCTATTCATTATGAAATGGCAAACCAAACTGAGCATAAATCAAGTGACAGCTGTCAAAAAGACCATCTACGAAAAAAGTAGTGCCAACTTGAAAACCTAACCTCTAAAAAAAACACCCTTTATTAATAAAAAATGCTGGTGGCTAAACAATACACAAACATAAACACTATTTCATGCCGAATACTCGACATAACTTCCTTTTAAACCATTTTATCTTCTATTAAAAAATCTAAGCATGCACTGTTTTTTCTCTGCAAAATAAACATAAAATATTATAAAAGTTTCAAATTAAAGCAGACACATCTAAAATACCATCAATTATATTAATAAAATGTTACTATATATATCTATAAGAAGCTCGTCATGTACTTGAGAACTCGTCTAGAGTCATTGTATAATCATATTATATACTTAAAACTATTGTTTATTTTAGTACATAACATTATTAATACCAAATAAATAAACAACTTAAAAACAAAAAAAAAAAGGGAATGCTGCTGTAATAGCAGTCCCTGGCTGGATATAAATCCGGATCGTTCCGGTAACGTAGAACCGACTGTCGTGGGAACGTGTGTTTTCTAACACTGATTTTTTCTTTGTCTTTCCCTACTTTCTACCTACGGAAAAGTTACCTTTTCGCAAGACACACATTTTTGCTATACTTAGTTCTACTTAGAAGAAAGTATGAAAATTTAAAAAATTTAAAATGGACTTCTTGAGAGTTGCCACCAGTGTATATGTAGATTGAAGTTTATGTGTACCCATATGTATGTACACATTGACAATCAGTAGTTATTTTTCTTTTGGAGAATTGGACAATTGCCAACTCTAAGTGGTCACAAGGAAACTGGAAGAAACGCAACTGACTGATGCTGATGGATTTGCAAAAGTGCGAGCAGATATAAACTGCGAAAAATATATTTACATACACGAGTAGTTCTGCTTTTGTTCTTTATTTTAAAAAGATAATTATATATACATATATACAATGGGTGCTTGTAACTAGGAGAACGGACGACTATAACATTGATATGTTGAAGGCACACTTTTCTTCACTTTTAATTCAAAGAATTCTTACATTATAAAATACAAAAATAACTAAAACTTCAGTACGCACAATATAATATTTTTCAAACTCAAAAGCGTACTTGTGAAAACTCATTTCAAATCATTTCCCTAAACTTGAGACATCAGCATAAATATTTATGCAAAGCTCTATAATCACAGCCATTTAAGATATTTATAATAAAGGGTGGTTAAGTTTCAAAGGCCGGTGTTGATTTTGAATAAAATACAATTTTTTTAAGAAAATATTGTCATTTCTCTTTATTATGATAATATTGATATAGCTCAATTACATATGGAACAAAATATTGGCCAAATGGCCGCCGTGGCCTCGGCGTCACACTTCCATCCGATGGTCAAAATTTTCGATGACGCTGAGGCATAATTGAAGTTCTATGCCTTTAATGTGCCGAATTATCTCATCCTTTAGCTCTTGAATTGTTGCTGGCTTATCGACGTATACCTTTTCTTTCAAATAACCCCAAAGAAAGAAGTCCAACGGTGTCGTTGACGTTTAGGTGTAGTTCACATTCAATATATCTAAGTGCTAAGTTCCGAAGACTAAAACCATATGCCAGCTTACTGATGAAAAAGATAACGACATAACTCATCATCTCTTTCTCGATTATAAGGCTGCTTTCTATAGCCCGATAAGCGATTGCCCATATGCCACAATGTCTGAGTTCGGTATTCTCGCAAAACTGATTCGACTTTGCAAAATGGCATTGAGCAACACGTCCAGCTCTGCCAAGGTAGGTAAAGACCTCGATGAACTTTTCAATACCGAGCGAGGTTTCAGACAAGGCGATCCACTATCGTGCGACCTCTTCAACTTACTTATGGAAGAGATACTGCGGAGAGCCAGTATTCATCGAAATGCCAATATTTTCATTAAAAGTGTCCAGCTCCTTGCATATGCTGCTGACATTGACATCAAAGGGAACTGCAAGCGAGATGTTACCGCTGTATTTTCCGCTGCCGAAAGTGAGTCAAATAGACTGGGTCTAGCGGTTAACGAGGGAAAGACGAAGTATATGCCGTCCACTAGGAAAGATACGCGGCGTTTTGGATCCAGCATTTCAGCGGACAACCATGCCGTTGAAATCGTCAAAGAATTTATATATCTTAGCACCGCCGTCACTACAACAAACAATGCCAGCCTGGAGATAAACCGACGAATCACGCTATGGATATTACTATGGTCTCAGTAAGCAAATGCGTAGCAGAGACCTCTCTCGGTCGACAAAATTAATACTCTACACGACGTTCATCTTGCCCGTGCTACTTTATGGCGCTGAAGCATGGCTCTTGTCGTAGACTGATGCAGCAGCTCTTGGGGTATTCCTGAGAAAGAATCTTCGGAAAGTCTTCGGTCCTTTTCTTGTTGGCGATAACTACTACCGCCGAATGAGCCACGAGCTGTATGAACACTACGACGAGGTGGACATAGTGAAGCGCATTAATATTCAGCGCTTGCGCTGGCTGGGCCACGTCGAGCGGTTGGATGCAGAAGCTCCAGCAAAGAAGCTGTTCGTTTGGTAAGTTAGGGAAGGGAAAGACCATGTCTCCCACGGAAGGATCAAGATGAGGGAACCCTGTCATCGCTTGGTGTAATAAATTGGAGAAGGCGCGTGCAAAGCAAAGACGCCTGGCGAGATTTGTTACAATCGGCCCTAACACGGTAATGGGTTGTGATCTTTGATCAGGCCATATAAGTAAGTAAGTAAGTGCTAAGTTAGCAAAGAAATCGTGTGCTTCTGATATAACAGCAGAGTTAAACAAATTTTAAAGTTTTTTACTCTTAAGATTATCTAGAAACGAAGGTATGAAAACAATACGAAGGTACCTAACAAGTTTTGTATGCATACAAGTATACCATACATAAATAACATTTTTAGCTGAATAAGTAGCCTACCAGGAATAAATTGCCTTGAACTTGGTATATATATATATATATATATATAATTGGCGCGTACACACTTTTTGGGTATTTGGCCGAGCTCCTTCTCCTTTGTGGTGTGCGTCTTGATGTTGTTCCCTAAATGGAGGGACCTACAGTTTCAAGCCGACTCAGAACGGCAGATATTTTTTATGCGGAGCTTTTTCATGGCAGAAATACACTCGGAGGTTTGCCATTGCCAGCCGAGGGGCGACCGCTATTAGAAAAATGTTTTTCTTAATGTTTGTGTGTCACCGAGACTCGAACCTACGTTCTCTCTGTGAATTCCGAATGGTAGTCACGCACCAACCCATTCGGCTGCGGCGGCCGCCATTTGGTATACTTCATTAAATATAAACCAGTCTGAAAGTATTAAGATGACATCGAGCGGAAAAGAAGAATGAAGAATATTCATACATATTTTGTTATTTTGTGTTGTTGTGTGATATTTAATTATAAATAAAAATCATTTTTTATATATTTTTATTTAAAATCCAATCTCAACTATTGGAAAAAGGGTGTCAGATCTTCGGACATCACCAAATGAATAGTGCTCAACTACTTATTTGGCAAGAATAAGGCGCACTTACTAGTCATAATTCCTAATCAACTAGAAATGTCCCAATTTGGAGGCAGTAGTTTTCCCTCTACATAAGCACATAAATTTGCATGTCTGGGTATCACATTTCTATGCATTTCATTTAGACACTGAGTGCATATATTCATTCATATACACAGCCACATATACATACACTGATGTAACATTTTAGAAACTCAGGTCAACGGACATGCTTGTGGTGAGTTAAATTTGAGCAAATCAATTCCTATGAAATTTTCTTTCCTCTCTGTGTGACAAGTTTTTTGTTCTCATTCGATGAATTCTACTTAGGTTTCCTTTTGCGTTTACTTCTTATTTTCTTAATTTAGACATTACTTTTGTTTAACTTTCGAACGTGCAGGAAAGCTTGGCCCAATTAAGCAAACAAATATCTGAGTACAAATATTGGTAGTTCTTTTGATCCGAAATCGATTTGGAAAGCACAAAATGGTTTGAGGCTCTACAATAGATATGTACTCGATAATGGCAGTACTAAAACATTGTTATGTGCATAGGTTCATACTAATGCCTGTGTGGTTTGGTACGAGTGCTAATGCTCATTTTATTATAACTGTAATAAAGGGTGTTTTTTTTAGAGGTTAGGTTTTCAAGATGAAATGAAACGTATATAATTTAATGTTATGGCCAAGAATTTAGCTTTATTATAAAGATAAGGGCTTGCCATTATGTTTTAAAAATGATTTCGGGCAAGTGGCCGCCGCGGCTGGCTCGAATAAATTCCAGCCGAGAGGCCCAATTTTCGACCACTTTTTGCAGCAATTGGGGCCGTATGTCAGCAATAACGCGCCGAATATTCTCTTCCAAGACGTCAATCGTCTCGGGCTTATCTGCGTAGACAAGCGACTTCACATAGCCCCACAAGAAATAGTCCAGCGGTGTTATATCGCACGATCTTGGAGGCCACGCCACAGGTCCACGGCGCGAGATAATGCGCTCACCAAAAGTTTCCTTCAATAAATCGATTGTTGCGTTGGCTGTATGGCATGTGGCGCCGTCTTGTTGGAACCAAAGGTCGTCCACATCAACATCGTCCAATTCAGGCACAAAAAAGTCATTAATCATGGCTCTATAGCGCTCTCCATTGACTGTAACATTATGACCGGCTTCATTTTTAAAGAAATATGGACCAATGATTCCCTCTGCCCATAGAGCACACCAAACAGTGACTTTTTGAGGATGTAACGGCGTCTCAGCAATGGCTTGTGGATTATGTTCACTCCAAATGCGACAATTTTGCTTATTGACATACCCATTCAACCAAAAGTGAGCTTTATCGCTGAACAAAATTTTCTTCGATGCGTCGCGCGAACCGAACCATTATTTTCGTAATAAATTTGCACGATTTGCAAACGTTGTTCAGGTGTAAGTCTATTCATTATGAAATGGCAAACCAAACTGAGCATAAATCAAGTGACAGCTGTCAAAAAGACCATCTACGAAAAAAGTAGTGCCAACTTGAAAACCTAACCTCTAAAAAAAACACCCTTTACTTTCATACCACCGATTAATACCACTATTACATAAAATTAAAAGAAATATACGGCTTTAAAAGCAAAGTTCTTTCTACGATCTTTTATATTATATTTTTAAGGGGTCAGGGGTAGTCAGAGGCCCGAAAAAATGATGATTTTCAATAATTTTTTTTTTCTAGTCAGTTGCTTTATTTTACTAACAAAAAAAAAAACATTAATACATCATGTTTCGACTTGACTTTAGTAAAATTTCAAAACAAAACAAAAGTTATTAATTGTAAAAGTTATCGCTGTTTGTGTGGAGCCCGTTTCTTCAGAAGTCCATTGAGGTAATCATCACAAGTCCTTGGAGATTCATCCAAAATCAATCAGACAAGAGAAAGTAGTTTAATTAACAGATAATCTCGTGCGTGATCGAAGCTTTTTTTTTTAAATTAACAATATGGCGGCTTCAGGAAATATTTTTCAAATATTCGAGAAAAAAACCGACAATTAATTGTTTAAAAAAATCGTAATTTAAAAAAAAATCCTTCGATCAGGCACGAGTTTTTTATGTTTTTCAAAAGCAGTATAAATTTTATTGAAATCTACCAAGCGGTTTTTAAGTTACAGTGATCACCAATTCAAAAAACATAGTTTTGAGAAAAACGCATTTAAAGTTTTGCTATCGATTCCGGAGCTCCCGAGCGCCCCTTGGTAATTGTTGAATAACTCGGAAAGTATTTGTCGGATTCACTTCAAATTTTCACACAATATTTTTTAAGATATTATACTTTAAGAAAATGTTAAAAAAAATCAAACTTTTTGAAAATTCTGACTGCCCCTAGCCCCTTAAATTAAAAATTTCGCAATTTTGATGCTTTTCACATTTGTGCCCATAATTATGAAAATAGTTTAAGAATAAATGAAAAAAAAATGAGTTTATCCGTAATTTCACACCAAACTATTTTAAACTAAATTTATTCAACGTAATTTTTACGATATAATAAAAAATTAACCATTAGATGGTGGTTGTAATTTCCAAATTTGCTATTTGATAACAAGAGTGCACGTTTATTACAGGCCGGACCAAAAATGCTATCATCAGCAGATATGTCAGATATGTCCAGCCTATCTGTCGGAATCTATTCAAATTATTAACGGCTTCTGTTAGTTTTTTCGTCGTAACAAAGTCTGTTATTAGCGGCCGTTTTTTGTGTGTTCTCGAGTTGTTTGTACAAGGTGGCGCAATATTAATCACATTATGAGAAAACTTGTAATTTTTGCAAATGGCGGTGTACGTCAGTCATGTTTGACACTTGAGAACTACACAGCTGCAGTATACAAGCAGACAAGCTATGGGCCGCGTAAAGGTCAAATAAAGATTTCCAGCACTCGAAACATTTTTTATGCAATAAAAAAATTATTCAAAAGCAAAGTTGGATGATTAATTTTGCGCCACCTTGTACCTACAATACTTCTTATCCAGCTATACGCGGCCAATATATTACGTTGAATGCGTTTAATGCGCGGCCGGACTTGGGTACTTTTAAAATGTAATTAGCAGAAATTTGTGAATAGCACTTATTTGCACACATAAATGCATACATACATACACCCATACATATGTATATACATCCAAGCAGATCACTTATTAACCACCTATTTGCTCTTTCCTCTTTTATTATCAATGCATTACACCTAAGCATCGCTACTTACTCGAACTCGCAACGTCAGCATTATCGTGAAATTCAGCGGATTCCGCCAACTGCGAATGTAGCCCATGTTAGCTGGTGTCGTTGACGGTGGTGTGTTGACAACAGTCGCTGAGCTGGCAGCAGCATTTGCATTCGCCGTACTGACACTGAGAAAGCTGCCAACATCAGATGCTGCATCTGCATCAAATAAAGCTCTGGCTCTGGCACTGCCACTGATAGCAGCGCCTGACCCAGAGCCTTTGCTGCTGCCAACAGCTGATTTGGCGCCAGTTGTTGCCGCATTGCCAGCCAAGTCAGCTGTCATTGGTGCTCCTGCCGATGATGCTGTCACGGTTGTGCCTAGCATGACCGTTTCCACCGTAACAGTTGTTGTTGTGTGGCTATCAACTGCAAGCGGCATTACCGGTGACGATTGCATAGCTACTGTAGCGGGACTTGCAACATCCTCTGGCATGGAGAACTTTTTGTAAAATTTTAATAAGTCACTTATGTCATCTGAAATATGTGGAGAACACAGACGGGTAGAAATTTTAGTCAAATATTTTTCAAGAAAGAAAAAAACCAAAACGCAAATGCAAATGAAAGAAGCAGCAAAAATTAAAAAAAAAACAAAATCACAATGTGAAGGAACAAGAACTTGTCATGCCGTTTGTATGTAGGTATGTTTGTGTATGTACTCATATTCTTGAGCAGCATGTAAAACGTCCAATCGTTAGTTTGCATTGTCTCTTGATTGAGTTGGGAGATAGAAAAATGTTGCAACTCTTTCAAAAGTCAGAAGTTCTGAATGGGCACATATGCATGCAGAGCAGGGAATGCCAGTGAATGGAGCATATTAATTTCCGCTATGTTGACTGTGAAAGCGATTGGCAGCCGAGGATTGTTGTTGTCGAACAAGGTTTGTCTTGCGGGAATTAAATTTCAACGAAACGATGCCAGAGCTCAGTATTTTTTCTTTATGCTCTTCCCCTAGATAGAGTACACTCGTGCATGTGTAGGTATGCCAAAGTATTTGTTGCTTTGGTTTGTACTTTTATTGATAAACTGTTTTTATAGGGCTTTCCATTCCTCGCCCTCGCCGTCTACTCCAAGTTAATCAACTGAAACGAAGTAACTAATGGAATTGTGAAAATGAAGACTGCTAAATACTTTTCACTGAGCGTTTTATTCTTCATTCTCATCGTAAATAGTACAAGAGCCACTACTGAGCGATTCGTGGCTTCGATGTAGATGCCTTGACCCGTAGCAAATAAATATATGAATAGAATGAAAACGAAAAAATAAATACAATAATTTTTATAATTTTTTTTTATACTTTAAATATACTTTAGGAAAACCATAAAATATGTGGAATACATTCAAATCTTTTTAATTAGCTTAAGGAAATATTTATTTTATATTTTTATTTCCTAAAAAATAGCTAAAGTTAGGTTCATGCTCATGGCCCATTGTCATGACGCGTGAGGAACTTGTCTTTATCTCTCCTAAAACCAGTGTGTACAGGGTGCGCCATCTTTTATGTCGGTATGTAAACGCTGAATAACTTTGTCATTCACTCATTCACCAACCGATCGACTTCAACATATATCTTTTCGATATGTCAATTCAGTACAATTTCAACCATGGATCGCTTTACACCGAAACAACGCGCTGAAATAGTGACGCTACACATCGAAAATAGTCGTTCTATTGTTCTAACTCAACGCGCATAACGCAAAAAGTATCGCGGCAAACAGGCACCGTCTGACACTACTATTCGTCGTTTGGTGTCGAATTTTTTTGAGCACGGGACAGTAGGTGATCGTCAACATGCCGTTCATCAACGACCAAGACGTTCCAATGAACTTGTTGAAGCAGTGAGGGGAGCGTTGCCCAGGAGCCAACAGTGTCGTATCGTCGCCGCGCTCAGCATTTTGGCGTCAGTGAAACCACAACGCGGGATGATTTAAATGTGTTTCCATATAAAGTGCAATATCGCCGACAGACCATTCATGTCGCTTCGAATACGGCCAAACAAGCGCTCGAATGGTTGACACTGAACCCGATTTTTGGAAGCAAATTTTAATGACTGACGAGGCACACTTTAATCTCTCTTCCAGCGTGAATAAACAAAATTGCCACATTGGGGGAACTGATAATCCACAAGAGATCCATGAAGCGTCATTGTATGACCGGAAAGTACCGATGGATGTTGGCTCATTATGTCTGCCCGCAAATGCGTGAGAAAGGTTTAGACGGTTACCGGCTTCAGCAAGACGATGCGCCATGCCACACTGCGAATGCAACAATTGAATTTCT
Source organism: Anastrepha obliqua (assembly GCF_027943255.1). Lineage (NCBI taxonomy): Eukaryota > Metazoa > Arthropoda > Insecta > Diptera > Tephritidae > Anastrepha > Anastrepha obliqua. Next base: position 18,751,534 of record NC_072892.1, read on the forward strand.
GTAACAGAAATTCCCGGGACGTCTTGTGTCAAAAAGAGGCGACATCGGCTGGCCCCCCAGATCACCTGACTTAACCCCCCAGGACTTCTTTTTGTGGGGTTTTCTGAAAAGTAAGATTTACGCCAACAAGCCCCAGACTATTGGCGGCTTAAGGCAAACATTCGTGTCGAAATCGACGCTATAACACTCGAAATGCTTGACAAGGTGATGACAAACGCAGAAAAAAGATCGCAGTTTGTGATTGCCAATAAAGGTGGCCACTTGATTGATACTCTCATTGTATTCTAAAAATAGTTTTAATAAATTGTAAATAAACAAGCCAACCTCATTTATACAAATCAGTTGTTTTTTGTTTTTTTTTTAAGTTATTCAATGTTTTCATACCGACATAAAAGATCGCGCACCCTGTACGTTTCAAAAATTTTATAAGATCCTTAATTCCGACAGAGCTGAGATCTTCCAATTCATTAAAGGATTGTCTACCCAAAATGGCGCGCTCTACGTTTGGATAGAGCAGGACAGTGACAGAGAAGGTGCGGGATCGTCTCTTCTTCGTCTAGACAACTTCCTAAAACATAACTTCACACGAAAAATATTAGCTGAGATAAAAAGTTCTGAATGCTCTCCGCTAGATGCCTTTGAGTTACAGTGCGCTTAAATAAAAGTTATTTGACAGGCGTTGACTCCTTGATTCGACCTATTCAAATTTCTATTTCAAGGCGTTGACTCCTTGACTCGACCTATTCAAATTTCCATTTCAAGGCGTTGACTCCAAATTTCGACCTTTCGTCGAAAGTGCTGATAAAATCATGAAACCCGTCATGTCGGACCGGCTTGAGAGTACTTGAGATATTGCCCAGGATTTGTAGATTATACAGAAAATTGCTTCTAGCCATTAGCGTAAAGATTTATAATTCGCCATCTTCATTTTCTAAATAAAGAGAAAAATGTTGAGAACTTTTCGCTTCATCTAGTATTTATGTTCGCTTAAATAAAAGTTATTTGACAGGCGTTGACTCCTTGATTCGACCTATTCAAATTTCTATTATTAGCGTAAAGATTTATAATTCGCCATCTTCATTTTCTAAATAAAGAGAAAAATGTTGAGAACTTTTCGCTTCATCTAGTATTTATGTTCGATTCTGAGACATCGCGCAGTGGGAGGTTCGATAGATCTAGCAGGAATTCACCTCATTTTGAAAGGTGTGATATCGACATTTTTTTTTATTGAAATGATAGACCGTATGAGACAGTGATTTAGATGTAGATTTTATAAGTCTCTTTGATCTATAACGGGCTTATTGTTAGAGAAAATGATATTAACATCTTTACAGATGGCTCAAAACTAGACAACACAGTACGTGGAGGGGTGTACTCCGAAAAACTGTCAAAAAAGCCACTTGTAAGCTACTTATAGATAGGGAAACCATCAATAAGCAAATACAAGTTGGCAAAACATCCTAACATGCGAATTAAGGGGCCATGTTCGGGACAGACATGGCCGCAATTGAACAGCGGTCGATCAAAAAGCTTGTTAAGTTTTAGCAGAGAAGCTATAAGAAAAATGAAAGGGGTATTAACTGACCATTGTTTAATAGGCCGTCACGCTAGGAGGTCAGAACACTCGTACTTCGATTTCTGTAGAAGCTGTCTTAATACAGAAGAAGAGGAAACAGTCAGACACCTTTTATGTGAGTGTGAAAGCTATGCTAAAAGGAGGCTCCGCACTCTTGATACCTTAATTGATGTAGCGGACATAGCGCATCTATAGGGTTTTTAATAAGAGGTGTTATTTTGATATTCAAAGAAAAATGCTGTTTTTTAATATAAATGATCGGATGTTTATTTCAATATAAATAGTGGAAAATAACACAAGGTAAATGACCACCACGACCGCGCTTACAGGACAATATCATTTTCATGAAATTTTCCATAACCGAATCGCAAAGTGGCTGCCTTATGTCCTCGTCAGCCTCCGAATTCCGTCGTTGAGGTCTTGAATCGTTGTTGAGGTCCTGAATCGACCCTGTGCTGTTGGCGTAGACCTTCTCTTCCACGTGGCCCCAAAGCAAAAAGGCAGAAGGTGTTAAATCACATGATGTCGGAGGCCAATTGTGTTCACCTCTTCGAGAGATAACACGGTCCAGAAACTTTTCCCGTAAAAGATCAATGGTTTCGTTGCTTGTGTGGCACGTAGCGCCGTCATGTTGAAAATAAACATTGTCCAGATCAATACCATCCAATTTCGGCCATAAAAAATCCTTAATCATCTCTCGATACCGCAATCCGTTCACCTGTAATACCCTTTAAAATTAACCAAGCTTTGCTCGTTTATTAAAGCTACTGGATGGTTTGAAAAGAAGCCCATAGGGTAAGGATAAGTTCCAGTGGTATCAAAATGGACCTATGAAAGGTCTAAGTGTGCCATTGTTACTGGACTCAGTGGCGACATATACCCAGCATGCATACAATTTTAAAATGACGTTTCCTTTTTCTTCAAAATTTACTCTTGACGAGCTGATATTGTCTTCATTATCATTACTTCAACCGACATCGCTTACTTACAGTCTATTTGAATAAATCTTGGAATAGTCCCTACCGTCTTTTTCCGAAAATAAGCTCTATCATGATGTTCGGAACTTTTTGTAAAATAAGACATCTCCCGAAAATAATCCCTAGTTAAAATAATGTGACAATTTATCTTCAAAATACAACATAAGGCAGCAGTCTACATTGAGCGACAGTGCAGGTATAAAACGTTCATTCATTTCAGTCTTGTAAGTCTAATTATTTCCTCATACTTAATTTTATTTAAACATAAAGTGAATAATTTTTAACCCCACCTAAAATGAGTACAAAACGAAAGAGCTATTCCGACGAGCACAAAAAGGGAATCGTGGAAGACTCCAGGGGTGTCAATCTTGCAGCAATCTGTAAAGAGAAGGTACTGGATCTCCGTATGGTTCGTAAATGGCGGCGTGAAGATTTCGATTACCTGTGTCAACTGGTGGACCAAGGAAATGAGAAAAAACGCAGACTTGGATCAGGTCGGCAGTCGTTTTTTTCTGACTTAGAAGATTGCATTTGGGAATGGATTGCAGGCAGCAGAGCAATGGCTTTGGTTGTGCGGAGGACTGATTTTCAAAAATTTGCCCTTGAAACAGCAATTGAATTTGATATACCCACAGAAGAATTTAAAGCATCGTCAACCAGTGTCAACTTCCTTAAACGATATGAACTGCCTCTAAGGATATCAACAACATTTTTTAAACTGGAAGACAATGAAGTTGTTAAGCGTGCACTTGCGTCTAAGTTTTTTGTTGATGGCATCGATTTTTGAAATATCAAAATGGATGGGACCGCGGTATTCCTGAGACAAGGAGCTCAAACGGCAGTTCATCACAAGGCGTCTCCAATTCACTTTACGTTCCTTCTACCGGTTATGATAGTGCACGCGTTGCCTGTTTTTTAGCGATTCGTCCAGATGGCAAGAAAGTAACGTCATTTTTAATCACCAAAGGTACAAAAAGGTCAGATTCAAAATGTTTCAGGAATTTATGTCATTGAAAGTGAAAAAGCCTGGTGCACCCAAGCAGTTATAAGAAAGTGGGTTGATTTTATGTTGCCACCACTGTTAAGGGGTCACAATAGAGCTTTACTAGTTTGGGATTCAGCCAGTACTCACCGCGCTAAAGACATGAAAAACTTTCTTGCTGAGCGAAAGATTGATCAAATAATGATTCCGGTAGGAATGACTGGTTACCTCCAGACAATTGACATTGCAATAAACGAGCCGTTCAAGGCTTAGTTGCGGATGGAAATCAATGGATAAAATCAGTGAAAACAGAATGGTGAGAAATTGTCGAGGTGATTTTGTAAAACCAGGCTTACAAGAAGTTTTGAATTGGGTAAAAAATTCATGGGACAAAATAACTGATAGTGATGTTTTCTATGCACTACAAACAGGCTACTTAGATAAGAAGTATTCATTTAACGATAGCTATATGGCAAGACAAGAGAGATTCGGATCAATGTTTCAACAGGAAATGGACTTGGCAGAAAATCAGAATATAATTCAGAATTTTATTTATGTCGATGTTGCAGAAGAAGATGACATCACTGTAATTGAATAAATTTAAATTTCTGTGTTCTATGTAAAATAAATATTAAATAAAAATATATTTTTAGTTTTGTCCTCCCCTGAAAATAAGCCCTAGCAGGTAAGAAAGTAAGACAGTGTCTTATTTTCGATAAAAGACGGTATTATTTATGAAGCGGTATTAAAACTAATAAAATTCAGTTTGGCGACGAGATTGCTCCAGTAAAAATATTCGTATTGTTTTATAGATTAAATAAAAATATTGTTGGGAATCGGCTCAAAAGAGATCCACTATTTTGAACCTTAGGTTAGGTTGGTATGGTTGCCCAGGGAATGGGCACACTTGGACGAAGAAAGATTCGTCCTTTGTGATACCATTATGAAGGGGATGAGGTGAGAGAGAAAGACCAATGGGATGCAGGGAGAGGGCGGGGAGAAGTGGTGCTGGGAAGGTTAGGAGCGTGCGAATTACGAGCGATGACTATGTTTGCGTCAACCGCTTTATGCTGCTGATGAAATTCATCAGATTTTTAATGTCAGCGCCAGCTATATCAGCAGGCGTGGCAAAGAAGTAGGAGCCAAGATGCCTGGATCTTAGCCCCGTCAGAGCAGGGCAGCTAAGGAGAAGGTGCTGAGATGATTCCACCTCATCCTCCATACATACAGCGCAAAAAGGACTTGAGGTGATTCCAAGTCTCACAGCATGCATTCCACGCGCATTGTGTCTTGTGAGAGAGCCCACGAGATTAGAGAGCTGATATTTTGTCAGCCTCAGAAGCTCACCCGAGTGCCTCCGGTCCACACGTGGCCAGAAAGATTTCGCGACCTTACACGTTTGTGTACTTGCCCAGCGCTCGCTGAGTTGGTGCGATGCCTGGAACACACTGCAGTGGTCCGGTAACCTGAATTTGAGTCTGATGGGGAGCTCCTCGCAAAATACTCCACCTCCAACCTTTCTTTCCAACTTCGATCCATCCGTGAACAAGTTCACCAGGCCCTGCCCCCAAGTGTAGCCCTCCGTCCACTCTTTCCTTGACGGAATATAAGTGGAGAAGGTTCCGGTTGGACTAAACGATCTGATGACAGAGGGATGAACTCGAAGTTTCTAAGAATGCTTGAGTATTTTGAACCTTAATCACGTAACAAGTTGAGCATTTATGAAATGCATCGCACGAAGCTGCTTTTGTATGCCAAATCTATCATCTTTTCAAAGTCAACATCTGTTCGCATTATAATTTCCACAAGGCAAACCGCAAAATGAATTTGAGTTATAAAAAATATAATTTGGTAAATATTTTTTATAACTCAAATGGACTCGCTCTATTCAAAGTCACTGACAAACATAACCGGCACACATAAATTTGTACAAAATAAAAATGCACATATTAATTTCTATATAGAACTATGTACATATACAAATACAACAATATACTAAAGCGCTGGCTTACCGCTGCACTCGAATGTGTTGCAATTGCGCTGCTCAATGTTGTAGCCTTCGCAGAACAAAGTCGAATAGTTTTTCGTTGGTTTTCGGCGCTTGTGCTGACGCCGCGTGGTCTCCCCTGACTGTGCATGATGATCTTCTTTGTCCTTGGTGGACGCTTTGCCGAATTTCACATTGTCACTGCCAAAGAAAGTGTCCTCATTTACTCTGAGATTACCTTCGAATGTGCGCATCAGTTCGTTGTTGTCATTGCTATTTTCACTTTTGGAATCATCAACTCGGTCATCTGCTTTATTGGTTTCCACTTTTTTGCCAACAATTGCCGCTGCCGTCGTAACTGTGCGCGTTGCTAGTGTTTTCCTCAAATTGGATTTATGTGACGTATTAATCTTGTAGTCAATGTACTCGTTGGATGCTACTGACTCGGCTACGGCAGAAGTGGTGCCTGAAATGGGTACGACAATTGCGGAATTGTCCGTCGTAGCCGCATTTCTGTTAAGCTGTTGTGAGTTGTTGCTGCTGTTCTCTTTGTCAATTTTGGTCTTTTGCTGTTGCTGATACTCGTTTTTGCCATTCATTGCCGTAGTAACAAAGTCCACTCTATCGGTGCTTGCTAATGCATTAGCCAGGGGTTGAGTATCATCAAAGCCTGCACTGCTCAACGTATCGTCATCAACCACATCTTCGTCATCTTCATCATCAGCGACCGCATTCAAGTTGAGCTGCATGTTGAAATTCACCATTGGATTATCGAGCAGGCAGCGTCGGAAGCGTTGTTGCACACCTTTGCCGCATGTAACGCTGCAGAGCGTAAAATCACTCCAATCGTCCCAACCTGCAGCGAACAGCCCATCAATTCGCGCCCAGTCCGTTAGACAGCCGCCGGTGGTGGCAGTTTATGATGGTTACACAATTTCAAGTTGATTGTGTTGTTGTCAATTGCCATTGTAATTGGAGCAGAAATGTTTTTCGTTCGCATTGTTGTTGTTTTTGTAATTTTCAGTAACGACGGTGTGTTTGTGTGCGCCAACGCGTGCGGCATGTTGCAATATGTTGCCATCAATTTATGTGCCATGTGCGTAACGGTAATTGTGACAGAAGCAGCAGCCAGTGGGACGTCAGGTGGATGCCACAGCGTAGTAAGTTGTTCGTTCAGCATTCAGCATGCATCATCCATCATCAATGGCGCCGTCATTGCCAGCAGAAGTGGATGGCGTTTCGGTGGGATGAATGGGATGGGTGTTGTTGTTGATGGTTGCGGAATTGTCATCGTCATCGGCATCGTCATCGTTGTCACCATCATGTGTCGCACGTGAACCGGAAATGAGAGACAGGTAGTTCGTTTTTTTATTTTCTTCTGTGTCGCAATTCGAGTGGACCATTGAAATCTTAAACTTTTTAAAGCCTCATAAAGCAGGCTGATTTATTCATATGTACTACAAATATACTGTGTTGTATTTATATTTATATGTATGTATAATATGTAGATAGGAGTGGCAATTTAGAAGTAAAAAAATAAAAAAAATATCTCTGTTCTCATAGCATTTTTGTGATAGGTTATGGATTATAAGAAGACGGGTATTTACTATATATTTGAATCAGTGATTTTTTCATTTTATGCCAACTCGAAGTTTACTGTTTTCTTTCATTTGAAATATCCAGATTTGAAGACATCTTTTTTATTAATTTTAAAACCACCTTTAAAAAACGCACGAACTTATGGACTGACCTGATAATATTTTCCTCTTCGTAATCTCTAATTTTAGAAACAATTTTAGTTATTTTATTTATTTATTACATGAAATTGTGTGTTGTATTGTGTCATGTGTATGAAGAGGAAAATGAACGAAACATTTTTTTATTTTTCCATTGCTTTTGGTTATATTTTACAAAAGTGGAAGTTAAAAATTCTACTCTCACAAAGAATGGCTACAATGACAAGAAATTTGTAAGACATAAATAAAACATAGAATAATAACCTTATTTTAACTGCCTAGTAACCCTCTTTTGAGAACTCTATTTAAATACTAAGCATCTGTACAGAAATACTTTTAAATAGTTTCCAGTTTTTCAACTTAAATTATTTTTCAATATCTGCCGCCTTGTGCCACAACTCCATTCAAGCCTTACTGCCAGGCTCACTAAAATCCTATCCTTTCTCTGATACCAATACCATAAATGTGTGTATGCATGCATGTATGTGCATATGTTCATCTAATATTGGCGGAGGAGGGGATCATAAGAATTTCAAATAGTGAAGTCGTTTGCCTCATAAATTCCACGCTCATCATTTATGCCGGAAATTCCTTTAGTAAGCTGCTTTACTTACACACTCGTTTGTACATACATAAATGTATGTACATATATTGGCATAGATATGCAAGTTTATTGATGCATGCCGCCCTGTGTAAGCCAAAGGAGTAACGCACAAAATGTGAAACGAGTGGAGAAAACAAACGACGAATTATCGCCGCTGTAAAAGAAAACTACTGAGACTCAGTCGCAGACAATAAAATAATCCTATACACGAACATAAAAATATCAAACAAAGATATCTGAACTTATTATGTTTATGTGCGCGGAAAAGAAAAGCGAAAGTCAATGCGAATTTTAGCAGCAAAATTTTGGGCCAAAAAATAGCATAGAATATCGATGGCAAGTTTTTCATAGTTTTTTTTCCAAATGCTATTCATTATTCACTTTTATTTGTAATATGATAAAGTAAAGTGTGTAGTTCTATTGTGATTATTCCAAACCCTTCATCTATAGGGGCTTAAATGGATATCAACGTTGCACTTCATGGAATCGGAGTTGAATATCTCCCAAACATCGATTTGTCGCATTCTAACTGATCATTTGGGCATACGAAAGGTCTGTGCACGTTTCACTCCGCACAAGTTAACTGAGGACATAAAATTGCCCAGAATTCAACATTCGAAATACCTCATTAAGGAGGCGAGAAAAGACGAGACCTTCCCTTACAACGGTGTAACTGGTGATGAAATGTGGTGATTCCAACATGAACCTGAAACTAAGCGTCAAAGTGTCGAATGGAAGGCCCCAGGCGAGCCACCACCAAAAATCGCGTTTGGAGAAGTCAAAAATCAATTCGATGTTCATTTGTTTTTACAAATCTAAAAGAATTTTTCACAGCCAGTTCGTGCCAATGGGCCAAACCGTGAATAGAATTTTCTATCTTGGCGTTTTGAAGCGTTTGTTTCGTCGCATTCTCCGATTTCGCCCTGAATCCCGCAAAGGAGGAAGTTGGCGCTTATTGCATGCATCTCATCGATCCACCCTTGTGACTGATTTTTTGACTAGAAATCGCATTTTTACCATCAATTACTCACCGTATTCGCCTCATATAGCTCCCTGTGACTTCTACATACTTATTCGGAAAATTGCATTTGGCCATGAGAGGAAAACGTTTCGCGTCCGTAGAGACCATCCAAAAGGTTTGTACCGACTTCCTGAAGGACATTCCGGCCAATGACCTGAAACACTCTTTTGAAAAGCTTTCAGATCGCGCAAAACAGTGTATCGAGGCCAGAGGGGACTATTTTGAATAAAGAAAGTCAAAGTTAATATATAAGAATAGAGAGAGTTGGAAATGAGCTTCGTCTGAAAAATGTTTTTGTTTTTCAACAAAACATCCGATTTTCCTTGAATGAAGTTACGAAGTTACGTTTGGTGGGATACGCAGATGACATTATATATATATATAATTGGCGCGTACATCCTTTTTGGGTGTTTGGCCGAGCTCCTCCTCTTATGGAGCTTTTTCATGGCAGAAAAACACTCGGAGGTTTGCCATTGCCTGCCGAGGGGCGACTGCTATTAGAAAAATGTTTTCCTTAATTTTGGTGTTTCACCGAGATTCGAACCGACGTTCTCTCTGTGAATTCCGAATGGTAGTCACACACCAACCCATTCGGCTACGGCGGCCGCCGCAGATGACATTGCAGCTGTAATAATCTCTCGAAACACTGACGAAGCCAAAAGGAAGGTAAATCAGGTGATGATCCGAGTTTAGACTCGGCTAGAAGACCATGGATTAAAGCTGGCCACAGAGAAAACAGAGCTAATCCTTCTGACCAACAGACGTATGCCATTAGAAGTAGATAGATATACAAGTACCCGATGCCACTTTATCGACAAAAATAGTGATCAAATATTAGGAGTGCAATTAGACGCAAGGCTAACTTACTGGGCGCACATAAATCATGCTGCCACGAGAGCTGCCAAACTAAGCGGTATGTTAAGTAAGCTCATGGCAAACCTTGGAGGTCCAACGCACAACAAGCGAAGACTTTTAATGGACTCGACGAACTCGATTCTTTTATACGGATGCGAAATATGGGCAGATTCGCTAAGGGTGCCAGCGAAAAACTTTGCAAATCTGTGCAATGCACCTGCGCTCTCAGAGTGGCTTCTCCATACAGAACAGTATCTGAAGCAGCGGTTTTAGTTATCAGCGGAATCATCCCTATAGATGTAGCACAAGACCCAAAACGGAGATGGGAGACAAAAATCTTAGTAATCCCGGTACCACGCTTCTCCGATATTAGAATTCAAACGCTCACACTTTGGCAGGCAAGATGGCGAAGAAAAATGGAATGCCGTCGCAAATTTCGTGGAGGATATTATCCGAAAAAAGAGGCGTAATATGAAAACTTATGCTGAAGAGCATAGGTTTCTCAAAATAGGCAACCATGGACGCAGGGTGAGTAAGTGTGCTTCTTAGGACGCCGTCTTGGCCGCCTTGTCCCTCTACCTCGAAGCAATACGGAAGCAGTCCCCGGGTGGAGGGAAAATTCAAGAGAAGAGGAGGAATATTTTTAGTGAAATCACCACACACGTAGTAGCGACGGTTACTGTATCACGCGAAGGCATTTTTAACCCAACCTAACCACCAAAAAAAAAAAAACAAAAACAGGAGTTTTGATGGTTTCCCTTACAGCAGAAATATTCCATTGAACGGCCGGGATGTATGTTGGTGTCTTAACGTCTGGTAAAAATTGGCCAATAGAATATTTTATTCCAGGCTCTATTGGCCGAACCAGTTGACAAAAATTTTTCGATTGGATTTTAGTTATTTTTATCCGATTATTCACTTCGCTATACTCATTTTAACAAATTATAGGTTTTGTGTCAGATGCGAACTTTGACAGCTGTCAAAATAAAACACTATTAAAAGACGAGTTCATAAAATCGTTCTTATTGAGCAGAAGAAAAAAACTTGTATGCCAGAACAATGGGAAGTCGGAATAATTTGCCCGCTCCACAAGAAGGGAGACAAAATGAAAACTATGGACCCATAACACTCCTTAATATTTGCTATAGAATATTCTCTACTATATTATCTAATGGCGACCACCGTAGCCGAATGGATTGGTGCGTGACTACCATTCGGTAGTGCGTAGGCTCGAATCTCTGTGCATGAAACAGCAAAATGATGAAAGAGTTTGTTCTAATAGCGGTCGCCCCTCGGCAGGCAATGACAAACCTCCGAGTGTATTTCTGCCATTAAAAAGCTGCTCATAAAAACCATTTGCCGTTCGGAATCGACTTAAACTGTAGCATCTTCCATTTGTGCAACAACATCAAGACGCACACCACAAATAGGAGGAGGAGCTCGGACAAACACCTAACAGAATTCTACGCGCTGCAGGTGGTAATCGGACGGCCCAATATCTGGAGAATATGGCGGGTTGGGGTAGGATTTCTCATTTTAGTGTTTCCAGGTAGGTTTCAACGGGTTTGGCCTTTTCATTCCTCTCCGCGTATTGCGGCCGCTTTCCGCGCAGTGCTCGGCTCAATAGCATCAATTGAAGTCCCCAGTGATGGTTTCGCTTGGTTTTACCAGTTCATAATAATTAACACTAACGTGGTCCCACCATTTACCATTCGGAATTCACAGAGAGGTCGTTGGTTCGAATTTCGGTGAAAGCAAAATTAATAAAAACATTTTTCTAATAGCGGTCGCCCCTCGGCAGGCAATGGCAAACCTCCGAGTGTATTTCTGCCATGAAAAAGCTCCTCATAAAAAGATCTGCCGTTCGGAGTCGGCTTGAAACTGTAGGCCCCTCCATTTGTGGAACAACATCAAGACGCACACCACAAATAGGAGGAGGAGCTCGGCCAAACACCTAACAGAAGTGTACGCGCCAATTATTTATTTTTATTTTTTTTTATTTATAACGTGGTCCCACCAAATACATAGCATAATTTTCGGAGCGAGAATATTCGGGCGAGACGACGACGTAGAAGCATGATCGCGCAGTCCCCATGACTTTCGTTTCTTTGGATTGTTGCAATGACTTCATTTTTCATCACCCATCACGATGCGATGAAGAAACCCCTTCTTTTTTTGCCGCTGGAGCAGTGGCAGTTGTTTACAGGCGAAAAAACGACGCTCAACATCCCTTGGTTTTAACTCATAAGGAACCTAAGGCCCTTGTTTCTGAATCATTATCAAAGCATGCAATCGCTTGGAAATGGATTGGCGGGTAACTCCTAGTGCTGAAGCAAGCTCTTCTTGCGTTTGACAAGGACCCTCATTGAGCAATGCCTCCAGCCTCCAATTCAGTGTCTTCGAAGGTTTTCGGCCTTCCTTCACGCGGACGATCGTCAACATTGAAATCACCGTCTTTGAAGTGACGGAACCAATCTCGGCACGTTGTTTCACTTAAAGCAGCATCTCCATAAACCTTTTGTAGCCCTCGATTCGCTTCAGCCGCCGTTTTTCTCGAATGAAAGAGGAAAATCAACACTTCCCGCACTTGACGATTATTCGGCGCAAAATCATACATTTTCACAAAACCAAAAGTAGATGATACCAAAACAAAATCACTCATGTGTCGAAGCAGTTTGTTTACCATATGTCTAAGCTTGGCTTATGGCGTTTAGGTTATGTTAGAATCGACTAGCACACACTGCTGGCGGCATCTATTGACCTTAGTTGCGCACCTATAAAAGCATCGTCAAAATTGGAAATTCGCTGTCATCGGAATCCACAACAAGAAATGGCCTCAGACAAGGTAATGGTCGTTGATGCCTGCTGTTTCATCTCGCTCTTGAAAATAAATAAGGGAAAGTGGTGTAACCGTAGACGAAAGTGTTTGAAACCGGTACAAATCCTGGCTTATGCGGATGATTTGGCCAATACAGCGACATGTCTTGATGACCTTAAAGAAGCCTTTACAAAAAATGATAGAGCGGTGAACTGAATGGGATTATCACTTAATACAGACAAGACGAAGGCAATGGTGCCATCACCACAAGGACAACCAGTGCCGAATTGCAGCCAGAGTCTTAAAATAGGAAACTACATTTTCGAAATTGTACAAGAATTCAAATATTTCGGTGTCTACATCGACAATAAAACCGACATGAAGACTAAAATCGATCACAGAATATTTGCCGCGAACCGATGCTGCTTTGCATTATAAAGACACTTAAAGCGTCGTATTCTTAGAAGTCTGTCAAAAATAACAATGTGCTGGACTATTTGACCAAACACCTAGTAAATACCATCGTGCAAGCACCGTATTCACCTGATATGGCCCCGTGCGACATCTTTTTGTTTCCCAAGTGGAAGTTACCACCTCGTGGAAGGAGATTTCAGTCGATAGAGGAGATTAAAGAGAATGCGACGAATGAGATGAAGGCTATCCCTTCGTCGGCTTACCAGGGGTGCATGGGGGACTGGGTTAAACGTTGGCTTATGTGTGTGTTGCTTCAGACGGGTCATAGTTTTAAGGAGAAAAAATATGTTTTGTTTTATTTAAACATTCTCGGTACTTTCTGATCATTGGATATACGCTAGTGTGACTTGGACACTAAACAAGGCCGATGAGCAAAAACTCAAGTTTTTTGAGCGTAAAACCCTACGAAAAAATTTTGTGCTGTTTGCGAAAACTGAACCGGGACCAGGTTGTTGAGATTACCATGCTGACGATGATGCGCAAAAAATAATATTAAAATTAATTTCTTAACGCCCTCGGAAGGAACTACAATCGCCCATTTCAAATGTATTAATGGAACTAACTGCTTACAACGCTTTTCCATAAATTTTCGAACAGATGATGTTGAGTTGGCAAATCTCACAGTAAAACAAACACTCATCGCAAATAGGGCTCTTTGTATCGATAAAGAAATTGGGCTTTTAATCCTAATTCACAAACGGGGTTAACGCATTCGCACCAATTGCCTGACAGGGTCACCGCAGACGCCTACTACGTTTACTTAAAAAATATGCATAGAATTTTGTACGAGTGCGTGCGTTTTCGATCTCCTTAGTAGAATTTTTCGCATCGGGTTTGCGTTGTATGGTTGCCACTGCTACCGCTTTGCTTTTTTCTGCAAATTCAGCCACTTCAGCTTTTTTGCATGTAAGAATTTCCATCCACTTTGTTTCCCCATCATTTTCACTCGTCTATTTTCCCTGTCCGTTTTTTGCATTACGCGGTGGTATTGTTGCCAACAGCAACTTTACGAGTGCTTTTACTATTCCATTGCTGTTTGTCAACCATGCCACGACGGCAATGACAACGTTTGAGATACGCATCTATCAAAGCCAGCTGAGCTGATGCGTTAGAATGGGCGGGAGAGTCCGCGAATGTGTGCGCATTGAACAAGTAAACAAGTAAATAAAATCGATAGCAAGTTGACACTAAAAACCACAAGGCTTGCATGGAGATTTTCCATTTTTCGAATATGCGCAAATACACAAACATTCGCACCCATATAAACCAGCATACACGCACACACACACAACTGCACTACAAGCAATCTATGTATAAGTTGACATATCTACTTAACCCTCATGGCTGGGGTACGAATGAAAAGGAAGGCAACTTGATGAATGCTTGGGATATGTAGTAATATGTAGATAATATGTTAAATGGGCATCCTATTAAATTTCCGATAGCACCAATTTAAATGTGGGATTTAAGTTTGATTGCTGTGTAAAGGATTTTCTTCGTAAGTGTAATGTTTTCGGATCACTTTTTCATTATTAACATATTTCTAAATTAATCTTCGCTGCTAATTTTTTTTTGTAATAAATAAAGAAAGCGAATAGTATATCTTTTTCTGGATATTGCAAAAGTGATTAAAAAATTTTGAATATATACATTTTTATCGCATATAAACAATTAAAAGCAATGAAAAAACTTCAACCAAAAGCAAGAGCTTTGTTTACACCTCTATGGTAGGGGAATCAATATTCTATTTCTAGCGATTCTTAATATTATATTCGCTGCCTTGGGTCTAGACTACCTGACATGGCCTTTAATTCGGCCTTTTGGGTTGTATTTTCATTATGTTGGTAGAAGTGGCAGTCGGTCTCTAAACCAATTCACTTAGGCCGCTGCCTGTCTATTGTGATACCAAAGTGGCAGTTTACCTGCAATTCCTCGCCATTTTGTTTTGAATCCAAAACCATTGATCTTTTCTTTTGTTCTTGTTTTTGGAAGGAGGTTGAAATCAAAATGTCAGAAACATCGCAGAGATGCCGTCACAGCAATGGTATGTGTGGCACGCTCCCACTAATAAAGTTAAATTTCAAAGGCCGATGTTGAATGTGAACCACACCTAAACGTCGACGACACCGTTCGACTTCTTTCTTTGGGGTTATTTGGAAGAAAAGGTGTACGTTGATAAGCCAGCAAGAATTCAAGAGCTAAAGAATGAGATAATTCGGCAATTAACGGCATAGAACCTCAATTATGGTGATCAAAAATTTGGCCGATATTTTGTTCCATTCGTAATTGAACCATTCCAATATTATCATAATAAAGAGAAATGACGATAATTTCTTAAGAGAAGTGTATTTTATACAAAATCAACACCGGCCCTTGAAACTTAACCACTATTTATTATAACAGTTCTCCACCTCAGCTAATTCTACCCTGGGACCACAAAAGTATAAATTCTGGGTAGAGCTGTGTTTATGTCCAAAGACACAACAGGTACCTGCGTGTAGGTTCCTTTCCTGCAGGCATATGAAGGCTATACTATACACCGTCGATAGCCCCAATTACTCCCACTGTGATTATAGGTGATTCCAAAGTAAAGAAGGCATCGGAAAACTTGCAGTGGTGTTAACTTAACTCCCTACCGTCTTATCTTCTGTACGATACTGTATTGAGTGATTCACTCAAACCTCTGTGCTTGTTATTGGTTTGTCAGAAACTGTCCGCCTTCTCTGTTGCTGCAACTGTTGCTGAAGCGCCTTGCATTCCCAATCAATATGGCGAGGTCGCGTCATGATCTTACCTGTGAACGTTTGCGCTGCCTCCCACTTACCGCTGGTTGTGCACATATCTCGTACGAAGGCGGTGGGGGAAGGTTGATGACCCAGGGCTTGCTCCAGGATAGCTCGTTCCTCTCTTAACCGGTCGGAATAAAACATGACGTGTTCTGCGTTTTCGTCAGTATTCGGGTAGTTTGAACAGAAAGGGCTGTCTGCCAGCTTAAAACGGTGCAGGCATTCCTGAAAACAGCCATGTTCGTTGAGCAACTGGGAAAGGTGATAGTCGGTGTCTCCATGTTTTTTCATTAACCACTCAACAACACGTGGTGTGAGTTTGTAGGGCCAACGTCCACTTTGTGACTCATCCCACCGCTGCTGCCTGCGGCCTATTGCCAGCAGTCGTTCAGCTGCTTTTGCTATTGGTGTGGGCCGCGCTCCTTAAAGCAACGATTTTTGCTTTTTTGTGTTGTGTTTTTAAGCCACAATTTTCGGCATTTATATTCCTTCTGTAGTTTATCGTAGTTTATATGACCTTGTGCTCTTTGATCTTTTCTTTTTGCAGAGTTACTGTCCTTACGAAGTTTAGCTATTTCATCTGTCCAGCATATGCTGGCTCTCGATTTTGCCGGTATCTAGATCTTGGCATCGTTGGAGAAGGCAATGGTACTTGGAGAAGGATAAGCCTACAATCTCCATACCAAGAGGGAGGCGAGTTGTTATTGTAGCAGTAACCCAGTGTAGTGTAATCACCTTTCGTCTTCGTCTAACTTATCTAACGGTAGGCCCAGCAAACTTGCTGTTTCGAAAGGTTGCGTCCAGAGGGAGGGTTTGATGGGGCATGTGAAAAGGTGGTTAGTTCCGCCCGGCACATGTTTAGTATGTCGCGATCGATTCTGGATAAGTAGAAGTTTAACCTGCTACAGTATCTAGAACGTAGTTGCGCCAAGGTTACGCAGGACTCTCGGGGAAGTTGGAGCTCTTCGTCTGCGTTGGGAGGTGGTTGGACTCCGATGACGGAATTTGGGGGTCGGGAGCTTAAGACGGTAGTAAGGGTCTCCCGATGAATGTCGTTATACTGTCGGATCCAGTAGTTGTCGGGCAGTTTTATCCTGGATCTCGTCCGCGTAATTAAGAAAGTGCCTCCTGACATGCCTGGGAGGCGGCTCTGGCTCAAGCAGGTGTCTGCTTGGATGCGACCTGCGGTAACACCCTAGCAGGAACTGCTTCCTGAGCAGCTTGTTATGCTCCGTCACAGGTAGCATATGGGCTTCGTCATGAAGATGTTGTATTGGGGACATCAGTAGACACCCTGTCGCAGTCCTTATGGCAGTGTTTTGGCAGGTCTTAAGCTTCGTTTACTGCGAATCACTGGTTCCAGGCGACCAGACAGGGCCAGCATAGTTTAAAACCGGCCGGCCTATTGCCTCAAATGTCGATAGCAACATTTCTTTGTCTTTGCCCCAAGTGCTGCCGGCAAGCGATTTGAGGACCTTGGATTTTGGACTTTAGTGGCAATAGCGGTTGTATGCGCTGAGAAGGAGAGCAAACTGCCGAAAGTAACTCCCAAGATTTTGGGGTTGTTAACAGTCGGAATTGGTGTGTCGTCGACTTTTACCTTAAGTTGCAGTTTGACCTCCTTTGTCCAGGTGGTGAAGAGAATCGCCGTGGATTTAGTGGGGGAAAGTTGTAGGTTCCTCGGAGGCGAGTGGTAGTGCCCTCTTTCGCTAATTTGTCTGCTTACAATTCCCTGGTATGTCGCTCATATTGATGTGGGATTTAAGGGATTTAATCGCCGCCTGGCTATTGGAATAAATATAATCTCTTCTAAAAGTAGTCACATTTTTGCCTCATTCCTCATTAAAGGCTAGAGTTTCAGCCTGAAATACATTAGAGTGATTAAGAACACGAGCCGAAACACTTATTTTTGGCTTCTTACAGTAGATGCCAAGGCCAACCTTATCGTCAAGCTTTGAGCCCTCTGTAAAGAACCGTAAGCAGTTTTTCGATTAGATTTATTGTCAACCCGCACGCGTCTAGCTGCAATTCTAGTATTAAATAACCTATTAAAATAATGTTCAATCAAAGAGGATTGGTTGAACCTAGAGCGAGTGTTATGACCGAGTTGTTAACCAATTATATATATATATAAATTGGCGCTTATACCCTTTTTGGGTATTTGGCCGAGCTCCTCCTCCTATTTGTGCGTCTTGATGTTGTTCCACAAATGGAGGGGCCTACAGTTTCAAGCCGACGAACGGCAGATATTTTTATGAGGAGCTTTTTCATGGCAGAAATACACTCGGAGGTTTGCCATTGCCTGCCGAGGGGCGACCGCTATTAGAAAAATGTTTTTCTTAATTTTGGTGTTTCACCGAGATTCAAACCTACGTTCTCTCTGTGAATTCCGAATGGTATTGCGGAACTGCGCCATTGATTAATTGCGGCAAGCCGAACAACAGTGTTACCTAGTTCCTGCTTCTGAAAAGAGTATTCATAAAAGAGTATATTTCTTAACTAAAAAAAAAACAAATATTGCTTGTGGCCCTTTCTCAGTTCTTGGAAAGGAAAATCTTTTGTCGTCTATTAAAAAAATATGATAAATGATTATGTAAAATGTAGTTGTGATGTTCCGGCAGTGGGTTCCGGCATCTATTCCTGCTACGGGCACAATAAATCCGTAATATTTTTCCAAGAGTGAGCGCCTATGTTTCTGAAAAATCGTCTCATAGATAACTTTATTGCGCCTGAAAGCGGCATACTTGGAATCCTCCATTTGTAAACAGGAGTGCACCACCACAAATAGGACACAATTCATGGCTTAAATACCTCTCATCTTATTGCTCATAAAACTCTTCCACTAAAATACATTTGGCCCCAATTTGCAAACTTCTACACCTCTTTACGAGTATTACACATACATATGTAAGTTTGTATGTATGTATGTAAATTATTTGATTAAATCCCTTCTTGCCAAGTTTGGGTAAATGGGTTGTAAACGAAATTTGCCAACGCATTCAGTTGTAAACATTTAGCGAAAAGCAAAGCCATGACGTGCAAATCAGTAAATACAGGGAGATATCGACATGCGTTATTACATACGAATTACGCACAAACTAAATTGATTTTAATTTGTAAATCTCTGCGCATGTAACTGTAATGCAAACACCCATCTGAAAACTAAGTGTTATGCATGCGAAATGTATTTATGTATAGGTGCTGCATAGGCAAATCTAAACACGTCCTTGTGGGATAGGAGGGCAGGGCATTACCATTATTCTGGTTGAAAGCATTTTTTGGGTATTTGTTTTCAGAAAAGTTTAGCAAAAATAACAAATTATCGCAGAGGTTAACAAAGTTTGCTATTTATTTTAACCTTTCACGCGAATTAAATCAAGAAACGTCAGACTTACATAAGTCAAAAGTGAAGCCCAGAGCCCGAAATAAAACCACAGAATTTGAGCAGGGGAATTTCAGTTCGGTCGGATGCAATGCTTGAAGTAGGGCTATTAAGTGAAAATGGAGGAAACTCTGCGTGTGCAAGCAATATTTTGACTGAAGTATTGGGTTTCAGAAAAAAAATACATTCGAATGCGACTTTCTCAGCAACACTTAAGGGGGGAGCCTGCTTTAGAAGCTTCAAAAAATCGATTTTTTTTGCATAAATATCTTCCCAAACTATCCAAGAAAGTGTCCCTAAAATTTCAGAAGCAAATTCAAAATATTTTCGGAGTTACAGAAGAAATTGTGAGCAAGCGTCGAACAGGTATACGAGCGGCCGGATCGCTTGTAGTGCGATTTCTCGGTTTTTTTATTTTTACGATTTACCCTAATTGGTGGGAAAATAGGGAAAAAGTTAAACGTCCTATCGAAAAGAGATTTCATTGATAGTATTCGGAATTAAATTCTCTTCTAGTTAAACCTAAAAAACCTAAAGAAAGTTATGATTAACACACTTTTTAAACAATCTAAAGTGAATTTGTTTTTCCAAAAAAATGAATTTTTTTTAATTAGCGAAAAATTGTTGAATTTCTCACTTTTTGTTTAGTTTTCTTGGTTTAACTAGAAGCTATACTATACTAAAATAACATTTTTTTTGGTTTTTTGGTTTCTGATGAAAATTGCGACCTGCATCTTTGCCGCCGCACGACACATGCACACTCGAGGCGCCAGGCATAATATGACATATATTTTAATGAAAAAATTTGAGAAGACTGTTGAAATATGTAACAATAAAACCTGAAATTTTCGTTTCAATCGAATATTTCTTTTCTTTCCCCAAAAAAGCCACGAGAAAATAGTTTTTTTAAGCTCCTAAAGATGGCTCCCCCTTTAGAGCGTTTTCGAAAGTATAAAGTGGTGCGTCGATGCAACACTATGTATGAGACTTGGGTCTATCACCATGAATCAAAACAAGTGGCTAAAGAGTGGTGTGAACCTGGTTCTTCGGCTCCGAAACGAGTTCGTTTCCAGAAATCCACCAAGAAGGTATTAACATCAGCTGGGGATGTTCTGTTGTGGATTACTTGAAAACTGCTAAAGCATTAAATTCTAAATGTTACAGCAATATTTTAAACCAGCTCAAGAAAGAATTCGTGAAAAATACCCAGTTTGCAAAAGAAAAAAAAAACTTTTTTATCAGAACAATGCACCGACATTTTGCACAAGCGCATTTTGACACTGGCTAAAATCCATGAATTAAAGTTCGAGTTGTTGAGGCATCCACCAAATTCACCAGATTTGGCCCCTAGCTACTTTGTTTCCAGACCGACAAAAATTTATGCGTGGACAGCGTTTTTCATCCAATGAAGAATAAGCGTATTTTGCAGCCCATCCGGACTCTCACTTTAGGAATCGAATCTCGTTGGAAGAAGTGTATTGATGCTCAGCGAGACTATTAGTATTTTGTCCTTTTTTCAATGCTATGCACTGTTATTTTAACCTTATAACCTAACAAAGCTTTTGTTAAAATGATTACTGTAAATGATTGATGCAAATGACAAATAAAAATCCGTTTTTGTCAAATCAAATGGAATCGAATGGATTAACCATTTCGTTTATTACTGATACGAATACAGTAAAAGCAAAAATATTTAATTAGTTTCTATTAAATGGAATGGAAAAAGGGATAACACGAAATTTATATTTAAGTTTGAAAAACAAAAGTTAATCAATTAATATTTATTAGCAAATAGCTGCAGGCCAGTGTGGCGTTTAATGCGGGAAATTCACCATTTAATAGACACACATACAGATGTATGTGTATGAATGTATGTATGCAATGCCATGCTATGTTTTTTGTTAAAGCATTCTAGAGCTGGTTTGCCATCGCACAAGTTACCATGCGTGTTTATGTTAGTAGCCATGTGACCCACTGGGAATCTATAATATTATTGTTATATTATATAAAATAAGCAAACAATTTAAAGAAAATGCACTAAACATATAATTACTACCTAGACAGCAAACAGCCGATAGTTTTACATAGCTTGACTAGCCGCTTAATTAACGTCTATGATACTTTTAAATTGTACTGAAAAATTGCGTGCAGCGCGAAAAATGCGCTAAAATAAAAACTGTTTTTAGAAGGGATAACAATAGAAATAAATATAAAAAATTTTATAATTGTTTATTAGTGCTCAAACTTTATAAAAAAATTTATTTTAATTTTTTCTTTACAAAAATTAGTATATAAAAAATCATGTGACCCAAAGTGCAATGAAAAAAAAAGTTGCTCCACGGTCTGCATCATTTCTCCTTGAATTGTTGGTGGATATGTAAAAAGTAAAAAAATGCTTGTAAAACAAAGTTGTAGTTATAGTCTGTCGAGCCGGATTTTTGAATTTCGAAAAAATTTTGTTATCAATGCCAATTTCTTTCAGAGGAGCGTAGCCTAAGAAATAATGAGTTGAATCCAAAAAAATGCCATTTTTTGTTATTTTGAAGCTAGTAAACTTTATAACCCTCAACGCATCAAGCAATTTTTTTCCTGTCTGTTCTTTGCTTTTCCATGCATCGTAAATTCAATTTAAAGTATTTTTATAGAATTTTCTGTTTATGAAACTTTTTGTCCATTCGACGTTACATAAAATTTCTTCTTTGTTTTGATTCAGTTTCTCGCCTATTTTTTACCTCGATGGTGCTCACACTCACTAACGTAAACGTACGCCCGAGTCAGTTGACACGATGAAACTAATGAGAGCCCGATGTAAATTAATTCTCACCACCGTTCAGTTGATAAGGGCGTACGGGCGTACGGGCGTACGTTTACGTTGGTGAGTGTAAGCACTAATACAATCAGATCGTGCATTATTATTTTTTATGATGATACTAATATGATGAACATAATTACAATGTTAATAAATAACTCGAATGGACGAAAGTAATAACACACAAATTCTTATCTGGAATGCAAATGGACTAACTTGGCAATATTTAGAGCTGAAGTGGTTTTTAATTGACAGAAAAATTGATATTGCGTTAATTGCAGAAACACATTTCACAGACAAAAGTTATTTAACATTTCCCGGATATAAATTATATGCAACTAATCATCTCGACGGAAAAGCTCATGGAGGAACAGCCATTATCATCAAAACAAACATAAAGCATACTGAACGACTGCCCTATGTGTCACTTCACATCCAAGCAACGTCTATACAAATTGTTGACAACAATGGGCCCATATCAATATCTTCTATCTACTGTCCACCACGACACTTGATAAAGATGGATCAATATGATGATTACTTTAAGACACTAGACAACAGATTCATTGCTGGAGGAGACTTAAACGCAAAGCATACTGACTGGGGTTCAAGGTTGACTAATAAAAAAGGTATATATATTATTTAATTAACGCAATCCATAAAGAAAATTGCAGGTTTATAAGTACGGGTGAACCAACTTACTGGCCTACGGATGTTAAAAAAATTTCGACTTCTGTATAACAAAAAATATTAACCATAACCAACTGAAGCTTAAACCAAGTTATGAACTATCTTCTGACCACTCGCCGATAATACTTATTTATACATCAAAAATTGACCCTATAGAGATAACACCCCAAATATTTACAAAGAGGACTGACTGGGATGAGTATCGAAAACACATCTCCCAACAACTCATTCTAAGTACACCTTTGAAAACACAACTTGGAATTGAGCGTAGCATCATACATTTTAATGACATAGTTATCGACGCAGGATTCAGATTCACACCGCAGCAAAAATATAGCGCACAAAACACTTCAAATGACATTTCTATTAAGAAGTAAATCAAGGAAGAAAGAAAATTGAGAAAAGGATGGCAAACAACCAGATCTCCTGCAGACAAACAGAGGTTAAACTTAGCTACAAAAAATTTGAAGGCTTGTTTATGTAACATAAAAAATAAGGAAATTGAAAAATATCTAAAAAATTTAACTCCTACACATGACACAAATTATTCCCTGTGGAAATGTACAAAAAAACTTAAAAACCAGATAAAGCATCAACCCCCACTAAGAAAAGATGACAACACATGGGCTTCTACAAATGATGAAAAAGCAGCGACATTGGGAAATTATTTTGAAAATGTCCTATCGAACGATGAACATAAACAAATTGACACGATTAGTAATGTTAATACTGATACCATCACAAAAATAAGAAAAACAAGCACACAAGAAGTGATATTATGCATCAAAACTCGAATTAAACATAAAAAAACACCCGGATATGATATGCTAACAGGCAAAGCACATACGGAGTTACCAATTGAGGCCTACCTATTCCTTAGAAACGTATTTAATGCAATGTTTCGCTTCCAATACTTCCCAAAAGTATGGAAAGTCGCAGAAATCATTGCGCTACCAAAACCGGGTAAAAACCCAACAGTTTTAACTTCATATCGATCTATAAGCCTACTTCCGACTATATCTAAAATTGCAGAAAAATTTATACATGACAGAATTACCCCAATACTTGACACGAAAAACATCATTCCAAATCATCAATTCGGTTTTCGAAAAAACACTCAACTATCCAACAAATACATCGAGTTACACAAAAAATAATTTCAGACATGGAAAATAAACGATACTGCGTTGCTGTATTTTTGGACGTCGCAAAAGCTTTTGACAAGGCCTCTTGCATAAAATTAGGACAATATTACCACTGGACTATTATTTAATTATCAAGAGCTACCTTACTGACCGATGTTTCTACATTAAATACAATGACAAATACTCACATATACATCCAATAACAGCAGGAGTTCCTCAAGGCAGCGTTCTAGGACCACTGCTATATGTCTTATTTACCTCTGACATACCACTCCCAGACAAAGCTAAATCTACTATAGCAACATTCGCAGACGACACAATTTTATTGTCATCTGACAAAAACCTCTCAACCGCAACAACAAAATTACAGATGTACACCAACAATGTAAAGAAGTGGTTTGACAAATGGAGTTTAAAAGTAAACGAGGACAAATCTGTACAAGTAATATTTACGACAAGAACAGAGATTGCTGCTATGCCGATTAAGCCCAATAATAAAAATATACAAATTGGAACATCTGCCAAATATCTTGGAATCCATCTGGACTCAAAATTAACTTGGAAAGATCATATCAAAAAGAAAATAAAACAAATAAAGGAAAAATTTCGACAATTTCATTGGCTAATAGGCAGAAATTCTAAGCTCAATATTTCCAACAAACGTTTAGTATACAAGGCGGTCATTAAACCAATCTGGACCTACGGACTTCAAGTGTGGGGAACTGCAAAAAGAACTCACATGAACAAAGTACACCGACAACAATCAAGAATCTTACGAATAATAACAATGTCCGATAGGTACACAAAAAATTATGACATCCATACTACGATCAATATACCATTAATCGACGAAGAAATGAAAGCGATATCAACAAGGTATTTTAGTGAAATATGTATACTAGCACAAAAATAGAGAAGTCAATACACTCTCACAACTTGAAAGAAGAACTTTACTACGTCTGAAGAGAAACCGACCAATTGACTATTAAATTAAATATTAATTCTCGTATGCTAAAATAACTGTTCTATATAAAATGTAATGGTTTTCCTAAAATGTAATCGCTGTATTCGTCTTGGCACTGGCCATGATGAAATATATTTAATAATTTTCCTAACTAATATAATTGTTGAAAAATGTACTAGATGTCAGTATGACAGATGTATGATTACTCGTAATGTAGGAATAACAAAATAAAACAAAAATAAAAAATTTTTTTTAAAGTTTTATGATATTTTTTACATCGACCGGTATTTCATAATTTTGCCTTTTTATTGTGATTAATTGCTTCCTTTCTTTCACTAAATTTTTTCGTATGCTCAGCGGCCGAAAAGGCATATGCAGATTTTCCCGTATGGGCTTCCATGTTAAATAATCTTATAATAATGCGATAAAATTTTCATAATTTTCTATCCAGCCTCTAATATAATTAGCGCTTACACTCGTTTTGGGTGTTTGGTCTCGCTCTTTTTCCTATTTGTGGGATGCGTCTTGATGTTGTTCCGTAAACCGAGGGGCCTACAGTTTTAAGCCGACTCCGAAAGGCAAATGGTTTTTTACGAGGAGCCTTTTCATGACAGAAATATACTCGGAGGTTTGCCATTGCCTGCCGAGGGGCGACCCACATTAGCAAAAATATTTTTCTACATTTTGTTGTTTCACGGAGATTCGCACCTAGGCACTCCCGAATGCTAGTCTCGCACCAACCCACTCGGCTATGGCGGCTGTAACATACTAAATAAATAATGAAAAATCTGCACATCTGAAAATTATGAGCTTGTTCAACAATACGCTCCATTTCTGCACCGTGCGTACTGACATCCGAATTCTACGCACTCAAAAATTCCCCCCCATAACTTGCAAATTCTTCCACATTCTGAAAATTCTATGTTATAAAATTCTACAAAGGGCCAAAGGTGATAAAATATGTTCATAGAGGGCTAAGCTATAAAAAATAGAGTTACGTAAACTACACATAAATTCTACTGTTTGCTAACTGTGATCCTATCTGGTGATGTTTTTAAGAATTCTAATCCCATTTTGATTTCTTTCAAATTTATAATAAAAAGTGAATAAAGAATGCAAATTTCTATATTTCACAAATAGATATAAAAGTAGATCTATGGACTTATAACAAAGCAAGTAGCAGTTAGAGCTAAGGCCATCTCTGTTAACGCATTTCAAGCCAAGAACTCAACAAATATCAGCAAATCAAACCGTAATCAGCTGTCTCCAGCTGATTTTTTTGTATTTCCAAAATTCTAATTAACGCTAGGAGGCAGCGGCCGTTTTAGATGTAGATTTAGCTTTATTTTCGTTAGCGACGGCAGAATTGTGCAAAATAGATGTTTGCGACGCTGTCTCATTATCAATAGGCGGTCAACGAACAGAAAGAGCTCTCATATTTTCCATTTCTACTACGGGGGATATTAACTGAGTTAGCAACAATGCTTTTGAGATTTTTTACCTCAGTTGTTAATGTAGAGAGAGCGAGATCTTTTGCTTGAAGCTTAGAGTGCAATGAGCGAATTTCTGCGAGAAGATCGACTGATTTTCACATTACAGTAGAATCCGTTTATATCCGTTGATTTCCGACGACGTTCGGCACGTGGCTCGTTTTTGTTTTGAATTTCAGTGAGTAATTAACGCTTGAAGGTAGGTAGGTAGGTAGGTAGGGTGGTTGCTGTAAGACACACTTAGACCTTCCGCAGGTCCATTGTGATATCACTGGAGCTTATCCTTACTCTACGTGTTCCTTTTCAAACCATCCGGTTGCTTTAATAAACGAGCAGAGCTTCGTTAGTTTTAGATGGGCTATATCCGCTACATCGGTTATAAATGCTGTATCAAGAGTGCGCAGCCTTCTCATAGCTAGGCTTTCACACTCACATAAAAGGTGTCTGACTGGTTCCTCCTCTTCTGTATTAAGACAGCTTCTACAGAAATCGAAGTACGGGAGTCCTAACCTTCTAGCGTGGCTGCCTATTAAACAATGACCAGTTAATACACCTATCATTTTTCTTATAGCTTCTCTGTTGAATCTTAGCAAGATCTTCGATAGACCGCTGTTCCAGTTCGGCCATGTCTGTCTGCTTAGTTCGCATATTGTGAGGTTTTGCCAGCTTGTATTTACCTTTTTGATGGTTTCCCTGACTATAAGTAATTTACAAGTGGCTTGCAAATTCATCCGCCTTACAATTTCCTGCAATGTTCCTGTGGCCTGGTACCCAGATAAGGTGCACCTTGTAGCACTTTGATACGTCATCTAGTAGTTTAAAACATTCTAGAACTGTTTTTGACGAGTGCGTTTTTGATTCCACCGCTTTTATTGTTGCTTGACTGTCCGAGTAAATGAAGACTTCATTTGTGGATAATACTCTCGCTTTTATTTCTTTAAGTCCCTCTTTCATGGCAGTGACTTCCGCCTGAAATACACTGCAATGATCAGGTAAGCGAAATGTTGTCCACCTACTTTGTTGTCCAGTTTTGAGCCATCTGTGTAGATGGTTAAGTCATTTATCTTAACAATGAGCCCGTTATCCCATTCCTCTTTGGAAGGAAATACTGTGAAAAAGGATTTATTAAAATTGATGTCCTTGGTCCTACAGAAATCCGTTGTGCTGGGAATGCAGGGGAATTGTTCTAAAATTGAGGAGTGTCCTCTTTGGTTCGTTCTGAGTAGGCCGATTTCTCTTAGTCTGAGAGTTGCTTTGGCAGCTGTTTGCTTACCGAATCGCTCTATTGGTAAGAGGTTAAGCATAATATTTAGTGCATCCTTGGGTGTGGTTCTGAGGGCCCCGCAGATGCAAAGACTGGCCATTCTTTGTACGTGTGCCATGGTTCTTTTAATGTACAATTTATCTAGAGCTGGCCTAACGCTTGAAGGTCACGCATTATTTTTCGTTTGTCGTTTGTGTTTATACTGTGAAAAGAATATCATTTCAACGCCGTAAAGCATTTACGATTGAGGAGAAAGGTGCAATAATATGCAGATTAGAAAATGGAGAATCGAACTCATCCCTCGCAAAGGCATTTGGCGTTGGTCATTCGACAATCTCAATGATTTTTAAAAGCAAGAACCGCATTAAGCAATCGTTCAATTCAAATGTTTTGAAACCGAAGAGGCTTCGAAAATCGCGACAAGAAAATGTTGATGAAGCACTAATTCAATGGTTTAAAACCATGAGAAACAAAGAAAAAGCAAACGTTTCTGCCGCGCGTTTTGGTATTCTCGATTTCAATTGTTCTGCAAGCTGGATCAATCGTTTTAAAGTTCGGCTTAACATTGTGGCGGGAAAAGCTGTCGGCGAATCTTCGTCTGTTGCTCAAAGCTCAACAACAAACTGGTTAACAACTGTGTGCCCGAATCTACGAGGGCAGTTTTCTGATGATGAGATATTTAATGCTGATGAAACTGTAATGCCGAACAAAACATTAAAATTTAAAGGTGAGAATTGTAGTGGAGGTAAATTATCGAAAGATTGAATAACTGTCATGGTAGTAGCTAATATGCTAAAAGAATTTGCTCATTATTGGAAAGTCACAAAAACCCAGTTAGTTTAAAGGCGTCAAATCATTACCTGTCGACTGTGCTAACAATCGTAAAGCTTGGATGACATCAGAACTTTTTGAAAAATGGGTTCGAGATTGGGATCGTGATCTGTTGAAGAAGAAGAAGAAGATTTTATTGCTGGTTGATAATTGCCCGGCACATCCAAATGTTACTGATTTAGAGTCAGAGTACAAATTAATGCCGAACAAAACATTAAAATTTAAAGGTGAGAATTGTAGTGGAGGTAAATTATCGAAAGATAGAATAACTGTCATGGTAGTAGCTAATATGCTAAAAGAATTTGCTCATTATTGGAAAGTCACAAAAACCCAGTTAGTTTAAAGGCGTCAAATCATTACCTGTCGACTGTGCTAACAATCGTAAAGCTTGGATGACATCAGAACTTTTTGAAAAATGGGTTCGAGATTGGGATCGTGATCTGTTGAAGAAGAAGAAGAAGATTTTATTGCTGGTTGATAATTGCCCGGCACATCCAAATGTTACTGATTTAGAGTCTATAACACTTGCTTTCCTTCCGCCGAATACAACATCAGTACTACAGCCAATGGATCAGGGAATAATACGAGCACTCAAAACGAATTTTAGAAAAAACTTTGCGCTCTAAATGATTAATAGTCTTGCTGTTAATGATAACAACCCTTTTACAAAAATCGCGATGCTAGATGCAATTCCGATGGTTAATGATGCGTGGAATAAAGCGTAACAAAGTACCATTCACAACTGTTTCAGACATACTGGATTCATTGAAAGACCCGACAGTTTCCCTATTCAAATATCAGAATATGAATTTGATGAAGAAGATGATGTCCCTGTATCTTTTTGGTCACGAAATCTAAATTCAGATTCTTTAGTAGCACCAGCAATGTGGAAAGATTATGTTGACATCGGTAGCGCTCTCCTCACATCCGAAGAACCCACCGATCACAATATCGTACAGAACGTTAATGCTAAGGAACAACTTGAAAGTGACGGCGCAGAGGAAGTCGAGGAAGAACCATTACCTACCGCAGAAGAGGCATTAAAAACTGCAGAATTATTATCCCGATTTGTTAACAACAATATTGAAAACGATAATTTGACCATGCCGAGGCAGGTTTAGAGGTTGTACTCATGGCACCCGCGATGCATAAGCATACTTTCTTTGCAGCCTGTATAGTTCCCGGATTGTGGACTTAACCATGCTCCGTCACCACCAGACCACAGAAGCGTAAGTGATGATTGGTCTGATAAGTGCTGTGTATATCCATAGGACCACAGCAGGTTTCAGACCCCAGGTTTTGCCAAAGGCTTTACGGCATTGCTGAAAAATCTTCAATGCACGATTCACCTTCAGTGAAACGTGTGTCCCCCAGGTCAGCTTCTTATCCAAGATTACTCCTAGATATTTAACTTCGTTGGAAAGACCAACAGCACATAGTATGTGACCGTTCTAAGCGCAGCTATTGCTTTAACAACAACAAGCAATGTAATTTGTTGCTTATTGTTGTGCACATTTGTGTCATCATGTGCTTTATTTTTTGTTTCGGTCGAAAGTACTGATAAAGTTTGACACCTAATAGAAGAGCGTCTATCAGCAGAGCAGGCCTTGCGCAGATACGGTTTCTCAGATGAGAGCAAGAAATCCACATCTGCCTGAATTAAACCAACACAGTCAAGGTGAAAGACTTCTTAACATTACGCACACGGCACTTTCGGTTGAGGACGATCAACTCGGCATATTTATCTTGTTTTTTTATTTATAATATTTTGAAATTAGTTCAGACTATAACAAGTACAGCTTAAAGTCACTGTCTTATAATTTTTGATATTAACACAACAATGTCGTTTCATATTATATCAAAATAACTTATGTATAGTAAAAATGCAGAGCGATTAGTAAATCACGTCCGATATGTACCACAATGTAAAAATGTATTATACTGACCAATTCCAGGCAGTTTTTGACAGAATGTGTAATGCAATTTTTTGTAAATTTTTTTCACACTTAATTACATACATGGCTAAATTGATTCTGTTGTATTCTCACGCACTCACCCAAATGTTTCCAGATGTGATTTTCAAATTGTGGACTCCAGCGGTGCAAACCATTTATGCTAATTGATAAAAAGTCCATTTGTTGTGTTGCGTGCAATTCACCTGGTAGCTGCTGTTGTTGTTCTGGTTGTTGTTGCACAGTTATCAATTTGCCAAAAATAATCAATTCCGTTGGTAGGATTTTCAAAAGGTTTTCATCGAAGCATGACAAAGGTTGCAGTGTTGCATTCAACTGGCTGCTGGTTTTTAATGGATTGTTGTTGTTGTACATTGTCCATTTTTATGTGATGCAAGAAAATGTGAAAAAACGATATTTCTTGTTTACTAAGATAAACGTAAATGAAGCAATCAAAAATATATTCGATTAGCCGCTGAAATGTGGCAGATGAATTTTAATTGTTGTTGGTATATTTGGATCTGCATACATTTTTAATAACTTAGCAACTACAAATAGTTTTGAAGTGTATTTTGAAACAGGCACAATACCAGGTAATCCAATTGTTATTATTATTAGAAGGCCATTACGCACTGCGACCAAAGCTGATCTATTGTCAAAAGGCCTATTTTTGTAACCCTAGAGTTTTAGGCTTTTTAAAAATTTTAGCACAATTTTGGGTTTGTTGTTCCAATGATTGCATGGAGATACTACGATACCACCAAGGTGATGAAGTTTCTGTCTGACCAACGCAGGACATT
Organism: Anastrepha obliqua; assembly: GCF_027943255.1. Classification (NCBI taxonomy): domain Eukaryota; kingdom Metazoa; phylum Arthropoda; class Insecta; order Diptera; family Tephritidae; genus Anastrepha; species Anastrepha obliqua. The sequence goes on from NC_072892.1 coordinate 18,782,677, forward strand.
CACAAAGCACATGTTCTGAGCTTTCTATGTCCATCTCGCAAAAACGGCAGACATTGGTCTCAGATAGACCAATATTATGTAGATAATACGTCAGGCTGCAGTGACCTGTAAGATATCGTGTTAAAAGACGCAGATCTACTCTGCTTAGTGAGAGAAGCTTGTGAGATATTCCTTTGTTGGGAATTAGGAATAGTTTGGCTTGACGCTGACCGGCACAGTTTAGCCAGTGTGCAGGAAATTTTCTTTCTTCCCATTTCCTGAGGAATTCATTAATATGGCCTTCTGTGAGTCCACAGAAAGGCTCAGGACCAGTAAGTTGCATATTTGCTCCTTGTTTAGCAAGGTCATCAGCCATTCCATTTCCTTCATTTCCTTCATGTCCCGGAATTCAGCTTAGTGTTACTATGTTGAGGTTTCCTAACGTGTTGAGAAGGTTTAGGCAATCATTTACCAATTTAGAGGTGATAGTTGTTGATAGAAGGGCTTTTAGAGCCGCTTGGTTATCTGAATGTATGTAGATGTGAGTACCTCTCATTTTCCTGCTAAGGCATTCTCCCACACATATTTCAATGGCATGTATTTCTGCCTGGAATATTGTTGGGTAGAGTCCCATCGGAATCGAGTTTTTAAATTTAGGCCCATTGATTCCTACCCCTGTTCTACCATTTTCCAATTTGGACCCATCAGTAAACCATAGCTGAGCGCCAGGTTTCAAAGTGATAGAATTAGTTCTCCAGTCTGTACGTTCATTAATTATAGCTTGGAAGTTCCTGAAGAGTATTGGTTTGGGTGATAGTATATCATCCCTATGAAGAATGGGACTATGTAGGAAGTCTTCTAAGATCTTTAAATGTCCTTTCATATCCCCACTTTTAAGTTGAGATATACCTTTTAATCTTAAGGCACTCGAGCGAGCTTCCCTTTCAATCAAGATTGGAAGCAGTGGTATGTTCAGGAGCACACCCAATACATCCGTGGGACATGTTTTCATAGCCCCTGTAAAACCAACACATATCAGGCGATGTAGTTTGTTTACTGCTTTTCTTTGCTTGACCTTGGGCCACCATGCTAAGGATGCATAAGTGACTATGGGTTTCACAACTGTGGTGAATGTCCAGATGGTCATTCTAGGGTTTAGTCCCCATGTCTTACCAAAAAGGATTGTACAGGCAAAGAATGCTTTTGTGGCTTTTGAAGTAACTCTCTCAATATAGGAATTCCACGTAAGCGTTTTGTCAAGACTGACGCCAAGATACTTCGCTCCGTTTTCCGTGCTCAGGTAATCCAATACAATTTAAATGAAATCTAAAGGATGCAGAAGAAAATTAAAAATAAAATCCAAATTTACAAAAAAATTCATAAAAAAATAAAGTTAAATATTTTACCAGTTTTCTAGCATAATTTTTTCTCTCAATTGTAATTGAAATACAAAATGTCGGAGACATACATAAATAGAGACTTTTGGTAAATTCGTGGCGCACGCCGGAACTTTAAATATGTGGATTAATGAGATTTATGTGGACACACATCCACACACACAAAAAGAGAGCTAAGAGCGCACGCTTAATTAAGTTGATTACTTGTAATTAATTCATTGCACTTGAAAAACAATGTAACACAGCATTCAGGTACGCATCCGGCATTTTTGATTTTTTTTCACATAATGCGATTTATATGTGTAAGTGCATGTGAAGGTGTATGCATGTGTGTATACTTTTTTGTATTTAATATATATGCCCTGCAGGAACAAGAGAGGCGCATGGTGCACTTGTGGCGGTATTGAAGCTGCTACTACATTACTCAGTTGCACTGATACTTCGCACTCACAACTTAACACAAAGTCAAATAAGCAATGTTTTTATACAAAAAAACTAAAGGAAATGAAATTGTCGACGACTTGACCAATTTCGAATCAGCGGTTACCCCACAGGGACCAAGGCCAATAATCGGAATCAGTTCTTCAGGAATCATGAATTGTATCAGCGATAATACATGCGATTTACATAAAGAGCAATGGTCCGGTCTGGAACGTTGCAGAACTGCAAAGTGTTTTGCGACAAACCGGAACTGAAAACTGCAGAACTTTCTTCTAAAACTTGGTAGAAAAGATGTTCGGTTGATGCTCGGTATAGGACACCACTCATGGAGTAAGCATTTGATCACCATTGGAATCATTGAACATCCGATTTGCCTGTGAGTGTCTTGAATTTGCTAGAGCAACACTACGAATTTGGGTTCCGATGTCATGACAATGCGTAATATTCGTTCCCTCAAACTGGGGGATATTTTGAGATTTCCCAAAGAATCTGGAAAACGCTCATTAGCTTTCTTTGTCTCTATTCTATCCTATCTCTTTCTCCCTGTCACTTCTTTCCTTTCCTTTTACTTGCTTTTACTTTCCAGAGCTTCGAATGCAATGGAGTTTTTCGCCTGAGTGTTTAAGGAGTTGCCATTCCCTCGGTACTTATTGGCACGCCTTTTTTAAATTTTGGTTCCATACAAAAATTATGCCAACTTCAGATTGGGTGCAACCGTTTTTATGCATACAAAAAAAGTAATTAATTGAAAATTTTTAGCAAAAATAAGTTTTGTAGTCGTAATTTTTCACCGCCTCAAAATAGTTTCGTAAATTTAGTGAACAAATATTTTTCCCGCATTTAATGTGCTACTATTATTTTGTGACGTTTTAAAAAAAAATTTGTGTTTTGTAAGTGGTTATATTATATGTCTCGGAATTCGAGCGCTTAAGACTAGGCCATACAAAAATAACTCACCAACACTAACCCAGTCCAATCACCCCGTCGTTGCTGTCGCTACTGTAATTCAAAAGCCGTTTTTAATATAAAATATATTTTAAATGAGTGCGAACTTGGGTGATCTAAAAAAACTAATATTCAAGAATATTTAACCCACTTGCCTTCCTTTTAAAGTAGATGGTGAAAATCTTACAGAAATATTCTCTTCTTTAAAACGAACGAAATTATAAGTCTATCATCTCATTTAGAATCAAATTTGTATATACACATACCACGAATGGTAGAAACAAGATTGAATCCATCAGAGAGTACGTGACGTCACACCAGTCTAGCTGTGCAGTGCTGCCAACCCTTTGCTCTTCGCAACAAATTTAGTGCTTTTTTATACCCAAAATGCGAACATTTTTGAGTTTGTGTTTGTTTCTGTTTTTAATTTGAAGCTACTAAAACTCTAAGTTAAAAAAAATCATACTTAAAAAAAGGTTAAAAAAGCCACCCTTGCAATTAAAGCTTACGCTGAGAAGATTTCAGTGCTATAGAAAATTTGTTCACTCTTATAAAATTTGATGTTTTGAAAGTGTAAATCTAATTTTGGCTTATTTTAAGATTATTCAAGAGTATTGGAACTTACTGAATACGTTAAACTAGAAGTACATTCATAGTAAAAATAAATAAAAATTATTGATATTACTGAAGAAGCCATAACGACCTTTTTGAAACCGTTCCCACGACAGTCGGTTCTACGTAACCAGAACGACCCGGATTTATATCCGGCCAAGGACTCTCACTTCAGCAGCATTCCTCGTATATGCACGGGGAATGCTTATGCTACTACAATAACAACAATAACCTTTTTGAAACAGGAGTGCGTTATATTATTAGATAGCCTTGAATATAACAAAAAAGTTTTTTCGATCGTTTTTTTTTTAAGAAATTCTCATAACATTAGCGGTCTTAGACTAATGCTCACAAGGCAGTTGCAGGCCCGGAAGGCCATCCAACAAATGGAGACCGTTAGTTGAAACAGTAGCGCTTCAAGCAGGCCATTCGTGGCAGCAAATCAAATTTCTTGCGTTGAATAAACCTAACGTTAACTTTTTTGATGCTCTATGTTCCTCCTAGATACCACTGGAAAATATATATATATATATTGGTTACACTTCGAGTGCCGAATATATAACACATTTATTTAAAAAAAAAAAACCGGCACACAGTAAAAACAATTGTCCCGCATACAAAGTTCGTTAATTAATTCAATAAAAATTTGGTATTTCCCTTTCTTTGAACGGGCATTTTAGTGCTTTTTTATACTCAAAACAAGGCAACACTGCAGTTGTGAGAGCGAGATTCGGTTGCTCGAAGGAGAAGAAGAAAAACAAATTTTGGAAAAAATAAATAAAGCGTAAACATTTTACACACAAATAACAGACGAATAATAATCAACACTAACAATAAGATGATAAAAGAGTAAAGTTAAATAAAAATGAGTTAATTATTGAACTAATTGAAAAAAACAATATATTTTTTTTAAATTAAACTAATAAAAAAAATTATATTTACATAGAAAATTTATATTTTAGAAGAAGCCAGGCGAAATATCAGGAAGAAAGAACTAAAACTCCGAGGGTATAAACCAAAATAAATGCTAACTCAAGTCTCGAAAATGGTAATCTAGCCACACTGGTTACCAATTGGACTAGTGTAACGTCACAAAATTTAACTGATATTGTAAAATTCGCTGTGGTCAGAGTAATTATACCACGATAGGTGCCTCTTCATTGTTCTCCATCGTTTACTCATACTACCATAAATACGTATGTAAGTACCCCTACAAGACAGCTGACTATCACATAAGCACTCATATTATCATTATCACTATCCTCCTCCAACTACACATTTTCCTTCTAGCGAAGATCTGACAGTTTCCGCTTGTCGGTGTGATATTCTATCTCTCTTTTACCAATAGCAATTTTTTATAACTGAAAAATATATCTACCATGCTCTAAAGGCAAGGCAACTAATCATTTGTATTCTTACAATGTAATAACTGCTGACAACTGAACTCCTCATTGTCGTCATCACAAACTTCTCAGCAATAATAATCATACTTCTCATTTTTGTTCTCAACAAGTAATCAACACTGATGGGTCAAACTACTCATTTTCGTAAAAAGTAATCAGACTGAGAAGTTTTTGTCATCATAAAATGTTTTATTTCGAAATATATAAGATTTATATTTTTTTGCTTTCATTAGAAAACTTTTACACATCAATTCGGTGTTTCAGCCACGGAGATTCGAACTCATGAATTTTCAAATGTAAGCCAAGCATCTACTCATTCGGCTATGGCGACTATACAACGAAGACATTCAAATTTCACACTAGAACTTTTTTCAGAGCACCACATTATTTCGTTAAAATTAATCAACACTGTTGACAAAAACTCCTCATTTTCGTAAAAAAGTAATCAGACTGAGAAGTTTCGGTATGATAACGAAAATGAGGAGTTTTTGTCATCAATGCTGATTAATTAGTTGCCTTGCCTTTAGTAGATATATTTCTCAGTTATAAAAAATTGCTATTGGTAAAAGAGAGATAGAATATAACACCGAAAAGGGGAAACTATCAGTACTTTCCCATGACTAGGACGAAAATGTGTAGTTTAATTAGGATAGCGATAATGATAATATGAGTGCTTACTATACCTATGTGATAGTCTTGTAGGGTATGTACACTCGTAAATATATTACAAATACATTTATTTTCAATTCTCTGTGAACTTTTCAATTCAAAAGATATGCTTATATATATATGTAGAAATACATTTTTTTCGCCCAGAATCTCAACTTCCAGTCAGTACCCGTACCGTTCCAGCCATACCAAGCGGAATACTTTAAGCTTGCACAACATTTGATTTTTGCAAAGCTGCTTGCTTTGTATGAGCGAATTGCTGCTGTGACTCAGTCTAAAATCGTCCTTTTTCACTAGCCTCAACAACTCAATACCGACCTGCTTAACAAATGGATTGTTCGCTTACAAGTACACCCAAATGGTCATCCCATCAAGTTGGTCCTCCAGTCAGCTCCAATTGGACGTCTAATTCGACCGAAAAACCATCTTTTTAAGTCTGGCACTTCAGCAAAGATTCAGGCGCTGAATTCGAATATCATCTGAGCCATTTGTGGGGCAAGAGCAAAATGGGCAATAAGGTTGAGCAAACCCTTTCGAAACCGCCAAATAAATCAGATCAGTATCTAACTGAATTACTGAGCTGTGAAGTGCAAAATGGGATTGCCCTAGATAACACTTTCCCTGCTGGGTAGGCGTGTGCACACATCCCCACTGGTGGGCAGTGGCACTTACGTACGTGCATTTCAATGTACGGATGAATATGCTCGAATTCCGACAAATTATCGGCTCATTTGCAGGAAATGCGATGTTTTATGGTTAATTTGTAAATGTTGATTGCGGAAAATAGGCAAAAAAGGCACTTCAATGGTCATTTCCCTTTCTCGCAATTAATTATGTCGAAGTGTTGAAATATGAAGTGGCTGGTGCGTCTATGGGGTGGGTGTGGTGTGTGGGTATGTAGAATTGGTATGCTCAGCTGAGGTAGCAACGGAAGAGTGATTTTTAATTGCACTTGTAACTTGCAACATAAAAAATGCATACACCTACGTGAACGCCTATGCGTGTGTGTATAGGTGCGAAAGCATGCGTGTACGCCAGCCGGCCACTCATAGTTGGAGAAGTTTGCAAATTGTTAACCTCTTTTAAATTAAATTGTCACTTTTCTGCATTGCACGTGTGTGTGTGTGTAGACCTTGTCAACTATGCCAGCTGCCAGTTTCCCGTCCGCCAATCAGGCAGTCCTGCACAAAAGCGCATTGATTTCAACATTTAGTTTAACCTACCCTTCGTACTGATATGCAGACTCGGCCGTTGCACTGCTGCCGCATCCAGTGCCATAGTTGCCATTGCATCCTATGCCGCCGCCTTCGCCTCGTCCATTGCTGCCTGCTCCACCGCTACCTTCGCGTGCAGAATTTTCCACTCCGGGTGTCATTTTCAAGAGTGACGCGCCTTTGTATATCGTTTCCGGTGTTAATGTTATTAAAATGGACTGGTCCAGCGCTCGGGCCGAGTTTACCGCTTTCGTTGTCGCTACTCTCGCCCCCGAAGCAGCGGTAACGGTGTGACTGCGTCGCCATTCTGGAGTTGTCAACGACTTTTGCCTTTGCTGCAGCTGCCGTTGTTGTGCTGAGTCGGTGACTGCCTTAGGTCCAGCGGCTGTGTGAAGTGTTGCTGATGCGAAGAAATTATTTTGCGCATTCTGCCATTTCAGTGCGTCACTGACAGCGTCTCCTCTGACTGTGCCATCCAGTAATTCAACGGTGTGGGCGTCGTCCGAGAAAATGTGTGCACCCAGAGCCTTTAGTATAACCGGACTCTTTCTGATGAGCTCGGCGATGGTGTCATGGGCGCAGGGCGTCGGCTCGCGGCCACGTCTTGCTGCAATGGGCGTCGAGTGTGTGCCCGAAAAGAGCAGCGCGGGGCATAGCAAAGCACAGACGACAAGCAGCGTCCACGGCTGCCTGCTGACGCACATTTTTGTCGCCTTTCTATGCACGGCCTGCTTGCTTGCGAGTTTTCCGTTTTTGCTAGAGTTTTGTGTGCTCTGTAGTGCTGTACTTTTGCTGTTCTTGTGTTTTCCGCTTTGTTGTTGATGTAATGTTTTTGAGATGGCCAAGACTTGCACCTCGAGAGGCTGTTTAAAGTGTTGCTGTTGTCGTATTTTAGCCAACAAAAAAAACTCCGCTTGTTATGCGCTTCAAACGAGAAACGGAAATGTAGGAGTGAAGGGAGCACTGGGGGCTGGGTTGTTGCAGTTAAGTGATGTGCAAAACACTAGGCTTTAGTTGATTTTTGCCAACTGTGCTGTCTGTAAGTGTGTTGGACAACCGTTGTGTGCTGTACAAACCGAGTTACCGGATTCTTTGCATTTCGGTTTCAGGGCAAAAGTCACGTTTGATTTTCATAATCCATTTTTTGGCTGCTTTTAAAGTGCTCTCCAGAGTTTCGTGTTGTTGCTTTTTCAAGTGGTTGGGCACTGCAGATTGAAAGAGCTCAGCCTCTTCTGCTGTCACTTTAAATCTGAAAAGAAAGAAGATGTTATGATTATAAATGTGAGAAAATAATATGAGGAAGAACACAAAATATGTCAAGTTAAATCAAAGAAGTCATAAAGGAAGCATTGCGTCCAATGGGGTGTTGATGGATGCTTTGGTTTCGGTTCTTCACACTTCCTATCAAGTATAAGTTTTTATGTAGCTTAACAAGTTTGGATGAAATGTAACGACAGGTGTGATGTAAGAAATATTTTCACATTTAAATTTGAGCAAACTGCTACAAATTATTATGAGGTGTGGAGTAATCCGATCACGGTAGGGAATTCTGCTTACTTTGAATGGAGTATTTCTGAACTAATTGTCACTGCTTTTTGTCACTACTTACAGCGACCGCCGTATCCTAATGTGTTGGTACAAGACTACCATTTAGAGTACGTAGGTTCGCGTCTCCGTGCGTGAAACACCAAAGTTTTTCTAATAGCAGTCGCCCCTTGGCAGGCAATAATAACCCTCCGATTGGATTTCTGTCCTCATAAAAAATATCTGCCTTTCGGAATCGGCTTAAAACTGTAGGCCCCTCTATTTGTGAAACAACATAAAGACGCACACCACAAAGAGGAGTAGGAGCTCGGCCAAACACCTAACAGAAGGGTACGCGCCAATTATTTCTTTTAATGTTTTTTTTACTTCTAACTGGTTACTTCTTCTGGTTACTTGATGACGGAGAAAAGGTCAGTTTGTACTCAGCTGACTACAGGGCTTGCTTCTCATTTGGAGTGCCCGAACTTGCAAATGAAAGAAATCAAACAGTTTAAGTGGTATTGCCACAATTGTTTTGTTTTCCTTACTATAATTTGCATTCAATGTTATTTTGGTGAGAATATAATTTCCGTCATATAACCGCACAGGCTCCGCTGTGGCCGGCGCATACCACTTTTGGTTAACATCTTCGCATAAATGGAGTTTATTTGAAGAACGCAAAGGTTGGCATTCAGGGTGTGAATCATCTGTGTATTTGTCTCTACAGGTTACAATAGGTTAACCAAGTTGCCTTGGAGATACGCAAAGACAGATACGGTCCATGGCTATACCAGATGGATTTCACTAGTTATGCGTTTTGAAATCGGTCACCCGCCTGGTACCTGTTACTTTTGTGAATTTAGGGAAACATTTTTATTCAAAATACGCTTACAACTATTGAGGGCACCACAGTTTGACGGATTGGAAGGCGTCTCAGTGGTGGAGATACAGGAAATGTAGGGAGCAGGGAGATGCCTCAGTAGTAGAGATGCCTTCCAATCCGTGAAACTGTGGTGCCCTCAATAGTTGTAAGCGTGTTTTCAATAATGCTCTCAAGATGCTCTTCTGCTTCCTTTGAGCCCTACTCCCAACATTTCTTGCATTCCTCGTTGTCCGAGATTCTTACCTTATAGGTTGACGTTGCTACTGGTCTATCATAGTTTTTCAATATCTTCGTGCCAGTGAAAGTACAAATGGAGTACGACTGCGCTCGTCTTATTATAATTGCTGTAACGGTTGTCTGACTATCCACATCTGTAAAAGTTAACTATGGAATTGCTCCCAGTAGTAACACAGGTTAGGCCTGCTGTCTTTACAACTGTGAAAACCTCAGCCTGGTATACACTGCAGTAGCCTGGAAGCTTATACGACTTCCTTAGTTCCAGCTCTGGACAGTATATCCTAGCGCCTACTCCACTAGTCATTTGGAACCGTCCTTATAAAGGCACCTACTGAACAATCCTGTACAATCTGGTTATTTTTGAGTTGGCTTGTGGGGTAGGCTTAATAATAGAAAGTTTGTGTCGCCGTCGACTCTTGTGCTGTTAGTCGGAAAAGCGCAATTTCCTTAGCTTAACACTTAGCTTCCCCTTAGCTCACTTACAGGATACTTATTACAGTAAGTTCTGATGGGTTACAAAATAATGGAAAATTCAGACAGGGTATTGACTCCGCTAAGAATTATTAAATAAACAAAAAATAAAGTAAATAATTTGCGCGTACACTTCTGTTAGGTATTTGGCCGAGCTCCTCCTCCTATTTCTGGCGTGCATCTTGATATTGTTTCACACAAATAGAGGGACCTACAGTTTTAAGCCGACTCCGAACGGCAGATATTTTTATGAAGAGCTTTTTTATGGCAGAAATACACTCGGAGGTTTGCCATCGCCTGCCGAGGAGCGACCGCTATTTGAAAAAAATGTTTTCTTCATTTTGCTTTTTTATGCACGGAGATTCGAACCTTCGTACTCCGAATGGTAGTCACGCACCCATTCGCCTACGGCGGCCGCCTAACCATTATTAGGCCTCTTCTATTCATCACTTCTCTGCTCGGCTCACTTGACGAAAAATTTGCATGTGAAACCAGCAATAAAGTAAAGATTCGTTTATACCTCATAAAACTGGTAAATTTTAGGCAGCGCTATTCCCGCGTTGCCAAGAAATGTTCATTTCTACGAGCTGCTTCATCTATTCGCCCCTTTGCTGTCGCTTGGCGATAAGAAGAGGCTTATTATTATCTCAATTTGATCAACTATGGCAATTTGATCAACCGAGAGCAACTAGGCAACAATATATAAAGCCACACCCTCAGAAAACATAAAAGCAGGTTGGTTGCTTTTAGCTAAATATTTTAATAAATAAAATTGGCATTTTTCTCTCCATTCTTTGCTTACAAAAAGACACGAATACATTAAAATCTGCGAAGTACTGCACTGGCTCAATGTTGCTGACTCCACTGATACGAAGGCGAAAAAATGCAGGTATCAAAAGATATGGAAATCTCAATAAGATCAATGCGCCTTAAAAAAAAGGGGAAAAATACTGTACAATTACCCAATAGAAACCTGTACCCGATAGGAAAACGCGTTGAAATTATTAAAACTTATACTGAAAGTGGCTGACTTTTAAGAACGAAATAACGCTAAATTCGTGATTTTTTGTTGGAATGAGTCAACAATTATAATGTCGGAGAAAAAGTTTCTTGAAACTGGTTCTGTCGACGATAAAAGGAAGACTGACAGACCAAAAACTGGACGTTATGTTGGGAATATTGCTGCCGTAGCGCAAAGTGTTGCTGAACAACCTTCAACATCAATATCTCGCCGATCTCAACAATTAGACATTAATGAATCGACTGTTTGGCAGATTTTACATAAGGATTTGCTTTTGCATCTTTAGAAAATCCAATTAACAAAAGTATTGAAGCTAGCAGATCGGTGTCAACGCACAAATTTCGCGAATTTGCTTTTGAAAATGATGCCCGCTTTTCACGCAAAATCATCTTTAGTGGTGAAGCTCATTTCAGGTAGTAGTCTGGTCAAATACTATTTTTTTATAGATTTTTTTTAGATGCCACAATGGGAAAATTTTTTTGAAACATAGCAAAAAAAAATAATAATAACCATTTGTCGCTCGGTATCGGCTCAAAACTGTCGGTCCCTCCATTTGTGGAAAAAGTCTCAAGACGCACACCACAAATAGGAGGAGGAGCTCGGCCAAACACCCAAAAAGGGTGTAAGCTCAAATATGAACTGGCCACCAGTATCAGGCGATCAAACTCCGCTAGACTACTTTTTGTGGTATTTTTTGAAAAGCAAGTAGAAACTACGCCATTTTACCCATAATTTTACTTTTGTATGATTTTTACATATAAAAAAATATACGAATATAACGGAACTATTTATATTTTCTTTGATATATTGTGCATTCCACAAGTGGTTTTAATCGCGGATAGAAGCACGTGTTGCTAAAAAATACAATGGAATCTTCGAACGCGTATAAGAGGCTTATTTTGTATTTTTTTATAAAAGTGGTAAAAATGCAACAACTGCTGTGGCAGAAATAAATACTGTTCACGGAGAGGATACCGTGAGAGTAGGAACTGCGCAAAAGTGGTTTTCAAAATTCCGAAATGGTAACTGCGACGTGAGGGATGCCCCGCGCGCTGGTCGTCCTAAAGTCTTTAATTCCGACGCCTTGCTCGAAGTCATGGATGCTGAGCCAAATTTGACAGTCGATATGATAGCTCAGAGGTTAAATTCATCGCATGGAACAGTTCACAGGCACCTGGTTCAGTTGGGAAAGGTTTCAAAGCTGGGAAAATGGGTTCCGTATAGACTTTCCGTCGCCAACCTTCAGCAGAGAGTGAATGTGTGCTCTCAGCTGCTACAACGGCTTGAAAATGAAAGTTTTTTGAACCATATCGTTACTAGTGATGAAAAATGGACCACTTACAATAATCCTGTTCGCAAACGCCAATTGTTAGATAAAGATGAAACACCAGAACCGACCCCTAGAGATGGCCTTCACCCCAAGAAGATTCTCCTGTCTATTTGGTGGGATATGGCCGGTATTGTTTATTATTAGCTTCTGGAACTAAACCAGACGATAACTGCTGATTATTATTCCCATCAGCTATCAAACCTGAATGAGGCACTTAAAAAAAATCGACCGTCTTTAGTGAATAGACGCAAAGTTTTGTTTCACCACGACAACGCAAGACCTCATACCACAAGGCAAACATTAGCCAAGCTGAACGAGCTCGGATGGGAGCTAATGCCGCATCGCCCATACTCTCCGGATATTGCACCTTGTGATTATCACCTTTTCCGTGGACTTCAATCCCATATGAACAAGAACTACTCTTCAAAGGAAGCTATAAAAAGTGATATCGAAGCGTATTTTGGCTCCAAGGACAAACAATTTTTTGAGCAGGGAATTAAAAATTTGCCTAAACGTTGGGAAGACATTGTAAATAATGAAGGAAATTATATTACTGATTAACAAATGCCTTAAACATCCTTTTTACTAATTTTAAAACCACCTTTAAAAAACGCGCGAACTTATGGACTGGCCGGATAAAAATGGAACGATACACGCTTAAACAACTCATTGAAATTAATAAAATTCACTACAAAAATGGTGAAAATTTGGCAGAGACGGTTCGTAAAACTCGAACATTTTTGGGTCATCGTGAGGCACCTTGTCGGACCGCAATACAGATTTTAGTGAAAAAATTCGAGCTGTTGGGAAAAGTTAGTGATGAAAAGAACAAAACCCCTGCACGTCGCACGTAGGAATTCCACAAACGTCATTACACCGTATTTTGCATAAAGATTTGGGTCTTAAGGCTTATAAAGTCGAGGGAACACAAGAACTCAAGCCGGCCGATCATCAGCAACGTTGTGTCTTTGCTGATTGGGTCGTTGAAATGCATGAAAATGATCCGGAATTCCATCGAAAAATCATCTTGAGTGATGAGGCCCATTTCCACCTCGGTGGCTTAGTCAATAAGCAAAATTGTCAGATCTGGGGCTCAGAAAATCCAAGAGTTATTGTTGAAAAGCCTCTCTATCCTCAACGTGTGACTGTTTGGTGCGGTTTATGGTCCGGTGGAGTCATTGGACCTTATAATATTTTTCGAAAATGAAGCTAGAGCAACAGTTACGGTGAATGGATTGCGCTATCGAGAGATGATTAACGATTTTTTATGGCCGGAATTGGGTGGTATTGATCTGGACAACGTTTATTTTCAACAAGACAGCGCTACGTGCGACACAAGCAACGAAACCATTGATCTTTTACGGGAATAACACCTCCTATTGGAAAACCCTTATATTCTCCATGCATTAGACGTTTTTTTGCTGTTTAATTTAAAACCGTTATTCGGTAAAATGACGTTATAGAAAAGAAGTATATGGAATTTCAGATTCAGCGACCGATCTTGTATGGAAATTGGATGGTTTGCTTGTGGTATTTTTTGGCCTAGCATACATATGTTACATCTAACTAAATTAATATGACCACTTGCATTGCCGTTGCTACACCCCTTCCTGCTCATGCAATCTCAATGCGAGTGCGTAAGCGAAAACAATTTTAATAGCTCCGCTTCGCTACATTTCTTCCTTCCTTCCTGAATTCGTTACACTTTGTTAAGGAAAAGCTTTTAAAAAATAACAAACAATAGGAAGGAAAGCAGCAAAATGGCTCGCTATTAAAACGCATCACTATGCAACCAGTACTTCTTCTTTCTTTTATTCTCCCATTGCACGGCAATTTCGTGGCCCAACAAATGCAAAGAAGCGCTCAAATGCAAAAACAGTTTCAACTTATGTACGTCGTTGCTGTTGCAAGGAAGCCAAGAAAAGTAACCGTAAAATGAGGTCTTCAAATAAAATTATTTTACTTGCCGGCGTTGATTTCTGACTTGGTCAAGGACTGCAACTAAATATCAATTCACGACGAAAAACGGGAAAGGAGTTGAAAGCGAGAACTATAAAACTACAAAAGCAATGAAGAAAATACGCCGAAAAAGCGGCCAACTGTGGCCGGCAGTTGGCGTTCAACCGAAATTGTGGCAGCAATAAAAATGCACACGAAATGTTAACAACTGCAGTTTAAGTCTAAAAGTTAGTCAGGTCGAGGCGGAGAAGTGAAGTGTAGTAAAATCCAGTAGCAAGAAAACCATCTGATGGCCAATGCAAGGAAAGCTCAGAAAATTCAAAACACTTAACAAATTGTGACTTTATTGCGGGTGAAGAGGTTTTCAAGCAGCAAAGTGCCACTGAAGTATCCACAGTGTTTAACCGCAATCAAATACCAATACAAATACAAATATGTACACACACCTACAAACACTTCGAGGCACACATATCACATTGCCGCAGACAATGAAACTGGCAAACAAACAACTGCACATACATGCATATATACACACATACTAATGAAAACCAAAATGTCAATTGACATTATACAGAATTGATTTAATCCTGCAGAGGACTCTTACCACTACAACCAGACCCGCATACCCACTCTCACTCAAAAGGGCATAAAGAATACGGCAAATGGAGTGGCAGTAGATCATATACTCATACAAATGCACAACACCCACACACACGCACACACACTCAAGAGTTGGCGACACAGAAAGTGATTGCATTCATTTGATATTTAGGCCACAACAACACGAATAACACCAATGCCAATCGACGTTTGGCAATCATGAACCGGCTTACCTATCGCCCAATCTGAGCAACAACAGCACAACAATGAGTGCTTTTTAGTGCTTTCCCATGGTGCACTTGGAAACACGACAGAGCCTCGAAGTAGCATTCAGTTTGGGCCATTTTTACCTCACAATTGGCTGACTGGTTTGAGTAATTTTTACCTCACATTTGGCAGACTGGTAGGTACCTGCCGGTGATGTAGTGTTGTACCCTCTCCACAGTGAGTATTTCGTTCCTATTTTCAATTCATCACTACTCGTCTTAAACAATATACATCATATGCGGGGAGGCCTGTGAAGGTGAATGAAAGTACCTGCCTGAATGCAATGCAATAACTTCCCACTGAAGCCAACCAAACCGTTTTAGCCTGAAAGACAGCAGCTTAACTGCCGAGCTTCGAGTAACGATAGTATTGCACTACTTTAGTTATATGCATGGATGACACATAGGCGTATGAATAGTGGCTGTGCGGCAAGCTGTTGTTGGTATGCGGTGTGTGACACTCCCGGCGATTAAGCTGTGAAACAATAGCTAAATTGCAATTAAGAAATCGGTGCAATTGCGCAGCGTCGATTGACTTTTTGCCTTCACTCACTTCAAGTATTTAACAAACTTTCCTCCGCCTCATCTGTTAAGCAGCAAACTATGGAAATCCTGGTAAATAAAATATGCTAAATTCGAAAACTTTTAGGCTCAGCAGATTGAGAAAAGCCTTGTGTGAGTATTCGTATTCATGTTGGTACGCCCGTGAGTAACTCTGAGACACTTATAACATTGGGTATTTTTTTAAGAGCTTTAGAACTTAAAATGAAAATGCAAAACAGAAATGTTGCTGGAGTAAATTTTTTTTTTATTATAAACTGGTAGATGATTTCATGGCATTTATTTTTGGAATATAATTTCCGGCATATGTCCGCCACGACCACGAGTTATATGATCCATTTGATCAGTCCACTTTGGCCGTATGGTATCAATGGTGGCTTGAAAATGGAAATATATCGATTGTTAAGCGCGCTGAGTGTCAAGTTAAGCCATCTTCTTGGAACCAAATGTCGTCAATGCTTAGCTGATTAATTTTTGCAAGCAATTTTTCTCACGTATTTACTTATTTATAATGCCATCGTACTAACTGGTCTTGTTCCTCACCAATGGAAAGTTGCACAACTTAAAATTATCCTTAAATCATGAAAAAAAGCAGAAAAAGTGGAATCTTATCAATCGATCAGCTTATTGCCCATTGCCTCTAAAGTTATGGCATCCCATTTTTTCAAAAGAATGATGTCCATAATTGAAGACCGAAAATTAATCTCAAATCACCAATTCGGCTTAAGAAAACACATGGTATCATCGAACAAATATACAGACTCGTAAATAGTATTCAGAAAGCTTTCAAGCAGAAGAAGTGTTGCATGTCGCATTTCTCGACATAACTCAAGCCTTCGTCCGCGTTTGGCATGGCGTGCTTTTATTAAGTCCTGCTTCAAGGACCGGCACTTTTTTGTTAAATAAAACGAAGAACAGTCTATGAAAGTTTAGCTGGCGCAACCCAAGACAGTATAAAGGGACGAAAACTTTACTTGTTTCACACACGGAACTTTTGCAGATGTCATCGCACTACTCGCTATAGACTCCAACCCAAAGTGACTTCCCTCAAACTCATGAAATGACTTGATAAAATAGCTCAATGGTTGAAAGACTGGAAAATAAAAGGTAACGAGACGAAATCTGATCAATTTACCTTTACACTCAAACAAAACACCTGCCTACCCGTTAAACTCAATAACGTAATCATTCCCCAAAATAATGTTACAAAATATCCTCGACAGCAAGCTTACATGAAAAACGCATATATTGACCAAACATCAAGTACTTGGAATTAAGCTCCGAAACCTATACTGGTTACTTAGTTGAAAAGCTCATGTTTCCCCCAAAAGCAAGCTCTTACTCTACTCAGCTATCTTAAAACCAATATGGATCAATGGCATACAACTCCGGGCACTGCAGCTAACTCTAACACCGAAATACTCCACAGATTCCAGTTAAAATCTCTAAGAACGATTACAAACGCACCATCTTACATCACAAATGCCCAAATACATCGCGCTCTCAAATTTTTCACAATAGCTGAAGAAATAAAAAAGGCTTGCGACATCTCACAACACACGATTGGAGTCACACACAAACTCTTTAATCGCAGAAATAACTATAAATCCCATCGCCCTTAACAGACGGAAGAAGAAGTCAACAATGGATTTGAAATTTTGCACGAATTTGATACGAAAATGTTGTTTTTAAAGCTCTAATTGACTTAGACCATTTTCAAAATTAATTAAATGTATGACTTAGGGCAATAAGGAACTATGAGTTTCATTTGAAACAATAATTTTAATGAAATAATTCAAGAACATTTATTAATTATATTTTAAATAATAATCCATGTTTATCATTTTTTGTATGATAGTTTTTAAGATTCTAATAATGATAAACTGGAGGGATGTGTGGTGGTAAACGCATAATATCTTTACTTTTCTCTTCCATTACTGGTCTAGGGGGAGTGTATAAGGGGAAAAAATTTAAATTTTCATATATTTTTGGTCTTCCTCTTTTAAGTGAACGATCCAAAACGTGGAATCTAGAATCATCTAATGAAGTTTTGTAGAACATTTTATTAGGTTCATTTTTCAGAAAACGCATCCATTGAATTTTCAGCCAAGAGACAGATTCGCCTGCGGTATTTTTTATTTTTTTTTTTTATATGAATTCTTCTAGTGACTCCGTCGATATAAATTCCGGCTGCGACATTCCTTATTTTCCTTCTACGCTTTTCTAGATCAATACCATCCAATTCCGGCCATAAAAAAATCGTTAATCATCTCTCGATAGCGCAATCCATTCACCGTAACTCCGTTGCTCCAGCTTCATTTTCAAAAAAATAAGGGATATAGTAGGTCCTCCGCCGGACCATAAACCGCTCCAAACAGTCACACGTTGAGGATAGAGAGGCTTTTCAACAATAACTCTTGGAGTTTCTGAGCCCCAGATCGGACAATTTTGCTTATTGACTAAGCCACCGAGGTGGAAAAGGAAATGGGCCTCATCACTCAAGATGATTTTTCGATGGAATTCTGGATCATTTTCATGCATTTCAACGACCCAATCAGCAAAGACACGACGTTGTTGATTATCGGCCGGTTTGATTTCTTGTGTTAACTGGACTTTATAAGCCTTGAGACCCAAATATTTATGCAAAATACGGTGTAATGACGTTTGTGGAATGCCTATTTCCAAAGAACGACGAGGAATGGACAAACCTGGGTTTTCTTCAACGGTAGAAAGGAATGACCCGATACCAGAAATTTGTGGTAAATTCTTTGAATATTTTTGTGAATTACGCGTTTTTGAGAGGTTATATCCTCCATTTGCACTAAAATGCAAATGTGCACTTCTTCATGTTGTAGTTTTATCCCATACATACATCTATCGACATCTACATCTACATTATCATTATGGAAATTCTGCAAGCCCAAGTTATAAACGTACATATTTCGCTTATAATAGACTAACGAAACAGACAGTTTAGGGCACGGAAGTGCTTTTTGTTAATCAAATGAGGATTCGTAGTATTCGCTGGAATATTCTTTGGCTTTTTTCTGGTCCTCTGCAAGACAGTTCGTAGCTCTGGGTGTGTTCGAGCTGTGAATATTGCGGCAGTGTTGCTTTTTAGGACAGAGCATCACGTTCTACGGAAAAAATTCGGCAACACTGGCATCGTCACGCGTTCGTTAAACAAAATGTTGACAATCTGTTG
The DNA here is from genome assembly GCF_027943255.1 of Anastrepha obliqua. NCBI lineage: Eukaryota > Metazoa > Arthropoda > Insecta > Diptera > Tephritidae > Anastrepha > Anastrepha obliqua. The sequence continues at coordinate 18,801,394 of NC_072892.1, forward strand.
CTCATCACTAGCAAATCATACGCAACATAAAAATTTTCCCTGCGCAATTGAGATGGAGGGGGAAAAGTAAGTCAATTTTGCAAAAAATGTTATTTTTATGTTCTAATATTGTTTATTATTTCTTTTTAGCATAAAACTAAGCGTGACTGAAACCAGATGAAACTGATGCTCCAGATCTCAGCCCTACAAGAGCTCAATTACAGAGGAAATTTTTAAATGTGGTCGCAACCTACAAAAGAATTGAAAGGATAAACAAGTGTACATGACTAGATGCCACAACTTGTGAATTTTCTAATGAATTTGACGAAGTTTATGGTAGTATTCCCCTAATAAAAAACGTAAAGTACCAGCAACTGATTTACTGGAGTTTTTGAAAAAAGAGGCTATAGAGGAAAAGAGGAGGCATAACGACGTTATGACGCTGGAAAAAGAAAAACTCCAAATTGAAAAGGAAAAAGTGTCCAGATTGATGGAACTCAGAGAAGTTTTAGATAAATTAGTGAGATAGATAAATTGCTCCAACGAAGACGTGGTGTCAGCTGTGCACCAGAAAGGGCCTAGAGCCTCACGTAACTTCTAAATAAAATAATTCGATTATACCAAATGCATATATTTATATAATCCAAATTGATTATTTACAAGAAATGTGTGTCGAGTCATGCGAAAATGGGTAAAAAAGATATCTTCAGGGTATAGTGCAATAATTTCAAAAAAGTATTTCATTTTCCTCACTTTTCTTTGTTTGGAACAATGGTTAAACAATAAGCCTTTTATCAAATGTCTTCTCCTCCTGTTTTTGTTCATGTTTATTAAAAAATTATCACGACTCCTTTCCATCATCTCATCTGCTGTCAAATAAGTTAAAATCGCCATTTTTTTAAGCAACACGTTCGACGAAAAAATAAACACTGCAGTATTGCTGCACAATATCAGCTGAGTATCAGCTACAGAGCATCAGTAAAGTAACAGGGTTGCAATATTGCAGTAATTATTTAGCGGCTCGAACACACCCTCATTCGGCATTTTGTAAATGTACCTCATGACTTTCTCTAAGATGTAAATTTTCGCCCTCATTATTGCATGTTTGGATTTTTGCATTTGTTATATTTTATTTAACCAGCCTACTATAGGGTTTTTCAGTAAGAGCGCTTCAACTTTTGAACTTTTTTGAATAAAACACAAACGGTTTGACTTTTTTAACTAATTTTTTTTTTATTATCGAGTTTGAACATATACATTTAAGTATGAAATTCGATTTCTTTTGCATGACCGCGTGCACGTTTTACGAAGTCCAATCGTTGAAACCAATTTTCGACCACTCTTTTGCATAAATCGGCCGAAATTCCTGCAATTTCACGTTCAATATTAGCTCTGAGCTCACAAATCGTCGCCGGGTTGTTACTGTAGACCAATGACTTCACATAACCCCAAAACGGGACGGCTTGTTAACCCTGCATGCCCACCGTGATTTTTTGTACGTTATTACCAATGTTAGTCGATTCGACTAACATACTCAAAATATCGATGCTGCAGAACTACCTATGCTCATAATTTTTAAAAGTTACTGAAAAATTAAAATATTATTCCTATCTTTATTCAAAAGTAAAACAACATTTTCAATTGTTTCTGTTTTTCATTTATTTTTATTATTATCACATTTGGTTACTCTTCAGTCTTAGATATCTGACTTAGTGTTACAAAAAAAAAATTAAAAATTAAAAAACCTTAAAATTAAAAAACATTTCACTGCCGATATAAAGTTAAATAATTATTTTATATTATTTAAGCATAAAAAGAGTTCAAAATAAAAGTTTTGTACATCAGGCACAAGTCTTAACTTTTAGCTTGAAAGCTTAACATTTATTTATTGCTCAACACATTATGTTGAGAAAAAATTAAAAATAAACTAAAAAGAACATAAAAAATAACAAGGCTTCCTGCCCTTATAAAGTTTAAGTAATTTCATTAAATATAAAGTTGATAAAAAATGTTAATTGTACATTAAAGTTTTGCACAATAGCCACAAATCTCGACCTTGTGCTCACCACATACATGTTTCATGCATTTTGAGAATGCACTCTTCGTCATTCGGTGTTTTTTGTAAGGACAGATAGAACAAATTTTTCTTTTGTTTTTCTTTTTTGAGGGTACATTCTTAACACTTGCCTCCTCAACTGGCACGGATAAAATATCTCGGATATTCTGCTGTAATTCCGAGTGCAGGTTAGGATTCTTTAGGCGTTCTGCCATGTGCGGTTTAACTAGATCTGAATGAAGTTTTTTCATGAATTCCCGACGTGAAAGAGGTTTCGTTTTCGCGCTTAATGCGCTATGAACATATATCACATAACTATTAACAAATGCGATATTAAGTATGCCATAGAACATGCACATTGGCCATCTCTTCGTTTTCTTTGAGCCCGACATAACACTACACATTTGATCAAGAGAGGTCAAATGATTGTCTTTCATAACAGCGCTCAATATTAAGATACCAATCAGTGCTTCAAGTTCTGTTTTGTTCACCGGCTTTTCAGTTGGAAAATCTTCATTCCTTTTTTCAATTTCGATGTTGGTGTAATGAACTATAATACTTAAAATTTCATCAGTGATAAATAATTTAAACACTTCAGCGCAATCCGTAACATTCTTTGCTGCTCCTGTTGGATCTTTAGCATGATGCACTATGTTAATTGCAGACCGAAGCCATTTTCCTTTAGTTGTCGCCCATTTATGTTTATTTTTACCACGCAAAAATCTTTTGGAAAATGGTATTATATTATCCTGCGGCGCCTGAGGTGGTGGTTCTTCATTCCAGTCCTCCGAATTGTCCGAAGAATCATCCTCCGAAGAATTCATACCCTCTTCTAGTAAATTCGTTTCGAATTCGCTTTCGGAAATACTGAAATCCTCTTCATCCTCATCCGACATAGCCAGAATTTTTTCAATTTCTTCCTCACAAATTTTAGTCGGCCTCATTTTCAATGCTAAAAAAGTTGCACTAAGCCCAATGTTAGTCGTTTCGACTACGCAGTTTCTACAAATACATACACACCACTTAAGCGAGCCAAACAACAAGTCCGTACTGATCAGAAGCAGCTTTGCAACTGAATAAACTCTCTCAACGTTAAAAATGAAATTGATACAATGAGAGAAAAAGAAATTACAAATGTAAAAAGCAGTGATGTTAGTCGAAATGACTAACAGTGGGCATGCAGGGTTAAATGGACCGTAAAATGGCCGTAATGCTCTTAAAGTAGCAGCAACAGAACGATTATTTTCATAAAAAATTTGCACGATTTGCAATCGTTGCTCAAGTGTGTAGCGTTCCATGATGAAATGTATACTAATGAAGTTTACAAATGACAAGCGAAAAATAAAAAATATTGCGTCGTTCGCCCTCCCTATCGGAAAAAAGTTGAAGCGCACCTATTGAACAACCCTATATGTAGCTCAGAAATGCATCGAAGAGGGTCACGCGTTATTTAAATTTTTGACTTAGACCATTTTCATAATTAACACTAAGTGAATTCCGTATAACTTTGAAATTACATCCACTATCTAAAGGTTCATTTATGACGATATCGTGAAAATTACATTAAATACACATAGTTTAAGATAATGTGGTTGTGGATAAGTGTTAAGCTAATTTTTTTCGAAATTTTAATTTAGTCCACTTTCAGAATTATGGGCACATATATACAAGGTATTATTTTGATTTTTACATACTTATTTGCATTTGAAATACTTGTTTGGCCCTAGAAAGGTCCAAATCCAAAAAAGTTGAGAGATAATGAAGGTCAGACAACGATCTAACGAGTGGCGCATTGGCATTATAAAGGGTGGTTAAATTTCAAGGGGCGATGTTGACTGTGAACCACACCTAAACGTCAAGTTTTCAATTTCAGACTAACTCAATTTGAACTATGGAAAGATACACAATCGAGCAACGCGTTAAAGTCACTCAGACTTATTATGAAAACGGGCGTTCAAATCAAAATGCATGTCGCGCACTTCATCTTCAGTGATGAGACACATTTTCACCTCAGTGGATTCGTCAATAAGCAGAATTGCCGCATTTGGGCGAATGATAATCCAAGAGTGATTGCCGAAAAACCAATGCACCCACAAAGAGTGACTCTTTGGTGCGGTTTATGGGCCAGCGGCATCATTGGGCCGTATTTTTTCCAAAATGAGACCGGTCAGGCAGTTACTGTGAATAGTGTTCACTATCGTGAGATGATAACGAACTTCTTATGGCCCGAATTGAAAGATATGGATGTGAACGATATGTGGTTTCAACAGGGCGGTGCCACTTGTCACACAGCTAACGAAACAATGGCTCTTTTGCACGAAAAATTTGATGGCCGAAAAATCTCACGTCGCGGCGATGTCAACTGGCCGCCAAGATCATGTGATTTGACACCGTTGGACTTCTTTCTTTGGGGTTATTTGAAAGAAAAGGTGTACGTCGATAAGCCAGCAATCATTCAAGAGCTAAAGGATGAGATAACGGCATAGAAACTCAATTATGCCTCAGCGTCATCGAAAATTTGGACCATCGGATGGAGGTGTGCCGCCGAGACCGCGGCGGCCATTTGACCGATGTTTTGTTTTATACGTAATTGAGTCATATCAATATTATCGTAGTAAAGAAAAATTACAATAATTTCTTAAAAAATTGTACTTTATTTAAAATCAAAACTGGCCTTTGAAACTTAACCACCCTTTATAATGTCCTACTAAAGCCAACGCGAAAAATCTTGCAATGGCGAAAATTTCTAGAAGGAACATTAAACTGTATTCTTTCTAGAAGGACAGGGCATTCAATTTTGCCTCTAATGAGATCAAGGATAAATTATACTGCCTGAAAAGTACCTCTACCTCTGTCACTTAATGGAAAGAGACTAATCAAACGACAGCGGGATTCGTATGACGGTTTCGGGTCTGAGAAATTGACTGAATGTAGTGCGAAACACACAAATATTTTTTTAACCCTCTCCACTCGATTTTAATGAATACATTGAAAGGTGTTATGTTATGCCAATCGTTAGCACAAAACCGAACGCATGAAGATCGTATCACTCAGATAATAATATAAAAAATACGTTTGACTCATTTGCATCTCTTTCGTCTCTTTATCTACTCCACTACTTTCATCTATCGCTGAAATGGTGAATGGCCAAGATACACAGCTTGAATTGCATTATCGTGACATACCTTTTCACACATACTTATACATCCATAGATCCATGCATCCACACATCCACACATCCAGATCCACATACGTATGTGTACTTTATTACTTTCCTGCTTTCATAGCAAGCGCACTTCATTAAAAATGTGCACCAAGTCCAGTTCGCATCAGAAAGCTCGGTTATAGGCACAGCGAGCACGATTTCGAATTTAATTCCAGCAGATTTAGTTTCGGTTACCACCGACAGATATTCAAACCAGCAACATCGCAGGTTCGCTTGAAATGAGCAGACGCTATAAGAACAAATGTTTGCCGACTTCTTAATGAGGCAAATATGCAGCGATTTAAAGCGTCAGCGCCATACCCCTCTTGTCACTTACCGCTCGCCAACTCGTCTACCCATACATATGCAGTTCGTTGCGCAGCGCCTGTACGACAAATTTTACTAGCTGGATGATAGTCATCACTAGTGCAGGGGAATATGCTCAGTCATGTATCCGATTTGTGTATGTGTGTGTGTGTGTCTGCAATATGGGCAAATGCGATGCCACTAATTAAGCGCGCAAGTGGCGGCAATAGCGCCGTAGCAACCCATTCGCGCCACAATTTCCGTGCGACTATCGAAAGTGAAGTGGATTTGCTGTCTATGAACTGTGTAGTGGGATGCTGTTTGTTTTTCTTTTTTGCTTTTTTGCTTTTGTATAGCTGTTGTTAACGCGTTGCTACTGTTGCTGCACACATTAATTTAAGGCAGCATTTAGAGCAGGTGCGCAGGTTGGGGGCGTAGCAGTAGTGTGGCAACCGTCATTTGCGACTCATACGCCCATATAGTTGATGGAAGGTGGGGCAGCAAATGCATAGTGTGGCACACTAACCGCTCAAGAGAACGCGTCTGATGGGGAAGGGGAAATGCGCGGATTACACCTGTTACACTTTTAGTTTTTATTTGTGTGTATGTATATGTGTGGATGCGCATAAGCAAGCCGGCTATCGGCGGCGGGTGGAACGCAATGCCGTTGAGCCTAAAAGAATTTCTTCCTGCGTTGCAAGTATTTGAGTGCGCGCTTTGTGGCGCATTAGTGACGCACAAATGAATGCAAAAGTTGATATTTGTTTGCGGATGTGCGTTTTTATATTTTTAAGCATTTTCAGTTAATACACAGCTCGTGTTTGTGTTTGTTTTTTGTATGATGCGAGCGCGAAGTAACTGTAACAGTAACCAAAGCTCCGTAAAATGGAAATTTTAAATTCGAAACGAAAACGAAATTTTAAATCAAAATTTATGGCTTTTTGCTTGTTTTTTCTTTTTAAGCGTGCAAATACATACATACTTGCATATGTGCGTCTGCATGTTTTTACAACTCCAATTTGTTGCGTGTCGTGAATGTTTGTGACATCGTTCAAAATTCTATGAAATTTGTTTTTCGACCATTCAAATGTTGTTACTAAACGACATAGGAAAACATAAAAATCAATCACTTCAAAGTCAAAGCGACACAAATTTAGCATATCTAGCATAAATGTAGATGTAAGCTCGTATGTATGTATGTATGTATGTACGTACGAGGCATGTTCAAAAAGTATCGCGAATTTTGTGTTTTTTCAAAAATCATTTATTTATTCATTAATATCTATTTTGTCCCCTTCAAAGTAGTCCCCATGAGATATTATGCACGAATCCAATCTATCCAATCTTCGAAGCACTTCAAAAAATCATTTTTTTTTATCTTGTACAGCTTCTCGTTCGATGCCGTCTTTATCTCGTCAATCGTAGCGTAGCGTCGTCCTTTCATGGGCCTCTTCAGTGAGCAAGAAAAAGTCACAGGGGGGCAGATCTGGGGAATACGGTGGATGTAGCATCATTAGAGTGTTATTTTTGGCCAAAAAGTCGCGCACAAGCAACGATGTGTGAGCAGAGGCGTTCTCGTGAGGTAAGCGCCAATTTTTGTTCTTCCACAAATCCGGGCGTTTCTGGCGGATTGCTTCGCGCATAACTTGCAGGTAATATCCCCTATTCACCGTTTTACCCTGTGGCAAGAACTCATGATGCACAACGCCCCTGCAATCGAAGAAAACGGTAAGCAAAACTTCTACATTTGACCGATCTTGGCGCGCTCTTTTCGGTCTGGTCTTGTTTCGTGCGACAGCTTCCATTGAGATGATTGAGCTTTGGTTGCCACGTCATAACAATAAACCCACGATTCGTAACCAGTTATGACCCTCTGGAGCAAATTTGGGTCGTGGCGGACAGAGTTCAGATACCAACATCTCATTAAGGGGCGTCCATAAATTACGTGAGATGTTTAAGGGGGGAGGGGGTCTAGTCAAATCTCATCTAATCTTACGTTGGAGAGAGAGGGCGTCTCGGCAAATATCACGCAATTTTTTTTCTGATTGAAACAAACAAAAATTATACTATTTTGGTCCATTATCCAGATTGTACATGCTTAAGATTTAATCTTAAGCGTAATCGTATATCGTATAGTATGATTAAGATCATTCACTAATTCGTTCGAAAGAAAATAATTTCAATCATACTTCGACGTTATACATTACGTTTGACCACCATATTTGTTTTATACCAAATAGCTCAATTTAATCTGAATTTACGGTACAGTGTAGCCCGTCGTTTGTTTTCGCGCCACTATCAGCCCAACGCGCAACTCGATGAACAAGAGTGTACGAGCTGAGTAGCAGCAACACACGGACAGGTTCCAACCTTCTTTGTTTATTCTTGTAAATTTTTTATTCGACTCAGTTTAGCATTCCTTCAAAAGGTAGGTTAAATATATTTTTTTAAGAAATCGGTCTGACAGCAGCAAACAAGCAGGCGCCATTATTAATGCATTATTAAATCAATATAAAGTGTCGTTACCAGATCACGACTTTGTGATTCCTTCGGGGCACAAATTAATTCCAAGCGTGTATGCTTTGTGTGAAGTGAAACCCAATGAGATGGGACGACCAGAAGCTGTTTCATATAGTGGACCAACTTAAATAGCAATACGAAGTGGAAAGCACTCTTCGTCAACTGCAACTAGTCACGCTCAATACTTGGACACTCTTTTAACAATTGAGTCTTTTTCCAAATTTATAAAGAATATAGACGGCAAAGTTAAACCTGTTCTTATAATTTCAAGTGACGGTGGGCCTGACGAGAATCCGCGATATAGAAAAGTGATCACACACGCCATAGAGCATTTTAAACAATATGATTTGGACGCAGTATTCATTGTGACTAATGCCCCTGGCAGGAGCGCATTCAACAGAGTAGAGAGACGCATGGCTCCACTCAGTCGAGAGCTAACAGGCGTTGTTCTTCCCCATGATTCTTTTGGGACACATCTTGACTCCAGCGGTAGAACATTAGGCGAAAGTCTGGAAAAGCATAATTTCAAAAAGGCAGGGGATATTTTGGCTGAAATATGGTCTGCAGTGTGCATTGACGGACACAAAGTAGTCGCTAAATATATAGACCCGAATAATGACACTTCCAGCGTTCCAGACCTGCCAGCCGAAGAATGGTACACTGAGCACGTTAGAGAGAGCCAATATTTACTCCAGGTACATTGCAGTTGATTCATATCAAATTTTTATGCGTGTCTATTTTATTTTTTTTTTTTTTTTAGTTTTTTAACGAGAGCGAATGTCAACAAATTTTTATTAAGAGTTACAAAGGGAAATTGTTTTTAATTTTTTTTTAGGTTGTGAAATGCGATGACCAGAAGTGCAGAGCCCACGCCGGAGTGATCTGCTTATGATTCTTCACGACCGTTTTTGCCACCTCCACACCCTATCACTCAGGTTGATGGACATTTGATAATTCCGGACTTTAAAGAACATGACGAAAAGTCATTTGCTCCATTTCTAATACGCGTACCGATTCAACCGCTGAATGCCTTCATCAGCACGCCTTATGATCTCTATTGCCCAAGTATACGTGGCGGCTTAGAGTGTCTAGATCAGAACGAAGTTGAAGGAGCAGATGATTTTACTGAAAATCATATGGACATGTTGGTCCAAATAGTCTCTCTTAAAACCGCGCATGATTCTCCATGGACTGAATTAGAATAGATATTATTTTTTTAATCGCAGTAGTTACGATTTAAATATTCTATTGTTATTCTATTGTTGTTTTTATTACACTTATAACTCTCAGCAATATTGATTAGATACCCACATTTTGAAAAATCTCACGTGAGATTGGGGGATGGGGGAGGGGGTTGAATAAAATCTCACGACATCTCACCAGGGGGGGAGGGGGGTACAGAAAATTAAAAAAACACCTCACGTAATTTATGGACGCCCCCTTAGCAATATTCCTGCGATGCTGCTTTTGGTCGAAATTGAGCAGTTTTGGTATGAATTTTGCGGCGATCCGTCTCATACCCAAATCATTGGAAAAAAATCGAATGGGGCGAGTCAATCGATATGGCTAGGTCCTCAGCAAGTTCTCTAACGGTAATTCAATTTTTTCATCTGTTGTTGAAGTGCTCGGGCGTCCGGTACGCTTTTCGTCGTTCACATCTTCTCGGCCTTCTGAGAACATTTTGTACAACCGATAAATGTTGCTTTGGTCCAAAGTAGCTTCTCCGTATGACAACGCACTGAGTCAACATTCGGAATGCATCCGCGCACTTAATTTCGTTTTTCACACAAAATTTGATACAGGTTCTTTGATCCATCTTTTTGAATAGGTAAAAATCGAAGACAAGCCGAAACACGCGCAAGCAAAGCAGCTGTCAACAAATAACTGAACATTCAAAATGGCCGAACTCGTCACAAAAAAATCGAAATTCGAATATATGTACGTAACCTGCGAAAATTCAAAATTCGCTATACTTTTTGAACACATCTCGTATGTTCTTCTAAAAATAGTATATACAGACATTTCTCTGCACATACACGAAGCCAACCATAAGAGCCAGCATTCCAAATGTATGCAAAAATATGTTCCCAAAAATCTTTACGGTTTGCTCAAGCAACAATGGGTACCCGTTCGAGAAATAAAAACCAAATATGAACAAATCGGTGCAACAGTAAAATGTGTGTGTGCAGAAAGCAGCAGAAAAGGAAGCGTAATGGCGAAAGCTGAGCACTTCATTTCCATATTGACCCGCATTTCGGTATTCTCTTTTCAAGTAACGGCCACAGCCACTGACAGCGCCATGGTGGCGTCAGAGCTGACGCTCCCAATGCCTCAATCGCATTTTCTTGCACACAGAACTTTAAGCAGCTGCGTTGAATTTGACTTTTTCTTCCAGTCAATCGGATAAGTTGCTCTTCCTGTTTAATTTCGTATCTGCTGCGGCGGCTCCTGCCGATGGTCCCAATTTATAAGTATAAAAAGCAGTCGAATCTGTCTTAAAAGATAAATGAGCAAAAAGCACTTTTCCGTTCACGTTTCCACAGTGTGCGTCTGTTTGCATGTGAGTCTGTATTTTGCATCAGCTAGTAATTTGGTAGAAGGTAGAAGGCAGTGAACTCGGCATCCGTTCTTTTTTTCGCTACTGCCTCTTAACCATGAAGGATATCCTTGTGAGCATCGTATTTATTTTATCTGCTTATTATGCCAACGAAATTCAACCCAAAATAGAAAGCAATCGCGCAAATGGACAAAAATTTGTCACCATCGTGAAAATTATGGCAAAACAGATTCTCGGGTAAGTGGATAGAAGTGAGCGTAGCTGTCGCTGTCTTTGACATATTTCGGGTTTTCGGAAATTTATTAAGTCAACTGTGCGTAAATGTTGTAAAATTTAAGTTTTGGGGCAAATTCTTAAGTGTGTTTTATGTTAATCGCGGTAAATTGAAATTTGTAGTGCCGAATTGGCATTTAACCCACGCAGGTCGGGGCGCATTTGCATGGCAAAAGTAGCGGTTTTTTTGTTCAGTCCCAACCGCCTACACCTTTTTTCATCTCTTCAGCGCAAAGATAACATTTTATTAAATAACTTCTACAACATTTTACATAATCGCCATAACTGCCACAAACAAGCCCCTTAAATATTTCCCAAAAGGATGTCTGTGTGATTCGCAGCCGATGTGCTTTAGGCCGCTCGGCACAACCTGTTGTTGTAACTACATACATACATACATACAATGCATTGAATGTGCGCGCTAAGGGTTTATTACTGTCGGTGCGCTCAGCCCGTGTGACTGTGCCCTTAAATATAAAAAATACACACACACACACCCACACATGCGCTTAAGGGATTTAAAGTATGTAATTTGTACCTTAAGTATTTGTGGTATTTACGAAAAGCTTTGTGATCTGCCTCAATATAAGAATGTTTGTGTGTGTGTGTAAGTATTTGTTTCCCAAAATATTTATGTGTTTGTCGCTAAGCTCCTAAATTAGAGATTTTTACCCAGCCAACATTTCGATGGTCTCTGCTGCATACTTGCCAAGAAATAGCAGGGAATATTTGGATTTTTCAATCAATTGTTCTTCGATTAAATCTTGGGTTCTTCTGAACTAGCAACGATTTAAGCTTGAGCTCTGTAAAAATATCAAAAAATTTGGCTACACTATTCCGCACTTCGCTTCGTTAACGCGATGCACTCTTCTTTCAATCAGCAAAACTCGCACTTAGGAAAAAGAATTTATCAGAAGCCTTTTACTTTTCATAGTCTACTTCTCTTACATTTCGATTTTCATAACTTTCTATGTTTTAAATCAACAGGTCTTGTTCTAAGAAGTACTTTTCCTAGTGCAAAGTGTACCACCTATGCTTCGCTCAAGCAAAGCATTATTGCTTGACATATCTATTGGTTTCCGACATATAAAACATTTGTAGATCTTTTGTCAGTTGGTAGACCAAGCTTTTCCACTAATTTGTGGTATGCGGCTTGATTTTGTTTCAAAAAAGCAGATACCTACATTTTTATACCACCTCCGGATTGTACCGGCAGATTGCTTTTATGAGAAACGGCAGAAGTGCATTCCGATGTCTATCATTGCCTCTCTACCTTTTTTATAATTCGACAAGTAAATACACGGCATGCGCTGCTTGCCGTTGAAGCAAAATGAGGGGGTTTTCAAAAGTGACGCCGAGATGTCAGCAGTGAATATTTTATTTTTCCTTGTTCACTCCTTTCGGGAGCGTAGGGCCGCGACAAGACTCTTCCATAGTTCACGGTTCTGTGTTGTTCTTTTTGCACCGTCCCATGAGATGTCGGCACAACTGCTAGTTCGCACAGCATCGACCTTCTCCAAGTGTTTTTTGACCGACTGTGATCTCTGTTCCCTTGCGGGTTCCAGTTCAGTGCCATTCTCGTGATGCTACCTGTTGGTTTTCTCAATGTGTGACCTATCCATCGGAACTTTCTGTGTTTGATTTGCCTAAGGATGGGTTCCTCGTTCGATAATCTCCACAGTCCATCGTTACTGTCGGTGTTTGGCCCGAATATTTTCCATATGATGTGTGATGGTGTGTAGAGACCAGTCATGTTTCGTTTCCGTACAACAATACGGACTTCACGCATAAGCCGAATATTCGTTGCTTGGTTCGCCTGCTCGTTTAGCCTGCAGTTAAAATCTTCATCTGCTCCACCATCTGCCACGATGATGCAGCCAAGGTAGCAGAAGCTTTCAACGAATTCCACCGGGCATCTGTCAACCAACCGTCTACCTTGCGTTATTGTGGTTAAATCTCATCATCTTGGCGATGTTGGATCGCTGATATTGTCTTTGCGAAGCACAGCTAGTTCGGAGTTTCTTAGAAGGCGCACTTTTCACATTATTTAATTTTTTATACGCACGTTGAGTTTTCACAATTGACTTCTTTTGCTGCATGTAATTTCAACAATTTGGGAGCGCTCGCGTGGCGTGTACTGTTCCATGATAAAAATCTGCTTGGACTGACGCTTCCCACGCGGTATGTCATTAAGCGATCTGACGTCTCTGTCAAAAGATACAGGGTTGCCAGATGGGTCCGTCGAATATTGGCTACCCTGTAGAAGATGTGGAAGCTGATCTTAGGAAAAAGCGCGAGCAATGTTTGAGGGAAGTAGCTGTAAATCGAGAACGATGGCAAGAAGCTGTGAAGGAAGTAATGGTTCACCAAGGATTGTGACGCTAAGAAGAAGAAGAAGAAGTGATGTTCTAGGTCTGCAGTGAACTTTGAAATTGGCCCCCTCAATGGTTATCACGCCCAAGCACACTTGGCTCTGGTAGCTGCCACATTTTTTGGATGGCCTCAAGAAGTCATACCATAAAACGTTTAGAGTTACTCAAAAAGTATAAAGTTTGGAAAATCAGCATTATTTCTTGAAAACCATTTAGAATTTATTAACGTCCTTTTCCATTCTATGAAAATGTCTATGTTAACAAAAATGCCGGGTTTAATTATTATTTTTATTATTTTGCAAAGAATTCATGGTCACTATAACAAATTTGTTAACGCTTTAAAACGAATTTCTTATAAAGGGGTTAAATTTCAAGGCCGATGTTTAATGTAAACCACACCTAAATGTCAAGGTTTTTTCAGCATTTCATTCGACGTGTTTCAATTTTAGACTAATTCAATTTGAATCGTGGAAAGGCTTATTGTGAAAACGGGCGTTCAAATCAAAATGCATATCGCGCACTTCGTGGTTCAGTGATGAGGCACATTTTCAACTCCGAGGATTCGTCAATAAACAGAATGGCCGCATTTGGGCGAATGATAATGCAAGAGTGATTGCCGAAAAACCAATGCACCCACAAAGAGTGACTGTTTGTTGCGGTTTATGGGCGGCGGCATCATTGGACCGTATTTTTTCCAAAATGAAGCCGGTCAGGCAGTTACTGTGAATAGTTTTCACTATCGTGAGATGATAAGGAACATTTATGGCCCGAATTGGAAGATGTGGATGTAGACAATATGTGGTTTCAACAGGACGGTGCCACTTGTCACACAGCTAACGAAATAATGGCTCTTTTGCGCGAAAAATTTGATGGTCGAATAATCTCACGTCGCGGCGATGTCACTTGGCCACCAAGATCATGTGATTTGACACCGTTGGACTTCTTTCTTTGGGGTTGTTTGAAAGAAAAGGTGTACGCCAATTGGTCAATATTTTGATCTATTCATAATTGAGCCCTACCAGTATTATCATAATAAAGAAAAATGACAGTAATTTCGTAAAAAAGTTGTATTTTATTCAAAATCAAAACTGGCCCTTGAAACTTAACCACCCTTTATTATACAGTTCGTTCCGAGAAGAGTAGGATGCAGATTTAGCGGTAATTAAAATATATCTGAAATGACCACTTACAGGCTTTCATGGATTTGTATCTTTATGCTAAAGCGTTATGCAAGGATTTATTGCGAGTTTTGCCGAGCTCCTCCTTCTATTTATGGTAGCGTCTTGATGTTGTTCCACAAATGGAGGGGCCTACAGTTTTGAGCTGACTCCGAACGGCAAATAGTTTTTATAAGGAGCTTATATGGCAGGGAATATACTCCATATGCCATTGACTGCCAAAGGGCAACTGCTATTAAAAGACGTTTTCATCATTTTTGGTGTTTCGTGCGCGGATATTCGACCTGTGCACTTCCGCATGGTAATCACGCACTAGCGCTTTCGGTTACGGCGCCCCCCATTACACACTATAAAGTTCTTGGCCTTAGTATCTTGGAAATTATAGAAGAAAGTGTTCTAAAAAAATTACAGAACTAAAAATACATCCTTCAGATGAGATTAAAGTTTGTTTACTCGTCTACATATAACTTAAAAAATATATATTTTGGAGTTTTAAAATTATTTAAGACCCTTTTGGTTTCCAAAAAAATTTACTTTCAGTTGGGCTATTAGGCCTTTAACAGTAATACCGAAGTTATTTGTTCAGACGAATCTTCTGGAATAGCAGCGAAAGGCTCTTTATGACGAATCGATGGTTGATCCACTGGTAGAATCATTGCAAGCTGTTGAAATCAATGTCAGTTGAAGAATCCTCGATGATTGAAAATGTTTACTGGGTATATATACACATACACACACACATATATGTGTAAGCGTGAGTTTGTGTTCGGTATCTCGCATAGCAATAAAACGAAAATCTTTCGGATTCTCATTTACGCCTCCTTGGGGAAACATAGTCATTATCTTGTGTTTCGATGATATTGTTGTTGTAGGCGCTTTGTGGCATATTTGTGCTGATTATTATATCCTGTCTGTAGCACAGACACTGGCACTCATATCCAATCGAAAGCCAAGCACATATGCGTGCATATGCCTACATATGCGCATATATATTACGCATGAGAAAGTATTTGTAGAAATCCTCCTCTAAATGGTTTCGCACTTAAATAGTGAACTTTCAATTATCCAAAAATAATACGAAATGCTTTGTGAGTCTACCTTTAGAATACAGAGAATTAAAGTGTAATCAAATAAGGCACAATTTTGTTTTCATCAGTAAATGAAATGAGACGGAAAATTTTCAAATGGCAAATAAAAGGAGTAAATTTAATTTGAGACGGGACGCCAGTAGGCCAAAAACTATGCTCGCCTCGGTATATAAATAAAGCTAATTCTAAGATTCTAAGTCTGTCCACTTGGTGTTGAACTTTTACTGAAATCCAACATACGCGTTCCAAATTTACATTGATAATGAAGAAAATAGCAATAAAGCAGCAAGCAATAATAGTTTAAGGACTGCACGTATTTGATTATTAACAATAAGAGAATAATAGAGAGCACAGTTCTTTAAAATTTTAGTTCGAAGAAGCTTTTCTTTTCTAAATAAAATATTTTTTTTCTGAGCAGACATAGTGAAATTTTATCTACGTTATGCGTACAGCCATATATGGGGGCCATGTCCGATTGCGTGCAATTTAGGTTTCATCGAGGCATTTTTGATGTTAAAGAAAATGAAGAAATAATCAAAGTTGACCAAATTAGTAGTCATAGCAATGCTCGGGAGTTAAGTATCGGCCATAAACCATTTGCGTTAAAATTGCACGCAAATATAATGGATTTTTTTTCCTTCAACTAATATTGCGTACCTAAACCATAATTTATCGATCGTGTCTCCTATATTATCTCTATAATTTAAGTACAATGTGCAACTTTTTTGCTCCTACAACATTACTCAAGCGTTTGAATAGCATCACGTGACCAAAAAGGAATTCTTCTCCAACGATATTACGTATATGACGTGTGGCACCATTTGCTAGCAAACAGCAATGAACTTCGAATACAATACACCACCCCCCTCTTTGTCATTTCACCGAAGCGTAAAATGTGAGTAATGGGGAGTGAAAATTAAATAAAAATATTAGTTAGCCAACATCAACAACTGCTAATGCTGATGTCTTTGCTGGACTCTGCGCTACTGATGCTCCATTGTGCCGGTCCTTGCAATATTCATACATACAGACAAGTAAGCGTTGCCAGTGCCATTTTTTCCTTCTTGCAGTAATTGACATTTACATTTGTGCTGTAGTCGCGAAAATGAAAAGTCACAAAAATCTGCGAATAAAATGTCAGAAGTGGACTTTTCTGTGCTCAACAAAAACATATCACTTAGCTTGGAATATTTTACTGCCCTTTTGTTTGATATGGATGGTATAAAGATGAGTATTTGTGTGAATTTTACAAACAAATGTTTAAATTTAACTGTGTACATATGTACACATACATACATATGTACATACATATATATTCTATGAGTAGCTATATACATACATATATGCCATACGCAGATTACCGGCCTTGGCGCAGAGGTTAAATTCTTTACAACTCGTCTCAGCAAAATTAAATTTATTGAGCAATAAAGCTTTTAATTTGAGATTTATACATTTGCTAGAAAAGCGTGAAAGTCTGCTTGCTAGAATGTTCGCCTATTTACCTACTCACATAATCATTAAAGAAATGCTTAGGTATTTGCAGGATTATATGGGCACAATTAATTTACAGTTTTAATCCTATTTTAAGCCCTAAAAATGTCTGAGTTATTTAAAAAGATTTTTGGAGAATTCGAATATTTAGATTTTATTTGGTGAATTCGAAAAAATTTAAAAATGAACGAAAAATTGCTAAGCATTAAAAATTAAAAAACAAATTTAAAAAAAGTTAAAAAAAAAAATTACAAAAAAACTTTTTTTAATTAAAAAAAATTAAAAACAAAAAATTAAAAACAAAAATTTAATAATAAAAATATTAAAAAAAAATGGAAATTAGACAAAGAAAAATTAAAAAAAAAACAAAAATGAGACAAAACACAATTTAATAAATATTATTGACAAACAAAAGTACAATATATATTTTAAAAATGTTTAAAATGTTGAAAAAAATTTAAAAAAAAAATTAAAAAAATTAAAAAAAAAAAAAATGTTGAAAAACAAAATTAAATAAAAATAAATTTAAAAAAAGTTGAAAAAAAAATAAAACAAAACTTTAAAAAAGGAAAAAAAAATTTTTTTAATTAAAAAAAATGGAGATTAGAAAAAGTAAAATTAAATAAAAAATGAGACTAAAAATATTTCATAAATATTATTGACAAACACAAATACTTCAAAAATATTATTAATTTTTCAATATATTATTAAACATGGTAAGAATTCAAATAAAATAGAATAAGACAAAATAAAAATTTAAAAAAGTAAGAAAAAAATTAACAAAATGAATTAAAAAATATAATTCTTCAATTAAATTAAATTTTGATACTAAAACAATGAAATTAATTTAATAATATCATCTTTTTGACAGTTTTTCGTGCAACTTCAACTCTCTTTTCCAGTTAAACTAAGTTCAAACACACGATTATGCAGGCTTAGATGCGGTTCATTAAGGAATTATTCGAAAAAGTGTAAATATTTATTTGTTATTTGGTGAACACGAAAAACGAAAGATAAATTGCTAAGCATTAAAAATTAAAAACAAAAAATTTAAAAAGAAGTTTTTTATTTAAAAAAATTGAAAAAAAAAAATTAAAAACTATTAAAAACAAATATTAAAAAAAATGTATAGAAAAATTAAAAAAAAAACAAATTAAAAAAAAAAAATTAAAACAAAAGTTGAAAAAAAAATTAAAAAAAAATTTAAAAACAATCTTAATAGCGATAAGAAAATAATTTTAAAAAAACTTTAAAATAGGAAAAACAAATTTACAAAAAATTAAAAAATTGGAGATTAGACAAAGGGAAATTAAATAAAAAATGCGACAAAAAAATATTTCATAAATATTATTGACAAACAAAAACACTTCTAAAATATTATTATTTCTTCAGATATATTATTAATAATGATAAAAATAGGAATTCAAATAAAATAGAATAAGACAAAAAAAAATAATAAAAACAAAAAAAGTAAATATAAAAAAAAAATATTTCAATTAAATTAAATTTTGATGATAACACATTTCAATGAAATTACAATAATTTGATAATATCTGCTTTTTGACATTTTTTTTGCAACTTCAACTCTCTTTTCCAGTTAAACTAAGTTCAAACACCTGATTGTGCAGGTTTAAGCTCAGTTTAAAGACTCCCCACAGTTAAACTAGCCTTCAAAAACTTTACGCTTACTACAAAAGAGAATTGCCATAAAAGTAGGTTCACATTGTTTAAATCCAGTTTCTTGTGAAATTAAACCGTTGCCTAAAATACTAAGCACCCTTCAAAAGCTTGTTAGTGCCTCACTTGTGCGCCTACATAACGCGACTCATCCATCTTCCAGTATATTTTTTTGCCTGTTTCCCTTGAAGTCGTACATATTCCCCGTGTACACATTAAGCTAATGACTTTTTCACTTTGTTTCCCTTTAGCCTGGTTGCCCGTTCCACATTTTGACATTTCGCTACTTGCCAATTTCGCGCCGAGTGCTCATAGACACAGAGTGCCTGCTTGATGCAGCTCCACGGAATCCTCGAAATTTGTGCAATTATTATACCATTTTGCTGCCTTTCTCTTCCCATTTCCCATTCGTTGCATTACCTTTTTTTTGTTTTTTTTTATAGTTCTGCGCACATAATTTATTAACATTATCTTGTCGTGTATAATAATTACGAATTGCTGGAAATTATGGCAGAGCCATTATAATCTCGTCATTTTACATCTTTGTGCGCTCTACCGAAATTCTCAGAGTCAGTCGTTGAGGAATAATTTGAGTGTTGATTTGCTTGCTCGTATGGGTGTGGGTGTATGCGAATGACAGTCAGTGTGCAACAAAGACACATCACTTCAAACATACGCATATACGTACAGTACATTATTAATATACATCCATACGTTTACCTATGTATGTATTTGGGCACTTGTATACCTATGTGTGCAAAGTGCCTATCTTTTAATTAATAGCAAAATCTATGCGGCTTCAGGGTACTTCTTTAGGTTTATTGGCGCCCAAGAAACAAATGCGTTAATTAGTGTGCGCTAGTCTCCATAGAGACAAAAACAACTAATGCAGAAGCACTTTTATTCTTATCAGCAGGTTGACATATACAGGTTGAGTATATAATTACGCTCAATTAGCTAATTACACCATTTAGGCGAATACTCGCAATTTCAGAGAATTCATGCGTCTAACATACAAACTAAACACCCTAAACAAAAACAAGTAAAAACAAACGAATGCAAAAAGCAGCCAGCCGAATTCAAATTGTGTAAGGCAATCGAAAGATGTTAGCCGAAGCGGGGTACACATGGAGCGACATATGCAGAGAGGTGCCGAACAAAGTTAGATACAGAAAAATTGTAGTGGCCCTATGGCCCAGAAGAGGAAATGTACTCCAGTAGTAGTAGTATTAGTAGTCGAGGTAGTACTAGCAAATCGAACCAAGGAAACCAGAACGTACCCAATGATCCAAAAGTACCGGGAATGTTTAAATAAAACCAAACAGAGTTAAATTTCAGGCAAATTTATTTTATCTCCCTCAAAATATGACCCGTCTGAAGCAGCACACATGTGCCAACTTTTAACCCAGTCCTCCATGTACCCCTGGTAGGCCGACGAAGGGATGGCCTTCAGTTCCTTCGTCGCATTCTCTTTGATCTCCTCAATCGACTGAAATCTCCATCCACGAAGTGGTAACTTCAACTTGGGAAAAAAGAAAGAAAGAAGTCGCACGGGGCCATATCAGGTGAAAGCAGTGCTTGCACGATGGTATTGACTTGTTGTTTGGTCAAATAATCCAGCACGATTTGAGCTCGGTGCGATGGCGCGTTATCATCATGCGGAATCCAAGAATTGTTTGCCCACATTTCAGGCCGTTTGCGACGTACAGCATCACTCAAACGCTTCAAAATTGATAAATAATATTCTTTATTGACTGTCTGACCCGATGGGAGGTAGTCATGGTGCACTACGCCTTGGCAATCGAAGAAAACAGTCAACAACACCTTCCCGTTACTTTTTGATCATAGGTTATAAAGGCCAGGTGTAGAACAGAAAATATGGATTCATATTCAAACCAAATCATTTATAGCATAGCAAATATCGTTAGCGAGTTTTACTACGCGATTTGTGCCTTCTCTGCTTTAGTTGGCCTCAGTCTTGGCTCTTTCTACGTTAAGTGAGGTAACTTATTTCACCATGCCAAGAAGCAGTTGATGCTGATTCAAGGGGTTCCGGGTTGTCTAGAATTTTCACAAAATCGATTCCTTTTTTTTGATATTTCGAAAGTACAGACTTTTAAGAATATACTGCCAAATTTTTGGAAGGACATTCCCAATATTTTCGATTCTATAGCCGTATTAGCAGGTAGGGTCACATTCGTCACGCGGCGGCATCAATGGTCGCATTATCTACTCTAAAAACTTTAAACTGCAACGCATGGAGTGACAGCGCAAAATGCAAAGAAAAACAAATCAGCCCTCGATAGGAGGTGGACTGTTTACGATTTGACGACAAATGACAGACGGTCGAGTCATGTGCTCACCAAGGCATAAGACGGAATAATATTAACGCAACATCTTCCGATGTTTCTGTTTTGCCGCAGATGCAAAAGAAACCTCGATAGCGTATAACATCTATACGCCCATGTGAGAGGAACCTGATTACTGGTATGACGGCACAGAGACATTAGAAGAGGAGCCTATAGCATGAAGATGGCTACAAATAAAGTGGACCCAGACGTGTGTGAATAGTATTGGTTCATTTAATGGACACCGTTCTGGGCCTTCCCGAAGTAATGCAGGATAGTTCTGGGATGGGAATCTTTCCAGAAGAGGAGGAGCGATTGTTTTCGTGGCTACACCATTCGACGCAATTGATGACGGTCGCTGTAAGTGCGAAGGCATTTTGAACCAATCACCATTGTGATACCACCACCAGGGCGGTCCCCTCTCCTAACTCTATATTGTCCTCATTGAACCAAACTGTGGCTTTAATATATCTAATAAGGCTTATTATTTTTATATTGGCTACTTCTGTCAAGTTATTCAGGGAACTTTTTCCTAAAATATTGAGCCTTCTTCTATCCAGAGCCATGCACCCGCATAGGAAGTGTTCTATAGTCTCTTCTGCTTCAATGTCGGTACAACTTCTTCAATAGTCGTTATAGGGTACTCCTAGTCTACTGGCATGCCTGACAATCAGACAATGCCCTGTTAGGACCCCGAGCAGATTTTTCATGTTCTTCCTCAATTCCTCAAAACTACTGTTTACGGCCTTGTGCGGTCAAAAAAAAAAAACTACACATATTCAACCGAATCGTTCGAAATTTTCATATGTTGATCACAACATCAATGGCTATCGCCCGTTCAAAACCGCGCCATTTAGTCAATTTTTTTTATTTTAGTACGGGCCATAGCTACAGTCCGACTGATTAATAATAATAAATAGATGAGCCAAAATAGACAACACTGTCCAGGTCCAATTTGTCGGAAGGGCCAAATTCAGCGCATTTTTTAAATTACTAAAATTAAAAAAATTTTGGTTTCCTTTCTGTATGTAAAATAAATTAAATAAAAAACCTGAAAAATTTAAATATCGTTTTTAATTTTTTTTATTGTAAAAAAATCCTGAAGATACCCTAAATTTTCGCGCTCTAAACCACCTTAATTGTTTTCGGACTTTTTCTATGGCAACACTAAATTATTAATTGCTCCTAAGAGCACCGTTGAGTTTGATAAATGTGACCGAAGTGGCGCTTGGAAAAGCGATTCATCAATGAATTATTGTATTTTTATTTACTTTTCTTTTGAACACATAAAATTATATGCTATAGGTGAGGCTCCATGGAAATATGGTGTTATAGAAAAAGTATTGCCACACAATTCTGCAGATTTTCAGAAATCCACTATTTTTGCGCAAATGGTTTAAAAATCTTTTATGGTAGCTCCCGAGCGATGTTACGACTACTAACACAAACGGAATCGAAATTTGAAATTGCACATAATTAGCTGTTAAAATTCGGCACCATAAACACCACTCAATATTTCAGCGGTCTGGCTTGTATTTTCGCTTTTATCAAAGAAAAACTGGAAAATGTACCGAATTTTTTCTCTGTTAACTTCCATTGTTAACACCCTGTAACTCACAACTGAATGGGGCAAACAAAAAACAGCAAAAGATTTTTTTAGTATGAAATGTCACTTTAACAGCGAGCATAAATTTTAAATTGTTTGGTAGGTACTCTACGAGATATCGATCATTACATCCATCTACCGAGAAAATAGCGGATTTCGTTATTATGTATATTTAACAACCTTTACTAAATATTTGGCTGAGCTCCTGCTCCTATTTGTGACGTCCGTCTTGAAGTTCTTCCGTAAATGGACAGTTTCTTCCTTTTAAGCCGCCTCCGAATGACCGATGTTTTCTTATTAAGAGCTTTTTCATGGCAGAAATACCTTCGGAAGCGCGCCATTACCTGCCGAAGGGCGTCCCCTATTGGGGAAAAAGAAATGTCAACGCAGTTTGCCATTCTCAGCTGTCAAGCTCAGCTCATGCTGTGATTCTCATGCAGCAAAAAAACACCCCGTACTTCGAATTGCCACTTGCACCCTGATTATTGATTCTACCTATTCATTTTATGTGTTTATGTGCGTGAGTTTAATCCATCCACTCCCGTTGTAATACTTTTACTTGCTTTCTGTTTGTTTTAGTAAAAAAAAAGTCAATATAAAGTTTAATCAGCGAATATAACTAGAAACATCCCAATACATAGACACTTAACATATTTTATGTATCTACATACATACGAGCGTTTTGAGGAAGGTACTTAAGAGCTAAAAAAGTGGGAAACGAGATCGATTACCAAAATCAAAACAAAAACATTTGACTGTTTATATGGCATGGCAACTAGCCTTGACGGGCGTGGGCGTAGGGGGTTGCTCTGCACTGCTCGGTGTAGATATTCTTTCGTGCAAGATTCAAAAATAAGCAATGCATGTCATTTGTAGAGCGCCATTTAGCAACAACAAAAAGCTGTAATAAAGGCCTCTGGAGTCGCTTAAAGACTTGGAATTTGGAAATTTTCTTTTGCAAGCGGAATTTTTATTTTTACTTCCTAACTTTTCAATTGTTATTTTTGCTGCTACTTACCCAAATTCAGCTGAATTTTATTGCTCCAAGCCTTCGCTTCATGTGTTTATAAGTGTGCGTTTAATAATCGTTGTTATGGCAGAGCGAGTGTCATTACTTTTTTCATAATTATTGTTGCTAGTTCACCGTTGGCCGCATCACTTTGACACTTAATTATGTTTTATTTTCATTATTTCATTATTATTTTAATTCTTGTTTTCTTGTTACTGTTTAAAAACACTGTATTTTTATTGTAATACTATTTCAATGGGCATATTTCCAAAAATTTCAATCTGCAGTGTATAGGGAACCTGTCGCAGCCAAAAATTGTATTACAATTAATATTTGGATTTACTAAATACATCTTCTATACATATAAAAATGAATGTTTGTCTGTATGTCATCGATGAACTCAAACACTACTGGACCGATTATTATAAAAATTGGTATATATATGTATTTTTCCACGGAGAAGGTTTGTAGAATATGCTCATTGATCCCACTCTCCACCAGGTGGCGCTGCAGAGTAGCAACTTCTGCCCCGTTCAACCGATTGTCATAAAAATTAATATGAGGGACCTACAGTTTTAAGCCGACTCCGAGCGGCAGATATTTTTTATGAGAAGCTTTTTCATGGCCGAAATACACGCGAAGGTTTGTCATTGTCTGGCTTTTCCTATCACTTTGCTGTTTCATGTGCGGATATTCGAACCTACGCACTTCCGAATGGTAGTCGTGCACTAGCCGAATGGGGGCTAGAAATATCTTGCCAAAAACCGGACACGGACGCTGTTTTTGAAACCATTTTGATAAAAATTGGAAATTGATAAGTTTCGGCTATTTTGATGCCGAAGACGGCATTCCACCAGCAAGCTATGCTAATTTTTAGGACGGACCCGATTTGGTGAATGATTTCTAGAGTTTTCACCAAGGTGACCAAAAAATTTGCATCGAAGAGATTCAATTCGAGGAACAAAGCGAATTTATGGGCATGAATGATGCAAGAGAAAAATCTAATGAAACAATAAGGGAGCCTATAGCATCGTATGACGAGGCGTTGAACCTTGTTGCATATTTGAAATGATTTGCTAAAAATTATATTGTAGCTTTTTAACTCTTCAGAAATATCGAGAGTCATTTTGGAAATGAACACTAAGAATGAAAACAATCAATCTTTACAAAATTATTTCATTCAAAGTAGTCTGTAGCTGCCGAAGTGTACAGTATGCAAATATCTGCTGAAAAATACCAAATGTTTGCTCGTGTCCAAAGTCGCAAATTGGTAGTCAGCAACAAGCCGATAGAGCAGGTCCTTGAATTTAGCTATCCCGGATCAAGAATTACCAACAACCGAGATGTAAGGATAGAAGTAAAGCAAGCGGCAAACAAAGCAGCAACGCTTTTCAGCTCCTGAGACTTTTATATGGAGAAAAAAGCACACGAGGATCAAAAGCAAAGTAAGAATCTCTGCCCACTTGTGCTGCTGAAACAAGGGCGGGCACGGCTGTAACGCAAAAAGACATGACAACGGTTGAAATGAAAATACTGCGCGCAATAGCTGGATACACCAAATAGGACCGAAAAAAAAACTGATTAAAAAAACCAACGCAAGATAGAGTCTTGTCGAGGCCCTATGCTCCCGAGAGGAGTGGACAAGGAAAAAAAAGCCAAGTACGACCGAAAAACAAATGAAGAAATAAGAAAGATTTGCAACGTAGCAGAAATAAAGAGCTGGGTCCGAACTCGAAGCAAGGCACGGAGAGACCACATCCGCAGACTGTCAAACACGAACGCTTGGCGAAGATAGCATTAGACGCCCAAATTTAATGGAAGACCGCCATAACGCTGGCATGAGTGCTGGACGTCTGTATCTGATGGTACACAAAACTTGTGCTCCCCCCATTAGCGGCATCTCCCTTAACACGGCGAACACACTACGTCGTTGTTGTCCTGATTGGTTACGAGGGATTTCCCTGCATTTCGAATGTGATTTGAGGACTTTAATACGATTTTTCGGAACATGTTGGCCTCAAGACCATCTAGCAGGTTCAAAAAAACTCATTGGCATTTCCAAACTTATACGCAATAAGTCATTAAAATTTCATTGCAATCGAATAAACGTTTTGGAGGCTTCAAGTTACATGCACACAAAACAACAACAAACTCCCACAACTGGTATATTTTTACTGTTTCATATATCGCTCATGAGCACCTGCAGTAGCTGGTTTTTTTAAACCACTTTTTTCTCATAAAGTCACATTTTTTTTCAGCAGAGAAAGTAAAATTTACGATTTTTTTAATTTTTTATTTTATCCTCAAATGAGTTTCACGCTTCTAAAAGGTGTTTACGGACCGCAATCAAAATTAAATTTTATGCAATCACAAGGCCCGGTGTGATACACATACATATGCACATTTAACTGAAACATTCGCTTTTTACTTCACTGCCATACAAATTAATTGTAATTAACCGCAAAATTACCACTCCATGCACAAAGCGGCGTGCATTTGTATTGAGTTTCAATATAAGAGCGTTGAAATACACCAATTGCGTATGACAAAAAATTGCTTTAAACAATGTGAAACTAAATGGTCGAATGCCTTAAACGCTTTGAACGCATATCTCCTTTGCGGTTTGTTGCCCGAATTCCCAGACAATCACACGACCGGCATGCAACCGCAATTGAATGAATACACCATTTACCTATGTACGTATTTATGTTATTGTATTTCAGTTAATTTTTTCTCACAAAATATTTAATATCCTTATTGACACTGACAATTGTTGCGTTTCACTGGACGCTGCTTAGCGCTTCTCTTTCTCGCCTTTCCGAAACTATTAACGCGCGCGCCAAATAGTCTACTGCTGATTGAACAGCAGCTCTTCACGCTTTTATAGCATTCGCGCTGGTAAGGAGCGCACTAATTTTCCAGTGACTTTCTCTCTCTCTAGGCTTCTCTCTTAGCTCTGCGTCTGCGCGGATAAAATGCTGTGTTTTGTGTAGCCGGCTTTTCTGCTTCTTCTCACTTTGCGCGTTGCAATGTTTTCACGCTGTATCCTCGTCATTTCCACACCTGCCGTTTCTGTTAGTTGCTTCTTTCGGCATCTGTGCTTGCATTCGCGCCTCATTGTTGATTTTGTTTACATTTTTCATAAGCTTTCATTAGCATGTTGGAGCACGTGCTTCACCATATGTTCGTGCAACGGCCTGCAGGCGTTGCGCCCTAAGCAAAATAGGTAGAGCACACACTTGCTAAACTTAAACCGCACTTATACGACGCCCTCTTGACGGCGCCCCTTTTCCTGCTGCCCATATTTTCGCATACGCCCCGCGGCCAGACACAGAAGCTCCTTCTCTAAAAATATGCATGGGCAGTTGCATGTGGCAGGCATACTCAGGCGCTTTTGGACGCCGCATCTTGCACCTCCATCCGCCGGTGCACTAAATTGAATTACGGTTATGAAAGGAAAGTGTTATGAAAGGCAAGATATGTGAAAAGCGTCGGGTCGAGTGCAGAAATGTAGGAAGTCGAGAAGAAGTTAGTTTTTGCTGTACTTTTCTCTTCGCGCCTTTTTATCAGTATATTGCAACACTCAGCAACAATAAGAAAAGCGGATCTGCCCACTTTGGGGTTTGTGAAAACAGGTTTTTTGGTGTTGCCCTGAAGCAGTAGTGAATGTGTTTTTGGTTTCAAAACTGCACGAAGAAACATGAATTGCGTTTAGTTGCTAAGTTTTTATGTTTAATATTTATGCCCTTTGGATTAACATTGCGTGAGTTAACTGGTGAAATTTTCCTCCTTTTTCTCTGATTTTGAACTGACCTAAATTCTGTGCGCCGCAGTTTAACATTACCCCTTTCGTACTTTTTCAAAAACCTGGCGCCCTTATGAAATAATAAGACACACACAGATACTTCAGGTGCTTCCATTGCAAAATGAGGATTATTAAGAACCGTAGGATTTTGAATTTAAACAAAAACACAAATTTAGAAAAATGCATTTTTTTCAATTGGATATAAAGAAAATATTTTCGGATGTGTGACCACCTCAGAGGCGTATCATACAAGTTATACTGGAGCATTACTTTTCGCCAAAACTTTTGAGTGTTTGAAGCTTTGAAGAAGCTCGTAGAAAACTTAACCAAGTCGTGATGCGGACTCAAAACGAGGTTATATTCACGTGGTCTCAAATTAGCCACAGAGAAAGTGGAGCTAATACTTCTAACCAAGAAGCACATCCCGTTAGAAATTAGCACGCAAATTCACTTCAATACGTTAACCACAAAAAGGCTATAAAGTATCTACCTAGGCATATGAGTGCACCTAAGATTAACTGTACTGCATTCGGGATCCCTTTTTAATTTTCTTAAATCTACTCGACCTCCGAAGAAATCTGAGTAGATCGTTGGATCGAAGACCATACCTACTCTGTTGTCCAATGCCGGACAGGGGCCGTACCAATTCCCATTGTGTTTCAGCCTACAGTGGCCTTCAAAGCCTCTCCTTGGATGAAAACATCAAGTGGTGATAGACTAATCAGAGCATCTAATGCCGAGTCTGAAGTAGTCGGAAAAGCTCCGACGCAACAGATGGCCACTGTCTCGATAAGGTCTTCCTGGCTCTCAGGAGAGGGAGGCTCTCTCACACGGAGCTGAACTGTTGGCAAATTGTGCTAATGACAAATCACCGGTGAAAGCCTCTAGCAAGCCCCAGTATCAGGGCCAGCTGTTAAAGTGATAAGTGGTTCGATACCGATAGGTAAATCTAGCCTTTGAGAGGAGAAAGTTGTGAGCATTAAAGAGCGAGGGGATGGAAGAAAGGGGAAGTAAACTTGCAGCACGTGATATAAAGGATGAAACGCTAAGGCTATGGCAAGACCGCTGGAGAAACAAAACACGCAGCAATACATGAACATACCAATGCACGCGTTGCGAACAAGAGCGTGAAATGTTCAGTCACATAGACACTGAAAAAATAATTGACATTATGCTAAGCTGCGCGAAAACGTGGGAGGTCATCAGTGGTTTCACGGAAAAAATTCTCCGGGCGAAAAGGTGGGCGCTGGACCCAAGCACACAAGCAGAGGCCTTGTAATGTGGACGATACATAGAAAGCCACTCTGTAGCCATGCGAAAGCGGTTCCACGGTGAGAGGAGAGGAAGAGTTTCTTAGTCTCTGGATATATCATTGCTGTGACGTCAGCTTTGATGATACATTAAGCATTTTATATCTCCTCATCCCTAAAAACAAAAATTTTGTTCGAAGTAAGAAAAAAAATCAAGACAACCTCAACGCACAACACGCAAAACAGAGACAACCACCTCTTTTATTTTATTTTGGAAGCAAATAATCGGCTGTGAATAGCAAACAGTTGTCAAAGCAAACAGCGGAACGCATTCTAAGTTCTTAAAATAATAATAATAATAACAATAAAATCCGAAGGCAAGTGTATCTAAGAATAATTCCGCAAATGGCACACCGCTTAGCCGAAGGGCAAATCCAATACCAGCACACAAACATTCAAAGATAACTCATACCAAGACACACCTACGCATACGAGCGTATACAATCACGTATTACCTCTGCCATATTGAGTTTTATTTTTGAATATTTCCATGCCCTGCAGTCCAACACCTGTTGTATTCCCACTTAGTGTCGAAGCTGTTCAACACCCACACACGCAATTCGGTGTTTTGCTTACCACATCAACCGTTGTTTTCATTCACTAGCTCGCGCGCAGCAGCCAGAGCGGCAAATGTAGCAACAACAGCACTTTATTTATGAAAATGCTTTTGCACACTGTTAACCACTTGCCAACAGAGCAACAACACAAACCACAACAATGGCAATAAGAACATTGCCAGCAGCAAACTTGGCTAAGTTAGCTGTCAACTGCGCTGTGATTTATCGCGTTCGAGTTAAGCGTAGAAAGGTTAATTTTTAATCCTTTTTAGTGGCTTAAGGCATCTTGAGTGGAGATTAGAGTGCAGCAGCAGCAGCAGCAATGGCAGTGAGTCAATTTAATGGTATAACAGAGATATGGTGACCACAAAAGCGCAAAGGAGTCGGCGGGTGCTGCTGGCAAGTGCCAAATGAAATTTGATTCAGCCCATTTAAGTTGCGGGCGGTAATAAAGTGGCGAGAATGCGATAAAACTACAAATATTTATATGCTTGAATAGAGATAATGGCGGATACTTCGAGCTTCTAGGCAAGAATAAGCGAATCAAACGCTCAAGGCCGCAGAAAATAAATAACTTCCGAACTAAACATGCAACGGGTGTTGATTGAGACGTTAAATAGCGTTAAATCACATGAGCGAAATCGCCGCTCGATCCGATCATTTCTAGAATATAGGATTTCAGACCTTGCTTTACGATACATCAGTTTTTTGCATGCCACTGGAGCCGAAGGTGTTTACACTAGGGCTCCATTCCAATGTAAAGTAGTGGATCTCCTCTACTTTTCTTATATATAATAATAATATTATACAATAATAATAATAATACATGTCACTGACTTCAAGTACAATCAAATCTGGCCATGGCGATTATTTTCATAGGCAATGAAATATGTTCCAATAACATCTTCAGCATAAAAGCAGTACCACACAGCCACTACTCGTATTTCTGAATGCAATGGAGTCTTTATTTTATCCATTTTTGTAATTTTTAATATTATTTTATTTATTTATGATTTTCTTCAGACTTCCGCAATACTAATTCTCCGCCGCAAATGAACAGAAGTTTCACTTCTTGAGCTGATTTGATTTGTAAGAATGAATGCCAAGATCGTTAAGCAAAATTAGACATAATACGGAGTAGGAGATTTCTGCTATGTAATATTTCTGCTGGTATTTCTGCTAATAATTTCGGTAGTAATAGGATGGTTTAATATGTAGAAGTCCACGCAAGTGAGGAAAGTTACTGATCGCCATTCACTTGGAAGTGATTCTTCTGCATATGGTTCAGGCAGCTCACAACTTCCGGGACTTGCCCAAGTATCTGGGTAGCTTCCGAACACTCGTTCGGGAGTGGGCTAACGTGAGAAGACGAAATATTCCAGGATAGCTGGTTGTGCGCTGGGTTTGGGACCCGCCACTTAAATATCCCCCCAATAAAAAGTAAAACAAACTAAATAATATACTACTGCAAACAAAGTAAAGACTACGATTTGAGGGCACGCACCTGAAATGTCCGATCCCTTGATGGGGAAGATGGCTGTGCCGGGCTAACATCACTGCCATTCAAGAGATGCGAAGGACGGCGCAAGTTAAAAAAAACATAAAACCTTGCGACGTCTACTACAGCTGCCATGTAAGGGAGCGCAAATTCGGTGTTGGATTTGTTGTGGGAGAGAGACTTCGTCGCCAAGTACTGTCGTTCACTCCGGTGGACGAGCGCCTTGCAATAATCTGCATCAAAGCGCGAACTTTTAACATCTCGCTCATGTGCGCCCACGCCCCGACGGAAAAGAAGAACGATGCGACCAAAGATTCTTTCTATGAGTGCCTGGAACGTTCCTATGAGCACCTACCCCCGCCACGACATAAAAGTCGCCTTGGCGACTTCAACGCCAGGGTGCGCAAGGAGGGAATTTGTGGTCACACAGTCGGAAAATTCAGCCTGCACAACGAAATATTTGGCCACGGACAGAGGCTGGTCGACTTCGCTGGTGCCCGAAACATGGTAGTCCGCAGCACCAGATTCCAACATAAGGAGATACACCAAGCTATATGGCTGTCTCCTGATTAAAAAAACGCGAAACCGGATCTATCATGTTGTGATAGATGGAAGACGCGCTTCTAGTGTTTTAGATGTACGTACGATCCGAGGACCCAACATCGACTCGGATCATTACCTTGTTGCAGCCAAACACGCCTCTGTGCAGCAAAAAACGCACATCTAACTACGCAAACAATTTTCAACATCGAAAAGCTGCAATCACAAAAGACAGCCAGAAGATTTGCCTCTCGGCCCTTACGCCTGCTCTCGGAGAGTACTGCCCAACACACCGGCATGCACGAGCAATGAAGCAACATTTCTCGTTCTCTACGTACCGCCGCCGAAGAAGAAATCGGATTCCGGCGAGTCCGAAAAAACAATTGGTACGCCGAGGAATGTCATGCTGCCGCAGAAAGAAAGGATGCCGCCTATAGAGCCACGCTGCGATCGGGCGCAACGCGAGCCATGTGGGATCGCTACAGAGAGCTGAAAAAGGAAGAGAGACGTATTATCCGAAAGAAGAAACGAGAGGCCGAAATACGTGAGTACGAGGAGCTTGAGATGCTGGCCAATAGGAACATCGCCCGAAAATCCTACCAGAAAGTTCGGCGACTTACAGAAGGTTTCAAGACCAAGGCGTTTTCCTGTAAGAACAAAGACGGCGATCTAGTGACTGACATCTAGGGCATTCTTAAATTAAGGAGGGAACACTTCTCGAGTCTATTAAATAGGACAGGTGCGCATGTCACAAAGAATGTGAAGTTCGCGAATCCCCAATCGTTGACAACGGAATTGTCGTTCCGTTACCCAACCATGACGAGGGGAGAATACCGATAACGTGGCTACAGAACAACAAAGCCGCGGGCGCCGACGGACTGCCGGCTGAGCTATTCAAACATGGCGGTGAGGAGTTGATAAGGTGCATGTATCAGCTTCTATGCAAAATATGGTCGGATGAAAGCATGCCTGCCGATTGGAATTTAAGTGTGCTCTGCCCAATCCATAAGAAGGGTGATCCTGCAATCTGTGCCAATTACCGCGGGATTAGTCTTCTAAATATCGCCTATAAGGTTCTAGCGAGTGTATTGTGTGAAAGGCTGAAGCCCAATATCAACCAACTGATTGGACTTTATCAGTGCATCTTTAGACCTGGAAAGTCCACAATCGACCAGATATTTACAAATCTTGGAAAAGACCCATGAAAGGAGAATCGACACACACCATCTTTTCGTCGACTTCAAAGCTGCATTTCACCATACGAAAAGGAGTGTCCTGTATGCCGCGATGTGTTTGAATTGGTATCCTCGATGAATTTGGTATCCCCGTAAAACTAATACGTCTAATAATACGAGCGTACAATTGTTAGCACTTTACACGTGTAAGAGAATGTTGGGTAAAAAATGGGGTATCCAAACCAAAACCATCCAATTGGTCCTACACTTCCATTGTAAGGCCAATACTAACATATGCGGCACTAGTTTGGTGGCCTGCAACAGAAGAGAAATACAACAAAACTAAGCTGAACAAGATACAAAGAACAGCGTGTATCTTAACTACTGGAGCGCTTAGCACCAGTCCTACTGAAGCGCTCAATGTACTAACTCATCTGTTACCATTAGACTTACATATAAAAACAATGGCTACTTGCAGCGCGGTGAGGCTCAGAGACATAGGAAGCTAGACAACAAGATCGTACGGTCACAGTAAGATCCTCTTACGGAAACCCTCGCTCCTCAAAAACAAATCAGAGTACACAGTCCCCAACTTCAAGAAAGATTTTAAGGTACGTTTTCCACCGAGAGCCGAATGGGGCAAAGGGAAGGTGATTGGAAGATACGATATCAAAATCTATACCGATGGTTCTAAGATGAACTGTGTTCTATAAGGAAGTTGGTGCAAAAGTAGCTATCTTCTCAGATAGTCAAGCAGCTATAAAGGCCTTAGACTCCTACTCCAT
Organism: Anastrepha obliqua; assembly: GCF_027943255.1. Taxonomy (NCBI): domain Eukaryota; kingdom Metazoa; phylum Arthropoda; class Insecta; order Diptera; family Tephritidae; genus Anastrepha; species Anastrepha obliqua. The sequence goes on from NC_072892.1 coordinate 18,834,729, forward strand.
TTCATCCAAACTGGTCTTACAGTGTAGAGAGAAGCTGGCTCACTCTGATATGGGTTCCCGGTGATAGTAACATATGAGGTAATGATATAGCGGATGAGCTAGCAAGAAAATGTTCGACACTAGACTTAGCAGAGGGGATGGCAGTCTCCACCCCACTGAATACATTAAAAGCATCCATTGCTTCACACTTTCATGCTTTAGCCGAAAGAAGATGGAAGCAAATGCCTACATTTATTACAACAAAAAACACATGGCTGTCATACAAAATCCAAAGGACGAATCACCTGTTAGGATGTTCTCGACCAAACATCTCACGCATCACTGCAACCCTTACAGGTCATTGGAAAGTTGGGAATCATGCAGCCAGACGCAACCCCGCCCTCAATCCTATCTGCAGAAGCTGTCAAGTGGAAGGAGCGAAGGAAAGTCTTTTCAACTATTTATGTGAATGTCCGGGGCAAGCTAGGGCACGACTCCGCTCCTTCGGTAAGCCTTTCATACAGCAAATTAAGGAGATCTCAGACATCGGGATAAAGGATTTGCTGTTATACCTTAGACCTCACTAAATGGATCTGACTTGGAAACAAAAAAAAGAAAACAAAACAAGACATCATCACACGACAACAGTGGTAGTAAAACGGTGCTGGTCACTAATTAGGAGTATTTCAGTGGGAATATTCAACCACTTCAACAACAACAATTGTTGGCGTGTGCTGATGACATTGACAACATTGTAATTAACGCCATTAAATTTACAGGCGTTGCAGGCAAAATATCAATTTTGATTTAGAACTCTCTGGAGAATCACTCATATTAGTTTTATAAATTGTGGAAATTTCACTTCAAAATCCGAGTTCAGTATAAAATATTAAAATGGCTGATGAGTTGAAGATTTGCACCAATTTGTACAGCCGTATAGAAGACATAACTGGCTGCGTGAAACTTTAAGAAGACTTAACAAGATTGGAAGCTTCGTGTGATGATAACTGCTTTCGTCTAAATGCTGGTAAATGCCAGCGCTTTTCCCTCAGTAGACGCAAAGTTGCGATTGATTTCGATGACAAGTTGGTCACTGGCACCCTTAAAAAAATTTATGAAAAGAAAGACTTGGGGGTCATATTTACATCGAAAATATTGTTTTCGAAGCATATAGAATTTAGGATTGCCAAGTCCAGATATGTGCTCGGCCTTGTACTAAGAAGTTCAAAGGAGTTCTGGGATCTTTCTGCGCTAAAGGATTTGTATTTTTCGCTTGTTAGATCAAACCTAGAAGATTGCAGCATTATCTGGGATTCATTCCATATAGGCTCATCTTTAAGAGTTTCGAAGGTTCAGAAACATTTCACTAGATTTGCAATTCATTCCCTTCATTGGGGTTGTAGTTTGTAATGAACCGCCTACACTTTGTCTAAGGCAGTCTAACCAATTTTGGAAAAATTTAGATCTATTCTCTAACTCAAGAGATACTTTCAAATCAAAACTTAATCTGGAGGTTCAGTTTTTGGATTATGAATAATGCATCTCAATGCATCTCATTTTCTTTGCTCCCCACTTCAGTACAAACCATTTGAGTACTAATTATTTCAGCAAAATTGTACAACCTGCCACATAACGAGTAACGCATTGACAATTTGTCAATTTATTGTGAGTGATAACTTCCTGCGCTGTCACGACAAGTCACTAGTCTATGCTGATAACCCAGCCATGAGTGAAGATTTAGAATTCAACTTTCGCGGCATGAATTTCGATATAAAATCGGTTCTGGGAAATTATGGAGCATTTATATATGGACTGGATAGTTCTTGAAACGCGCAATTAATTGTACGATCAGTAAACCTTGCATATAAAATCTAAATGCGTGAATATTCGTCATCCAATAAATAAAAGAAATTCGCGATGGATACCTCCATAGATGAAATGCGTCTTCTATCAAAAACCCGAAAATACTCCTGTTCGTCGCAAAGAAAACTTCATTCATGGTTAGTGGTCAAGGAAATTCAAGTTCGTTGGCCGCAAATGTTTCTGTAAATAATATTGATGATCTGCCTGAGGCCAGCTCAACCCCACAAGCAATGCAAAACATTGGCCAACACACCGATTTTTCCATTTAATTTTGCATTAAAAAATTATAATGCATTAAAAAGACACCCATTACATTGATATTGTACGTTAACTACGCAGAGCACAAAACAAAATATTAAATGTCTACAGACATAAAATTCAAATGATTGTACGCTGCGTATGAGTAACATTGGATATTCACCATTTACACATACATACAAACAAACACTTAGCGAGCATAAGTAATGAAAAATAAACGGGTAAACACGCAAATGCGTAACGGGGCCTTGCCGCTCATATCAATTCATGCGCAATTTAATCACTCAGTTTCTTCTGCGCCTTCTCGCGCTAGCCTACGCCGCGTATCTTAAATATATTGATTTGCATTCGCACATTCACGCCTGAAAGCATTTGCAGCGCCGCGAAATGTGAAAAATTCCCCTGAAAGCATTCAATGCATTCATCAAGTAAATGTTTGTGTGCATCGAGTATGCCCGGGAAGTGGCGTACCTGCGTGACACTATTCTGCTTCTTCATCCTCCACTTCCACTTCCTTCGCCGTCGCCTTCGCCGTAATGATGAAATTTTCCATTATCTAAGATGCGTGCACACAGCTTCAACTTGAGTTAAAAACACATTTCTACATACTCTTAGTGTACGCCGCTTGTTGCTTTTCATTCTGTTTTACACTCCATTACAATTCTCTTTAGCGTTTGCACCAGACTCCCACGCTAACTAAATTCCAATGCATTTTTACTGCAGTTCGCCTTTTATTTTTCAATTGTGGTATTTTTATTTTCATTCGTATTGCATATCTTATTCGTGTTGCATTCTTCACCTGCTTCCATTCATTTCATATTTCTGCTACACCACTTTTCCACCAGACTCTGTGGTAAACGTGGCCTCCTTTAAGATGCTGCCTTGCGTCAACTCATCAGCAACCCCCTTGGCTCTCATTGCTGTTTCACCTTCATTCCATTTACAATTTCCCATTTTCTTATTCATTTATTTCTTGTGTATTCTCACCTCCTCCCACTCCTACGACCGTAGCAGATAAAAACATTTTCGTGCACGCAAATCTTGATGGAGTTACCGGCAGAAGTGCTGCTATTTGTATGTATGCGTGTGCGCCTAAGTGGAGTGCCATATTCAACTTTTGTTTGTCCGCCAGCATTTGGAAATGTACACTCATTAAAGAAATTGCCACGAGTTCAGCTCATTTTAGTGGATCTTTAAGTTCGTGTGTTGGCAGTTTTATGATTTTGTGAAAGACTCCAGACGAAACTTGTTAACAGAAAATTCTATGCCAGTATTTTTGAATTTTTTCTTCAATCTTGAAAAATTGGAACTGATGTCAGATATTGATTTTAAAATTTAATTATAATAAACAAAATCTAAAACAATAATTAATCTGAGTTTTATAAGAGGTCAGTCCATAAGTTCGTGCGTATTTTACCCATGCTTTCACTTTTGTAAATTTTTTGCTGAGCTAAATTTGTCGGCATGGAACAGTTCACAGGCACCTGGTTCAGTTGGGAAAGGTTTCAAAGCTGGGAAAATGGGCATAGAGTTTCCGTCGCCAACCTTTAGCACAGAGTGAATGTGTGTTCTTAGCTGCTGCAACGGCTTGAAAATGAAAGTTTTTTCAACCGTATCTTTACTGGTGATGAAAAATGGGTCCTTTATAATAATCCTTTTCGCAAATGCCAATGGTTAGATAAAGATGCAACACCAGAACCGACTCCTAGAGATGGCCTTCAGCCCAAGAAGATTCTCCTGTCTATTTGATGGGATATGGCCGGTATTATTTATTATGAACTTCTGGAACCAAACCAGACAATAACTGCCGATTATTATTCCCATCAGCTATCAAACCTGAATGAGGCACTTAGTGAATAGACGCAAAGTTTTGTTTCACCATGACAACGCAAGACCTGATGGAGTGACCTGATATATTTGGATATTGTCAGCAAAGCTTGAAAAGTAAAGAACAAATTTTAACAATCTGCTAACTTAAAACTCGGATAGAAAAATGTGAGTACGTACATTTATAACCGCTTTCTTTTACATATACAATGTCAACGGCCATCGAGGTCACCTAATTTAAGTTATTTCGCCTCATTAAACCTTTCTGGTTTGTTACTCTAATTGACTGAAGTTTTACCTATTCAAAACACCATAACTTTTTTGTGTGAAATTAGTTTTTATTGTTTTCAAAGACAAAATTGTTCAAAAATGATTACAATTTTAACATATATTCACTTTAGCTCGATCTGACCACCTTTTGCCTTGACTATAGCCTTCAAACGGTCAAAAAATGAGTTGTATGTTGCACGAATGTGATCTAGTCCATTCTCGTATAATCGCTTTTTTCAGCGCATCCATACTGGCATATTTTTTAGTCCTCACCTTGCTCTCCAAAATGGACCAGATGGAATAGTCCATCGGATTTCCATCTGGCGAATTCGAAAGCCATTGTATGGACGAAATGAAGTATGGAACATGATTTTTTAACCATTCTTGGTGCACACGAGCTTTACGAGAAGGTGCCGAGTCTATGGTCTACGACCGAAATTTTTGTGTGTCCACGGCTGTAAAGCAGCTTCTAAAACATTTTCTCGATAATAAGTCGGTAACTGCGGCCCAAACCATTACTTGCGATGGGAAATTGCTTCGGGTGGCCATACGAAGGCTCAAATTCTCGTATGAGCGTTCGGTCAAGTAAACACGATCATTTTGAGTATTTATGAACTGCTCAATTGGGAAATTTTTGTCATCAGAAAACACAACTCCTTTGCTCTTTCGCACAGAACTTTTTTGCTGGTGTGAAAGATCGTGTGCTTTTTGGAACTTGTAAGCCTTGACCTTGAGCTCATTTTTCAATATGCGTCGAATGCTGTCTTGTGATATTTTCAGTTCTTTGGCCATTTTTCTTCCACTTGGACGTGGATTTCGTTGAAGTCGAGCCTTCTCTTTCCGAAGCATTTTTGGCGTTGTTGCGGTTGTTTTTGGTCTACCTCCATTGTAACGTTTTATAGTACGATACACAAACATTTTATTCGCTTTGAAGTGACTGAGCTCGCGAACAATGGCTGGTTGTGATTTTCCAGCCAAATATAGCGCAATCCCACTATTACGTTTGAATTCCATCACAGAAAAAAAAAAAATTCAACAAAACTGAGACGCAAATGCTTTTGATGGCTTATAAACAATATATTGAACTGTCATTAAACAATTTTGAAGTTGATGTCGTGAGCTGTTTAAAAGATACAAGCAGTGTGAAGTTGTTCACATCGTTCACCCTGTATATACCTTGTATTCTTGGAAGGTTATAAAAAGAAGCATCTGGTAAGGCTTCTCGTATCTAAAATTAAATCCATCAGATTTTTAGCGTCTTACGGTAAGCTGAGTTTTACCTAAGTCTCTCTTAACTGCAGCTCTAATTCGAAATGGTATTCTCAAGCCATTCAAATCATTAATATTGGGCTCTTTAGCTCCATTTTTCTTTTAGTCTATTTTTTTAAGAAATAAATCACATTAACGAATAAAACATCCCGAAAGGTTAAATTTTCGGTTTGAATTTTTGTGAACAAATACGTGTAATCTGTGTAATGTTATTTATTTTTAAATAAAAAATTACAAACGGCTGAGTCAGGCAGTGAAATTTGCAGAAAAACGTGTACTGATGAAGGCATCATGATTTTTAATTGTTTAATGGAGAAATAAGTTATGGCCCTAACAACTTCTCCAAGAAATCAATATGCCATAGCCACGAAGCTGATCTTTCGAGAAATGTCAGAAAGCACAGAATGCAATTTCACATAAGTCTTTGAATTAAACCTTAGGTATAATCCGTTAATATTTTTAATCTCTTGATTTTAATTAAGCGCTAGCGTTTTTCGTAATCACATTATCGACTTTCTTGATATGGATTTCGTGTGTCTAATTGCATCGCTTCATAAATTTATCACAGCATTTTTTCGAGCTTCACCGTTTCACCGAGCTCCTCCTCCCCAGTTTAAGCCGACTTCGAACGGCTATGCTTTTTATGAGAAGCCTTTTCATGGCAGAAAGGTTTGCCACTGCCTGCCGAGGAGTCTCTGAACAATCTTCACACGCAAAAGTTCTCATTATTGCATAATTATTTTATGGATTTAGAATATCGCATTATTTTTAATATTGAGAAATTCTATATTAAGTTCTCGCAAATTATTTTTTCTAACATTCTTTGAAACCCTTTTTTTATTATGGAGTTGATTTTCAGTACTAGAAATAAGCGTAATGGAGAAATTCTATGGTTGCGAATTTTGACATTACCACTATGATAAGACCTATTATCACCCATGCATCAGCGGTAGACTCTTTTCGTGGGAGTCAGGAGGATCTTATCGAGACTGCAAGGCACTGTGGCCATCTGTTGCGTCGGAGCTTTTCCGACTACTTCAGGCTCTGGTTAGTCTACCACCACTTGATGTTTTCATCCAAGGAGAGGCCTTGAAGGCCGTCTGCAAGCTTAAACATAATGGGAATTGGTATGACCCCTGTACGGCATTGGACAACAGAACAGTCATGGACTTCGATCCAACGATCTTTCCCGTTTCCCGTTTGACTTCAAGCGATCCAGAGTCGTGCTTGACAAGAGATACACTGTGGTGCTGCCAGAGGCTGAAATGTGGTCAAACTCAAGAAATGAGCCCTGCAAACACTGTTCTCGCATTTTCACGGATGGTTTCAGGACCGAGCTCTGGTGTGTACGAGGGTTCAAGAGGGGCAAAACTACACTTTGCTTTTGGAATGCATGCATCTGTGTCCCAAGCGGAGGTGTATGCTGTTCAAGAAGTAATGAACTTTGTTGTGGAAAACAGATGGTGAGGCAGATCTATATGAATCTGCAGCGACAGCCCAACTGCGCTCATGGCCTTAGACAGCCCTTCAACCACTTCAAAGGTAGTTAAGTACTCTAAAGCCAAGTTAATCTATGTCCGTTCGGAGCCAATTCTGCCAATCCCTTCTGCTGCCACGATTAGCAAATGGGTTACTCTAACCCACAAGCAAGCTTGGCAGGCTGAGAGAGGCTGCAGATGGATAAAACTGGTGTTACCTGTCATGGCCGATCGACTGTCGCTGTTCCTCCTGGCATTAAGCAGAAGGAACTGTAGGCAGCTAGTTGAACTGATGATGGGCCAATTTCTATGGGCAAAGCCAATGGAAAAGGTTGGTTTCTCAGACAGTGTAGCCGGGCAGAGGCTTGTGAGGAGAAGGATGAGACGGCGGATCAGTTGTTGTGTGTCTGCCCGGCCGTTGCTCGAATCAGGCTCGAGGTCTTTGGCAGTGATGTGTTAAGAAGCGACCACCTTGGCTCCTTGGCACCACAAGATCTACTCTGATTTTTTTGAAAGTCGGGTGGATTTAAAAAAAATTGAAAAGGGAACCCAAATGCAGTACCATACAATGGACTTAATTGTGTCTGAGTGCTTGCAAGTGTTTGTCTAGTCTGTCCCGACAAAAACAAAAAAAAAAAGCATTTAGTGATATTAGTGACTGATATATTCAACTAACCACTTCGGTGAAATCAGATCTTAGGGGTGCAAAGAACATTTTTGAGGCAACAATAAATTTAAACGAACTTTTTAAGATAAAAAATAAAAAGTTATTGCAAAAATGTTTAGTAACCGAACACATGAAGATTTGGTGATAGTGCATTTAGTGCACTATGCTCCACCCTGCCTTTACATAATTTGAATAAAAAACAAAAAGTTGAATATGCATACAGTTATAATTTACAGGACTTAGCTGTTTTTCATAGCGGGGTTAGGTTAGGTCAGGTAGTGATGATTGCCCAAATAGTGGGCCCACTTGGACGAAAGAAGTTTGGTTCATCCTTTGTGATATCATTGCAAGAGGGGAAAAAGAGGTGAAGGAAAAAAGGACGAAAAGGAAAGGGATGGGGAGGGTTCAAAGCGGGAAATAACCCGAAAAGTAATTTTTATTCTTGTATGTGTTACAAATAAATTCAATTCACCGCCCCTTTTATAGTCAAAAAGTGATATTCGTTAAGAAAATCTGAAGGAACGCACTTCCAATAAGGCAGTGGCAAATCTTTCGTATTGCTTTTAAGGCGTCTTTCCAAAGACCCGCCTAGATATTGTTTTAAAATAAGAAAAGTTAGATTCTTTAAAATTTCAATATTTGTATGCAATTTAACAATTTTATGTCAAAAATTATATATGTAATTTAAATGCCCCATTGGTCAAATGGGCCAAACAGTCGATTTATGAATGCTTAATTATTGCGGAAGGCGAGACATTGATGTTGAAGATGTTTAAGCAACACTTTGGGCTGCAGCAAAATATTCTCAACTGAGCCTCTAGTTTTTCGTCAGCCAGTTTGTTTTCTATGCCCGAAATTTTTTCACCAACCTTTGAACTGTCGACTCATTTATATGACCATTTTCGTAGTAAGTTTCAATAAATTTAAAGAGTCGTTCTTTCGTGTAAAATTGTACATCTGCTTGTTTGACAAATGTTAAATATGACATAAACAAAGGAACCATCTAGGAATCATTCAATACTGACATCTAGGCGTAACTTTTGAAAACCCCTTTATTACTCACTCACCTGTATGATCCCGCATATGTTTTAGCTTGGTAGTAAATATATTTTCCAGAATTAATAAATACTTCTGTGCTTTCCTCATTGCAATTGTGATTTAAGTTACTGGGTGCAAATGTGTATTCGCGGGGCCAAAGGTGTTGAATATGCTTCGTTATGTGGATAATTTATTTTCATACATTCGTAAATTCCCTCGATAGGTGCTTAGCCGAACTCCACCCCGCCTTGGTTGGTTAGTTGGTTAGAATGGTGATTCTTCCAGAATCCAAATAGCGCTTCCGCACCTTTTTTTTGCCACATCCTCGTTACTAACTTGTTTACCAGTTGCTTACAGCATGACTATATCCAGTCTGTGCGGTTCAGGAACCTTATCAGGTTGTTGACGTTTAAGCCAGACAGTTGCTCGAGATTCTCGAACAGCGGTTTGCCCAGGGTTAACATTATGTCCTTCCACAGGGCAGGGTATTCACAGAGGAAATGGAAGATTGTTTTCTTTTTCTCCGGTTGTTTGCAACTATGACAGTACATGTTGTGAGGGATGCCCATTTTGGCCGTTAGTCTACAAGCGTCCCGTCGCACAGCGCGGCCGATTCCCGAAAAGCTGGCCAAAACTCAAAAAATTAAGTAATTGATTCAAAATTTCTTACTCGGGGGTTGTCGGGGTCGCTGATTACGAATTTGATCTTAAAATTTTGAAAATCTACCCCCTTCCACCCCTATTGGCCACCCCCTCACGTGAAATAGTGTATATTCAAGAACATAATCAAGATGCATGTAAATTTATATGTTTTCGGGGTCGCAAGGTAGCAAGTGGTATCAGCTGAATCTTGTTTTATTCATTAACCATTACTTTTTTGAGTAACCTTTAATAGGTTCCAAAGCAGCATATGACGGCGTTGTATTACTATACAGTTTGAAAACTCAAATTTTATAAAAAAAAATTGCAAAAAATGTATCTACGTATTGCTGCAGCTAAAAATTTTGTGTCGAGGTATTGATATGTACTAAAGATTTTTCGTATTTTACTAACCTTCCGAAGATAATTCCATTTGATTTTGTTCAATTTACTCCATTACAAAATCTTTCAAATGTGTACAACTTTCACTATTCATCGACAGTAATACGATGCTCAAACGAAGGCCACGTTGCGACTGAAAATACAGAGGATACTTAGGGTACAGGACGTTGCTGTGAACGGTTTTCACTACTCAAGGCATTACTGTAGCCAACCCAAAGACAAAAAAACTCTATCTAGAAACTTTTTTTTCGACTTTTGGCCAGCTTTTTGGGAATCGGCCGCACTGTACGTCGCTTCATGTTTATCAATGTCGACGATTGCTTGAGGTTGTAGGTGGACCATAAGGTTCTGCTGATTTTGCATTTCGTCTGGTCTCTCCATCTACATACAATCTGCGATTCGAAGGTATTTTAGGGAAATTTCATTTTTGACTGCACCAAATAGTGTGAATACCGGTACTGCAAGAACGCTATTTATGGCAGATCCCGCTCTTGTCAGTTCATCGGCTTTTTCGTTACCTTCTATGTTCCGGTGTCCCGGGACCCAAATTAAAGTTACTTTATGGTTTTCACTCAAGGGGGTGAGGTTATTCCTACTTTGCTCCACCACTTTAGACGTTGTTATAGCCGGGTCCAGTGCTTGGATTGCAGCTGGGCTATCCGAAAGAATAGCGATATTGCCCTTAAAAGAGAAATCCGTGATTAGTAGCCTACAGGCTTTCCCAATTGCCAGTACTTCCGCCTGATAGAGACTGCTGGTATTAGGGAGACGCACAGATTTTTCAATTCCAAGTCTATGAGAATATATACCAGCTCCAGCCCCACAATCCATTTTACTGCCATCTGTATAGGCTTCGACACTTGTTTAGAGAGAATCCCTTATTCCATTCTTCCTTAGATTGGAAGAGAGTGGCAAAACCCCTATTGAAAGTTACCGTCGGGGCGATGTAGTCAGTCCTCACCGTGATTAGCTGAACTTGTCGCAATAATAGATTAGCGTGACCATAAGTTTTTTCTTTCCAGCGATCCGCTTCATTTAACCTAAATGCACTCATGGCGGCTGTCTTCTTTTTATGTAGGTCTATTGGAATAAAGTGTGTCAGTGCATTGCGATCCTCTCTAAAACATGATCTGATTGCACCGACCGTTATTGCACTGGCTGATCTTTGTATTCTGCCGAGTAATTTAGAATTGTACTCTCTCCCTAGAGCTTTCCACCAAACTTCCGAACCATACGATAAAATAGGTCGTATAATCGCTGTATACAGCCATAATGCATGCTTAGGTTGAAGACCCCATCGTCTTCCAAGCATACGTTTGCAGCCATATAAGGCAATTTCTGCTTTCCTTACCCGTTCTTCGACGTTTAACTTCCAGCTAAGTTTGGAGTTCAGAATTACTCGTAAGTACTTTGCACTGGGTGAAAGTGAAAGAGTTTGTCCGCTGATATTTCGTAGGGTAAAAGTTGGTACCTTGTATCTGGTGGTAAAAAGCATCAGTTCTGTTTTACGCGGGTTTAAACTAAGGCCACATCCTGTAGCCCAAGAGTTAAGCTTGCCTAACGCACTTTGGATGATCCCACTCGTATCCCGATCGTATTGGGACACAGTCCTGACACCATTAGCACCACATAATCAGCGTACGCCACCACTTTAACCCCACCTCTATTAAGGGGTTAGGGGTAGTCAGAGGCCCGAAAAAATGATGATTTTCACGAATTTTTTTTTGCTACTTAATTAATTTATTTAACAAAAATAAAAACATAGCATAAAAACATCATGTTTTAACTTGACTTCAACAAAATTTCAAAAAAAAAAAATTAATAATTGCAAAAGTTATCGCTGTTTGTGTGAAGCCCGTTTCTCCAGAAGTCCCTTGCGGTGAACATTACAAGTCCTTGCAGATTCATCTAAAACCAATCGGACAAGAAAAATTAGTTTTATTAATAGATAATCTTGTGCCTGATCGAAGCTTTTTTTTTTTCAAAATGAACAAAATGGCGGCCTCAGAAAATTTTTTCCAGATTTTAGAAGAAAAAACCAACAGTTAATTGTTAAAAAAAAATCGAAATTTTTGAAAAAAAAAATCCTTCCATCAGGCACAAGTTTTTTATGTTTTTCAAAAGCTGTATAAATTTTATTGAAATCTACGTAGCGGTTTTTAAGTTACAGTGTTCACCAGTTTGAAAAACATAGTTTTGAGAAAAACGCATTTAAAGTTTTGCTATCGGCTCCGGAGCGGCCTAGCACCCTTTGTTAATTGTTGAATAACTTGAAAAGTATTTGTCGGATTCACTTCAAATTTTTACACAATATTTTTAAAACATTATACTGTAAGAAAATACAAAAAAAAAATCGATTTTTTGAAAATTCTGACTACCCCTAACCCCTTAAACCCCTTTTACCCCGCCCTATAAATGAATGGATTTCCATTGCCATCTATCACTTCAGTCGTACGTTCTAAGGCTCTGTTGGACAGCGTATTCTTGACTTGCCGAATGATAGCCACTACCTATCAGCAGACCCATACGTTGATTAACATGTAACATTATTTGCTTACTCCTCATCAACTGCCAGAAGAGAAATTTTTGTTCATGGATACATACACCCATGTGAATAGTGCATAACTTCGAATTAAACGAAAACATATCTACCTGGCTCAAAACTATTTTTTTAATGAAATTTCGAGCCACTCTGATAAAAGTATGAACTATTTGGTTGCGTGGAAGAGAGTATGACAATATTTTACTAATTCATCTCTACTCGCTAGAAGCGCAGCAAGGATGATATTCCTGTAGGATGCAAGCGCGTGTGTGCGACCATGAATACTTAACCAAAGTAAGAACCATAGTTGAGAATATTTGCAAGCACAGGATGACATTTTTATTTTGTTTCATTTTCGTCTGATAAAATATTTTTCGTATAATAAGTATGTACAAATACTTTCAAAGCTGCCAGTGGAAAGGTTAACTTAATTCCTGTGTGTCGTTAAGCTTTGAAGTTTTCATTTATGCTGGCTTATTTGTATCTTCGCTCTATCTACCATAAATGTTGGCTGGCATTCCTATCAGCTGGAACATGAAGGCAACATTCCGGTTTACTTAACCCATAAAATTTTTACACTTGACTTCATTTCACTTATTCGCATTCGTCAGCAGCGCAACAGAGGTAGTTATGTGTGTCGCCATGTTGTGAGTATGTGTGCATGTTGCATAGTTGTAGTGGTGTTTTTTTTTTTTTTTATTTACCTTAGTGTCCATTATTTCCCAGTATTTTACTTTCACTATTCTTGCCTTCTTCTACTTCTTCCTTTTCTTCGATATTCAGTACTGCCTTTTAGCTGCTTTCACTTCTTCTAAATTGCCTGACCAGCCATGATCTCTTTTGTGCAGCATAATAAATGTAGAATGTATAATAGTATCGGCCGTATGGGTTGATTGCCCACCACATCATCGGTCTCTCCTCTCAATTTCATTGCATTACGTACACGTACTTCTTACCCCTTGCAGTTATTTGTTTGCTATTTGTCCGTCTGCAATGTTGTGCAACCTTTTCCACTAAACTTCATAGTAAAACATACTAAAATGGCAAAAATGTATGGCAACCGATTATCAATTCTGAAATTGTCGAAGTTGAAAGTGCTGAGGTTCCCCCCTCGCCCCCCATCTCATCTGCTCTAAGTCTCCCAGCAACGTCGTTAAAGTTTTATGAGGCGAATGAGCTAAATTTCAAGCATTATCCTTTTCTTGTAGTTGTTAGTTGAAAGAAGTAATTTATGCTGCGTAATATCAATATTGTACAAATTCAAGACGACAACAACAACAACAACAGTTAATATCATTGATACTGGTAATGACAGAGATGGTAATGGCTTTTGGCACTTCCCAAGTGCAAAATGTTGTTGTTTTTGTTGAAGCGGAAGCACACAGAGCATCCACTTGATTTATGATCTGGCACTAGTGAATTAGTGAAAAAGGGGAGGAAAACGTGGTCGCTCTTTGTTGATGCTTCTTGTAAACAAGAAAAGCTGAAGCGGAGGTTCAATTAGGTGTGAAGTTGTTTTATGTTCGCCGTTCGTGGCTAATTGACTACGTTTCTAGAATTTAGAAATTTAAGAAAGAAAAAAATACACGAAATATTTAAGATTATTGTGGTGTGCGTCTGAATATTTGGCTCCAATGACATTGGATACAAATATACTATACATAAAATAAGGAGGCTCACTAACCGAGTTGTGTTAATTCGATACTTCCTGTTCTATAAATCCTTTTACTACACTTTTACCAGAGGAACATTTTTTTAACGTTCGAATACAGAGCGCATTTTTACATTACAGGGTGTGTACGGTATATGGCATATACGTGGCGATCATTTCTCAAAAGCATTATTTTTCCTTTTGCTCTTTTTCAGATAAGACATGGAAAACCACACCTCAACTCAAGAAATGAAGAGCCATGCAGGTTTCGTCGCTATAAGTGCAAATTACACCGATTTAGAAGTCTCTAATTTTCTTAAGTGTGTCCGTGCATTCGTTAATGAGCTTCGCCGTGAATCGGAAGCATCAGCCGGCAGTGCAGAATCTGTTACAAAATGCAAAAAAATATTATTAATATATATTATTATATAAAAAACGCAGAATTTATTCAACCAATGTAAACGATCATTGACAAGATCCTTTGAAATCAATGAGTGCACTTTCCATGAAGGAGCCTAATGTTTTTCAGGGTCCGTCGAGTTCATCATGAATATCTCCAGCATAAATCCTGGATGCACAGAAGACAGAAATAATAGCGAGCTATCCCATCAAAACGCCTTCTAAGCAAAATTAAACTCCCTGAAGCGCCCGAAGCATTCGATTTGGACATGCAATCATTTCCTGATCCAGATTGAAGAGATTATTGCAGCTAATGAAAACTTTAATGAATGTTTTTATGGATATATATTTTTTTTTGTTTTGTTTTTCCATGTTCACTCTTCTTGGTTTTTGTTAATCTGTTTTGATTACTGACAGGGTAGGTGATTAGCCTACCGCTACCAGTCCTATATAGTGGAAATGCCCACCTCTCGTTGCTTAAGAACAACGCCTTCTTACTGCTTTGAGCGCCATCTGTGTTTCACATTTTTCTGGCAGCAGGATCGCACAGATGGTTGAGGACTTCGCTAAATTTGGTCTACGCTATTACCGCGGGTGCCTCTTGCTGGTGCCACTGATGCAATGTGTAACTGTGCGTTTTTCTTTGTTTTTTGTTTGTTTTAGCAACCAGAATGCAAAAAAATGCGCTGATTATTGACGGGAGTAAGGATGGAAAGCATAAGTTTTGGGTTTGAAGAATGAGATTTTTTTTCTTTTTTTTAGGAAACAGGGAAAGTAGGTAAATTTGGAAAAGTACGAGGCCTATAGGTATATTATTACTAAATGTTGTGTAAAAAATGCGTAAAGTTTCATTAAATTTTGTTCAAAATGTAATCAGTTGTAAGCACCCTGTATATTGATTAAAAAAAGTTTATATGGGAATGGTTGCTTAGACTAACTGTTAGATCTTAGTAATTTATTTAAAATTGTACTCGTAACATATTAAATATTTTTACATTAGTTAAGGGGTTAGGCGTAGTCAGAGTCTCGAAAAAATTATAACTTCAATATATTTTTTTTTTGTCTTATTTTACAAAAATAAAAACATAGCATTAATACATCATGTTTCGACTTGGCGTAGCAAAATTTCAAAAAACAAAAATTAATAGTTGTAGAAGTTATCGCTGTTTGTGTGGAGCCCGTTTATCCAGAAGTCCCTCGCGGTGACCTTCACAAGTCCTTGGAGATTCATCTAAAATCAATCGGACAAGAGAAATTTTTTTTTCAAAATTAACAATATGGCGGGCTCAGGAAATATTTTTCAGATATTCGAGAAAAAAACCGACAATGAATTGTTTAAAAAAATAGTAATTTAAAAAAATCCTTCGATCAGGCACAAGTTTTTTATGCTTTTTAAAAGCAGTATAAATTTTATTGAATTCTACCAAGCGTTTTTTAAGTTACAGGGATCACCAGTTCAAAAAACATAGTTTTGAGAAAAACGAAAAGGTTAGCTACTGGCTCTCAAACGCTCCGGAGCGCCCTTTGTTAATTGTTCAATAACTCGAAAAGTAGGTATTTGTTGGATTCACTTCAAATTTTCACACAATATTTTTAAGATGTTATACTTTAAGAAAATGTAAAAACAAAAAATCAAATTTTTTTAAAATTCTGACGACCCTTAACCCCATAATGAAATATCACATTTGCATTTTTGAAAAGAAATTTGTGCTATACCCTCTAGTATTCGTCTAATTCAACCTAACATCCTCTACAATTTCCATTTGGTCTTAGCATCTCATCTACTAAAGTAAGATGAAAAACTCCTAAAGTTAATAAAGTGAACTCCAACTCTGTACAATATTTTAAACAATCTGAAACAGATGATTAACTTAAGGGGGAACGCCACTGTGGGGGATCAAAAAATAGTCGATTTTTGGGAATTTTTTTTATTGTAAGTAGGAATCATTATTCGAGGAAATTGACAAATTTATGTAAATAAACGAAACAAGTTAAAAAAAAATGACGTCATCTGGTGGCAGCGATACAGCAATGAATAATCATCTGAAATCAAAAAACCAAAACTTTTAGTAATCTACACAATAGTGGCTATCGTTGTACATAGTCACTTCGTTTTTTTTTTTTTTGTTTTGACAAAATGGTGGTGATTTGAATTTCGATGTGTGTTTTTCACCATTTTCTTGATTTTCAACAGGCCCAAAACAATAGTTATTTTCAAAATTTGGAAATCGGCTACGTACAACGATAGCCAATGCAATAACAAACATTTTGAAAAAAAAGAAAATTAAAATCGGTTCATTAGTCTTCGAAAAATCGTTGCCACCGTATCAAATAAAGCATCGTATCGTAAGCGCTACGGGGCCGCACCGACGCACACTGGGGATTTTGCGGAAAAAAGTCAAATTTGCAACATACCACCTACGCAATGTTTAATGGTATTTCTAAATTCCAGAATAGAACCAACAATAAAATCAAAAAGAATTACTAAACTCCGACTTACAGTTTTTTTTTTATAGATATGTCAAAAGTATAATTTTTTTATAGTATTGAACTGACCAAGAAATAACTTCAAAGCCCAAGGTGGTTTTTTTTCTTTTTGCTTGAGCCGACTTCCAATTTTTTATTTTTCATTTAGGGTACGATGTTTTTATATATTTTAGCCGGAAGAACAAAGGCTGTAAAGCATTTGATTATCTATTTATAATTAATTTTACGAAAAAAAAAAAAAAAATCATATTCCTTCATATTCTTGGATCTGCAAGTTGAGCTACATTTACCTACGGTCAGAAACTAGTATCAACGTGTTGCTTAATAACGTCTCTTTCAGTTTTAATCAATTGCAGGTGCCACCAGGCGCCACTGATTATTTTTTGGCAATGATAATAACTAAACGCTTTCTAGTGTGTGCATAATGATAACGAAAAACTTTTATAAACTTTTTTTTTTTTTAATTTTTTTAAAAAATAGTTTTTAGACATGTTCTTTTCATACACAAATATATACAACTTCGTTAGTAGTAAAAATGTAAATATTTTTTGGGATGTATATTTTTTCCGCATCTCTGTACAAAAATCCCCAGTGTGCGACGGGCGCTCACTTAAGTGCACATAGAATCGGGAATAAAGCGAATTTCGCTTTTAAATTTTTACCACATTTTCTTGAGTAGTTATTAGAGGTGTCCTTATTTTTAAAAGTCAATTTTTTATTCTTCGCCGGGCTGATTTTCTTTCCTTTATGTCCAATATTATTGAATTAAAAATTGGTGAACGATTCGTTAATATTTATTGGACCCTGCTAAAATTCTATTATATTCCTGAATGAATTTTACGCCTCTCTCGGCAGTATCATTTACAACAAATAAGTCCTTACAGAATGTCCAACCTTCTTCAAATTCAAATGACGTTTCCCAAATTGAAGGCTCAAGATCTATAAATTCCGAAGACAAACCAAACCGACTGAAAAAATACTTAGTATTCTCAGAAACAAAATCCTGTAAAGAGTAATTTTGAAAGTCTAATAAATTCGAATAGTTTCGACCATTTCCTAATTTTACATTTGGTTTTTTGAATTTAAGTTTTTCAACCATTTTACGTTTTTCTTCTAATGAAATTTTTAAATCAAAAAAGGCTAGAGCTACTGTTTCTTCAGCTATATACCATAAATGATTGCTCATTTTCTTAAGAAGTATTGCTGAGATTTCTGAGTCTGTTTTTGAATAATTTATAGCGTCGTGAATAAAAGTAAGATCTTGAAGTGGTGCATCTATAGCATTAGTACATCCGAACCAGGCTTTGATATAAAGTTTCACTAAAAAAATGCAAATATCGCGTAAACCATTTGTTTCCTTTTTTGTAAGTGAGAATTGATTGCGAAACAAAAATATTTTTAAAGAATACACCGCCTTTGACATCCAGCGTGCAAGGCTAGTTGCGCCAGGTGTGTGAAAGTTATATTGCTCTGCCCCAAGAAAGATTAAAGCTAACTGAAGTAACTCTTTATAGTCTTCTCGATTTTGAGATTTTTCCAACTGATCGTAACAGAACTGTTTACAATTATCACGTTCAGCTATATTTACTTGTTCTAAAACAATTTTATCTTCGATGCCACTTTTAAATGATTCTTTATTTAAATTAGACCATGATTTCTTGAATCTTTCAAAAATAGGAACTTCTGGTGTAGAGGTTGAAGATAATTTTAATTCGAAGACGCTGCGTAATAAAATTTCATATTACAAAATTACCAATTTTTTTTTTCTAAAAGAGCTACAGCTCCACTGTGGATGCCAGTATTGGTGGCTGTTGTATCATATGATAGGCCATTCACTTGATTAACAATATTCCATGTGACTAATCTGTCATAAACTACATCAGCAATATTTTTACCAGTAGCAGATACTAGTTTCGGTGCACCAAGAAACTTCGATGTGCCGTTGTAACTTACCAAAACTGCAATTCGTTCAACTTTTGTGGATCCAATCAAATCTTGCATTAACTTCCCATCAAAATGAGCTACCAAAGTACCATTTTTACTCACCTATAAATGATAAGAAGATTATTATAGAGTTTAAAATTGATTATTAATGATACAGGGTAGCTGATAAATTTTGCTACATTAAGAAACTCAAATAACTTTTTTTTTAGTGTATGGAATTCATTTTTTTTTTTTCAAGTTGAAGGTCATTAAATTTTATTAAATGTAGCTTAACTAGTTTTAAAACTAATTGAATTTAAATGTCCCCCATGCTCGTTGACACAAGTGCGGCATCTTAGTAAAAAGTTGTTCATTGCTGCTTTGAGAGTTGCGACAGGAATAGCCGCAATTGTTGCCCGAATGGATTGTTTTAGTTCATCCAAATTTGTTGGCTTTGGTTTATAAACCTCTTGTTTACATAAACCCCACAGAAAAAGTCAGGTGCAGTAAGGTCAGGCGACCTGGGGGGCCAACGAAATTCGGAGTTTCTTGAAATCAGTTTATTGGGAAATTTTCGTCGCAACTCTATCATAACAGTCTGGGCTATGTAAGACGTTGCCTCATCTTGTTGAAACCACACAGAGTTGAAAGGAATTCTCTTTCGGCGTAGTTCTGGATAGAAAAATTCTTTCAGCATTTTCAAATAACGGTCTCCAGTAACCGTAACGGTGTGACCATTTTCTTCAAAAAAATAAGGCCCGACAATACAGCGTGAAGAAACCGCACACCACACTGTCACGCGAAGAGGATGCAATTCCATCTCGTCGAGTATCTGTGGGTTAGAAGTACTCCATATTCGACAATTTTGTTTGTTCAAATTGCCGTTTAAATCGAAATGGGCCTCATCAGACATGAAAAGGCAGTTTAACATGTTTTGGTCTTCTTCCACCATTTGAGGGATCTTCTGGCAAAATTCCAAGCGAATCGGCAAGTCTGCTGCATTCAGTTTGTTAACCATTTGAATTTTGTAGGGAAATAAGTCTAAATCTTTGTGCATTATTGTTTGCAAAGACTGTCGGCTGACACCAAGTTGAGCAGATAAGCTTCTTGTTGAAACCCTTGGATTGCTTTGTATAGCTGCAGCTACAGCAGCGTCCGTTTTCTCCGTCCGAACTGGTGGGTTTCGATGATAAGGCCTTCTTGCGACTGTTCCTTGCTCAGCAAAATTATTCACCAGTCTCATTATGGTCCATCTGCTCGGGAGATCGCCGCCAAACATCCGCCTGTACTCTCTCTGTACCGAAACTACGGACTCCAGTGCGTGATAGCGGCGGACTATCCAAATTCTTGTTTGCGTGTCCCAGTTATCCATTTTAATAAATTTTAAAGATCAATCTGCAAATTAAAACAACAATGGAACAGATAACTTAAAAAGAAAAAAAGTTATTCAATTTTTTTTTGGTAGCGGCTTTCATCAGCCACCCTGTATTAGATTTTAAAGTAAAACAAACGTACATTGTCCTTAAAACCTGCCAAAATTTCTTCAGATTCTTTCAAACGATTTTCTTGACGCAAACGATGAATACTTGAACGATTTATGACAAGTTCCTCTACACAATGTCCTAATGCTTCAGCAGCTGCTATTAGAATGTGTACTGCCATACCATCAGAGACTTTCGCATTGTCCAGCGCTGATACTAACCGAGCAGTTATGAAATTTTTGCGACCTCGTTTTCGTTTTGATGTAGGATTTGAGATGTTGTCTTCTTCGTTGATGATGGACTGATCAATTGTTTTATCACTAACATTGTCTTCATCACTCCACTCCATGAATTGCGAAACTTTTATGAAATATGAAAAAATTAAACATTGAAAACTGGAATTTAATAAATAAGGTACTCAACTTACCTGTTTGTCTCGAACTTTCTTCTTCGTACTTCCTTTTTCGTGCAGCTTCCTTCTCTTGTCTCTCCTGAACTCTCTTCTCTTTTTCATATAATGCCATATCGACACCAGTCATGCAACCAGGACGTCCTTTGCATTTCTAGAAACTCTTTATCTTCTACAATTTTAATTTCTTCTAATGCATTCGCAGTGGCAATGTCAAATAAATTGTCTAGATTTTCTAGAAATGTTTCGGCAAGTTGTTTTTGCGCATTTGATCTTTTATCAGGTAATGTTTTTTGGATATTTTTCCACTTATCATATAATTTTATTAATTTATCCTGACATTTGTGATCTTCTCGTATCGGTATACGAGCTTGATGCCAAAATATTTTAACTGCATCGATTGTCAATTTCGCACTTTGCTTTGCTGTAAGATCTACAAAGCGCATGTTATAAAATAAAACTTGCAAAACCTGTCGATTTGACGGAAGTTTTGCGCCATTGATTTGGTGTGAAACATTCCCTATTAAATTGACTTTTTTTAAATTTTCAATGGCTTTACGTGTTATAAGCCTTGAAGTACTTGGTGCTTCTTCCGTAGTCAATTTTGCTATTTTGGACATCATAATTTTTGCTTCTTGAATCTAATGACTATGTTCAAAAATTCTAGTCCATTCAATGCAGGAAAGCTATTTGAATAATAAATTAAAATTTTTCACTTCACTTCAGTTCACTTTTACAAAGCTGTCTAAGAGAAGTCTTCTACTGCTTCTTTAAAACAAAGCTTCCTCGGGAGGAAACATTTTGGAAAAAATACTTTTAGTTCATCCAATAGACTGACTTAAAAGTTATTCAATATCAAACATATCTATGAAAATTTTGTAACTAGGTGAATTTTTAAACAAAATAACTGTAGAAATATTTAAAAAATTAATTAAAAAAAAATTCTTTTTCTTTGTCAAAAATTAGTCAAGACCAGTGTTTTACCGTCCTTATTGTTAGGATTTACGAAAAATTATATTGCTAAATAAATCTACCTAATATTTACGATTATTTTTATGAGTCCAATAATGCGAATTATATGAATATTAATAATTCAAATAAATATTCTACAAAAAAAAGACAGTAAATCATATTTTTCTTATTTTAGCCATATTGCCAACTTGAAGATCTTTCCGGGTCCATTTAATATCATCCTATCGGTCCCAAATTTCACGAGCCATAGTTTTAGACCAAAAGGAAAGAATTTTCACCCGGCGCTCAATAAAATATCCACTTTTAATTTAACCCATGCTACTAAGGACATCTCTAGTAGTTATACTAACAATTCATGCAAAAACAAATCGATTTTTTTTGAATTTTCACAGTGGCGTTCTCCCTTAAGGTTTACTGCTGAATATGCGTGGGTTAACCGCTGGTTAAATGAGCAAGTTAAAATACTAAATTCTTGTTTTTATTCGAATTTTAAAGCATTGGCTGTCTTAGCCCAGGACATGTTTTTAATTAAAATTTTTTTTAAGTCGGATACTTTTTCCGTAATCTTTTTCTTTATTTGCAAATGCTTCGTATAGAATTCAAGCGATCACAGTAATAAATTCACTTTATTTCATCACTCAGTTTTATATAAATAGGTGTTATAAAAAATTCATTTTACTTTTAACAAAACTATAAAATATTTAATTTTTGTTATTTTAATCATCCCTTCTTCGTACTGCTTCAACCAACTGTCCAGTAGTCTTCAATTCAAATTTGAATTGTTCGAGTCAAAAAGCACCAAGAGATTTGGTGGTTTCGAATATTAAAAAACAAACCGCATCAAAAAATATTAAAAACTGTAGGAGTTATCATGCAGACCGTGACGAAAAAGTAGTTTCGCGAAACCCGAGTTTAAACTTTTAAGTGCATTTCACTCGAGGTCAAACTCGCGCATCAAACTCTCGTCGGGGAATTTTTACAATCGACTTCCACAGAAATACGCCTAAATCTATTAATCATAATAATCTGTAAAAACAAATAGATTTTTTTTTTAATTCTGGACATATGAAGCCCCTTTACCTGTTAGTTACTTTTTATTATAATCTTTTTACTTTTTACTATAATCTGGACACGGGTCAACAAGTTGAGAATGACGGCGAATCGACATATCGGGGTATTCTTTAATACTTCGCTCGAATTTCGTGAAGTGATTTATTTCTTTATTTTTTTTTTCAAAGAAAATTTCCACAATTTGGAAACGTTGTTCTGGCATTCAACGATTCATGATGACTTGCCAAACCTTACTGAACCGAAATGTAATACAGTTTGCCATTCTCAGCTGCGAAATCATAGTTATCTATATTGGTAGTTCTTATGCGGCTAAAAAACACCCGTTACTTCTCTCTTCTCAATTTTAAAAATCAAAACATTTCTTTTTTATATTGAAGCATTAAAACTTTATTTACATTTATATGCCTGCGATGACTTTCTATGCAGAAAAGCGCGAATTTCAACCAAGGGCAAATATATGCAAGAACAAAAATGGTGATATAGATTCTTACGGAAGAGCAGGAGATAGTAGAAAGGTGGGTCCAGTACTTTAGAGAGCTGCTGAATGCTGGTGAAATTGGTGCTTTTATAGATATTAACATACTTCATGCGAACAACAACACAGTTCTACACCACCCTGACGAACAACCACCTACATTATGGTACAAGAATTACTAGATGCAGTCAACTATATTATATGAAAAACTCCAAAGCGCCTAGAGAAGACAATATAACAGCTGAGCTCCTAAAAAACGTACTAATTTCATTGAAAGAATGCATCACCTGACCACATTGATCTGGAACAATGAAACACGGCCAGGCGACTGGAACACAGCAATAATACTCCCCATTCACAAGAAAGGCGATAAATTAAACTGCAAAAACTATCGCGGGATTTCCCTACTCAACACAACGTATAAAATCTTCACAAGATTTGTTAACAAAAGACTTATAGGCCACTCGGAAGGAGTACTTCCACCGGGAAGGTCAACAATAGACCAAATTTTTTCTCTCAAACAGTCCATGGAGAAATGTTTTGAGCATAACATTGGGCTGCACATGCTGTTTGTTGATTTCAAGCAAGCTTTCGATAACATCAACAGGAGGGCTATCCCCACAATGTTACATAAATGCAAAATCCCAGACAAACTAACCAGAATAGTGATGATGACTCTGAAAGAAACTGTATCCAAAGTAATGATACAAGATAAAAAATCCGACCCCTGTAGAATTAAAACTGGAGTAAGACAAGGGGATACGCTCTCATCAACAATCTTCAACTTTATGCTACGCTGTGCCATCGATGAAGTAAGTGACGCAAAAAGGACTGGACATATTTTAAACAGAACTACCCAATTATTCGCATACGCAGATGACATAGCAATTATCAGCAAAAATATCCACGCCCTAACCAAAACCTTCGCTGATATTGAAATTGCTGCTAGTAAAATTGGTCTTAAAATCAACGAAGATAAGACGACACATATATTGTGATGTCCAGACAAATTAAACCAGCATCAGGCAAACTGAAAATTGGCGATTTTTCTTTTAAAATCGTTGAATCCTTTACCTATTTAGGCTTCAAACTGAGTAGAGACAATTCAATGAGCCTCACCATCGATGAGAGAATTCTAGCAGCGAACAGATCGTATCTGTCGTTAACGAAACTCTTCAAATCAAAAGTACTAAACAGACAATGCAAATTTTCGGAGCAATCAAAGATCACGGCGAGTGGCGGATAAGATGGAACGACGAGCTAGATCAACTGATAAAGGGCGAAAATGTTATACGTTTCATCAAAGCGCAGCGGTTAAGATGGCTGGGTCACATTACAAGAATGGACGGTACGAGGGCGCAGAAGAAAATCGTAGAAGCCAGAGCGTTCAACACTAGAGCAAGAGGAAGGCCGAGAACAAGATGGACCGACGAACTAGAGGACGTCATCAAGAAACTTAGGATAACGAACTGGAAAAAAGTCGTGCAGTAGGCCAAAGCTCACAAAGAGCTGTAGACCCAAAAGATGATGATGATGACGACTTTCTATGGATGATTTTTTCCAAGACGAATCTATTAAATCAGCTGATTTGTTTTTTTTTTCTTTCGCCGTGTTCATGTGGCTGTCAGCCCAGAATGAAACAAGGCGAATTCATTATTTGTTTTCTAGTTTTCCAATACTTTGCCTTGACAATCAAACGTACAGAACATAGTTGTTGGTGTAGTGCCACCACCTTCAATGAATGCGCCTTGATTTTTTCGTAATTTTCCTAATTTTTTACATAAGAGTTATTTTCGGTCCCTGCTTTGGACAATGAGATTTCAATTAAAAATATCGCCGGGTGTAGAAGACACTTCACAGTAATGAACTCGCTAATCTTGTTCTCCACATTCATTTTCCTTTCATTTATTGAAGATAAATGGTGAGATTTTTATTTTGGTTCTAAATGGCATAAGATTCGCATAAATTATGAAAACGCGACCTCCTAAAGAGCTGGACCCATTTTCTTACTGCAGGGTTACAAGCAGCACATAGAAGTGGGAGAAAGCGGCTTGCGTAAATTGCTAACTGTTGTTAGCGATTGTGTGCGCCAAAACGCTTGAACAAAAACCGTTGTCAGTTTCTCGCTTCACAAATGAGCTCTGTACATGAATAACGGTTTATGTGTGTATGTGTTTCCGTCTGCATACTCGCACATAAATCATTTGGCCATTTAACAATACGTAAATTATTATATTTCAGCCTCATTTTACTTTTCGCTCACAATAGTTTATTATGTTCAAAAGTTTCTTTTTGTGGAGCAACTCTGAGTCGGCCACCAAAATAACACAACCAACTCCACAAAAACGGTTGGATTTGTTTTTGCCTTGCTTCATGTAGGCGAAATGTAACAAATCATATTTCTCTGGATGTAATGCCTTACACACAATTTGCTCCAACCGCACACAAACGCCACACCCAAAAGCATATGTGCACGTGTGTGTGTGCGCAAGTGGGTGGCCAGCACTCGCAAACACTTTTACTTTCTCAATTGCATGGAAACAAACTTGAAAGTGCTGCTTGAGTTTCCACCCCTGCTCTCATTCCATTTCATATTCACTTCCGCGTATTTTTTGCATTCGAAAATTATTAATGGCACCAGACCGTGGAGAAATATCTTTAGTTTTCGACTGGTCTTAAGTGTCTCGACGGGCTGCTAAGATAAAACTTTTTTTACGATAAGAGTGAATATTGCCAATATTTCCTTCATCGCATTGGTTAGTTTTCCCACGCCTTACTTTGGTTTGCTCTTCCAGTGGGCAAGTCGACGATGAAGTGTGACCCATTAACTTCATAGTCCACTAATTGAGTTCGCCTAATGAAGCGCCTTAACCGCCGCAAGCACCGCAAGCATCTCAGTGGTTGGCCCGCTGATGAATAGCTATCATGAAAGCTGCTGCTCGGGGCAACTCTTTGAATCATTTCTTATTACAGAAACTTGTTTGTGTGTTAGTCTATCTCACTTCAAAAGGCGCTGCTGCTCCCGCCTCATCAGCCGACAGTATCTTTTTGGAAGGCGTAAATTTGGCCCCCGTCCCTGTTTTCAGTGGGGATACACGCGAAATTCCATTTCGGCAATTTGCTGTTCGCTTTTTTGTGGTTGTGCTTGCGGTCGAGTTTTGCTCTGCATGAAAAATGATGTCCCATTTTTCGTTGTTTGCGAGCAAGCGATTTCCGGCCGCAATTTACACGTTCGAAGCAGGCCTGCTTTCGATGTTTTTCCTTTTTGCGTTTCCAATTGGGGAAATAAAATCAAACAGTTCAGACCTAAGGCTATTTCACACAAATGCTTACACAGACAAATCATACATGCACGTGGCATGTGCGTAAAAAATTGAAAGCCTAAAAGTGGTTCTAAATGGTTTTTAATTTGGCAGCAATTCAACTCCGTCCAACATCAATAACTCAAATGAACTCAACTTGTGGCATGCGGCATGTAGCCTACCACAGGTCTGTGCTCAGCACGCCACTTCACATTAAACGAAATGTCAAAGAGTACTGTTTTTAACCATTAAAATGAAATTTTCTGCTGCTAAAGAGAGGAAGTTTATCTATGCCTCTGGAATTTTAATTTTTAGGTCAGTGCGGCATAAAGTGCGATTAGGTCCAGTTGAGCAAAACTACCAAATAAGAAGTGCAACTAATGCTTTTGAAATGCTCAGCACGCACTACTGGCCGTCACAGACGCACGCACACACATAGGCGAACCCACATATGCAGTTGTTGTTGTGCTAGGTTTTCTGTTTTTCAACTACGTATATTGGGGGTATCGGAGTTCATGTTTTTTGTTGCTTTTCAGATGCTCTGATACTGATACGCAAACCTTTGAGAGAAACGTACAAGCGAATAAGAGCAAAAGTTGTATTGCGCTTAGACAGTTATCGGGGCAGTTTGTAGACGATTGGGAGCAAATGGCCTTTTGACCCACGACCAACCAATTATAGCGGTCACTTGCTTGGAATGGCGTGGAATTGTGGATGAACGAAAATTTTTCTAAGCACTCAGACAATTTTTGCCCATTGCATTTAAGGCTAAGAGTGATGATTTAAAGCATAGGTCAAGACAGGTGGAATGAGGATTTATAACTCTTCTGCAACTTTACCGGATAGTTTTTCAAGAATTTAGCAATTGAGGGAAAGAGAATGTAGCTCGTACATTCTCAGACTCAAAAATGTCAAATGTTCGACTAAGTCTAGCGAAAGCCGGACAGCTGCAGAGAAAGTGCTCCATCATCCTCATCCTCCAAGCAAGATGTACGTAGTGGATCGTGAATTGTATCGGGTACATATACATATTATATGTATTATATATGTCCTTTATTTATAATACAGATAAGAATAAAATGTAAAATACTCGAAATGAACTTCGACAAGTTATCTTCTTCTAGCTCTATTTTTGGCTAAGGTTTTAGTCTGGTTCCAGGATACTTGTCTCCTGTAACTACTTGCAAAATGAATTTTGGTACCAACATTTTAGGCCTTTTCAGGAAGCCCTTGCTTATTTTTCAGATGTCAACACTTCACCAAAGGTTCTCGCGAACTATGCGTGACCCTAAAATTGTTTCCGATCGAATCGTATACTCCGAAACGCACAGTTCGCCTATTTCTTCTTTACCTGGACTATTTTTAAAGAGGTGATAGCGGTTTCTAAGGACCTTCGAGCAGCCTGAAGACCAGCTTAGCTTCATTATGAACTGCAAGAAAATATTTCCGGACATATGAGAGTACAGGCTGTCTCGTGGCAGAATGAGGTTTTAAGTCTAAACTTTCTTACTAACTGCTGAGCATACGAGCGGGGTGGGGCGTATTTCAAGGTCAACAATTCGTGTACAATTGCTCGTCGTAGATTTTGTTCACGTTAAAATATTCGACGTTTACGTGATGTCCCCCAAGTGAAGGCTTGATTCGTTTATAAGTAGATGCAAAGCTTCCGGGCAGTAAGTTCGGTGGCAAATATCAGAACATAGCATCCATCCATCCTTCAGTACATATGTGCATATGGTTTCAGGAAGATGGGGCGACTCGGCGCACGGCCAGGGAAACCATAAAGTCGTTATTAGTACATATTTACAATAAAACGTTGATCACTTTATTTCTTCTTCTTCTAAAATGGCGCGATAACAGCTTACGCGATTTTGGCCGAGTTTATCAAAGCGCGCTAGTTGGGCACACCAAGTGAAGCCAAGTCCTTCTCCACCTGATCTTTCCAACGCAGAGGAGGCCTTCCTCTTTCTCTGCTACCACCAGCTGGTCCGCATCGAATACTTTCAGAGACGGAGCGTTTGTATCCATTCGGACGACATGACCCAGCGAGCGTAGTCACTTGGTCTTTATTCGCTGCGCTATGTCTACATTGTCGTAAAGCTCATACAGCTCATCGTTTCATCGCCTGCGATATTCGCCGTTGCCAACGTGCAAAGGTCCAAAACTCTTGCGCAGAATCTTTCTGTCAAACACTCCAAGCATCGCCTCAACGGATGTTGTCATCGTTGACGCTTCTGCGCCATACGTTAGGACGAGCATGATGAGAGCCTTGTATAGTGCTAGTTTTGTTCGTCGAGAGAGTCGTTTACTACTCAGTTGCACTTTTTTTAATTTTCAAAATTTTATCAAAATTTTAAAAAGACAGACAAAATTTGAACAGAATTTTTAGAGCTTTTCTGGGCATACAGTTTTTTAGCTTATTGAATTTATAATTAAGTTTAAGTTTCAAGTGACTACCCAATACCGTTAAGTGAGGTTAGCCAGGTACTTGTCTACGATAAAATGCTCGGTGGTCCTAAGACCCATTTGGATACCTGCATTTGATTTGTTTCCCCTAAGTTGCTTAAACCACTTAGATCTTTTTAAGAAGGTTAGTTACCTCCAGTGAGACATTTTTCAAATTTCCCAAATCTTCAAAGAAATAATCGCCAAGACACGGCTTCTTTTCTGGAACAACATTAAACCGCACGCCACAATTAGGAGGAGGAGCTCGGACAAAGGCCTAACTGAAATGTACGCGCCAATTATTTGTTTTATTTATTTTTTATTCAAAATTCCGATGGAGGTTAACCTTCTTCTGACATAAAACTTCGAAATCAACAATTTTTTCCCAGTTTTTAGGATTAATATACCTCCTCCAATCGCCAATAGAAGCGCTAATTTTTCGGTTCAAAAACTTATCGAACTACTTTGGAATAACTTTAACTGAGGAGAAGCCTATTTGATCGAAGCAAGTGGTATTCAGAAGAGGCAATGCCTGGGCTATAACAGTGACTTGTATTTCGCCTCCCGCAAAGAAGCTAGCAGGCAGTTGAAGGAACACTGAAAAATCGACACTATTTTGAGGCGAAACTAAATTATTAATTTTAGGAGACGCGGAAATCACAGGATATTGCCTGGAAGCAAGATTAAAAAATTAAAGCACAGTAGTCAAATTTAACAATTCAAGTGCTTATTACTTATTTTTCTATTCTTATATTACTGCTTAAAACTAGGATAAGAAGAATAGGAGAAGCGAAGGAGCGAAGGAGCAATGAGAGGAAAGTGTGAGTAAGTATAGGTTAGAAAATAGAATTGATAGGTAAATAGAAATAACAAAAACGATAAGTATGTAGCTGGAGAAACTGCGTCAACAAAAAACAAGTAAATAGCGAAAGATACATAAGTAAAGAGAGAAGTGAGTAATGTTTTTTTTTTTTTTTGTCGGAACGAACTAGCAAGTACAGCAACATTTTTTTTTTCTTTTTTTTTGGCGGTGAGGTTGGGCTAAAACTGCCTTCGCACCATATAGTAACCGTCGCTACTACCATTTTTCTTCGTCTATCATCATTTTGTCGATAATTTCTTCAGGTGTAAATACACCAATAGCTCGTTGCAGACCTGTTCTCTCTACGTTCCACCTCTTGCATTTAAAGAAGGTGTGCTTCGCATCATCATACTCAAGTACAGCAGCATTAAGTTCATAGTACTGCACTCAGGTTCCTTTTTTAATTTTCCTTAAATCTACCCGACTTCCCAAAAAGCGAAGTAGATCTTGTGGTGCTAAGGAGCCAAGGTGGTCACTTTTTAACACATCAGTGCCAAAGACCTCAAGTCTGATTCGAACAAAGGCTCGGCAGATGCACAGAAAGTGGTCCACCGCCTTATCCTCCTCTTCACAAGCTGGGCAGAGTCCACTGTCTGATATGCCTACCTTTTCTATGTGCCTCGCCCGTGCTACCTATATATTTACATATTTATTTCGTTATTTAAATTTCAATTATTTAAAAGTGTAAGCATTGTTATTATCATTATTTCGTTTACTTAATTAGTTTTTTAAATTCAGCTTTATTTCATTTTATTTTATTTAATTTTTTTTTTGCATTTTGACTAAACAAATCCTACACTTTTCTGATACGGAAGTGCCATTAATTACCAAATTGATGTGTCCAATGAACTAACACTAGAACCAGTCGGTCGACTTCCGTTCCGTTAGCGCTTACCTCTGCTTCAAATACAAAAGTTTCCCCACTCTTCCATTCACCTTTTTGCCGTACCTTAACAAGCTCACTAGGTCTTGACTCCATATGATAAACTTCGCTCTCTTCTCTCCTTAAGGGAAGTGCAACTTCCGTTTACCAAATTCCAAATTCCAGCGTTGCTTTTATTAAAAACTAGGAAATAGCCTATTAATTTGATTTTAAGGAGTCCTGGTGGAATTTCAAAAAATAGTTTTTTTTTCTGTTTTCGATATTTCGAAAGTATAGTAACTTAAGAGTATACTGTGAAATTTTCATGCGGAAATTCTCAATATTATAGCTTCTACAGCCCATTAACTAGGTAGAGAGTAGTCCGCGCGCTCCCGTACATCAAACTTTAACCCTTTGGGGACGGCATATAGCCGCCCAAGCCGTTTTATCGTTCCGGACGCGTGTCGGCATATAGCCGCTCAAATTAGTTCGTAGCTGCGAAGCTCTCGACGTCGGTCGTTCTGAGCGATAAGATACACATAGGTATAGTAAAAGAGTCACGTTTTCATTCAAAGACTTTAGGGGCCATTGGCGATGATATCTAATCTTCCTTATGGCGTAAACTTACGATGTGAGACGACGGTAGAGTCAGAACGGATTTCAGTTCTTCGATTTAGTCTCTCAGTGCCACTGCCAGAGGAACCAGCAGACTTTTTATATATTTTATTCTGCGCACGATGGCTAAGCGATCTAGAGATGATACATAAGGTAGCGGCATTATTTACCGTCATTACAATGCCGAAATATAAAACGTATACATAAATACCAAGAATGATAGAGAGAAGATTGCGCCCATCAGAGAGTGCGTGACGTCACGTTTTTCTGAGTTGTGCAGTATTGCCAACATTTGCTCTTCGCAACAAATTTAGTGCTATTTTATACCGAAAATGCGAAAATTTTGAAGTTTCGTGCTTGTTTCTTTTTTTTAATTTAAAGCTACCGAAACTTTAAGTTAAAAAAAGTGTATTATTATACAAAAGAATGTTAAAAATGCCACTCTGAGAAGAGTTTTAGTGCTAATGAAAATTAGTTGGTTCTCATAAAATTTGATATATTGAAAGTGTTAATTTAATTTTTTGCTCCTTTTAAGGTTATGCAAGAATATTAAATGTCCCTCTCTCAACTCTTCTTAAGATTGAAAACCTTTTTACACATTTTAAAAGGCGTTTGAATTTACTGAGTGCGGATTAAAACCATAGAGGTGTAATCGTTTCTTCCGGCCATCAATACTTAATGGTACATAGGGCATCAAAAGTTGTATTCATAGTAAAACTAAGCAACTAAACACCACAAAATACTGAAGAAACCATAACGACATTTTTACAAAAAGAGTACCTTATCTTGTTACATAACCTCAAATATAGCAAAACAGTCGTTCCCTTAACAAAAGAGTTTCTCTTAACAAAAAAACTAATAAATTAAATTGTACATAACCATAAGACCTTTATTTAAAAAAACGCACATTCTAAAGACAATTCGTCACGCATACAAAGTTCTTTAAGTGATTCAATGAAATTTTGGTGTTTTATTTTCATTAAATGGGCATTTTAGTGCGTTTTTAAAAAAAGTAAAGCTAAATAAAACTGAGTGAATTATTGAACTAATTTAAAAAAAAAATTATATTTTACAAAATTATATTCATTACATTAGATATTATAATAATTATATTCATACAATTAGAACAGGCTAGAAAAATGTCATGAAGAAAGAACTAAGACTCCGAGACTAAATAACAAAAAAAAAAACATGCTAAATCAAGTTACGAAAATGGTAATCTAGCCATACTGGAGCTAAAATCACGTACCTCGCTGTCAAATTCGCTGTGAGCAAAGTAACGGGACCACGAGGCGCCATCTCATTATTCTTTCCATCATGCATAAATACAACCAAACTTATTTTCGCTGTTTTTTTTTCAATTTTATTTTTTTATTTTATGAAAAATTTGTCTCTTCTATCAAATAAAGCCTTCGTTTTTATAACGATCAACGTATTGTATTTATTTTATTTACTGCGCACTCCATTACCTCTCGTCCTCGAGCGGCTCCGTCCCAAAGGGTTAAGCTCATTTATCTCGAAACAACTTTTTCGGCCTGGTGTTGCCAAAAAACAAAAAAAAACCTCTTCAACCGAATCATCTGAAATTTAAATATGTTGTTTCTAACACCATTGGCTATCGCCCTTACTAGAATCATATTATTATTTCAATTATTTCGTATTTTTTTTTATTAAAAAACTGAAAAAAACCGAGATTTAGAGTATCAAAGTCAAAATCGCGCTATTTTGTCAATTTATTTTTATTCTAGTACGGGACATAACTGCAGTCATACTGATTAATATTTTTTTTGGTTTTTGTGTTTCAGATAAATAGAAGAGCCAAAATAAACAACTCCGTCCAGGTCCAATTTTTCGGGAGAGTCAACTTCAGGATCTTTTTTAAAATCATTAAAATAAAAAAAATAAAAATGTTTCATTTTTGTATGTAAAAGAAGTTAAATAGAAAACCTAAACAATTTAAATATCCTTTTTAATTTTTTTTTTATTTTAAAAAATATCCTGAAAACACCCTAAATTTTCGAGCTCTAGACCCCCGGGACCACTTAATCAAAATATTTTAAATTTTCTTTTGCTCTGATGCACCTTTACGCCTCAGGCTTGCCGTTTCATAATTTTTCCACTTTGAACCTTAAAGACGCACATGTGTAGGTACATTTTCCGAAATAGGCGACAGCGAGTTGCTTCACTACTTCATCGCAAATAAAATAAGTTACATAACATAAACATTTCAGTCTATTGGGCATTCAATGCAAATGGCTGCCTGAAATTCCAATCAATGCTGCAGTTATTGTAGGGCGAAAGTGGATACAAATACGAGAGCATACGAGTATATTAACATTTACAAACACAAACAGAGCAGAGCAGAAAGAGTTGACGGGCAGATGCAGAATCATTTCATCAGAGGATATCAGATTTTAAGTAAATGAAATCAGTTAAATATAGTCGAAGTGTTATGACTTACACAGGCAAACATTTTCTTGTGCTCAGATAAATATATTTGCTTGTATGTATGTATGTATGTATGTATGTACGTATTTACTGTGAAGATGTGCAGAAGCAATGACATTTAGGCTTGTGTATTTGCATGTTTAAGTGCTGAAGGATGCCTGCAATTTCTTAAGGCCCATTTGTGTGTAAATAATGAACAAACTTTGAGAGCAATCGAAATTAATATTTGAGCTGAGTAGTTGTGTGTCAAAAAGAGGTAAATAGTATATGGCCTGGTATACTTTGATAATTAAAAAATATTAATTTTGTGAAAGTACTTCGATTCAAATATTTCTCTTTGTCGTTTTAAAGCCGATGATTCCTATGTAAAGTAGTGGCGTTGGCAATGTTGAAAACTCAGCTCAACGTAATTTAAAAAAAAAAGAAAAAGTATGCCCCGGCGTAGTTAAGCAGTATATCTGGATTGTGTTTGAGTAACTGCACCGGTTCTTCTAAACACAGATTTTTATACGACTACATTTACCCAACTACTTAAATGGTATTTTAAATTAAAAAGTATGTAACGTTGAAGCTGTAATTTGCTGTCAGTTTGCCCATTTACGAGAAATTTACAAAAAGCACATATGCCATATATAATACCCGAGTTTATATATCAACAAATATGTTTTATTGTGCATAATTCTGTACCCAACGCTGAAAGTGTAACCGTCTGGCACCCTTTCTTCGTTCTATTTCCTTCTACTCCTCTTTCCATTCAACTTAACAAAGAGGCAGCTGCCACGAGTTGTATGTACATATATGAAATATTCGCATAGTTCGCGCCCATATTTTACTAAGTCATACATCTTGACTGCGCGAAACCCTTTTCAAATATTTATTGGTACGCAAATCCTTGTAGATGCGCAAATAATAGAATCAACGCAAAATGTGGGCGGCTATAGCCAAATGCCGCGAGCAGTCAATATTTATAAACACTCTGCTTGAATTGCCCTTGAATATGCCATTTACTGCAGCCCAATTGTGTCCCATATGCTTGGCATTCTCCTTCTCTTTTCTCTTCGCCAACCAGCCACTCGAGTGTCGCTTGCTGCTTCCTACTCAATACGGTATTTCCCGCATATAAGCGCCGTCTAAAATGCACGAGACTCAATGCTTATGAGCTGGCAGTGCTTCTTCTCTCTTAAAATCCCTCTTGTAAGCACTGACTGTGAACGACAGCTCCTATTAAATTAAGCAAATTTTCCATTTAAAGCAAGAACAAATTGAGATTTAGTGTATATGAAATAAATATAATACATTTTGTCAAAAAAATATCGGGAATTGTTTATTTAAAAGGCGCGCGTTACCCATATGTCAAAATTTTTTTTTTTGGTGGAATGTTGGCACAACTGTTGTGTCGCAGAGTTTGAGCTTGTTTTTGGCATTTAATTATATCAGTCAACGGCAGATGTGCTCTGCGATTTTCACTTTGGATACAAATATCGAGCAAAGAATTTGTCTTAAATTTTGTGTTTTGAGCGGGATTTCGTATGCCGAATCGTTGAAAATATTGCAGAAAGCCGATGGCGAGTGTGCTTTATCAAAAACACGGGTGAGTCTATGAGTGGCATAAGGCTTTTGCAGAGGGCCGAGAAGTCGTGGAAGATTGGTCGATCCATCAACGTCTTCAACGGATGAAAACGTCGACAAAGTCAAGGAAATGGTGCTGGAAAATCATAATTTAAGTTTGAGGGATGTAGTTCGTGACCTTAGCGTATCTCGCGAATCAATTCACAACATTTTATACCATCAATTGGGCATGAGACGCGTGGCCGCGCGACTCGTTCCAAAAGAGTTGAATTTCTTTCAAAGAATCCATCGGAAGAAGGTGGCTGAAGACATGCTTGAGCAAGTGAATTCGCACCCAATGTTTATCCACGCATCATAACAGGTGATGAGACCTGGGTATATGAGTTTGACATGCAAACCAGTCAACAGGCGACTGAATGGCGCTATCCACATGAGCCGAAACCCAAAAAACCACGTCAAAGTTGGTCAAAGGGGAAAGTCATGCTACTCGTTTTCTTTGATCGTAATCGGAGTAATCGTTGTCTTATCTGTAGTGCTTCGAATGTAGCCAATTTTGAAGGCGACTAAATAAATTTGGATGATTAAACAATTATTTTGCGTTTTGTTCAACAATTCACGGCACTTTTTTGACAGAATGTATATGTAGGTGCACCAAGTTTCAAGTGCACGGAGAACAATAAATAATCACATTAAATTTCGGTTCATTATTTGGGTTCTACAAAATTATACAATACTACGCACGAATTCGTTAGTTAATAGTTTTGAAAAAGAATGTAATTTTCGACTAAGTGCCCATTGCAGCGAGGCCAAAATAATACTGCTCAATATCATCAATCCCAAGCTTAAATTTTATTTTTAGAGACAAATGCAGAATTAAATAGCAGTGCTAAAACCCGAAAGCTTAGATCGTTAATATTTGTACGCGTGTACCTCTAATGGGCATATTTAAGGAGGTGGAATTTTCCTTTTATTCTCAAGCACTTTTAAGCGGGAAATACTGTAGTAACTTATGTATTATAACCCAGTAGTCAGACGTATTAGTTCAGAATCAGTTTGCTTTGCTAGTGGACTAGCAAACGTTGTTGTTATTACAATATAAAACATGCCCCGAGTTTATGAAGTTAAACAAATTTATAGCGAGAGACTATTTTGCTTCCAAAAGTAGGCCTTCGTGCCATTCCGCCTACGGAAACCAAACTAAATGAAATCAACATCAAAGAGTTGAAGAAACAATAAACAGAATACAGGGTCCGGTACTCAAACTGTAACCAACTTCAGACCGTTCGTGCTGCTGATGCGACATCTCCGATGAAGTGCGAATAAAATGGCGTAAGAACTAAAAATATCATACCGTAGCATCCACCGCATACTGAAAAATGATTTCAAAGTCAAGGCTTACAAGATCCAAAAGGCGCTTGATCTCACATCAAAGCAGCAACAAGTCAGACTTGAGAGAGCGGAGGAGTTGTTTCGCTTGGCCGAAGCATTCGAGAAAATTTTCCAAATTGAGCAATTCGTAAACTCCCACAACGATAGGGTTTATTTGGACGACCGTTCATACGAGAATTTGAGCCATCGATTGGACACCAAGAGGCAGCTCCCGCCACAGGTAATGGTTTGGGCCCCTGCAATCGCAGACGGGCGCTTTCCAATTGTTGTCATCGAGCCTGGTGTCAAGGTAAGTGCGAAATATTATCGGAAAACTATTTCGGAGGTTGCTTTGAAGCCGTCTGCAGGCAAACATTTCAGTGGCAGACCATGGACGTTTAACAGGACTCGACATCGTCTCACAAAGCTCGAGTGAACCAAGAATGTGTAAAGAAGGTATATTTATTTATTTATTTGTTCGTTCCAAGCTAGTCATCCAGCTTGTGAAACGATTATTTTCTTTCTTGTGTCTTACATACTAATTACAAGCGTTTTTATAGTAACTTTTATCAATGCAAGCCAATAACAATTTTTTGGTGTTTACTTGTGTAATATGATTCTAGCATTCACGCGCCGCGCATAAAATAATTACGTTAGCTATGTTTGCGTTTACTTTCAAGTGTAATGAACCTTTTAAGAAATATGATACTTTATTTAAACGGCACAGCACAGTGAATGCATAAGTGGACAATAAAATAAAAAGCCAAAACAAAATGTTTATGAATATTAATGTTAAGGCATATCCGACTTATAATCATACTACAAAAGACTAAAAAACAACGTTTATTTCCAACAAGACGGCGCTACGTGCCACACAAGCAACGAAACCATTGATCTTTTACGGGAAAAGTTTGCGGACCGTGTTATCTCTCGAAGAGGTGATCACAATTGGCCACCGAGATCTTGTGATTTAACACCTTGGGACGTTTGGGGCACGTGAGAGAGAAGGTCTACGCCAACAGCCCAGGGTCGATTCAAGACCACAAAGTTGGATTTCGTGAGGCTATCGAGAACATAGGACAGCCACTTTGAAATTAGGTTATGGAGATTTTCATGAAAAGGATATTGTCCTGTAAGCGTGGTCGTGGTGGTCATTTGCCTGATGTTATTTTGCAATATTAACGACATAACTTTATATTTAAAAATATCATTTTTCTTTGAATATCAAAATAACACCTCTTATTGGAAAACCCCTTAAAAGATTCACCAGTCTCGAGGCGCTGAAAAAAACTATTGTCCGCGAGTGGGCCAAAATACCTGCAAGTCATATTCGGCAGCTTGCGATTCGTTTCTGAACCGTCTCAAGTCCGTAGTCAAGGCAAAAGGTGGACATATCGAGCCAAAGTACATAAATTTATTATTAATTTTGTATTATTCTCACACATTTTTTACTTTGCATTGAATAAAAGTAATTTTCCAAACTAAATTTATAACCTTTTTAATTAGTTACACTTCGAGTACTGGACACTGTAGAGGAATAGTTGCTCTGCATTCACCCGTACTTGGCCATTTCCCAACTGGTACAATTCTAGTCACTTTTAAACCAGTTAGACTGCTACCCTCAAATACCACCAGTCAATGAATTATAATATCTGCTGAGTAGCTTGGGTTTGCACTGCCGAGAATGTAATGCTCACGTAGGTTTGATTGTTGATTTCATTTGGCTTAAATATGAACAACAAGAAAAGTGGCAGCAACAAATAATTTTCCTCAAATACTTCCTTATTGCGTTCGTAAGAGTATTTTTCTTTGATTCATCGAGCAAAGCAACAATTTCCGAAATTGGCCTGTAATATAATTTTTGCCAATTTTTTCCAGATAGCCAGAGGAGACAAATCGTAAGCAACTGCGGTTTCGTTGCTTTGGGACTTGCAGAAGGCAAATTGGATCTGCTTAATATTAGGCAGACATTTTGCAAATTGTAAAATCCCCTTTTTTGCTTTATCGCATTTACACATGCACATATATTATTAGCTTAATATTTCAAGAGGCTTTGAAGACTTTACGTGTTTCTAAGTATGTGCAGGAGGACGTTCCCGAGCTGTTCATTGAGTTATGTGTTGCGTATACGCTCCTAGTGCTCATGCAGTGGTGATGCCCGTTGGCGCTTATGTGTGCGTGGAGTATAAAAATGTGTGCGCCGACTAGGTACATGTGACATATGCAAAATGCGATGGCGCATTATTTATGTAGCAATTGCGAAGATTTGCTTACAGGTGATAATTTATAGCCAGGTAATATTTCTTACGAATGTTTCAACTATTCGTACGAGCACACCCGCACACACACACACACACACATTTTTATGAGTTTTATTTAAATAAATTGGAAATCATAGAGTGAGAATTCTTTGCAAATATCCAGTGAATTTGATTCGCATTGTGCATAAATATATTTATCGAATATCCGATAAGGCAATGAGAATACACATATAAAATATTCTAAATTTAGTGCACGCACCATTAAGGCAGCAAGAAACTGTTCCTTATTGAAATATACCTCGATCTTTTAAATGCTAAGACGATTTCAACATTTTTTAGGCTTGAAGATGTCTGAAGACTGTGATGAAGAAAAAGGCCTTCGTGGAAGGTAGGTAGGTAAAATGGCAAGAGTGCCACAGGCATACTTCAAGTAGCACTTACGTGCCGTTTTGATACCATAATGTGGACCATTACCTGCGCAAAGAAACATTTTTGGGAAGAGAAAACCTTCTAGAGCCATCCAGTGCTGTTTATGTAGTGGAGGAGAGAAAAGGGATCTAGGCTGGAGAATTTCTTCAAGTCATCTCCAAAGGGCACGCTAAGGAATCTCAAGCGCCTAGCCGCCAGAGCCGCACATTTGCAGAGAAAGTGTTCAACAGTCTCTTTCTCTGCAGGATCCACACAGCTTCTGCAATAGGGGTTGTACGGAATTGCAAGCTTCTCCGCATGAATACCGATCACCCAGTGACCAGTGAACACCACAATGAGTTTGGAAATTGAATGGCGGGGGATTCCCATCACCTTAAGCGCTCTGTGTCTATCGTATTGGGGCCATAGTAATAGGACTATGAATAAGTTCGTGCGGTTTTACAACAGACGGCGTAACTTGATTATTATTCCATCGATCCACATTTCCAAACATTCATTGGAGAGCTACTGTCGTAAGGCACAAACGTCAGTATAAGTTTTTTATTTGAAGCGTAAACAACAATATTTTTACCACACTTGAAAATGTCGAATTTCGTGCCAAATAATGTGTTTTTGCGGGGAATTCTTCTTCATTATTTTAATATGAAGAAAAAAGCAGCCGAAAGTCATCGTATCTTGGTGGAAGTTTATGGTGAGCATGCTCTAGCTGAGCGAACGTGCCAGAAGTGGTTTGCACGCTTTAAAAGTGGTGATTTTGGCTTGGAAGACGAAGAACGCGAGGGTGCGCCGCCAAAGTTCATGGATACCGAATTGGAGGAATTGCTCGATCAAGATCCGGCTCAAACGCAAGAAGAGGTTGCAAAAACTTTGGGAGTTGATCAATCAACCATTTCCAAACGTTTAAAAGCCATGGGAATGATCCGAAAGGTAGGCCATTGGGTGCCGTATGAATTGAAGCCAAGAGACGTTGAACGCCGTTTTATGGCATGCGAACAACTGCTTCAACGGCACAAAAGAAAGGGTTTTTTGCATCGAATTGTGACTGGCGATGAAAAGTGGGTCCATTACGACAATCCAAAACGTCGGGCAACGTATGGATACCCTGGCCATGCTTCAACATCGACGTCGGCGCAGAATATTCATGGCCTGAAGGTTATGCTGTGTATCTGGTGGGACCAGCTGGGTGTTGTGTATTATGAGCTACTGAAACCGAATGAAACGATTACGGGGGATGTCTACCGACGACAATTGATGCATTTGAGCCGAGCACTGCGAGAAAAACGGCCGCAATACGCCGATAGACACGACAAAGTTATTTTGCAACATGACAATGCTCGGCCACATGTTGCACAAGTGGTCAAAACATACTTAGAAACGCTCAAATGGGATGTCCTACCCCACCCGCCGTATAGTCCAGACCTTGCGCCATCCGATTACTATCTCTTCCGATCGATGCAACATGGCCTGGCTGACCAGCACTTCCGTAATTACGATGAAGTCAAAAAATGGATCGATTCGTGGATTGCGGCAAAACCGACCGAATTTTTCACAAAGGGAATCCGTGAATTGCCAGAAAGATGGGAAAAAGTAGTAGTAAGCGATGGACAATACTTTGAATATTAAATTTGTAACCATTTTACGTCAATAAAGTTTCAAATTTCGAAAAAAACCGCACGAACTTATTCATAGTCCTATTATTTTCGAAATAGCGCACGATGAGACAGACCTCCATCTGTCTTGCGCTTTTTTTATAAAGAAATTGTGTAGTTTCCCTTTAACAACGGACAAAGAAACACCGATGCCTGGAGAGCGACAGCTGATACCGGTTCTGTCAACCCCTTCCTGGCAAGCTCATCAGCAATTTCATTTCCTTCTATACTCCTGTGCCCAGAAACCCAGATAAGTGAGATGTTTACTGCTCGATTGAGACGTTTGAGTTCCTCCTTACAGGAGTTTATGAGAAGAGAGCAGCAATACGGCGACGACAGGGCCTTGATCGCAGCTTGGCTATCGCAAAAAATATTAATGTATCTCTCCCAACAGCGATCCCGAAGCATTTCGCATGCCTGCAGGATCGCGAAGACCTCAGCTTGAAAAACGCTGCTCGTTTCCGACTGATTTAAAGAAAACCCCCACTCCCACTCCAGATTCCATCTTGGATCCGTCAGTGAAGACGGAGGTTCCTATATCCGTGCCGACTCTCCCCTCCTTCCAGTCTTGCCTGCTCGAAAAGATAGCCCTAACACAACCCTCAAATCCCAAATTGCGGATGGAGAGATCAGTGCGAAGAACAGAGAAGGAAGGGGAGATCTGCTTCAAGATGCTACTATGTCCTACAGGAAATTGTCTCCAGAGGCCAATCTCCTTCAACCTAATAGCGCTCTGAGCAGCAATGGATTTAACCTGCAGATCTACAGGAAGTAAGTGCAGAATAACGTTGAGCGCAGCAGGGGGACATGTTCTAAATGCCCTAGTGTTGCCCACACATGCAGTTCTCTGCACTCTCTCTAGTTTAGTGGTGTTGTAACCCTTATGAAGAGCTACCCACCAAACTAGGCAGCCATATGACAAAATTGGCAGAACCACTAAGTTGCACATCCAAAGTACGACACGTGACTTGAGACCCCATGTTTTGCCGAACACAGATTTACAGCTACGCCGGCTATACTGGCCTTCTTAACTCGATTTTCTATGTGCAGCTTCCAGTGGAGCTTGGGGTCAAGTATTACACCAAGATACCTGACTTCCGATGCGGGTGTAAGACACTGGTTGTTTAGTCTTGGAAACTTAAAAGGAAATACATACCTCGCGGAAATACCTCATACATTTCTGTGCTTACAATTAATATTCACCTATTTCGACATAAGACATAATTGTTTGTGCACACCCTAAAGGCTCAAAAATGTCATTTGCATCTGCCGAAAAATATTTGAAGAATACGAAGTCCTTCATGAATAAACGGGCGTAATGGCATACTGAAGTTAAAAATGTTAACGACTTCCCTGCCCAAAAAAATTCGTCTCCAAACAAGATCAGAAGATCATTGATTTGTTTGAGGCAAAGCCAAACTTATTATTGCGTGGAGCTGAAGCAGTTTTACGGAAAAGTGGTATTAATGCATCCAAAGATATGATTCGAGCGTGTTTACTAGCAGAAGGCGTCAAATTCCGGTGCTTATTCACAAAATTACTGCTCTCATTATCACACATAAAAAAAGACTTGCATGGGCTAAGGCAAATTCAGAACGGAAATGGGTAAAGGTAATATTCAAGAATGAATCTTCGTTTTAGGCCATTAGTTGCATGCGTCGGTCCTACTGTACCGCTGATAATAGACAACTTCAACAAACTGTTAAGCATCCGGTTAAGGTTCATGTTTGGGGCTGCATCTCCTATAACGATTTGACCGTTAATTTGTGCTTACCAACAATTTGAATGAAGTTTCGATGAATGAATGAATGAAATTTAACAAAAATTATTACCGTTAACTGCGAAGATCTTTGGAAGAGCAAGCCAACATTGGATTTTACAAAAAGGTAACGAGCACAAGCATC
Source organism: Anastrepha obliqua (assembly GCF_027943255.1). NCBI lineage: Eukaryota > Metazoa > Arthropoda > Insecta > Diptera > Tephritidae > Anastrepha > Anastrepha obliqua. The sequence continues at coordinate 18,877,543 of NC_072892.1, forward strand.
GAAGACAGAGGTGGGTACAGTGGAAACAGCAAAATGGGATTGTAAGGCAGGACTGGCCTTCTCAGTCGTCTGATGAAAATAGGAAGGTAGGTGAAATGGTTGAAGTGCCAGTCTGGCACTCCTTAAGTAGCACCGTTTTGATACGATTGTGAGACCTCCAACAGGCAGATATCTACAGCCAGCTAGAGCTATTGATATAATGGGGAAGATTGATGGAATTTAGGTTGGCGCACTGCCACAGGTTATTGAAGAAAGGAGCACCCAGTGATCTCAATCGTCTAGCTGCCAAACCCGGACATTTACAGAGAAAGTGCTCTACAGTCTCCTTCTCTGAGAGGTTCCCACAGCTTCTGCAATGGGGGTTAAATGGTAACCCTAGCTTTACCGCGTGTGTGCCGATCGTCCAGTCACCGGTAAACGCAGCTACCAGTTTAGAAATTGAATGGCGAGGAGTCCAAAAACTTTCTGAGTCCTTCGTATATCGTTTTGGGGCCAAAGAGTTTTCGAAACAGCACATGAAGAAATGGAGCTCCATCTTTTCTGCGCTTTACTGAGATATAATTTGTGCAGTTTTCATTAGCAAGTATCAGGGGATGCCGACGCCCGGGTGGGAGGTCTCTGAGGCCAATTCCCTCCCTTGCTGGCAAGCTCATTAGCAATTTCATTTCACTCTACGTTCCTATGCCCTGGAACCCAGATCGGAGAAATGTTATCTGCAGACTCAAGAGATTTAATCTCCTCCTTACAGGAGTTTACTAATTTCGTTCTGCACCATGGCGTCGTTAGAACCTTGATCGCGGCTTGACTATCGGCGAAAATGTTAATATCTCCCTCGCTCCCGCGTTCCCTAAGCATTTTGCATACCTGCAGGATCGCAAAGACTTGAAAAACACTAGCATTAATCGGCAGTCTAAAGGAGATAGATAAATTGGATTCCATCTTGGAGCCGTCAGCGAAGACAATAGCTTTCCTCTCGATCCAATACTGGCTATTTGGGAAAAAGCCAATAGTTAAGTGAACATTCAAGGCCGATTCGACTGATTTGGAGCCGAGTACCTCCATAACTTGAGCTGAAATTAACACAAAGTATGATTTGAAGGCATGAAATCCCTAACTCGGTAGCATATTTTTATTTTTAAAGTTATTTATAAAAACAAACAGACTGGTGAAGCTTAACAAAACAAACGAAGCTTAACAAAAATATCAGATGATAAATAAAAAAATATTGCCTCCACATTAGGCCAAGACTAAGGCCATATTTCTAAAAAAAAATCAAAAAATTTAGTGTCATTGAAACTGAAATAAATAAAAGAGTTTCTAAGCGTGGAGTTGCGGTGTGAGTGTGATTGCTTAATTTGCAGCTCTTTCTGCGCTAGTCGTTTTGCTATTGAATAGTTCCATTAGTTCAACTAACAAGCCTTCAAATAGTTTATATCCACCCGTCAAGCAACAAACTCCACCTGCACCTATTGTAATCAAAATCCACTGCCTAACACTAAGCCCTTGGAGGAGGATGAGCTATGGAGCGAAGGCATACAGCCGCATTTGGCTGCTGTTATCAATGATTTCCACATCATTCCAGTGAGTCAATTCTCACGTTTTAATATGCTGGAAAATGTCGTGCGCTGAAAGTAAGAGAAAACATTTTTTTCTTTGCAATCAAAGAGAGCGTTTCGAGCGCATGCGTGGATAAAATGTTTTCTGTTTCACCGATTTGAATGCGTTTGTTTTGATGGAAATATTTCTAACAGTAAGCAAAATATAAAAAATGAATTAAATACTCGTTAACAAAGCATAAAACGGGTTTTAGAGACGTTTTCTTGGGTCTTGAAATTACCCATCATTTCTACATTCATCCTCATGCTATCAATTACAGCCCGGGGTGAGCCACGTGCTTCCTTCACAATCGAGCTGCATATGGCTCGCTTCATTGCATCGCTGCTCCTAGTATTTGTAAGGCGTAAATCTGCATCAAAATCATCTGCCCAACTTGTTGGTGGTCTTTCACGTTTTCTAAAGCCCATAATAACAGAGTTGGTGATCGCCGTAGCCGGATGGCTTGGTGCGTGACTGCCATTCGGAATTCGTAGGTTCGAATTTCGGTGAAACACCATAATTAAGAAAAACATTTTTCTACGCGCCAATTATAAGGAAAATAAAAGTAACAGAGTTGAAGTCCTTTCTCGTAATTCTGCTGTTGTTTATCCTGAGTAGGAGTCCAAACCATCTTAGCCGCTTTAGAGCTTTAGCAAAACTCATAATGTTTTGACTTGATTTTATAAGATCCATCACAACCAGCGATTGTTCGTGAGCTCCAGCACCTTTAAGTAAATAAACTTTTGGTTTATAGCATCATTACTCTTTCCCATGATACTGGTAGCATCGCGAAACATCATGAAGGTGGTCATCAAAAGATTGCAACGTCTCGAGAAATTTTTCAAAAAGTGACGAAGCGACTTGAGCGAAATCTCCGACGAATTGACAATCAAATGGCGAAAAAACTGAAAATATCTGACCGTAGCAGCCGCCGCATACTGAAAAATGATCTCAAAGTCAACCTTTCCAAGATCCAAAAAGGCGCATGATCTTACACCAACGCAGCAACAAGTCAGACTTGAGAGAGCGAAGGAGTTGCTTCGCTTGACCGAAAGCTGACAATTTCTGAACATTGTGTTTTCTGATGAGAAAATTTTTCAAATCAAGCAATTCGTAAACTCCCAAAACGATAGGATTTATTTGACCGACCGTTCATACGAGAATTTGAGTCATCGATTGGACACCAAGAGGCAGCTCTCACCACAGGTAATGGTTTGGGCCCCTGCAATCGCAGACGGGCGCTTTCCAATTGTTGTCATCGAGCCTGGTGTCAAGGTAAGTGCGAAATATTATCGAAAAACTATTCCGGAGGTTGCTTTGAAGCCGTCTGCAGGCAAACATTTCAATGGCAGATCATGTACGTTTCAACAGGACTCGGCACCGTCTCAAAAAGCTCGAGTGAACCAAGGATGACTAAAAAACAACGTTTCCAACTTTATAACGTTCACACAATGACTCTCAAATCGATCAGACGCGAATCCGATGCATTATTCTCTTTGAGCCATTTTGTAGAGCAAGGTCCGAACTAAAAGATTCACCAGTCTTGAGGCGCTGAAATAAGCCATTGTCCGCGAGTGCCAAAATACTTACAAGTCACATTCGGTCAGCTGGCGATTCGTTTCTGAACCGTCACAAGTCCGTAGTCAAGGCAAAAAGTGGTCATATCAAGCAAAAGTAAATTGATTCTTAATTTTGTGAAATTTTTACAGATTTTGTACTTTGAATTGAATAAAAGTAATTTTTCAAACTAAATTTATGGCCTTTTCAATTTGTTAAACTTCGAGTGCCGGACCCTGTATTGGAAAATATTTGAAGAGGCTATCGGAAATTGCCTGCTGTTACGCTATATTTGCGTGTCTTCTGATCTGCGACGTGCACTGCTCCGTTTCATTGGAAAATGAAATAGATTCTGGAAGACGTTTGTGGTTGTCTTCCATTTGTACAGCTGTACGCCTCGTGCGTAGAGGGCGAAATTTTATATTCGGCTCACTTTTATATACAGTAAGGATGAAATTTTCTGATGTATGTAGATCTGAAAAAAAAAACAAAGTCATCCTATGTTTGATTGCTTTACGAGATAAGCGTACCCGTAAATTTGACGGATTCCATAGATATAGTGTTGTGTGTTATAAAAAGAATCTAAAAAAGCATAATTTTTTTGGAAGAAATATTTTGATTGCGACACAAAAACCCTCTTGGGTTTTCGAAATATTTCATTGCAAAGTTTCAATTCCGGCAAATTGACGGGTTCTGTAAATTTAGTGTTAATGTTGACGACTTCACTTATTTGCAGTTATTCGATTTTTTCGCTTTAATGGGATTCCGTTATCCGAATTTCTAGCAAATAAGAGAATTTCGAGTTAATAAGATTTCATTTGCCTTTATTCACAAATATTTACAGGGTGTGCCATTTTTTATGTCAGTATGAAAACATTGAATAACTTTGAAAAAAAAAAAACTGACTTGTATAAGTGAGGTATTTTTGTTTGGTTTGATTATTTACAATTTATTAGAGCTATTTTTTTAATACAATATCAATCAAATGGCCACCTTTATTATATTAGCAATCACAAACTGCGATCTTTTTTCTGCGTTAGTCATCACCTTGTCGACACGAACGTTTGCCTTAATCTGGTCAATAGTCTGCAGCTTGTTGGCGTACTCCTTACTTTTCAGATAACCCCACAAAAAAAGTCCGGGGGGGTTAAGTCAGTAGATCGGGGGGCCAGCGGATGTCGCCTCTTTTTGACACTAGACGTCCCGGGAATTTTCGTTGCAGAAATTCAATTGTTGTATTCGCAGAGTGGCATGGCGCATCGTCTTGTTGAAACCAGTAACCCTCTAAGCCTTTCTCACGCATTTGCGGGCAGACATAATGAGCCAACATCCATCGATATCGGTTTCCATCGACCGATTCGTTTTCTCGGTAAATATATGGCCCAATGATGGTTTTGGCGCAAATGCCGGCACAAACAGTTATTTTCCGGTCATGAAATGGCGTTTCATGGATCTCTCAGTTCCCTATTCACGCTGCCAGAGAGGTTAAAATGTGCCTCGTCAGTCATTAAAATTTTCTTCCAAAAATTAGGTTCAGTGTCAACGAGCGTCTGTTTTGGCCGTATTCCAAGCGACGTGAATGGTCTGTCGGAGATATTCTTTGTGTCAATTGCTCTTTATACGAGAACAAATTTAAATCATCCTTTAAAAAGCGCCGCATTGTTATTACACTGACGCCAAAATGCTGAGCGCGACGACGATACGACACTGTTGGCTCCTGGGCAAAGCTCACCCTCACTGTTTCAACAATTTCATTATAACGTTGTTGTTGTTGTTGTTGTAACAGTAATATAAGCCCCGTCAGTGTAGGGTGTATCACCGGTCGTCTTCGTCCGGCTCATCTAAAGGTAGGCCCAGGAAACTTGCTGTTTCGACTTGCTGTTGGCTCCAGAGGAAGAGGCGTTTCAGGTGAGTGGGTTTGATGAGGGCATGTGAAAAGGTGGTTATAGTCGTACGGGATGCCTTCACATGCCGGACGTATTTTTGGTATGTCGGGGTCAATTTTGGATAAGTAGGAGTTAACCTGCTACAGTATCCAGAACGTAATTGTGCCATGGTTTCGCGTGTCTCACGGGGGAGCTATTCATCAGCTGTAGGTGGTGGCTGGCAGCCGGTTCTACGTTACCGGAATGACTCGGGGTTTTCGCGAGTCCAGTAAACTAGCCCTGTCTAGTGAACAGTGTATCATTCATTGGAACGTCTTGATCGTTCATGAACGGCATGTTGACAATCTCCTACTGTCCCGTGCTCAAAAAAATTCAACACCAAACGACGAATAGTAGTTTGCCTCGATACTTTTTGCGATATGCGCGTTGAGTTAGAACAATAGAACGACTATTTTCGATGTATAGCGTCACTATTTCAGCGCGTTGCTTCGGTGTAAAGCGATCCATGGTTGAAATTTTACTGAATTGACGTACCGAAAAGATGTATGTTGAAGTCGATCGGTTGGTGAATGACAAAGTTATTCAGCGTTTACATACTGACATAAAATATTGCGCACTTTTAAGTGCCAGAAAGCAGTCAGAGTAAAAATTTTTTCCATACATACAAACGTATACGTACATATGTATTTATGGTTGTAGATATATACTTTGGTTGCTACTTAAGTTTTGAGGTTTGGTAATACCAATGTAAATATGCAAAATCTGGCATTGGCATTAGCCACCACCAAATTTGGAACATCTCATAGCGCCACCCTGCGGGTTCCCGTAAACTCATATACCATTCCGGATATGCTCACAATAAGTCACAAAAGTCCAATGAAATTGTTTCAAGAATTTATAGACTACAAGTAAAGAACCTTTCAGGCAGCCGGTTCATTCAGGGGTCCCAGAGGCTTTAAAGTCTTTACCAGGTAGATACCTTTATAATGAGACTCTCAGCTATTAGTCCATAGATGTCGCTAGGAGTATTTTTAAACCTTGCCAAATGTCTTGTTTTTCCGCCTGTCATCTGTCAACAATATTCGGTTCATTGTTTGTTACGTTTCCTACAACATTGCATTTTTGTCGCTCTTAAAAATGTACGATTTGCGGACATCGTTGATCTTTTGTTATGAATTGAAGAAACACGCTTCTCAAGCTCATCAAATGCTTATAGAAGCTTATGGTGGACATGCTCTGAGTAGAGCACAGCGCTTCAGGTGGTTTGAAAAATTCCGAAGTGGTGATTTTAGCGTGGAGAACGAGGACCGTGGCCGGCCACCGAAAAAGTTTGAGGACGCCGAATTGCAAGCATTGTTGGATGTAGATGATGGTCAAATGCCAGAAATGATGGCAGAGCAGTTGGGAGTGACCCAGAAAACCATTTCCGAACGCTTGAAAAACATGGGCATGATTTTAAAGGTCGGAAAATGGGTGCCGCATGAACTGACTGAAAGGCAGCAAGAGAACCGAACCACTTGTGAAATGCTGCTCTCCCGGTTCAAAAGGAAGTCGTTTCTGCATCGAATCGTTACGGGTGATGAAAACTGGGTGTATTTCTCCAATCCCAAGCGTAAACGATCGTAGGTATGGTTCGCCCGGTCACAAGCCAAAAACAAGGCAAGGCAATTCTGTGTGTTTTCTGGAATCAGCGTAGTATGATTTGATACGAGCTATTAAAACTAGGTGAAACATTTGACGGTGCACGCTACCAACGACAATTGCCGATTTGAATAGCGCTATACACCGAAAACGCCCAGAATAGACCGATCGGCGTCACAAAGTAATTTTTCTTGATGACAAAGCACCGCCACATCGAACAATAGCGACCCGGGAATTGGTGGAGACGTACGATTGGGGACCGCTGGTGCATGCGGCTTACTCACCAGACTTGGCGCCTTCCGATTATCATTTGTTTGCATCGATGGGCCACGCACTTTCCGATCAGCGCTTCAATTCTCACGAAGAAGCCAAAGAATGGCTCGATGATTGGTTTGCGGCCAAAGACAGCCAATTTTTTTGGCGCGGCATCCACAAATTGCCTGAGAGCTGGGAAAAATGTGTCGCCAGCGATGGCTATTATTTTGAAGGTTAAATTTGATTCACTCGATGGATCTTTTTTTATCGCCAAATGGATAGAAAATAAATAACTGCTGCCGGCCTCTAAAACAGATTAGCTCGACGAATAGTGCAACGGATTAATTTACTTTTTTCATGTTTTCTGTTATATCATTACCAGTGTGACATAAACCTTCAATGGAGATTACGAAGACCTAAAGGTTTGGTCGTAATGCAACACACATTTTTTTAGAAAAATCTGCAATTTCGCTCAAATGATTTTTTAATATATTTATTTATGTAAATATATACATATGTCTACACAGACACATTTTAATATTCGTAGTAGTGGCAATTTCAATTGCCTTGTTGTATTTATGGTAAGCCATATTGATAGACTGCTCCCGGGAGCTTCCAGCAATTTTATTTTCCTTTATTGTTTACACATAATTTAATTTCTTAGCCTAATCCAATAGAAAGTTGACATCTGCATGCACTTGGAAACTTCTCTGCACTGTCTCAGCAGCAAACAACAAACAACAAACCACAGCTACAACTACAACTACAAATACAATAACGAACTGTGCTCATCCTGTCTGCCAATGAAACTTCTGTGACCACTTTAGTATCCTTGTTGTTGTACAAACTAGGTATGTTGTTGCTGTAATGCCGGCAACTTTAGCGCCAACGCCAACGAAATGCGGACGAGTATTGGCACTTGAACCATTTGTACAGTTAGGCGTGTAGACCTTATTGCGCCAGAACCAAAGCCAAAACTAAAGGCAACGACGCCAACGACACCAGCAACATTAGGCTGAAACGAAAGTGGCAATGGGACCAGTGAAAAATACTTTGCTCTTCAATTTCTTCTCTGTCTTGGTCTTCTTTCGCTGCACACCTGCCTGTTTGTGTTATTATTGTAGCCACACCATCAGCACTTATGGTGATAAAATCGAAAGTTATAGTAACAACAACAAATGTTAAGGCAGGCACCTGCAGCTGCACCACGCCATTCACTGCCAACGCCAGCACACAAATGGAAAATTTCATTATCCCGGATTGTTGTGCCCAGTTATTGCAGGCGGACCTCAAGTAGAATTCTCAGCAGCAGTTGGAGTGGTAGCGCCGCCAGTTGATTGTCTATCAAGCGAGTGTCACAAGCTGATGCACGCAGGTGAATGTTCTAAACGTCATTGTAAGCGCCAAGGGGTGATCTTTTATTGCTCACTGCAATTCAAATCTGTGCCACCTGCTCCACCACCCAAGTTGAAGGGCCGCATACAAATTGCAACTCAGATTCATTTCGCTGCTGATTGAAGGCGTTAAGGGAGTAAAGTTTTTCGCTGGCGATAAAGGTTATTGCCATATTTATGTAAGTTCTGTTATTTTGTTTGCCTTTTGAAGATAAAATAAAGTAATAAACAAAGCTTATTTATACGCATAGTTTTTGTTGACGTTCGCTTTACGTGATTAAATCATAAGCTCTTATTTTAATCATCGCCATATAAAATTAAATTTACACGAAGCTTTCTGGACTGTCATTGATTTCTATAGAAAATAACAGAGCAGAATTGGATCCACTGCTCTTGGGTATGGAATCATACGCGTATAGGGGGAACAAACCTCAGTTTATCATATCTCAAGGCAGAAGCGGGCGAAACTGAACGAGAAATTAGCAAAGGGTGGGCAGTATGAGGACAGGAAGTCAACGGAGTGCTCATAGCGCACTTCTTCAAAGGAAAGTTTAAAAAAATTGTGGGTATATTAAACCACTCTAAATTATGAGGGGAATATCGGATGGATTGTAAGAACATATGAGATTCTGGGAGTAGTTAGTCAGTCTCTAGTCAAATAACGGCCTCCATCTCTAGCCTAAGTGTGCCATTGACTTCGGTGGCTGCCGATTTAAATTAAGGGCACCCGGTGGTCTAAACTAAAGAATGCTTTTTTTCAATATTTTAAAAGTATAGTGCTTTAAGAAAATACTGTGAAATTTTCATGCGGCAATTCCCAATATTATAGCATCTAATAGATAGATTTACGATAAATAGATGAACGAAACCAACGCAAGACTGAGTCTTGCTGAGGCCCAAACTTATCTACTCTCCTATTTTCTAAAACCAAACAAACAGAAAAGAAATTCCATTCCTTAAACTCAAAAACCTTATCCTTCCAATTCTTACTCCCGCACAAAATCAGTTCACTACTTGCATTGTGGCTGATAAAACAAGCAAACAAAAACAAAGAAAAAATACACAGTTACACATTGCATCAGTGGCGCCAGCAAGAAGAAGCGGGCAATCGCGGTAATAGCGCAGACACACCAAAATTTAGCGAAATCCTCAACCGTCTGTGCGATTCTTCTGCCAGAAAAATGTTAGACACAGATGGCGCTCTGAACAGTTAGAAGGCGTTGCTCCTAAGCAACGAGAGGTGGGTATTCCCACTATTTAGGACTGGTAGCGGCAGGCTAAGCACCTACCCTGCCAGAAATTAAAATAGATTAACGAAACCAACGCAAGGCTGAGTCTTCTCGAGGCCTTGTGCTTCCGAGTGGAGTGAACAAGGAAAAAAAGACCCTTGATGAATACTTTCAAAACTTTTGGTTTTTATATTCGATTTTTTAGCTTTTATCGATTTTTTTTTATTTGCTTGTTTGGCGAGTTGTGCAGTTTGCTTATGAATTCATTTTCTAGTCCTTTAGCTGAAGTTACCACAAAAAACTATTATTTTAATGCGTGTATTACTTACAGCAAGCTTTGATGATTGCCGCTAGCTCTACTCAGTCCCTAAAGTAGGATACGAGGATCGTTTGAAAAACCCGTGCCAAAATAAAAACTAAAAGGTGATTTTTTAGCTATTATCTTTTTAAACAGTTGGTTTAAACAGCTGACGCACGTTTCGTGTTTTGTTTCACTGTCAAACATCTTCAGTTTGGTCTATAATATAACCATGAATCGTCTTACAAACCAACAACGCTTGCAAAGCATTGCATTTTGTTATAAAAATTCTTGTTCTGTTAAGAAAGTTTATCGCGCGCTTCTTCCATTTTATGGTCAGTTTAATCGACCCACTGAAGCGCCTATTCGAGCTATTGTGATTAAATTTAGAACCAAATTTACATTATTGGACATCAAACCAACACGCTTACGTAGAGTGCGAACTGAAGAAAATATCGCAGCTGTATCGGCCAGTGTTAATGATGACCATCAATTATCGATTCGTCGCCGCTCCCAGTAATTGGGCTTCTGTTACTCAACAACGTGGAAAATTTTGCGAAAGGATTTAGGTGTGAAGCCTTTCAAAATACAGCTGGTGTAAGAATTGAAGCCGAACGACCTACCGCAACGCAGAATTTTTGGTGAATGGGCTCTTGGAAAGTTGGCCGGAGATCCACTTTTTTATCGAAAAATTGTGTTCAGCGACGAAGCTCATTTTTGGATCAAAATCAGCCAGAAGAATCGCAAGAGCTACCAATGTATCCAGAAAAGGTCACAGTTTGGTGCGGTTTATGGGCTGGGGGTATCATTGGACCGTACTTCTTCAAAGATGCTGCGAATCGTAACGTAACTGTGAATGGTGAGCGCTACCGTGAAATGATATCCAACTTTGTTTTGCCCAAAGTGCAAGAGCTTGACTTGCATGGCATGTGGTTTCAGCAAGACGGTGCCACGTAACAATGGACTTGTTGAGAGGCGAGTTCGGTGAACATTTTATTTCACGTTCGGGACCTGTCAATTAGCCACCCAGAGCGTGCGATATAATGCCTTTGGATTATTTTTTGTGGGGCTATGTTAAAGCTCATGTCTATTCAGACAAGTCTGCTTCAATTAACGCATTGGAAGACAACATTAAAGCATTTATATGTGAGATACCGGCCGAAACATTGGAAAGAGTATGCGAAAATTGGACTAAGCTGATGGACCATTTGAAGCGTAGTCGCGGTCAGCATTTGCATGAAATAATCTTCAAGCATTAAATTACTGTACTATTGATTTAAATAAAAATTTCAGGCATTTTTCTGAATTTTCTTATAACTCTTAAAAAATCACCCTTCACTTCATTACAAAGGGTAAACCTTTTTTTATTTTTCCACATAGTCTCCTTTTCGGCTGATGCAAGTCGTCCAATGCCATTCTAGTTTGGTCCGGTCAGCCATTTAGTCAAATGGGGGAATAAATAGTTGTTCGAGGTATCCGAGTACGCCAAGTCTGGAGAATGGATGTTATATAAGTTAACACGCGCTTTGTTAATTCTTCAACCAATAATCGCTGACTTGACACTTACGCCAGTTATTGACCCAAAAGCCAATAATAGCTGTGTCGACTTAAAAGTAGAATGCAATAAATTGGTAAACAGGAAACATAGGTGGGCACACTGCATTATAAATTTACTGCATTACAAATAGCATTAATCAGTAAAATTTTACTGATAATGAAGTTTAATTTGCATTACCAGTAAACTTTTACTGATTACTGAAAAAAATTTGCAGTAAAAATATTTTTTTACTGATTACTGAAAAAATTGCAGTAAAAATATTTTTTTACTGATTACTGAAAAAAATTTGCAGTAAAAATATTTTTTTACTGATTACTGAAAAAAATTGCAGTAAAAATATTTTTTTACTAATTACTGAAAAAAATTTCAATAAAAATACTTTTTTACTGACTACTGAAAAAAATTGCAGTAAAAATATTTTTTTACTGATTACTGAAAAAAATTGCAGTAAAATTACGTATAATATAATTTGATTTGCATTATCAGTATAATATTTACTGTTTATGGGAAGTCAAAATGTAATACGCTCTCATCACGAAATTCAATCATTTATGTACTCAATAATTCTTTCTTTTTTTTTTGGTTTCTCTTATTTTCCTAAACAAGAAAATAATAACCCATTAACTGTAACTGTCGTACAATCCAAACAAAAGAATTGGATGAAGATGCAAAGAAAAAAACAGGCCAATAAATATTTATTGCAGGCTACACATATCTATACAACATAGAAAGAGTAGAGGTGAAAAGACCATGTATTTTGGTTATTTCATACCCACTATAGTGTCCTTAAGAATAAAAATGCGTCGTTTGGAGCCTAAAAGTTTTAAGTATTTAACAGAAAGTAGCAAAAAAAATGCATGAAGCTTTGCTTAAAAGATTTGAAAAGTACTTCCTGATTCAGCCTGACGCTTGGGATGCTGTTTTTGCCGCTATTTCTGTCCCTAACATTAAGTTGCGATTTGTGAAAGCTCTTTTAGAAACAGCTAAAACGCAAACAGAAGAGGAAGTTAAAAAAATGTTCAACATTTATGTGGTCAAGTATTTTTTTTTTTTTTTTTTTTTTTTTTTGGCGGCGAGGTTGGGTTAAAAATGCCTTCGCACCATATAGTAACCGTCGCTCCTACGTGTGTGGTGAATCCACTAAAAATATCCCCCCTCTTCTCTTGGAGTTTTCCCTCCACCCCGGGACTGCTTCCGCATTGCTTCGAGGTAGAGGGCCAAGACGGCGTCCTAAGAAGGACACTTACTTACTCACCCTGCGTCCAGGGTCGCCTGTTTTGAGAAACCTATGCTCAATGCTCTTCAGCATGACTTTCCATTTCTCGCTTCTTTTTTCGGATAATATCCTCTACAAAATTTGTGACGGCATTCCATTTTTCTTCGTCTATCATCATTTTGTCGATAATTTCTTCAGGTGTAAATACACCAATAGCTCGTTGTAGACCTGTTCTCTCTACGTTCCACCTCTCGCATTCAAAGAAGGTGTGCTCCACATCATCATACTCAGTATCTCCATATATGCAGTTTGGTTGGCTCACTTTACCCATTCGCCACAAATACTTGCGAAAGGACCCATGCCCGGACAAAAACTGTGTGAGGTAATAGTTAACCTCACCGTGCTTTCTTTCTACCCACTTTTTTAGATCGGGTATTAGTCCCGCTGTCCATCTACCATACCGTTCAGAGTTCTATCTTGCTTGCCAAAGTGTAAGTGTTTGGACTCTAATATCGGAGAGGCGTAGTACTGGGGTTTCTGTGTTTTTTGCCTCCCATCTCCGTTTGCGCTCTTGTGCTAGAATATCTATAGGGATGGTTCCGCTGATAACTAACACCGCTGCTTCAGATACTGTTCTATATGACGAAGCCACTCTGAGAGCGCAGGTGCGTTGCACAGATTGCAGAGTTTTCCGCCGGCATTGCACCTTAAGCGAATCTGCCCATATTTCGCATCCGTATAAGAGGATCGAGTTCGTCGTGTCCATTAAAAGTTTTCGCTTGTTCTGCGTTGGACCTCCAAGGTTTGCCATGAGCTTACTTAACATGCCACTTACTTTGGCAGCTCTTGTGGCAGCATGGTTTATATGCGCCCAGTAGGTTAGCCTTGTGTCTAATTGCACTCCTAAGTACTTGACCACTCTTTTTGTCGATAAAGTGGCATCGAGTACCTGTATGTCTACTTCTAATGGGATACGTCTGTTCGTTAGAAGGATTAGCTCTGTTTTCTCTGTGGCCAGCTTTAATCCATGGTCTTCTAGCCATGTCTGAACTCGGATCATCACCTGATTTAACTTTCTTTTGGCTTCGTCAGTGTTCCGGGCGATTATTACAGCCGCAATGTCATCTGCGTATCCCACCAAATGCCATCCTCGGGCATCTCTATTCGAAGGATTTCATCGTAGCTTATATTCCAAAGTTCAGGTCCGAGTATTGATCCTTGGGCCGCACCTGCTGTTATTTGTTTGGTCTTACACCCTTCTCGCGTTTCGTATAAGAGCACGCGATTGCTTAGATAGCTGCGAATAATCTTCAATATATTACTCGGGGTCTTGAATTTTACCTTTAAGGCTTTAATTACGTCGTCCCAACTTAAACTGTTGAAAGCATTTCTGATATCCAGTGTGGCTAGTAATACTAAACGTTTGGAGTATCGATTACCTGCCTGGGCATGTTCTACGCTAGTTATTACATCTTGGATGGCTCCTAAGGTAGATCTGCCACTTCTGAAACCATGCTGCCTGTCGGAGAGGCCGCCGCTGTTCTCTACGGCTTCGCTAAGCCTATGCTTTATCAATTTCTCAAAGAGTTTTCCTGCGCTATCCAGCATACATAACGGTCTATAAGCAGACGCTAATGTTGGGTCTCCCTTTCCCTTACTGATTAGTACTAGTTTTTGGTTTTTCCATATTTCTGGAAAAATTCCTTCTTTTAGGCATGCGTTGTACATGTTTAGCAGCAAAAAAGGTCGTTCGATTGCCAATAGTTTCAATATTTCTGCAACTATGCCATCAGGTCCTGGCGCTTTATTGCATTTCATTGCTTTTGCAGCATCCATAAGTTCTTCTTCTGTGAATGGGACAGGTTCCGTTGTTTCGTACTCGAGTTCCTTCCTCTCGGCACAGTGTCTTGGGAAGAGTGTGTCGACTATTTTGCTTACCGTTTCGGTTTCCATATCAGCAGCAGGGGATTTGGCCCCTAGCTTTTTCATAACGATTTTGTAGCCCAACCCCCATGGGTTATTGTTAAGATCGTTTCGTAGCTCTTCCCATTTGTCTTTTTTGCTTTGGTTTATAGCTTTCCTCAATTCTTTTCTGCTCTTTTTATATTCTTCGGATTCTGTTATCGCCGGGCCCAATCTTCGGGCTCTAGTATACTTTCTACGCTTATGGATGCACATATTTCTAAGTTCTGCGATCTCATGTGTCCACCAGTATACAGCATTTCTTTTTTTGTTCTTACCTATTTTAGGCATAGATGCGTTGCAACCTATCTTAATGCATTGCATTGTTGTCTTGACTAGTATTTTTGCTGTACTATTCGTACAGATCGTCGTTTTATTTTCGTCAATAGTTGCAAGGAGCGTCGCTGGGTTTAGTTTGTTAATGTTCCATTTGCGTGTACTTTTATTTCGATTTTCACGTACTCTTTGGTTTTCCATTTCAATGCAAAACGTGATGTATTGATGGTCACTCCCATTGTAATCTTCCAGGACTCTCCAGTCTTTAGTAAAGGTGACTATGCTTTCCGATGCTAGGGTTACGTCGGGTGTTGTGCCTTCACAACCTGGCTTTCGGTACGTAGTCGTTCCTGTGTTGAGTACCACTAAACCTAGTCTGGCTGCCATGTCCAGCACTCGTCTACCTCTTGAGTTCGTTGTCGCCGAGCCCCATTCGGTTGCTTTTGAGTTGAAGTCTCCCGCTATTATTAGCCGTCCCTCTAAACTAAGGGCTTTGTCTTCAATACTTTCCAGTTTCCGGGTGAATTCAACTATATTGTCGTTCGGTGTGAGCTAACAGCTTATCATTGTGAATTGGCTGTTTTGAACGTAGACGAAACCATCGCCTGATCCTTTCGCGGTTATTACGAAATTGGTGCCCCTAGGCAGCCAGATAGCGGCAGTTCCCGACTCGTCTTCGATCCAAGCTTTCTCGGATTGAGCGTATTGTTCGCTTATCAATACTGCTTGAACTCCTTTTTCTAAGACCATCTGCTCCATTAGCAGGTCTGCGTTTTTACTTCTGTGCATATTTGCTTGAAGTATAATCATATTTTATCTTGTCTTGGCATGTTCTTTTGTCATCGGGCATTTGCCCGAGCCTGGCATATGCTTTGTCTCGCTGCGATTGGCATAAGTGCATAGGCAGCATTTGGGTTCTTTGGTGCACTCTTTCATTTTATGCCCAGCTTCTCCACATCGGATGCATATACCTTTTCCGCTTCTGTCTGGTCCTTTACAGTTTGATTGAAGGTGTCCGACACCAAAGCACCGGTAGTAGCGCTTCAGAGATGTGCTAGCTCTCATCCTTGCACTAACCCATCCGATTTTGATATTAGTTTGCTTAAGCAGCTTTTCTGCGCTTTCAATAGCGAGAGTAACATAAGCCCGTACTTGTTGTCGTTGATTAGGTTTTGTGATCCTAACATCGATATTTTCATTAGTGCCAGCTAGCATTTTTCTCACAGCGTCATCAACTTCCTTCTTCTCCGTGACGGCATCCAAGTCTCTGATCTCTACAGTTGAAGTTGGTCTGAGAGTTGTAATGGAACCGACCGCTTTTACGGTTTCCTCTAGTTGTTTCAAAAAATCAGCGTTAACTGTTTTCCCCTTTTCGAATTCAAGTAGAAGAGCGCCAGTTTTGGTTCTTCTTATGCCTTTCAACGTTGTGTTTTCGTCTGGCATGGTATTTTTGCGTATGTTTTTGAGGATTTCAGCATAACTGTGGCCCTATACCGGCTTCACCAACACAGCCTCCGATTTTGGTTTTGATATTCGTTCAGTCTATGTGGTATGTATGGAAAAGTATGTGGTCAAGTATGGAAAAGTAGCCTGTGCCAAAACTCGTATTCTACCTCAACCACCTCAAAAAATATTGTTTGACTTCGGGGATGAAAGTAATAGTAAACTTTTTACACTTGGTTTTCAATTAAAACTCAGCGATGCAAATTTTTAAATGCTTGTGTTAAGAAAGGCTAATAGTTAATAGCAAATCAAATTATATTAATAGTAATTTTACTGCAATTTTTTCAGTAATCAGTAAAAAAAATATTTTTACTGCAATTTTTTTTCAGTAATCAGTAAAAAAATAAGTTTACTGTAATTTTTTTCAGTAATCAGTAAAAAAATATTTTTACTGCAATTTTTTTCATTAATCAGTAAAAAAATATTTTTACTGCAATTTTTTTTCAGTAATCAGTAAAAAAATATTTTTACTGCAATTTTTTTCAGTAATCAGTAAAAAAATATTTTTAATGCAATTTTTTTCAGTAATCAGTAAAAAAATATTTTTACTGCAAATTTTTTTCAGTAATCAGTAAAAGTTTACTGGTAATGAAAATTAAATTGCAATATCAGTAAAATACTATATTATATTTACTGCATTTTTACTGTTACTGCAAAGTGCCCACCTATGACAGGAAATTGTTTTCCTCTTTATTAATATTTGCAAATTACATTGTATTAACTAATAATTGCTGACTGATATTTACGCTAGCTGTTGACCGAAAAGCTAATAATAGCTACGTCGACAGTAATATGTTAAAATTCACTAAATCAATAAACAGGAAATTATTCTTTTATTTGCAATTACATATTTATGCCGAGTAAGCGTCTGGTACATATTCAATGTAATCAATATTTTGTATAAAAACCCAGAAATGTAAATTTAGTTGGAAGTTCTTAAATTAACTTCAAATAAAGCGGACATACTGCCTAACCAAAATACGCACAAAAGTATTTTATTTACGTTCCCTAAACTTAGAGGAGCGTATTTTATATATATATATAATTGGCGTGTACACCCTTTTTGGGTGTTTGGCCGAGCTCCTCCTCCTATTTGTGGTGTGCGTCTTGATGTTGTTCCACAAATGGAGGGACATACAGTTTCAAGCCGACTCCGAACGGCAGATATTTTTATGAGGAGCTTTTTCATGGCAGAAATACACTCGGAGGTTTGCCATTGCCTGCCGAGGGGCGACCGCTATTAGAAAAATGTTTTTATTAGTTTTGGTATCACCGAGATTCGATCCAACGTTCTCTCTGTGAATTCCGAATGGTAATCACGCCCCAACCCATTCGGCTACGGTGGCCGCCGAGAATGGATGTTACACTACTGAAAATAATGAAACAAATTTACACTGCAGCGATTTCAATTAGTGAAGATAGACCGTTCAATCTATTTTTGCTATCACGAATCTGACGAGTACACAATGGGCGTGTTCGTGGACATTGAAGGGGCTTTTTATAACGTCACTTTCGGCTCAACGTGTTCTTCTGCCGAACAACATGGAGTTTATCAAACCATTGTAAAATGGATATATTCCATGCTCTCTGAGAGCAATTGGATGGACTTAGTCTTCCGACACTGAAAGGTGTGACACTTGGTCTTTCATATGAAGTTAAATATCTAGGAGTAATCTTGGATGAGAAGCTGACTTGTGAGGCACAGGCTTTTTCAGCAATGCCGCAGAGCCTTTGGTAAAACCTGGGGTCTGAAACCTGCTGTGGTCCTATGGATATACCCAACACTTATCAGACCAATCATCACTTGCGCCTCTGTGGTTTGGTGGAGACGGAGCCTGGTTAAGTCCACACTCCGGGAACTATACATGCTGCAAACAAGTATATGTTTATGCATTACGGGTGCCATTAGTACAACCTCTAGTACTGCCCTAAAAGCCATCCTGAAAGTAGCCGAATGGATAATCGAGAGGAGATGGAGCGGGAAACAGATTGGAGTTTTTAGTGACAGTCAGGCTGCACTAAAGACTCTGGAGAACGCGAAGCAAACCTCAAAGTTTGTTCAAGAATGTAAGAAGAAGCTTAATTCTGTTGCAAGACAGAACAGGCTTGTACTTATATGGGTTCCAGGACACTCCGGTGTTCAAGGAAACGAAATTGCCAATGAATTGGCCAACCGTGGATCAGTGGTTTCCCCACAAGGGCCAGCGCCAATAATCGGGAACAGTGTCGCAGGAATCATGAATTGGATCAGCGATTATGTAGGCAATCTACATAAAGAGTTATGATCCGGTCTAGAACACTGCAGAACTGCAAAGTGTTTTGTGACAAGTCCGAACAAAAAACTGTCAAACTTTTTACTAAAACTTGGAAGGAAAGACATTCGGGTGATAGTCGGTATTATTACAGGACACAACCCATGGGGTCAGCATATGACTTGCTTGGAAAAGGCGAATGGCACTGAGCACTTTCTCTGGGAGTGTCCTGCCTTTGCTAGAGCACGGCTACGAGTTTTGGGTTCCGATGTCGTGAGAATGAGTAAAATTCGTTCTCTAAAACTGGAGGATATTTACAGATTTGCCAAAGAACCTGCAAAATTATCCCTGGACTAACTACCTTTGCCTCTGTCTCTATTCTTTCCTATCTCTTTCTCTGATACTTTTCTCCTTCCCTCCTTGACTATCTACTCTCAGCCAGAGTGTTTTAGGAGCCACCAAATCTCTTGGTGCTCCTTGGCTCGACCTATTCAAATTTGAATTTTCTATCACGAAACTGAAACAAATAACGTTAAAAATTAATGACGAGTGTGTCAGAATCTGATCAGCCAGTAACTTTCTCCAGAAACTTTCGAAATCTATTGTTAATAAAATAAATCAAACAACATAAAAAATATACACACGAATAAGAAAGGGAATTTCGGCAAGCACAAGTTTTTTTAATCGCCTCTTTCCCAATCAGTTTTTAGCGCCGCCATTGCATAGTATTAGGAATCAATTCATAATAAATAATTTCAATAGACAATAAAAGGTATTCACTGCGTAACAGAAGAATTCTATTTTAGTTTATCTGTGTGTACGCTTTTAGGCGAATCTTATTCAGAATAGAAATGTGCCAGTGTCAATAGCTTTCCAAAGACAGCCAATCGATTTTATATGAATTCTCGAAATTATTTTGACTAAAGCCTTTTAGCAAATGCCGATGTGATATTACGCCCAGTCAGTCAGTTTGTGACTTTGTTTACGTGTGTCTTATGTGGCAATAAATGTTTGCCAGCATCGTAAATGATAATATGTTCCTGTCATTATCGTTTGTCATCGCCCATTGACTGGTGTAACATTGGCAATTTAAGGCCAAGCAGAGGTCTCTATGTCACAGGTAGCGTTTGACAGTACTTATACCTGCATGTCCTGCAATGGCAATGGCCCATAAACAAAGCTTAAGTGTTAGTAGTAGAATAAATGAAAGCTGCATTGAAGATTTGCTACTGAGTGAGTGATGTGCGTGCACTGAACGGATGGCCGACAGCATTCAAGGCACATGCGGGTATGGGTGTATGTACAGGTTCGGAGAAAGCACAAGCAATCGATATGATATTTTAGTGCTCTATGTACCAAAGCGCGTACAGATATAGTATTTATTTAGGAAAATTATTTTTGCAGTAGAGGCAGGCTATACTTTTCATGCTCCATTCCCGGCTGCTAGGAAATTCCAATGTAGAATTTAATCTGCAAGCAATTCATTACTCCATCAATCGTAGTCCGAACTGCCACAACTACAAGACTTTGTTTCTGCAACAGCAAATGAAGTTGTTGGTGTGCTTAGATGCTGATTGTGGTGTTGGAGTTTGTGTTATGCCAAACAAAATTTCCGTAAGAGAAAAACATTTGAGCAATAAAAGCAGCAGCAGCAGCAGCAAAACATTCATGCCATTGCTGCAACACTTCACGCACTGCGGAAGAAGGATTTCCGCTTGCATGGCTAACTGACTCAACACTACAATAGCAGCATTGGCGACTGCAGGCAAACACACACGTAGCATACATCAGGGCGCCTTACTGGGTCAAGATGTTCATGTGTGGCTGACCTGCCTGCAGGCGCCTTTGGCCAAGCAAATTACGTGCATTTACACTTACATTTAAACGCGTATTTGTGCAAGTGAGTGTTTACTACCAGCGCAAACGCATGAGCGCACACACACATCGACACTTGCACTTGCATGCGCATATATTAAAATGCCGACTTGCCAATGGGGTAAGAGTGTGTGTGAAGATGTACGAGCATATGAAATGCATGCAAATTTTAATATTCCGAAAGTCACGCGTATGCATTAAGTTCGGCAAATATGCGTAATCAGCCAATTCAGTTCATCGCCACAATGTCTCACCGCAGGCAAACACCAGTGCATTTAAGTGCACCTATGCATGTACAAACGTATGTGCGCAAATCACTGCCATTATTCACCATCAGTGACAAAGAGCCTGAATTGGTATTTGACAGTAAACCATATTTCGATGTCAACTTTGGAGTCATAAATACAGTTTATGACTGCGCCTAATTTAGAATTATTTGCCACTCAGCCACTGACACTTATTGACTAACGTACACACCAATACATATGCAAAAAGGCAAGGCAGTGAAGTTGGCTTATTGTTCGTGCAAGTGAATGCATATCTAAAGCATTGAAACTCATTTAAATTTGACTGACTTGCAAATAATTTAAAATTTGAATTTTACTACAAAATTATTAAAAAAATTGCAATAAATAGTGTGTTTCAAGCAGAAGTCTTTGCGATCCTGCAGGCATGCAAAATGCTTAGGAAACGCGGGAGCGAGGGAGATATTAACATTTCCTCCCATAGTCAAGCCTCGATCAAGGCTCTGAGGACGCCATGGTGCAGAACGAAATTAGTAAACTCCTGTAAGGAGGAGATTAAATCTCTTGAGTCTGCAGATAACATTTCTCCGATCTGGGTTCCAGGGCATAGGAACGTAGAGTGAAATGAAATTGCTAATGAGCTTGCCAGCAAGGGAGGGAATTGGCCTCAGAGACCTCCTACCCGGTCATCGGCATCCCTCTGACAGTTGTTAAAGGGGAACTGCACAAATTATTTCGCAGTAAAGCGCACAAAAGATGTTATTTCGAAAACGCTTTGGCCCCATTACAATATACGGAGGACTCAGAAAGTTCTTTGGACTCCTCTCCATTCAATTTCCAAACTCGAAGCTATGTTTAGCGGTCACTGGATGATCGGCACACACGCGGTAAAGCTAGGGTTACCATTTAACCCCCATTGCAGAAGCTGTGGAGGCCTTTCAGAGACGGAGACCGTTTTCTCTGTAAATGTCCGGGCTTGGCAGCTAGACGATTGAGGTCACTGGGTGCTCCTTTCTTCGACAGCCTGGGGCAGTGCGCCAACCTAAATACCATTAATCTTCTCCATTATTTCAACATCTCTGGCTGGCTATAGATATCTCCCTTTTTGAGGTCTCATTGTGGTATCAAAACGGCGCTTTAGTGCTACATGAGGAGTGCCAGACCGACATTTCAACCATTTCACCTACCTACCAATAAATAACCAATAAATACAATGTGGCACAAAATTAATCATCCAATATTGGTTTTGAATAATGTTTTTGCTAAACAAGACCAAATCATTTTGAGTGATGGGAATTTTTTTTTATTTGTACCTTTACGTACTTCACTGCTTTTTTGTTCTTGTGTGGTGAACGGGAAGCGCCAGATCCCTATGGCCGAGGTCGTGGTGTAGGACTGAAACCCTACTAAGCCCCCATCATGTGCGATGGTAGATACTCCCGGACCTCACCGTTAAGTAGTACGTCAAGAGGCCGGTGTGAGAATTATTACTCAATTGTTTTCTATTGTCATTCTGTCCGAGTCCGCGCTTTTCTACTTGTCTGCTGTCCTGTCACTGAATGACAAGGTAGACTAGAACACCAGGATTTAAAAGAAAACTCCAGGAGTGTAATCTGCACTGGTGCACAGATGGCTCGAAGCAACCAGAAGGCACAAGGACTGGAATTTACAACCCCAGAACCGATGCGTAATTTTCGAAGCATCTTCCCAGAGAAGGTCTACCTCATCAGTTTAAATGCAGAGATTAACCTAAACAGGAACTTTTGGAATGAGGAAATTGTCATTCTAAGCGACAGTCAGGCGGCACTCAAGGCTTTGATATCCTGTGAGATTAAGTCCGCACTGGTTCTTGAGTGCATCGGGAAACTAAATCTGTTAGGTACGCAAAATCGCTTCTGGCTAATTTGCGTCCCAGGGCACACATATCTGGGAACAAGAGGCTACGTCCTAGAAGTGAAGAGTTAAGGCTGAGGGAGGCTAGCTGATACTGAACTATCGGGCTATGCAAGGCGAAATTCTTACCGGAGCGTACAACCAAAAGAGGTTTAAAAATCACATAACTCTCCCCAAGGATAAACTAGCAATGTGCAGGGCATTCTCACAGGTCATTGCAGACTGCGCAATCATCTGCATAGGGTCGGGATATGGTCGACTGACTCTTGTCGTTTCTGTTACCAACCTCAGGAGGCTACAATGCACCTTCTCCTTGAACGCAGCGCTACAGCGTGGAGAAGCTTGAGACATCTTGGCCATTTGCAGCTAGAAGAAAGGCACCTACGCTCGGTCAACCAGCTATAACTTAAGCTTAATAAGATAACTGCGTCTGGATGAGGTACTGTAATGAGTAGAGGGCATAAAAGGCCTCCAATAAATCTACATCTAATTATAATCTATCTAGTTCACAAGCATTTAATTTTATTGGCGTACCCATTGGTATGTCATCGGCTAAGTCCAAGCCTTCAAGTTGCTTGCAGAAGCTCCAGCTGATGCCTTTTTCTTGCAAGGTGAGTTTTGTGATTACATCACCCAGGACGGTTGCGAAGAGAAATGGCGAGAGAGGGCATCCTTGTCTCACTCCAGCGTTTGTGGTGAAAGGTTCGCTCCTCATACCGTTGTGAAGTATTGCCAGTTCCGAGTTTTCGAACATTGCTTTTCTGATGGTAATAAGTTTCTGGGGAACTACTTTGTTGTAGAGCATTGCGCTATCGTTTCATTGTATCGAAGGTTTTCGTAAAGTGGGCGAAAATCATGGAGAGTGATAAGCGTCATTTAATTGACTCTGATTTTATATACAATACCTTTAATATTCCACATACAAAAAACTTAGTTGCTGCTATCTTAGGTGGTAATCTCATTTATTTTATTTTTTTTTTGTATTGTTTTACCAGACATCTTGAGGACCTGGACTTCTGCCTCCTCTTTCACAAACTCTCTGACATGCAAGCGAAGGCGGACAACCCAGTCGCACTGGCACGCACTGTCAGTCTGA
Organism: Anastrepha obliqua; assembly: GCF_027943255.1. Taxonomy (NCBI): domain Eukaryota; kingdom Metazoa; phylum Arthropoda; class Insecta; order Diptera; family Tephritidae; genus Anastrepha; species Anastrepha obliqua. Next base: position 18,901,275 of record NC_072892.1, read on the forward strand.
GGTCAACATCGCCAAGACCAAGACCCAATGAGAGTTAACCACAATAACCCAAGGCAGATATTGGTTGACGGATGCCCGGTGGAAATCGTCGAAAGTTTCTGCTACCTCGACTGCATCATCACAGCAGATGGTGGAGTAGATGAAGATGTCAACTGCAAGCTAAACAAAGCAAGAGCGGCATTCGGGCGAATGCATACAGTATGGGGGAGTTCGCAAATCTCCAGGCGCACTAAACCACGAATATTTGGCTAATGCGCGAAGTCCGTGTTGTTGTACGTAAACGAAACGTGGCTGGTCTCTAACCCCATCACACAGAGACTACAATCCTTCATCAACAAATGCCTCCGCATCATCTGCAGAATATTCTGGCCAAACACCTTCAGTAACGACGAACTGTGGAGATTAACGAACGAGGAACCCATCCTTAGGCAAATCAAACTCAGAAAATGTCGATGGATAGGTCACACAATGAGAAAACCATCAGATGGCATCACGAGAATTTTCGCGGGCGACCAAAAAACACTTGGAAAAGGTCGATGCTGCGCAAACTAGCAGATGCCGACATCTTATGTCAATTTGATTTAGTAAAAAGTAGAGAAATTGCACAAGACCACCAGCAAAAAAATTGTAAAAAATCAAGGCTATTTTTGAGCTCAATGAAACTTGAATTTTATTGTACCAAAATTCGATCAGGTATAAAACGGCATACTTAAAATTTTCTAAAAAATCTGATTAAAAATGCTTACAGCCAGTCAACTTAAGTACTTTGCTCATTGTCGTACCCTGTAGTCTAGCAAGGCCAAAAACAGAGTAGAACGGTGAGAAAAGCGTCGCTTGCAAACGAGAATGTTTCATTCGGAGCGCTCATAGGGAAGAGCAAAGCGTGGCAACTCAAATAAATGAAGAAGAAAATCAAGCGTCAGTTGTTATGTGCATTTAGTAAAGGCACAAACCGCATATTTAGCTCTTTCAACAACCAGTTTTCGATTTCAGCGACATCCACGCGTCACATCCGCGCAGCCATACAAGAACAAGGGTTAATGTGTCTCCCAACCACACTAATAAATTTCAACCCTTACAGGCGGAAATCATTGAAAAACTATTCGCCAATAAGATTTTCACAAGCTGTTATTGCAACAAAGATGGCTGCCACAATATGTTGCACTAGGAGCATATAGCCTCTGAGGCTTGTGGCAATTCTCACAATAATGATGAGCACTGCAGAGACATGCAGCATTCCAACTACGACTTCCAATCAAACCGTGTGTGAAAGTCCAAACGGTCTGACAAGAAAGTTTAACTAGCACAGTGTTGAAATTAAAATTGAGTGTAAAAGTTGCTTGAAAAAAGTGCAGAATTTCCTTCAATTTTCTATAACGAGGTAGAAACTCGCTGAAATCGTGGAGTTGTATAGAATGCAACATCATCCCGACCCGACTTATATGCCGGAAGTACCTTTTCAGCCCTTGTGGGGCCAGGAGGCACCTCCTCCACCACCAATTGTGCCGTATCAAGAATTAATTGCCGGCTTTCCCTGTACCGACTTAGGTGAGCCAAAAAAAAAAAAAATTAACTAAAAATATCAGCATTCAAAAATTATTTAATGCAGAAAAGTATGTAAAAAGTGATTGTGCGCAAAAGTTCGTCAAAAGAAGTGAACGTGAGAAGAGTTTTAATTGTAATGTGTCCTTCTATATATTTGCATGTTGCCACCGCCCAGCACTTTGGCAACGCTCCCAGGTCAGCAGTTTGGTCAGCAGTCAGCGTTCTTCAAGCAATCGCAATAACAACAACTCAGAATCAACCAACGGAAATCCAACGAAAAAGACACGCCGACGGGTCGCATCAATGGCACAGCGGCGTGCGGCCAATATTCGCGAACGCCGTCGGATGTTCAATCTGAATGAAGCGTTCGACAAACTAAGACGAAAGGTGCCCACATTTGCCTACGAGAAGCGACTATCGCGCATCGAAACACTGCGGCTAGCAATCACCTACATCGGTTTCATGACTGAGCTATTGACCGGAGCCCCGATGTCAACGCACAAACCTCGCTCGGCCGATATTTATGCGGGCATGAACGGGCACCATCATCCAGCCGCGATGGGGCATCACCATCTCCATCCGGCAGCTTTTCAAAGGGACTTTGTATCGCCCTATAGCCATAGTTTGAGTTAAACGACCGAGTGGAAGCGAAATGGCAAAAATTTTATTTTGTTGATAAATGTGTAGCTTTTTTTAAATTTTATTTTAGTGTAATAACAAATTGGTTAAGAATAAAGTCAGGGGCAAAAAGACTGTCTAAGAAGCGTGGATTCGTCGGTTATTTTCTTCGTATTTATAGTCTGAATGACTCAATCAGTGTAGTCCGAATACTATCACCGTCACCGGAAAACCAGATGTTAGTAACTTTTTCAGAACACAGAGTGGAGACACAATTGGATTTAAAGCCGTGGTACACATCTCAAATTCAAATCAGCTATAAGCTGTGGTATAAAAAATACGGCATTAGATAAAGATAAAGTAAAAAGTTCCGGAGACAATTTTGTGATTTGTTAACTCAGTGTAGCTTGAGCGCGAATCAAAGATGGGCACCAAGAAAGTGAAAATGCCTTTCACTTTTTACCGATAAAGGCAAAAAACCAACGAGCCAGATGGCTGAAAATGTCGATAGTATTACTATAATAATAATCTGGTTTTTGTAGTGTGCCCAAAGGCCGACACTTTGACCTAAATAATCTTTTGTGTCCTGATACTGTAAAACCCAATATTGCACAAATTTCGTCAATACTCTTCCAGGAATTTTGATGCCAAAGACACACCATTGAACGCAGAAAAGCCCTAGAACCAGATTTTTGCCGGCGAATCGACTCATTTTCGGAGCAGTTGGTGACTGCCGAGAGAAGTGGGTCCCGCGTCAATGTTAACGACAACCGAAAGAGGTCATGATCGACGCTACAAATACACAGTAGACCGACTTAAATACCGGCCAAGAATGTACAGTCACTCAAAAATTATTTGATGCAGATACGAAGTGCTTAATATGACACAATATTTTACCAAACAGAGTATGTAGACATCTTTCTTATTTGGCTTTCTTTCATGTCTCAACATAAAATACAAAAAAAGTGTCCACTCATTGCAAAAAAAGAGGAAAGAAACAGAAACATACAAAGAGTTCACGCCACAGCTTAAATGATACAGTTAAAATAACCGCTACCGAAATTATATTTTTAGTATGCGGGAGTTTGTAGAGTGAGTGTGACATAAAGCAATGAAATGATAAATTTTATGTACTTTGGTTTTTTTAACCATAGAACCGCGCACTTTCGATGGAAAAGCGTGAAGTAAGTTTAGGAGCATTTTAAAAACGGAATGTCGCATTGCAAAATAGCTGAAATTGTACATTTACAGTCTGTGTCAGAAGAAAAGAACCATTTTTTTTCTTGTAACTTGAAAATATATTTCGTTCTACTTTTTGCTGCCTAATAGTCTCACTCACGGGTTACGACGCCAGTGCTAATTCAGGTTAATGTCGTTCGAAACTTTAACGTAAACGCAACGAAACAAAAATGAGTGAGAAGTACGCGAAGCGTTTTGAGGCGGGATTTTTATGCACGCATTCGAAAGGGCCGAAATTATCTTACGCCAAGGCTAGAAAAATAATTAAAAAATCAAAAAAGGTCGTTGTGATGTGGAATCAGCGGTATAAGTAGTACAAAAATGTTGATGACTTTTTCGAGCGCGGCTTGAAGCCAGTGATGACAAAAAAGCAGGATAAAGTGATCGTCCAACTTTTTAAGCGGGACCCTTCTTTGTAACTACGCCAAGCACGCACAATTCTTGTTACAAAGGGAATAGATGTGAGTACCAACACCATTGAAAGGCGACTGAGGAGGCAAACATATCCTAGCGTCACACATCATCAAACCCACTGCTCAAACAACAAAAAAAGCAAATGGCGTCATAGTATTGGACCGGTATTCCCATTTCCCAAACGCCAACCCCATTATAAATGCGTGGGGAATTATGAAAGCGCATCTTGTCGAAACGATAGTCCATGATTTAAAACAACTCGTGCGTTAAGTTCGCAAAATCTAGTCCTGTTTGTCGACGAGCTACGCAGAACAGCTGGTTCAAAGCATGCCGAGAAGATGCCAGGCTATACTTGACAATGATGGAGACTACACAGCTTATTGAGTAATTGCGACCCGTAGTTTTGCACATATGATACTTTCATGTAAAAAAAAAAATGTTTAAATGTTAGGTGCGCAACTAAGTTCTCGCTGTGTTTTTGATTAAAATGCAACTCGCTTGCTGGCTACTAGTTTTTCCCATGTTTCTGGTAGATCTCGTATACCGTACCGGTAAAACTGTTCATCCTTTGAAGCTATCCACGGGTGAAGCCATTTTTTTTTTGTCTTCATATGAATGGAACTGCTGGACAGCTAGACCATGTGCCATCAACCGAAACAGATGATTTCCCATTTCATTGTTTCCAAGTAGGTTTTAACGGGTTTGGCAACGTGAGACCGAGCGTTGTCATGATGTAGAATCACTTTTTCATGCCTCTCCTGCGGCCGTACTGCGGCCGCTTCTCGCGCAGTGCTCGGCGCAATCGCATCAATTGAAGTCGATACCGATCCCGAGTGATGGTCTAGCTTGGTTTTAACAGTTCATAATAAATAACATCAACTTGGTCCCACCAAATACATAGCATAACCTTCGCAGCGTGAATATTCGGCCGAGGCGACGACGTAGAAGCATGTTCGGGCAGACCACATGACTTTCTTTTCTTTGGATTGCTGCAATGAATACATTTTTCATCACCCGTCAAGATGCGATCAAGAAACCCCTTCCTTTTTTTGCCGCTGGAGTACTTGTTCACAGGCGAAAAAACGACGTTCAACACCACTTGGCTTTAATTCATAAGGAACCCCTGTCCCCTGTTTCGGAATCATTCCCAAAGCATGCAATCACTTGGAAATGGATTGGCAGGTAACTCCTAATTTCCTAATACTGAAGCAAGCTCTTCTTGCATTTGACACGGATCCTCATTGAGCTATGCCACCAATTCAGCGTCTTCGAAGATTTTTGGCCTTCCTTCACGCGGACGGTCGTCAACATTAAAACGACGGTCGTCTTTCAAGCGACAGAACCAATATTGGCACATTGTTTCACTTAAAGTAGCATCTCCATAAACTTTTTGTAGCTCTCGATGCACTTCAGCCGCCCATGATACCAAAACAAAATCACTAATGTGTCGAAATAGGTTATCACGTTTAGGTTATGTTAGAATCGACTAGCACACACTGCTGGCGGCATCTATTGACAAACAGCGGGAACTTAGTTGCGTACCTAATATATATCTTTTATACTTCGTGAATAATCGCGGTTCCTTTTTTCTGACACACACTTTAAGTTTGTCAACAGTTCAGCATATTTTGAAAGCTGTTTGCATGAAAATCGTGTGGTAAATAAGGCCAAATAAAACTTTCACACAACAAGAGCCTAAGTCAAGTGAAAAAAATCCAGCAGCAAGCGCTCCAAAAAGGATTTAGGCAAGAGGAAAGCAAATTCAAATGGTATAATAGCCCGTAATAAACCTTTCGTAAGTGCTAGGAATAGAAATAAGAAAATGCAGTTTGTGCGTGATGATCTAAATAAGACCCCGGCATTGTGGAGAACCGTACTCTTTGTAGACGAGGTAAAAATGAATTAATTTGGACCAGATGACAGCCCTTTAAAATGGCGCGAAGCCAATACGGAGCTCAAACCCCAAAATTGACGAGCTACGATAAAACACGGCAGTGGTCAGGTTATGGTTTGAGTCTGCATGTCGTGAAATGGGGTTGGAAATTTTACCTTTCTCGAAGAAACAATGAACAAATTTGTTTATTTAAAACATCTGCAACAAAATTTGGTTTAAAGCGCAAGAAAATTACAACTTGAAGATGACTTTCGGTTTTATTAAGCTAAGAAGTCTGAGCAAAAGTCACAGATAATAAAAAACTTGGTTAATATATTGTAGAAATGTGCCCACATTGTTGAAATACCTGCAGAATCACCTGATTTGAACGTCATCGAAAATTTGCGGTCGGTTTTCAAGGCAAATCTAAGAAAATAATAATAAAAACATTAACAAATCAGAACTTAAAAAGGCGATTCTTGAAGAGTGAAGTCAAATTAGTCCAGAATGCACAAAAAAAAGTGGTTAACTCCATGCCACGTAGACTCCAAGCTGTAATTGGTTATAAAGCATACCCAACGAAGTACTAAATGGCTTAAAATTAAAAAAAATAGAAATAAATAATTGCTCGTTTTGAACTGTATCATTGAAACTAAGAAGTGGATTCTTTTTTGTATTTTATGTTGAGAAGTTAAATAGAGCAAACTACTCTGTAGAGCACAAAACAATTGTACAGGGTGGCTGATGAATTTTGCTACATTAAGAAACTCAAATAACTTTTTTTTTAGTGTGTGGAATTCATTTATTTTTTTTTTCAAGTTGAAGGTCATTAAATTTTATTAAATGTAGCTTAACTAGTTTTAAAAATAATTTAATTTAAATGCCCCCCATGCTCGTTGACACAAGTGCGGCATCTTAGTAAAAAGTTGTTCATTGCTGCTTTGAGAGTTGCGACAGGAATAGCCGCAATTGTTGCCCGAATGGATTGTTTTAGTTCATCCAAATTTGTTGGCTTTGTTTTATAAACTTCTTGTTTACATAAACCCCACAAGAAAAAGTCAGGTGCAGTAAGGTCAGGCGACCTGGGGGGCCAACGAAATTCGGAGTTTCTTGAAATCAGTTTATTGGGAAATTTTCGTCGCAACTCTGTCATAACAGTCTGGGCTATGTGAGACGTTGCCCCATCTTGTTGAAACCACACAGAGTTGAAAGGAATTCTCTTTCGGCGTAGTTCTGGATAGAAAAATTCTTTCAGCATTTTCAGATAACGGTCTCCAGTAACCGTAACGGTGTGACCATTTTCTTCAAAAAAATAAGGCCCGACAATACAGCGTGAAGAAACCGCACACCACACTGTCACGCGAAGAGGATGCAATTCCGTCTCGTGGAGTATCTGTGGGTTAGAAGTACTCCATATTCGACAATTTTGTTTGTTCACATTGCCGTTTAAATCGAAATGGGCCTCATCAGACATGAAAAGGCAGTTTAACATGTTTTGGTCTTCTTCCACCATTTGCAGGATCTCCTGGCAAAATTCCAAGCGAATCGGCAAGTCTGCTGCATTCAGTTTGTTAACCATTTGAATTTTGTAGGGAAATAAGTCTAAATCTTTGTGCATTATTGTTTGCAAAGACTGTCGGCTGACACCAAGTTGAGCAGATAAGCTTCTTGTTGAAACCCTTGGATTGCTTTGTATAGCTGCAGCTACAGCAGCGATCGTTTCCTCCGTCCGAACTGGTGGGTTTCGATGATAAGGCTTTCTTGCGACTGTTCCTTGCTCAGCAAAATTATTCACCAGTCTCATTATGGTCTATCTGCTCGGGGGATCGCCGCCAAACATCCGCCTGTACTCTCTCTGTACCAAAACTACGGACTCCAGTGCGTGATAGCGGCGGACTATCCAAATTCTTGTTTGCGTGTCCCAGTTATCCATTTTAATAAATTTTAAAGATCAATCTGCAAATTAAAACAAAAATGGAACAGATAACTTAAAAAGAAAAAAAGTTATTCAATTTTTTTTTTGGTAGCGGCTTTCATCAGCCACCCTGTATCTGCATCAAATAATATCATCATCAAAGTAATAGCACCCGTAATTCACAAAAGGCTGTCCAACTCATTGAATCAGGGACTACGCAAAAAACAAGCAGGCTTTCGCCCCACTGCTCTTGCGTCGATCATGTAAACTCCTTGAGCGTGATCGTGGAGCAGTCGGTTGAGTGGCACTCGCCTCTTTACCTCTGCTTCATCGACTTCGAGAAAGCGTTCGCCACTCTCAATCATGAAGCAATTTGGAAAGCTCTTGAATGCAAAGAAGTGGCTGAGAAAATTGTCACTATCATAAAAGAATTGTACTCGGGCGCTTCACGTCGCGTGAAATACGAAAATGCTCTAAGTGGTAGTATCGAAGTTCAAACCGGTGTTAGGCAAGGATGTGTATTATCTCCACTCTTGTTCAACCTAGTCCTGGACCTAGTAATGCGACAAGCGTGTGCGGTCAGCAGGGGCATATCCTGCGGCTTATGTGGACGACATTTATTTACTATCGCACAAATACTCAGATGCATCAGCTAAACTATAAGCGCTATGCCATGCAGTAACACAAACAGGTCTAAAAATTAACATAGCAAAGACCAAAGTAATGCCGATTAACACCACCGAAACGCAAGCCCTTCAAATTGCCGACACGCCGCTTGAAGATGTAAATGAATTTTGCTACCTTGGAAGCAATCTTTCATCATTGCAATCCTTCCTAAACCGTTGCCTACGAAAGATAATGCGGATATTCTGGCTTGATATTATAAGCAACGATGAATTTTGGGCGGCTACCGGGCAAACACCAGTTCACATAGAAATTATGCGCCGCAAGTGGGAATGGATCGGACACACATTGCGCAAACCACGAGATGACATCGCAAGGACAGCACCCGACGGGAATCCCCAAGCAATTCGTAGGTGCGGGAGACTACCCAACGCATGGAGGCGACAAGTATCAGCAGAGGCGGACAGAGCTGGCCGTTCCTGGAGTCAAATTAAGCTCTAAACAAATGAAATTATAACTTGGAAACTAGGAAATATGGAATATATATGTACATATATATATATCTGCATCAACTAAGGTTTGAGTGACTGTTTACTTAGAATGGATTTGCTTTAAGCAAACCAATTAGCAAGAATTTGCATTAAAAATCTAAAATCCCCTAATTGTGACATAACTTTTTTTGCTTGCTCTTAATTCACCAAAATATACCTGATAATCCCTTTGTACAACCGCCTGGGACAGAAAAAAACAAAAGAAACCAAAACACTTGTTAGTAAACAACAACCGCAAACAATAAAAAGTCATGTGAATCTCTTCACCTGTTCCAAGGGCCCTGAAAGCGAGCAGTGACAGTGTTAGCAAGGCGTAAAATTATTATAATTAAATTAAATAGAACAAATTGCGTAATATTTGCCTATGAGGGTACACACACACAAATACTTACATAAGTCACACATACAAGCCAGTTGAGGGATGCAAGGAAATCAACCCTCCGGACAGTCGATCATCAATGCCTAATAAAGTGTAACCAAGTCGAGGCTGTTTAAATAGCACGAAATTTGTGCGGATGAACAAAGACAATTCAAGGTAATATTCAAATTAAAAACTATTTCATAATATTCCTTATTCTATATTCGTATCAAACCACATTCAATTGTGCACAGTTTTCTGCTAACCTGCGCTTAGTAAATCACCAAAATGCCAACACCCATCCCTGCCAAGCGAATTCACCTTTTTCCTTTAATTGAATCAGAACTGATTTCGTAAATCTTTTATATCAGGGTTGCTGTCACAATATATTCTTGCCACATTTGTTGCACAATCGCACACACAATAATGCAATAAGTTAATGCAACATGCGGCACAAAAGGCGTGCAATATGTTTTGTGGAATTAGTGACACTTCATGCAACATCCGGGACGTATCATCATAAGCCCTTGCCAATGTTGGTGTGAGTGTTCGCTTGTCAGAGATGGGGTGGATATATAGCAATCCGAAAGTAGAGCATCGAGCAAGTGAGTGAATGATGGGCTAAAGTGCCCTCATCGGTCCAATTATAAGGGGCGGATTAATGTTGCTGCAAGCGGCTGAGTTGAAGGGCATTCACGTGCCACCGATTAGCACGTGGTGGAAACATGACTTCTGTATGACTTATTAAAATATGATTAACCAAATTATTAAAGAAAGCGCGCGATCTTCAGCTGAGCGGAACTTCAAGCAGCGCAAGGTAAGTTTAAATTAAAAAAAAGTGTCTTAAAAATTTCACTTGTTTTTGTTTTGCTATGAGCAGTTCATATATCAATTTATAAGTGATTTTCAAATTTTTTTTGTGTAATCATCTATTTCCTGTGGCATCCGCATCACATGTTACCATTGTTTTCCCTCCCATAACGAATTAATCAGATTAGCACTACGATGGCATGAGGTAGCCGTCTAACCTAAATCACCCTTAAACAGATTCTATGACACGCCTTGACAAATTAATTGAAATTGCATTTTTGCGCAAATTTTATTACATTCTCTACAAAAATCTCAGAATAAGGAGACTCTTAGACTGAAAGGCTAAAACTAAATGAAATCGAAATGATGAATTACTCGTCCGCTTGGACTAAAAAAAAGTCGATACATTTTTTAGCCTACTATATGCGATCGCCCTGCAAGAACTCCGAACTGGCAGTGCTTCACAGGGGCGATATCAGCGATCCATTCACCACCAACGCAGGCGTAAGGCAAGGTTGTCTACTATCACCACTTCTCTTCGCCATCGTCCTTGATTACGTCATGAGCCAACTGACCCTGCACAAAAAAGGCATCGTATGGAGTTTCACCAGACATCTTGAAGACCTAGACTTCGCCGATGACATCTGCCTTCTCTCTCACAAACTAGTCGCGCTGGCACGCACTGTCAGACTGGAAGTCAACATCGCCAAGACCAAGGTCAAGACGGTTTGTTGACTGATGCCCGGTGGAATTCGTTGAAAGCTTCTGCTACGTTGGCTGCATCGTCATGGCAGATGGTGAAGCAGATGAAGATGTCAACTGCAGGCTAAATAAAACAAGAGCGGCTTTCGGGCGAATGCATACAGTATGGAGGAATTCGCAAATCTCCAGGCGCACTAAGCTACGAATATTCGGGTCCTGCGTGAAGTCCGTATTGTTGTATGGAAGCGAAACATGGCTGGTATTCTGGCCAAGCATCATCAGTAACGACGCACTGTGGAGATTAACGAACGAAGAACCCATTCTTAGGCAAATGAAACCGTGAAAGTGTCGATGGATAGGTCACACAATGAGAAAACCACCAGATAGCATCATGAAAATGGCACTGGGTTGGAACCTGCGAGGGACCAGAGGACGCGGTCGACCAAAACACACTTAGAGAAGGTCCATGCTGCGCGAACTAGCAGAAGCCGACATCTCATGGGACGGTGCAAAAACAACAACATAGAAGCATATACGAGAGAAGAGTCATGTCGAGGCCGTATGCTCCCGAGGGGTTAGGTTAGGTTAGGGCACGCTTATATTGAAAATTCGTCCGTTGTGACAAATATTGAAAATTCGTCCGTTGTGATGCCACACATGGGAGAGGAGAAAGGAGAAGGGAAGAAAGGAAGAAGGAGCCTTGGGATTAGAGACGATGATGACCATGCATTTTACGACGACGCCGACGGTAGCTGATTTGCGTTCGTAGTTAGCCGCAACAAGTTACTGATGAACTTCACCAAATGTATGATATTTAGACCCGCTATATCCGAAGGCGTATCGAAAAAATGAGAGCACAGATGTCTAAATCTTTCCCAGGCGAGAGCAGGGCAGCTCAGAAGAAGGTGTTGAGATGATTCCACCTCGCCCTCCCGAGAGGAGTGATCAAGGAGAAAAAAAAATGCGGTCGCCGCAGCCGAATGGAAGCACTAACTGATAGCAACAGGTTTTTCCAATGGCGGTTACTCCTTGCCGGTCCTTATGCCATGAAAAAAGCGCCTCATAAAAACCTGCTTGAAACTGTAGGCCCCTTTATTTGCGGAACAACATCAAGACGCACACCACAATTAGGAGGAGGAGCTCGGCCAAATACCCAATAAAGAGTGTAAGCGCCAATTATATGCATACGTAGGTACAAAACACATGGACTGAAAAGTCGCAGGCCTAACACATAAATGGCTAGTTTTATTGCATTCGCTGTTAAAATTTCATGATTTTCTATTCATTAGTGTGTGAGTTTTTGTGCTAAGAGTGACGCTACTTTTGTTAATTTCGAAACAATGGATCCAAAAGAGTTTTGTGTCTTAACTTTACTCTGCTTCTTGAGGGGAAAAATACTGTTCAAGCGAAGCAATGGCTTGAAAAGTTTTATGAGGACTCCTCTCCATCAGAAACAATAATAAATCGATGGTTTACTGACTTCAAACGTGGTCCTAGAGACACCGAAGATGCTCAACGCAGTGGGCATCCAAATTAGGCGGTAACACCAGAAAACATCAAAAGATGCACAAAACCGTTTCGATTGAATGGAAAATGAAGTTGCGTGAGTTAGCTGGCTTCGTAGAGGTATGAAGAGAAGGAGCTGGCTTTATATTGCATGAACACTGGACTATAAGAAAGCTCTGTTAAAAGTGGGTACAGCGTTTGCTCACTGTTGACCAAAAGCAAGAACGTGTTGACGATTCTAAGAAGTGTTTGGCCTGGGCAAAACTACATGAATCGAACTTCGAATTGCTCACACATCTACCGTATTCGCCAGACTCAGCTCCCACCGACTACTGGCCGTTCGCAAACCTAAGAAAAAATGCTCGCCGGTAAGAAATTTTGCTAGAGCGGCACTGGGATGATTGCGTTGTTTTTAGTGGAAATTACGTTGTGAACAAAAACCAAAACGTATTTTATTTGTTAGGCCCGCGACATTTCTGTCCATGTGTTGCCTATCAAAGAATCACTGGTCTTGTGAGTACCACCACTGCTACTCATACAACCATATGCCCGCAATTAAGAAGGAAATGTTCACTTATGAATTTAATCTTTTATTCGATAAGCTTTCTATTGATTCGAAAAATGTTGCCAGTTGTGCTATTGGTGGGTTCGACTTGATTGACATTCTCATAAGCAAGACGCACGAAATACTGAATTTAGTGTATGTACTTACGAAAAAAAAAACAATGTTGGCTCGAAAATCAAAGACTTCTAGACGGTATGGGACACAACATATATTTAAAAAAATTAAAAGGACGTTTGTTAAATTTAACCCGACTTCTTTTAACTCAATATGTGCCTACTACCTATTTCAAAATCCGGCGAATTCCTGGCGCCTCATGTCAAAAATATTTTGGTTGTTCTTTTTATTACATGCGGATAAACTGATCATTAAGATCAGAATGACAATAACCTAAATTTCAACATGGATTGGCTTAACATTAGGTTACTCTCAAGGTCAGATATCCAAACTAGCATCAATATTGGAAGCAATTTGATTTCAAAACGGGGGAAACTGGGTTATCTTTGATTTGAAGGTCATGTGTGCATAATTTCATGTTTTAGAGTAAAGTAGTCCTAGATAGTAAGCGTACCTGGAAGAAACACGTCGAGCAGAAGGCCTCTCGAACTGTAAAGTTTTAAATGATTAAAAAAATGTATTGTTTAAATTTTAAATATATTTATTGAAATAGTATCATTTCAAGCTAGGCATCCAGCTTGTGAAACGATTATTTTCTTTCTTGTATCTTACATACTACGTACAAGCGTTTTTATAGTAATTTTGTCAATGCAAGCCAATAACAATTTTTCGGTGTTTACTTGTGTAATATGATTCTAGCATTCACGCGCCGCACATAAAATAATTACGTTAGCTATGTTTGCGTTTACTTTCAAGTGTAATGAACCTTTTAAGAAATATGATACTCTATTTAAACGGCACAGCACAGTGAATGCATAAGTGGACAATAAATTAAAAACCAAAAACAAAATGTTTATGAATATTAATGTTAAGGCATATCCGACTTATAATCATACTACACCTCCCTTCTTCGGAAGAATGCTCATACAACTTTTTTTTTTTGTATGAACATTCTTTTACATTGAATTGTTAAAATAAAATATGTACATAAGAGTAATCTTAATTTTATATATATGTATATATTGTATTAATTTTCTAAGTTTAGACGCGTCTTTAAAACTACTTATTGTTGATAAATCTTAAGCCTATTTTTGTGAACTATTTGTTCTTTTAAAGATAACTTATCGACTATAGTAACATTATTTTTATTATCTATTGCTTTAATGGTATAAGGCCCACAATATTGGGGTTCTAGTTTATGGGCCACTTCATTCCTAAGTAAAACTAAATTGCCTATGCTAAAATTGTGATCTAAACTATTTTTATCATAAAATGTTTTTTGCTTAATTTTAGCTATGTCTATCATATTGCGAGCTCTTTTATGTGCTACTTCTAGCCTAAATCTTACTTCTCTAGCGTAGTTATCTATGTTATATAATGGAGTAATTTGGTCTACATTTTTGAACTGCTGAAACATGTTTGGTGTTTTTCCAAAAACTAATTCATACGGACAATAGTCATGTACTGTAGAAGGAGTGGTGTTAAAACAGTATGTGAAGTATTGTAGCCACTCATCCCAGTCGTTTTTGTCAATCGATATGTAAGATCTTACGTATTGATTGAAAGTTTTATGTGATCTTTCTATTACTCCTAGTGTTTGGTGGTGGTAAGCAGTTGAATTAATTTTCTCTATTTTTAGCAATTCACATAGCTCTGTTAGTATTGAATTTTTTGTATTCTGTACCCATGTCCGAAATGAACGTCTTCATTGGACCGTAGGTAAGAATAAACTTTTCAAATATTGCTTTCGCCACTGTCTTGGCGTTTTTGTCTTGGATGGGTATCGTGACTAAATATTTTGTCATGTCGCATATTATTGTGACTGCATAAGTATTGCCATTAATTGTTGTAGCTAGTGGGCCTATTGTGTCTACAATAACTGTATCAAATGTACCTGTAGGTGTTGGTGTTATAGTCATTGGGCTTTTTAAATGCTTTGTTATTTTGGTTTTTTGGCATTTTTCGCAAGTTTTTACATACTTAGCAACATCTTTTGACATTTTGTTCCAGAAGTAATGTCTTTTAATTTTCATAAGTGTTCTGAAAATTCCGCAATGACCGCCTTCTATAGGGTCATCGTGGTATCTTTTTAGAATGTCCATTACAGTTTTAGCATCATTGATTTGGGTCACCTCATTCAGTAGCGCTACTTTTAATTTGTTTAATATCATATTGCCCTTATTTTTAAAATCATTTATCGAGACAAATTCGAAAATTTTCTCGCTAGGTGCCACTTGTAAATTATTAATGCCATATTTGTCGGCCACTTCGTCGAGCCTAGAGAAGATTATAGATTTTCCTCGTTTGATGTAGCATCGCGTGGGTGTAATCTTTAATTTATTGTATTTCCTGACGTCAGTGTTATTAATTGGGACATATATTTTGGGCTTATCATATGTTTTAATGTGCTGCTGTGTAGTTGGACTGCTGTTATTTCTTGACATTGATCTAGTCACTATTTTGTATAAATGTTTATTCTTTTCATTTATTTCCTTTAAGTCATTGATTGTAATGCGAGACAAAGCGTCCGCGACGTGATTATCTTTTCCTCTAATTTTTTATTATGCATAGCATATAATTTTAATGCTAATATCAATAAGGTTATGACTGTGATTATAATTAAAGAAATTTTGATTAAATTTAAGCCAGTATTAACGACTACTTCGTTTACTACATTGGCATTGGGTTTATCAACTTTTGATAATAAAAAATTTTTCCATTACTGAAAAATTAGCTATTGGGGACTTTATACCGTAAATCAAATAATGTAAGGATATATAATTTTGTTTTTACATTGAATTTATTTATTTATTATTTTTTTTTTTTTTGTTTTTTTTTTTTTTAAACGACAACATTTTGAAAAATTTTGTTTTTACATTGGATTTATGAATTTTTTTTTTTCAAGTTAATTCATTTATTAAGTAAACACATTATATTTAACATATTAAAACATTTTCATAAAAATGACCTTCTGAGTAAATTTTATTCATTTACAGTCAAATTTTTTATAAGGCAAACAGAAGCCAAAGTTGTTTAACTTTAATTTATGTAAATGAAAATTATTTTTGTCTCGAGCGGTTAACGCTTACAGACTCTAACTGTCTGCATTCAATCATGCACAGTGTTTTATCTATATTTACTTAATTTTTTTTTCTGCTGGAGCAGGAATTCCAGTTGGGTTATGCGCTCCCAGATTGCGCTAGCTTTTTCCCAGGATGGTGGTGGCTGCTGGTTTACCTCCTTGATGAGTATGCTGATTTCCCTCTTTATTCTGGTGGTGTAGCCTCCTCTTCTTTTTGGCTTGCTCACCTTTGGGATGGAAACCTCTTTTGGTTTTTTGTTGAGCCCGTTCCGTCTCCTGTATTCCTCCAAGGAGATTGGTTGCGGCCCTTGACCTCGGTTGTTCATCTATTTTTTTTGTTGTAATGTTTTAACTAAGTAAGTTCTTCCTTCCGCAGCTGACGGATCGTTTTGGCTGATCACGTCAGGACTTAATATTTTGTGCTTTTTTAGGGCACTTGCAAATATATTGCAATTTTTGGTGCAGATATCGTCAGCACTCATGCAATATTTTGCACTTTGTTTGTGCAAGAAACTTGCATTTTATAGCTTAGCAAAATTAATGCTCAAGCTGGCAGGATCGCCATGTAAAGTTTTAAATGATTAAAAAAATGTATTGTTTAAATTTTAAATATATTTATTGAAATAGTATCATTTCAAGCTAGGCATCCAGCTTGTGAAACGATTATTTTCTTTCTTGTATCTTACATACTACGTACAAGCGTTTTTATAGTAATTTTGTCAATGCAAGCCAATAACAATTTTTCGGTGTTTACTTGTGTAATATGATTCTAGCATTCACGCGCCGCACATAAAATAATTACGTTAGCTATGTTTGCGTTTACTTTCAAGTGTAATGAACCTTTTAAGAAATATGATACTCTATTTAAACGGCACAGCACAGTGAATGCATAAGTGGGCAATAAATTAAAAACCAAAAACAAAATGTTTATGAATATTAATGTTAAGACATATCCGACTTATAATCATACTACAGAACACTAAAAGTCTTCTAACAGTGTAAGAGAACCTTTGGCAAGGCATAGGGTCTACGACCGGCGATAGTACACTGTACAACCCCCTGATTAAACCCATTACTATATACGCCTCTGCAGTATGGTGAAAGACTACAATGTTTAATTCCAGAGTAAAACCCCTAAACAGGCTACAGAGAAGTGTGTGCTTGAGTATCACTGGTGTCATGAGTACGACATCTGGTGATGCCCTTAATGCCATTCTGAACTTGCAACCTCTAGATCTTCAAATTCGAAGGGAAGCGATGAAGGCGGCGTACAGGCTCAAGTTAAACGGAGTCTGGCGAAATGAAGAAAGCACTGGCCACTGTCAGATATACCACCAGTAGTCGGAGTGGTGCACACTGTTCTCGATGCCAGTGAACAATCGGGTGCCTGTCGTTAGCTTCGGTAGGAAGTATGATGTTTTGATCCCAGATACAGATCAACGGTTAAGTCCAGAGAACCTATTAATGGGATATCAGCACACTTTCTACATCGACGGATCCAAAACCAGTTATGGTAGCGGATATGGATGGTACTTAGACGAAGACATTAAGTACTCCTATGCCACAGGACAGATAGCTACGGTATTCTTAACGGAAGCCTATGACATCTTGAATGTGTCATACTGGCTAATTGGGGAAAACTGGCGGGGTAGCAGTATGGGAATTTGTAGTGACAGTCAAGCTGCACTGAAAGCCCTTGCTAACCCACGTTGCAATCCGAAGTTAGTCGGTGAATGTAAGACAAAACTGAACAGTGTTGCAAAACCCAACAAAGTTAGTCTTATTTGGGTGCCTGGACGTTGAGGTATTACAAGGAACGAGTTAGCTGATAAATAGGCAATAAAGGCTCTACAAGTATGCCACTAGGCCTTGAACCCTTTCTAGGTGTCAGTTCTGCATCGATTCAACTATGGATTGACCACTTCATGAGGTCTACCCATAGAGAACGTTGGTTTGGGTTGAACTCGTGCAGAGTGGCTAAGTGCTTTGTGAAAGAATCAAACAAGAAAATAGCGACCTTTCTCCTAAAGAATCCGATAGTACTGGTGGGTGTAATCACAGGTCACAAAGCCTGTGGTCAGCACATGGCTACCATAGGGGTCGTAGACAGCCCGATATCCTATTCTGTCTTGAGAATGACGACACTGCAGAGCATTTTCTCTGTAGCTGTCCGGCGTTTTCCAGAATCAGACTTAGGATATTGGGTTGCGATATACTGAACATGGATAAACTTCATACTCTTCCTCTTCCGAATGCCTTAAGATTCATCAATGAATTCAAGAGATTTGTGGAAGAGTGACCTCCAACCACTTTTTATCTTTCCTATCTCTATTATTTCTACTGAAATACTGAAATCTATCAGGGTGTAGTACAATGGTCTCCTGCCTGAGTGCTTGGACTTGTCCAACCCCCCACAAATCTAATCTAATATAATCTAATCGAACTCTGTAAAATCCTAAATTTATGTAAAATTCAAAATCAATTATTATTTATATAAATTTGTGAGAATGCCACATCTCTGCCATGAAAAAGTTTCTCACCAAAACTATCTGCCGTTCGGAGCCGGCATAAAACTGTAGGTCTCTACATTTGTTATCAAACATAGATTGAAAGATAAGTTCAGCCAAATACCTAACAAAGAATGCATGGGTCAATTTTTGAGATATCTCGACAGCAGCACCCTGGCGGGTGAAATCACAGATGAGCTCACAACTGGGAGTTCAAGTCGTGCCCGTTTCAAAAATACATGGCTATAAATTATCTATGAAGCGCAGGTAGTGAAGCTCTCAACTAATTTGAGCAATACTTTTGATTATTTTTACTTCTTTGTCAGCGCTTTTTTTTAAGATTTATAAATTATTTACACACAGTTCTAAGGCCGTTGGAAAACTACAACTGATAAGTAGTGGTTAGCTTCTCAAAATGTTCAAGAGCTCGAAAATTTCGAACCAAACTTCAATAATAAAAGGTTGTGAAAACTTTGACAACTGATTTCGGATGCTATTTAATATATGTAAATGACTTTGATAGGCAAACTTTGATACGCAGCGGAAGAACATCACTACACAACTTCGCCCTCTTCCGATCTGGTCCTATCTCGAAATCCGTTGCCGAAAAGTTATGCATGACTTTTTCATTTCCATGCTTTTGAGTACTTTTCTTTAAAATTTGCTCTGAATTAAAAGTAGCTTCTGCAAAAACACAGCCCCAGTTTATTAAGTAGCTCAAGATGGCCAAACAGGGTGGAAATTAGACATCTTACATAACCTTTAATTATTGCTTTATGATTTCAATCAAATATTTGAGCAGCAAACCAATTAACGAGTTTCGAGCGGGTGTCGAGCTACTCGCATTGGGAGCTTGCGATTAAAGTCTTTCCTTAACAATTTTATTCAAATTGAATATGGAAGTACTTCAGGTATAAAGTTCTTCGCCAGCTTAAGAAACAAACCGAATAAATTCACGTCAGATTATACATAAAACAGACTCAAGATTCATTGTATTGCAAGGTATCGATGGAGATTTCTTGAAACCTTTTAAATAAACTTTAATTCTTCACTTCATATTGAGTTAAATAGTTGTCACTCAACTACGCAGCTATTCAGCACGGCGTCAATGAATCACTGCATCAATCTATTTTCTTGTTCTTTGGCTTAATGCGGATTTTCGTTACACGATAATTGGTTGACTTGGCTCGTCCAAGTTAATACCAAAAAAGTCTCGTAATTTTATTCTGCTTCTAAATTGGCGCGATAATCGCTTACGCGATTTTGGCAGAGTTTAACAAAGCGCGCCAGTCGTTTCTTTCTCGTGCTAACCGGCGCCAGTTGGACGCACCAAATGAAGTCAAGTCCTTCTCCACCTGATCTTCCCAATGCAAGTACCTCTACTACCGCCAGCTGGTTCCGCATGAAATACTTTCAGAGACGGAGCGTTTGTATACATTCGTACGACATGACCCAGCCAATGTAGCCGCTGGATCTTTATTCGCTGCGCTATGTCTATGTCGTCGTAAAGCTCATACAGCTCATCGTTGTATCGCCCGCGATATTCGCCGTTGGCAACGTGCAAAGGCCCAAAAATCTTACGTAGAATCTTTCTCTTAAGCACTCTAAGCGTCGCTTCATCGGATGTTGTCATCGTCCGCGCTTCTGCGCCATACGTTAGGACGGGCATGATGAGAGCCTTGTAGAGTGTTAGTTTTGCTCGTCGTAATTTTATTAGCTCATTCTCAATCCAAGAATTATTTAAATCAAATATTTTCACGATACCAGCGCGCAGCTTCGGCGTAAGATGCGCAATAATAAATTGGTATCGCCCAATTGCAAATTTACAAATGTCATCAAAACCAAAGCGACCTAAAACATAATGGTTTCGATGAAAAAGTAAGGTGCGTTTCATAATCATAAGAAACCCCGTATTTTTCAAAGTATTTTAATTTATAGGCTTCAGAGGAAAACTAAAATTTTACACATCGACTACAGTAACAAAAGTTATATGTTTTATTACAGGATTTAGAGCTTTTTTTAATACATATAATAAAAAAAATTTGAGCAAGAATGTATTTCCAGGCGTTTCAAAATGATAAGGCACTGTTTTATTAAAGTGATCGTTTAACAAAGGTATACTTTTTTCAATTTTTTTTTCTTCTATCATCTAGAATATTTTAGTATTCTATGGAAGCACCATTTGCTTTAGCGACACAAAATAACTTTCTTTCATCGATTTTCGCAGCTTTTTAAATAAATTTACATCTCGAGAAGCCCATTCTGCCCTAA
This sequence comes from Anastrepha obliqua, assembly GCF_027943255.1. NCBI lineage: Eukaryota > Metazoa > Arthropoda > Insecta > Diptera > Tephritidae > Anastrepha > Anastrepha obliqua. Next base: position 18,921,969 of record NC_072892.1, read on the forward strand.
TTGCCGCTTTAAGATCGTTGGTGTTGTCAAATTCTGACTAATATACCCTAAAAGTTTTCTATTGGGTTTAGATCCGGAGAGCACGTCGGCCAGTCCATAGTTTCTATGGAACAATAGGTCAAATACTGCCTTGTTTACTACTTACGTGGATTTGGGCGTTGTTTTGCTAAAAATTGAAGGGCGAATAATCCCCACAATTCATTCGCGATGATGTAAACTGTATAATAAGATATAAATGCACCCCACACCAAAATAGAACCTCATCCGAAGTTGCGCTTAGAAAATAAGAGGGGGCTCTTGCGCAAATCTTTCCAATAATTTAAAAAACGATCGGGTCCATCAAGGTTTCATTTTTTCATCCGAAAATATAATCTGTAAAAAAAAGGAAAGTGCGTGTAGCGTAGTACACATAACAGAAGTAAATCTTTCAAGGCAGACAAAGAAAGAAAGAGATACCCGAGAAAGAATGAGAGAGAGAGAGAGAAAGAATATATATCTAAATAAATTCACAACATTTGCAGATAATACAAATAGACAAAATTTACAAAAAACGGAGAAGGGTGGACGTGTAGGTAAACGCCGTACACAAACCGTGGCAACAACGCGCACTACTCCGAGCGTTTACCATCCGCACAAACGCAGTGATTCCAGGACTGCAACAACGGCACAAATTACCGCAAGGTAATACCAATAAATCCGACTCCGGAATGGATAGCACTTTATAGTACGCACAAGCACTAGCCAGGAAACAGAAATAAGCGCCGAAAAGTAGGCACCAAACAAAAAACGCCAATAAAATTGGGACCAAAAATCGCCCCAAGCAGTAGGCACCAAGGAAATATAACGCCAAAAAGTAGGCACCAAAAATATATTTCCTGCAAGTTTGCACCAACAAACAAGAGCTAAAAAGTAAGCAGATTATTACTCACTAGAAATTAGCAACCACAAGGAAAAACTCAGGAAAAATAGCCTAAAGTGTATCTAAGATACATATGAAAAAGGTATAGCTCTCTCTCCCCTTTTCCTCTACGTTACATCTTTTATCTCTCTCGCGGAACGAAAATGGCCTAACGTTGCATGGTCTTGAAATTTTACTGTCCATTCTCGCTCGCCCATCGACGCCTAAGAAGTTTCACTTTAAAAATAATATGAAATTGGGTAACAATAAAAATATTCCAAATATCTCACTGTGTTTCAGTAGGTGCCTAGGTGTTTTTCTGCAAACTGAGACGTGCCAGCCTGTGCCGTGGCAAAAGATGGGGTCCTTTTCTTATTTTTGATAATTTTAAATGATTGCAACTCTGTAATGAGCACCGAGCTGTTGTTTTTGAAACCTTATTTTGAAGATCAGCGGCCAAGTTGGCGCAAGACTTAGTCGAGTTAGCAGCCTTTCTTATGATTGTTCGCTGTTCTCGACTTGATAGAGATGATTTTCTTCCAACGGGCTTCAAAATGTGGTAATTCTCAGGGCTCTGTAAAACATTCCGAATAACACAACGACTTCTGCCTGTTTTTTTGCAATTAATTTGATTGACAAGCCTGAATCCTTGTAGGCCAAAATGTGTCCACACTCCTCTTGTGAACCTCTCGGCATTTTAGGTTAAATTGAATAAAATTATAATTGAAGTCATCCAAAACAGCAATCCAGCTTCTTGGAAAAAGATAACGTTTCTACAAAATACAGTATAGCTGAGTCTATAACTGTTAAAATGACGCCAAATAAAAGCTACTCCGGAAAGTAAAAGCGAGTTTATGGTAGTTCAAAAATTGCATACCAAAGGTGTCTTATGATTATGAAACGCACCTTATTAGATCTAAGATCCTGGCGAAGGTTCCAAACTTAGCAGCCCCCAGTTTCTTACGTACTTACTGTATGCCCATATGTATATGTGTATGTAAGAACTTGATAAGCATTAGACTTCCATTTCTCCGCTGTACAGTTCGAATGCACACAAGTAAGTGTGGACTGATATCCACTCTGATTGGAAATTCGGCACTGTTTAATGTGAAAAATAATTGTTTATCGGTTATATTTAACAACAATGTATCCAAAAATGGAAGTGATGTTAAATGAAACGAACAATACGCCTTCCGAAACTCCTACAGGTAATGCGGGGCATGAAGCCAGTGCAACTATCGCACAGGAATGGCTGACAATCGAGTTATTTGAAGGCTCAATGAAAAACAAGTTTTGGACGTACAAATCGATAAAGAAATTTGGTGTGCGGCCTGGTGTAAAAGACGGCGAAAATTTTATGACGATTCTACAGCGCGTGCATCTCGATGTAGAAATGCAAGGTAAGTATGATTATATTTATATGTAAATGCATACGTTAACACACTCCAAGTTACATATACATGTGTAAAGGGTGATTTTTTAAGAGCTATAGGAAAGTTTTTCAAAAAAACACACGTAAAACTCAGAAAACTGCATGAAATTTTTATTTAAATCGATAGTAGGTACAGTCCATATAATTTAATGTTTGAAGATTATTTCACGCAAATGTTGACCGCGACTGCGCTTCAAATGGTCCATCCGCTTTTTAATTTTGGCATACTCTTTCCACTGTTGCTGTTTCGACCGGTATCTCACATATAAATGCTTTAATGTTTTCTTCCAATGCGTCAATTAAAGCAGGCTTGTCTGAATAGACATGAGCTTTAACATAGCCCCACAAAAAATTATCTAAAGACGTTATATCGCACGATCTGGGTGGCCAGTTGACAGGTCCCGAACGTGAAATGAAATGTTCACCGAACTCGCCTTTCAACAAGTCCATTGTTACGCGTGCTGTATGGCATGTGGCACCAACCGTCTTGCTGAAACCACATGTCACGCAAGTCAAGCTCTTGCATTTTGGGCAAAAAAAAAGTTGGATATCATTTCACGGTAGCGCTCACCATTCACAGTTACCTTACGATTCGCAGCATCTTTGAAGAAGTACGGTCCAATGATACCTCCAGCCCATAAACCGCCCCAAACTGTGACCTCTTCTGGATACATTGATAGCACTTGCAATTCTTCTGGCTGATCTTCACTCCAAAATCGACAATTCTGCTTATTTACGTACCCATTGATCCAAAAATGAGCTTCGTCGCTGAACAAAATTTTTCGATAAAAAAGTGGATCATCGGCCAACTTTCGGCCATTTGCCAAAAATTCTGCGTTGCGGTAAGTCGTTCGGCTTCAATTCTTTCACCAGCTGTATTTTGAAAGGCTTCACACCTAAATCCTTTCGTAAAATTTTCCACGTTGGTGAGTAACAGAGGCCCAATTGCTGCGAACGGCGACGAATCGATAACACCGCGTTACACACATTCTGTCCTATGAACCAAATATACTTTTTCGGAAAGGGGATAAAAAATAAAAATACACGTGTATCGGCGATTTTCATGTACACGTCACATTTTTTTTTTTTTGTATTTTATAACTTTAAACGAGCAATTCTTGTATGCATATCTGTATAGCCACACGATCTCAGGATTAGCTTAACGGATTTAAATGAAATTGGGCACACAGATAGTGTATCACATTTCTAGACTTTTCACCTAGGTGTTGCCACTGACAATGTTTCACGGGGTTGCCGCCTGTTAGAAAAAAAAAAATAAAAATTGCATGAGATATGCCGATGTGGGTATCAGAAGAAAGGTATTTCACTCCGCATTACAATAGAGATATAAAACCCCGAATTTTTTTTATTAATTTTATTATATTAAAATTAAAATTTTTACATTAAAAATTTTAATGCTTTTAAAGAAACTTAGGCCTTTTATTTTTGCGTTTGTAAGTATTTGTGTCAGTATCGCGACAAATAGACCAACAGTATTCGCCAAGCATATGCGTAATGTCTTGTCCTTTAAAGCGCTTTTCAATAGCCGCAATCACCAGGGAAACAATCTAAATGATTGTGAAGGAAATGGATCTTTAGCGACATTAATATGCCCATTTCGCCATATGCCGAAATCATTTCTGCAACAATATTTTTATAATTGTCAGCTCGTTTGTTACCAAGAAACTGCTCAATAACGGCAACTGTACCTTTCCATGCACGTTGTTCGATAGCATTCAATTTTGATGAAAATTCATAACTTGCAACTATTTTTTTATCTGCGGATCACTGAAAACACCTTAAATTACACACAGCATTAAAAAAATAAAGTAAAAAAAAATCAACAAAATCTGAGAATTGATAACATTTTTTTTTTTAATTTTACATAATAAAAACATTTCCACGAGTTTGCCTGCAGAAATTCAACGCAATTGGATCACGGAAAAAGGGTTAAAAATTGATCCAAAGTTTTTTCACACAGGCTGACTACGAGCTCTATATTTTATACATAAAAAAAAAATCTGACGTGTACATGAAAATCGCCGATACACGTGTATTTTTATTTTTTCTCCCCTTTCCGAAAAAGTATATTATATTTGGTTCATAGCACAGAAAAAAAGTTCGTTTTTGTAACGCAGTGTAATTGATGGTCATCATTAACACTAGCCGATACAACTGCGATATTTTCTTCAGTTCGCACTCTACGTAAGCGTGTTGGTGGTTTGATGTCCAATAATGTAAATTTGGTTCTAAATTTAGTCACAATAGCTCGAATAGGCGCTTCAGTGGGTCGATTAAACTGACCATAAAATGGAAGAAGCGTGCGATAAACTTTCTTAACAGAACACGCATTTTTATAATAAAATTCAATGATTTGCAAGCATTGTCCGTTTGTAAGGCGATTCATGGTTAAAATATAGACCAAACTGAAGATGTTTGACAGTGAAACAAAACACGAAACGTGCGTCAGCTGTTTAAACCAACTGTTTAAAAAGATAATAGCTAAAAAATCACCCTTTATATACATACAAATATTTATACAAATTGGAAATTTATGTGCATGTATCTCTCTTTGTGTTACCGCATTTACGTGTGCTCGTTAATCGGGCATTGCTCTAGACGGAACACAGTTTCCCACATGGTTAAGACGCTACCCACCCAGCCTATTGTGCGGCGCTTGGTGGAGTATTGGCAAATCTTTGGCAAGGAATGTTTCACTCATAAAACATATCTACCAGCATTTGATGAGATGAACAAGAATATTGGCATGGACGTGAGCCTCGCCCCGAAAATGTTCCAACTGCCAGTACCAAAAGAGTACGCCGATGAAATTTTTCGCTACGATTTCTGGTGTTGTTGCTGTTTTTGGCCATCGTTGACGTGAATTGCCTTTAAGGCGTGTACGACCAAGATTAAATTCAGCAACACATCTTTCTACTGTGCGCAAATTAATGGCGAAAAGTCCTTATACACTTTCAACATTTGTTCAAAAATTTCCTTTGATTTAAAGCTCCCTAAAATAAAAATTCAATCACTTGAATCACGATACTTGATTTTTCCCATTGTACTCGTAGAAAATACTACGACACGTCAATACTAAATGGCTTGTAAATAAAGAATGAAATGAGAGATTGAAGTGAACCTTCACATAAGTTTATATGAAGAGTGTATCAACAAAATAACAAGTAGTAACGTCTCCTCTTATCGAACCGCAAAACTTTTTGAAGAACCTAGTATGTATGTTGTAACAATGTGACTGCGCTCACGTAATGCTACGCTATGCAAAATAAGTGTGAAAGACCTGCTCAACTTTGAGTAAGCGCCAGACAGATTGCTCGATTAGCAGGCCGTTTTTAAATTGAGCGGAAGCTGTATGACTGAGCTTTGAGTTGATCAAAATGTTGAACTTTTCAATTGCAAGAGCTATTCGAATGGAATGTTATTATAATATTATTGTCAGTTATAAGTATGTGTATACATTTGTATGTATTGTATTTGTACTGAAAATATATGCAACGTTTTTCTCTCATCAAAAGAGAGTTACGACGTCTGAGAATAAAATATGCCCACATAAACTAAAGTTGAATGCTTTTCGTAGTTGAATGCATTTGTTCAGTACGGCATGCGCGTTCGGTGTATGTAGATAGTTACGTGTGAATGTGCCAAGCAATGACGTCGAATGCAAATAAAAACAGTACGGCCTTAGTGACATGCGACCAATTCAAAGCGCTATTGCGGGAGAATTTTCAAGGTTTCGATGAACTTTTGAGTTTTTCAGCAGTACGTGCCTTGGATGATGGCGAAAACTACATAACAACAATTATAAGAATTTGCGCTGATATGAGGCTGAAGGGTGAGTCATCAGCTGGTATACGAAGCGAAAGTTGTTTACCTTTTTTTTGCTTTGTTGTTTCTTTTGTAATGTATAGACGCTAGTGAACAGCAAGTACAATTTATATTGAAAGTCCCCTTACAGCTGAAGCAAAACAAAGAGTGTGAAGAGAAAGAGCAACAGGGGCAAAGAGAGAACACTGACGTGGATGATTATCATGAACTTTTCGTCACCGAAGTGGATATGTACGACAACATCGTGCCAGAGCTGGAGGAGTTATATGCAAAAATGGGAATATTAGTGCAATTCAAAGCGAAAAAATATAAATTTGCACATGAAATGAGCTGCAATTATGTTCTTATGGAAGATCTGCAGTTGAGAGGATTTGAAACGGCGCGTCGCCGAGAGGGGCTCGACGTGGTGCATACGACGGCCGTACTTGCAAAGCTAGCCCAGTGGCATGCAGCCTCTGCGAAGAGAGTTGAACTAAAGGGTGCTTACCCGAAGGAATATGTGGAGAGCTACTTTTCGCAGACGCATTTGGAATTTATCGCAAAAATGAACGCAGCATTCAATGAGCCTTTCATTCAGTGTATGGAGAGCTATGATTTGATGGTCAGAGAGAAAGAGATTATAGTGAGTATTTTAATTTTGAAAGAGATAAGAGCCAGCAAATACTTTAACTAATATAAAAATATTGAAAACTTGTATATCCGGTCTACACTAGTCTACCGTGATTTTATAAACATGCTCACATAACGGTTAACGGTTAACGAAAGTGAATATGTAAATATTTAGAGTTTATAATTTATAAAGATTTCAATTTTTTTTCGAAGCGAAAAAAACGACACACAGGAATAATCTTTTGCATTTATTTGTAGGCATGATTGAAGAGTAATAAACGATTTTTTAACATAAATAAAAAAACACAATGGCGGACATATGAGGGATCTCGCACAGTTTCTCGTTGCGCGCTAGTAAAACGGCGTGTAAGATTGCGGCCGTAGTTTTCACCTGAAACACAAAAAAAAAATATTTGTCGTATTCTGAAGGCTTTCCCGCATATAAAGACTACTATTGTATAAAAATATGAAAAAATTAACACACAATTAATTATTGAAAAAAATACTTTTTTCGCTATTTTTTTCAAAAAAGGTATTAAATAGCATTAAAAAATGACTTTTTTTGTATTTTGTTAGTTAATTAGTCGCGCATTTCAATTCTCTTTATATAGATTATCGGTTTGAAACGATAATTTTCGTAGTTTTTTTTAAATCTTACACGCCACTTTCAAAAACATGGTTTTGAGAAAACGTGTTTCAAAATTTTCAGAAAGTAGACAGTATACATACTCACACGAGGGACGGTACATAGGCCTGTAACTCCGAAATCACTTTGAATTCCACTATAAATTTTTTAGGGCATGTTCTCCTATAATATATCTATCGATTGCAGTAAAAAAATATCGATTTTTTGAAGCCGACTGATAAGAGGCCCCCTTAAGCTGGGCACAGATGGCAAACCAATGCACAGTGGTCCGGCGGCCGGACAAAATTCAATTTTTCAACATTTTTGAAATAAAAATTTGATAATGCAGATGTTTTCTTAAATATTCAAGGCAGATTTCCTGAAAATATTACTTAATTTAAAAAATTTTTCATTGTAGTTTTTTGACTTTAAACATGAAATTGTATGCAAATCGTACTTCATACAAGAGTATCATTTTCATGTCTGCAAATAAATATTACCATTTGATTGTTAACCAAATATTGAAAAGAAAAGATAATTGAATATATTAACGGAAACAGTAATAATTCTCTTAAGTTGTGGTAAAAAATCCAATTTTTTTTTTGAAATTTCAAAATTTTTAGAAAATTTTTTTTTTAAAGATCATTTTTTCGAGTGGTCCACACCGGTCCACTTGAAATCAACATGAGTGATGTAGCCACATATTTTAGCTATGATCTCAAACTGAAACCTGTTGCGCAAAGTTGCGCAAATTAAAAATAATGTAGTTTGTGCATTTACCCACAGGCAAAACGTTACATATGGCTTATGCAATTTTGTGTAAAAGACAGAAAAAGACATCACAGACTCCATCAAAACGTTTAGTTGAAATTACAGAGTCTGTTTTGATCACCCTTCCTTCCGAATGTATCCCAAATTTGATTTTAATTGTTAAGTGGGGCTTTGACGGTAGTTCGGGCCATTCAGCTTATAAACAGAGATCAATTGAAATTTTTGATGACCAAAACCTCTTCATAACTTCACTAGTACCTATAGAATTGTACACAAACATGTCTAATACAACAGAGAAAATAATCGTTTGGAAAAATGATCGCCCATCATCTCCCGAACTTGCGTGCCTATTAGACTTCAGTTCATAAAAGAGAGTTCGATAGTTTCTTTGAAAGAAAGGGATTGGGTACAAAGTCAAATAGATAATTTAACACCAAGTAAAATTAAACTTAATGAATTAAATATATCAATTTCGCATAAAATGCTACTCACCATGGTAGATGGCAAAGTATGCAATGCTCTTACCCACACATCATCATCTCAAAAATGCTATGTATGTGGGTCAACGCCAATAATGATGAACAAAATCGAAGAATCAATTCTAAAGGAAATCGATCCCTCTACATTTCAGTTTGGCTTGTCCACTTTACATGCATGGATAAGATTTTTCGAATGTTTACTACACATATCATATCGATTAGAGCTCAAAAAATGGCAGGCTAGAAGTCTAGAAGAAAAAAATAGTTTAAAAAATAAAAAGACATCTGTCCAAGCAGCATTCAAAAGTCTAATGGGATTATTGGTGGATATTCCTGAAACGGGTGGTAGTGGAACGACAAATGATGGGAACACGGCTCGCAAGTTTTTTATTGATCCTGAAGTATCATCAGAAATTACTGGAATTGATATTCATTTAATCAAGCGGATTGCCACTATTTTACAAACATTATCGTCTGGTCTTGATATTAATATTGAAGCATTTCAAAAATATGCCCTTGATTCTGCTAAACTATTCGTCCAACTATATGATTGGTATTACATGCCGGCTTCCGTGCACAAAATATTAATTCATGGGAGTTTAATTATTAAATATGCTTTGCTGCCTATTGGCCAACTCTCCGAAGAGGCTCAGGAAGCACGCAATAAGGATTTGAAAAATTTTAGACAAAACAATACACGAAAAATGTCGAGAACTGACACAATGACAGATTTATTAAATGCTTTGCTTTGTTCATCAGATGTAGTTATAATATCAAAAACTAAGGTTCCGAAAAACAAGCCAAAACCATTTTCAAAAAAAGTTCTTGCGCTTTTAAATTTGAAAAATTATCCAGCCTCAGAAAACAGCTCATCAGAAACCGAGGATTCTGAATCATAAAAAAAAAATTAAAAATGAAAAACAAAAAAACAACTAAATATCCAAAAAAAATTTAAAAACTAAAACAAACAAAAAATTTAAAAATTAAAAATAAAAAAAAAATTAAAAATTATAAATAAAAAAAAATTTAAAAATTAAAAAATTAAAAAAAAAAATTAAAAAAAAAATAAAAAATTAAAAAAATCTAAAAACAAAAAAAAATGAGGAGAGAATAACCTTATCGTAAACCTCCACGTGAAACTCTCTGGGGTCGTGGAAAATGTAAAAATGAACTCACCAGCTAATTACGGAAGTAAAAATGTATTTATAGTATTCAATGAATTTAAAATTTGCTAAGACTAAGGTCAGATTCGTCATCACTGATCCTTAAAACCCCTAAATATATATTTTCAGCTTAATTAAATGAGTTTTTGAATTTTGTCCGCCAACACCTTCTGGTCGGACCACTGTGCAATGCAAACAATCGGTTGAAACATCAAGCATCAATGTGTTGAAATTTCAACTGATTGTCGGGGTTTGTTGCCAGTTTCTGCCCAGCTTGAGGGTGCTGCTAATTTTTTAACTTATAGAAAGTAGTCACCTCGGCATTCGCTTCTATCACCAATATAACGAAAGCGTGATTTTTTTTGGATTAATTTTAGGAGTCACTTCGAGTGCCATGTGTCGAAGTTTGAGAAAATAGTAAAAGACGTTCCAAAAATGAGCGAGATAAATAATACCATTAAACATTTTCTGATGTAGCGGTAAGTTCGAATCCCTTGCTCCGCAAACATTGCCAGGCCCTTGTCTGCCGGCTCTGTTCTGTCGCACATTGACAAAGTAGCAACCTACCAGCTGCGATAGGCTACCTGTGTTTTGCTTTGCCAGGTAGTTTAATACAAATCCTGAAAATAATACCTTTTTCAAATTCTTCATTTGCTGGTAGCGACCCCTAAATAATACGCAAACAGTGCAACAAAAATTTAAAAAACATGCAATATGATGAGTACACTTGGGTACAATTTTGAAAAACACTTGTGTACAACAACAACATCATACTTTTGTACCAAAATTGTATTTGGTTTATTAATAACTCGAGGCAACATTGAGATGTTTAAATTCGAATTAACTGCTAAATAAAAAATCAAAAATCAAATTCAAAAATAAAATTAAAAAAAATTAAGAAAATTAAAAAAAAAAATTAAAAAAAAAAAAAATTTTAATTAAAAAAAAAAATAAAAATTCACCGCCATGGCAAACCAAGAATCGGTCAATAAACACTTTCCCTTTCCTTCAAGAGCGCCAAACTTTGGTATAGTAAAATATTTTAATAAGAGTTCAACCTTAGGTGCATCTAAAGGGTGTTCTAATAACAGGTGTTATTTTGAATAGCCCGCTATTTCGGTAGATGTCACTTTTGAAGCTGCCATTGTTTGATATTTGGCAAGTAGAAACTACGTCATTAATAAAAATGGAACGATACACGCTTAGACAACGCATTGAAATTATTAAAATTCACTATAAAAATGGTGAAAATTTGGCAGAGACGGTTTGCAAAACTCGAACCTTTGTGGGAAATCGTGAAGCACCTTATTGGACCGCAACACAGAAATTGGTGGAAAAATTCGAGCTGTTGGGAAAAGTTAGTGATGTGAAGAATAAAACCCGTGCACGTCGCACGTAGGCATTCCACAAACGTCATTACACCGCATTTTGCATAAAGATTTGGGTCTTAAGGCTTATAAAGTCCGGTTAAAACAAGAACTCAAGCCGGCCGATCATCAACAATGTCATGTCTTTGCTGATTGCCGGAATTCGATCGAAAAATCATTTTGAGTGATGAGGCCCATTTACACCTCGGTGGCTTCATCAACAAGCAAAATTGTCGGATCTGGGGGTCAGAAAATCCAATAGTTATTGGTGAAAAGCCTCTCTATCGTCAACGTGTGACTGTTTGGTGCGGTTTATGGTCCGGCGGAGTCATTGGACCTTACTTTTTCGAAAATGAAGCTGAGGCAGCAGTTACGGTGAATGGATTACGCTATCGAAAGATGATTAACGATTTTTTATGGAAGGAATTGGGTGGTATTGATCTGGACAACGTTTACTTTCAACAAGACGGCGCAACGTGCTACACAAGCAACGAAACCATTAATATTTTACGGGAATAACACCTCTTATTGGAAAACTCATTATTTTGAAATTTTAAGAAAAGCCCACGTAGCCCAAATTACGGAAAAAGTTGTTTATAATAGCAGTTCCCTCAGCAGACAATGGCGAGCCTCAGAGCCATGAAAATATATGTTATTTCCTTTAACTTCGGTTGGAGAGTAGGGGCTGACCAGAACCATGAAAAAGTTGGTCATAAAAAGTCATCTGCCGTTCGGAGGCGGCATAAAACTGTAGCTGTATCAAGACGCACACTACAAAAAGTAGAAGGGCCGCAGCTAAACACTCAATAAAGCGTGTAAGCGCCAATTTTGTATAGAGTACTTCTTTAATGCAGATCAATTAAAACCAGCTCGATCAGAACTAAAGTAAAAAGCTTTGGAATGTGAGCTCAAAATTTATTTTAAAAATTCGCATAACTTTGTTTGCCGCATACACTTTTGCTTAGCTTTCATTGTGCGCTGCCTCAGACTTCTACGCATAACCCAGCTATCCAATTGAACTCTATTTTACTCTGTACATTGCAGATACTGAAGTTTTTGATAACGTCTTCGCGCTTAACTTTGTGCTCATGTTTCAGAACTTCTTCATCGGAGGAACTGCCGTCAGCATCAAGTAGAACATTCACCCTTCGCCTCCTCCCAATTATTCAATGAATTCAGATTATGTATTAGTTTTCTGCATATTGGCACCGATTTCTGTTAATTCTTGCGCATTTTCACTCCGATTGAATGACCGGCAGCCAACGGAATTAATTCTGATGATTCTAATGATTCTGCGGTATTAAGAGAATTATTATCTACAAAGTGCAAAGTGTATTTGCTGTTAAATGAGGCGATATCAGAAATTTTTAATTTTTTGAAGTGAAACTTCTTAGGCGTCGATCGCTCGTTCATCGAATGGAGAGCAAAATTTCAAGGCCTTGCAACGTTTTGGGCATTTTCGTTCCGCGAGAGAGAAAAAAGATACAACGTGGAGGAAAAAGAGAGAGAGATCTGTACCTTATATATATCTTAGATACACTTAAGGCTATTTTTACTAAGTTTTTCCTTGTGGTTGCTAATTTCTAGTGAGTAATAACACTGCCTACTTTTTAGCTCTTGTTTGTTGGTGCAAACTTGCAGGAAATATATTTTTGGTGCCTACTTTTTGGCGTTATATTTCCTTGGTGCCTACTGTTTGAGGCGTTTTTTGGTCCAAACTTTTTGGCGTTTTTTTTTTGGTGTCTACTTTTTGGCGCTTATTTCCGTTTCCTGGCTAGTGCTTGTGCGTACTATAAAGTGCTATCCATTCCGGAGTCGGATTTATTGGTACTGCCTTGCGGTAATTTGTGCCGTTGCTGCGGTCCTGGAATCGCTGCCTTTGTGCGGGTGATAAACGCTCGGAGTAGTGCGCGTTGTTGCCACGGTTTGTGTACACCGGTCGACCGTTCTTTGTAAATTTTGTCTATTTGTATTCTCTACAAATGTTATAAATTTATTTAAATATATATTCTTTCTCTCTTTCTCTCTCACTCTCTCTTATTCTCTCTCGGGTCTCTCACTCTTTCTTTGTCTGCCTTGAAAGTTTCACTTCAGTTATGTGTACTACGCTACACTTCTACTTTTAGCTCTGTCGGTATTAGCGAAGTTTTACTGTATATTATTAGATTGGGGAAAAATAAATCCATTATTTTCTCGGTAGACGGATGTAGTGCTCGATATCTCGTAAAGTCTCGATCAAACAATTTAAGGGGACAGATACCTGTTAACGGCCATATTTTCCCTGATTTTCATTAAAATTATTTAAAATGAAGAAGTCAAAATATTTTTTTCAAAATTGACATAGAGTTTGTCTATACATTAAAATAATATACAATTTTTTTTTATTTTAATCATTTAAAAAATTGCGGAGTATACTCAATTCTTCCCAGGAAGGTCGCAGCGGGACTTCTCAATTGGCGGGCATTGTAGCATCGGCGTCATGGACCTAAATACAAAAATCCAAAAATTTGTTTGTTTACTAATGTCATAATTTCTATATGAATTAAACAAAAATGGGGAGAAAAAATTTGCGGAATAGAATAAATGCTTCACAAAAAAAAAAAAAAACAATGAATTTTGGGGCGAATTTTCCTATTATTTTTGCTTCGAAAAAAATAATTTTGTCGAAAAATTTTCGAAAACTTGTAAATTCACATTCAAAGTAATATAATAAAAAAGATGTGTGCAAAAGTTCAGGAAGATTGGTTAATAACTTTTCGAGTTATCGTGTACGCCAATTCGAAAAAAATAGTTTTAAGAAAAACGCGTCTAAAGTAACCTCTCCCAGCGCTCGAACGCAAAGAATAGAGTCGTCGCGGTTGACGATCTATAATATCGCACCCTAAATATAATACAAAAGGGGCACAACTCAAAATTTTCCACACTCGAGCTTGACTTGTTTACAGTAGCACAAAAAACAAACTATGTGACATATCACGCTGAAACTTGCCATGTAAGCTTATAACAGTCCTACCAAAAAACAAAAAATTTATTTTTGCCATATGTCATCCGCGGACCATTTTATTGATAACGTCTCGTTCATATTTGAGCTTCTGCTCATTTTGAGTTGTGACCCTTTTGTATTTAGGGTGTGATATAAGAAATACTTAAATTTACGTTCTAAATTTTTTTTGACATATTCTTAAAGGATTATACTCGTATTAACATTTTATGAAAAAAAAAAAAAAAAATTGAAATTTTAAAGGTATCTGTCCCCTTAGAGTTTATGCTCGTTGTCAAGGTGACATTTTACGCTAAAAAAAATTCTTTTCCTGCTTTTTGCTCGTCCCATTCAGTTGTGAGTTACAGGGTGTTAACAATGGAAGTCAACAAAGAAGTTTCCTTACATATTACAGTTTTTCGTTGATAAGAGCGGAGTTTAGTATCTAGTTTAGTTCTAGTATTCTTATTGTCCTTGTTATTGGTTACTGTTAGTCCCTTTGGATGAAAATTTCACATATTGGCGGGATTTAAGTTCCCTCTTTCTTACTAGTTTGATGTTTAGCATTAAACTCATGAACACAGAGCGAAGACGGTTTTAATTAGAAAATGTTTAAAAATCATAAATTATTTTATTGTTTCATAAATTTTAAATATTTCGAGGAAATATCGCAACATTGATGATAGCAAAGCAGTACGATAGAGTATCTTATGTTTTACATTAAGATGGCACTCCAAAAAATTGCGGGTTTTTCACGGGAATTATAAAATTTATTATATTTTAAGACTTTCACCCAAAATATTTCGCGAAAGTTCTAAAATTTACGTTAGCTGGATCGATTTCAAAATATCTCCACTTTTGGTGGAGGCCTGAAATTAAATCAGGTTTTTTAATTCCTATAGGGAAACGATACTGATCTTTTTTTCTTGGAAATCAAATGACTTTTTTCTTATTCAACAACTTTCTTTGCGTTTATTTCACAGTTGAATTACATGCGAAACATGAATGAGTTATACCTGAAATTTGGCAGTGTGGATGCACAAGCCTTCAACGTCTTGAACCATGGCGACTTTTGGATAAACAACATCATGTTCCAGCACGATGACGATGACAGAGCGGTAATAAAGGAGGTGCTATTTGTTGACTTTCAATTGCCCAAATACGGAACTTTCGCCATGGATTTGTTCTGCTTTCTGATGACCTCACCACAATGGCTCATAAGACTAAGGAACTTCGACAATTTTGTACAGTCCTATTATCTGGAACTAATAAAAAATCTGAACGTGCTGCAATATAAGAAACCAATGCCAACCCTCAAAGAGCTGCATACGCAACTGGAAAAATATGGTTTGTGGGGTAAGTTGTGAAATACATCAAAATTGAGCTTCGAGGCATCGACAAATTTGTTTACACTTCTTAATTTATGATTCTTTTGGATTGGATTTATGAGTGGTTATGTATTTGCAGCATTTGTTTGTGTTCAACGCATGCTTGCTGTGGCTTTACTGGACCCCCAAGAAAACTCCAACATCGAAACTTTCATGAGTAACAATGAGGAGGGAAAAGCGTTCAAGAAACGTATGTTTTACAATCCCCAATATGTTTCCCAAGTGAAGGAGATTTTGCCTTGGCTGATAGAGAAAAACTATCTGCACTGCTTGACACAAATCTCATAAAGTGTTTGTGATTATATTTTTTATACAATTTTACTATTTTAATATTTAGCTGGCGTAGCGAAACAAATTATTGTAAAACTTGTACGAATTTTAATTTTATATACATATTATATTATACATACAGACGTTTAAATAAATAAATTTAGTCTAGTAACAAAAATAATGAGTAAACGACTCATTGGCTCAAAAAATGTGTGTAACTTGGATAAGAAATCATTTCTACGCTTAGCATTATTCCCTTTTGGTTGTTGCCGAAAAAATATTTATTTATTTATCAATATCTATTTTGCTGCCTTCAATGCATTGCCGCTCAGAATAGCCTTCCAGTCTTCGCAGCACTTCTGAAAGGTAATTTGTGGGAGGTTTTTGAGCTTTTTAACCAATACGATCTTCATCTCCTCCAACGTGGCAATCTTCCATGCTTTCAGAGTTCACTCCAGTTTTGGAAACGGAAAAAAGTCACAGGAGATCACGGCTGGTGAATCCGTTGGCTGGGCATGGTCACAATGGCATTTTTGGCCCAAAAATAATGAACAAGCAATGATGTGTGAGCCGGCACACTATCGTGGGCTAATATGTATCTCAGACTGATTGTAGGTAATAAAGGGTTTTCTAATAACAGGTGTTACAGGTGAATGGATTGCGTTATCGAGAGATGATTAACGATTTTTTATGGCCGGAATTGGATGGTATTGATCTGGACAACGTTCATTTTCAACAAGACGGCGCTACGTGCCACACAAGCAACGAAACCATTGATCTTTTACGGGAAAAGTTTCCGGGCCGTGTTATCTCTCTCGAAGAGGTGATCACAATTGGCCACCGAGTTCTTGTGATTTAACATCTGTTTTCTTTGGTGCCACGTGAAAGAGAAAGTCTACGCCAATAGCCCAGTGTCGTTTCAAGACCTCAAGATGGAATTCGTGAGGTTATCGAGAGCATAGGACAGCCACTTTGCAACTCGGTTATGGAAAATTTAATGAAAAGGATATTGTCCTGTAAGCGTGGTTGTGGTGGTCATTTGCCTGATGTTATTTTCCACTATTAACGGAATACCTTCCTCTTCATAACATAATGAAACTAGCGGACCCGACAGACTTCGTTCTATCAAATAGATTTTGAATGTGGCAGTTTATATTTCGACCTTAAGACGTTTTTACTCTGCTGACCCGCACACATCGCCCTATCATCATGGCGACGGTTCTATTCAGGAGAATTAAAGAAAAGAGTCAGCTCGGGTAACCTAAGTATCGTCGCTTCCACGAACTTCGGCCACCCTTTTGGGACCCACTAAAAACCACGACTGGGATGTTTGCCAGAGGGCTTCAAACTAAGAGGGGAACTTAAGGTTCAAACCTGATTGAAAAATAATCTAAAGGGATAGTGGGAACGTAAAGGTGGCAAATATTTATAAAGTGGATGCTTCAATGACAAAGCATAGAGATAATTAATTATTCATTATTATTATTATTAACACAGGGTTAATAACCGATATAATAGAGAATAATGAAATAAATAAAGTAATCGCTTTATTGTAAATCAAGTGAATCAAAAATCTGTTTTATTTTTATTGTAGTGCTTTATGATATACAATGTTTTTTGTTTGATTACCTGGGGAATATACAAACAAATCTGATGGTTTTCCAAAACGGGAAAACGGGAAAACGGCAACATACAATTGACCATGTGAGAAACATAGTTTTCTAGATTAGTTAATAATGTTTATCTTCTGTTATTCTTAAAATATGTTCGCCTTTTGTTATTCTTAAAATATATTTGGATTTGTTCAGCCCTGCATGATTATTCTTAAAATTTACTTAACTATTTTTATTTATTATTTGTGAATGAAATATTCCTTCTTAACTCGTTCTGAAACTCAAACAGAAGAAAGAATATTGCGAGGCCAATCAAATCTCTAGCTCTTACATTTTCTGACTTTTGAATTTGGTCAAGTTCACGACATTATCACTTTTGTGTAAACGCATTAGATCCTCCAACGCGAAAACGCACACACACGAACGCGCAATATTTGTATGGGAAAAGGAAAAGGGCTGTTTAAGGGTTTTCCCGGAAATTATTCGAATTTTTCTCGCCGTACAAACCATCCTTGGACTTCAAGGAACATTTAAAAAAAGAATTGTTAAGATTGGTGCATGCGTTGTTGAGATGTGCGCTTACCAACACATTTTGCGATTCATTTTTATATAATATTATAGATAAACATCCGATCATTTATATTAAAAAATAGCATTTTTCTTTGAATATCAAAATAACACCTCTGTTTAGAAAACCCTTTATTTCTTATGGACTGAATGACCTTCTAGCAGGCACTAACAAGTCGGTGCAAGCAATGAGCAAACGCAAAAAAAATACACTTACAACCATAAAATCGGGCGGCCAAAAGTAAGCGAACTATGCAATTTTTATATTCCTGGCCCATATTAGAAGATATTGAAGAAGTAAGAAGGCGACACAAGCTTTAAACCAAGAACCAAACTACACTTACTCGAAGATTTTTGATGTGCTTAACCCGAATCAAAACGTACCATATAATAGCTCAAGTATTCAGATTTTTGTTATTCCAGCGAACAAATGAAAAAAAAACACAATTTTTGCCTATATTTTTAAGTTCAAGTAACATTTATTTGCTTTTAAAGAACAATATCTCGAAGTACTTATTTTATGACAAAAAAAAAACAATTTATTCGCCTCTGAGATGAATTTACATGACAAAATCTGATATTCTTCTGCTATCTTGACAGGGCAAGAAAGCCAGATCTGCGTCCGCAACTGGAGAGTCGAAATATTCAAGATTAGATGCTTCTGCAACAAATACCAGTGCCGATTAATAGAAGTGATTTATGTATGCTAAAAGTTGATTAAAAATAAGACCTGCCTTTGCTCTGTTGGAGAAAATATTATTACGTTGGACCACGCAATACCGCAGTTATATTTCAGTTGCTAGTTGAGATTGTTAAAGCTAATTTCTTCGGTGAATTCTTGTTTGTTATAATTGAAAATATAAGCGTTTGTTTCTTTAAAATCGTTATTGGGCCAGAAAATGGCAAGGGGACCTCACTGCTCACTTCAAAAGGAAAATATTATTTGAGGCCTTTACGAAAGTGGAAAAAAAATAAAAATAGAAAATGCAGAAATTATAAGTTGTTCACTTAAAATGGTCATCAAAATGTCATAAAATATATTAGTACAGGCAAAAAATTCTTAAAAAAACAAAGTTTAAAAGTCGTCTGCGCGAAAGAACACAACTCAGCAGGGCAAGGCAAATGCGAAGATTCGTAAGCGTGACCCTTTTAAGTCCTCTCGAACGATAAGGCTGGAAATAAATGAGGAATATAGCTTAAATAAATATATCAAGCGAATACCCGTCGTCGCCGAATTGATGCATGACTGCCGTTCGGAAGTGCGTAGGTTCGAAACTCCGCGAATAAACATAAAATAATATAAACATTTTTGTCTAATAGCGGTCGCCTCTCGTTAGGCAATGACAAACCTTCGAGTGTATTTCTGTCATGAAAAAGCTCCTCATAAAAACCATTTCCGTTCGGAGTCGGCTGACAATTGTAGGCCCCTCCATTTGTGAAGCAACATCAAGACGCACACCACAAATAGGAGGAGGAGCTCGGACAAACACCTAACATAAGTGCTTGTCCGAATTTTTTTTCTTTAAATCAAGCAGACTTCGCACAAGTCGCTTCACTGAAAATAAATTGTATGAGCGTGTCAGAAAAACCGCTACTATGGGGAAAAAATATCACGACGCGTTTACATTTCGCAAATGCCCTTTGAAGCAAAGACGTAAAATTCAGGAAAAGAATAATGTTTACGAACGAAACTAAAATTAATATAATTGGTTCTGATAGAAAGACAAGACTTCATTCCCCACAACAAAGGCAGTAGAGCACGCTAGGGATAACTTTAAAGTTTTGGAACTATTTTCTGGTGTGGGAGTGGGAGCAATAGTGAGAATAAATGGCAAATGACCTTGACATATTCAAAAATACGATGGAGCCATATTTGTTCTGCGTCCAAGTAGCTAAACATGCAAGATAACGACCCCAAGCTTACAGCAAAAGTGGTGAAAAATTACCTTTCCTAAGAAAAAATTGCAGGTCTGGGTTAGCCAGCACAAAGCCTCGACTTAAACCACCGTTACAAGTTGCAGAATGATATTAAAGTTAAGGCTGGGCAAAAAAAATTAGAAGCATCCATGAACTATGGCAAGGAATGCGGAAGCGTTACGCTCTATTACTTTGGAAGAATTGCAAAAATGAATAGAAAGTTTAACTAGCAGAAAAATAATGGAGACTCAATAAAATACTAATCGGGTAAGAAATTAAGGTTGTCCCCTGTCCCCCTTCTCTTCGCCATCGTCCTTGATGACGTCATGAGCCTGCACAAAAAAGGAATCGTATGGAGTTTCACCCGACATCTTGAGGACCTGGACTTTGCCGATGACAACTGCCCCTACTCTCACAAACTCTCTGACGTACAAGCACAAGATGCCCGGTGGAATTCGTTGAAAGCTTCTGCCAGCTCGGCTGCATCATCGCGGCAGATGAAGATGTCAACTGCAGGCTAAACAAAGCAATGGCTGCATTCGGGAGAATGTATTCAATATAGGGGAGTTCGCAAATCTCCAGGCGCACTAAACCACGAATATTCGACTCATACGTGAAGTCCGTATTGTTGTACGGAAACGAAACGTGGGTGGTCTCTAACACCATCACACAGAGGCTACAATTCTTTATCAACAAATGCCTCCGCATCATCTGCAGAATATTCTGGCCAAACACCTTCAGTAACGACGCACTGTAGAGATTAACGAACGAGGAGACCTTCCTTAGGCAAATCAAACGCAGAGCGATGGATAGGTGACAAATTGAGAAAACCACCAGACAGCATCACGCGAATGGCACTGGACTGGAACCCGCAAGGGAGCAGAGGTCGCGGTCGACCAAAAAACACTTGGAGAAGGTCGATGCTGCGCAAACTAGCAGATGCCGATATCTCATGGGACGGTGCAAAAACAACAGCACAGTACCTTATACGATGGAAGAGTCTTGTCGAGGCCCTATGCTCCCGAGAGGAGTGAACAAGGAAAAAACAGAAGAAAAAAAAAATTAATAACCAAATCGTAGAAATTTAAAGTAACTAATTTCTGTTTCTTGCAGATCGCTAAAAGTGCGATATTTCAGAGTCCAGTCCAAAATGTGAAATACGCATTTTTCGAACTTTTCATAACTGTCGATATTGAATTGCTATTTATTTTGCTTTTTTGTGATAATTTGAAATGAAAGAATAGATTTGTGCAAAAATCACGGTTTTACTAGATTATTCAGTAAAAATTATCATCATTATATTCCATGTTTTGGTGGGTAAATGCGCTATTTCTCTGCCCACAGCTGTAGTTGCATATGTACGTATGTATGTAAACATGGAAATTTGTTTTGTTCCTCTTCCCTTTTTTATTGCATTCATTTAAACTGAATTGTAATTTATTCTCAAGTGGAGAACATGCAGATACCGTCACAATAATAAAAATATATAAACGGACAACAACAACAACTCAGCTTAAGTGAATGTGAATGCGCTCGCAAATATGTTTGCCGATTGCTGCGATCACTGATAACGAAGTGAATATCCAAAATTTCGCAAAAAGTTGATGCCATAAAAAACGAATTTCGTATCTGCGGCCAAAAAGCTCGCTATCTGTTGTACGAGTGTATGTAGATATGTATGTATGTATTATCTCACAAATTGCGCAAGCTTTTCAGTTTAAGCCTCCAGGTTCAGTGAGAGTTTGAACTTCTTCTTTGTTGTTTAATAACTCAGTTTCACCAAGCGGTTAATGGTCAGTTAGACTTTGACTTTCAAGAGTGCAACAGTTTTTATTCGTGATTGGCAATTCGTAAGATTTATGAGCGTCGGGCGAAAATGTCGGCAAAAGAAGAAAATAATCACAAAAATGGGACATTGGGCAGCAAACCAAGTGAAAAAAAGAGTGACGCTACCAACGGTGATGGTCCTACAGTGCCGGACTGGTTGAAAGCTGAATTATTCAACGACTTCCTGAAGGGAAATATACCAGAGTTTAAAGAAATTAAGAATTTCAAAATAAAACCTGCAGTAGCACCGGGCGAGAACTATACCACCCTAATGTTGCAAATCGAAATCGAAATCTACACACAATGTAAGTTTTGTTGGTTCCCTTATCTCACCCCCCACATATGTAAACACATAAATAGTGAAATATACCTGCCGGAAATGGGTAGTCGCTTACTCAAATACTAGCTTTCAGTGCACTTAGTACGATTTACTTTGGCATTGGCTTCAAAATCTTGCAGAGGCGATGAGAGAGCTCAAACAAGAAATACCTTTTTCCTAGAACACCAAAAAAAAAACACCTGTATATACAAGCAGGCTAATCACCTACCCTGTCAGAAATCAAAACAGATTAACGAAACCAATGCAAGACTGAGTCTTGTCGAGGCCCTATGCTCCCGAGAGGAATGAACAAAGAACAAAAAAATATACAAGTAATATGGCGGCCGCCGTAGCAGAACGGGTTGGTGCGTGACTACCATTCGGAAGTGCGTAGGTTCGAATCCCCGCACACGAACATCAAATAATAAAAAAAGTATTTTCTAACCGCGGTCGCCCCTCGGCAGGCAATGACAAAGCTCCGAGTGTATTTCTGCCATGAAAAAGCTCCTCATAAAAATCATTTCCGTTCGGAGTCGGCTGACAATTGTAGGCCCCTCCATTTGTGGAAAAACATCAAGACGCATGCCGCAAATAGGAGAAGGAGGTCGGCCAAATACTTAACAGAAATGTACGCGCCAATTATACATTTTTTGTTTTACATACAAGTAATGCCGATCTCATAAAAAATAGTACAAAAATTCATTTTTAATTATTTTGTTTATTTATTGAAAGCGAAAATATTTGTATGTTTTTGAAAAATAAGTTAGGCTTGCAGAGGTTTTTTGAAGTCATGATTTAATTATTAAAGGCTTGCTCACTTGTGGCATTAGAAATTTGACACGCCCTTACAAAAGGTCGCATTTAGGACTGGTGAAGAAAGTGGCAAGACCGTAGCAAAAAGTATTTTTTCACTTAATTGGAAACAAGCGGCGAACGGTTCACAAATTTCATTTAAATTATTATTTGAATGTGACTAACGTATTAGGTGCGCAACTAAGTTCTCGCTGTTTTTTTGATGAAAATACAACTTTATTCTGAAAAAATAGTTACAAGTGAATCATTGAAAGTATTGCCCATCGCTGGCTACTCCTTTTTCCCATCTTTCTGGTAGATCTCGTATAACGTCGCGGTAAAACTGTTCGTCTTTTGAGGCTATCCACAGATCAAGCCCTTTTTTGATGTCTTCTGGACGGCGCAATATCTGTCGCAATATGGCGGGTGGGGTAGGATTTGCCATTTCAGCATTTCCAGGTAGGTTTTAATGGGTTTGGCAACGTGAGGCCGAGCGTTGTCATGCTATAGAATCACTTTTTCATGCCTCTCCGCGTATTGCGGCCGCTTCTCGCGCAGTGCTCAGCTCAATCGCATCAATTGAAGTCGATACCGATCCCCAGTGATGGTTTCGCTTGGTTTTAACACTTCATAATAAATAACACCAATTTGGTCGCACCAAATACATAGCATAACCTTCGCAGCGTGAATATTCGGCCGAGGCGACGACGTAGAAGTATTACCGGGCAGTCCCCATGACTTTCTTTTCTTTGGATTGCTGTAATGAATCTATATTTCATCACCCGGGACGATGCGATGAAGAAAACCCTTCCTTTTATGCCGCTGGAGCAGTGGCAGTTGTTCACAGGCGAAAAAAGAAAAAACGACGTTCAACATCCCTTGGTTTTAACTCATAAGGAACCCAAGTCCCCTGTTTCTGAATCATTCCCATGCAATCGATTGAAAATGGATTGGCGGGTAACTCCTAATACTGAAGCAAGCTCTACTTGCATTTGAGACGGATCCTCATTCACCAATGCCTCCAGCCTCCAATTCAGCGTCTTCGAAGGTTTTTGGCCTCCCTTCACGCGGACTTTCGTCAACATCAAAATTACCGTCTTTGAAGTGACGGAACCAATCTCGGCACGTTGTTTCATTTAAAGCAGCATCTTCATAAACTTTTTGTAGCTCTCGCTCTCGATGCGCTTCAGCCGCCGTTTTTTTCGAATGAAAGAGGAAAATGAACACTTCCCGCAAATGACGATTATTCGGCACAAAATCAGACATTTTCACAAAACCAAAAGTATACTCGTATTATACCAAAACAAAATCTCTAATGTGTCGAAGCAGTTTGTTAACCAAATGTCTAAGCTTGGTTTATGACGTTTAGGTTATATAGGGTGATCAATCATGAGGTGCTTTTTTCAATAGTTAAAAAAAAACAAAAATGTAAATTATGTTCAAAACCTTTATTTATCATTTGAAAGGACATTCTTTGACATTTACTTTTTGAATATGACTTCATTCAAATGTTGGCCGCAACTACGCTTAAGGTGGTCCATTCTGAAGGTCCAATTTTCAATCACTCGTTCGAGCATTTCGACTGGTATGTCGTGAATAACACGCGTAATGTAGCTGGTTTATCAGCCGTTGTTTTCTCTGGGTGTAAAGGTAGCTCTTGAACCTGTTCTGGTTGCTCTTCATCCCAAATACGGCAATTTTGCTTATTGACGTAACCATTGAGCCAGAAATGCGCCTCATCGCTGAACAAAATTTTGCTCGAAAACCGCGGATCTTCTTCAAACGCTGATTTTCATAATACAGTTGAACAATTTGTAGACGTTGTTGCGGTGTGAGTCTTTCCATGATGAAATGCCAAACGCTGTTCAACAAATCCACGATGACAGTTTGCCACAACTCGCGCGCGATCTGTAAAAAAACGCAAATGAAAAAAACTCCTCTTAATTGATCACCCTATATAAGAATCAACTAGCACACACTGCTGGCGGCACTGACAAACAAGCGCACCTAATAATTATTTGATTAAGTTAAATAATTTCTTTTTTGAATAGCACACTTGTCATCTTCTGCTAATAACCTCTATTTATCATATATTTTCATACATAATTAATAATACACAAATTTACACAAATAAATATGAGCATCGTGGTTGCATTCCAAAAAAACACAACTCAAATTGAAACAACTCAAAGTGAATTAAGATTTTCTATAGCAAACCATGTAATGATGGAAGATAGGTTTTATACTTACAATACTTTTTAAAAAGAAAATTGAACAAAGTAAACATTTAAAAATAATTTAAACTTTATTACACACATACATAAAAAAAAATTGAATTAAAACAAAATAAGCAAAATTAAAATTTATCACTGCCTGATGAGTCCATAGTGGATGTTGTCGTAAGTCGGCTTTCTTTCACAAAAAATTGATCCAACGTTTGCTGAACAGCTTTTTTTTAACGTAAAATGAGTTTCCTTGTAGCAATTCGTGGGAACCGCCTTTGAAACTCTTTCCGCTTTCAGGATCGTTTTTAAAAAAAAAAATGCCATAGCTTCGTCAACCACACACATCGCTTAGGAAATTTATTTAGAGGTTAAATTTTGTTCTTTGGAGATTTCTTTTGAATGGTCACTGTCATCTTTTTCATTAGCAAATTGCAATTCCAGTGGCAATAGTTCTTCATTAGAGACTTCTTGGTTGTGCGAGGTTAGCAATTCATTTATGTCACTCTTCTCCATACCTTCAAAATTAGACTCTCTAACTAAATTAGAAATTTCATGACGAACAGCTGGTGTACCATCAACTTCTGCAGCGCATATTCGGTGAACACATTCAGGCCATAATTTGCGCCAAACACCATTCATGCAAGATGGCTTAACCACCTCCCACAGATCGGAAATAATTTCTATGGCTTACATAATAATGAACTTTTTCCAAAACTCTAGCAGGACAGGTTTATCTTGTCCGCCAGTCTCACTTAAAAGAAGTTTAAATGTTCGTCGAAGGTCATAACTTTTAAATACATAAATAGTTTTTTAAATGATAGTCTTTTTATTTTTTGTAATTCTACCAGCAGCGCCCGTTCCCCTTATCATTTGGCTAAAAATATTACATATATATGTAAAAAAAAAAATAATATAATTCTGCCAATAAATAAATTGGACAAATATTTACCTTTTTTGTAACCAGAAACAACACGTACAAATTTATATACATTTGTTATTCTCTTTTTAAAAAAGCACAAAACATTACGTAATTGAAACTGAACGCTAAAATTAGCAAAACAAAGTGAAAATAAAATGATTACGTTGATTTTTGCTTAGAAAGGAAATCCTGGAGTTTTGATGGCATGGCGCAATCAGAAACAAAAGTGTTGCCATCTTTTAGAAAAAAAGAAAATTTCAGAAAAAAAGATATTAAAGACTCGAACCTAAAACAACGCAACCTCGAAAATTTAACGACGCACAGTGAAAATTAGTACCAATTAAGCAGCGACGCAACTTCGAAAAAACGCAAAGCGAACTGACGCAAAGCCAGGTATTGGTGTGCATATGTGAAATATATTTACGTTGTCCATAAAATATGTTTGTTAATAGATGCCGCCAGCAGTGTATGCTAGTCGATTCTAACATAACCTAAACGTCATAAACCAAGCTTAGACATTTGGTTAACAAACTGCTTCGACACATTAGTGATTTTGTTTTGATACCATCGGCGGCTGAAGCGCATCGAGAGCTACAAAAAGTTATGGAGATGCTGCATTAAGTGAAACAACGTGCCGAGATTGGTCCCGTCGCTTCAAAGATGCTGATTTTAATGTTGACGACCGTCCGCGTGAAGGAAGGTCAAAAACCTTCGAAGACGCTGAATTGGAGGCATTGCGCAATGAGGATCTTTGTCAAACGCAGGAAGAGCTTGCCTCAGTATTAGGAGTTACCCGCCAATCCATTTTTCGCTGTGTCGCCTGTGAACAACTGCTGCGGCGGCAAAAAAAGGAAGGATTTCCTTCATCTCATCGTGACGGGTGATGAAAAATGGATTCATTGCAGCAATCCGAAGAAAAGATATTCATGGGGACTGCCCGATAATGCTTCTACGATGTCGCCTCGGCCGAATATTCACGCTACAAAGGTTATGCCATGTATTTGGTGCGACCAAATTGGTGTTATTTATTATGAACTATTAAAACCAAGCGAAACCATCACTGGGGATCGGTATCGACTTCAATTGATGTGATTGAGCCGAGCACTGCGCGAGAAGCGACCGCAATACGCGGAGAGGTCGGCCTCACGTTGCCAAACCGTTGCCCGTTAAAACTTACCTGGAAACACTGAAATGGGAAATCCTACCCCCCCGCCATATTTTCCAGATATTGCGCCGTCCGATTATCACATGTTCCGATCGATGGCACATGGTCTAGCTGACCAGCAGTTGAATTCATATGAAGACATCAAAAAATGGCTTGGTAGTTGGATAGCAAAATGGGAAAAAGTAGTAACCAGCGATGGGCAATACTTTCAACGATTCACTTGTAACCATTTTTCCAGAAGTAAGTTGTATTTTCATCAAAAAGAAAACAGCGAGCATCTACTTGCGCACCTAATATATTTTGTGAATTTATTTTTAAATTTAAAATCGATCGCGAAATTACGAAGCTTCGCCAATATGAAGCTATTATATTACCTAAGCAAAAAACGAATTATTTCCATCGCGTGGAGACTATCCAACTCTTAACTTAAAAAAAAAATATATTAGTAATTGGCGCGTACATTTTTATTAGGTGTTTGGCCGAGCTCTTCCTCCTATTATTGGCAGATATTTTTTATGGGGAGCTTTTTCATGGTAGAAATTCACTTGGAGGTTTGCCATTGCCTGCCGAGGGGCGACCGCTATTAGAAAAATGTTTTTATTAGTTTTGGTATCACCGAGATTCGAACCTATGTTCTCTCTGAATTCCGAATGGTAGTAACGCACCAACCCATTCGGCTACGGCGGCCAAAGGATGAAGTCTTCAAATTCGTTGGGAAAACTCTTTGCATTAGACGCGAGGGCGAGTTTTTTCCTCATTCTCTCAATGTTTAGCAAAACATAAATATATGATTGTGCGAGTTTTGCCCAGCACTGATTTAAAGTGCAGTTAAAGTAAGCCAAATTTCCTACAGGGATGTACAAGTATCATACGTATAAAAGCTTATTATTGTCTCCATACACACACATTAAGGTGACCGGGTGTACAAAAAAATTTCTTCAACTACACTGGCACGCCCATCATGTCGTTAAACGATCTGACAGAAATGCCACCAGGGCTCTCTTAGATTATGTGGATCAATTGTAAAGTCTCCCGCATTGACAATTTTCATTCCCCATATAAGATGCAAAGAAAAATCTTATACAGAGGATTAAACTTTAATTCTGGTCTTGATCAGTTATTGCCGGTTTTACGAAAGGCTATCAGGGAGCAAGCAGTTCAGCAACTTCAGCAGCAACAAGAACGTCAATAGCAGAATAAACAGCTTGGATATGACTGCCGCTTACGTCAATCACTCAGTACCTTATCAAACAGAAGCCAAGGCAATAGTTTGCAAGTATCAGACTATGGTACATTTTCCGATGTTTCATTTGCTCCAAAACCGCTTATGTCCACAGGAGTGGAACCTGTTGTGTCAGTAGACATTGGCGCAACGTTTATGTCTCCTTGAAGAAATACTAGCGCGGTTCAGCCGAGGAGGAGGAATGTTATAGTGTTAGTACGAGGTCACCCCACTCACAACTGGTGTGACAACACCTTTGATAATGTTTCTGATATTTTGATTTCAACCTCTTTCCCAAAACAAAAAAAAACGTCACACCACATTGAAGTTTGGGATGAGGGCACAACTCATCTCGTAAATTTTTGTTTGTCATTATGACTGATTAAATATTTCTTATCTCCAAATGGGTTGGTGCGCGACTACCAATCGGAAGTCCCAAAGCCCCGGCAATGAAACACAAATTGATAGAAAAAGTATTTTCTAATGGCAGTCGCTCCTCAGCAGACAATGGCAAGCCTCCGAGCCATGAAAATATATATAATTTTCTTTAACTCCTGCGGCTCACAACGCACCCATGATCTAAGTTGCATCGCGGTCTCTACGTGTGATGCGGCTGCCAAACCTTACCTAGCCTAACCTTCTTTAACTCCGGTTGGAGTGTAACATAGGACCTGAACAGAGTCATGAAAGAACGCCTCATACCGAAACCATTTGCCGCGCGGAGGTGACATAAAACTGTAGGTCCTTCCATTTGTGAAAAACACAAACTGTATATAATTTTTCAAAAGCAGCATACTTAATTGGCGAACTCTCAGTGCCTGATTTTATATGAGAAAAGAAAATATCCTTGGCAGGATCCCTTAAAATAGAACTGCGTGACTTTCTAAGCCTCGCGAGTGCAGAGTTTGTTTCCACGGTCATCCTAATACACTTTGAAATTGTATTTATTCAACAGCTGGCAAGCAGAAGACGCTGTCTTATATGATGAAACTGCCTATCGATTCGCTTAAGGACTTAATGGAGAATTATGACGTCTTCGGCATTGAATCCACCATGTACTGTTCAGTGGTGCCCGAAATGGAGCAGATGTATCGTGATGCAGGTGTCGAAGTGAAATTCGGTGCACGATATTATGACATTCGGCCACCAACAGAAGCTGCTATCATATTGCTAGAAGATTTGCGCCAGCGCGGCTTTAAGAATGTCAATCGGCTTCAAGGGCTCGACATGGAGCACACAAAGTGTATGCTTCGGAAACTTGCTCAATGGCATGCAGCGTCTGCGACGCGCGTCCAGTTCAAAGGTCCCTACCCAAAGGCTATAACAATTGGCTTCTTCTTAGAGGAATACTACGAATCGACGAAGCAGATGTATGAAAATCTAGGCAAAGCATTCATGAACAGCGCAAGGACGTTGCAAGGCAATGAGGAATACATCGAAACCTTGGCACGTATAGACACACTTAAATGCGTATGTATGTATGTATGCAGATATGAGAATGCATTTGTTTGATTTCTTTACAGGAGAAATTCAATTTGGATCAATTTGCTAGACTCTTCAAAGCCAGCAAGTTCGATCCGAATGAGTTTAATGTATTGAACCACGGCGACTGCTGGTCCAACAATGTCATGTTTCAATACGATGCGTTTGGAAAAATCAAAGAAACATATTTCGTGGACTATCAGCTACCCAAGTACGGCTCACCAGCTCAAGATTTGTATTACGCTCTGCTCTCCTCAACAAGTTTCGAATTGAAAGTAAAACAATTCGACTACTTTATCAAATTCTATCACGACAATTTAGTAGAGAATCTGACGCTGTTGAAGTACCCCAAGCAAATACCCAAGCTGAGGGATCTGCACACACTTTTGCATAAGCACAACATTTGGGGTAAGTAAAAAATAAAAAAAAAATAAACAAAAGAGTTTGTCAAAATGCGTACCCTTAAAGCTTACGCGACAACCAGTGGAGTTATGGCCGCCGTACTGCTGGATCCCACCGACAAGGCTAAGCTCGAAAGTATGATTGAGGAAAGTGAAGCTGGAGATGATTTCAAGAAGCAATTGTTCGCAGGTGCGAGATTTCGTAAGCATGCTGAGGTCATCTTGCCATGGCTACATAATCGCGGCGTATTGGAGTGCTGACCTACATACAAATCACCGAGTTCACATTTTGTTTAACGACCACTTTATCTGTGCGATTTTTAACTGTTATTTGCTGTGTATTGTGTAATAATGAAAAAAAAAAACAATATATGCAAGTGCATATGTATGTATGTATTGTATGTATGTAGGTACTTAAGTGCACATAGTGGATATGTATGCTGAACGTGAAGAGAATAAGGTTTTATTTATTGCAATTCCTGGAAATGTGTGTATGTAAGCATGGATATGTACAGCGTTGAAACGCACGTGTGTAAGCTTTTGTGAGCATTTCAAAATACCAGTTAATCGCACATGAGAAATTAAGTAAAGGGTGATTTTTTAAGAGCTATAGGAAAGTTGTTCAAAAAAACACACGTAAAATTCAGAACAAAGCATGCAATTTTTATTTAAATCGATAGTGCAGTCCATATAATTTAATGTTTGAGAATTATTTCATGCAAATGTTGACCGCGACTGCGCTTCAAATGGCCCATCCGCTTAGTCCAATTTTGGCATACCCTTTCCAATGTTTCGGCCGGTATCTCACATATAAATGCTTTAATGTTTTCTTCCAATGCGTTAATTGAAGCAGGATCGTCTGAATAGACATGAGCTTTAACATAGCCCCATGCTGTGTGGCATGTGGCACCGTCTTGCTGAAACCACTGTCATGCAAGTCAAGCTCTTGCATTTTGGGCAAAAAAAGTTGGATATCATTTCACGGTAGCGCTCACCATTCACAGTTACGTTACGATTCGAAGCATCTTTGAAGAAGTACGGTCCAATGATACCTCCATCCCATAAACCGCACCAAACTGTGACCTTTTCTGGATACATTGGTAGCTCTTGCAATTCTTCTGGCTGATCTTCACTCCAAAATCGACAATTCTACTTATTTACGTACCCATTGATCCAAAAATGAGCTTCGTCGCTGAACACAATTTTTCGACTTTAAACTTTCTTAACAGAACACGCATTTTTATAATAAAATTCAATGATTTGCAAGCGTTGTTCGTTTGTAAGACGATTCATGGTTAAATTATAGACCAAACTGAAGATGTTTGACAGTGAAACAAAAAACGTTCGTCAGCTGTTTTAACCAACTGTTTAAAAAGATAATTGCTAAAAAATCACCCATTAGTTAGTGTTGGATTTGTTTTCATTTTATTTCATGCCTCTATGGGATTCCCACAGTAAACATTTACCCGACGCGGAGACAAAATAAAGCATTTGTATGGATAGGAGTACGAAATAATTCGATATTCCACGCAAATGGGTGAAAACTGGTTTAAATTTCTTACCAGCCTTACAGTTTTGCATGGTGAAAAAATTGTTAAAGGGGTTCTACGTAGTAAACCGTTATTCGGCTTTGAGCTCTTATCTTGTGATAGTGATAAAAATCAACAACAGGCCGAATGACGCAAAATCCAAAGTTCTCATAAAAAAAATGTTTCTTCCATACCTAAGCAGCAAACATGGTAATCTATCAGTCTTGCAGTTTTTGGGGTTTTTCTAACATTAGCCGCATTAGTAGAATTAATTCCTACGTACATAGGAAACATACTTTTGTTCAAGTATGATAGAAAGAAGATTGCGCCCATCAGAAAGTGCGTGACGTCACATTGGCTGAGTTGTGCAGTGTTGCCAATCATTTACTTTTCGCAATAAATTTAGTGCCTTTTTATATACCAAAATGCGAAAATTTTTAAGTTTCGTGTTTGTTTCTTATTTTTAATTTAAAGCTACCGGAACTATAAGTTAAAAGCTCGAAACTCCCCCAGCCACCAGAGGGAGGGAGTCAATGACATTGATGGCCTATGCTCCAAGGTAAACGACTACCTCGCCAGCCTTACTCGCTTCTTCACTGCGAGGAATTTACAACTCTCCCCCACTAAATCCACGGCGACCCTATTCACTACCTGGACAAAGGAGGTCAAGCTACAACTGAAGGTGAAAGTCTATAATACACAAATTCTGACGGTTAACAACCCCAAATTATTGGGAGTTACCTTCAAC
The DNA here is from genome assembly GCF_027943255.1 of Anastrepha obliqua. Taxonomy (NCBI): domain Eukaryota; kingdom Metazoa; phylum Arthropoda; class Insecta; order Diptera; family Tephritidae; genus Anastrepha; species Anastrepha obliqua. The sequence goes on from NC_072892.1 coordinate 18,954,523, forward strand.
ATCTTGCTCTCCTTCTCAGCGCATACAACCGCTATTGCAACTAAAGTATAGAATCGCAGCAAGGATCTCGAGTCGCTCGCCGGCAGCACTTGGGACAAAGACAAGGAAATGTTGCTGTCGACTTTTAAAGCAATAGGCCGACCGGTTTTAAACTATGCTGCACCTGTCTGGTTGCCTGGAACCAGTGATTCGCAGTGGTCGAAGCTTCAGACCTGCCAAAACACTGCATTAAGGACCGTGACAGGATGTCTTCTGATGTCACCTATACAACATCTACATTATGAGGCTCATATGCTACCTGTGAAGGAGCATAACAAACTGCTCAGCAAGCAGCTCTTGCTAGGGTGTTACCTCAGGTCTTACCCACGTAGACACCTGTTCGAGCCTGAGCCACCTCCCAGGCACATCAGGAGGCATTTCAGCAACTACGCGGACGATATATCAGACAAAACATACAGACAGCTACTGGATCGGACAGTGTACAGACAAGCCATAAACGACATTCATCGCGAGACTCTCACCACCTTCCTAAGCTCCCGACCCCCGAATGCCGTTATCGGAGTCCAACCACCACCAATCGCAGACGAAGAGCTCCAACTTCCCCGAGAGTCCCGCGTAACCTTGGCACAATTACGTTCTGGATATTGTAGCAGGTTAAACTCCTGCTTATCCACAATCGACCCCGACATACTAAACATATATCCAGCATGTGAAGGCACCCCGCACGACACTAACCACCTTTTCACATGTCCCATTAAACCCACTCATCTAACACCCGTCTCCCTCTGGACCCAACTCGTCGAAACAGCTAGTTTCCTGAACCTACCATTAGATGAGCTAGACGAAGACGACCGGTGATTACGCTACACTGATAGGGCAAAGATACTGCTACAACAACAACAAGAACATAAGTTAAAAACAAAATTTTTATTATTTAACAAAAGCAGGATAAAAAATGTCACTCTGGGAAGATTTCAGTGCCAATGAAAATTTGTTGGTTCTTATAGAATTTTGTGTTTTGAAAGTGCAAATCTAATTTTGTGCTACTTTAAGGGTTACGTAAAAATATTAGATCTTTTTCTCTCCACTCTTCTTAACATTGAAAACCGTTTCACATATTTTAAAAAGCATTTGAATTTACTGAATGCGAATTAAAACCATAGAGGTGTAATCGTCTCATCCGGCCCTCAATCCTTACTGGGACATAAGCCACAAAATACCGTAAAATACTGAAGAAACCAAATCGACATTTTTACAAAAAGAGTACCTTATCTTGTTACATAACCTAAAATATAGCAAAAAAGTCGATCTCTTAACAAAAAAACTCATAAATTAAATTGTACATAACCATAACACATTTATTAAAAAAAAGTGCACATTTTAAAGACAATTTGTCACTCATACAAAGTTCTTTAAGTAGTTCTATAAAAATGTGGCATTTTATTTTCTTTAAATGGGCGTGTTAGTGCGTTTTTACATCGAAAGTTAGGCAACACTGCAGTAGCGAGAGAGAGATTTGACTGCTGAAAGCAGAAGAAAACCAACAATAACCGCAATCGCGGGCGATGTGATCAGATGTTAAAAAAAGGTAAAGCTAAATAAAACTGAGTAAATTTTTCTAATTATGAACTAATTAAAAAAAATTTATATTTTACAAAATTATAAACATTACATTTTAATTGGAGGAGGCTAGAAGAATGTGGCAAAGAAAGGACTAAAACTCTGAGACTAAATAACAAAAAAAAAGCTAAATCAAGTTACGAAAATGATAATCTGGGCATACTGATGCTAAAAGGACGTCACTCATTGTCAAATTCGCTGAGAGCAAAGTAACGGAACCACGATAAGCGCCATCTCATTACTCTTTCCATCATGATTTTTGTATACAATTTTACATTCAAAATACATTCTGTCTTTACAATACACTCTTCACATTTCAAATACATTCTCTCTTTATTTCCCTACTGTTATTTTTATGTAGGAGGAGAAACTGAGAGGTGTGCGCTAAAAGTTTGATTTATGTAAGCTACAGGTACCACAGAATTCTTCGAAACTTTGAGTTTTACGCCAGGCTCTACTCCACCCACATTCCCTTAAAGGAGGATGCAAGACAAGCGGAATGGATGATTTTGAAACGAAGTGAATCCCTGTAAGGGCTCACTCGGCCCGTTTGCAGCCATATGAAGTAACTCAGGAATGATAAATTACCAGACTGCGAAGTCCGCGAGAGTATTTTTTGATTTTACTGTTGCTTTGTTTTTAATAATTATATTTATTTTTATGGCGAGCGATTGTTTTTATTTTTATTGACGTTTCGTTGTAGTATTGCACCTGGTATATATAAAAGGGTGAAATGGTTGAAGTGCCAGTCTGGCACTCCTCTAAACAAAAACAAAAAAGGGTACTAATAAGCAATTTTCATTTTATAATTTAAATGATTCTAAGAAGCATTTTACATTATAATCTCCATTGGCGCTGCAAAAAGTCTGCCGCTGATGTGCGTTTTCAACGTCTTGGTGAAGAATTCAGCGAAAGTTAGCTGGGTGCTGTATCCTTGACATGATTTTTTAATCGTTGCTTGTGAGCTTTGGCAAATTGCTTTGTTACTTCCGTCACAGTTGGTATGCTAAGATCACGTTGAAGGTCGCTAACCCTTATTTAGTATGGCACCGTTACTATGTATGCTACGCAGAACTTTGTTTTCCAGACGTCGGATAGAGGTGAAATTCTTTTGAGCAGCGCATCGCCAATATACCGTCAGTCCAAACCGGTGGTTGTTTGTAAATAAGTAATTTGATATGGATTGATACGATTGATTGAATTATTTAATTTCAATTTCAAGCACTGTTATTTGGCCTCGTCGACATATGGGACTATCGGCGCGTCGATGAAGCTTGACTTGTAAGCAGCGTAACTTGCTTTTGCACTCGTATAGCTTTATTCTCCATTCGCTACCCCAGTCAGCAATAAGGTTAACACTGCCATCGACTGCAGGTAATGTTGCAGTTGCTTGCTGATTTGCCAATGGTGGGTCATGGATATACAGGAGATACAACAGAGGACCCAAAATACTTCTCTGCGGAACGCCTGTGCTTACATTTTTAGAGCAGAATATGCAAATTCCTGTTTTACGCCAAGGGACCTATCATTGAGATATGACGGCAGCTGCTCGCAATATTGTGTTGGCAACATGGACTTGAGCTTTTGAAGGAGCCTTCGAAAGCTTGCGATAAATCAAGAAAAGCGGCTGAACGCAATTTTTTCTTTCCCATAGCGCTTTCTATGGCACTTACAACTCTGTGTATTTGATCGAGCGTTTAATGCTGCTTTGTCAAACCAAATTTGTGCAAGGGAATCACACGTTTATTTTCAATCAGTGACTATAGACGTTTTAAAGGTATTATTTCAAAAAGCTTCGTCATTACGAGTAACAAACATATTATCCTATAAGGGGCACATTATTGAGAATTTACCAGGCTTAGGAATCTTTTTTGTTATCAAAAATTGAAGAGGATGACATGGACGACATTTGGTTTCAACAGGACGGTGTAACTTGTCACACTGCCAAAGTTACACTCGAACTTTTGGCTACCGTTTTTGGATTGCGATATCAATTGGCCGCCTCGGAGCTGTGATTTAAGCCCGTTGGACTATTTTTTGTGAGGAGCTGTTAAGGACAAATGCTATGCGAACCATCCAGAGACGATTGATGCTTTAAAACACGAAATCGAAGTTGCCATTCATAAAATTGGAACGCAAACAACCGAAAATGTGCTTAAAAATTGGATTGATTGAATGGCCTACTGTAAAGCCAGTCGTGGCAGTCATTTGAACGATATTATTTGTCATTCATAAATGACAATGTTCAATCTTCAAAATAAAAAAAAAATTGAAAGAATATTGATTATTTTTTTTTTTATAGCCGATTCAAAAAGCAAATTTTACATGGCCCATCCTATATATAGGTACGTATGTACCTAAAGCTGATGGCACTTTTTAAATAAACTGGTCAGATAGACAAAGCAATTTTTCGGCAGATTACGGAGGACTTCAGGTGTAAAATCAAATTAAATTTTTAAACTTCATTTTGTTTTTGTTTTTTTTTCCTTTTTTCCAACTTCTTCTGGTGTAACTTAACCAACAACAATGCACTCAACAAACTGGCCACTCATAATCAGGACTCAATGAATTGGGTACCAGGACATGAGGGACACGAAGGAAACGAGAAGGCAGAAGTCGTTCCCACGACAGTCGGTTCTACGTTACCGGAACGACCTGGGTTTATATCCGGCCAAAGACTGTCACTTCAGCAGCATATATGTATGGGGGATGTTTAGGCTGATACAACAACAACAACAACAACAGAAGGCAGATTTTATGCCAAAAAAGGGGCAGAATGGCTGTATATTGGACCAACTTCATTTTTCGGCTTTAACAAAAATAATATAAACCAGGAACCAAAAAATAGATCCAAACTAAAATCAGGGAACACTGGATCGGCACAAGCGGCCTTAATTACTCCAAAAAGTTTTGAACTTCAATGCCAACAGAACAAAATCTGCTCTAACCATAGATAAAAAGTGTCTTAGATTACTCTGTGGAGCACTAACAGTCACTTTGTCCTTAATAAACACAATAGGGTTATCTAGTACAAGATCACGCAGGTTCTGCTGTGATGAAGAGGAGTCTATGGAACACTTAATCACCAACTGTGAGGCATTAGGCAACAGGAGACACAGAATCCTAGGCTCGTACCTACTAGAGGAGGAGAGGCTACAATTGCTCCCTCCTAAGGAGCTGGTTCGATTCCTCGGTATACAAAATAATTATAATTAAGTAATTAGGGGCGCACCATAGATCAATCTAGTCGCAGTGCAAAGACCCAGTGTGCCGACCGTGCCGGAAAAAAATAGTGCCCCGGGAGAGGGTTAAATAATATATTTATCCTACACAGGACCAGCAGGTTCTACTTCATCACTGCTTTCATTAAGGCTAGCGGATTTTCCCAAATGCTCAGCGAATATACTCTCTTTTTGCTTCCTTGTCTTAGACCAGTTGGTATGAGACTCCCGATTCACTATAAGCTAGAATATTGCCACGCTCCTCGGTAGATAGCTACGTTTCTATTGGCATACTGTCCAAAACAGTTATACCCACATGGAAATTATTTATTTGCTAATGGCAACTACTCAACTTTCAACTTACCTTAAAGAATCTTCGAAATTGTGAAATGTGTTTAAAAATATCCCGCAATTGCCCCAATAAGAAATAAAATCTTAACGAAAAACCTAGCAACTACAGCACTAAGACACAATTAAGTACATTGTACTGCACTTGGATTCCCTTTTAATTATCTTTAAATCTACTCGACCTCCGAAGAAATCTCAGTAGATCTTGTGGTCGCTTCTTAACACATCTGTACCAAAGACCTCAAGCCTGATTCGAGCGAAGGTGGGGCAGATGCACAGAAAATGGTCCACCATCTCATCCTTCTCTCTACAGGCTAGGCTGAGTGCACTGTCTGAGATGCCTACCTTTTCCATGTGATTCGCCCACAGAAAGTGGTCCGTCATCAGTCCAACCAGCTGTCTGCAGTTCCTTCTGCTTAATAACAGGAGGATTTGCTACAGTTGGTCGGACATGACAGGTAACATCAGTTTATTCCATCTGCAGCCTCTCTCAGCCTGCCAAACTCGCTTGTGGGCAACCCATTTGCTAGTCGTGGCTTTGATGGCTGCAGAAGGGAGTGTTAGAATGGGCCAAATAAATTGGTCTCAGAGCCCATCCTAGATAAGCAGTCAAAGGTATCCTTACCCGCGATACCCACGTGCCCCGTGACCCACGTTAGCATCAGGCTATCTACCTTTGATGTGGTTGAAGGGCTGTCTAAGGCCATGAGCGCAGCTTGGCTGTCGCTGCAGACACATATAGATCTGCCTCTCCATCTGTTTTCCACAACAAAGATCATCGCTTCTTGAACTGCATACACATCCGCTTGAGACACAGATGCATGCATACCAAGTCGGTCTTATATCCATACATGAAAATACGAAAACAGTGTTTGCCGGACTCATTTTCATAGTTTGACCACAATTGAGCCTCTGGCAGCACCCCACTGTATTTCTTGTCAAGTACGACACTTACGGCATAGAGTGAAGGGGCATGGAGAGAATCGATGGATCGAAGTCCATGCCTTCTCTGTTTTCCAATGCTGGATACGAGCCGTACCAGTTCTTATTGTGTTTCAGCCTGCAGATGGCCTTCAAGGCCTCTCCTTGGATGAAAGCATCAAGTGGTGGTGGGTCACCCAGAGAATCTAATGCCGGGCCTGAAGTAGTCGGAAAACCTCCGGTGCAACAGATAGCCACAGTGCGTTGTAGCCTTGATAAGGACCTTCTGACTCCCACAAGAGAGAGTCTGCTCATCCAGACTACCGATGCATAGATGACAATAGGTTTTATCATAGCCGTGTAGGTCCATGGGATCTTACTAGGAGAAATATCCCAAAAACACTCTAGCGCCGACAGAAAGCTGTCAGTGCTTTGAATGTCTTTGTTTCAACGTGTGACTGCCAAAGAATTTTACTATCAAGGATTACTCCAAGATATTTGATTTCTTTGGATAGCTGGATTGTGACTCCTTTTAGCTTAGGCAGAACGAGTCCATCAAGCTTCCTCCTTCTGGTGAAGTGAGCAATACCAGTTTTGGTGGGGTTTACCAATAGCCCATTAGCACAGCACCAAGTGGCAATCATATCCAGTGTTTTCTGTACTTTTCTACAGATGTTCATAAGCGAAGGTCAACATCATCCGCATGTGCTTGTGTGTAGACTCCCGAGTCGTTTAAGGTGGTGAGCAGAGGATCGATCACCATACACCAAAGCAATTGAGGCAGCACACCACCTTGGGGGCAACCTCTATTAACCCCGGATGGCAACAGCAGTTCCTCCTCCACCCTCACCGTGACGATTCTTTGGGTTAGCATTGAAGAAATCTAATTCACTAGCACCCTATCTACGCCATGCCTACTGGCAGAGCTGCGCATACTGTCGAAAGTGATGAAAACACTTGTCCCTTATAACTATTTCCTGCAAGAAACTAAAATTTCAAGCAACGTTGAAACGTAACGGGAGTTAAAGCAAAAAACTAATTTAAAACCACCGCTGGTTCGTCCACACATTTATACGCATTATAAGGGAATGAAAAACCAAAAAAGGGTGGTTAAATTTCAAGGGCCGATGTTGAATGTGATTCACACCTAAACGTCAAGTTTTTTTCCACATCTCATTTAACATTTTTCAATTTCAGACTAACAGAATTTGAACCATGGAAAGATAGACAATCGAACAACGCGTTAAAGTTATTCAGGCTTACTATGAAAACGGGCGTTCAAATCAAAATGCATATCGCACACTTCGTGAAGAAAATCATCGTCAGTAATGAGGCACATTTTCACCTCAACGGATTCGTCAATAAGCAGAATAGCCGTATTTGGGCGAGTGATAATCCAAGAGTGATTGCCGAAAAACCAATACACCCACAAAGAGTGACTGTTTGGTGCGGTTTATGGGCGGCGGCATCATTGGGCCGTATTTCTTCCAAAATGAAGCCGGTCAGGCAGTTACTGTGAATAGTGTTCGCTATCGTGAGATGATAACGAACTTTTTATGGCACACATTGGAAGACATAGATGTGGACGATATGTGGTTTCAACAGGACGGTGCCACTTGTCACACAGCTAACGAAACAATGGCTCTTTTGCGCGAAAAATTTTATGGTCGAATAATCTCACGTCGCGGCGATGTCAATTGGCCGCCAAGAGCATGTGATTTGACACTGTTGGACTTCTTTCTTTGGGGTTATTTGAAAGAAAAGGTGTACGTCGATAAGCCAGCAACAATTCAAGAGCTAAAGGACGAGATAATTCGGCACATTAACGGCATAGAACCTCAATTATGCCTCAGCGTCATCGAAAAGTATGGAGGTGAGCCGCCGAGACTGCGGCGGCCATTTGGCCGATATTTTATTGCAATTGAATCATATCAGTATTATCATAATAAAGAGAAAAGATAATAATTTCCTAAAAGAATTGTATTTTATTCAAAATCAACACCGGCCCTTTAAACTTAACCACCCTTTATTATGCAGCTATTTTAGAAGAAAAATTATGTAGTGGGTCTGTCCTATGCATATCGCTTAGTGTTTGTATTGCATTAATATGAAGGCTGGAATGAGGTTTGACGTCCAAGTAGGAAATTCGATTTACTTATTACAGACTTGTTTAACAAATCGGTTGGTTTAGACTTTTTTCAAAAAAAAATTCAAAAAATTCTAGCGGTAACAGATTTAAACCTACCCAAAGTTTGCTCAAAGAGCTTTCAGTCTCAACAGCTGAATATGTGGAACGATATTGTCTTATATAAAAAGTCTTGCGGTATTTTTATTGAATTTTCAATTGTTCATAAAATTGGTTATAATAATGCGATTTAAGTCAAATATGCGCCGTTTTGTTCGATGACGAGTTCCCAACGAGATGCCAACTTCATAATGCCCCTCTTATAGAAGCTCGCTTCCCTATTGTCAAAAAACTCGGAGAGCCAATTTTCACAGGACTCTCTTGTGGACAACTTCCGACTACCAAGCTCGTTCGCCATGGACAGAAATAGGTGGTAATCACTTGGTGCGAGATCCGGACTATACGGTGGATGCAAAAGAACCTCCCATCCGAGCTCCCGGAGCTTCTGGCGCGTCACCAAAGATGTGTGTGGCCTGGCGTTGTCCTGATGGAAGACAATTCGGCCTCTGTTGATCAAAGATGGCCTCTTCTGCATGAGTGCTGCATTCAAGCGGTCCAGTTGTTGGCAGTACAGGTCCGAATTGAGCGTTTGGCCATAGGGGAGTAGCTCATAGTGGATGATTCTCTGCCAATCCCACCAAACACACAGAAGAACCTTCCTGGCCGTCAATCCAGGCTTGGCCACCGTCTGGGCAGCTTCACCGCTTTTCGACCACGACCGTTTGCGCTTCACGTTGTCGTAAGTGACCCACTTTTCATCGCCAGTCACCATCCGCTTCAAAAACGGGTCGATTTTGTTGCGATTCAGAAGCGATTCACATGCATCCATACGGGCAAAACTGTTTTTTTGCGTCAAGTCGTGTGGCACCCATACATCGAGCTTCTTTTTGAATCCAAGCTTCTTCAAATGGTTTATAACGGTTTGATGACTCATGCCCAGCACTTGGCCGATGTTACGGCTGCTACTATGCCGGTCTCTTTCGATCAATTCAGCGATTTTATCGCAATTTTCGACGACAGGCCTTCCGGACCGTGGCGCATCTTCGATCACCTCTGCACCAGAACGAAAACGTTGAAACCATCGTTGTGCGGTGGAAATGGAAACTGTATCGGGCCCATAAACTGCACAAATTTTATTGGCAGCATGAGATGCATTTTTGCCTTTATCGTAGTAGTACTGTAAAATATGCCGTATTTTCTCTTTATTTTGCTCCATGTTTGCGACGCTATAACTCACGAACGACTAAAAGCAAACAACAATTAATCAAACACGTGTTAGCACGTGAAAAGAGCTTTCCAAAAAGCTCTAGCGTGAACCGATGCGGCGAATACAACTAGAACTACGCGCTTGCAAAGACAAGCTTGCGGAAATACCGCAAGACTTTTTTGACAACCTTATATCTTCAATACAGTCGCATGCACAGCAAGCAGCGCGAAAGTGTTTGACAAACCAACAGTCTTCAAAGAGTCGCTGAGCAGCATAAACGCCGCACGCAGTTAGTCACTAAACCATCTACAACTATACTAAGTTGCTAGTAAATCTAATTACTGAGATGGCTTCAGCTATACAACAGAATGAATGCACGGCAAGTGCGTGCGCAACAACAAATGATGTACAAGTAACTCACGAAAACCCTGAGTGGCTTACGGCGGAACTATTTGAAAAACTGCTACAATTCCAAAGTACCAAAAAATCCAGCATTTCGCGGCAAAGCCCGCCTTGGCAGCTGGTGAAAACTATTCCACAATAATGCTGCGTGTCAGCATAGATGCTGCGCTAACAGGCCTGTCAGATTTCTCATACTATTTTTGTTGTACATAGTTTTAATAGTTATTTACTATACGCGTAACTTCTTCACTTTGCGCCGCCGCAGATGATACAACAAAATCGCTTTCGTACATAATGAAACTGCCGCATGAAAATGAAATGCTTCAGGACCTATTGCGTGGCCACAATATTTTTGAAATCGAACACAGGATGTATCATGAAGTTGTACCTGAGTTCGAGCAGTTGTACCGGGCAGTTGGCGTCGAGGTAAATTTTTCGGCAAAATGCTACCATATCGAAACACCTTCAGAGTTTGGCGTCATTTTGCTGGAGGAGTTGTGTCCATTTGGTTACACGAATGCCAATCACTTAGAAGGACTTAATTTGGAGCACACGAAGGCGGTGCTTGAGCGTTTGGCGCAATGGCACGCAGCCTCTGCAGTGCGTGCCGAGACCAAGGGGCTATACCCTGAACTATTTCTTAAAGGTATGTTCAGTGAATTCACCGAATCGCAGCAGGGGTCAATGAAAGCCTACTACGATACTTTTAAGCCATCACTTTTCGAGTCCATAAGAAGCCTAAATGGTCACGAAGAATACATAGATGACTTGGTAAGTGGCAGGATGTTTTATGGGTATTGGTTATCATTTGGCTAGGCAACTGTAGATGGTTTGCAATTACAATTTTAGGCGCAAGCGTTTGATAGCAAAGCCAAAGAATCTACGCGTGGCTCACATTATGAGCCAAGTGAGTTCAACGCTTTGAACCATGGCGACTGTTGGGTCAACAATGTCATGTTTAAGTATGACAGTCAGGGCAATATCGAAGATACGTTACTCATTGACTACCAGATGATCAATTATGGCTCGCCAGCGAAGGACTTGATTTACTTTTTGCTGTCATCTACGATATGCGATTTGAAAGTGAAGCAATTTGACTATTCCATTAGATTTTATCACGACCATTTAGTGAAGAACTTACAGCTTTTGGAATACTCTAAAAACCTGCCGACGTTGAAAGAAATTCACATTGCAGTGATGAAATACGGCAATTTAGGTGAGACGGGTGTGGAATGGAGAAAGACATTGAATTTTCATCTGCTTAATTTCTTCTTTCCGTAGCACTAATAACGGCCCTAGGCATTATGGCGGTCGCTTTGTTGGAGCCTCGTAGCGATGCAATGTTCACAAATCCCAGATACCGCAAACATTTGGAGGTAATAATGCCCTGGATGAGCAATCGAGGCGTCTTTGAAGTGGGTCGTTAAGAAATGCCAAACTACGACGATTTTGCTGCGCAATATGATTAGAAAAAAAAAATGCAGCTACTGTTATTTTTTATGGTACTTATTAATTAATTTTTTTTTAATTGGCGCTTACACCCTTTCGGGTGCTTGGCCGAGCTCCTCCTTCTATTTGTGGTGTTCGCGGTGATGCTTTATTTTTTACAAATGGAGTGTCCTACATTTCCATGTCGTCTCCAAACGACAAATTATTGCGTCAGGAAGCTTTTACATGGCAGAAATACGCTGTGAGATTTGCTATTGCCTGCCGAGGGTGGTCGCTATTAATGGTCGCTTCATGCCCGGGATTTCGAATACGTGCACTTATTCGACTAGAGCGGCCGTAATTTATTGGTACAAATAAAATACCAATTGAAACCATTCCAGTTATATTAAACTATATTAGGCATCATAAGTTGCAGAATTTTATGCGCTACTTGGAATTGATTTGGCAGGTATCAGGAAATATAAAATGAAAAGCCGCAAAACATCTGAACGCTAATCTGCTTGCAGCCTATTTTTATTACTCTATTTTACTCTTTGCCCTAATTAAATGAAAGATATGAATAAACTTACCGATACCCCCAATTCACAACTACGTGACAGTTATCTCATATTAAAACATACGAGGTGTGTTCAAAAAGTATGACGAAATTTAAATTTTCGCAGTTTACGTAAAGGGTGGCTAAGGTGCAAGGGCCGGTGTTGATTTTGAATAAAATACAATTTTTTTAGAAAATTATTGTCATTTCTCTTTATTATGACAATATTGGTATGGCTCAACTACGTATGGGACAAAATATCGGCCAAATGGCCGCCGCGGCTTCGGCGGCACACCTCCATCCGATGGTCCAAATTTTCGTTGACGCCGAGGCATAATTGAGGTTCTATGCCGTTAATGTGCCGAATTATCTCATCCTTTAGCTCTTGAATTGTTGCTGACTTATCGACGTACACCTTTTCTTTCAAATAACCCCAAAGAAAGAAGTCCAACGGTGTCGTTGACGTTTAGGTGTGGTTCACATTTAACATCGGCCCTTGAAATTTAACCACCTTTTATATTCGAATTTCGATTTTTTTGTGGCGATATGTTGGTACTCATGTCTCTCACTCATGCTGTGCTTGCACTGTTTCGGGTCGTCTTCGATTTTTACCTATTCAAATAAGATGGATCAAAGAACCTGTATCAAATTTTGTGTGAAAAACGAAATTAAGTGCGCGGATGCTTTCCGAATGTTGACTCAGTGCGGTGTCATACGGAGAAGCTACTTTGGACCAAAGCAACATTTATCGGTTGTACAAAATGTTCTCAGAAGGCCGAGAAGATGTGAACGACGAAAAGCGTGCCGGACGCTCGAGCACTTCAACAACAGATGAAAAAAATTGATGAAGTGAAGAAAATGGTAGTGGCCAATCGTCGAATCACCGTTAGAGAAGTTGCTGAGGACCTAGACATATCGATCGGCTCGTGCCATTCGATTTTTTTCAACGATTTAGGCATGAGACGGGTTACCGCAAAATTCGTACCAAAACTGCTCAATTTCAACCAAAAGCAGCATCGCATGAACATTGCTAATGAGATGTTAGACTCTGTCCGCGACGACCCAAATTTGCTCCAGATGGTCATAACTGGTGACGAATCGTGGGTTTATGGCTATGACGTGGAAACCAAAGCTCAACCATCTCAATGGGAGCTGCCGCACGAACCAAGACCAGACCAGATCAGACAAAAAAGCGCGCCAAGTTCGTTCGAATGTTGAAGTTTTGCTTACCGTTTTCTTCGATTGCAGGGGCGTTGTGCATCATGAATTCTTGCCACAAGGTAAAACGGTAAATAAGGAATATTACCTGCAAGTTATGCGCAATTTGCGCGAAACAGTCCGGCAGAAACGCTCGGATTTGTGGAAGAACAAAAATTGGCTCTTACATAACGACAACGCTCAACGCCCCTACTCACACATCGTTGCTTGTGCGCGAGTTTTTGGCCAAAAACAACACACTAATGATGCCAAAGCCACCGTATTCCCCAGATCTGGCCCCCTGTGACTTTTTCTTGTTCTGAAGAGGCCCATGAAAGGACGACGCTACGATTGACGAGATAAAGACGGCATCGAAGGAGGAGCTGAACGAAATAAAAAAAAATGATTTTTTCAAGTGCTTCGCAGATTGGAAAAAACGTTGGCATAAGTGCATAATATCTCATGGGAATTACTTTGAGGGGGACAAAATAGATATTAATGAATAAATAAATAATTTTTGAAAAAACACAAAAATCACAATACTTTTTGAACACACTTCGTATATAATATAAATGAACTTTCGCCCATACCAACTTTCACCAAATTACTAAAATTCTTGATAGGACTGGTATCGCGGCACGCGCCTTCAACTTCTTGGAATTTTCACAATTCAATATAATCAGTGCTGATTTTAGCCCATTAGATATGGCGTTAGAGTCTTGACACACTCTAGAAATATTATGTGGCTAAATAATGATAACGGCTTCCAGGGTGACCACTACCAGCAATCTGTTTTAATCGTTTCGAGGGGTTCAGTCACTATTTTACCCAAATGGTTCGAGTATACAGGGCCTCTCACTCGAAGCGTAACCAATTGAAAAGGCCATAAATTTAGTTTGGAAAATTCAAAGTAAAAAATGTGTGAAAATAATACAAAATTAGTAATCAATTTACTTTTGCTCGATATGACCACCTTTTTCCCTAGACTATGATGGCATTGATACGGTCCAGAAACGAATCGCAAGTTGCACGAATGGGACTTGTAAGTATTTTGGCCCACTCGCGAACAATGGCTTTTTCCAGCGCCTCGAGACTGGTGAATCTTTTAGTGCGGACTTTGCTCTTCAAAATGGCACAAAGAGAATAATCCATCGGATTCGGATCTGGTGAATTTAAGAGTCATAGTGTGGACGTTATGAATTTCGGAACGTCGAGTTTTAGCCATTTTTGGTTCCCCCGAGTTTGGTGAGACGGTGTCCACGACTTCAAAGCAACCTCCAGTATACTTTTCCGTTAATATTTTTCATTTACTTTGACCCCAGGCTCGATGAAAATGATTGGAAAGCGCCCACCTGCGGTTACAGCGGCCCAAACCATTCCTGGTGGCCAATCGACGACTCAAATTCTCGGAAGAACTATCGGTCAAATTAACCCTATCTTTGTGGAAGTTTACAAATTGCTCGATTTGAACACTTTTCTCGTCAGAAAACACAATGTTCGGAAATTGAGCGCTTTCGGTCTAGCGAAACAACTCCCTCGCTCTCTCAAATCTGACTTGTTGCTGCTTTGGTGTGAGATAATGCGCCTTTTGGATCTTGTAAGGCTTGACTTTGCGATCATTTTTCAGTATGCGGCGGATACTACGGTCAGATATTTTCAATTCTTTCGCCATTTGTTTTTCAATTCGTTGGGGATTTCGCTCAAGTCGCTTCTTCACTTTTTGAGCCATTTCACGTGACGTTGAAGTCTTTTGATGACCTCCTCCATAACGTTTTGCGGTGATACCAGTGTCATTGTAAAGAGTGATGGTGTGATAAACAAAAACTGTATTTACTTGAAGGTGCTCGAGCTCACGATCAGCTCGCTGTTTGTGATTTTCCAGCCAAATATAATTACGTTTGAAATCCATTACTGATTTTCTTTTCTTACTCTGGACTGTCATTTAGCCAACTAATAGACAACTGATGCCCATCTGCGCGAGCGGTCTTAAGTTGGTTACACTCCGGGTGCATAGGGTCCGACAAATAGGTATCAAAGAAGTGCTTACATCATTCATAACAAACGTGTTTAGCAGACTGCTAAGTTTGGATACAGCCGCGAGAAAAAAATGATATACGGCAATTTTGTTTGTTAACACAGCCATTCATCCAAAAATGCGCCTCGCCAGTAAAGATGATTTTTCGCCCAAAACTGGGATTCTCTTCCAAACGATTCGAAGCCCAGTCAGCGAACAAACGGCGTTGTCTATGGTCATCAACTTTGAGCTCCTGGGTCAGTTGGATCTTGTACGGGTGTAGGCCCAAGTCCCGACGCCAAATTCGCCAAGTTGAAGTCTGCGAAAGGCCAAATTCTTGTGCACGGCGAGGAATAGACTGCCTCGGGTTCTGCTGTAGGTACACTTTCACGGACCGTGGCAATATTCTCTGATCTTGCGTTCCTTGAACGTACGGGTGTTGGCTGATTGTTTACTGACCCGGCCGCCTCAAATTTGGCCACCAAACGTTGAAGAGTCGACTTTGAAGGGCCACCACGTCTACCGAAAAATGGGTGCAATGAGCGCAACGTTTGCGTTAATGAATACTCATTTTGATAATAAAGTTTTCTCATTTGAACGTGCTGTTCGATCGTGTAACTTGCCATGATGATTTGGCATAAGCAACTGAATAATAAACAAAAGATTTGACAGATGTCACCAAAACAAAATGGCTGCCACAGGGCGCCAAAATCGACCCGCGCCAATTGAAAAACCCTTTATAAGAGAAATCAATACTATAAGCGTTTGAGAGCAGATAATAACTAACAGCATCACTACTGCTGACTACTTCCAACTACTCTAATGCTAGAATATCATAATTCCTTAGGCTCTTCTGCGAGATATTAAAATAAATGCGTTCTATGAAGAATGGAGCAACCGTAAACAAGACTGAGGTCCTTCTATCGAATCGACACACACCATCATTTTAGAAATGAAAAAACTACTCAAGCGATTATCGCGCCAAACAAGCGCGCCTGTAGTAGAGCAAAAAGGAGCTGTTATTGCAGTCCTTTTATTGTGTAACGATTTCAGGTTAATTAGCATGCATCTCACATTGTAAGAGGAAATAGGGGCATTAAAACGCAATGAACGCAGAGCATATCTCAAAAAAAAACTTTGCTGTTACATATGTAGATGGTAAGGCCTACAAAGCTCCAAGCTTTGAGACAGTATCACAACCAGCGCAGGTGTTCGACAAAGATGTTTACTTTCGCCGATCCGCTTTCTTATTGTTCTTGGTGACAACCTTCACAATCCCGTAGATGATAAGAGAAGAGGCATCTCCTGGAACTTCACCGAGCATGTAAAAGATGGCCTTCTGTGCGCTGGGTCGGAAAAATTTGGCATTAATAATAAAAATGAACACCAAAAACGACATTCTGCTTCATGGCAAAAAAAAATTGAACAAGTCGAAGATTTTACCTACCTAGACAGTGTAGTATCTGCTGATAATAGCGCGGGAAAGGATATCCCGGCCAGAATAAATAAAACAACTGGCGCATATGCTGAGCTACGCTAAATCTGGAACTCATCACAAATATCCTTCCCAACAAAAATGTGACTATTTAAATGAAATCATATCTCTTTACTGCTCTATGGGTATGAGGCCTGCGTATTCTCAAGGTGTGGTGGCCAAACGTCATCAGCGACGATGAGTTATATAGAAAGTGCAACTTGCAGCCAATGGCCAACCATATACAATTACGAAAGTGGAGGTGGATAGGCCACCTCGAGGCGAAGATCGCTACAAAAAGAAGTTGATGAATGCGGGAAATCGTGGAACGCACTAAAATTGATAGCCAAACACAGAACCACATGGAAATTCTTTATTGAGGTCCTCTGCTCCAATGGGAGATAAAGGAATTGATGATGATAATGAAAGCCTCCAAATAAAGTCAGCTTATACCAACATTGAGCGCACAAGTGAGGTAAGGAGTAATTTTATATAGTATGGATCAGTGAAATCTGAGCTGAATCGGTTAATGAAAGCGATACTGGAATAAGTAATAAGGGTCCAGCACTCGAAGTTTAACCAACTTCAGACCGCTCGCGCAGCTGTTCCACGGGCTCCAACTGTCTGTTAGTTGTGTAAATTACAGTCCAGAGTATTGTTTACAAGCGCGCGGAAGCATTTTGCCAAGAGTAAACACGTAAAAAGAAAATCAGTAATGGATTTCAAACGGAATAGTCTGATAGCATTATATTTGGCTGGGAAATCACAACCAGCGATTGTTCCTGAGCTCGAGCACCTTAAAGTAAATAAAGTTTTTGTTTATCGCACCATACAGGTAGCATCACGAAACGTCGTGGAGGTGGTCATCAAAAGACTTCAACGTCTCGTGAAATGCTTCAAAAAGTGAAGAAGCGACTTGCGCGAAGTCCCCGACGAATTGCTAATCAGCTGGCGAAAGAACTGAAAATATCTGACCGTAAAATCCGCCGCATACTGAAATATGATCTCAAAGTCAAGCCTTACAAGATCGAAAAGACGCATTATCTCACGCCAAAGCAGCAACCAGTCAGACTTGAGAGAACGGAGGAGTTGCTTCGCTTGGCCGAAAGCGGTTAAGTTGCGAAAATTGTGTTTTCTGACGAGAAAAGTGTTCAAATTGAGCAATTTGTAAACTCCCACAAAGATAGGGCTTATTTGACCGATAGTTCTTACGAGAATTTGAGTCATCGATTGGCCAACAGGAGGCAGCACCCGCCACAATGTGATTTCCATGCTGTATTAAAGAGAAGATGAATGAAGTTACTCGGATGAATTTTGGTCGTTGTGTAAGCTCCTGGAGGACACTTTGCTCAAACTTAGTGCAGTACTCATAAAAAAATTGTTCCCACGTATTTTTTTTTTTTCTAACAAAGAATTTGATCATCGGTGCTCCGAATTGCGATAATTCACAGTTTTCGTTAACATAGCGTTCTTGCTTATTTCAAGGGATAACTGTTAATGAACGAAACAAAAAAGGTATAATATTTGTCATATCCATGAGTCACCCAATAAATATTACACAGGCCAACAACCAAAAAACTTTTTCGATAATTTTAACTAATTACTTTGTAATTTGGTGTCCTGATTACGAAAAAAATTATTAAAAAGTTATATCACCCATCAATTTTTCACATTTTACAATTAAGTAAAAATAAAGTTTATGTACCAAATTTTTTCGGATATATTTCTCAGGCCTGCGAGGGACAGTTTCTAAAACGGCTATGGGTGTTTCTTGAAGGTTTTTTTGTGCTGAAAACGAATGATTTTGAAAATGTTCCAACACGTCAGGATTTTTGGCAATTTGAGGTTAAATAGTAAAAAAATGCAGATTTTGGGCATTTTGAAAAATTTTTTTTGAGCAAGGTAAAGTTTTTTTTTAATTTTCCACAACGGCATCGCAAAGTGGACCTTAAAGCTAAAGAGTAGAGCTTTAAGGTCCATTTTTAAAAATATTTTTGCGATTAATATAAAAAAAGTTATACTATTTTGAATTCGCCCTTTACAGGGGCGTTAGAGAGTTAGAAAGGTTGAATTTGCATATCTTAAAGTCTCCAATTCAAAATAGAATAACTTTTTTTATATTAATCGCAAAAATATTTTTAAAAATGGACCTTAAAGCTAAAGAGTAATACTTTGCGATGCCGTTGTGGAAAATTAAAAAAAACTTTACCTTGCTGAAAAAAAAATTAAAAAAATTACCAAAATCTGCATTTTTTGACTATTTAACCTCAAATTGCCAAAAATCCTGACGTGCTGGAGCATTTTTAAGGTCATATTCGTTTTCAGCATAAAAAAACCTTCAGGAAACACCCATAGCGGCTTTGGAAACTCAAAAAAAGCGAGATTTTGCAGGCCTGTGTTATCAATAACGAGCAGAAGAGCTGTTCTTGTGGCCGTTCGCCCAGCTCTGCCAAACACGTCGATGGCAACGGCCGTAGTCGTCATTCTCATTCAGCGATAGGCTCAAGCAACATTTCATTTATACGTCAAACGTCTGTTTTGTTGTTCGTGTTATTCCTCTTCGTTCCATTTCTTCTTGTATCATCCTGTTAACGTAATTTAAACCACAAAATGAATTGATAAAAGAGTCATTGAAAGCTCATTTGTTTATTTTGTCAGGCCAAAGCATTTCTGAATGACAGTCGTTTTTCAGTTTTTCACATTCCCCTTTTATGCTTTAGGCGCGTTTCATGGCGCTCAACTCGTGGCTCTCTCTCTGTAACAGGTTTTAGCAGAACCTACTCTCAACTCACTTCCACTTTGCTATTTAACTCAAGCTTTGGGTTTTTCATTAAGAAGCAATTGAGCGAGAAGGTCATGTACGGATGTTGAGCATAAAGTAAGTATAGGATGGTGCGCTTGGTGGGACAGACGAACGATTACCAAATTATGAAATTTTTGATTTTATGAATCCATGTAATTCAATGCAAAATGAAATATTAAAACAAAGAAACAGGTTCGTCGTAAACCTGACGTCGGTAAGTATTTTTATTGAATACCATACAGGAAAATGCTGATTCATATTTCAAACATAAAATATGTAAATTTGTCTTTTTTTATATTTTCTCCATTTCGCAAAAAAACACAGCAGCTGCTTACTTGACTGCTGAAGCTGCATGAAGGTGGCACTTATTTTGTTGCAAATTCAACAAGATGAATTATATAATTTTTAGATTTATGATATGACTGAAATATTTTTATTTAAAGTGTTCATACCGCTCATTTGCATTAAGAGTCTTCTACTCTAAAAAAATTTTTTTAGTATCACTAACTGCTGCGTGAAAAATTCATGTCGGTATCTGCTGACTGTAAGACGGCCGCCGTAGCCGAATAGCTTGGTGCGTGACTACAATTCGGAATTCAAAGAGAACGTACGATCGAATCTCGGTCAAACATCAAAATGAAGAAAACGTTTTTTTCTAATAGTGGTCGCCCTTCGGCAGGCAATGGCAAACCCGCAAGTGTATTTCTGCTTTAAAAAAGCTCCTCATAAAAAATAATTGCCACTCGGAATCGGCTTAAAACTATAGATCCCTCCATTTATGGGACAACACCACGACGCACACCACAAATAGGAGGAGCTCGGCCAAACACCCAAAAACAAGGGTATTAGCGCCAATTATATATACAAGGTGAAGTTCAAAATAAACCAGACCAGCGTCATAAAAATGTTTTTGATGGCGCCATCTTTTTTATGAGTTAGTGCGTTGGAAGTTACATCCCTAGCTGGCTTCCAATGAAAGCTTGGAGACATTCGGTTCAGTGGAAGCGAAGTTATTGCGTCTAAAGAGTCAGTATGTTTGTGTCATCGGTACAAAAATGAGTTTCGCACAAGGAGCTAATACTCGTATCAAATTTTGTTTTAAAATCGGTAAAAGGTTTACCGAAACATTTGAATTGATGAAAAAAGTTTATGGCGCTGATTGTCTATCTCGTGCCAGAGTTCATGAGTGGTTTACACGTTTCAGAGATGGTTGTGAGAACATAAATGAGAATGAACAAAATCAGTGACCACCGAAAACTCCATCGAAATTGTTCGTAAATTTATCAAAAATGAACCGAAATCATAGTTGAAATTCATGGAATCGGAGTTGAGTACCTCCAAAACATCGATTTATTGCATTTTAATAGATCATTTGGGCTTACAAAAGGTCTGTGCACATTTCATTCCGCCCAAGTTACTTGAGGACCAAAAATTGCTCAGAATTCAACATTCGAAAGAGGCGAGAAAAAACAAGAACTTCCTTTGCAACATTGTAACTGGTGATGAAACGTGGTTTTTCCATCATGAACCTGAAACTAAGCGTCAAAGTGCCGAATGGAAGGCCCCAGACGAGCCACCGCCTAAAAAATCGCGTTTGGAGAAGTCAAAATTCAAGTCGAGACTCATTTGTTTTTACGATTCCAAGTGAATTGTCCACAAGGAGTTTGTGCCAATGGGCCAAACCGTCAATGCAATTTTATATCTTGGCGTTTTGAAGCGTTTGTTGCATCGCATTCGTCGAATTCGCCCTGAATACCGCAAAGGAGGAAGCTGACGCTTATTGCATGATAATGCACGATCTTATCGATCCACTCTTCTGACTGATTTTTTGACTCGAAACCGCATTTTAACCATCAATCACTCACCGCATTCGCCTAAACTTCTACCTGTTCGGAAAATTGCATTTGGTTATGAAAGGAAAACATTTTGTGCCCATAGATCCCATCCAAAAGGCTTGTACCTACAACCTGAAGGGCATTCCGGTCAATGATGTTAAACACTCTTTCGAAAAGCTTTTAGATTGCGCAAAACAGTGCATCGAGGCCAAGGGGGACTATTTTGAATAAATAAACTCGAAGTTATCAGAACAAAGCTCCTGTCGTTTCTCTTTTAGCTCAGTCTTGTTTATTTTGGAAATAAATACATTATAAATAAAATTATTATATTTCTGTATTTTTACTTAGGGAAGCATAGTAAAGTGAAAACTTTGAACACGATTTTTTACTCTTGCAAAAAATTGTAGTTATACATTTGGATTAAAACGACTGCAATATTTTTGCTAGTGGTTTTGTCTAGGCTAACTGGTTATCGAAGTAAAAGACTTCTAAACTGAATGAATCAATTTGTTCCTTATATACCTATTTTTTACATTCTTAATAATTTTTTTTTTTGGTGGGCGACCGTCGTCTACTGCGTCGTGCAGTGTGACCACTAAAACGATCTCTCTTCTCCTTCTGAGGGGACACCCACCGGAACTGCTTTCTACATATATTACTTCGGGAGGGCCCAGAACGGTATCCATAAAGGACCAATTCTATTCACTCACATCTGGGTCCACCATATTTATAGTCAGCTTTCATGCTATAGGCTCGTCTTCTTGTGTCTCTATCTGTGCGGCTTCGCTTTGTTGCACTGTGTCGAGATAAATCTCTTTATTTTTTGTAGTACGTTTTCGAAGTATTTCTTTACCGCGTTCCAGCTGTCCTCGCGTTCGATGATTTTGCTGAATATGTTGCTCGGTGCGATGTCGCCAATCTACTCCCTCAGAGCATTTCTTTCCGCGAGCCATCTATTACAACTAAAAAACGTGTGCTAAGCGTCATCGCTCTGCGCATCGCAGTATACGCACTTGTAATCGGTTACCTTGCCCAAGCGGTATAGGTACCTCCGGAAGTATTCGTGGCCCGAGAGAAACTGAGTTAAGAAGTAGTTCACTTCCCCGAAGTTCCTTTGGACCCATTTGTCAATTAATGTTATAAGTTTCGCCGTCTGCCACTCGGTTCAGTGTCCCATCGGCTTTGCCACCGCCCCATGGTTTGGCATTGGCGTTCTGAGAAGTTAGTGATGACGTGTTTCTTCTTGGAGTCCCACGCATCCATTCGTTACTGGACCATGAGGTCGACAGGTATCTGCCCGCTGATCACAAAAATTGCTGCGCCTGAGACAATGCGGTAGGCTGGGGCAACTCTGAGTGCCGCTGTTCGTTGCACAGCCTCCAGTGCTTTGCGCTTGGCTTTGCAGTTTAGCACAATTCTTTATACTTCGCTGTCCTACATGAGAATCGTTAGGAGAATCATTTATAATATGGAAGTACCTTTCTATTTTTTTTTTTGTCTTTAAATATTATCCTCTTTTTTAATCAGAATCACAACTTAAACGTACCGAGCACACATAGAAACTGTAAGTTCATTTATTTTGACAGTTTTAGAGCCTTTAGTGACTCTCTAATGTTAGTGAAAAGGCCACTCTAACCCGACTATGGCTGAGATAAAGTACAATTTTTATTAAAGTGTTTTTATTTTTATTTTATTATTGTATTAAAGCATTATTATTTAAGTAAAATTGGGGTAAATTTATTTTTTTTATACCTATAGACCTAGAAAATATTTTTTTGTGGCAACGCCGAGCACTTCCTTTGCAATATAATCTCTTCCCCAACCGCATAGTGGACAGTGGGGCCGTTTGGGAATTTAGCGGAACTTTTTTAATTTTAAGGTCACAGATCAAGAAATATTAAAACAAATGATTGTTCCTATATGGATTTGAGATGCTGAATTCGGAAAAGTTATCAATTTTTTTAGATATGCGAACCGGGTTTCTAACCAAGCCGTTTGCGAAGATTTAATAATAATCCTCCAATCCTTCGAGATTGGACCTATACGAAATTCAAATTATTGACGTAACACCAGAAATTTTTTTAACCAAACTTCACTAATAAATCTGCAATTACTTCTAGAATGTGCTTCCACAATGATTTTTTTCGTCGCTTGCAGCGCAACGGAATAGTTTAATATGGAAGTGAAACCTAAATCGGGGGAAATGCGCCAATAAACGGTGGTAAATTTTCAAGGGTCGATGTTGAATGTGAACGACACCGTTGGACTTCTTTCTTTGGGGTCATTTGAAAGAAAAGGCGT
Organism: Anastrepha obliqua; assembly: GCF_027943255.1. Classification (NCBI taxonomy): domain Eukaryota; kingdom Metazoa; phylum Arthropoda; class Insecta; order Diptera; family Tephritidae; genus Anastrepha; species Anastrepha obliqua. Next base: position 18,978,035 of record NC_072892.1, read on the forward strand.
ACGTCGATAAGCCAGCACCGATTCAAGAGCTAAAGGATGAGATAATTCGGCACATTAACGGCATAGAACCTCAATTATGCCTCAGCGTCATCGAAAATTTGGACCATCGGATAGAGGTGCGCCGCCGAGGCCAATATTTTGTTTCATGCGTAATTGAACCATACCAATATTATCGTAATAAAGAGAAGTGACAATAATTTCCTAAAAAAATTGTATTTTATTCAAAATCAACACCGGCCCTTGAAACTTAACCACCCTTGTGTAAAAGCAGAAATAGCAATTTCAAGCAGTTGTCACGCCTAAACAACTGTAGTTATTGAAAAAACCTATCTAATTCATTTCTAGTCCATAAATTTTGTATCGCCTGGTATAAATTTCGGTACAAAAAATCACACTTTGTTTTTAAAAAAAGTTTCGTTACGTTGCTCTAGCGGTCCCACTGTGGACCGGAGCGATTTGTTAACACTGCGTTTAAATTATGTTCATGTGCAGAACCGAAATACATATGTACACATGTACATACACCTGTACCGACGATCACTCGTACATACGTATGAAATTGAGCACTCGCATCACATGTCGACCTGATAAAGAAACTTTCAAATGCCATTATGTGAAATGTATGTATGTATGTATGTGCCTGATTAGGGGTATGCAGGCCGAATAAGGTGAAGTTACAAATCGGTATACCCGAATACCTAAAAACTAATATCGAATTACCGAAGTAGCAAATCTGATAAAGTAGCAGAGAAACTCTGTATTATATCCGAAATTCGGTTTGTATTGATAAGTAAAAATTGTGTTTATTTTGCTATATTTTTTGTGGGTCCGAAAAAATTAAATAAATTTATTTCTCATATTACCACGAAAGAGAGGAAATAAGTGCGCTCAGACTTAGAAAGGTAACTAAGTTACTGAATACCGAATCGCAAAGTCACCAAACTGGGTCTGCATACCCCTTGGTATAGTTGCGCTGTTTGACGCCGACGCACATTTACATTCGAACGCACAAAGAAATGAGGTGCAATTAGAGATAGTTAATCAAAATTATCAATCAAACAATATGAGGAGTACTCATGTTTCCCAAATAGGAAACGCTTTGCTTATCACGCATTGATAATATGGGCATACATTCATGCACAGGGCTGATATCAGCTGGTCCCACCTGCCATCGCATGCCATGACCGGCGTTTGCAGGGGGACAGAGCGAGCACGAATAGATGAACTGCCACTACGGAAGAGTGTTGTTGTACTTTTATTTCCATTTATACAGGCCAATTGTAAATTGCAAGAAGATATATTAGACACAATTACCATTATGACTCGCATCGAATTTGGGCTAAACGTTTAAGGCTAAAAGCACTCAGTCAATACCGCCAACCATTCGGCAAACATTGGGTGCGCCCGTTGCAATAAAGTAAAGAAAAATCAAAAAATAACTCAAAAGGAATAGGTAAATAAATGTTGTTGGTATGATTTTTAATCTTTTTTAGCTATTAAGTGTAAAAAAATCATTCCGATTGATATAAAGTCATGGAAGAGTGCGCAAAAATTTCCAGTCAAAAAAACTGGCTTCGCGGGCAGTTCAATTCGGCAAGTGCAATTTAAGGTACAAAATAATTAATTTCTGTTTTATTTAAAAAACACACAGCAGGTGATCCGTGTTTACAATGCAATTTATTTTATTGTCATTGCAAGCAAAATGTAAGGACTAGTGAACAGAATGTGACAACCTTAAAAATCGATAGTATTAACATTTTGAAAGGCTGATTGTGTATACCCGTATGGATAATCCCCTCAACTTTAGCCTGATAGGACTTTTAGTTAGTAAAGCTCACCCTTCTCAGCCTTCTACCAAGAAAAGCGTCAACCTGAATTTTAAGCTCGGTAAAAGCGAACTCAACTCTATGTGAAAGATTTCTTAAACGGAATAACCTTAGTGTGGTTAAGTTTCAAGGGCCGGTGTTCATTTTGAATAAAATAAAATCTTGTTTGGCAATTATTGTCATTTCTCTTTATTATGATAATATTGGTATGGCTCAATTACGTATAGAAGAAAATATCGGCCAAATGGCCGCCGCGGCCTTGGCGGCACACCTCCATCCGATGGTCCAAACTTTCGATGACTCTGAGTCATAATTGAGGTTCTATGCCGTTAATGTGCCGAATTATCTCACCCTTTAGATCTTCAATTGTTACTGGCCTTTTCTTTCAAATAACCTCAAAGAAAGAAGTCCAACGGTGTCAAATCACATGATCTTTGGCGGCCAATTGACATCGCCGCGACGTGAGATTATTCGGCCATCAAATTTTTCGCGCAAAAGAGCCATTGTTTCGTTAGCTGTGTGACAAGTGGCACCGTCGTGTTGAAACCACATATCGTCCACATCCATATCTTCCAACTCGGGCCATAAAAAGTTCGTTATCATCTCACGATAGCGAACACTATTCACAGTAACTGCCTGACCGGCCTGATGTGCCTCATCACTGAAGATGATTTTCTTCGAAAATTGGTCATTCACTGTTGCCATTTCCTGCCACCATTCTGACCATTGACGACGCTTGAAATGGTCAAGAGGCTTTAGTTCTTGAGTCAATTGCACCTTGTAAGCGTGTACCTGTAAATGCAAGTCTTTATGCATAATGTTCATCAACGACGAACGTGAGAGGTGCAATTGTTGGGCACGGCGACGAGTTGAGGTGGACGGCTCTTCAAGCACACTATCGCGAACAGCAGCAATATTTTCTGCAGTACGAGCTGTACGAGCATGCACTGGTGTTTTCACATCTCCTACAGACTCGGTTTGCTCAAACTTTTGCACAATTTTTCCGATTGTACGCACATTTGGACCATTAAATTGAACGAAAAAATCACGAAGTGCGCGAAATGCATTTTGATTTGAACGCCCGTTTTCATAATAAGATTGAATAACTTTAACGCGTTGCTCGATTGAGTATCTTTCCACGGTTCAAATTGAGTTAGTCTGAAATTCAAAAATGTCAAATGAAATGCCGAAAAAAATTGACGTTTACTATAGGTGTGGTTCACATTCAACATCGGGCCTTGAATTTTAACCACCCTTTATATGACTTATACGGGAGTGCGCGAAACAACAATGTAATGCCTGTGACTACTTTCGTTCCGTCAAATAAGGGCATGTATGCACTCTACAAGTAAAGTTCTTTAAAATCTTTTAAATTATTTTAAAATCTTTATTCTAAAATCTTGCTTAGCCTAACACTTAACTAACGGCTTATTTTTAGTGGTTCTTATACATACATATATTTAAGAGGGAAGAGTTAAGAGCGTGCGACACCAAAATGTGCATGAAACATAAAATGATAGAGCAAATTTTTCTAATAGCACAAGCATGCACGCCACAAATAGGAGGAGGACCTCAGCCAAACACCAAAAAAAGGTGTAAGCGCCAATTATTCTTTGTGTGGGTGTGTGTATATATATATATACTTACCCTGCAAGACAGCTGACTATCATATAAGCACTCATATTATCATCATCACTATCCTCAGCCAACTACACATTTTTGTTCTAGCCATGAGAAAGTTCTGATAGTTTCCCCTTGTCGGTGTGATATTCTATCTTTCTTTTACCAATAGCAATTTCTTATAAACGAAAAATATATCTACTATGCTCTAAACTACTCATTTTTGTCATCAAAAAGTTATCAGCTCAGTTATCATTCTCAACTTTTAGCCAAGCATCTACTCATTCGGCTATGGCGACCTTACAACAATAAGATCAAAATTTCACACTAGAACTTTTTTCAGAGCAGCCACATTATAAATATACAAATGAGTTGCCTTGGCGTTTAAAGTACAGTAGATATATTTTTCAATTATATGAAATTGCTATTGGTAAAATAGAGATAGAATTCATACCGAACAGGGGAAAAGAATATCAAATGAAATATTTGATTTCCCCATTAAAAAATGTTGTATATGCTATTCTGATAATTCCAATACTCGAGAGAAACTTCAGTACTGAGCCTAAGTGGAATTTAACCTTGCGTATATTATTGGATGGGTGCCCGGGATTTTATTACAGTTGTTCGTCAGTGCAGGGCATGGGTAAAGTAGGTGACTACAGAATCTGCAGATCTCACATGAAGAAATTGTCAGTTTAATCAAGTGCATTTCAACCTTCAATGTCCAGTCAAATCCCCAGAAACATTCACTTTAGGTTGTTCTCAGATAAGCTCACACATTTCTCAAGGCTTTTATGGTCACACGAACATAACAGTGGTCTGGGGTGCTCAAAACAGGTTGATGGTACAGGTATAATTTCTTACGCACTTATTTTCCTCCTTCAATAGCATGAATACGAGGGTCGTTTGAAAAGTTTGTGCAAAAATAAAAACTACTTGATTGTTTAGGGTAAACCTATTTTTTAATCTCTCGAATCAAATTCAAATTGAGAGACGAATAGTAGCCCGAAGTAACCGAGGGTGCCAAGTAGTAACCCTACGAGTATTTCCATTAAATTTGCGACCGCAATTGCCGAGGCTTGAGCAGGTGCCTTGTGGTGATGGGAAAAGGAAAATCACTCGACTTCCTCGATTGAAACGTTTGACAAACACAAATAAATATACCGATCTGGCTAGAAGTTGGTGTGTACTCTAAGAAATGCTTCTAATTAAACATAATCGGGATATGCGCCATTAGTGCCACATCTCGGACTTTGCACGGACTTTTCTAACGCCCCCGTGAAGCCACTTTGCCTACACCACAAAGGGTTCCGGAGCTATAATATGGGCTCATGCTCCTTTTTTGCACGTTCATCAGCCATCTCTTTTATTTCAGTTTTTCAATACGACCCGGTACTTATAAAAACCAAACCAGAGGTGATCAGCTAAGTGGTAGAAAGATTTAAGTCTTTAAATTGCAGGAAGTAATGCTTCGCGGCCGTCGTAGCCGAATGGCCTGGTGCGTGACTAACATTACGGAGTACGTATGTTCGAATCTCTCATGGACCAGCAAAATTATACAAAAAGTGTTTTTCTAATAGCGGTGCAATGGCAAGCCTTCAGACCATGAAAATATATAAAATTTCCACAAATTTCCAAAACTCCGGTTGAAGCGTAGGGCCAGACCAGAGCCATGAAAAAAGTTCTTCATAAAAAAACCATTTGATGCTCGGAGTCGGCTTAAAACTGTATATCCCTCCACTTGTGGAACAACATCAAGACGCAAGCCACAAATACGAGGACGAGCCAATTATTTATTTTTTCCTTAATTCTTCGGTTGGGCTTAGCAAACATTAAGTTATGTCTCTAGCCCTCTGTATAGTATTTATTTTCTACTTGTTTTTTATACAATAAACTTCGTGTCCAAATGTTTCGTGAATCATCACGAGGTATTCCTAGCGCTCAGTGTACATATAAGAGGAGTGTTCAAAAAATGTGGTGACTTCTTATATTTCTGAAAGAATATTTATTTATTTATCTGCGTATTTCTATTTAACCACCTTCAGAGTAATCCACCTCAGATACAATACAGTTGTGCCAACGCTTTTCCCAATCCTCGAACCACCGCTGAACAAAAAGCACTTCAGTATGGCCTGAGCTCTTCGAACAATACGGACTTTTAATAGGTATTTTAACAGTAGTCAGTTGAGTACGATGGTTGAGGCAAGTTTAGGTTGAAGCGGTTGTCCTGTGGGACACACACAGGCTCATAGCCCATTGTGATGCCGCGCGGGGAACTTTAACTATCACGCCTAAAACCAGTGTGTGCTTTTTAAAAATTTTAGAACAGAACTGAGATCTTCCAATTCGTTAAAAAATTGTCTGCCTAGAATAGTTAATCTCCGCCTGGATAGAGCAGGCAATGGCACAGAAGATGCAAGATTATCTCTTCCTGTTCCTTATCAAGACATCTTCTACAGAAGTCATGTGCTCTGTGTATACATGGATAGACTCGCCCTGTTTTACATCGTCTCGTGCCCATTCTTCTCTTGAGAGTAGGAGGGTCGTGAACGTTGTAATGGCAAGTGTAGGCGGGAGTGCATAATCCACCAATCCGGGAAGCTCCAAAGTGCCAGCCAGGATTTTGGTGTGATAGTTCTTATTTGACCACTTACTTGGAACCTTGTTGCTGTGCTACGCGCGATATATTCTTCCTGCAAATCTACCGGCAGGAAGTTTAACGTATGTACATGTGTATATGTGACATTGATATGCTTTCGATGGCGTGGTTGACATCGCGCCAGTTATAAGAATAGATGCTAGTCTTTGAACCTCGTCAAGTTGTTTGATGTCCCCACCCTTCTCAAGGGCATTCCACCATATTACAATACGATAGTAGAGAATTGGCCTAACCGCTGCTGTGTAGAACTCGTGTATCATTCTGGGTTCCAATCCCTATTTCTTTCCAATTCTGTGTTAGTCTGTTGACAGAACTTTGTTGGAGATCACATGATGTTGGAAGGTGTTTCCCCGAGATTGCTATTACAATATCAGCGGCATATGATATTATTTTACCTCCCATTTTTTCAAGTTCTTGTAGAAGATTATTGACAGTTAGGTTCCACAGAAGTGGAGATATTACCCCACCTTGGGGTGTACCCCTGATCGGAAATTTCGTAGTGAATGTGTCATCCAGATTTGCGCTTGTCATTCGCCTCCACTAGCGCACTGTTTTCTCCCACTGCCTACAGGGAAGTTGTAATTGCTTCCGGATATATACTATATTATTGAAGGCATCCTCGAAGTCTAGAAAAGCAGGTTGAGGCAAGATTATGGTGTTATTTTTGGCCAAAAAATTTAGATTTGTATACATTTTTTTTCGTTAGCAGAAAATCATCGTCCGACCCTCGTGATTGTCAGTCAAAAGTAAACATGGCACACTCGCTATATAGTTGAACCTGTAGACATCTGTTCATGATACAAATTTCTCCACTCTCCACTCTACTTTTGAAACACACTTCGTATTTCAATAATCATTTAAATATGTTTGCATATTTGTGTAAAAAGTGCGGCTGCTGATAAATAACGAGGCTGACGTGCAATATAAGAAGTGCGCATGCCATCTCTTTCGAATGCCGGACCTCTCACCTCTGTACATAAATAAATTAGTGTAGATTTCGTCCGCATATAAATTGTTTTTTTTTTCTTGTGTCGAGCAAGAAGCGTTAAGTGCAAAAATAGAGCAAACCAATTGAGCAGGGTAAGGATGGAGGAGGGCATATATGTACATATGTATGTGCAAGTACTGCTATGGAGATTGTGAAAGTGAAATATGCAGCGCTCTTGTAGATATTTGTGTTCATATAAATTTGATATTTGCAATCAACAGCATTGAAGTAATTAAGTGATTAATTATTCTATGCATGTAATCATGGCGCGATTCCATTAATGGCAGCAAGGCTAATTACACAAAAACACCACAAACATGATTCACATAAAATACTCTTATAGGGGAATTTTTTAATTAGCTCAAGTGAGTAAAACACAGATAGAGCCTTCTGAATTAAAAGAATATTTTAGTTATGCAAGTAGAAGCTTTGCGTTCTGATATTTATTTACTTTAATATGAAAACTCTGAAACGCTTTTTAGCTATACTATGAAATGAGCTATGGAAGTAAAATTACATTGTCTCACACCATTAGTTATTCTACAAGCCATGGTAACTCTTGTACTATGGCTATATACCTGGTTTCAAATTGAAGTGTTGTGCAGTCAGGCAACATCAAATGTTAAGTGTCTCAGATTTTATTTATTTATTTTTTTTTATTTATTCAAACGAAATAAGAAGCACTGGTTTCTAATTTTATTAAATAAAATTAAAAAAGATGCTATTTCTATGTTGTCAGTCCGCAGCAGCTCTAAATGTTTGTGAGTCTTTACAAGGGAGATTTTGTATGGAATATTTCACCCTTAAACGAGGGTTGTGGTACATTGTAGCTCCGCCCTCGCAAATAAGCGACATCTACAAGTCAACTTTTTCGTTGCCGCGAAAGAAATGGTTCTGTACTCAGGTGCGTTAAAATAACGAATAATCAATCGAGAAGAAGCAAATGATTACAAATCAAGGCGAATCGAGTATCAAAGGTGGCGCCATTAAAAAACAGTCACTTTATTTTTCACGATTTTGACAAGTCTGACGTCAGCTCCCTTTGCAATATAAAGTAAACGAACAGAACAAACAAAAGTAGGGGAAATTAAAAGTTTGTGAAAATTCAGCGAATGGCTTTGTGATTTTGTGATTTGTGAGATTTAAACTAATCAAACTAAAGAAAACGAAGTGCCGCGTGTTAAATTGTGAAATCATAAATTCCAATTTTTTTGTTTTTTATTACACACATTTAGGTAAATATACAGTAGGGCGGGTCGATTTAAAAATCGCCCATTGCACTGTGAAAATTATACGAACGAAAAATCCCACTTTGACCCATTTAGAGTGCTCCAATCGAGTCCAAATATATGACCGACCCCCACTAACTTTAGACGGCCGATCCACTCATGCCAGTGGCACACCCCGTGGAACTTCCTGGGGGGTTCCCCATACAATCATTTCAAACTATCACCATTTTTGGCCTTTACATGAGAAAAGAAACTGAAAAGTTCGACCCAAATTGGGGGACATCAAAATTCGTTTTAGAGGTATGGTTCCTTCGGCAAAGTTTCTTATTTTGATCCCTAGAATATGATTTTCACAAAGCAATGGGCGATTTTTTAACCTCCCCACAAATCGACCCGCCCTAATATACAGTGACTCACAGCTTATTTGATGCAGCCAAAAAAAATTATTAAGGGGGCAGATACCTGTGATCGGCCATATTTTCTCTGATTTTCATTAAAATTATTTAAAATGAAGAAGCTAATAAAATTTTCTTCAAAATTGGCATACTGTTTATTTATACATTAAAATAATATGCAATTTTTTTTTTTATTTTAATCATTTAAAATGGCGGATGTACACTCAATTCTTCCTGGAAGGTCACAGTGGGGCTGCTCAGTCGGCGGGCATTGTAACATCGGCGTCAGTGGCCTGAATACAAAAAACCAAAAATTTTTTGTTTATTAATGTCATAATTTGTCACAAAAATAGAAAAAAAAATCGCGGAATAAAATGCTTAAAAAAACTTAATTTTGGTGCGAATTTTCCTACTATTTTTGCTTCGAAAAAATTATTTTTTCGAAAATTTTAAATTCACATAGAAAGTAATATCATAAAAAGGATGTGTGCAAAATTTCAGGGAGATCGATCAATAACTTTTCGAGTTACGCCGATTCGAAAAATATAGTTGTGAGAAAAAGGCGCCTAAAGTTTGAATACAACGTAACAATACCAGCGCTCGAACGCAAAGAATAGAGTCGTCACGGTCGACGATCTATAATTTAAGAAATACTTAAATTTACGTTCTAAATTTTTTTTGACATATTCTTAAAGGATTATATTAACATTTCATGAAAAAAGGAAAAAAAATTTTTTCGAAATTTTACAGGTATATGTACCCTTAATGCATCACAGAATATACTAAAAAAAATAGTTTTTATTGCGATACTAGTTCCCCCTATTTAATGTAAAACCAGATATCTAGGTGGATGTACGAGTTTCGCTTAGAGCTACTGTATGTGGATAAGACTTAAATTCATTAAGTATTTCACTTTATACGGGTTATCGCAGATTCAAGCTAGCATTATTATAAATGCATATGTTTGTAATATAAGTACTAACCAATATATAAATTCCAGATTTGCAATGGAGTCCACACTGAATGGCAACGTCGAGAATGATGTCGATAATTTGCCCGCCTGGTTGAAAACAGTCACTTTCGAAAATGCCGGACGCGCTAGTGTAGGCGAAAACTTCGAGAGCATCATTAACACGCGTTTCGAGAGCGATCCAAAAAGCAGCGTCAACTTCTCCTCTATGCTGCTGCGTCTCCATCTCGACGTAGCACTTAAAGGTTCCTATATTAATAGAAAAATATTTCCTTTTTTTCATTCTATGACATTTTTTCTTGCAGATGGTGGCACAAAAACGGTGTCATTTGTGCTTAAAACACCACACACCAATGAAATGATGTCGAAAATACTAGAACTATTGAAACTCTTCCCGAAAGAAGAGAAGGTTTACCACAGTATTTTACCGAAATTCGAGGAGTTGTACAGGCAAGTGGGAAAGGACGTTAAATTTGCACCTAGCGCGTATCAATTCGATCGCGACATAGGTGTGGATTATGTTCTGTTAGACGACTTGCGACCAAGAGGCTATAAAAATGCCAATCGAATCAAGGGTCTCGACTTGGAGCACACCAAGTATGTGCTGCTGAAAATGGCCGAGTTTCACGCCGCCTCTGCGTGTTATGTTGAGCACTTTGGCACATTTCCAGCGGAATTCACTGTGGGAATCTATACGAAGAGCAATAAAGAGCTATTGAAGGAATTCAATGCATCTGGTGCCTTCTTGGCGCAACTAAAAAAGTGGAGCAATGGTCAGGCGTACTATGAGAAGTTGGTGAGTAAGAATGTAGCATTGTGTGAAACTAGGCATCGTCTCTTAAACGAACTAGCGTTGCAAACTTGTGCCAAAAGAGGCAGTCAATAGAGGGCACTGCATATTTCTCATATCGTGACTGGCGCGATTTCATTCTCATCTTTGCGATTTGGCCTGAAATAGGCAGTGTCATAGGGGCAGAGATATCCACGAAGGTACTTGAGGTCTCCCTTTTTAATGTTATTTCATATAACTTGGACAGAAGAGCTAGGGATTGAAGGAGCGTGAGAAAACAAAAAAATAATTGGGTTACAAAAAGAATTAATTAAAATTTTTCCAATACCCGATACCAGTTACAATCTTCAGAAAGTCGCGAAGTGAGCTTGTCGCACGGGTCAGTAGATATCTCACTCATCTACGTAGTCGGTCGTAGGCCCAAAAGCAGTAGCGAGATTGCTAACGAATTGCACGGAGCCGGAGCCTCTCTCAATGTTTCCTCACAGTAAGTAAATAGATGAAACCAACTGGAATAGAACACAGATTGGCTGTACCTTAATTACCAATTACTGTACCAAAATTAAAAATGAAATACCCTCTTAGTAAGCTAAGAAGGGAACTCCCACACGACGATCGCATATTCGAGGTATTGCAGAAATAATAAACGATTCGCCTATGCCTTGATGAATGTTTATATTTGGAGGTCTGAAGCAGATCTCCAGGTGTTACATGACTAATAGAAGCGAATTTTGACGCACGAGTTTGGAAATGGAATGGCGTGGAGTCCCCAGAACTATTCGCCTCCTGCGTCTATTGTACTGGCTGGCGCTACAGGGTTTTCGAAATTGCACATGAAGAAATTGAGCTCCATCTCTTCTGCGCTTTCCTAAGAAATAAGTTGTGTGATTCCCCTTTAACAGCAGTCAGGGGGATGCCGATGACCAGGTAGACCAATTCAGTCGCCTTCCTGGCAAGCTCATCAGCAATTTCATTACCCTCTTTGTTCCTATATCCAGGAACCCAGATCAGAGAAATGCGACCTGCTCACCCAAGAGATTTCATCTCCTGTTTACAAAGTTGACTAGTTTGGATCTGCACCATGGCGTCGTCATAGCTTTGATCGCAGCCTGAGTATTGAAAAGAATGATAATATCTCTCTCGTTCCCACGTTCGCCAAGCATTTTGCATACCTGCATGATCGCAAAGACTTCTGTCTCAAAAACACTAGCAGCATTCTGCAGTTTCAAAGAAATAGATAAATTGGATTCCATTTTGGAGCCGTCAGTGAAGACAGAGGCAACAGCTTTGGTGCAGATTTTCCGCAGTCATTCCAATCCTGCCTACTCGGAAAGATTGTCTTGGCATGACCTTCAAACTCCGGCTTGCGGATTAAATTAAATTTGTAAATCACTATTGTATGATTTTCGTGGGAGTTTACTTTAGTGGTTTCCCGTTGCCTTGTAAAGAGTTTAGAGTTTTCCCTTCTTCAATCAGACGCTGGCCAACAGCCGCTTATTGCAAGACAGGCACTGAATGGACTTATTTTTCTCCAACTTGATGACGAGCATTGCAATCAAGTTCATATTTGCCTGTTTAGGTCGGCGGGTGGCATTTTATTTCCCACCTACCCTAAATATCTCTCGAGTATTCCCCTATCCGCCACTCGGGAGCGCGTCCGATGGGAGGCTGTCAACCCCACATGAAGTTGCTTGCGCCGTTATGAATATTCTATATCTTTTGACCTTAATTTATGGTTAAGAGTGATAGGACCGAGTCAAATGTGAGATAAAGATTTACGTGCTGAAATTTTCTGTTTCAATCTCCAACTTACAGGCCGACATCGACACTTACTTGGTGGATCGCCTGCTGCAGGACCAGGTTTACAATCCGAGCGAATTCAATGTACTCAACCACGGTGACTGTTGGGTGAATAATATTCTCTTCAAGTATAATGCGTTTGGGGAAATTAAAGACACCCGTTTCATCGACTTCCAAGTTGGCAAATATGGATCGCCGGCGAATGATCTTTACTACTTCATATTATCCTCCACTGCCGCGGACATAAGAATTTCACAGTTCGATTACCTGGTGCGCTATTATTTCGATAACCTCGTCGAAAACTTGAAACTATTGCAATATCACCGGCCTTTACCCAAACTTAGGAATCTGCACGCGGCTTTGCTGCGAAACGGACTGGCAGGTAAATAATGCAAATTGAATTTACAACTTTATTTGCGTGGGATTTAGTAGCACTGAGATATTTCTTCCCCAGCTTACTTGGTTGTGTCTAAGGTGTTGCCAGTTGTGCTGTTGGAGAAGAGTGGCAATGAAGGCAAGGAGAATGCCTCCCAGGATGAAAGCAAAATTAGGCTTGCTATGTATACCAATCCAAAATATGTCGAAGCGATGTCAGAAATCCTGCCGTGGTTGGATAATCGAGGCCTGCTTGACTGGAAGTAAGAATGGCAAAATGGCAAAATTGGAAAGAATAAGTGAAACTGTTTTAAAACACAAAGTATTTGCTAATAAATTACGTTGCGATGTGGTTTTTCTTTTATTTATTTCACGCGACTGGCGCTACTTATGAAATGTATCTGTATGGCATCGAGTGGTGCCGACTAGGCTCAAATAATTACAATACTATGGTGAAAAGATTTCGCAGGTGTGGCGTATATCAGGCCGTTAACTGGCGCTCAGCGAATTTGACATAAACAGCTGATGGGCTGACGTAACAGGGGATGTGTTTATAAGAAAACTGAGATGTTGTTGGTGATATACGAAAAAAAATCAGCACATTTTTACATGTGAAATGAACAGGCAGAATTTCGCTGCCGAATCTCTCAAGTGACGTGGCAACCGGAGCTGTTCGCGGAATTTTTTTTCACCACAACTAATGACCAGCTAGCCCTGTCTAGAAAGGAATGTACAACTATCGTAGGTATATTGACCGGCCACAATTTGTTGGTGGCACATGCATAGGAGATGGGAATTACAGGCAATGATAGATGAGAGAGAGAGAGAGAGAGCGAAACTCTAGCACATCTTCTATGTTCTTGCCCTGCTTTAGCTAGAACCCGAATGAAATGTTTAGGTGCTCCACAACATGAGAGGTTAGAATGTCTCTCGGGATTAGAGCTTCAGAACTTACTTAGATTCGCAAAAGACGCAGGCTTATTACAAGAAACCTACTATAAGGAAACGTAAGGGTCAAGCTCCATCTGGTACCACTAACCCTTTCAATACTGCGGGGATAAAGTAAGGTGAATTTATTTGTCAAGCTTCGCGGAATTAAACTTTCGCTCTAGCTATTTTTTCCATGAGTTGGCAGTACTGTTAATAACATCTGGGCCAACTTTCATGTGAATGTCATTATCAGTAATATATTTACGCTTGTGTTTACCAAACGACCAAGAGTGCATTTTTCGATTTTTACAATGTCTGATTTGATTAAGCAGAGAAGTGCCATCAAATTTTGTTTGCGGAATCAAATTTCGGCTGCGGAAACGTTTAGCATGTTGTAGAAGGCATTTGGTGATTCGACCATGTCGCAGAAAAATGTTTATAGGTAAGTGGTACAAAGACTTCAAAGAGGGTGCAAAACGTGTTGATGACTTGGAGCGCTCCGGTCGACCATCGACGTCAACAGCTGACCAACACGTCAATAGAGTTAGTGCTCAAAAATCGTCGGTTGACTGTTAAAGACCTTACTGATATGATCGGAATATCAGAAGGATCTGTGAAAACCATTTTGAAAGACCATTTGGGCCTACGAAAAGTCAAATCTCGTTTGGTACCGAAAACTTTCAATTTCTTGGAAAAAAGTCGTCGCGTTGATGTGTGTGAAACAATGCTTTCAGACTATCAGGACAAGCTCAAATGCATCATTACGGGAGATGAGACTTAGATTTATGCTTATGACCCTGAAACAACCGACCAATCAAGCGAATATCGTGCTAAAGGCGAGGCCAGACCGAAAAGAGCACGTCAAAGTCGTTCAAAAATAAAGGTCATGATGACAGTTTTTTTCGATTTTCGTGGTGTGGTGCACTATGAATTCCTTCCACCTGGCCAAACTGTTAATAAAGAATATTATTTGAGCGTTATGCGTCGTTTACGTGAAGCAATTCGTCTAAAAAGACCAGAATTATGGGCCAACAACTCTTGGTTTTTGCAACACGATAATGCACCGTCTCACACTGCACTCGTTCTTCGTGACCATTTCGCCAAAAATTCCACGCATATCGTTCCGCAACCACCGTATTCGCCTGATTTGGCTCCGTGTGACTTCTGGCTATTCCCAAAACTTAAGAGACCACTCCGGGGAACGCGTTTCGAGTCGATTGAGGAGATAAAAGCTGAATCGAAGAAGGTGCTGATGGCTATACCGGAAATGGACTATTTGGCATGTTTCGGGGATTGGAAAAATCGATTGCATAAGTGTATTTCATCGAGAGGGGATTATTTTGAAGGTGATGAAATTGATTTACAAGAATAAATAAAGATTTTTCATTTTACAACCAAATTCCCCGGCCATACGTGTATGAGTGTTCTTCGTGCATTCACGTTTAAGCAATATTTTTAGTTTTTCTACGTGTTTTAGTTCAAAATTTTTCTGTTTCTCATTACGAAAGGAAAATGTAATTGCATACAATTGCAAACGAATTTGGTTTTTGTTATCAAAATAATTTTAGGATGAATCGAGGACGAGCTTGATAATGCATCTGATATGGAGGTGGATCCTTACCACGACAGTGACGATAGCAGTGACACAGATTACAAAGGCTCTGGTGCCTCCATATCTTCTGAAGTAGATAGTTAATGACGAAATTCAAAGGGAGGTCCAGTCTGAAACAGTATCTCCCTCTGAAACCTATCAAAAGAGGAACAAGCAACTCGCATATGCAGAAACCGGGTACGTTTATGACACAAACATATATAGTGGGCGGGAAACTGAAGTTACTGATGAAACCTTGGGAGAGCGTGTGATTCTAAAATTGGCAGAAACAATTCCAAGTTCAAACGTTGCTTTGTGTTTCGACCGTTTCACTTCAACACGTCTACTTGACACTATAAAATTTCCTGCTGTAGGAACGTTTATATCAAATAGTGAAAATACACCTAAGTTTCAAACTAAACTAAAAGAAAGAGGTGAATGTGAAATAGCAGTATGTGATGAAGGGATATTAGCAATCAAGTGGAAAGACACAAAAGACGTGCTACTTATGAGCAACTGGCACAATGATACCATAGTTCGAAAAATGAAAGATGGTACTGCTAAAAATGTTTAATGCCCTGAAGCTATGATTTTCTATAACAAATATGTATATGGTGGCGTAGATCATGCAGATCAAATGATTGCTTTATACGATTTAGATAGAAGCAGTGCGAAATGGTGGAAGAAAGTATTTTTTAGATTGGTAATGACCAGTGTTTATAATTCGTATATTTTGTATCAAAAAGTCACTCGCAAAAAAATTCCATTTATCGATTTCACAGTACATTAAGCTGAAGAATTGATTAGTCAAGGATGATCAGAATCTTTATACAAACGAACCAGAAGACAGGGTAGGATTTCAAAGAATGTCAAAGTTTTCGCAAATGTTGGAGATCATCTTCCAGTTGAAAAAGGCGGCCAAAACAGATGCGTGAGATGCCAGTCTAGGAAAATTGAAAAAAAACGTACTAAAACCATTTGCCAACAATGTCAAGTAGCTTTATGTATTGATTGTTTTACACCATTCCATACATAATGTAACAGTTTCGATAAAAATAAATATTTTTTACTCTTGAATACCTAAATTTGTGTTCTGATTATTTACTGCTGGAACATATGTGTCCCAAGGCATTTTTTCAAAAACTAATATATATTTTCTAAAAATCTAGAATTATGTAAATACATATGTTGCTTTACTTATTTACAGCACATTTAGTTCAATTATACAGAAATATCTTCACTGGCCAAAAGTCGAATTGAAAAGGCTAAGGACCAACAGCTCTTTGTGATGGCTTTGAGCCAGCCAGGTCAACCTAATCTAACCTCAGCCATGAATTATTTCAAATTCGCTCAAAGCCAGTTAACAATCTCATATTGGCCACACCTTCTAAAATTTGTTTACCATAAACAATTAGTACTTTGAACTAATCCGAATCTCCTTTGGTGTACAGAATACTAAAGATGACGCCTTCCGAAAACCGTTACATTATTTTTCACTATTGTGGCAACCGTACGACGTCATCACTAGAAATACTAGGTGCGCAACTAAGTTCAATAGAAACCCAAACGTCATAAACCAAGCTTAGACATATGGTAAACAAACTGCTTCGACACATTAGTGATTTTGTTTTGGTATCATACGAATATACTTTTGGTTTTGTGAAAATGCCTGAATTTGGCCGAATAATCGTCATTTGCGGGATGTGTTGATTTTCCTCTTTCATTCGAAAGAAACCGGCGGCTGAAGCGCATCGAGAGCTATAAAAAGTTTATGTAGATCTGCTTTAAGTGAAACAACGTGCCGAGATTGGTTCCGTCGCTTCAAAGATGGTGATTTTAAGGGGTTATATACCTTGTGGTCCGGTGAAATTAGCGAAAGTTGGGTTTTTTTTAAAGATATGTAGCAATAATTTTATTGTATAAAAGTTTTTATTATTGGATATTACAATGTTTAAAGAAAAAAAAGGCTTTGTTTGTGTAAAAATATTTAAAAATGGCGGAGTTATGGCGTTTTCCCCCAAGACCCTTTTTTTGGAAGAGGCTTGCTGTGGACGCGATTCAAGTCCACCAAGTCAACTGAAATCAAAAAATCGAAAAGATTTCATTAGTATAGGGTTATATCTTCTTAGTGAACGATCAATATATTAAATATTTTGATTTTTGTGAAAATAGGAACATGTTTTTAAAAAACTCCACTTCTACAGTCCTAAAATTGGCATTAAAAAATTCATATCTGCAAAATAAAAATTTACACATAAAAAGTTGATCGTTCACTAAGAGGCGACATCAATTACGAACAATTTAAAAAAAAAATTATAAAAATCGGTTGAATACTTTTTTTGCAATCGCGTCCACCCCAAAAGCATTTTTGGAAAAACACGTTTTTGAGATAATCGCGTTTAAAGTTTCAAGTTTAGTTACGTTACGTTATGACGACGCACAATTTAAAACGCTGTAACTTTCGATCTATTGCTCAGATCTCTATGAAATTTTTGGAAAATGTTCTCAAGGGATTGTACTTTACGATAAAGAAATAAAATTTATTTTGATTTTTTTGAAAAACACAAGGTATATAACCCCTTAATGTTGACAACCGTCCGCGTAAAGGAAGGCCAAAAACCTTCAAAGACGCTGAATTGGAGGCTGGAAGCATTGCTCAATGAGGATCCGAGTCAAACGCAAAAAGAGCTTGCTTCAGTATTAGGAGTTACCCCCCGTTCTATTTCCAAGCGATTGCATGCTTTGGAAATGATTCAGAAACAAGGGACTTGAGTTGCTTACGAGTTAAAACCAAGAAATCTTGAATGTCGTTTATTCTTTTTTCGCCTGCGAACAACTGCTCCAGCGGCAAAAAAGGAACGGTTTCCTTCATCGCCTCGTGACGGGTGATGAAAAATGGATTCATTACAGCAATCCAAAGAAAAGAAAGTCATGGCGACTGCCCGGTCATGCTTCTACGTCGTCGTCTCAGCCAAATATTCACGTTGCGAAGGTTATCCTATGTACATATTTGGTGAGACCAAGTTGGTGTTATTTATTATGAACTGCTAAAACCAAACGAAACCATCACTGGGGATCGATATCGACTTCAATTAATGCGATTGAGCCGAGCACTGCGCGAGAAGCGACCGCAATACGCGGAGAGGCATGAAAAAGTGATTCTACATCATGACAACGGTCGGCCTCACGTTGCCAAACCGTTGCCCGTTAAAGCTTACCTGGAAACACTGAAATGGGAAATCCTACCCCACCCGCCATATTCTCCAGAAATTGCGCCGTCCGATTATCCCCTGTTCCGATCGATGCACATGGTCTAGCTGACCAGCAGTTCCATTCAAATGAAGACATCAAAAAATGTCTTGATCCGTGGATAGCCTCAAAAGATGAAAAGATGGGAAAAAATGTAGTAGCCAGCGATGGACAATACTTTCAATGATTCACTTCTAACAATTTTTTTAGATTAGAGTTGTATTTTCATCAAAAAAACAGCAAGAATAAAGCAAAACAAACAAAAGGTAGAGAAATTACTTGTTTGTAAGCATTCAGTAAAAATGGCTTGGTAATTTTTGATTTTCAGATTTACGCTTTTTAAATTAAACAAACTAATAAAATTGAGTGCCGCGTGTTGAACTGTGAAAGTAGGAATTATAAAAATGCCTTCAAATGCAAGAAAGTGCGCGTGTAATTTCTTGTATTTGGCAGTTTTTTAAATTGTAAATAACCCACAGTTTGGACTTTGCGCTTTAATGAATTGGATATCTGTTTTAAAGGGTGGTTAAATTCTAAGGGCCGATGTTGAATGTAAACCACATCTAAACGTTAAGTTCTTTTTTACATTTCATTTGACATTTTTCAATTTCAGACTAACTCAATTTTAACCATGGAAAGATACTCAATCAAGCAACGCGTTAAAGTTATTCAGGCTTATTATGAAAACAGGCGTTCAAATCAAAATGCATATCGAAGAAAATCATCTTCAGTAATGAGGCACATTTTCACCACGGTGGATTCGTCAATAAGCAGAATTGCCGCATTTGGGCGAATGATAATCCAAGAGTAATTGCCGAAAAACCAATGCACCAACAAAGAGTGACTGTTTGGTGCGGTTTATGGGCCGCCGGCATCATTGGGCCGTATTTTTTCCAAAATGAGGGCGGTCAGGCAGTTACTGTGAATAGTGTTCGCTATCGTGAGATGATAACGAACTTTTTATGGCCTGAATTGGAAGATATGGATGTGGACGATATGTGGTTTCAACACGACGGTGCCACTTGTCACACAGCTAACGAAACAATGGCTCTTTTGCGCGAAAAATTGTATGGCCGAATAATCTCACGTCGCGGCGATGTCAATTGGCCGCCATGATCATGTGATTTGACACCGTAGGACTTCTTTCTTTGGGGTTATTTGAAAGAAAAGGTGTACGTCGATAAGCAAGCAACAATTCAAGACCTAAAGGGTGAGATAATTCGGCACATTAACGGCATAGAACCTCAATTATGCCTCAGCGTCATCGAAAATTTTGACCATCGGATGGAGGTGTGTCGCCGAGGCCGCGGCGGCCATTTGGCCGATATTTTCTTCTACACGTAATTGAGCCATACCAATATTATCATAATAAAGAGAAATGACAATAATTTCCTAAAAAAATTGTATTTTATTCAAAATCAACACCGGCACTTAAAACTTAACCACCCTTTATTAAAAATAATTTAAAATCAAATTGAAGAGTTTAAAAAGAGCAGAAATCCTTTCTCGTGCCTCTGAGTAAAGGCCTGATTGTGCATATTACGCACCACTTAGCATAAATTTGAAAATCTCAGATAAAAATCTGTTGAATGCATTTTCCATGTGTCTGATTACCCGGAAATTAACACAACTTACGAAAAATTAGGCGCCTGTTCAATTTAAATTTGATTCGCGAAACTCCACGAAGTTGTGCGAAGTGCGTAAACGAGCACAAGATTTTATTCTCTCTGAATCAGCTAAAGAAAGCTTTGCAATGTTTATAGTGAAAGTTAAGAAAAGCGTGTATTCCTTAGCCTGACCATTTAGCTCCTTTGGATAACTTAACTAATTCAAATGTCAAAGAAAGCTCAATTCTCATTCGATTTAGTCAGCTTAAATAAGTAAAAGTTGAACACATACATACATACACACACATATTCACCTTCATAAGTAGACTCCGTAAGCTTATTCTCATTGCTCAATTTTAAGAGTTTGGAGAAGTAACGGCGTATAGAGTTTCCTCATACACAATTTTCTCTGAGAAACATTCGGAGAAGAAAATTCTATAACATTTTGCGGCTCATCAGCTTTTTAACAACAAATAATTATTATTAGAAGAAGAAAATATAATAAACACAATTCTTGGAATTCCGGCTGATGGGCCACGTAAGCATGCAGAGGAAAAGTGATCGAATTGTGCGCGCTCATACATATGCACATACATACATACGTACATAGATATTTGTGTGCATACCTACAATCAATACTTTTTTGTAGAAAATTATATGCGTAAATGATAGGCGGTGAAGTGTGTGTATGTATGCTCATTGGATGTGAATTATTCTTGCATTTATTAGGAAGGATTAGTTTGTACCCGGTAAATCAAAAGTCTCTTTTAGGAGCTATGAGTCTTCTTAAATCGGTGCTATTTTTTTTTCTTAAATGAGCTCTTCTTGGAGCATTAAATGCGCTTATTTTCAAGCACGTTGGGTCTTACTTGTAACTTTTTTAATGTTTGTTTAACCTCGTTTTAACACTACAGTGGTGTAAGTAAACAACTAAAATGTAAAAAATAATGTAAAAACATTTGTAGGTGCTACGATAATTTCAGACCATTCAGATCTTTTCATTTAGGTCTTTAGTGCTTGTGTTTGCTGAATATGGAGACTAGAAAGAATTAAATATGCATATATTTCCACCAGTCATTCTGCGCTTCTTACTCAAAACTTTCTATTGAAATTTCATTCAACCTCGTCAACACAAATACGTAAACATACATACATACATATGAGCAAGGAATACTGCCTAATGGCAACGCTAGACGTAAAGAATGCCTTCAATACCGCGAACTGGAACCAGATTCTGATGGCGCTTGATTGCTTCCAGGTTCCAACGTATATACGAAAGATTATACTCAGTTATTTCACTGACAGAACCCTTCGCTATAATACCGATGCGGGTGTTAGGGAATATAAAATAACTGGCGGAGTTCTACAAGGCTCAGTCCTAGGCCCCTTGCTGTGGAATATTATGTACGACGGAGTCTTACGTCTCAGTTTACCCCCAGGGTCCAAAATTATAGGGTTTGCTGACGATATCGCTGTTGTGGTCGTAGCTAAAGTACTACAGCAAGCAGAAGCAACCTGCAACCAGGCTGTAGGCGTGGTAAAAGAATCGCTGCGCAAGAATGGTCTAACTCTTGCTGATCATAAGACGGAGGCAGTGCTCATTAGCAGCAGGAAGAAGGTGGAGTCGGCAAATATAATGGTGGGCGAAAATACCATAGGATCGAAACCGTTCATTAAATACCTGGGCGTATTAATCGACCATAGGCTGAACTTCAGAGATCACCTATCATACGCAAGCAGCAAAGCGGCAGAGGCAGTAACAGCACTGACGCGCATAATGATGAACACTAGAGGCCCTAGGCAAAACCGTAGGAGACTACTTAATACCGTGGTCTCATCGATTTTGCTGTATGCAGCTCCAGCATGGGCGGAAGCAACTCATTGCAGCTCATATGTGAGTTGTATGAAATCAGTGTATCGACTGAGTGCCCTCAGAGTGTGCTGCGCGTTTCGAACGGTATCAGAAGACACCATTATGGTTATTGCAGGACTACTCCCAATAAATTTAATGGCAAAAGAGTACGCTGAAGTTTACCAAAACAAAGCTACTTCAGAACGACAGACAATACGCAAGGAAGCAAGAGAGCGTAGCATGCGTTCATGGCAGGGAAGTTGGAATTCGTCCCTGAACGGACGCTGGACGTACCGTCTGATTCCCTTAATAGCCAAATGGGTTAGCCGTAAGCATGGACAGTTAGACTATCATCTGACCCAAATACTGACGGGACATGGGTGTTTTAAATCCTATCTATATAGGTTTAAGCACGAAGACGACCCGTACTGTTCTTATTGTGCACCAGCTGTAGAAGACGCAGAAGATGTTTTGTTTGTCTGTCCGCGATTTGCGTTAGAAAGGGAGGAACTAAGCACTAGGGTGGGGAAGCCAATTACGGCTGATAACCTAGTCGATATTATGTTAGAGTCCGAAGAATATTGGTCCGCTGTATGTAATATGGCAAAAATAATAATCTCCAAACTGTGTCGCGCTGAACAACAGCGCAGATCTTCATGAAGAGGCAATAGGCCGCTCCCCCTTCCGTGAAGTACTACTTAACGGTTGTCCCGCGGGAGGGAAACGGAGCTGGGGTGGGTTTTTAGTGGGTGAGCCGAAAGGCAAGTCTCACACTTTTCGGCTTTCAATGCTTTGTGCCACCTCCATAAAAAAAAAAAAAAAAAAAAAAAAAAACATACATACATATGTATGTTGGTAACCTCTTTAATTGGAGGCCTCCTTGTGCTATCAGAGAACATTGATGTAAGGAGAAGGTACAGGAACGAATGGGTATGTTAAATGTCAAATTCTCACAAAACGCGACTACGAAATTTTTATAATTCCAACACGACTGAGGAAAAGTTAACATACGAGAATTAGCATACGAGAGTTTACATAGCTGAGCATAGTCAAGAGAAAGAGAATTACAGATGGCGTTTGCATAGAAATGTAAAATGCCATGATTTGGTGTTAGGGAAAATAAAATACCGGCAGGTTCACTCTTTGACCTGTTCATTTTTTCTTCTTGCTTATTTGCCGTGGGCATTTTGCATGAGAATGCAAGAAATTGTATGCGTTTGCATATGTATGTATATGTACGCACATATGCAAAATAATACGCACATATGCAAAAAATACATGTACGTAGATATTTCTATACTGAACTCCCTGCAAAACAATACTTATTTCTATATATGTAAATATGTATGTACATATAACCGCATACTTTACTCCCCTGCGTGCGCATGCCGCCGAAAGCTAACATTCTATGCCTTGCGACCTATGTACATTTATGGGCCATGATTGTTTAGCCGCGACGGCGCTGCACAGTCTAGGAGCAAAATACTTTCATTCGTAAAACGAACGAGACAAAACTGTTTCAACGAGACGAAAATTCTATATCTAAGATCACTGCCAACTATTCGAAAATAGTTAATTTTGAAATATTTCGTATAGAAATATTTGTCAATATTTGGTTAAGGGGCTATTCTGGTCCAGACGCCTTAATTTTAGGTATTTTTAAAACTAAGATAACAAAAAGAAAAACATTTTTACTATCCATTTTTTTACGGTTTTTATTATCTAATATTGGAAAAAACAATTCATAAAAAATCGTGGAATTACAGGCCGGCGGAGTGGGGGCTACATAAAAAACGGTGCTCCATAGTTGACATGATTCCAACCCTTGTAGTGATCTAAAACAAAGAAATTAAAAAAAATTCTTCATTAGTTAGGATGTCGCTATCGGATTACGCAAAATCAAAGGGAAAAATATCACAAAATGGCGTCAACTAGCAAAACAAAAACATTTGTTTACCTTTTTTACCTTTTCAAATTTTTTAAAAATACTTCAAACTTAAATTTTTCAAAATCCGAGGGTGAACGATATGAAGTGTTACCAACTTCACACTTCTTGTATCTGTAAAACAGCTCGTGACATCAACGTCAAAATTGTTCTAATGACAGTTCAATATATTGTTTATAAGACAACAAAAGCATTTGCGTCTCAATTTTGTTGAATTTTTTTTTTCTGTGATGGAATTCAAACGTAATAGTGTGATTGCGTTATATTTGGCTGGAAAATCACAACCAGCCATTATTCGTGAGCTCAGTCACCTCAAAGTGAATAAAATGTTTGTGTATCGCACTATAAAACGTTATAATGGAGGTAGACCAAAAAAACCGCAACAACGCCAGAAATGGTTCGGAAAGTAAAGGCTCGACTTGAACGAAATCCACGTAGAAGTGGAAGAAAAATGGCCAAAGAACTGAAAATATCGCAAGACAGCATTCGACGCATATTGAAAAATGAGCTCAAGGTCAAGGCTTACTAGTTCCAAAAAGCACACAATCTTTCACCCCAGCAAAAAAAAATTCGGTGCGAAAGAGCAAAGGAGTTGTTGTGCTTGCGCGAACGTGGCGAATTTCTTAACATTGTGTTTTCTGATGAAAAAAATTTCCCAATTGATCGTGTTTACTTGACCGAACGCTCATACGAGAGTTTGAGCCCACGTATGGCAACTCGAAGCAATTTCCCATCGCAAGTAATGGTTTGGGCCGCAGTGACCGCTGATGGACGCTCTCCAATCGTTTTCATCGAGCCTGGTGTCAAAGTGAATGCGACTTATTATCGGGAAAATGTTTTAGAAGCTGCTTTAGAGCCGTGGACTCGGCACCGTCTCATAAAGCTCGTGTGAACTACAATGGCTTTCGAATTCCCCAGATGCAAATCCGATGGACTATTCCATCTGGTCCATTTTGGAGCGCAAGGTGAGGACTAAAAAATATGCCAGTATGGATGCGCTGAAAAAAGCGATTATACGGAATGGGCCAAAATACCTCAAGATCACATTCGTGCAGCATGCAACTCATTTTTTGACCGTTTGAAGGCTATAGTCAAGGCAAAAGGTGGTCATATCGAGCTAAAGTGAATATATGTTAAAATTATAATAATTTTTGAACAATTTTGTCTTTGAAATCAATAAAAACTAATTTCACACAAAAAAGTTATAGTGTTTTGAATAGGTAACACTTCATATCGTTCACCCAGTATATGAAACTTATATATTTGTATATCTCGCCATTAAGGTTAATAGCTCTATTTATGAGGTAATGAAATTGATATACATAGAAGGTACAGTTATGAAATAAACCGTTTAACAGAATTTGTGCAAAAATGCTAGTAATTTTATTTAAAAATAAAAATAAAATTTGAATACCAAAATAAAAGAAATTTGAATAAACAAATCGCATAGAGTGTTGATGCGACTATGGTTTGGAAGAATAAACAGAATAATAAAGGAATAAAGAATCCCGTAAAAGATCAATGGTATCATTCTTGTGTGGCACTTCATATCGTTCACCCTGAGGCTTGTGTGAGTTGTATTCACAAGCAGTGCTATCTATTACAACAGAGACCAAAACCGTAAATTATTAGTCTAAAATTTTTCATTGAATATGCAAAGATTTATTTCCAAGTTTTAATAATATACATAGTCTTCGTCTTTAATATAACAATTCATATGCCCAATAAAAATGTTATACTTCATACTAAAAGCCTAAAAAGGTGTCTAAGTGAATTGTGAAAAAATGTTGTTGACGTTTAATGATTCATAATTTTCGGCGCAATGCTGCGCTGTGAATTCCTTACGCATTTTTAGCTAATCGTAAAATTTTTTCTATGGCAAGTGCTCGCAGACGCATAAATATGTATAAAAGCTCACTTATATGTATGTACACATGTATGTGATCTTCCACTTTATTTTTGAAGAATGGAGGTTGTTTTTCAACATTACCTTTTTTAGTGGTATTTGGTTCATGTAAATTAAACTGAAAATTTCACCAACTAATTGAAAAAAAAAACTATAATTTGAACATTAACGCTTAGAACTTTATTGAAATTATTTATTACGCACTACTCTTTAATACTGGATAATTAAATGCTGTGTTCCGGGTGAAGTACACCAAGATACAGAAAAAAGCAACAACAAAAATGGGGTACTCCCCGTAAAGTAGGCAAACCATGAAGCAGATCAAGCAACAACAAAAATAGGGTATTCCCCGTAAAGTAGCCAAACCATGAAGCAGATCAAGCAACAACAACAACAAGTACAAATCCACCAACACATCTATGGGCATTAATCGACCCACGATTGGTTTGCTTGTGTACACCGAGTGTTACGGTATTCCCCCCATGTATTTTGTTGCTGTATACATACTGTCCAAAGAACCTTAATTAACACTAATAGAGAACGTTAATTAACATTAACAGAGAACGTTTATGTTAATTAATTAATTAATTAATTAACTTCTTTATTGATTTTGACTCCTTGGTCTATGAAAATCGGAGGAGTCTTGCCACTGGCGCAAATTCCACTCCATACCATGACAGATCGCGAATTTTGACGATGTTCAACAACGGACGAAGGTCCAGGGACTTCTGTATACAATTTTCTGTCGTTTTGATGATTGTGAGCTTGTTCAACGGTAAACAGCTTCTCATCCATAAAGATGATGTTTTCCCAGCCCGTACCTGCGGACCGACGTTGGAGCGAGCGACATCTTTCCAGACTTACTTTCTTGCTTTCATCCGTGAGCAGCTGATATTTTTGTAGTTTATAAGGCTTAAGTCCAAGTTCTTTTTTTGCTATAAGGCGAACTGATTCACGATTGATGCTTGTCTCACGAGCAATTTTCCTCATCGAGACCATCGAATTTCGTTAAATTCTTTTTTTTATGATTTTTCGGTTGTTGAAGAAGAATGGATACACTTTTTTTGTTCTAGCACGAATTTTTGTTCTAGCACGAATTCCTTAACACTTTTTTTAATTCTTATTTTGACAGAGCAGAGAACGTTAATGCATAGAGAAGTTTCACAGAGAACGTTTATGTTAATTAATTAATTAATTAATTAAAAAAGAATTTAACGAAATTCGATGGTCTCGATGAGGAAAATTGCTCGTGAGACAAGCATCAATCGTGAATCAGTTCGCCTTAATAGCAAAAAAAGAACTTGGACTTAAGCCTTATAAACTACAAAAATATCAGCTGCTCACGGATGAAAGCAAGAAAGTAAGTCTCGAAAGATGTCGCTCGCTCCAACGTCGGTCCGCAGGTACGGGCTGGGAAAACATCATCTTTATGGATGAGAAGCTGTTTACCGTTGAACAAGCTCACAATCATCAAAACGACAGAAATTGGTATACAGAAGTCGCTGGACCTTCGTCCGTTGTTGAACATCGTCAAAATTCGCGATCTGTCATGGTATGGAGTGGAATTTGCGCCAGTGGCAAGACTCCTCCGATTTTCATAGACCAAGGAGTCAAAATCAATAAAGAAGTTTACCGTCAAGACATATTAGAAGCAGTTGTTCTTCCCTGGTCCCAACAGCACTTTGGCGACGGTGAGTGGGCGTTTCAACAGGACTCTGCACCAGCCCACAGAGCAAAAACAACCCAAGAGTGGTGCAAAGCCAATTTCCCCTCTTTTATTACTTCCCAAGAATGGCCACCCTACTCACCAGATCTGAATCCGCTAGATTAGAGCGTATGATCGATTTTGGAAGCAACAAAACTTTGGAGTCCCTGAAGCATTAAAACATTGTCTATTAAAATTTTACATTTGTTTTGAGCTACTATCAATGATAAATTTTTTTCATTAAAAAAAACATTTATTTTTTGTCATCCTGTATTTCAAAATCGTGTAAGAACTGAGCTGGGTGTATAAAGATTTCGCATAAATAATAACTTTGCAGAAATATTAGAAGAAAAAATTTAATTTTGCGGAGTGATATCCTCAGTAGTAGTAGCGTCCAGTCAGAAAAAAAAAAAATATTTCTAAAAGTATTTCCATGAAAAAAAATGTAATCAAATGAAAATTCATATAATTTACACACATCAATTTTGCATTTTTAATTCTTAGTAGTAATGGAATAGGATAAACTTATAGGACTTAGCATAATACAAAATTTATCTAGTTTTATTTTATAGAAATTATTTGTATTTTAAAAAATTACCTCTAATTTTCCATATAAATATTCTGCGCTAATCATTTGATTCATAAAAATGCCTACGAAGCCATATTTGACTCATTATCGTAATCACAGAAATTGAATAGTCCACGGTTGTAATAAAATGGCAGGATGTCCAACATAGCCTCCTTGAATGCCGGACTTGTGTACATTTTCAGCCTAAAACGCTGAGCCTGCTCACTCGGGCTCAGAAGCGAATTAATGTTACTGTCTTTATCGGTGGGGAATAATACGACCGCCAAGAGATTGAACACTGCAAAAAATGCTATGAGGAACAGATAAATGCTTATTTTGAGTAAAATTATCAAAAAGTGCGAGTTTTACCATAGAAACTGTTATTCTCGCGGTACATATCCATTTGCAAGTCTCGCAATTTCGGCAGATCCTTTTTGTAACCCAGCAATTGGAGGCATTCCGTAAGATGTTCATGATAAATGGCCACAAAATGCTCGTATTCCCTTATGCGAATATCTTTCGCCGCCGAAATCGTTATGAGAAATAGCAAATCCTCAGCAGGACTACCCCATTTACAAATTTGATAATCGATCAGAAGTGCATCGTTAACTGTGCCATTTTCTCGATACGAGTACAACACATTACTGCTCCAGCAGTCGGCGTGATTCAGCACGTTGAACGAGTTCTCTGCGGTAGCGAACCCACGCATTACAGACTTCCAATACTGATCAACGGTAGGCTGCAAGTGGAGTATCATTAAAAAAATAAATATCAGCTATTTCACAAATCGTATTCAGTAACTCACAAATTTTTCCAAATATTTGTCAGCATCTTTCAAGCCCCACGTTGTCATTGCTTCTTTGAATTGAAGAACTTTCGCGTCGAAAATTTGCTTGAACGATTCGTAACCATTTTTTTTAACGATGCTGAATTTGAAGTTTTCGGGGTAGGGTCCATTCTTTTCGGCATATACCGCTGATGCAGCATGAAACTCCGCCAGCTTTTGTAACGTACGACGCATCCCATCCATATTCAAGCCCTTCTTGCGATCAGCGTTTACGAAACCCTTGGGGATCAAGTCCTCGAATACGAAATTAATCCGATTATCTCTGGCTTCTGCGAGTAAGCAACGAGGAGCGAGTTTCACTGGCTTGCCGGCATCTTTGTACAGTTTCTCGAAAGCAGGCAAGAACTTGGCGTACATTTCCAATTCTTTGGGAAACATTTCCAAATTCTTAATTTCGCGGCCACCGCAATCGTCATCCAGCATTGTTTTCATTACGTACGTTTTGTGCTTTTTCGACCCATCTAATAAGTAGGTAAATATGTATTAAACCACAGCGTGCAACTACAAAGCAACTACAAATGGAAATTAATGGCGTTTCGTTTTCTTGATAAAAGTTTCTTTCTGCTATTGAAAATTAGCTTTGAGTTGCTTTCAGATCGGTGAGAGGGCGGAATTTTGTATACTTCACAGGAGGAAATGAAAACCAAGCTTAGTGCACATGAAATGAAGAAATAACAGTTTTTAATTTTAAAAATTTACCGCACGCTCACAGTTTTGCACTAAAAACTTTCAAATTATTGTAAAATCTCATCAAAATCACTTATTCACTTTTTAGACTATGCGGTTGCTAATATCAGACGACAAATATGAGAAAAATGAAAGAAAAAATATCAAATCCGATCCAATACGTGGACAACCGGAAGAGAAAACGCCATCATCTTTAGCGCGCGTCCACTTACCTTTCAAAACTAAATCCAGGTGTATGCGCAACATAACGGAAGTGAAGTTCTCACCTGGGGGTGTGGCTGCAACCGCTGTAAACTTAGAGATCTCTGCATAGTCCTCTCCATCTTTCTCCAACACTTTTTCAAAATAGTCTGCACTTATCCACTTGGGAATGCGTAAGTTTTCGTTTGGATTTGTAATTTCACCCATTTAAGCTCACAAAAGCGAACACAAAATAGTATTGTTGATCTCTTGAAATTAGCGCTCGAAATGCGGAAAAACATTGAATGACTGGTGCATATTAGAAAAGATGGAAAGCTTTCGGAGCGCTACAGAGAACTTTGATTATACTGAGAAGTTGCAATGCAAGGCGAATTCGTATAAGGTGCAGTTGCTGGAGCAGCTGATTTGTTTTTTGCTTTGTTCTGAATTTTTGCTATTTAAACCAGCGAATGGCAAAAACAAAATACATAATGTAAGTTTTGTTGTTGTACAACTGTTATCACCGTATCTAGATTCGGCTAAGTTCAATGGCAAAGCAAAATGTGGAATTTTATGGACAATGCAACTGGGGAAAACAATTCACCATCGCCAACGCCATCAGTGAACGTCAAGAGAATTGACTACTCAAATTTACCATCTCTTGAGTACTATGAGTAATGAAGAACAAAGAATATAGTATGTAAAGACTTTATACGTTTCTTTTTTGAAAATGATAACGTAGTTGACTTACGTGGTGCTTGTTATACACTTCTCACAAAAATTAAGGGAGTAAAATTTCCTAAATTTCTTAGTGATTTTTGAAAGGCTGTATCTCAGTGAAAAATGGTCGCACGGAGTTCCGACAAAAAGCATTTTGAAGCTTTAAACTTCCAGTTTTAAGATCTTTGAGCAAAGAATTTTTTTATTCAACGGTTATTTTGTACTCGTCAGTTAAAAAGCGACACAAAAATGTTCGAAATTTTTGCCTTTTTTTTTTGATTGCATGAGCTTGGAAACATTTTTCTGACCAAAACTAGCCATACAGTCAACTAGCTTGATTATTTAGCTTCAATTTTCTTTTTTTGAATTTTCGCTACGATCATTTCTCTCTAACATATCCGCATTTTACGAAATAAGACCATTTTATCTTTGATCATTGATATCTCAGCAACTAATAACCCCACAATAAATCAGACAATGGTTTTGGAAAGTAGAATAAATTTCCTAATTTGATTTTTGAGAAAAAAAAATTTTTACCATTAACATTGGTTTTAAGTGAACACAAAAAAACGCCTTTTTACCGTTTTTCAGAAAATCTATCGCTCACTTACAAATATTAATGTGGGGACTCATGTTTCCAGGGATTTTTACAGTTTAATATTCCACTAATAACTCTGTAAATTTTTAAATCGATCCATCAAGCCATTTTTCCGGACCGATTGATCAAAATTTTACAAAAGAATTATAGGAACAAGTGCATTGTTTTTAAACATTGGCTAAATATTATTACATGGAATTGAAAAAACATTTTTTTTTAACTTTTTTCGCATTTTTGCATTAGTATCTTATTATTAAATTAAAAAAAAAATATTAAAATAATATATTTCAACTTTTTTTGAAAAAAATTTTGAATAATTTTATTTTGAAAAAAACTGTTGTTTGGACGTATATTTAGTCAGTAGAAAATTTAATATGTAAATTTATTTCACGAATTCGTAGATCGAGTACTGAATAATGTCTTGGGGGTATCAATTCAAAAAAATTTACATAAGTAAAATTAGGGTACGCAGCGATTAAATAGTCTCAATAAGTGCTCAGTATTTTTGCCGAACACAATTTTTTTGTAAATAAAAAAATAAAAATAAAAAAAAATTGTATATATGTATATCCTATAAATAATAATAATAATATCTTCGGACGTGTATGTACAATATGGGTATCAAATGGAAGCTGTTGGTGAATGCTTTAGTTCAGAGTATTTTTCATGCCGCTCCGTGACTAGGGTCTCGAGATAGAGACCAAAACGTGGACCCTAGAATGTGTTTGTACAATATGGATATCAAATTGAAGCTGTTGGTGAATGCTTTAGTACAGAGTATTTTTCATACCGCTCCGTGACTGGGGTCTCGAGATATAGGTCAAAACGTGGACCCGGGTAACCTTTGGTTGTGTATGTACAATATGGGTATCAAATGAAAGCTGTTGATAAGTGCTTTAATACGGGGTAATTTTCATACCTATTGATGACTAGGGTCTGGAAATATATGCCAAAACGTGGACCCGCCGTGTCTTTGCACCGAATTAAACCAAACTTACACACATTGTTAAGGAGGTATTGAAGATGGTTTCCGTATAGTTTGGATACCTATTGGTAGATAGGGTCTCGAGATATAGGTCAAAACGTGGACCCGGGTAACCTTCGGATGTGTATGTACAATATGGGTATCAAATGAAAGCTGTTAGTGAATGCTTTAGTTCAGAGTATTTCCATCCGCTCCGTGACTAGGGTCTCGAGATAGAGACCAAAACGTGGACCCTAGAATTTGTTCGTACAATATGGATATCAAATGAAAGCTGTGGATAAGTGCTTTAATACGGGTTAATTTTCATACCTATTGATGACTAGGGTCTCGAAATATATGCCAAAACGTGGACCCGCCGTGTCTTTTAACCGAATTAAACCAAACTTACACACATTGTTAAGTAGGTATTGAAGATGGTTCCGTATAGTTTGAATACCTATTGGTAGATAGGGTCTCGAGATATAGGTCAAAACGTGGACCCGGGTAACCTTCGGATGTGTATGTACAATATGGGTATCAAATGAAAGCTGTTGATAAGTGCTTTAATACGGGGTAATTTTCATACCTATTGATGACTAGGGTCTGGAAATATATGCCAAAACGTGGACCCGCCGTGTCTTTGCATCGAATTAAACCAAACTTACACACATTGTTAAGTAGGTATTGAAGATGATTTCCGTATAGTTTGAATACCTATTGGTAGATAGGGTCTCGAGATATAGGTCAAAACGTTGACCCGGGTAACCTTCGGATGTGTATGTACAATATGGGTATCAAATTGAAGCTGTTGGTGAATGCTTTAGTACAGAGTATTTCCATCCGCTCCGTGACTAGGGTCTCGAGATAGAGACCAAAACGTGGACCCTAGAATGTGTTTGTACAATATGGATATCAAATGAAAGCTGTTGATAAGTGCTTTAATACGGGGTAATTTTCATACCTATTGATGACTAGGGTCTCGAAATATATGCCAAAACGTGGACCCGCCGTGTCTTTGCACCGAATTAAACCAAACTTACACACATTGTTAAGGAGGTATTGAAGATGGTTTCCGTATTGTTTGGGTACATATTGGTAGATATGGTCTCGAGATATAGGTCAAAACGTGGACCCGGGTAACCTTCGGATGTGTATGTACAATATGGGTATCAAATGGAAGCTGTTGGTGAATGCTTTAGTTCAGAGTATTTCCATCCGTTCCGTGACTAGGGTCTCGAGATAGAGACCAAAACGTGGACCCTAGAATGTGTTTATACAATATGGATATCAAATGAAAGCTGTTGATAAGTGCTTTAATACGGGGTAATTTTCATACCTATTGATGACTAGGGTCTCGAAATATATGCCAAAACGTGGACCCGCCGTGTCTTTGAACCGAATTAAACCAAACTTACGCACATTGTTAAGTAGGTATTGAAGATGATTTCCGTATAGTTTGAATACCTATTGGTAGATAGGGTCTCGAGATATAGGTCAAAACGTTGACCCGGGTAACCTTCGGATGTGTATGTACAATATGGGTATCAAATGGAAGCTGTTGGTGAATGCTTTAGTACAGAGTATTTTTCATGCCGCTCCGTGACTGGTTTCTCGAGATATAGGTCAAAACGTGGACCCGGGTAACCTTTGGTTGTGTATGTACAATATGGGTATCAAATGAAAGCTGTTGATAAGTGCTTTAATACGGGGTAATTTTCATACCTATTGATGACTAGGGTCTCGAAATATATGCCAAAACGTGGACCCGCCGTGTCTTTGAACCGAATTAAACCAAACTTACACACATTGTTAAGTAGGTATTGAAGATGATTTCCGTATAGTTTGAATACCTATTGGTAGATAGGGTCTCAAGATATAGGTCAAAACGTGGACCCGGGTAACCTTCGTATGTGTATGTACAATATGGGTATCAAATTGAAGCTTTTGGTGAATGCTTTAGTACAGAGTATTTTTCATGCCACTCCGTGACTGGGGTCTCGAGATATAGGTCAAAATGTGGACCTGGGTAACCTTTGGTTGTGTATGTACAATATGGGTATCAAATGAAAGCTGTTGATAAGTGCTTTAATACGGGGTAATTTTCATACCTATTGATGACTAGGGTCTGGAAATATATGCCAAAACGTGGACCCACCGTGTCTTTGCACCGAATTAAACCAAACTTACACACATAGTTAAGTAAGTATTGAAAATGGGTTTCGTAAAGTTTGGTTGTAATTCGGAGCACTGGCAACGGGTACAGCGTTCTTTTGAACCAGCCATAATGTCGCTTACTTTTTTAACGCTTGGGGCGGAACTAAACTGTCAAATTGACAGTGTGAGTTACAATGTGTCAATATTTCTTTCTGATTTGGATGCCATAAGGAAAAAACGTAAGTGCAATATGTAAAAATTGTTTGTGAATTTTTTTGGAGTGGATTTTGGAACAGTGAATAACTTCTTACGAAATTTGAGAATTTAATGTGAAATCCGAATGAAATTATGTGTGAATGAAATTTTTTTCGTTTTTTTTTTTTTGAAAACAATAAATGGATATGGTTAAAAAAGCTCCAATGCTTAATAAAACATATAAATTGAAACGAAAAATTCATGGATGATCAGGAAAAAAGACGATTGTTTCTTAGTTATTCATATGCCTTGATTTGAAATTTAAAAACAATCTTCTTTTTTCCTGATTTTCAATTTATATTTTATATTTACTCAAAAACAAAAAGAAAAACAAAAAATATTGTTTATGCCAAAGCGCTTGAATAAAGAATAAAGAAATAAATAATATGAAAACCATATATTTTCTGTTCTAAACCATATCTGTTCTATTTTAGTGTGCCCAGCGAAGGTGGCCGGGTTTGCTAGTAATATATAAAATTATCATTAAACAACAAATATTCGAAATTCAATGATTCAATGAAAGAATAATGAGATGGCGCCTATCGTGGTACCGTTACGTTGTTCTCAGCGAATTTGACGACATATTAGCAGAATTGGTGACCAGTATGGCCAGATTACCATTTTCATAAATTGATTTAGCTTATTTTTTTTTGTTATTTAGTCTCGGAGTTTTAGTTCTTTCTTCATGGCATTTTTCTAGCCCGTTCTAATTAAAATGTAATGATTATAATTTTGTAATATACCTATATTTTTTTTTAAATTAGTTCAATAATTCACTCAGTTTTATTTAGCTTTACTTTTTTAACATCTGGTCACATTGGCCGCGATTGCGGTTGTTTTTGGTGGTCTTCTGCTGAAAGCAATCAAATCTCTCTCGCAGTGTTGCCTAGCTTTAAATATAAAAAACACACTAAAATGCCCATTTAAAGAAAATAAAACACCAAATTTTTATTGAATTAAAGAACTTTGTATGCGTGACAAATTGTCTTTATAATGTGCACTTTTTTTTAATAAATGTGTTATGGTTATGTACAATTTAATTTATGAGTTTTTTGTTAAGAGAAACTATTTTGATAAGAGAACGATTTCTTTGCTATATTTGACGTTATGTACAATAACAAAATACGGTACCCTTTTTGTAAAAATGTCGATTTGGTTTCTTCAGTATTCTCTGGTATTTTTTTGGTTATTTTTACTATGAATACAACTCTTGATGGCTTATGTCCCACTAAGGCTTGAGAACCGGAAGAAACGATTACGCCTCTATTGTTTTAATTCGCATTCAAGTAATTTTTAAAATGAGTAACAAGGTTTTCAATGTTAAGAAGAATTGAGGGAAGAGGATTTAATATTCTTGCATAACCTTAAAAAAAGCAAAAACTAAATTTGCACTTTCAAAACATCAAATTTATAAGAATCAATAAATTTTCATTAGCACTAAAATCTTCTCAGAGTGACTTTTTTTAACATTATTTTTAATAATATTTAACTTACAGTTTCGGTAACTTTAAATTAAAAAAAAGAAACAAACACCACATTTAAAAATTTTCGCGTTCTTGGCATTAAAAAGCACTAAATTGATTGCGAAGAGCAAATGGCTGGCAACACTGCACAACATCTTGACTTGTGACTTTTTGCATTTTGTGTACGGATATAACAAAATCATCACCTCATAACTGTTACTGTCGTACAATCCAAACAAATGAATTGTATTAAGAAGCAAAGAGATTTGAGTAGTACTTCCTGATTCAGTCTGATGCCTGGAATACTGTTATTGCCGCTATTTCTCGCCCTGACATTAAAACATAAACGACATAAAAACCCTTTGAGACGTCAGCCTGAAGATCAAGCTGAGAGTAACTCTTGTCAACAAGTGTTACTTTGGGCTCGGTAGGTAATTGAGAAGTATAGCTCTCTCTTGAAGGACCAAACTGACACTCTACAAGCCGCTCATCATCCCTCACCTTCTATATAAAGCAAAAACCTGGACGATGCCAACAGCAAATGAGAACGTTTTGGGAGCTTTCGAGAGAAAAACAATTATAGAAACATGGACATACTTTTAGTGAAGCGTATGAAAATACAACGCCTACGCTGGCTTGTCCATGTCATCCGTATGACGAAGACGCTCCAACAAGGAGAACCTACTAAACGGTACCCTAAAAAGGAAGATGTGGAAGAGGAAGACCACATCTTTGTTGGAAGGACCAAGTGCTGCAGGACCTGTCAGCGCTCAGGATTTCTAACTGCCATCAGCGAGCTCAGGACGGAAACAGTTCATTACAGAAAAAAATCGTATATTTTTTTATTCTTAAAAAAACGTGTTTTATTTAATAACAAAATATAATAAAAAAATATTTCTTCATAAGAAAGGAATGGCAAATTAAAATAATTCATTTACAGTTTTGAGGTCACAGCTTAAATGATGCACTAAATTAGAAGTATTCAAAAAACATAAACACATTAATATTTCGATTTCATGATTACGGCTAATACTTAGCGGGGTATCCCTTTTGATTCAGTACAGCTTTTATTCGGGAATTCATAGATTCTACAAGCATTGCCGTATAATCGGAACTAATTTTATCCCATTCTTTCCCGTAGTGCCCGTTTCAGATCAGAAGCTTTAGAAATATTGTAGTTTTTATTTATTTAATTTATTTTTCCAGTATTTCCAGCACTGACCACAAATTCCCAATAACGTTGAGATCTGGACTCTGTGCAGGTGGCTGTACTACGTGTGGGCAGTTCCAGATAAGCCAAGTTTTTACAATACCAGACGTATGCTTGGGATCCTTGGATCTTGGTAGAACCTAAACGAATCTCTAATGCCCATTTTATCCACACTTTATACTAAATTATCTTTTAGCAGATCCAGATACAACTCTTTATTCATGTTTCATTCCATAATTGTTAAGTTTCCGACACCTGAATAGAACATGCAACCCCATATCATCACACTGCCCCCGCCGTAACGTTAACTGTAGAGCGCAAATTACGTGGTTGTGTTTGGTTTTCTCGAAACGCAGGACTTCCCATCAGACCTGTAAAGGTTAAATTTGCTTCCATCCGCAAAAACAACGGACTTTCAGAACGAAATGTCATTGTTCAAATGTTGTCTGCAAAACTCTATTCTTTGTTTTCTATTGCGAGCATTAATCAACGGGTTATTTCGGGCAGTTCTGCCATGAAAACTTCCTTCGCGCAGAACTCTACGAAGAGTTTCAGGGTTGCAGATTTTGTCTAAGTATTTTTCGACTTTGTTCGTTGATTTTGGAGTGCTTAAATCGGGGGTTTCTTTAACTTTGCGAACAATTCACCTCTTATCTGCATCATTAAATATTTTAGTTGGCGCAGATCTGCCCTTATCTTCTATGCCGTTTTCGTGGCGGAACCTTTCTATAATGGGCTGGACTGTTGAGGAATTAATATCAACAATTTCTGCAATTTTTCAATGGCTTTTGCCCTCTTTCTAATGACAAATAACGTCTTCCCTTTTTTTAAGTGAAGTCAGTTTTCCTATTTAAAAAAAAATAAATTTTTTTAACTTTTCTGTATAAAAATTTTTTGACAATGACTTAAGCCGCTAAGCTAAACAGATTGCATTCTCAGGGAAAATATAAAATACACTGCATCATTTAAGCTGTGAGCATATTTTGATGAGACAACTATTTGTTTCTATATTTTTTCAGCACGCTTTGTTTTTGTTATTGTTGTTTCTGCAGTGGTAAACAGTGCATACATATCTCATTACAAGTCTGGTATACATTTTTTTTATTAAATTTAATAAACATCGAGCCATTTTATCTTTTCTAAAAATGTATTACCTGCATCAAATAAGCTGTGAGGCACTGATATTAGCACACAGTGTAGTTTCACTGACCTGGGAGATTATCTTCAGGCAACGCACGGTGAGGCATAAACCGACCGAGATGAAACAACAAGTTGTCTAAATAAACATAAAACTATTAAAAGGTAAAAACTCAACCATAAAAATTGGTTTGTGCTTACTTTAAAAAAAGCTAATATCGAATAATAAGTAAATATAAAATAATTGCTTAAAAATATAGGTATATTCGCATTTCTGAAATAATGCACTGAATCTAATGGTTGGGCATTAGGGTAGCAGTTATTTTGCAAGATTATTTTTTTATTGGTGCTACCCCCCAGATTGGTTCCTTTGTGT
The DNA here is from genome assembly GCF_027943255.1 of Anastrepha obliqua. Taxonomy (NCBI): domain Eukaryota; kingdom Metazoa; phylum Arthropoda; class Insecta; order Diptera; family Tephritidae; genus Anastrepha; species Anastrepha obliqua. The sequence continues at coordinate 19,016,631 of NC_072892.1, forward strand.
GTAAAAATGGTGGAAAAAAAGTTTGAAGTAAAGTAAAGTAAGTGGAAAGTGTGCCCCTGGGCCTTCAAAGTTTCAAAAAACCCGAAAGTTCGTAGTATAAGTACTAGTAGTAAGTAAAGTAGCCGAGCACTTAGTTTATCACATTACAATGATAATTCAAATTATTACGCTTAAAAAAATATATTCAATGCAGAATCTACCAAGTCGTTCGACCCTTGCTTTTTGACAATTCTGTCAAAAATTTTCCATTTTTCTTCAATTTCTGAATTACAAAAACAAAACGGAAGTTAAAATATGTGAGATAACTTATTGAAATTCGAAATGAAAATAGATTTCTTCAAACAGATTTCCGCGCATAAAAAATTGGGTTCTCGTTTTGACTAACGTACACATCGTGTCTTGGATAATATCAAAAACTAGTACTAGTATCAAATAAAGTAGGCGAGCATACGGTAGTACAATGTCGCGACTTCTATTACGAGAAAAAGTTTATCTGCTCGGGTATTATTCAAATGAAATTTTTGGAGACAAACTTCCATCTGTAAAACAAACGTTACAAGTTTTTTTTCAATTTACGGATGTGTAAGTTAACAATACGAGGCAGTGCATCACTAGCTGTGCGGGAAGTGATGATATATTGTGAGAAAGCCCGAATTCCGACGCAAGAACTAAAGAACTGTATACCAAAGTTAGAAGGTTTCTATCAGCAATGGCGGCAACTTTTCAACTTCATGCTGCAAGAACGTCGATGGATCATAAGAAAAAAGAAAAAGATTTCGTTGAAAAACTCGAGGATCTCTTCGATATTGCACACGCCAATGCATTGAATATCATATCCATTGAAGAAGATAAGCAGTTCTTAAACAATCAGCGGATGAAAGGACGCCCGGGGTTTATGTATGGAATTGATTACCAGCTAAGTGCGAAAGAGACTCGAATTTCTGAGCGAAATAAGCTTAGCTTGCTGCTGCTTTGGATAAGTGAAAGATCAGTGACAGGATCAGTGATGAACTGCATTCATATTCTTATAGCTACACTTGAAACCCTTGGTCAAGATGTGGAGACTTTTGCGATCAACAGGTGGTCTATTAACAATTCTCATGAGAAACTCCGCGAAAAGAAAGCTACCGAAATCAAAAATATCTTTAAGGATAAGGAATTGCCTGCCGCTACGATACATTGGGATAGTAAATTACTGCCATCACTAACAGGTAAAGAAACAGTTGACCGACTTCCTGTTATTCTTTCAAATTGCAGTGCTGACCAACTTCCTGGTGTATCTGCATTGCAATCAGGGAGTGGAAAAGAACAGGCAACAGCTGTTTGCGAAACCCTTGCGGAATGGGGCCTTCAGGACTACGTAAAAGCATTGGTTTTTGACACTAGTGCCTCTAATACGGGCGCTTTTAATGGTGCGTGTGTTTTGATTGAGAGCTTTCTAGAAAAAGATCTCTTATATTTGCCTTGCCGCCATCACATATACGAAATCATTTTAAAAGCCGTTTTCGAAGAGAAGATGGGTAAAACTACCGACCCAACCGTACCAATCTTAAAAAAGTTCCAAACTGCTTGGCCTAAAATAAATGTTAATAATTTTAAAACCGGAATCGTGAATAAGAAGATCAGAAAACATTTGGATCCGGTCGATGTTTCCCGAGTTCTTGATTTTATACGAAGCACATTGCAAGAACAACAACCGAGAGAGGATTATCGAGAATTTTTACAATTGGCTGCTATTTTTCTTGGCGAAATACCATCTCGTGGAGTATCCTTCCGTGCTCCATGAGCTATCCATCATGCAAGGTGGATGGCTAAGGCTATTTATTGCTTTAAGATATTCATGCTTCGCGATGAATTTAAATTATCAGCGCGTGAGGAAAATGCAATTTGTGATAGTTGCAGTTTCCTTATCAGTATATATATAGAAGCGTGATTTTGTGCACCTTCTGCAGCCAAAGCACCATTTTTGGATTTCAGTGTTCTTTCCAAAATTTATAAATACCGGACAGTTGACGAAGACATCTCTCGTGTGGCTTTACAAAAAATCAAAAATCATTTGTGGTAATATATTTATCACCTGAATCCATCGCCTTGGCCTTCTTTGACCCAAATGTGACAAAAATTAAAATGGTAAAGGCGTTGAATCGTGAAACTGATGCTGAATGTGAAAAAAGTATTAAAAGGATTACCGTGAAAACAAGCCAAGTTCCTGAATTATTAAACCAAGGACTTGAACAATTTGTCTCCAACAAAACAAAACGATTCTTTGCAAGATTTAACATAAATGACGAATTCCTATGCACAGATCCTGCCCGGTGGCACAAACATAAAGATTTCGTCCAAGCTTTAAAAGTAGTTAATAAACTTAAAGTAACAAATGATGCGGCGGAGAGAGGTGTTAAACTAGTACTCGTAGAGGATTTTAATAAGTTATATACAAAAAACGAGCGACAAATGCAGTACGTGCTCCAACTTGTTAGTGACTATCGACAGAAGTTCCCAGACTGCAATAAACAAACTATATCTAAAAATAAAGATTTTTAATTCATTTTTATTTTATTTTCTTCAATGAGTTATATCTTTTTTTAGTTTTTTTATATATTGTTATTAAACTAAATTGCAATGAAGTAAGCGTCATATGGAACTATATATGCTAAATACTGTATGGATAATAATTTCCTTCTTCAATTTATATATGTATAATTTAATATACTTTACCAATTAAATTCTTTTACTACTTATTTACGCTGTATATAATATATACTCATGTAAAATAAAAAACACACTTTTAATGAAATTAAAATTGTTTGTCATTTTGGGGTAAATTTTGCATATTGAAAGGATCGGGAGCTCCCCTATCCGATTGGCACCAAATTTCACAGAGGTCATTTTTATATAGAATGGAACCAAACTGGAGGGTAGCCCGCGAAAAAATATTGTATATAAAAACACAGGTCAAATAACTGCCACGCTATTGGGCATTGACTTGAATTATTTTGAATAAAGAGCAAATATTTTACTGATAGTGCAAAACTCATTACATTATCAGTATTTTTACTGCAATTTTTATCCAGGAATCGATCAAAAAATATGTTTACCGAAATTTTTATCAGTAATTAGAAAAAGTTTGCTGGTAATGCAAATTAAATTTCAGTATCAGTAAAATTTTACTGATTACTGCTATTTGTAATGCCAATATTTTTAACGTGCACTAAATATCGTTCCCCAAAAACGGTTATGCTTATCGCCGAATACTTCTCACCACATGAGTTAACAGATGCTCGTCCTCTACAACGATTAAGTTTCAAAGATTTTTTGGCACCGGTGTACCATCATTCATCTCTTTATTCTTCCTCTTTTTCCCACACAGATTTGCTCTTCGAACTGTGAATAACTACCAAACGCTTCGTACGCAGCTCGTATGGCCATCGTAGCGTATGCGACAAAAGGCACGCGAGAGATACGCTTCGTTGTCGTCCGCTTGTATTCCAATGACGAACCGCACACGAGTCGTTAGCTACTCCCACTCGGCACAGCTAGCATGCAGCATAACGCCCATCGTACAGCAGTGACGTCAAATATCATTGTACGCTTGTAGTTTGTTTTCTGGTTTGCCGTCTTCGCAATTTCAACGAACTCCTTAACATCTTTTTGAGACATCCTGCGAAATATCTGCAATAATCTGCTGTTTGAGTTATTCCTAATGTACGGATGCACCCAGCGCCTTCTCTTTGTTTTACTTCTTCTCCGATTCAGAAGATAGTATAATAAAATAAAATTCTTTTCACTGCGCGACGTATAGACAACCCGTACTTTGATGATAGATAGTCGCATTGTGTGCGGACATTTAAGCGTATCGTCATCATCACTGCATCAAAAACCATGTCGTGCCGATGACGATACCAGCCGCTTACGAAGGGCTTCAGTGTCACTACTTACATAATATATTATTTATGTATATTCAACAGTTTGATTTTTTCCTTTACCCTGAAAAATATGAGACACATAAAATTTATCTTAAAAAGCACAAAACGTACTCGTAATATATTTGCCTGAGTTATCGATGATTGCATTCGAATATTGAAAATTTACGATATTTCGTTTTATAAGCAGCAGCATTGAATTATATAATATAGTTAAGATTATATTACACTCTGCGACAAAAATCAACTTTTTTTGTGGTCTAGTAATACGGCATACCCAATGATTCAATTTCTCATCAATTTAGCTGCATAAATTATTAAAAGTGTACAAGGGGAAAGCGTAAACGATGGTATCCATGGCGTATACTTTATTTCAAAGGAGGAAATATCAACTAAATATTTTTGTGCGTTTTTAGAAAGCAGCAAGAAGAGCGAACTTGAGGTATGTATTACTAACAAATACCTTAACAAATAAATAACTTATTTCTTCTAAATAATTTAGTAGGAATTTTCAACGATATTTAATGATTAATGAATTGTGCTGGCGAAAAGAAAGCAAAAAAAATTTAAAAGCTGGATATATCCTCTTTTGTTTGCAATCCATATTAATTTCACCGAGTAAATTTTAGTATTTAAAACCAGTCCCAAAAACTTTAAAGCCTTTCAAAAAATAAAATGGATCAGCAAATTTAAAACTGTGTATGGTGCACTACTATATAAAATCCATAGTTTCACGCGCATACGAAATTTTGCCCGGACAGCTTTTACTGCCCCACGGTGTTATCAATAGCCAACGCGATAGACAAAATAAATTAATTATTTGCTCTTATTTGCCCAGAAGTTGTAACTGAAATGCACATGCATTTGCAGCTGTTTTATTAAGGGGTCCCGGTGGTCTAGAGCTCAAAAATTTAGGGTGTTTTCAGGATTTTTTTTTTTACCATAAAAAAAAATGAAAAACGATATTTGAGGGGTTAGGGGGACTTTTTATGAAATTGGATTTTTTTTTGCATTTTCTTAAAATATAATATAACATCTTAAAACTATTGTGTGAGAATTTTAAGTGAATTCGACAAATACTTTTTGAGTTATTCAACAATTAACAAAGTGCGCTCGGGCGCTACTCGAGCGCTCCTCGGACGATAGCAAAACTTTAAATGCATTTTTCTCAGAACTATGTTTTTTAACTGGTGATCACTGTAATTTAAAAACCGCTTGGTAGAATTCAATAAAATTTATACTGCTTTTGAAAAACTTAAAAAACTCGTGCCTGATCAAAGGATTTTTTTTTTAATTTCGATTTTTTTTTTATTTAATTGTCGGTTTTTTTCTCGAAAGTCTGAAAAATATTTCCTGAGGCCGCCATATTGTTAGTTTTGATAAAAGGCTTCAATCAGGCACAAGATTATCTATTAATAAAACTAATTTATCTTGTCCGATTGATTTTAGATGAATTTCCAAGGACTTGTGATAATCACTGCAAGGGACTTCTGAAGAAACGGGCTCCACACAAACAGCGATCACTTTTACAATTATTCATTTTTTTTTTTTTTTTGTGAAATTTTGCTAAAGTCAAGTCGAAAAATGGTGCATTAATACTGTTTTTCTTTTTGAAAAATAAAGCAATTGACTAGCAAAAAAATTATTGAAAATCATGATTTTTGCGGGCCTCTGACTACCCGTAACCCCTTCAATTTTGTAGGCTTTTTATTTAACTTCTTTAATAACTTCATACAAAAATGGAACAAATTTTTTTTTTAATTTTAATAATTTAAAAAATGGCGCTGAAGCGATAGCCATTGATGTTGGGAACAACATATTAAAATTTCTGACGATTCGATAAATTTGAGGTACAGGAGCGTGCGGACCGCTCTCTACCTAGTTAAGGGGGGAAACCGGTTTAGGAGGCCAAAATTTTGGCGTTTTTCGAGAATTTATTGAACAAAGAAGGAATAATCAGAAATTGTTTAAGTTTAGAGGATATTTTATTTATATTTTTAGGTACACTTTAAAACTTTTTTTAAGCTATTTCCGCGGGAGATAGTGGCGTTAGAGCGTGCTGTCTTCGGACGATCGCCATCCGAGTGTCTTGCTGGTGGGAATTCCTGAAGTTGCAATTTTTCTCTGAAATCAACAGCAATTTTTTTTATTAACAACATATTTCCTAAGAATATGAACCTAATTGTGGTAAAAAAATATTGAAAATTGCATGCTTTTGAGGCGCTTGAACACAAAGATTTTTTTATACCATATTTTTTCATCTATTTTGCTTAAAAAAAATATTTTTAATGATAATATAATCCCAAAATTAGGTTCATATGGATTAGGATTGAATAAAGAACACTCCGAAAAAAATTTATAACGATTGGTACACAACTTTTTGAGCTAGAGTGCCCACCAGTTGAAAAAAGGTAGTTTCGAAAAAACGTCGTTCTAACTAACGCGCTATGGTGCGGAACCGACGGGCAGTCACTTAAGTGCTCATAGAATCGGGAATAATGCGAATTTCGCTTTAAAATTTGTACCACATATTCTTGACTAGTTATACTAACGATTTATGCAATAAAAAAAATCGATGTTTTGATCGATCTAAACCGGTTTCCCCTCTTAATGGGCTGTAGCAGCTATAATATTGGGAATTTCCGTATGAAAGTTTTACAGTATATTCTTAAGACACTATACTTTCGAAATATGAAAATCGATTTTTGAAATTTCTAGACCACCGGATCCCCTTAAGTAGAACAGGTTGTTATTGTTAGATCGGATAGAGTGGTCGCAATGGGAAAAAACGAAAATAATCAAAAGATAAAGTTCATGTTTTCCGCCGCCAAAGTTTATATTCCGTTATACGTGTGAAGAGTGTAGAGCTAGTAGAATACTTGTGGAACCAAAACCATTAACGAAAAAGTTCTCGCTTACAATAATTTCACTTTCACGCAGCAGATGGATTTTTATAAGGGGCTTTTTGATGGCAGAAATGCACTCCGACGTTTGCTATTGCCTGCCGCGTGATCGCTACTCGTATTGGAGAAAGTTTATCTAAAATATGGAGTTTTACTGTATGCCACTGCGGGTCATGTTCGAAACCCTTTGGCCCCTTCGCTCACTTTAACAAATGGTAGTCACGCGCCACCCATTCGGCCATACTTATATTTATTCAATTTAAATTATAAAAGTAATAAATATAGCGGGTGGTTGCGACCGTCTTCGAGTTTGCATTCTAATCAGCTGTACTTCAACGTACGGTTTAACTGTCCTACAACTCTACGGTACTTACGATTTTGTGCAGTCATCATCCACTCCCAGTGTTGCATTAGTCACGTCAAAGTATTAAAATGTACGTCCACTTCTGCTTGCCTTACGTCCATCCGTCAATCTACATAAGCAATACAAGCACATGAAATTAATGAATCCTCATATGTACATACATATACAAGGTGGCGCAAAATTAATCAGCCAATGTTGTTTTTTAATTTTCTTTTCGGGTACCTCAGGCCTCTTCGTTTTGCCAAACATTAGCAAGTGGCGAATATATGAAGCAACTGGTACCAATTAACACATCTTGGCAGCGCTGGAATGGAGCTGCCTAAAATAACATTTGTTTGTAAAATAGTGAGTTACACCAGGTAGTGAGTATGAGGTATAACCGTACTCGCTGGCGACGAATATTGCTCGTTAACTTTGTTATTGCCCTCACATGCAAATTTTTCATCAAGTGAGCAGAGGCCAGAGATAGCGAGCAGAGAAGTGGCGAATCGATAAAACAGAGTTTCCATTTTAAGCAACTCTTGCCTAATAAGACACAAACACATTTTTTGCTCCAATCCACATCAAGCGAAACAATGTGACGCAGAAAGGCATTTCGTTTTCTTGTCTCACTTTTTTTTTTGTCGAGACAGACTATCAAATACAGCACTCAGACACAATTAATTCCATTGTACTGCACCCCGAGTGCTCTCTTTAATTTTCCTTAAGTCTATTCGACGTCCGAACAAATCTGAGTAGATCTTGGAGCCAAGGAGCCAAGGTGGTCGCTTCTTAACACATCAGTGCCAAAGGCCTCAAGCCAGATTCGAGCGAAGGTGGGGCAGACGCACATAAAGTGGTCCGCCGTCTCATCCTCCTCTTCACAAGTTGGGCAGAGTGCACTGTCTGCGATGCCCACCTTTTTCATGTGCTTTGCCCATAGAAAGTGGCCTGTCATCAGTCGAACCAGCTTCCTACAGTCCCCTCTGCTTAGTGACAGGAGGAACTGCGACAGTCGGTCGGACATGATAGGTAACATCAGTTTTGTCCATCTGCAGCCTCTCTCAGCCTGCTAAGCTCGCTATTGGGTTAGAATAACCCGTTTGCTAACCGTGGCTTTGATGGATGCAGAAGGGAGTGGCAGAACGGGTAAATCTCACTTTGTCATTGGCTCAATTGTCTCACTTGGTGGGCGTTGAAATAATTAATATACATAAAACAATATTTATGGCAAACTCTGGCATCCAAAGTGACCGGGTTTTGAGCCCTTTCTTATTTTATTATCTTTCTAATTTTCCACTTTCAAGTTGCCCATTTAAGTTATTATCTATTTTGTTTAAATAGAAATTATAGTATTTATAAACACCATATAAACTACGATTTGGCACGAACAGAAAAATATTTATACAGGGTGGCTGATGAAAGCCGCTACCAAAAAAAAATTGAATAACTTTTTTTCTTTTTAAGTTATCTGTTCCACTTTTGTTTTAATTTGCAGATTGATCTTTAAAATTTATTAAAATGGATAACTGGGACACGCAAACAAGAATTTGGATAGTCCGCCGCTATCACGCACTGGAGTCCGTAGTTTTTTTTACAGAGAGAGTACAGGCGGATGTTTGGCGGCGATCCCCCGAGCAGATGGACCATAATGAGACTGGTGAATAATTTTGCTGAGCAAGGAACAGTCACAAGAAGACCTTATCATCGAAACCCACCAGTTCGGACGGAGGAAACGATCGCTGCTGTAGCTGCAGCTATACAAAGCAATCCAAGGGTTTCAACAAGAAGCTTATCTGCTCAACTTGGTGTCAGCCGACAGTCTTTGCAAACAATAATGCACAAAGACTTAGACTTATTTCCCTACAAAATTCAAATGGTTAACAAACTGAATGCAGCAGACTTGCCGATTCGCTTGGAATTTTGTACGAAGATCCTGCAAATGGTGGAAGAAGACCAAAACATGTTAAACTGCCTTTTCATGTCTGATGAGGCCCATTTCGATTAAAACGGCAATGTGAACAAACAAAATTGTCGAATATGGAGTACTTCTAACCCACAGATACTCCACGAGACGGAATTGCATCCTCTTCGCGTGACAGTGTGGTGTGCGGTTTCTTCACGCTGTATTGTCGGGCCTTATTTTTTTGAAGAAAATGGTCACACCGTTACGGTTACTGGAGACCGTTATTTGAAAATGCTGAAAGAATTTTTCTATCCAAAACTACGCCGAAAGAGAATTCCTTTCAACTCTGTGTGGTTTCAACAAGATGGGGCAACGTCTCACATAGCCCAGACTGTTATGACAGAGTTGCGACGAAAATTTCCCAATAAACTGATTTCAAGAAACTCCGAATTTCGTTGGCCCCCCAGGTCGCCTGACCTTACTGCACCTGACTTTTTCTTGTGGGGTTTATGTAAACAAGAAGTTTATAAAACAAAGCCAACAAATTTGGATGAACTAAAACAATCCATTCGGGCAACAATTGCGGCTATTCCTGTCGCAACTCTCAAAGCAGCAATGAACAACTTTTTACTAAGATGCCGCACTTGTGTCAACGAGCATGGGGGGCATTTAAATTCAATTATTTTTAAAACTAGTTAAGCTACATTTAATAAAATTTAATGACCTTCAACTTAAAAAAAAAATAAATGAATTCCATACACTAAAAAAAAGTTATTTGAGTTTCTTAATGTAGCAAAATTCATCAGCCACCCTGTATTAGAAAATACGGTCACTATTTTTCATCATAATTAATACTATTATATTTTTTATGTAAATAACTATTTTTTTGCAATATTGGTTGCGTGTGTTTCTTTAATGCCACTCTTCGTGCCAAAACGGTGAGTCCCCGATTTCGCTTCAGCCGTATAACGAGGTAAATAATTAAAAAAACCCATTATTGAGAAACGCTGCAAAAAATTTCCAATGACAGATAAACAGATGGTAAGAAAAGTTAAATGCACGATTTTACGCCTTTGTTTTCTTTTTTTGTTTTGTTTTGCTTACTTATCCGGAGTATGTTCCCCCTTACACTTACGGCTAAAACCAGTGGAATTCTCTCTCAAGAGAGATTAACGGGCGATTAACTACACATTTTTATGGGAATATAAAAAGCTCTTTTTCAGAAAAAAAAATTTTTATTACGTGGGTGTAATTGTTCACACTTCCAGAGTCTTCATTAGTTAGAAAAAAATTGTCAACAATTATTAAAATGTATTCAATTGCGATTAATTACTATTAATTAAAAATAATTAATATTTCTTTAACAAATGCATGACTTGATTTGATATCACCGCTTTCCGTCTTTGTTGACAAATGCAGCACAGAAGAAAAAGTTCGTACTAAATTCTGTAACTTCTGACTAGGAAGAGTTGCTCAGCTGCTCTCTCAAGTGTTCGCAGGTATGCGTTTTTTGAGTAAAAAACAACTTCCTGCGTGTTCTGACTAATGCCCAGTTTCATCAATCAATCTTAAAGTACATTTAAATTATAATTTTTGTATACAGTTCGAAAAATGCTTGAAAAGGCTGAATTCCGCGGCAAAGTCGCGCGAAAGAAAACCTTCATATCAAGAGTACATCGACTTAAACGGATAGCCTTTGCAAAGGATTACTTAAATAAGCCTCTTGAATTTTGGAATGGAGTTGAAGGTGAATTCTGCATTTTGGGTATACAAGGCTGCAAGATTGTGTGGCGAAAACCGAGCAGGGTGCAACCTGGTGCCACCGGTAAATCATGGTGGTGATGTATGACAAGCTCGGGCGTAGGTAAAATCCAGTTTATAGAATTGATAATGAACAAATATGATTATTTTGATACTTTAAAAACAAATTTACGAGAAGGTGCAAATAAACCGGGTCGGGGGGAAAGATTTATTTTCCAACCTGACAACAACCCGAAGCACACGGCAGAGATTGTTAAAGTCTGGTTACTCTATAATGTTCCAAAACCATAAAATACAAGCCCCACAATCAACAGACCTAAACCCCATAGAGCACTTATTGGACGTACCCGAGAAGAAAATTCGGCAGTTTACTATTTATAAACAGCCAACAAGTGCTACTTTCGACCAAGTAGGCAATTGGGTAGTAAAGTTCTCTCTCGACGAAAAAAACTCACACCCTATAGGGCCCTCAGCATGCCCGTCCTAAAGCATGGCGCATAAGCTTGGGCAGGGAAAATATTCGATTAGGCGTCCCTTGGAGTGCTAAATGCTAAAAAATGTCCTTACGGCAGAACGGGAAGCAAGAGGTCCAGAAATTACAGAAATAAAATAAAGTTGGGTCAATGGAAAATCGCCTTCTAGAGGTCATAAGAAGAAATTTCTTTCCGACGAACTTTTGAATTCGTGAATTTCTTCGTTTCTTTAATGTGATCTCATTTTGAGTTTAATTAGGTTGCTTAATAATTTCACAATAAACTAAATAAAAAAACTGGTAAAATATGGATTGAGTAGTTCAGAGTTGCAAAGAAAATAGATATGGTTCACCAGACTTTTTTTTGTCATTTTGTCATATGCAAATGCATGCATTTGTAAGGATATCTGAATTAAAGATGCTGTTGTTAGTGTTGTATTTATTTGCCTACATATATTCATTATTACAGTGAGTCAAAAAAGTATTGGCACACCCGAAAAATCAAAGTTCTCAGTACAATAACTTTTTTCTAATTAAAGTATAAAAAATAGAAAACGGTACTTTATAAATTTTTTTTATTTTTTTTTTATTTTATTATTCCTAATATACATTAATCATACATCTGTCATACTGACATCTAGTACATTTTTTGACAATTAGTTAGGAAAATTATTAAATATATTTCATCATGACCAGTGCCAAGACGAATACAGCGATTACTTTTTAGGAAAAGAATTACATTTTATATATACAGTTATTTTAGTATACGAGAATTAATATTTAATTCAATAGGTCAATTGGTCGGTTTCTCTTCAGACGTCGTAAAGTTCTCCTTTCAAGTTGTGAGAGTGTATTGACTTCTCTATTTTTGTGCTGGTTTAAAAAAAATAAATAATTGGCGCGAACACTTCTGTTGTGTGCTTGGCCGAGCTCCTCCTTCTATTTGTGGTGTGCGTGTTGATGTTGTTCCACAAATGGAGGGAACTACAGTTTCAAGCCGACTCCAAATGGCAGATATTTTTATGAGGAGCTTTTCCATGGCAGAAATACACTCGGAGGTTTGCCATTGCCTGCCGATGGGCGACCGCTATTAGAAAAATGTTTTTCTTAATTTTGGAGTTTCACCGAGATTCGAACCAACAATCTCTCTGTGAATTCCGAATGGTAATCACGCACCAACCCATTCGGCTACGGCGGCCGCGGTTTGTGCTGGTTTATTTCGTTAAAATACCTTGTTGATATCGCTTTTATTTCTTCGTCGATTAATGGTATATTGAACGTAGTATGGATGTCATCATTTTTTGTGTACCTGTCGGACATTGTTATTATTCGTAAGATTTTTGATTGTTGTCGCTGTACTTTGTTTATGTGAGTTCTTTTCGCAGTTCCCCACACTTGAAGTCCGTAGGTCCAGATTGGTTTAATGACCGCCTTGTATACTAAAAGTTTGTTGGAAATATTGAGCTTAGAATTTCTGCCTTTAGCCAATGCAATTGTCGAAATTTTTCCTTTATTTGTTTTATTTTCTTTTTAATATGATCTTTCCAAGTTAGTTTTGAGTCCAGATGGATTCCAAGATATTTTGCAGATGTTTTAATTTGTACATTTTTATTGTTGAGCTTAATCGGCATAGCAGCAATCTCTGTTCTTGTCGTAAATATTACTTGTACAGATTTGTCCTCGTTTACTTTTAAACTCCATTTGTCAAACCACTTCTTTACATTGTTGGTGTACATCTGTAATTTTGTTGTTGCGGTTGAGAGGTTTTTGTCAGATGACAATAAAATTGTGTCGTCTGCGAATGTTGCTATAGTAGAATTAGTTTCGTCTGGTAGTGGCATGTCAGAGGTGAATAAGACATATAACATTGGTCCTAGAACGCTGCCTTGAGGAACTCCTGCTGTTATTGGATGTATATGTGAGTATTTGTCATTGTATTTAATGTCGAAGCATCGGTCAGTAAGGTAGCTCTTGATAATTAAATAATAGTCCAGTGGTAATATTGTCCTAATTTTATGCAAGAGGCCTTTGTGCCAAACTTTGTCAAAAGCTTTTGCGACGTCCAAAAATACAGCAACGCAGTATTGTTTATTTTCCATGTCTGAAATTATTTTTTGTGTAACTCGATGTATTTGTTGGACAGTTGAGTGTTTTTTTCGAAAACCGAATTGATGATTTGGAATGATGTTTTTCGTGTCAAGTATTGGGGTAATTCTGTCATGTCATTCTGTCGATTTTTTCTGCAATTTTAGATATAGTCGGAAGTAGGCTTATAGGTCGATATGAAGTTAAAACTGTTGGGTTTTTACCCGGTTTTGATAGCGCAATGATTTCTGCGACTTTCCATACTTTTGGGAAGTATTGTAAGCGAAACATTGTGAAACACGTTTGTAAGGAATAGGTAGGCCTCAATTGGTAGCTCCGTAAGTGCTTTGCCTGTCAGCATATCATATCCGGGTGATTTTTTATGTTTAATTCGAGTTTTGATGCATACTATCACTTCTTGTGTGCTTGTATTTTTTATTTTTGTGATGGTATCAGTATTAACATTACTAATCGTGTCAATTTGTTTATGTTCATCGTTCGATAGGACATTTTCAAAATAATTTCCCAATGTCGCTGCTTTTTCATCATTTGTAAAAGCCCATGTGTTGTCATCTTTGCTTAGTGGGGGTTGATGCTTTATCTGGTTTTTGAGTTTTTTTGTACATTTCCACAAGGAATAATTTGTGTCATGTGTAGCGTTAAATTTTTTAGATATTTTTCAATTTCATTTTTTATGTCACATAAACAAGTTATAAATGTATTTTTTTTATTACGTATCTGAACAAAAAAAATTGATATCGAGATAGGTTCACAAGCTCAACCTTGAAAGGTAAAATAAGGCACAAATTCACATCAAAAAAGTATTGGCACATTCTTTATGTTAGCTTTTAGCGTCGTAATGGTAAACTCTCGTTATTTTCACTCTTGCTTTTTACATACTGTCGCAATCACTTTTGATGGCGATTTCAACGAACGTAGACCAAAAAGGGCCATGGTGCTGAAATTTCCCTAGAACTACGTCAATTAAGGATAAAACTGTATTTAGAAAAAAACCTAAACTTGTCGATAAATCATGGTCCAGCGTTCGAAACATCCTTATGCATTATTGCACTATTGGCAAAATAGCTCCGGAGAGCAGATCTGGCCGCCCAAAAAAGTTAACCGAACGGCAGGAGCGAATTGTGAGGTCCACAGTGGCACAAACTCCAAAAACTTCGGCTGTCAAATTCTGCGACACCCTGCAAAATTCATTTCATTCATTTCGAAGGTAAATAAAAAAGAGAGACTAGGATTTGCTAAACAGCATTTAAATAAGCCCGACGCTTTTTGGAACACCACCATATTTAGTCATGAACCAAAATTCAATTTATTTGGGTCAGATGGAGGACAAAAGATTTGGGGAAAGCCAAATAAAGAACTTTAGGAGAACCACCTACTCAAACCAGTTAAACACGGTGGAGAAAATGTGATGATTTGGAGGGGTTACGCGGCATCTGGTGTCGGAAAGCTCGTGTTCATAGAAGAGACAATGGATAAGCGTGTGTATCGCGACATTTTTAAAGAAAATTTTAGTCCAAGTTCGAAAAACTGGGCCTTAATGGGACAACTTGGCAATTTGGCAAAAAAGTCGCCCATTGCTCTGTGAAAATTATATTCCAGGGATCAAAATAAGAAACTTTGCCCAAGGAACCATACCTCTAAAACGAGTTCTAATATCCCCCAATTTGGGTCGAACGAAAAATCCCACTTTGACCCATTTAGAGTGCTCCAATCGAGTCAAAATGTATGACCGACCCCCCCCTAACTTTGGACGGCCGATCCACCTATATCAGTGGCACACCCCCTGGAACTCCTCTGGGGGGTTCCCCATACAATCATTTCAAAATATCACCATTTTTGGCCATTACATGAGAAAAGAAACTAAAAAGTTCGACCCAAATTGGGGGACATCAGAATTCGCTTTAGAGGTATGGTTCTTTCGGTAAAGTTTCTTATTTTGATCCCCAGAATATGATACAGAGCAATGGGCGATTTTTTTTGCCTCCCCACAAATCGACCCGGCCTAATATGCATACCCTAGGGACCTCAGAGATCAAGAAAAAAGTTAGCAGAGGAACACCTCAAGGCGGTGTGCTGTCCCCTCTCCTATGGGTGCTGGCATTAAACTCCTTGCTAAAGAGCCTAGAGGAGAGAGGACAACACGTCGTAGCATATGCGGACGATGTTACGATGGTAGTAAGAGGGAAATTTCCCAATACACTCAGAGAAGTCATGCAAGATTTACTAAACATGGTTGAAAACTTGTCAAAAGCAAATAGGCTAAGCGTCAACCCCAATAAAACTAACTCATCCTATTTACCAGGAAACATAAAATTCCAAATATAGCTCCCCCGACTCTAGGTGGAACGGCACTGTCATTTAGTGATGAGACCGGGGAGCCCTTAAGACCACACCCACAGATGCACTAAATATTATGCTTCGCCTTTTACCAATGGAGCAATTCGGTATGCAAACAGCTGCCAAAGCAGCCCTCAGACTAAGAGAAATCGGCCTACTCAGAACGAACCAAAGAAGACACTTCAATTTTGGAAAAATACTCCTGCATTCCTGGTACAACGGATTTCTGTAAGACCAATAATATCAACTTAAATAAATCCTCCGTCACAGTATTTCCTTCCAAAGAGGAACGGAATAACGGGCTTATTGTTACAAAAAAATTATATAAACATCTATACAGATAGCTCAAAACTAGGCAACAGAGTAGGTGGATGGGTTTACTCCGATAAACTCGGAGTATGCCAATCATTTAGCCTACCTGATCATTGAAGTGTATTTCAGGCGGAAGCCACTGTCTCAGAAGAGGGACTTACGGTAATAAAAACGAGAGTATTATCCACAAATGAAGACTTCATTTACTCGGACAGTCAAGCGGCAATAAAAGCGCTTGAATGAAAAACGCACTCGTCAAAAACAGTTCCAGAATGTTTTAAACTACTAAATGACGTATCTAAGTGCTACAAAGTGCACTTTATCTGGGTGCCAGGCCACAGAAACATTGCAGGAAATTGTAAGGCGGATGAACTTGCACGAACCGGTACAACGCTCGATCTCAAACCGGATAAGGCGCTGATACCCATGCCCATAGCTGCTTGTAAATTACTTACAGACAGGGAAACCATCAAAAAGGTAAATACAAGCTGGCAAAACCTCACAACATACGAACTAAGCAGACAGACATGGCCGAACTGGAACAGCGGTTGATCGAAGATCTTGCTAAGATTTAACAGAGAAGCTATAAGAAAAATGATAGGTGTATTAACTGGTCATTGTTTAATAGGCAGCCATGCTAGACGGTTAGGACTCCCGTACTTCGGTTTCTGTAGAAGCTATCTTAACACAGAAGAAGAGGAAACAGTCAGACACCTTTTATATGAGTGTGAAAGCTTAGCTATGAGTAGGCTGCGCACTCTTGATACGGCATTTTTAACCGATGTAGTGGACATAGCCCATCTAAAACTAACGAAGCTCTGCTCGTTTATTAAAGCTACCGGATGGTTTGAAAAGGAACACGTAGGGTAAGGATAAGCTCCAGTGGTATCACAATGGATCTGCGAAAGGTCTAAGTGTGTATTTATGACAACCACCCTACCGACCTACCTTTACTACTTCGTACTAATCGAAATGCACCTGCATACGTACATAAACACAATGAATGAATATAATAAACACTGAACCTAATAAATGTGATGCACCTTCACGCTATGAAATAAATTTAAGTACATGCATACATTCGTATGTACATGTATACATAGTATCTTAGGTTTCTCTCTTTTTTATTTTATTTACTTCAATTTCGAGGCTTTTATACGAATGAGGAAATCGAAGACTCATATTTTAGTTTCCATGATATTACACACGGATGAAAAAATTAGTTCATTTGCAGTGCAAAACGCCGTTCGCATTTAGTAAATTTGATTGCCCGTGGAAAGCAAAAACCGTGCGAGAGCAATATAGCTGCACGCGCGCATACATATGAACATTATTGCGAATACACTCCGCTCAGTTCTGTTAACCCATCGTTCGGTATTTCCCCGCAGCTGAGATGGGTGGAATGAATCATGAGCCAATTATTCCATATCACGTAGGAGAAAAGTACTTGACGCCGCGATCTTGAATTTTCTCTTTGGTGTATACTTCTTTGCTTGTTTACAGGGTGCTTCACACAGAGATTTCTTTTAAAAATTTACAAAAATCTATTTTTTTCGGTTTATTCGAAAGAGAAAACATTCCTATTACACTGCACAACAGCATTTCTGATGATTGGGTTATGATACATGTTTTTAGTCCAATTTTTAATGACAATTTCAAATCTGTAACTGAAATTCCTGTATCAGCTCTATATGACTCTATATGACACATTTGACTTTTTGTAATAAAACACTATAGATTTAAAGATTATTTTATTTTATTGCCTTCTTAAGTTTAAAAAAAATTTCTTTTATATAATTTCCTTGCTGAAGTTGAAGGCATAGAACTGTTGTTAATGCTCCAACAATAGTCGGCCATCATGTGAGTGTTCCAGTAACCTTGATAGCGTTCCTCCATCGTACTAAGGTCCTGGTGGAATCGCTCGCCTTGTTCTTCGCTGAGATCCCCAAGATTGGCTGGAAAATAGTCCAGATGGTTGTGAAGAAAGTGTAACTTAATGCTCATATTACATCCAACCCTTTGGAAGTGACCCATTAGTTGTTCGACGTGTTGAGAATAGTCAGAACTTTTCTTATTTCCTAAGAAATTTTGAACAAGCCAAACAAACTCATTCCATGCCATTTGCTCAATCACTGTCATAGTGTCTATGAAATTTGAGTCTTTTATTAACCGTCAAAAATACCCGCTTTTATCTTTTCTGCACTCAATTTTGGAAACTTTTTAGACAGAAACTTTTTTCGTTTTTTTAGAAAACAATTTCCATTTTTGTCAAGAGCTTTAACAAATTGTTTTATAAGCCCCAGTTTTATATGTAACGGAGGTAAAATTATACGATCCCTTGATACTAAAGGTGGGTTTATCACGTTCTGTTGTCCTGGTACTAACGCTTCACGAGCAGGCCAATCTTTTTTAATCCAATTAGTGGAGTGTCTGGAGCGTTAAAAACGTTAAAACCTAGGATGTCTCAGGGACTAGATGAAATTAAATTATCTTTGCGAAAATGTGTTGTGAATAACATAAATAATAATCTCTACCTATTTAAAAGTTGTGCATTTGATTTTTAAATAGCAAAAATTTATGATTGCAATAACTTATGTGCTATAATGCAAATAACGTTGTAGAATTTATTGTTTTTGTAACAGAAGTGGAAGCAAATGAAAAAATAAATAGATTATGGATAAATAAATGTAAAAAAAAAAAATATTATGTAAACTATTCGTTTATTTAAACAATTAGCATACAAAAAAAAAATAAAAAATTGTTTTCTGTTATTATAGCATAAAAGTAAAATCGAATTAATTATTAAAAACAAAAAAATTATGACTATTTAAAAGAAAAAAATGAATTAACAAAAAAATTTGTCTATTGAAAAATTTACATTTTTTCAAATATCATCTTCAATTTCACTGATGTTAATCATAGGCGCTACATTTAGACAGCTGTCGTCGTTGCACTGTAGGCATGCTACACTGCAGTATAATCCACTTTTTCGGCATCCGCATGCAGCTCCACATCCTTTTTTGCAATTGCAAAATAACATTTTTAATAAATTTTCCGGAGCAGGTAATTGATTCGTAAATATTGGATGATAGGTATTATTGGAATAGTTCCATCCCCAATTTTCGATGATTAAATCATTCCCTAACCACATCTGAATTTGTAGGTAAACCCGTTTAAAGTGTTCAAATGCTGCATCAGATTTGGGTGGTAACGAAGATAAAAGAACACTTGTGTCTTTGGCAGTTGCTTTGATGAAAGAATTGAACCTGAATGTATTCAAATCTGTAATTTTTGCCGAACCACCATACAGTCCCAAAATACATGTAATACCAGCTTGAAATATATTATTTGCATCTTCATGTACATTTTTAAATACTGCTGCTGAGCCATGTAGATCAATCCGCTTCTCAAAATTTTTGATAAACTTAATTTTTCCTTTATTGTAAAACGCAGAAGTAGTATCACAGCCCGTGAAAGCATGTAAAAATAGAACATGTTCTTTAGATGCTGGTAGAGATTTTTCTAAACTTTTCAATGAAAATATTTGTTGGTTAACTTTGCCTCGGGATGGTTTTAAAAAATATATTTCACGATCAGTAGGCGTCAATGACGTTAACACAACCAAGACGTCAATGTCTTCAGAAATTACAACAATATTTTGAGATTCTAAACTAATTGCTGTATCAACATTTATTTTATCTGCATCGCTTTCCGCTTGGCATGTAAAAATATTGTTATCAGCTAATTTTATACTTAACATTTCGATTAGGCGAGATTTATGTTTTTTATTCGTTAGAAATTTATCTTGAGCGATTTTTAACGGCATATTTTCATCAAATTCAATATCTGTACTTATATTTTTTAGTGCGCGACGATTCCTTTCAGCAGATTTAATACCGTGCTTCTTATATCCATCAAATACCACGTATGCGTTATTATAATTATTCCTCAAATATCTTACGTAATGTTCGCATATCATTTTGAATGTTTCATTTAATTGCCATTTGCAACGATATAACAACATGCCTCCATCAATAACATAATGAACATTTTCTAAGCTTTTCAAATTAATCTGAATTTCTGGCAATAATTCGTAGAAAGTTGATTTTTTTGTTTTTCGCAGTTGGCCATCTTCAAACAGAGCAAGTGGATATGGTGCCAGTTCATAATTCATATAAGTTTTTAGTTCATAATCTGTTTTTTTCAACACACAAATACGTTGAAACAGCAACAATGGATCAACGGGAATAACATTGTCATGAATTTTTATTTTATTATTTTTAGCCAATAGAGAATTTATTTTATCTTTCCTTAATAACTTCAATTCGCGTACATTTTTCCCTTCGATTTTCTTCATAACTTTTAAACCTTCTTCAAAAGCATTGTAACAATTTATACTTTTATCACCGGTAATTCCAGTGGCAATTGACATAATTGCATCTGTATCAGGAAAAGGACTGTGTTCTTTGAAGAAGTCTACCAATCTTTTTACATCGATACCATCCCTTTCAATTCTAGCATCTGTAGAATCACTGCGTTGATGACTTTTATTGAAAGATATGTCACAAAAATTTTCTATGCTTTCAATAATATCTTTTCTATAAATAACTCCTCTGATCCATTTATAAACTACACTTTCAGTGGCACCTCGTTCAAAAGGACCCCCTTCGACGCTTATTCCTTTCATTAAAGTCTGATCACTTGCAATACCAGAAAAAAAATATCTGATCGCCTAGATGTGAAATATCCTGTTGTATATTTTTCGAACTCTGCTGGATCCATTTTACACTGTAATTCCTTCATATCTTGCAGATAAATTTGTGCAGCCTTCGCATAGGGAAAATGTCCTGATGCGTCGAATAGTGCAATCATCAGCTCAGTACTATGTAGGTGTAAATTCCAATCCCCCATAAGGTCGGCTGCAATGAAGTCTTTCAATATTGTTACCATTCGAAAATACGTAATCCATAGTTTTGATGTTTTATCTTTATTTTCAAGCTCAACTAACTTATCTTCAAAAATTCTACTCAGCATTTGAAATCCTTGATTTTCTGTAATTTCATTGTAATTGAACATTTCAAAAATCACCGATATTTATTCGTCATTCAATACATTTAAAAAATCCGCATTATTTTCCTTAAGATCTTCAAAAATTAATTGTGATAAAGCCTGCTGCAATAAGGTATGAGCACGTATTGCTCTAGCATAGGCACGTCCTGACGTTATGTGATCAATCGTATTTTCTGCATAAATGGTAGAAAGAACTTCTTTTATCCCACTTCCAGCCATAATATAACCAATAATATATAACGTTGGGAAGATGTATTTCTTTATCTATTTAAGTAAAATTTAACGTAGAACTAAAAAAAATTATTTCCAACTAAATATTATATTATGCTCCAATATATTAATTTTTCATATTTTTTTGTTTAAACAATGAAAAAATTAATTGCACAATATAATATTGGTAGAAGTTACAATTTAGAGCATACAAAAGAAAATCCTGATGGTTACATGGCAATTCATTCAGTCCCTCAGAGATCCGAGGTCAAAACCCCCGGGCACTCCACTAAATGTTGATTTTTAGCTCTACTATCCCAAAAGCAAAGAAAACAGGGAAACATTGTGTAACCACCTTGTTGCCCTAAAAGAAAGTTTACCATTTTTAAATCGACACATATGACCCAATTGTGTTCCGCATATTTAATTTTGTCTAAAACCAGAGCAATAGTTGTATATTCTTCTTTTACTTTAGTAGAATGTGCAATAGGCAATGAGCCCAATTTGTTCCCATTGTGTAAGAGAACACATTTTAAACTCCGTTTTGATGAATCTATAAATAAACGCCACTCACTAGAAACGTAATTTTGTAATCCCATTGCAGCCATTAAACCAGGTACATTTCTACAAAATACAAAGTCATCTTCTTCAGCAAAATATTCAAGGAAAGTTTGTTCTCTTCTGCGATAGTAAGAAATTTTAGTTTCTTTTGTGACTAAGTTTCTTTCTTTTAATCTAGACGCCAAAATTTCTGAACCAGTCTTTGACAGTCCCAGATCTCTAATAAGGTCGTTTAAATCATCTTGGTTAAATGGTTTTAGTGTTCCCAGGTCACAATCAAAGTCACTATCGCTATTGTCTGTTTTTGCCTCAAAATGTAAAGGTTCTTCCTGTGAAGCACCAGGTTGAGGTTCAGATGACATCGTAGGGCTCTATGTGCCGATCGTATGGAAGGATATTCCCATTTGCCTCGATGTTTTCGGTGAACGCCAGTTATTTTTACCATACAAAAATAACAGTCGTCGTGGTGGTTCACAGATTCAATCCAGATCATAGCAGTTTCGTATCTAAATTTATTCCTTTTCTTATTCGACCACAAACGTCGAAACTCAACGCACGTTCTGCATACCTTTTGTGGAATGCAAGGCTTATTTTTCATTTCCATTGGGTGACCGAAGTAATTTTTGTACGCCTCATTTACGAACGATGTCACATTCAAACGGTTTTCTTGAAACATATACTCTCCGCAAATAAAACAAAAACTATTCCAGTAATTTATAAAAACTCGTCTTGACGATGCCATAACAAATAATATTCAGAAAACTTAATATTTGTTTAAATATTCGTCAATTAACACTGAAATATAGTGATTTTTTTGTGATAGCTATAACTCGTAAACAAGAGCTGTTACAAAAAAAATTAGGGTATATTTAGAATCAGCGTTGTCAAATTAGTAAACATCAAGTATCAAAAGTCATTCATCAGACAAAAAGTGCGATTTTGTTTTTTTGTGTTATTTATGGAAAGCGATTTAAATCATGTAGCTGCCTTGGCTGGTTTCGCCATAGCGCATCCAGATAATCCACTTTTCTGAAGCTTGGGTCACGGTCTCTGGCTTTAAGCCAATTTTCCAGAATTCCTTCTGAGAAAACTTTTAAATTTATGGATCTAAAAATTTGTCCACATGTTATCTATTAACTGCATTTCAAGACTTAGTATTAGTAAAAATACTTATTTGGAAAGGAGCTGCAGCTTTCGTTAAAGTAATGGTAAATCTAGTAATTAATCGAAGGAATAAGCAAAATAATTTTTTTTTCTCAAAATGGCGGTTTCTCGAAAAAACTATCGATTTTCGACTACCATTTCGGTTCAAATTGTTTATAAAAAAAATATTTATCGGTGAGAAAAATCTTCGATTAATTACTAAAAAAAACAAAAAAAATATATATAAGAAGCTCGTGCTAAAATTTAAGACTAATCGGTTCAGCCGTTTTCGAGTAATATTGGTCACTGACTTTGAAAACACCATTTTGAGAAAAATGCGCTACCGCTCCGGCCTTGTACTTTGAATCACTCTTAAACGCCTTTTCAAATTTGCGTGTAACTTCGAAAATATTCACAAATATTCAAATATTAAATTTTCTGTGTGTAAAATATATGTACATTAAGGAAAAAAATATTAAATTTTTTTTTTGCAAATTCTAACTGTTTACGTATAACACCTTAAAGGTTGTTCGCATTACATGGGACCTTCACAGCACCTATAAAAAAGTCAGACGGCCATAAAAAATCGTTCGGCATGCCTCTCTAGCGCTCACCACTGACCGAAACGGCGTTTCCAAGTGCGTTTTTAAAGAAAAATGGCCCAAGGATGTCACCGCTACAACATGCGAACCAAACTCACACTCCCTGAGGATGCATTGGCTTCTCGACGATCACGTGCGAGATTTCCGACCCTCAGATGTGGTGAAAATAAAATTTGAAAGGTCAAGCCAAGAAGCATCAAGAGACTTGGTAACTCCTAAAACAATCAGGCTAACAAGCCGATTGTATTTAAAGCTCTAGAAAGTGAAATGGTAGATAGTTAAGAAGGAGAGTAAAGAAGTAACAGAAGGATTAAGATAGGAAAGAATAGAGAAATAGAGGTATTTAGGCCTGTAAGAATTTTCCAAATTCTTTGATAAATCTGAAAATATCCTCCAGTAGGGGAGAACAAATTTTACTTGTTCTCATGACATTGGAACCCAAAATTCGTAAACTTGCTCTAGCAAATGCGGGACACTCACAAAGAAAATGCTCAGTGCCATCCGATCCCTCTAAGCAAGACAGGCAAATCGCGTCCTCATTGATGCCAATGGTGGTCATATTTTGGCCCCATGGATTGTGTTCTGTAATAATACCGACCATCAACCGACCGTCTTTCCTTCCAAGTTTTAGTAGAAAGTTTGACAGTTTTCTATTCAGGCTTGTCACAAACACTTTGCAGTTCTGCAGCATTCTAAACCGGACCATCGCTCTTTATGTAAATTGTATACATAATCGCTGATCCACTTCTTGATTCATGCAGAACTGATTCCGGGTCCCTGTGGGGAAACCGCTGATTCGCAAATGTGATAATTTTGCTTGTTAACATAGCCGTCGAGATGAAAATGTGCTTCGTTAGAAAAAAAAATTTAAATAGAAAAAAATATAATTTATAATTTTATATTTTTATATAAAAACTGGCTGTACCCAGCGCGCGTTGCTACGCCAACAACAACATGCCATATTCGTTTCCTCTGTGTAAAAATACATTGTCATACTAATTTTTATGACAATCGGTTGAACGGGGCAGAAGTTGCTACTCTGCAGGGCCACCTGGTGACAAGTGGCAGCATATTCTAAAACCTTTTCCGGGGGAAAATACATATATATAAATACCAATTTTTATAATAATCGGTCCAGTAGTATTTGAGTTCATCGATGACATACAGACAAACATTCATTTTTATATATAAAAATTATTATTTTTTCATTAAACACACTGTTTGGACTACACAACATTGACTTTGTAAATAAGTTTTTCAACTCTGTTCAAGCGTAAAGTCTCCACTTCGTTTTACACTGGCGTCCCGCTTAGATTCCCAGCGGAAAAGAGCTGTCACTGTCTCACTGTCAACATTACATAGGATTAAAAAACTACTATATGGACCACCCGGTACACTTTTATGTGGGCTTGTTTGCTATTTGGAAGCGATTGTTTGTGCAAAATGAGTGGAAGTAAAGCATAACCCAATATGTTTTAGAAGAGTTATGTTAAGAGAAAAGTTGTAAGTTAAACGATATGTTCATTCACTGCACTGCAAATGCAAAAACTGCTGTATTCTTATTTTGCTACTGTATAACTGCTAGACAACAACAAAAACACGGCGTGGAGATAGTGACTTCGCTGGCAGAAATTATTTTTACTCTTTCTCTTTTACATGATCTTGTGTTGTTGGTGCGTACCATGGTGAAAAGAATTCAGAAGGAGATACCAATATCAGACCGTTAACCGGCTCTCAGCGAATTTTAAAGTACCAGCTGATTGGCTGATGTCGCATGGGTCATGACAGCGGTTTGTTCATGCAAAAACTGAGTTTGTGTTGGCGATATACGAAACAAATCTCCCAATAACACTTCGTTTCAGTCTGAACGACGACTGATTCGACGAGTGTGTGAATACATTTAAAATGCTCGTGTAGAATTAGGCTGCCGAATCTCCCAAGTTTCTTGTTCATCATAGTTAAAGAGCAAACCTTGTAAATCTTTTAAAGCTTTCACAAATAACTGCTTTAATTTCATATTAATTTACTTGAACTTGTTAATACCTGGCATATGTTTTGAGTTGGCAACTAAGTAATTGCGGATTTCCCTCATAGATGGCTTCAGTTGAATTTTTAGGTTTGCAGACGTAGTACAAATGTAAAACACATGTTGTTATTTGATAGTTGGCAATTCACCTGTCAATCAGTAAAAAAAGTTTTTTAATCGGTGAAAAAAGCTCTGGTCGTCCAGTTGAAGTTGTTGACGCCCTAATCAAACCAATAATCTATTCGGATCATCACAGTACAACATCCGCACGAACTGAAAGAAACGCATTTAACGCAACTTATTAACAGCTGCGGTTTGCTAAAGAAACGTAAGTCAAATGATCCATTTTTAAAACTACTGATAACTGGCGCTGAAAAATGGGTTGTTTACAACAATATCAAGCGGAAAAGATCGTGAAGCAGGCCAGGTGAACCAGCTCAAACAACAACAAAAGCTGATATTCATGTGAAGAAGGTTTTGTTATCAGTTTGGTGGGATTACAAAGCAATTTTTTACTTTGAAATCTCACCACCAAACCGAACGATCAATTCTGATGTCTACATTGAACAACTAAGGAAATTAAACAATGCAGTTGAAGCAAAGCGGCCCGAATCGACAAATCGAAAAAGTATTGTATTCCATCATGACAATGCAAGGCCATACACATTTTTGGTCACTCGACAAAAACTATTTTAGCTTGGTTGGGATATTTTTCCACATCCACCGTATAGTCCCGACCTTGCACCATCTGATTACTTTTTGTTTTGATCTTTACAAAACTCCTTAAATGGCAAACATTTCAATAATGATGATGATGTCAAATCGAACCTGATTGAGTTTTTTTGCTAATAAAACCAGATGTTTTATGAACGTGTGATTATGATGCTGCCTGAAAGATGGCAAAAGGTCATTGATCAAAATGGGCACTACATTACGGAATAAAGTTATTTAGTTCCTTTGATTTTCTAAAAAAAATCCGCATTACTTAGTTGCCAACCCAATAGATATATATGTATATATAAATAATTGGCGCGTGCACCCTTTTTGGGTGTTTGGCCAAGCTCCTCCTCCTATTTGTGGTGTGCGTCTTGGTGTTATTCCACAAATGGAGGGACCTACAGCTTTAAGCCGACTCCGAACGGCAGATATTTTTATGAGGATGGTGCGCGAAGTTTCTCGTTTGCTGCCAAAATCCTTTTTAGCTACTACAAAAGTGAAATTTCGTATGGCCACTATTCTGTTAAGAAGTGATATTTTCCATGGAATAATCTGCTGTAACTTGCCTCTTATTTTTATATAATTTTTCGACTCCATCCAAGCACATACAGATCCAGCCATACGCCACCAAATTCAAAAGTTGATCGCATATGTCTTGCAGACAGAGCTGCACCCACTGCCACCTTTCTGAGCAAAAACTATTATTCCTTGTCTTCTCCGAACATATCATTGCCTTTCAATCTTCAATGTTGTAATTTTTGTACGCTTTTACAAATTGCAATGTGAGTTTTCTTCTGGTGAAGTCAAATGAGGTTCCTTAAGGGGTTACATTCGTCCAGCAGCGCCAAAAATGCGCTAAAAGAAAAACTGTTTTTAGATGGGATAACAGAAATAACTATAAAAAAATGTTATACATTGTTTACTAGTACTTACACTTTATAAAAAAATTAATTTAAATTTTTCTGTACAAAAATTAGTATATAAAAAATCACGTGATCTAAAGTACAATGAAAAAAAAGTTGCTTCACGACCTGCATCATTTCTCCTTGAATTGTTGATGGGTCTATAAAAAGTAAAAAAAAAAAACTTATAGTAAAATAAAGTTGTAGTTATAGTCTGTCGAGCCGGATTCTTGAATTTCGAAAAATTTTGCAATGTATGGGGTTTAAAAGAAAAGTATACGTTTTACGTCATAAATGTCACACTTTAATTATGTTTATAAAATTTTTTACTAAAAATATCAAAAATCAAATCTATAGAAAAAACACTTTTGAATATTAAAAAAACAAACCGCATCAAGAAATATTAAAAACTTTATGAGTTATCATGCAGACCGTGCCGAAAAAAGTATCATAGTTTCGAGAAAAATGAGTTTAAAGTTTGAGGTACAGGAGCGCGCGGACCGCTCTCTACCTAGTTAATGGGCTGAAGAAGCATAATATTGGGAATTTCCGCATGAAATTTTCACAGTACATTCTTAAGATACCATGATTTCGAAATATTTCGACGTAGGTAACCTTTTAACTTTTCTAATATTCTTCGAGCAATGCAATTCAAACCTCATCTCAACTAAGGAGATTTTACTAGATACTAAAGAAAGCGAAATGGGAATTGTGCCGATCTATAAAATTCAATATTTGTTTAAAAATGTTTTTGAGAGACATTTCATATTTCATTCATAGACTGTAATTGACCCCAAGTAATTGATCGCATGAGGTATTGTGCACACAAGAATGAAAAACTAGATTACTCTCATCAAAGAGTGCGTGACGCCACATCGGTGCAGTTGCATGAGAGAGATGTGAAAATGCAAACAAGAATGCAAGACGAAAAAATTACACAAACGACATTCGAAAAAATTGCACAAGTGCGACGTCGCATGCACACACACACAGCTATTCTGTCAAATGCGCTGGGAGCAAAGTAGCGGTACCACGATCGGAGCCACCTTACTGTTCTCTTCACCGTGAGTAGTATAAAAACCAAGCTTGAAAATGTCGTGCACCTTAGATTAATGCTTTGAATAACTGTATACACTCATTCTCGCTCCTACTACGTAGTAGTGTACAAAGTTCGAGCATATCGCTGTTCTAAACTACTAAAGCGTTTTTCAGTAAGAGCGATTCAACTTTTTTTTTGTATAAAACACAAACGGTTTGACTTTTTTAACTAATTTTTTTTTTATTATCGAGTGTGAACATATACATTTAAGTATGAAATTCGATTTCTTTTGCATGACCACCGCGTGCACGTTTTACGAAGTCCAATCGTTGAACCCAATTTTCGACCACTCTTTTGCATAAATCGGCCGAAATTCCACCAATTTCGCGTTCAATATTGGCTCTGAGCTCACAAATCGTCGCCGGCTTGTTACTGTAGACCAATGACTTCACATAACCCCAAAGAAAATAGTCTAGATGCGTCAAATCACACGAGCGCGGCGGCCATTCGACCGGTCCATTTCTGGAAATAATGCGCTCATCGAACTTACTCTTCAACAAATCAATTGTAGCGTGTGCTGTGTGGCTTGTGGCCCCGTCCTGTTGAAACCACATGTCGTCTAAGTCCATACCATTCAATTGCGGCCAAAAATAATAGTTTATCATGTCGCGGTATCGATTTCCATTCACAGTAACGTGGCGATCGTTCTCGTCAACGAAAAAATATGGGCCAATTACGCCGCCGGCATATAAACCATACCAAACAGTCACTCTTTGTGGGTACATTGGTGTTTCGGCAATCTCTCTTGGATTATCTTTCGCCCAAATGCGGAAACTCTGCTTATTGACGAATCCACTGAGGTGAAAATGTGAGTCCTCACTGAAGATGAAGTGCGCGATATGAATTTTGATTTGAACGCCCGTTTTAATAATAAGCCTGAATGACTTTAACGCGTTGCTCAAGTGTGTAGCGTTCCATGATGAAATGTATACTAATGAAGTTTACAAATGACAAGCGAAAAATAAAAAAATATTGCGTCGTTCGCCCTCCCTATCGGAAAAGCGCACCTATTGAAAAACGCTTTATCTAGTCTGTGAGAGTAAAGCGCACTTGAATTACTCAGAAGTCCACGTATCCATGTGAAAAAGAGAAAGTCTCTGTCGACTGCTCGCTCATGTAAAAAGCATAGCTGTAAAGGTAATAGCTCAAAGTCGAGTTGATAAATTTTATACAGAAATTTAGTCATCTACAGTGCCGGACAACAAAATAATGACAGTATCGCTTTTAATTAAATATAATTAAATATTTCTATTTTATTTACTCAACGCCAAAATTTAAAAAGTTAGTAAATTGAAAAAGTTAAACAATTTTACGGAAAACATTTATGAAGAGACAAAAACTAAGTATAAATTAATAAATATGTTTTCCAGCCGTTAATTTGTTTGAATGGACCTTAAGATTACCAATTACCACCAACGTTTTAGTGGCGTTAAATAATACACCTCTATTTGAGTAATTTTTTGCGCTGTGCTGAGCTACAAGAACTCGTAGATTAGATTAGATTCGATTTGTGGGGGTTGGACAAGACCAAGCACTCAGTCAGAAGACCATTTTACTTCAGCCGGATAGATTTCAGTAGAAATAATAGAGACAGGAAAGATAAAAAGTGGGTGGTAAGACGGATAAATTAGTTTGAAGTCACTCTTCTACAAATCTCTTGGATTCATTGATAAATCTTAAGAGATTCGGAAGAGGAGGAGTATGAACCTTATCCATACTCAGTCTATCGCCGCCCAATATCCTAAGTCTGATTCTGGAAAACGCCAGAGAGCTACAGAGAAAATGCTCTGCAGTGTCGTCATCCTCAAGACAGGATAGGCATATCGGGCTATCTACAACCCCTATGGTAGCCATATGCTGACCACAAACGTTGTGCCCTGTGATTACACCCACCAGTACTCTTAGGTCCTTTCTGCTGAGTTTTAGGAGAAAGGTCGCTATTTTCCTGTTTGGTTCTTTCACAAAGCACTTGGCTACTCTGCACGAGTTCAACCCAGACCAACGGGTTCAAGGTACTTGCAGAGCCTTCATTAGCCAGTTTATCAGCTAACTCGTTCCCTGTAATATTTCAATGTCCAGGCACCCAAATAAGACTAACTTTGTTGAGTTTTGCAACATTGTTCAGTTTTGCCTTACATTCACCGACTAACTTCGAGGAGCAGCGGGGGGCTTTCAGTGCAGCTTGACTGTCACTACAAATTGCAATACTGCTGCCCCGCCACTTTTTCTCAATTAGCCAGTACGCCACATTTAAGAAGGCATAGACAAGAAATCGTAACTATGCATGGTAAAGTCAACAATATCGGTGAGCTCGCTAAAATCGGTCTTAGAAATTGCCGCAAGGGCCCTGGACACTCTGTGATTTGTGGCAGAAATGCACTCAGAAATAGGGCAAAGTGTGTTGAGGGGCTTTAAGAAATAATTCTTTTTCATTAAACGTTTGATGTTTACAGTGAGTTTCCTGGAAGGGAAAAACTGATGGTCATGCCAGTCTACTATTGCGACAAACTCAGTTCACCTCGAGGAGGACTGCTCATATAATCCCCACGGTAACTTTCAACGAGTATTTTGCCACTCTCTTCCCATCTCGTAAGGAATGGAGCAAGGGACTTTTACTAAACAACTTTTAACACTGCAGATGGTTCAAAAATCAACTGTGGTGTTGGACTAAGAATTGAAAAATCTGTGAGTCTTTCTAAATGTACTACCTTACAGGCGGAAGTATTGGCAATCGAGGAGCTTGTTGGCTACTAATCGCAGACCTATCTTTTAAGAGAAATCCCCCTATTCTTTCAGATAGCCAAGCTGCAATCCAAGCACTGGATTCGACAACAATGACCTCTAAACTGGTGGAACAAAGCAGAAGTAGCCTTACCACCTTGAGCTCGCTTTGATCTGGGCTCCGGATCATCGGAACATTAAAGGAAACGAAAAAGCAGACGGACTGACAAAAAGGGAATCTGCCATGAATAAAATTCTTGCAGAATCGGTAATCATACCCCTCAGTGCAATCAAGAACGCAACCTCCACAAAATATCAACGAATCGCGAATTGTAGATGAAGAGACCAGACAACATGCAAAGTTAGCAGAGCGTTATGGCCCACCTACAACCGCAAAAAAACATCAATATTAACAAATATGAAACGAAGAGATGCCTGCAGACTCACGGCGGTTATAACTGGCTTCTGGCCCATAGCAGAACAGGCAGCCAAAATGGGCATCCCTTACATGATATACTGTCATAGTTGTAATCAGCCGGAGAAAAAGGAAACCATCTTCCACTTCCTCTGTGAATGTCCTGACCTATGGAAGGCTAGGATGTTAGCCTTTGGCAAACTGCATTTTGAAAACCTCTAAGAGCTCGCCGGTATTGACGTAAACAACCTTATGAGGTTTCTCAATAGCACAGACTGAATATATATATTTTTTTCTTTTTTCTTTTTGTCGGAATAAGCTAGTAAGTACAGCACTCAGACGCAAATAAGTCCATTGTACTGCATTTGGACTCACTTTTTCATTTTATTTAAATCTACTCGACCTCCGAAGAAATCTGAGTAGATATTGTGATGCCAAGGAACCAAGGTGGCCGCTTCTTAACATATCAGCGCCAAAGACCTCTAGCCTGATTCAAGCGAAGGCGGGGCAGACGCACAGAAAGTGGTCCGCCGTCTCATCCTCCTCTCCACATACGGGGCAGAGTGCACTGTCTGAGATGTCCATCTTTTCCATGTGCTTCGCCCACAGAAAGTGTGTCCAATCAGCCGCCTACAGTCCCTTCCATTTAGTGACAGGAGGAACTGCGGCAGTCAGCCGACCATGACATTACCTATCAGTTTTATCCATCTGCAGCCTCTCTCAGCCTGCCCAGCTGCTTGTGGGTTAGAGTAACCCGTTTGCTAATCGTGGCTTTGATGGCTGCAGAAGGGAGGGACAGAACGGGCTCCGGGCCAAGGAAGTTGGCCTCAGAGCCCATTTTGGCTAAAGAGTCAAAGATCTCGTTACCCGCGATACCCACGTGTCCCGGAACCCATGTTAGCAGCAGGCTATTGTGCCTACCTACATAATTCAGTCAGGATTTACAAGACTCGACTACCCTTGAAGTGGTTGGAGGGCTGTCTAAGGCCATGAGCGCCACTTCGCTGTCGCTGCAGACACATATAGATCTGACTGGATATAGTGGTGAAGGAATAACCGTATAACTTGTTGATAGCGGGGGTGTGGCAACAAAATGGTGCGTACGCACTTATTGGCTTCTTGGTGAATCACCACTTCAACCAACCAAGTGAGCTGCAAATCCGGAACCAATTGGTTATTAGTTACACAAGAATTGAATAGCAGTCACAGCATCTACCACTTCAGTATTGTCTCCAGCTGTGAAAACTGTTTTATGAGGCTTCCGGGTTAATATCAAACATATTTTACTAGCCGACACTGTAAACTGAAATTTAATGGCCCCAGCTTTTTGCCGAGCATACTATATCTCTCACTGCAATTATTATACATTTTTATGACTTGCTTATTATTTTATAGTAATTGCAAAAACGTGTTTCTTTGTTTTTTGCATGCAGTTTTTAATTTTATAGCATTTCAACCAGTCTAACAAACTCAGATATATTCGAACTGCGTTGCTAAGAGGTGGCAAATATAAAGAAAAATTCTGCTGTTTTATCTCTAAAGTGATTTTAATTTGATTATCCAGATTAGCTATAAAACAAACATAAATCTACAGAATTAGAGCGCTTTGTCTCCACATATGGCCAGTTTTTAATACGTAAGGGAAGGCGTACGATACATAACTTTGACCAGCTGCCCAGTTTTTTGCCCAATTTGGAAACAACTCTGAAAATTGTAAAGTCAATATGGCACCAGGCGTCCCATCTTCGCTGCAAGGCAATCCCAATGAGCAACTCGACATACCCAAGTGGATAAATGAAGATTATTTCTTAGCCGTCCTTAAAAAAGATATTCCAAACTTTAGAAAAATAATTAGCTTCAAGGCGATCGCCGCCACTGCGCCCGGAGAAAACTACTGCTCAATCATGGTGCGCGTTGCCATTGTGGCGGAATTAACAGGTAAGTAAGAAGCGCGTTGTGCGCTGTGTGACGCTACTCTAAACAACTCCCCATCACATTTCAGATTCTTCAATCACGCAGAAAACTTATATTTTGAAAACTATGTTGGATGCTGAAAATTCAGGATCTGCCATCACTAAAAACATGAATATGTTTCCGAGGGAGGAGCAGACGTACACGGTTTTTCTGCCAAAATTCATGAAACTTTACCAGGCAGCCGGACTGGAAGTGCACTTCGGGCCCAGCTGCATACACACCGAACAGACCACGGAGCGTATGACTTTGGTAATGGAAGACCTGAAAGTGAGTAACTATGCAAACAGCGATCGGCAGAGAGGTCTTGACATGCCGCACATGACAAGTGTGCTGCAAAAGCTAGCAAAAATGCATGCAGCTTCGGCGCGCAACTTCGAATTGAATGGCGCGTACGGCGAGTTATATCGAAATACTTTTTTCACTGAGGCAAATCGTGCAATATACATACAATTACGCGCGACTAGAGATCCTCTGGTAAAAGAGGCAATGCGTGAGTGGCCGCTCGACGGTGCCGAAGATTACATTAAAAACTTTCCAAGCGGTGAACAATTATTTGAAGAGGGCTTGCGCCTGAACGCAATCGATCCCAATGAATTCAATGTGCTGAACCATGGTGATCTGTGGACTAATAATATTATGTTTAAACACGATGCGCAGGGAGCGATTGATGATGTGCTGTTTGTTGATTTCCAGTCTGGGAAATGGGGTACACCTGCGATCGATCTTTGGTTCCTGATTATCACGTCAGCAGCCGTGGATATCAAAATCAAAGAATTCGATCGGTTTATTTATATTTACCACAAACAATTAAACCAGAGCTTGCGTGTACTAAACTACACAAAACCGTTGCCCACACTGAAATACTTGCAGATGCAAATGTTGAAATACGGATTCTGGGGTAACAGTATGCTTGGGATTAGGACGAATTAAGAAATAAAAATTATTTTCTCTTTGGCAGGTTTTGGCACAGCTAATAGCGTTTTGAGCGGCATCCTGTTACCAGCGGATAAGGACGCCAGCATCGAAAACTTTATGAAGCCCGGACCCAAGGGTGATGCGCTCCGCTCGAAAGCGATAACCAATAAATATTACTCAAACGCCATGTGCGTAATTTTACCATTCTTGCGCCACAAGGGTCTGCTCGACTTTCAAGGAGAATGAATGCTCATCACAGCGTTTATGCAGTTCCGGGATGTTATTTTGAGCAATAAATACTTTAAGTGACTACCTAAAAGGATTATTTGTTTAAATGTGGAACGACTTGGACGATAACGAAAATAAATTTAAGGGGCTAGCGGTGGTCAGAGGCCCGAAAAAATGATGATTTTCACGAATTTTTTTTATTTCATTTAATTTTTTTTGCTAGTCAATTACTTTATTTTACAAAAACAAAAACATAGCATTAAGACCTCAGGTTTGGACTTGACTTTGGGAAATTTTCAAAAAGAAATTAATAATTCTAAAAGTTGTCGCTGTTTGTGTGGAGCCCGTTTCTCCAGAAGTCTCTTGCGGTGATCATCACAAGTCCTTAGAGATTCAACTAAAATCAATCGGACAAGAGAAATTAATTTTATTATTAGATAATCTTGTGCTTGATCGAAGCTTTTTTTTCAAAATTAATAATATGGCGCCCTCAGCAAATATTTTTCAAATTTTCGAGAAAAAATTAATTGCTTAAAAAAATTGAAATTTTTGAAAAACAAATCCTTCGATCAGGCACGAGTTTTTTATGCTTTTCAAAAGCAATATAAATTTTATTGAAATTTACCGAGCGTTTTTTAAGTTACAGGCATCACCAGTTCAAAAAACATAGTTTTGAGAAAAACGCATTTAAAGTTTTGCTAACGAGCTCCGGAGCGCCCGAGCGCCCTTTGTTAATTGTTGAACAACTCGAAAAGTATTTGTCGGACTCACTTCAAATTTTCACACAATATTTTTAAGATGTTATACTTTAAGAAAATGCAAAAAAAACACATCAAATTTTTTGAAAATTCTGACTACCCCTAATCCCTTAAATATGTTTACACGAGTATGTCCTGCACTGGTAGACGGAGCGATCCGAACACAGGGAACTTTTGATACTTTAACACCGACAGCTTTTTTCGCAAAAATTTCTGACTGCTCATCGTTATGGTTCACCTGAACCATCATTGGGAAATATTGACAACTCATTTCCAAACTGTGTGTTTGATGTAAGTTGGTGCAAAAGTTCGCGACACGCCTTCAACCTCAATAACTTAGTATTTCTTACTGCTGAGAACCCGTTTCGTGAGTCTGTTAAACTTTTTGATGAGGTTAAAGACTTAAACTTTTTGGTTAACGGAGGTTTGTTCGCATAATCCGCAAACGATCTAGGAAAATTACGGCAAAAAGTATTTGTGTTTTCCGAATCAAGCCAGGTTAGCCCGAATTAGCCACTATATCGCTATTATAAAAAAAAAGAAAAGCGTTTTTTTTCATTTTGTCTCAATTTTTAAAAAGAAGCTCGTACTTGAACCTAATTCTGATATCTAATTGAATTTTCTCATTACACAGAAGCGCACGTGATTCCCCTGACTACTTATAAATGTCGCAAGTGCTTCCTGCCAGTCAGGCAAAATAAAATCATAAGAAATGATCAACACAAACCCTATGCAATAAGCCAGCTCGCATTACAATTTCAATGATTCATCAATTTTCAGAAAAGTAGTTGTAGTTACCGTCTAATGCGTTTAATTGCACTCTGTTGCGCATTCAAGATAATTGCGTTGAATTGCGAATTGCAAAAAAGTCAGCTTTTGTTTCAAAGCGTGTGAATTTAATTGAATAATTAAGTTACTAAAATCGCTTGCAAGTCTAAAGTTTTAAGAAATTACAGGGTATGACATTCGAAGTGTAACCAATTAAAAAGGCCATAAATTTAGTTTGGAAAATTACTTTTATTCTATTCAAAGTAAAAATTGTGTGAAAATAATACAAAATTAAGAATCAATTTATGTACTTTGGCTCGATATGACCGCCTTTTGCCTTGACTATGGCCTTGAGACGGTCCAAAAACGAATCGCAAGCTGCCCGAATGTGACGTGCAAGTGTTTTGGCCCACTCGCGGACAGTCTTTTTTTTCAGCACCTCGAGACAGGTGAAGCTTTTATTTCGGACCTTACTCTCCAAAATGACCCAAAGAGAATAATACTTCGGATTGGCGTCCAGTGAATTTGAGAGCCATTGCGTGGACGTTATGAATTTCGGAACATTGTTTTTTAGCCATTTTTGGTTCACTCGAGCTTTGTGAGACGGTCCCGAGTCTTGTTGAAACATCCATGGTTTGCCACCAAAATGTTTGTCTGCCCACTGCTTCAAAGCAACTTCCAGAATACTTTCCCGATAATATTTTGCATTAAAATCGACGCCAGGCTCGATGAAAACGATTGGAGAGCGCCCATCTGCGGTTACAGCGACCCAAACCATTACCTATGGCGGGTGCTGCCTTCTGGTGGCCAATCGATGACTCAAATTCTCCTATCAATGGTCTGTCAAATAAACCCTATCTTTGTGGGAGTTTACGAGTTGCTCAATTTCAAAAATTGTCCCGTCAGAAAACACAATGCTCGGAAATTGAATGCTTCGGCCAAGCGAAATAACTCCATCGCTCTCTCAAATCTAACTTGTTGCTGCTTTGTGTGAGACCACGCGCCTTTTAGATCTTGGAAGGCTTCACTTTGAGATCGTTTTTCAGTATGCGGCGGATGCTACGGTCAGATACAGGGTGGCTGATGAAAGCCGCTACCAAAAAAAAATTGAATAACTTTTTTTCTTTTTAAGTTATCTGTTCCATTTTTGTTTTAATTTGAAGATTGATCTTTAAAATTTATTAAAATGGATAACTGGGACACGCAAACAAGAATTTGGATAGTCCGCCGCTATCACGCACTGGAGTCCGTAGTTTTGGTACAGAGAGAGTACTGGCGGATGTTTGGCGGCGATCCCCCGAGCAGATGGACCATAATAAGACTGGTGAATAATTTTGCTGAGCAAGGAACAGTCGCAAGAAGGCCTTATCATCGAAACCCACCAGTTCGGACGGAGGAAACGATCGCTGCTGTAGCTGCAGCTATACAAAACAATCCAAGGGTTTCAACAAGAAGCTTATCTGCTCAACTTGGTGTCAGCCGACAGTCTTTGCAAACAATAATGCACAAAGATTTAGACTTATTTCCCTACAAAATTCAAATGGTTAACAAACTGAATGCAGCAGACTTGCCGATTCGCTTGGAATTTTGCCAGAAGATCCTGCAAATGGTGGAAGAAGACCAAAACATGTTAAACTGCCTTTTCATGTCTGATGAGGCCCATTTCGATTTAAACGGCAATGTGAACAAACAAAATTGTCGAATATGGAGTACTTCTAACCCACAGATACTCCACGAGACGGAATTGCATCCTCTTCGCGTGACAGTGTGGTGTGCGGTTTCTTCACGCTGTATTGTCGGGCCTTATTTTTTTGAAGAATATGGTCACACCGTTACGGTTACTGGAGACCGTTATTTGAAAATGCTGAAAGAATTTTTCTATCTAGAACTACGCCGAAAGAGAATTCCTTTCAACTCTGTGTAGTTTCAACAAGATTGGGCAACGTTTCACATAGCCCAGACTGTTATGACAGAGTTGCGACGAAAATTTCCCAATAAACAGATTTCAAGAAACTCCGAATTTTGTTGGCCCCCCAGGTCGCCTGACCTTACTGCACCTGACTTTTTTTGTGGGGTTTATGTAAACAAGAAGTTTATAAAACAAAGACAACAAATTTGGATGAACTAAAACAATCCATTCGGCAACAATTGCGGCTATTCCTGTCGCAACTCTCAAAGCAGCAATGAACAACTTTTTACTAAGATGCCGCACTTGTGTCAACGAGCATGGGGGCATTTAAATTCAATTATTTTTAAAACTATATTAGTTAAGCTACATTTAATAAAATTTAATGACCTTCAACTTGAAAAAAATAAATGAATTCCATACACTAAAAAAAAAGTTATTTGAGTTTCTTAATGTAACAAAATTCATCAGCCACCCTGTATTATCAGTTCCTTCGCCATTTGATTGGCACTTCGTCGGGGATTTCGCTCAACTCGCTTCTTCACTTTTGTAACCATTTCGCGTGACGTCGCCCATCTGTCTTTCGTCTCTGACTCCCAGCGCTCTTTCCATATTTGTAGTGTGCGTGCCCTAATTTGGTGTCTTGCAAATGTGTGGTCCACTATGGCGTTTGTCGTGACCTTTTTAAGGATCCACAGTTCTCTTCATTCTCTCGGTAAATAGTAAAGGAGAAAATAAAACTACGCATCTTCTTCTTAATTGGCGCCATAACCGCTTACCCGATTCTGGCCGAGATTAACAAAGCGCGCCAGTCGTTTCATTCTCGTGCTAACCGGCGCCAATTGGACACACCAAGTGAAGCCAAGTCCTTCTCCACCTGATCTTTCCAACGCAGAGGAGGCCTTCCTCTTCCTCTGCTACCACCAGCTGGTACCGCATCGAATACTTTCAAAGCCGGAGCGTTTGTATCCATTCGAACGACATGACCCAGCCAACGAAGCCGCTGGATTTTTATTCGCTGCGCTATGTTTATGTCGTCGTAAAGCTCATACAGCTCATCGTTCCATCGCCTACGATATTCGCCGTTGCCAATGTGCAAAGGTCCAAAAATCTTACGCAGAATCTTTCTCTCAAACACTCCAAGCGTCGCTTCATCGGATGTTATCATCGTCCACGCTTCTGCGCCATAGGACGTTAGGACGGGCATGATGAGAGCCTTGTAGAGTGTTAGTTTTGTTCGTCGAGAGATTACGTATCGCCACTCATGAAATACTCTCTAAGGAGCCGATAAAGTATCTTGGCTTGATAATAGACAGGCGACTTAGATACAAGAAGTACCTATGTATCTGCGGTAAGCGCAAGAGCTGATGTTATCAGGGGAGCGCTAACACTAATGTTGTCTAATATTGGCGGCCCGCAAGGCAGCAGAAGACGTGTAGACGTTGTAGACTCCGTAGTCTTTTACGCTGCCCCGATATGGGCCGGACCTAAAACGTCCAGCATACAGTATGCAGCACAGGTACTTCGCCGAAGTGCAATAAAGGTGGGGTGTGGCTACAGAACGGTCTCGAGAGATGCAATAGGCGTTATCGCGGGCAAACTACCAGCTGACATTTAGGCAAAGGCCGTCTCTATGGCAGGCGACGGGCTAAGCCGTCATTAGAAGAATGGCAAAACAGAGAGGATTCGTGAACTAACGGTCGTTGGACTCATAGGCTTATCTCAAATATTAGCCAATGGGTGACCAGGGCACACGGAGACGATGACTACTATCTCACCCAAATACTGAGTGGTCACGGTTGTTTTTTGGAGTACCTCTTCGATTCCCCCCAAACTGCAACAACGCGATACAAAGTGTGGAACACGTATTCTTCTATGTACTGCGATCGTTTCAGAGAGGACAAATCACAGACGCCTGAGCTTAGTGCTCAAGACAGTATAAGACTACGACATATCGATAATACTTACGACACCTTTCCGATGTTCCATTTGCTGCAGAACCACTTATGAAGTGGAAGCAATAGATACTATCGATAGCGTGTAACCTCCATACGCCCATGTGAAAGGAACTTGGACGCAGCTACCTGATGTGTCAATAGACATAAACGCGGCTCCACCTTGACGAAATGTTACCACAGTCCCAGGATGGAATTCAGCCGATAAGGAGAGTTGTTATAGTATTAGTGGGAGCATGCCCCACATACTACTAGTGCAATGGCACTTTTGATGATGTTTATGACATTTTGATTTTAACCTCCTTAAAAAAAGAAAAAAAAAACAAAAAAAACAAAGCTCTGTAGTGGTGGGTGTTAATGTTACTGTTAATGTTAATGTTAATGTTAATGTTAATGTTAATGTTAATGTTAATGTTAATGTTAATGTTAATGTTAATGTTAATGTTAATGTTAATGTTAATGTTAATGTTAATGTTAATGTTAATGTTAATGTTAATGTTAATGTTAATGTTAATGTTAATGTTAATGTTAATGTTAATGTTAATGTTAATGTTAATGTTAATGTTAATGTTAATGTTAATGTTAATGTTAATGTTAATGTTAATGTTAATGTTAATGTTAATGTTAATGTTAATGTTAATGTTAATGTTAATGTTAATGTTAATGTTAATGTTAATGTTAATGTTAATGTTAATGTTAATGTTAATGTTAATGTTAATGTTAATGTTAATGTTAATGTTAATGTTAATGTTAATGTTAATGTTAATGTTAATGTTAATGTTAATGTTAATGTTAATGTTAATGTTAATGTTAATGTTAATGTTAATGTTAATGTTAATGTTAATGTTAATGTTAATGTTAATGTTAATGTTAATGTTAATGTTAATGTTAATGTTAATGTTAATGTTAATGTTAATGTTAATGTTAATGTTAATGTTAATGTTAATGTTAATGTTAATGTTAATGTTAATGTTAATGTTAATGTTAATGTTAATGTTAATGTTAATGTTAATGTTAATGTTAATGTTAATGTTAATGTTAATGTTAATGTTAATGTTAATGTTAATGTTAATGTTAATGTTAATGTTAATGTTAATGTTAATGTTAATGTTAATGTTAATGTTAATGTTAATGTTAATGTTAATGTTAATGTTAATGTTAATGTTAATGTTAATGTTAATGTTAATGTTAATGTTAATGTTAATGTTAATGTTAATGTTAATGTTAATGTTAATGTTAATGTTAATGTTAATGTTAATGTTAATGTTAATGTTAATGTTAATGTTAATGTTAATGTTAATGTTAATGTTAATGTTAATGTTAATGTTAATGTTAATGTTAATGTTAATGTTAATTTTAATGTTAATGTTATTGTTAATGTTAATGTTAATGCCATTAACGTTCTCTGGTTTAGCTAAAGTAGCTGCTGTTTTGTCATTAGGAGTTACCGCCACCGCAGTAGCGTGCACATCGGCAATCACATCAGCATAAGAGACGGGGGCGATCAGTATCATTAATAGGCCTTTTTCAGAATTTTGATTTATTTCATCGTGACCTAACTTATTAGCATTTGATTACCCACTTCGTATCTCACTTCTTGAAAAAGCTCTTCAACTGAATTTTAACTGCCGCCAATGCACTGAAAAGCTTTCCACCTTCGCTAATATGCATCAGCCATTCAATGTTTTTCCGCATTTCGAGCGACAATTTCAAGAGATCAACAATACTAGTTTGTGTTATTCGCTTTTGTCAGCTTAAATGGGTGAAATTACAAATCCAAACGAAAACTTACGCATTCCCAAGTCGATAAATGCAGACTATTTTGTAAAAGTGTTGGAGAAAGATGGAGAGGACTATGCAGAGATCTCTAAGTTTACAGCGGTTGCAGCCACACCCCCAGGTGAGAACTTCACTTCCGTTATGTTGCGCATACACCTGGATTTAGTTTTGAAAGGTAAGTGGACGCGCGCTAAAGATGATGGCGTTTTCTCTTCCGGTTCTCCACGTATTGGATCGGATTTGATATTTTTTCTTTCATTTTTCTCATATTTGTCGTCTGATATTAGCAACCGCATAGTGTAAAAAGTGAATAAGTGATTTTGATGAGATTTTACAATAATTTGAAAGATTTTAGTCCAAAACTGTGAGCGTGCGGTAAATTTTTAAAATCAAAAACTGTTATTTCTTCATTTCCTGTGCACTGAGCTTGGTTTTCACTTCCTTCTGTGAAGTATACAAAATTCCGCCCTCTCACCGATCTGAAAGCAACTTAAAGCTAATTTTCAATATCAGAAAGAAACTTTTATCAAGAAAACGAAACGCCATTAATTTCCATTTGTAGTTGCTTTGTAGTTGCACACTGTGGTTTAATACATATTTACCTACTTATTAGATGGGTCGAAAAAGCACAAAACGTACGTAATGAAAACAATGCTGGATGACGATTGCGGTGGCCGCGAAATTAAAAATTTGAATTATTTTCCCAAAGAATTGGAAATGTACGCCAAGTTCTTACCCGCTTTCGAGAAACTGTACAAAGATGCCGGCAAGCCAGTGAAACTTGCCCCTCGTTGCTTACTCACGGAAGCCAGAGATAATCGGATTAACTTCGTATTCGAGGACTTGATCCCCAAGGGCTTCGTAAACGCTGATCGCAGAAAGGGCTTGAATATGGATGGGATGCGTCGAACGTTACAAAAGCTGGCGGAGTTTCATGCTGCATCAGTGGTATATTTCGAAAAGAACGGGCCTTATCCCGAAAACTTTAAATTTAGCTTTGCTAAAGAAAATGGTTACGAATCGTTCAAGAGAGTTTTCGACGTAAAGGTTGTTCAATTCAAAGAAGCGATGGTAACGTGGGGCTTGAAAGATGCTGACAAATATTTGGAAAAGTTTGTGAGTAACTGAATACGATTTGTCAAATATCAGATATTTATTTTTTTAATGATACTCCACTTGCAGCCTACCTTTGATCAGTATTGGAAATGCATTAGGCGTATGTTCGCTACCGCAGAAAACTCGTTCAACGTGCTGAATCACGCCGACTGCTGGAGCAGTAATGTGATGTACTCGTATCGGGAAAATGGCACAGTTGACGATACACTTCTGATCGATTATCAAATTTGTAAATGGGGTAGTCCTGCTGAGGATTTGTTATTTCTGATAACGATTTCCGCGGCGAAAGATATTCGCATAAGAGAATACGAGCATTTTGTGGCCATTTATCATGAACATCTTACGGAATGCCTCCAATTGCTGGGTTACAAAAAGGATCTGCCGAAATTGCGAGACTTGCAAATGGATATGTACCGCGAGAATAACAGTTTCTATGGTAAAACTCGCACTTTTTGATAATTTTACTCAAAATAAGAATTTATCTGTTCCTCATAGCATTTTTTGCAGTGTTCAATCACTTGGCGATGGTATTATACCCCACCGATAAAGACTGTAACAGGCATTTGCTTCTAAGTCCGAGCGAGGAGGCCCAGCGCTTTAGGCTGAAAATTTACACAAGTCCGGCATTCAAGGAGGCTATGTTGGACATCCTTCCATTTTATCACAACCGTGGACTATTCAATTTCTGTGATTACGAATGAGTCAAATATGGATTTGTAGATAATTTCATATTTTTGTGTTAAGTACTGAGTAAAGGGTGGTTAATTTAAAGGTATCGGATTTTAAACTGAAAT
Organism: Anastrepha obliqua; assembly: GCF_027943255.1. NCBI lineage: Eukaryota > Metazoa > Arthropoda > Insecta > Diptera > Tephritidae > Anastrepha > Anastrepha obliqua. The sequence goes on from NC_072892.1 coordinate 19,060,353, forward strand.
AAAACAACGAAAATTCAAATTGATTGGGAAATCCCTATTACTTTTATGTAGAACCATTCACGAGATTTACTTTTTAATGATAATCACTTTTGGCCGCAAATGCACCGTAATTCGGTCATCCGTAAGCAACAATTTTGAGTGTCTCGCTGGAGGACTGCGGTCGGTATCTCGTGAATAACTGTATTTATGTTGGCTTCTAATGCCTCAATCGAAGCTGGTTTATCCACAAAGTATTGAGAAATAAGTTCATAGCGTTTTCATATTTAGTTTTATTTTACAACGATTTGTTTGCTGTTGGGCAAAGGGTGAGCGTAAGGCCTTCTGAATTCGATGAAGAACGTCTCAAATCGCTTTTGAAGGTGAACAGTTGGCAAATTAATCATGAATTGGCCAAAAAAATTAACTGCGAGCATAAAACAATTTTCAATCACCTTCATTCAATGGGGTTTATCGAAAAATTGGGAGCCTGGGCGTCTCCCGAGGTCAATGAAAAAAACAAAAAAAGTCGCCTTCAAATTGCTTCTCAGCATCTCGCCGGCCATCGAGCAACACGTGGTCATAAACAGCGCTTTTTGTACCGAATCGCAACAGGAGATAAGAAGTGGTGTCCATACATCAAAATGAAGCAAAGAAAGGAGTGAATGGCTCCAGGAGCTACGCCAAAGTCGAGAGTCAAGTCGGATCTTCATCCAAAGAAGGTCATGATATGTGTTTGGTGAGATTGGGGAGGGCTTGGTGCACTGGCCAAATACTCGAAAAGAATGCCATGGTCGACAAGGAGCTCTACATTGCCCAGATACACTGCGTGAATGAGGCTATTTGGTTGAAAAGATCTGACCGATATAGTCAAACCATACTCCTTCACGAAAACGCCAAGACCCATGTTGCATAAGTCGTCGAAGCCGCACTCCAAGAGCTCGAATCGGAGGTCCTTTAGCAACCGGCGTATTCTCCGGACCTTGCACCGACCGATTACCATATTTTCCGCTGCCTTTCAAACCATCTGAAAGGCAACGCCCTCGATAACAAAGAGGTCCCTTATTATTGAAGACTCAACAACTTCTTTGACACTAGACCAAACGATTTTTGGCGGAACGCCATCAACAAATTGGTCCAAAGGTGGGGAGAGGTTGTAAACAGCAACGGCGAATATATAATTGATTAACTTATTGATATAACTATTGATTGTGTTTAAATAAAAGACTTGGGTAAAAAGGCTACGAACTTATTCCCCAGCCCAATTTTTAAACTTTACATATTCCCACAAACAAAAGTCCAAAGGTGTGATAACACACGATCTTGGTAGTTTATCGACTGGTCCGAGGCGAGAGTTAAATTGCTCACCGACTCCATGGCGCAGTAAATCCATTGTTTTAGAGGCCGTATGGCAAGTAGCGCCGTCCGCCGTCTTGTTGGAACCAAATGTTGTAGAGATCACGGGCTTCGATTCCCTGCAGCAAAAAGTCGTGTATCATGGCGCAATAGGGTTCGCCATTCTTTGTTACAGCGGCGCCAGTCTCGTCTTTGAAGAAATAGTTGCTGACGATTCCTCCAGCCCATAGGTCGCATCAAATGGTTTTTTTTCAATGGATGTAATGGCAGTTCTTGAATGGCTTCGGGTTGCTCTACAGCCCAAATATGGCAATTATTTTTACTGTCGTAGCCATTAAGCCAAAAATTGGCCTCATCGGGTCCTGAGCAAGCGATGAACACTTTTGGAAAACCTCTTGGGAAAAATACCTCCAATCTGATCACCCTGTACTTAAGCACTTCATTTGAAGATATTTGCTAAATAAATAACTTAAATCAGTATAGTCATGAACCAAAATTTAAAGAGAATTTAATGTGATAAGATAAAGCCCAAGGAGAAAGTCAATGCTGCTTAAGTGGTGGGCAATCATGAAAGCTCTTCTTATACGTAGTAGGCTAGTTGCCAAATATGGATGTGGGTGGCAGGGTATTCCGATAAGACGTGCATTACATAATATAAGTATGGATATGTGTATTGAATAAGGGCGTTAATTAAGGGCTTTTAGTAGTGAATTAATTTTATATAGCCATTGTTTATAAATCACTTAGCTTTAAAAGTGGAATGCAAATATTCACGAAAAAAACAGAAAAATATTGCTTTCTCATGAGTGGTAACTATAAAATACTTTCAATTGCCAGAAGTGAAGTGTATGATAGAAAGTTTTGATGTGATTATAAAGTGAAAAAGGTGATATTTTTTTTTTTAATTCACTTATGGCTAGTGAAATCGGCGTGAACAAATTGAAGGCCCGTCAAGTGCCGGCTGTGTCAATCAGTGGAGCTTTAATAACAGTTCTATGCTTTTTGCATCTGACCTGTAAAAGAACACTAGGACACTGAGTGAATTAATAATTCAAAACAGCCTACTTAAGTTGGTATAGTCGGTTTGAGTTGAAATCGCATAACTACATAAGGCGACCGTATTATTGTTGTTGTAGAGTAAGAAAAAGGTAGATTGTGCATGGGCCGCTGGAAGCCCCATATCATTGGGTTAGGTCAAAAAAGAAATGTAAAAACGTTTTTTAATCCCATAGAAGTGAGCATGCAATCAGATGAAGGGAGGTTGGCCTCTGGAAGTAACATCTCAAAGGACCTGGCAGTATTTTCAGGCAGTTAACACCGCATTTCTCTAAACTTTGTACAGATCTCTCGATCCGAAAACTGGGTTCGAGGGCCGTGAAGAGAAAGAACCAGAGAGATGGAAGAAAAGAAAGAAGGCGCTTTGGATTTGAGAATGACGATTTACGTTTGTATTAACCGCTACTGCTGAAGTTCACCACATGTGCGATCTTTAAACCCACAAAATCAGACAGTGTAGCGAAAAGGGGAGAGCCCAGATATCTGAACCTTTTTGCCCGACGGGACCCAGCTGCCTTGCTGAGATGATTCCACCTCGTTCTCCAGACAGCTTCTGCAGAAAAGACTTGAAGCAATCCCAAGCCTCACCGCATGGACACCTAACGGACAATGTCGGATAAGGATACCTACTAAATTCGAGTGCTCCGGATTTGTTAGCCTTAGAAGTTCCCTCGTGAGACCCCAATCTACCCGTGGCCAGAAAGATCTCGCGACTTTGCACGTTTTCGCAATAGCCCAGCGCTCGCTGAGTTAAAGCGAGGCCCATCTTTGCAGTAGCTCTTAAAAGAGCCCCAACTACTTGATTTTGCGATGAAATCGTTTTCAGGGGCCCCTATCCAGCCAGCTCATCAGTTTCGCAGTTTTCCTCTGTGCGGATGTTACTGGGAACCCAAATGACCTTAATATCGAGGTGTTCGGATGCAATCGAGAGAGTAGTCAGGCATTCTCCTATTAATTTCCAAAGCATAGAAAACGAGCCCAAGGCCCTAATTGCCGTTTGGTTGTCGGAGTAGATATTTACGTCATTTATAGTAATAATAGAAGCAAGCAATCAGTCCACTGCTTCCTTAATTTCGACTACTTCCACTTGGGAAACACTACAGTGGCCCGGAAGCCAAATTCGAGCTTGATGGGGAGCTCCTCGCAGAATACTCCTCCACCAACTCTTCCGTCCAACTTTGAGCTATCCGTAAACATGTTTTCCATGCCCTGCCTCAAAATGGCACCCCACCCACTCTTCCCTTGAGGGAATATGAATGGAAAAAGTTCCGCTCGGACCTAGCGAGGGTGTACAGTGATCCAGCGATGATTAAGGTCACTGGGCGTTCCTTTTCTCCATTACATCAACAAGTCTGGTTCGCTGTAGATATCCGCCCCTTGGAGGTCTCAAAATGGAATCCCAGACTACTTCAACCATTTCACCTGCCTACCTTCATAAGTTTTAGGATGCAAAACTGTTTGAATCTTGATATAAAAATGTAATACTATATTTTACACAAAAAAAATTTGCAATATATTTTAGTGCTTTTTTTTCTTCTAATTTTTTTCCGTAATTCAAAATTATTATTATCAAAAATATTCTAGCGGAATATTTTCAAAACTGAGGAAGTTATTTACAAAAATGTTAAATTTTAGGCAAATTTGCTAAAAAAAAATTAAAAACTGAATTAATTAAGTCGGTTTTTCGGCACCTCATCAATCCAAGTATGATACTTACGTGAATACACAGGTCGGGAAAACTAGTGGAGCTCTGGTTACATATTTCAGCCCGTCCGGCTGTGCATAAAATATCTCAACTGCGACTGTGCCACTTGACTTGGCTTAATTGATTTTGCTGCACAAATGCACCTGAATTGCCTAGTAAGACAATCGTTCACTGCGAAATGACTTAAGGGGTCCCGGTGGTCTAGAGCTCGAAAATTTCAGGATTTTGTTTTTACAACCAAAAATTAAAAACGATATTTAAATTTTTAATTTTTTATATAACTTATTTTACATGTAAAAATGAAAAAAAAAAATGTTTTTTAATTTTAATAATTTTAAAAATGCCGCTAAAGATAACACTCCCGAAAAATTTGACCTGGATGGTGTTGTCCATTTTGGCTCTTCTATTCATCTGAAACACAAAAATCAAACAATTATTAATCAGTATGACTGTAGCTATGTCCCGCTACTACAGGGTGGGCCAAATAAGACCTACTAATGACTAAAGACTACTGCCTAGCAGTATGCGCAGTTGCTACATCTTGTTGAAACCACAAATTTGGATACTGCTCCGCCATTGGCCGCAAAAAGTTTTCAGTTAATGTTCTGTAAGAAGCTCCTGAAATCGATTCCGCCGTTTCATCCTCATTTTCGAAGAAATATGGACCGATAACTCTAGTGGCCATAACACCGCACCAAACAGTACATTTAGATGGGTGCAACTGATGTTGGTGTGTTGCCCTTGGATTTTCAGAGCCCCACAATCTAAAGTTTTATTTACTGATATATCCAACTAAATGGAAATGCGCTTCATCCGACATCAAACATTATTTAAAAAATCAATTTGCGTGGTTAATTGTGTAAGAATAGAAAAACTGGAAAATTTTAACGTGTTGTGTTGTACTGTAGGGTTCCAACAATTCAATTATACGAGTAACATATAAAAAGAGAAAAATAAATATGTCAAAAAATAAAAAAGTTATTTGGGCTTAACATTAGTAGGTCTTATTTGGCCCACCCTGTACATAGAATAATAATAAAAGAAAATTCACAAAATGGCGCGGTTTTGAATTTGACACTCTAAAAATCCGGTTTTTTTCAGTTCAGACGATGCTTCTGAACGCCACAACACTTTCCCGAGCTTGCTTATCGTGAAGGCTTGCCCAACAATACTTGCTTTCCTGTTCTAAAATAATATGAGAATTGTTTATATGATACATTTATAATTTTCTACACCTAGTAAGTACAAGGTGCATTTAGTATATAAAGGGTGATCAGATTGGAGGTACTTTTCCCATTTGGTTTTTTTGACAGATCACGCGTGTCTGCTGTCACCCTAACTACATCATTTATTTCACTATTCATTGACTTTTCATCATGTAAAGACTTACGCCTCAACAACGTCTACAAATCGTACAAATGTATTACGAAAATCAACGCTCTCTGAAAAGTGTTCATCGCGCGCTCAGGCCAACTTATGATGTACATGACCGCCCTAGCAAATGCACTATTTGGCAAACTATAGATAAAATTGAAAATACTTTTACACTAATAGATGATACTCGACCGATTAGACCACATACAGTTCGAAATGAAGAGAATATTGCCGCTGTAAATGAGAGTTTTGCTGAATACCCGGAAGAATCGATTTGAAGAATCTTATGGCAGTACTTGGGCGATTTTACGCAAAGATCTTGGTTAGAAAACGTAAAAAATACAGCTGGTCCAAGATTTGAAGCCGAACGATCTTCCAAAGCGCTATAATTTCAAACTCGCTGAAGATTCGCATTTTGGGACCCGAATTTCATTCAACAATGACTCCGATTAACATTCTAGCTTTTGTAACTTTGTATTTCATAAGTATTTAGATAGCTGATAGCCTTCGTTGCTAGCGCTGCAATTTCTAAACTCATATCATGCAGTCTCGCATCACAAGTCAGTAAGATTAGAGCAACACCAACTCAGTTTGAGCTTTAAACAGTCTAAAGAAATAAATGTTTCAAACCATTTACTTATGAATTATTTCCATTCACTATTTTTCAGTTTTTTTTGGAAGCACTCGAAGCAATTTTATTCTTCACTTATTCGCAGAAAAATCTACGTGGTAACTGGACCCGAAATATTAATCCGAAATTTAACTAAAGCGTTTTTCGATAGGTGCGCTTCAACTTTTTTCCAATAGGGAGGGCGAACGACGCAATATTTTTTATTTTTCGCTTGTCATTTGTAAACTTCATTAGTATACATTTCATCATGGAACGCTACACACTTGAGCAACGATTGCAAATCGTGCAAATTTTTTATGAAAATTTATAAATTTTCCAAAAAATCATCTTCAGTGATGAAGCTCACTTTTGGCTCAATGACTTTGTCAACACGCAAAATATGCGTTACTGGGCAGAAAACAATCCACACGTGATTCATGAGGCACCGTTGCATTCCGAAAAAATCACTGTTTGTTTTGGTTTACATGCCGGCGGCGTAATTGGCCCATATTTTTTCGTTGACGAGAACGATCGACACGTTACTGTGAATGGAAATCGATACCGCGACATGATAAACGATTATTTTTGGCCGCAATTGAATGGTATGGACTTAGACGACATGTGGTTTCAACAGGACGGGGCCACAAGCCACACAGCACGCGCTACAATTGATTTGTTGAAGAGTAAGTTCGATGAGCGCTTTAATTCCAGAAATGGACCGGTCGAATGGCCGCCGCGCTCGTGAGATTTGACAATCTAGACTATTTTCTTTGGGGTTATGTGAAGTCATTGGTCTACAGTAACAAGCCGGCGACGATTTGTGAGCTCAGAGCCAATATTGAACTCGAAATTGCTGGAATTTCGGCCGATTTATGCAAAAGAGTGGTCGAAAATTGGGTTCAATGATTGGACTTCGTAAAACGTGCACGCGGTGGTCATGCAAAAGAAATCGAATTTCATACTTAAATGTATATGTTCAAACTCGATAATAAAAAAAAAAATTAGTTAAAAAAGTCAAACCGTTTGTGTTTTATTCAAAAAAAAAAGTTGAAGTGCTCTTACTGAAAAACGCTTTACTTAGCATTAATTTGGACTATGTTCCTAGAGTGAATACCTTAAATTTTACTTCTTTAGTTATTTTATATTTTCTTTTAACTTCATTTTTATATTCTACTTTATTAGTTTTTGAAGAAATTTGGTTTATTTTTTTTTTTTTAGAACACGAACTGGTTAACTTGAAAAGTGAAATAGTAGTACTCTAGTTCTCAACTAGTAATTTTCTCTACAGGATGCATATATCAACGTATATTTAATTATACTATTACAACAACCGCCAAGAGAACAAATTTGGAAAATTCGTCCGTTGTGATGCCATACATGGGAGAGGAGAAAGGAGAAGGGAAGGAAGTAGGAGCCTATGAGAGACGATGATGGCCATGCATTTTACGACGACGCCGACGGTGGCTGATTTGCGTTCGTAGTTAGCCGCAACAAGCTACTGATGAACTTCACCAAATGTATGATATTAAGACCCGCTATATCCGCAGGCGTAGCGAAAAAATGAGAGCCCAGATGTCTAAATCTTTGCCAGACGAGAGCAGGGCAGCTGAGAAGAAGGTGTTGAGGTGATTCCACCTCGTCCTCCAGGCAGCTTCTGCAGAACGGACTTGAGGCAATCCCAAGTCTCACGGCATGAACACCTAACGGACCATGTCCGGTAAGGATACCCACCAAATTCGAGAGCTGGGGCTTTGTCAGCCTTAGGAGTTCCCTCGAGCGTCCCCGATCTACCCGTGGCCAGCAGGATCTCGCGACCTTGCACGTTTGCGCAGTAGCCCAGCGCTCGCTGAGTTGACTCAAGCCCATCTTTCCAGGAGCAGACCACAGGTTCTTGAGGGAACCCCAATTCTCTCATTTCGGGACGAAACCGTCTCCAAAGTTCCTTGTCTAGTCAGCTCATCAGCCCAGCAGTTTCTCTCTATGCCGCTGTGACCTGGAACCCAAATGAGCCTGATGTCGAAGAATTCGGATGCAATCGAGAGAGAGAAGCCAGACATTCCCCGACCAATCTCGTGCGCACAAACAACGAGCCCAAGGCTCTAATTGCCGCTTGGCTATCGGAGTAAATATTTATTTCCTTAACGGTAATTACCGCGGTAAGCAACCAGTCCACCGCTTCCTCAATTGCGGATACCTCCGCTTGAAAAACACTACAGTGGTCCGGAAGCCTAAATTTAAGTTTGATGGGAGGCTCCTCGCAGAATACTCCCCCACCAACTCTTCCGTCCAACTTTGAGCCATCCGTAAACATGTTTGCCAACTCAAAATTTGTAAAGACGCTAGAGTGTCCGTAACTTAAGTCTAGCCTATAGCCCGAACACCTTAGTCTGATTGCGGCGCGTGCAGCGGTAGTTTTTCCTACGATGTCCACGGGTGCCACACCCACTGATTCCAATGAGGGCAGACCTTTGTATCCTCTCCAGCTTCCATCCAGCTGATACCATCCTTTCAAGCGAGTTCCACCAGACAAGGTCTCCGTATTGCAAGATTGGTTTTATAATCGTATTATAAAGCCAAAAATTGACTTTAGGCGAGAGGCCCCATCTTTTGCCGATAGCGCCCCTGCAACCATACAAGGCGACTGTTGCCTTCCTAATTTTCTCCTCAATGTTTCTTCACCTTGTCAGAGAGCACCAATGTAGCGCCCGCTATTGCGGCGAGAAACGCTCTGGGTATTTTGTATTTCCTCGTAAATAAGACGAAGTGCGTCTTCAGAGGATTAAATGATAATAAAAAACAGAAGTTTTATTGGAATGAACTTTTGTTTCTTATAAACTGGTGGATAATTACAAGGCATTTATTTTTCGAATGTGTCCAAGTTTTCATTACTTTTCCCAATAAATCTGAATAACTGACTAATAAATCTAAAAGAGCCCAACCAGCAAAATTGCGACGCAAACGATAGTCATTTGGCTTCAATTCTTGGACGAAATTTCCACGTAGTCGAACGTTAAAGGCCAACAATTTGAGAATGTCGACGGATTGACATTGCGGCGTCTTCTGCTACACTTCGCTCTATGAAGCTCGCGAACAAATTAGTTTTTTTCGAAGTAAATTTCCACAATATAGAAGCGTTGCTCTGGCGTTAAGCGATTCATGATGACTTACCAAACCTTGCTGAACAGAAATTTGAACTCAGTTTGCCCTTCTGATCTGTCAAACTATAATTATCGATATCGGTTATTCATATGCAGCTAAAAAACACACGGGTAGTGCCCCCGAGTATGCACGGAGTATAAAAATATTAAACTTATTGAGTTGATTACCAAGCGTACACTTTCTAGATATTTTCTAACAAAAATTATAAGTAAACAAATTTCAAAGCACGAGTCAGAGAGTAAGAACCAAAAATTATTATACATATTTGTTTTTTTTTTTTTTTTTTTCAATAAATAGATTCACCATTAGAAGCGAAAATTAATTGAATTCAATAAACTTTTGTACGCAAATTTTAATGGTTATGAGAGAGCTGTGATTACATTCATTTATTGCTTGTGAATGTGCAGAGAGTGCGCGTCTATTGATTTTATTGACGCTTGTTAAGCACAACAATTCCGCGTTGCTATGTTTTCACAATGTTTTTATTTTGCATTCACATCAAACAAAACAATTGATCTCCCTCTCAATTCTGCTGCTAAGAATATTCGAAGCACGTGGAAGCAACTTCGTATTCCTCACTGCTCATGAAGGCCGCAACTACAAAAACATAGCATGAAGTAGATCGTCAGCGACGGGAGGAGAATAGCCGAGAGCCTCACTCTAAATGTGGAAAGCGAAAGAGGTGTTGTGAGAATATATACATATGTACATATATAGGTATGTATATTGTCCATAAATATGTAAACTGAGAAAAGAGTAAACATGGTTATAGTTATCAAATCGCTAACCCGAGTAGACTACATGGCCTTTTGTATTAAATAGTTATGAATGCTTTGAATATTCATTGATTTGAATAAGCAATTGAAAAATAGGCATTTACGAGGGTTTCCTTTCACATTTTGTGCCTAATAATGAAAACACAATAAAATAATAATTAAGGGGTTATATACAGTTAGAAGGCCGAAAAAAGCGAATTTTCCAGAATTTTTTCTGAGAAAACTTTTAAATTTATTGATCTAAAAATTTTTACACATATTATGTTATCTTTTAACTGTATTTTATGACTTAGTATTAGAAAAATAAAAAATTTGGAAAGGAGCTACAGCTGATCTCCGGGAGCTCCTCTCATAAAAGAAGTTTTCCGGTGACCATTACATCTCTGAACTGGATCCTCTGAAATTAAAAAACCAAACAGAGTTCGTTAAAGTAATGTCAAATCTAGTAATTAATCGAAGGAATAGGCACAACGATTTTTTTTTATTGTACTAAATGGCGGTTTCTTAAAAAAAATCGATTTTTAATTTAAATTGTTTATAAAAACAAAAAAATCAATTGTCAGTGAGAAAAAATCTTCTATTAATAACTACAAAATATATTTAAGAAGCTTAGAATTTGAAACTAATCGGTTTAACCGTTTTCGAGTAATGTGTGCCACCGACTTTGAGAACACCATTTCAAGAAAAACGCGTTTAAGTTTGCCTTGTACTTTCAAGTACTCTGAAACGCCTTATTAAATTTGCGTGTAACTTCGGAAATATTCACCGGAAAGATATTAAATTTTCTGTGTGTATTTTTTAATATAATATATGAACATTAAGAAAATAAAATTAAAAAATAAATCGATTTTTGAAAATTCTAACTGTATATAACCTCTTAAAATGGATTTATTGGTTTTCAAAGTATTCTCCTAGGACACGAATTTTAAAAGCACTTTTGCCATTCAGAAGTGATACCTCTAAAACGAGCTCTTTAAAGGCTTCACCAGCTACTTCAGATGCTGAAAAAGATTAACCTCGCATTTTATGTTTGATGTTCGACAACAAAAAGAAATCATTAAGCACCAAATCACGGCTTTAAGGCAGATGAACAATTAAGGGGGTATTCGAGTCAAGAGGCCCGAACTTCGAGTATTTTTTGACGGTGAATAAAAAAAAAGCTATTAATATTTTTGCTATCCATTTTTCATTTATTTATTTACTATATATTAAGAGCACACAAAATGAATTAAAAAAAAATTGTCATGGAATTATGCGTCTTTGAAGTTTTTTTTTTTTGTATTCATTTTTATTGTAACTATATTAGTTAACAAAAATACACTAACGAACAATTTTCTTCGGTTTTTGTATAATACAATTAATATGATGGTGCTTTGCACAAAACTTGCAAAGGAGTTGATTACTGCACGAGGTGGTGCGGCTTTTTGCGTTTCAGCCTTACAAACCATTTTTGTTGGTCAGTGAGGGCTGAGGCTTCGCTGTTGACATGATGAGATGAACGAGATCGCGTTCGAGATCGCTGATGCGTACATACCAGGGCGCGTTAGTAGCGCATCGCAAAATTTTATTCTGGAACCTTTGAATTTGAAGTATGTTGCTGGAGCTTGAGCAACCCCATAGTTGTATCCCATACGTCCAAATTGGTTTTAGTATTTGTTTGTAGAGAAGTACTTTATTGTACATGGATAAAGCAGATGTTTTACCCATAAGCCAGTACATGTTTCTGAATTTAATATCGAGTTCTTCTCTTTTCTTCTTTACCGGAGAACTCCATCTCAGTTTAGTGTCAAGAGTCATACCCAGGTATTTAGCCGTGTTATGATATGGGATTTGCACTCCATTTATATATGTATAGTGGGAGATATCTGATTTTATTGTACGTAAAATCAATATGAACGGATTTGGTTTCATTTAGTTTTATTCGCCAAGTAACTGTCCACTCATATATTCTGTTTAAATGTTTTTGAAGATTTGCAGTTGACTCAATTTGTGTATTTCCAACTGACAAGATAGCGGTGTCGTCTGCAAACGTTGCTATGACGCAGTTCTGATTGGTAGGCAAATCGGATGTGAAAACTAGATAAAGGATGGGCCCCAGAACGCTACCCTGTGGGATACCAGCTTTAATTTCTTTCAGGTCAGAATACGTGTCGTCGTATTTAATTCGAAAGAAACGATCGGATAGATAGGATTTTAAAATGTTATAATATTGAATTGGTAATAGCTCTCTTATTTTGTTGAGAAGGCCATCGTGACATACCTTATCGAAAGCCTTAGATACATCTAGGAAGACAGCCGAGCACACTTTTTTCTTTTCGAAGGCATTTTCTATAACTTGGGTTAGCCTGTGAACTTGATCGATTGTCGAATGTTTTGGGCGAAAGCCAAATTGATGCGCCGGTATCAGATTCCTCTGCTCAATAATATTGTTAAGGCGTTTGGCAAGTAGTTCTTCCAATAGTTTTGACAAAATGGGTAGGAGGGATATAGGCCGATATGATGAGAAGTCGTGTGCTGGCTTTCCTGGCTTGTTGACCATGATCACCTCGGCAGTTTTCCAGTATATAGGGATGTGTTTCAATCTGAAGATAGCATTCATAATTTTGGTTATATTAATTTAATTAGAGTAATTGGTGGGAGTTGTTTTAGGATTTCCCCGGTGATGAGGTCAAAGCCAGGAGCCTTTTTGGATTTTATGTTTTTTATTTCATCACATAATTCAGAATCCATTACTGGAGGAATTTCGTCGTGATCGTTGAGGTAACATGATTCCATTTCAGCCGCTCTTGATACTTCGTATGGCTTGAAGATATTTTCAAGGTATTCAGAGAAGGTATTAGCTTTCTCTAAATTGGTTTTTGCCCATGTGGTATCTGTTTTTCTTATTGGTGGATATTGTATAGCTGGTTGTGAAAATCTTTTCGCGCATTTCCAAAGTGAGTAATCGGTGCTGTGTTCATTTGTCAGCCTTTTTAGGTAGTCACTATGAGAGCGGTTTTTAAAAGCCTTTATCTTTTTAGAGAGTTCTTTTGTTATTTTATTTAAAGTTATTTTATCAGGTGGGGATCTGGATTGCTGCCATCGTCATGTCACGTGCTTTGCGTTTTTCTCTAACCATTTCTTTTATTTCTCTCGTGTACTTATGTCCCGCTAAGATAGTTCTTGTAGCTAGGGTACTGCGCCACGCTGCGCGTTGTATGCTGTTTGACAAATTCAATACTTCATCGTCAAGAGCCTCATTACTATTTATTTCTTTGAAGTGGAAGGGGAAAACAAAAGGCAGTGTCCTCGTCGTCACGATTTCTACCCTTGTGGACATTTGAAAAAAAAAAACGATGACAAATTCTTAATAAATATGAATGTCATTAGCGTATGACGCAGAAAAAAGGGAAACACATTTTTTTTCATAATATGACGGCTATTCAAAAACTGAGCTCGATTTTTCCCTAATTTTTCAGCTTTCTCGAATTGTTTACACATATTATAAAATTGAAATTTCCAGTTTTTCGTGTTTCATCCGATAGAGATATATTTAAAGAATATTCATGATAAACTTCAAGCAAATCGGTTTATTAGAACTTGAGATATCGTGCCGATCGTATCGAAAGAAGTAGTTTCGAGAAAAACACGTTGAAAGTTCGCCGTCCGCTCAAACCAGTCTAGCTGTCGCGCCACTAAAATAGTTGCAACTTCGAAAATAATTCGAATTTTGAAAAATCCTTTTAAGGAGATATTTTTTAATACTTAAACTATCGAATTTTGAAAAAAAAAAAAATGTTCGATATTTTTTTAATTTCTAGACTAGAATACCCCCTTAAATCAATCTTTTGAGTGCTCAAAAACTCTCTTCTGTTAGCTCCCATTGTCTTGGTCCTCGGCGGTTCATTTCTTTAATTCTCTGAAAACTTCTGTCCAACAAATGATTGTGAACCACTTAGAATTTACAGTGTTAGGCTTCTCTAGTGGTACAGTTGCGACATGAGCTGATTTTCCGCACACTTCTAAAACAGGCGACCATTTGAGGTGCTTCTTCCTTGAACAACTTTTGTTGGATATAGCTCCTACATACACTTATACTGCCAATTGGTATTTTTTCGACTCACATCTATATGTATCCGAGATTCGTCACCTACTACTGTCATGGATATGCTTTGAACCACCGTGGCTGAAGTTTTTCAACATTTCTTGACATTAGTCTACACGAGTCCTTTATTTTCTATACCATATTTTCACAATTTTTCTAAGAATTTCGGTTTAAGTATTTGTGTTATCACTCAGCAGTAGTTTTCCGTAACTGAAACACCTTTTTCTGAATGAAGAGTTTAAATTTCCATCCATTAAGTCACTCTAAACTCTGATCTTTAGTTCTTTGACTTATATTTTTATGTGTTCTTTTTACTTTAGCTGGACACGTCAAGTGTCATACCCAAGTATTTGGCTATGTGTGTGTGAGAAACTGGGAATCCAGTTATCATGATGTCGTTATGTTGAATATTTCTATTTGTTAAGTTGACACGGAAGAGACGATCTTGCACGTTTCCACGTTCTATGTTACCACAACGACCGGATTTATACCCGGCCAAGCACTATATTTATACTGCATTAATGCGATCCCGCATCTTCTTTAATATTGTTCTGCTCTATCCGGAAGTAGATTCACCAGTTTCACAATTTTTAAATAGTTGGAAGATCTTAGTGCAATGGAAATTAAGGATGTTTTACATTTTTTGAAAAGTTCACACTGGTTTCAGGAGAGATAATGAAAAGTTCTCCCAGCGACATCACAATGGGCTATGAGCCTGGGGGGTGTCCCATAATGGACAGCCGATACAACCTAACCTAATCTAATAGGGCGTGCACTAGTTTCATGCACTAACTCTTGCATCTACAAAATGGGGAAACAGGGGGTTATACTACAGATAAAGTGTTGAGTAAAGTGATCTTAGCTCAGAAAATAGTTTACCATACCTCATTCTGAAGTATCTGCTACTAATGTGTGATACGAGCGTATCTGCATATGCTAAGCGAGCACGAACTTTGTTACACTTCATTAAAAACTTTAGCATCTAGAAATATTTTGTTAAAAATAGTTTGGTTTCCCTCGGATGCAAAAAGTTTTCCGCAGAGTTTTTCTAATAAATGAAGTGTAACCTAAAGTTCGTGCTCGCTTAGCATATGCAGATACGGCTGAAGCGAAATATGCCTGTAAGAACTAAATTTATTAGCATCTTCTTTATGTTTCGGTATCATAACAAAAGGTAAAATCACACTTTTTCTAAAATAACAAGGTTTCGGCAATGGATTCTGGTAGCGCGTAAAAAAAATAAATCCTTTGGCGTTTTGAAAGTTTACGTCCAATTTGTGCTTTTTTTTTTTTGGTTCTTGAGGGAGTCCAGTCAGAATTTTTGACTAGGTCCTTTAGAGTGTATGTCAGACCGTCATAACAACATAGCGCAGCCTGTTGGCAGCGTTCCGTAGCTCAGGTGCTTTTGTTATTGTTCGTCGAGATCATCAATTGATGTGCTTGATATTGAAGTCGCCTCCTGTTAAAACTTTTTTCCCTTACGCATATTTAACCTTTGCTTGAAAGAATATATAAAGAGAAACCGTCGATGCCTGAAATGCTTCTGAACTGGCATTTACCTCTTCAGCATGATTTAATGTGTTTTTTTTGTTTTTGTTTTTTTTTTATTGAAACTGCACTACCTCTTCTTGTATTATTAAGTGGATGTAGTAATTTTTACGAATTGAGTGTGCTTCCGATTTTAGGCATATACCGATAGCTACTTAGTTTCTTTGATAACCCACTAAAGTTTCTCCCCGTTCTTTAGAATACCCTTCGCCCTTTAGGTTTAGTCTTTCGTTTTCATTTATAATTCTGCGCATATTTGTTTCGCTCCAAAGGATACTGGTTGAACATGGCTTGTTTATTCAAGTTTTCAAACATTTCTTGAAGTACACACAAAAATTTGTTTTTTTTTTTTGCGTCGCTAAAATACTTGATGGTTAACAGCAATAATTTTTTGTATGCAAAACTCTTGACAGGATACACAAAATCAATTGTGAAGGTTTCATTTGGCTCAACTTTAGCAATGCAATTCAATATACTTTTGACTTTGTGTATCTTTTTTGTATTTTCGGCTGAATGTCACGAAGAAAGCAAAGAAGTGACTTATTTATTTAAAACAAATTACGCACTTTATCATCATCTTATTTATATGAAGAAGAGTTTTTAGTTTAACATTTAAACATATAATTTCCACACGTTCGGCAGGCGTGAAACAATGCGCGATCATGTAAAAAATCTTACGGAATATTTTGAGTAAACGTCACTGGTAACCAAGAATGATAGAAAGAAGATTGCGCCCATCAGAGAGTGCGTGACGTCACGTTTGCCGAGTTGTGCAGTATTGCCCACCATTTGCTCTTCGCAATAAATTTAGTGCTTTTTTATATATCAAAATGCGAAAATTGTTAAGTTTCGTAATTGTTTCTTTCTTTTTTAATTCAAAGCTACCGAAACTTTAAGTTAAAAAAAATGTATAATTAAACAAAAGATGGTTAAGAAAGGTCACTCTGAGAAGATTTTAGTGCTAATTGTATAAAATTTGATATTTTGAAAGTGCAAATTTAATTTTTTGTTTCTTTTAAGGCTATGCAAGAATATTAAATCTTCTTCTCTCAACTCTTCTTAAGATTTAAAACCTTTTTACACATTTTAAAAAGCGTTTGAACTTACTGAATGCGGATTAAACCATAGAGGTGTAATCGTTTCTTCCGGCCATCAATCCTTAGTGGGACATAGGGCATCAAGAGTTGTATTCATATTCAAAATAAGCAAAAAATACCAGAAAATACTAAAGAAACCATAATGACACTTTTACAAAACGAGTGGTTTATCTAGTAACATAACCTCAAATATAGCAAAAAAGTCGTTCCCTTAACAAAAGAGTTTCGCTTAACAAAAAAAACTCATAAATTAAATTGTACCTACATAAGCATAACACATTTATTTAAAAAAGCGCACATTCTGAAAGCGATTTGTCACGCATACAAAGTTCTTTAAGTAATTCAATAAAAATTTAGTGTTTTATTTTCTTTAAATGGGCATTTTAGTGCGTTTTCATATCCAAAGCTAGGCAGCTCTGCAGTAGCGAGAGAGAGATTTGACTGCTGAAAGCAGAAGAACAACTGAAAGCAGAAGAACAACAACTGCAATCGCGGGCAATGTTACCAGATGTTAAAAAAAATAAAGCTAAATAAAACTGAGTGAATTATTGAACTAATTTTAAAAAGATGTATATTTTACAAAATTATAAACATTACATTTTAATTAGAACAGGCCCGAAAATGTCATGAAAAAAGAACTAAAATTCCGAGACTAAATAACAAAAAAAAAATGCTAAATCAAGTTACGAAAATGGTAATCTGGCCATACTGGTGCTAAAACGACGTAACTCATTGTCAAATTCGCTGAGCGCAAAGTAACGGTACCACGATAGGCGCCATCTCATTATTCTTTCCATCATAACTGGTAACTTGGATAGCTGCTGAAAAATGAGAATTGGAAAAACTATCACTGCTATCTGGTTGATGAGTTCCACTTCAGATAAACTTTCACTTAGATAAACTTTCGTTAAATATGCAGCTCACGAAACTATACTTTTTTCTCAGTGTAATCATAATGTTTTTCCACTAACACTAAAGACAGTTTGCTCTTTGCGTAAATATTAGTATACGGAGAGCGAGATCGTGAGAGCCATTCGTGTAAACACAAGCAAATGTACACAACTGTCAGCCGCCGCTCAGCTTCAACGAATTGATTAAACAAGTTAACAAAATGTATTAAGCGCAGAGCGCATGGCTGACAAGAAAGCGGGTGTGTGCATACACACAGATGTCTACATAAGTATGTGTGGCGCCATGGCAATGATACTACATACCATACCCACTGTTGGGCTTAGATACAAATATTTACGTTGAAATACGTCAACTGATAGCGAGTCGAAGACGCAATGCGACTGCGGGCCTCCAGTCACCGCTCAACAACGGTGGGCTACGAAGGTGGGCTCACACGTCTAGTCATTATTGTTAATTTACGCCGTTCTTGTTTTCAATAAATTGTGAAGTCTGTCGAGATTACTGCCAAATACAGCAATCATGCCGGACAACAGCAGCAAATTCAATCCAAATATACAATTGGAAATACCCAAATGGATAAATGCGAAATATTTTGAGAAGATACTGCATAAAGAGGATACAAATCTCCACAAAATAATAAAATTGACGCCGATCCCCGCTACACCGCCCGGTGAGAACTACACATCGCTCATGATGCGCATCCTAATGGACATTGAACTAAAAGGTTAGCTGCTATATTTATAGGTAAAAGTGCGCAGTTGGTGGCATCGAAAGTAATAGTCGTTTAAAATTGAATTGTTAAAACACTATGCAAATGTTACCGAAGTTATAGATAGAGATTACATATAATACGAATTATAAAAAAAAAAATATTTTTTCTGATTTAGAATTTTTTGCTTTTGGCCACTAAACACACCTGTGTAATAAACGATTTCTCGCATTGTAAAAACAGTTTGCATATGTATGTATGTATTGTAAATATTTATATATATATGTATATATGTGTAAATGAACTGCTGAACTAGTGTGCGTAAAGAGTTTCAAAACAATAACTGATTAGTTTATCTTCCTATCAAGCAACTTGCATTGTTTGTTTTATCCAATTCCGTTTAACTCTCTCCGCTCTACTACCACTGCAGATGGCTACACACAACAGAAGTCGTACATTGTAAAAACAACACTGGACGACGACAAAGGCGGCACACTTATCAATGCACTGAATCTCTTTCCGAAAGAGAAACTCATGTACGAGCGCATTCTACCTCAGCTGGAGCAACTCTACCATGACCTTGGCAAGAATGTGATATTCGCACCCAAATGCCAATGGATCGAGCAAAAATCCAGCCGCATTACTATTGTACTCGAAGATCTGAATACAAAGAAATTCCGCAACATCAACAGACTCAAAGGCTTCGACATGCCGCACATGAAGCGTGTGCTGGAAAAGCTCGCCGAATTCCATGCAGCCAGCGTCATATGGCACGAGAAGCACGGCGCATATCCGGATGAATTTCAGAAAAGCTATCTACCTGCCAACTATCAAAAATCGAAATCTTATCAGGCACGTGTACAAAGCTACAAGATAGCTATGGCGACGTGGGGCTTAGAAGATTACGACAAATATGTGGAGCGCATTGTGAGTACGCCCAAACAATAGATATTTACAACACCACAAACATACACCACCGCAGAATAGCAGTGTGAGTAACTAACGCAGTGATCTTTTACACGCCTTTGTTTCAGCCAAGTGCCGAACAATTCGTCAATGCAGCCATGGGCTGCTTCAACTCAGATCCTAACGAATTCAAGGTGCTCAATCATGGCGACTTCTGGTCCAGCAATATAATGCTGAACTACACCTCAAATGGCGAAGTGAATCAAATACGCTTCGTAGACTACCAGCTGTGCAAGTGGGGCAGCCCGGCACAGGATCTATGGGAACTAATCGTGTGCTCAGTTGTGAGCAATTTGCGCATTTGGGAATTCGATCATTTCATACGAATCTACCACACTCACCTACTTAAGTGCTTGAAGCTACTCAATTATGGCAAACCGCTGCCCAAACTGAATGAGCTGCATATAAGTATGTTGAAGCATGGCTTTTGGGGTAAGCGGCATCGTATTTGTAGCAATTTTTCAAATTGTGTTTTAATGTATATATGTGTGTTTGTGTATTACATAGGCTACAGCACAACCTTCACACATTTGGTTCTAATACTCCTGCCTTCGGATAAAGATGCCAGTCTATTCAAGCTGATTCAGCCGGGGGAGGAAGGCGACAAGTTCCGCCACAAAGCCTATACAAATCCGCTCTACGTGCGCGCTATGTTGGATATATTGCCATTTTTATATAGGCGTGGCATTTTAGACTTTCAATGACTAGGCTTTTGAAAAAGTACAAAAATATGCGGCTGACTGTGGAATTTTACAAAATTAGCAGAAAATCTGGTGGTGCCAAGGTTACAAATGGATGCTGGAGTAGTTCTTGGCTATGCGAAATTTACGCCAAAAGATGTATAAAATTTGTACTTAAATAAAATAGTTCATGCTACGCTTCCCAGTTTTCGTTGAAGTCATCTACAAGAAGGATGGAAGACAAAACTGGTTAAATGGAGAGTAACGAAATCAGGATAGGGCTACTAATAATTTTAATATTTCTATAATATTTTTAATTGATTAATAAAAATTTTTAATTCGAAATATTTGCAGTTGAAATTCATGTCATTAAATGATCGAAAAAGTATGGAAATTTGGTAGCAGTTCCCTTGTGCCGCTGAATAGGCCGTGAGATCACAAAATGCTCCGAAATTCATCAGCGATCACGATCACGTTGCGCGCATTGCGCCCATTTTTCGGTAGACGTGGTGGCCCTTCCAATTTCTTATGGCCCATATTAAACCATATGGACCTAGAGGATATGTGGTTCCAGCAGGACGGCGCTATATGCCACACAGCAAGCGCCATTTTATTCCATTTCAACTTTTACCCGCCCTTATTGAAAAACCCTTATTTACTTGGTGTTTGATCAAATAATCCAGCACAATTTGGGCTCGGTGCGATGGCGCGTTATCTTTATGCAAAAGCCAAGAATTATTTGCCCATATTTCCGGCCGTTTGCGACGTACAGCATCTCGCAAACGCTTCAAAATAGATAAATAATATTCTTTTTTGACTGTCTGGCCCGATGAAAGGTACTCATGGTGCACTACGCCTTGGCAATCGAAGAAAACATTCAACCCGGTACTTTTTGGTCATCGGGTATGTTAGGGCGGGTCAAATATTTTTCGGCATCTTTCCCAGCAGTTTAGGGTTCTACATACAATTATAAGAGCATAGCACTAAGGTCAATTTCTGTACTTGGGAATTTTTGGAATGAGGAATCTATTTCTGATGTATATTATAATTTTTATTCAAAGCACCCCAAGATGGCACTATAAGGCAACTTTTTGGAATTATTTTATACTGTAATAAGAACATTCACAAAGGGACTTGGACAATCCCTGGAACCTCCTTATCCAATCAAATTGACCATGTTTTAATATCGAGACGGTGGGAATCCTCAATAGCAGACGTTCACTCATGCCGCAGTGCAAATATTGATAGCGATCAATTTCTAGTAAAAATAAATTTTAATCATCGCATAACCATGCACAAGCAAGAAAAAGGCTTAACGAGACCAAAAGGGAACACAAGACAACTTGCACACCCTACAAATTCCAAAATATTTCAAAACTTATTTCTGCACCAGTATGAGCCGCACGCCCAAAATGAAAATATCGATGCAGAGTGGGAGAATATAAAACTCTCTTTTAATAACGCCGCTACTGAAAACATAGGAAAGCTGACTAAAACAGAAAACAATAAATGGTTCGACGCTGAATGCGCCCAGGCAATAGCTAAGAAAAATGAAGCTCGGCAAAGAATGCTAAGAAGGCCCACCAGAGCAAGTAAAGAGGCATATAAAGCCGAGAAAATTGTCGCCACTAAATTATGCCGCGCCAAGAGAAAGCAGTCGCAAAAGAGGGAACTTAAACAACTCGCTACGGATTATCACACCAAAGACATTAGAAAATTTTACAAGCGTGTCAAACAACGAACAAAAGACTTTCTGCCTCGTCTTAGCATCTGTAAGGAAAAAAACGGAGTTATATTATCTGAAGAAAGTAGCGTTATCGAACGGTGGAAGGAATTCTTTTCAGATCTATATAACCCCGTTACAGCAAGCGCATCATCTCTCATAAACTTTACGCCCGACAATAATGCGGCGGAGCCGGAACCAACCTTGATGTAACTTGATAAAGCTTTTACTCATATGAGTAACAATAAGGCTCCTGGGGAAGATGGCATTCCCATAGAGCTGCTGAAGTACCTCGACGACAACGGACGTCAAGTTCTGCTACACCTCTTTTTAAGAATATGGCACCGAGGCAGCATTTCGGAAGCATGACGTGTAGGGTTGGTAACTCCTATTCACAAAAATGGAGACAAAAACATATAAAATCTTTTCTCGAATCCTGGCATCCCGGCTAACTGCGGAAGCAGAAAAATTTTTGCGCGAATACCAAGACGGATTTCGCCCAGGTCGATCAACAACAGGTCAAATCTTTATGTTAAAGCAAAATCTTGAAAAATGTTATGAATGTTCGTCGATTTCAAACAAGCCTTTGATAGTATCCTCCGAGACAAATTCCCAGAAGCGCTCTCCAACTTGGGTATCAGCGACAAACTTATTCAGCTGGTCATGGCAACACTAACTAACACCACTGGAAAAGTAATTGTACAACAAGCAGTGTCAAAGCCCTTCGAAATCTCCTGTGGCGTAAAACAAGGCGACGCGCTTTCCACATCTTTATTTAATCTCCTTCTTCACTATGCGATAAAAAACGAAGTGAAGTTTGGAAACCTTTTTAGTCGCTCAGGAATAACAATCGCGTACGCGGATGATATCGCAATAGTGGCAAGGAACAAAAGATATCTCATTGAAATATTGAATTTCGTGCCAAATCAGTAGGCCTTAGAATAAATGAAGGCAAAACTAAATATCTGAAGGTCTCCCGCAGCGAAGAAAGACGAAGTCCTGAAAACATCCAAATCGGGACATTAACCTTTGAAGATGTTCCACACTTCAAATATTTGGGAGTGTTCATTAAAAAAGGACAACAGTAGTCACGACGACATACAAGACAGAATATTGGCAGCAAACAAAGCATATTACGCTCACACAAAATTGATGAAGTCCAAACTGCTCAACGGTAATGTAAATTCCGCCTCTACCAGTCAATAATACTATCGGTGCTGTCCTACGGCTGCGAGTGCTGGACATTGACAAGCAAAGACGAAAGTAGCTTAAGAGTTTTCGAACGAAAAGTACTCCGAAGGGTGTTTGGCCCCATGCGCTGCAACGATGGAACGTACCTAATACGCTACAACGATGAGTTGCTAAACTTATGCCTTATGGGAGAAGACGTCGTGAAATACATTAAATCCTAAAGGCTTCGATGGTTAGGGCACACTGTGCACATGGAAGGCAGCCGCCCCCAAAAATCTTTTTTATCAACGAATTGTCTAATAACCTGAGCCCGAGGACGTCCAAGGATACCCTGGCTTGACCAAGCCATAGCCGACCTGAAAAAGCTACGAGTTAGGAGCTGGAGATCTGTTGCTATGAACCGTGCAGATTGGAAGAGGATCGTGGATGAAGCTTAAGTTCACCCTGTGCTGTAATCGCTACCTGATGATGGTGATGATAATAAAAAAAGTTGTGGAACAACATTAAGACGCACACCACAAATAGGAGGTGGAGTTCGGCCAAACGGCTAACAGAAGTGTCACCGCCAATTATTTATTTTATTTTTTAATAAGAAAAGTGGGTGTAGGTAGTTAATTTTTAGATGCATACCAGGCTAAAACAAAAACCAAAATATATAATTTGAAAATATTTCAAAAATTTCTTTTTAAATTTTTATTCTAGTCTTTAATTTGTTCACCACAAATACCAACAGGTTTGCAATTGCTTTGATTTTAGAGCCTTTTGCTCTCAACTGAGCTGCCTTCTTTCTACTTTCTGAATTCTTAGCCATCACTGGCTTTCCATTTTCTTATTAATTAAAGACAGCTGCTTTCAAAATTTGGGGGCTCGAAACAGACTTTAGTATAGATCTGCTTTATAGACTTTTTTTCTCAAACAATTTTGTAGATTCGGAATCTGCCAGCAACGATGTCAGAAAAACCGAGCCATGCGAACTACCCCGTCCTAATGCATGTAAATGGGCGTATATGTGCCTTATAGGCTCCCAAACTGATTAACCGATTTCGCTGAAATTGCAGTGAGTTATATTGAGTGAGCCTTGTAGAGGTTTGGATCAGCAAGCGCATATATTGGTGACATGAAAATAAATATATACCAAATTACTCGGCAGAATACAAAGATCAGCCTGTGCAATAACGGTCGGTGCAATCAGATCATGTCCTAGAGAGGCTCTCAGTGCACTGACACATGTTATTCCAATAGACCTATATATTAAGAAAACGGCAACCATGAGTGCATTTAGGTTAAATGAAGCGGGTCGCTGGAAAGAAAAAACGTATGGTCGCGCAAGTCTATTATTGCGACAAACTCAGTTAATCTCGGTGAGAACTGACTACATCGTCCCGACGGTAACATTCAATAGGAATTTTTCCACTCTCTAGGGAATAATGGAATAAGGGATTCTCTCTAAACAACTTCGACACTACAGTCTATACAAATGGCAGTAAAATGGACGGTGGTGTTGAGAAATCGAGAAATCTGTGCATCTCCCTAATACCAGCAGTGTCTTCCAGGCGGAAGTACTGACAATTGGCGAAGCTTTTAGGCTACTAATCGCAGATTTCTCTTTTAAGGGCAATATCGCTATTCTTTCGGATAGCCAAGCTGCAATCCAGGCACTGGACCCATCTATAACAACCTCTAAAGTGGTGGAGCAAAGTAGGAATAGCCTCACCACCTTGAGTGAAAACCATAAAGTAACCTTAATGTGGGTCCCGGGACATCGGAACATTGAAGGTAACGAAAAAGCATATGAACTGGCAAGAGGAGGATCTGCCGTGAGTAACGCTATTACAGAATCGGTATTCACTCCATTAGGTGCAGTCAATAATACCTATAATTTCCCTAAAATACCTCCGAATCGCAGATTGTAGATGGAAAGACCTGACGAAATGAAAAATTAGCAGAACGTTATTGCCCACCTACAACCTCAAGCAATCGTCGGCTTTAATAAGCAAACGACGGGACGTCTGAAGACTAACGACAGTCATAACTGGCTTTTGGTCTATCGGAAAACAAGAAGCCAAAATGTGTATCCCTCACAACACGTACTGTCACAGTTGTAAACAACCGGAGAAAAAGGAAACAAACTTCCACTTCCTCTCTGAATGTCCTGCCCGATGGAAGGACAGAATGTTAACCCTGGGCCGAGAGTCTCGAACAACTCCCTGACTTAGACGTCAACAACCTAATAAGGTTCTTAAACCGCACAGACTGGATATGGTTATGCTGTAAATAACCGTTAACGTAGTTGGTAACGAGGATGTGGCAACAAAATGGTGCGGAGTGCTAGTTGGATTCAGGAAGAATCAACACTTTAACCAACCAACACTTCAGTTAGGTATTTGGCCGAGCTTCTCCTCCTATTTGTGGAGTGTTGCTTGATGTTGTTCCACAAATGGAGGAACCTACAGTTTTAAACCGACTCTGAACGGCAAATGGTTCTTATGAAGAGCTTTTTCATTGGCGAGACAAAAACAATGAATGGATGGTTGGCGGAATTAAATGGTAGTTTAATATACTAAGTTTGAATCAAAGACATCTCCCTACAAAAACCCAATGCAACAGTCAAAAAACTAATAGAATTGCTCTGAAATTTATTGTCTGAATCATTAAGTTCGGTTCAGCATGAAATTGTTGTAGTACTAATTCGACTTCCGGATAGTTTTTTCTTCACTGCGAAAGCCAAGGGTGAACCTTCATTCAGATAGCGCCAATTAAGCTGAGGATGTCATCTAGTGGATTAGTGGAGAAATGAGAGACCTGTTAATCTCATGCTCGTTTTCGCAAATATTGCACAAAAAATCCGAATCGAAATTTATTCGGAAAGGAAAATACAGATTTTTGCATTTGAAAAGATATTTCCAAAATTTGAAAATCATTCAAAGGTAAAAATATTTCTGTAAAACTATTGGGTTGGAAAGAAATTGCCGATTTTTTAAAAGAAAGTAAATAAATTTTTATATTAAACATAGAATGAACTTTAGTCAATAATATATTTTCGATTTTTGCCATCTTTCCGGCAAATTCATTATTCCGCGCTCATAGAACTTCTGGCCTTTATTTGCAAAAAACTAAACCAAGTGCGATTTTTTAGCCTCGTCATTGCCGAAAGTTTTACCATTTAAGGAGTACTGCAAAGACCGAAACAAATGGTAGACTGACCGTGCAAGGACAGGACTATATGGTGGATGCCACAAAAGTTCCCGGTCAAGCTCTCTCAGTTTTTGGCGAGTGACCCAAGATTTTAGACCGCGTTGTTCTAATGAAATATGACACCTTTACGATTGATCAATTCTGGTCGCTTCTCGTTGATGGCTGTATTCAATTTTTTCAATTGTTGGCAGTAGACATCCGAATCAATCGTTTGGTTCCTCTGAAGTAGCTCAAAAAATATACCACACCCTTCCAGTCTCACCAAACTGACAGCATAATTTTCTTTTGGTGAATATCAGCCTTTGAAGTGGTTTGTGGCGTTTCATCATGATTGGATCAGTATCATTTTCGATTGAGGTTATTGTAAACAATCCATTTTTCATCACCAGTGATAATCCGCTTCAAAAACAGATCGACTTAATTGCGTTTAAGCTGCATATCAGAAGCGTTGATTCGGTTTGCTAAATGAATTTCTTTCAATTCATGTGGTACACAAATATCAAGCTTTCACACCAGTTCAGGACTCTTTATATGCTCGTGAGCGGTTGATTTTCGTATATTTAACTTCTCT
This sequence comes from Anastrepha obliqua, assembly GCF_027943255.1. Classification (NCBI taxonomy): domain Eukaryota; kingdom Metazoa; phylum Arthropoda; class Insecta; order Diptera; family Tephritidae; genus Anastrepha; species Anastrepha obliqua. The sequence continues at coordinate 19,087,041 of NC_072892.1, forward strand.
TCAATCTCACGCAAAGTTACATGACGATCCAATTCGATTAAAGCCTTGATAACGTCTTCATCGACATCACTTGGCCAACCTGAACGTGGCTCATCTTTAAGTGAAAAATCTCTAGTACGGAATTTGATAAACCAATTTCGATACTGTCTTTCTTTTAAGACTTTATCACCATACAAATCACGCAACTTTTTAGCAATCTTCTTTGCGCTTTTTCCTTTATGGAAATAATAAAGTAAAATATGACGAAGATGCCTTTTTATGGGCTGCTTATTAAAATTGACCACAAACAAATAAATATAAACAAAATTACGCGCACTTTTTTTCTAAAGCAAACTAAAAGTGCCAGCTAACAGCTGTCAAAAGAAAAAATTAAAATAAATACTCACAAGCTGTTCAAAACAATTATCAACGCCGTCTAACCCAATATCTCCGGACAACCCAATATTTACATCAAATTCTTAGAATAACAAACCAGATCACAAAAATGTATTTTCAAAAATATCTCAATTCCAGCGCTGCTTAGCAGGTTGGCAATCAAATTCCAAACATTCCTCTGTGTGTGGCAAAAGTTTCATGAAAATTGGAGGTGATTTAGTACCTAACAAATACACCACACAAAAACAGCACCACTACGCACTGAGTTTAACTGATAATAAAAATCTGTATACATTTTATTTATTTATATACAAATACTTTCGATTGTTAAAATGCGGGAAGTCGGAACATTTTTGTATTGCTAACAAATTATGGCGTATGCGTTAGTTTAATAGCTGTTTAGTATTGAAAATCTCACGCGCGTGTGTCAGCAGTCGCGATGTAACTAGTTTGTTATATTTGTGGCGAGCTCTAAATCAAAACAAAAAAAAAAAAAAATACCAGTCTAACGGTTAGACTCGATAGAAGTGAAACCTTCCGTAAAACAAACTGAGAGAGAATAAGACGAAAGCAGCATTAGGAGCGGGATAATTATAGGTTCATTATAATATTGCTATAAAGTTCATATTTTATTTTCTTCATTTTATCATTATTCATCCCCAATGTTTTCAATTTCAACAAATGATACGAGTGGCTTATGATAGATAAAATACGATACAAATGCTTTGGTTTCGATGTTGTCAAAAAAAAATACCCAAACGGACCGAAGAAACAGACTTACAAATTTCTTCCATTTTCGTCTACTTGTATTCATATAAAAATTTATGTCTCTTTCCACCAAAGCTAAATGTATTTGTATATTTCTTCTTGTATTTATTCAAGGCCGAAATCCCGGCGGTACTGTAATACCGGGTTAACCCGTGGCAGAGAAGGAGCAAGCCCCTAAAACACTCCGCCCATTTCCAAAAATCAGTTTAACATTTGTTGTCCTCCGATGGAGGATCTATCAAATGTTAAGCTGATAAGAACAGATACCACACTACCTAGTCAATAGATTTTAAATAATAAACCTAATAAACCTTTTGAGAATTACACGCTCACAAAAATTATTTATATCAACATACATATAATATAACGCTTCGTAACTAAATAACTTTTAGGCCATCAACGACAGCATGGCGCGGTAGCCGAACGACTAGCAATGTGAGCTTCCGATCCAAAATCCTTGGTTCGAATCACAAGAAAAAATAAAAGTTATTTTTATTTAGTTCGTCGCTACGTTTATATCAACATATAATATAACGCTTCGTAGACAAGGTGGTCGCTTTTTCGTTTCACTTTTCCTCAAATCACTCCCAACGATTCTAAAGAAGTTTTCACTTCAAAAACATTTTCTGACTTAATAAAAGTGAGCTCCAGCTTTTAGTGTGAAATAAGAAATTAAGATAAATCAGGGGTTTTAAGCTGGTTAAATTTGAATAGCTGGTCTAAGGCAAAAATTACAAAAAATGGACTGAGCCGTTGTGGGGCGAAAAATATTATTAGGTGCGCAATTAAGTTCTCGCTGTTTTTTTTATGAAAATACAACTTTATTCTGAAAAACTGGTTACACGTGAATCATTGAAAGTATTGCCCATCGCTGGCTACTACTTTTTCCCATTTTCACTGCGAAAGCCAAGGGTGAACCTTCATTCAGATAGCGCCAATTAAGCTGAGGATGTCATCTAGTGGATTAGTGGAGAAATGAGAGACCTGTTAATCTCATGCTCGTTTTCGCAAATATTGCACAAAAAATCCGAATCGAAATTTATTCGGAAAGGAAAATACAGATTTTTGCATTTGAAAAGATATTTCCAAAATTTGAAAATCATTCAAAGGTAAAAATATTTCTGTAAAACTATTGGGTTGGAAAGAAATTGCCGATTTTTTAAAAGAAAGTAAATAAATTTTTATATTAAACATAGAATGAACTTTAGTCAATAATATATTTTCGATTTTTGCCATCTTTCCGGCAAATTCATTATTCCGCGCTCATAGAACTTCTGGCCTTTATTTGCAAAAAACTAAACCAAGTGCGATTTTTTAGCCTCGTCATTGCCGAAAGTTTTACCATTTAAGGAGTACTGCAAAGACCGAAACAAATGGTAGACTGACCGTGCAAGGACAGGACTATATGGTGGATGCCACAAAAGTTCCCGGTCAAGCTCTCTCAGTTTTTGGCGAGTGACCCAAGATTTTAGACCGCGTTGTTCTAATGAAATATGACACCTTTACGATTGATCAATTCTGGTCGCTTCTCGTTGATGGCTGTATTCAATTTTTTCAATTGTTGGCAGTAGACATCCGAATCAATCGTTTGGTTCCTCTGAAGTAGCTCAAAAAATATACCACACCCTTCCAGTCTCACCAAACTGACAGCATAATTTTCTTTTGGTGAATATCAGCCTTTGAAGTGGTTTGTGGCGTTTCATCATGATTGGATCAGTATCATTTTCGATTGAGGTTATTGTAAACAATCCATTTTTCATCACCAGTGATAATCCGCTTCAAAAACAGATCGACTTAATTGCGTTTAAGCTGCATATCAGAAGCGTTGATTCGGTTTGCTAAATGAATTTCTTTCAATTCATGTGGTACACAAATATCAAGCTTTCACACCAGTTCAGGACTCTTTATATGCTCGTGAGCGGTTGATTTTCGTATATTTAACTTCTCTTCAATCTCACGCAAAGTTACATGACGATCCAATTCGATTAAAGCCTTGATAACGTCTTCATCGACATCACTTGGCCAACCTGAACGTGGCTCATCTTTAAGTGAAAAATCTCTAGTACGGAATTTGATAAACCAATTTCGATACTGTCTTTCTTTTAAGACTTTATCACCATACAAATCACGCAACTTTTTAGCAATCTTCTTTGCGCTTTTTCCTTTATGGAAATAATAAAGTAAAATATGACGAAGATGCCTTTTTATGGGCTGCTTATTAAAATTGACCACAAACAAATAAATATAAACAAAATTACGCGCACTTTTTTTCTAAAGCAAACTAAAAGTGCCAGCTAACAGCTGTCAAAAGAAAAAATTAAAATAAATACTCACAAGCTGTTCAAAACAATTATCAACGCCGTCTAACCCAATATCTCCGGACAACCCAATATTTACATCAAATTCTTAGAATAACAAACCAGATCACAAAAATGTATTTTCAAAAATATCTCAATTCCAGCGCTGCTTAGCAGGTTGGCAATCAAATTCCAAACATTCCTCTGTGTGTGGCAAAAGTTTCATGAAAATTGGAGGTGATTTAGTACCTAACAAATACACCACACAAAAACAGCACCACTACGCACTGAGTTTAACTGATAATAAAAATCTGTATACATTTTATTTATTTATATACAAATACTTTCGATTGTTAAAATGCGGGAAGTCGGAACATTTTTGTATTGCTAACAAATTATGGCGTATGCGTTAGTTTAATAGCTGTTTAGTATTGAAAATCTCACGCGCGTGTGTCAGCAGTCGCGATGTAACTAGTTTGTTATATTTGTGGCGAGCTCTAAATCAAAACAAAAAAAAAAAAAAATACCAGTCTAACGGTTAGACTCGATAGAAGTGAAACCTTCCGTAAAACAAACTGAGAGAGAATAAGACGAAAGCAGCATTAGGAGCGGGATAATTATAGGTTCATTATAATATTGCTATAAAGTTCATATTTTATTTTCTTCATTTTATCATTATTCATCCCCAATGTTTTCAATTTCAACAAATGATACGAGTGGCTTATGATAGATAAAATACGATACAAATGCTTTGGTTTCGATGTTGTCAAAAAAAAATACCCAAACGGACCGAAGAAACAGACTTACAAATTTCTTCCATTTTCGTCTACTTGTATTCATATAAAAATTTATGTCTCTTTCCACCAAAGCTAAATGTATTTGTATATTTCTTCTTGTATTTATTCAAGGCCGAAATCCCGGCGGTACTGTAATACCGGGTTAACCCGTGGCAGAGAAGGAGCAAGCCCCTAAAACACTCCGCCCATTTCCAAAAATCAGTTTAACATTTGTTGTCCTCCGATGGAGGATCTATCAAATGTTAAGCTGATAAGAACAGATACCACACTACCTAGTCAATAGATTTTAAATAATAAACCTAATAAACCTTTTGAGAATTACACGCTCACAAAAATTATTTATATCAACATACATATAATATAACGCTTCGTAACTAAATAACTTTTAGGCCATCAACGACAGCATGGCGCGGTAGCCGAACGACTAGCAATGTGAGCTTCCGATCCAAAATCCTTGGTTCGAATCACAAGAAAAAATAAAAGTTATTTTTATTTAGTTCGTCGCTACGTTTATATCAACATATAATATAACGCTTCGTAGACAAGGTGGTCGCTTTTTCGTTTCACTTTTCCTCAAATCACTCCCAACGATTCTAAAGAAGTTTTCACTTCAAAAACATTTTCTGACTTAATAAAAGTGAGCTCCAGCTTTTAGTGTGAAATAAGAAATTAAGATAAATCAGGGGTTTTAAGCTGGTTAAATTTGAATAGCTGGTCTAAGGCAAAAATTACAAAAAATGGACTGAGCCGTTGTGGGGCGAAAAATATTATTAGGTGCGCAATTAAGTTCTCGCTGTTTTTTTTATGAAAATACAACTTTATTCTGAAAAACTGGTTACACGTGAATCATTGAAAGTATTGCCCATCGCTGGCTACTACTTTTTCCCATATTTCTGGTAGATCTCGTATACCGTCGTGGTAAAACTGTTCATCTTTTGAGGCTATCCACGGATCAAGCCATTTTTTGATGTCTTCATACGAATGGAACTGCTCGTCAGCTAGACCATGTGCCATCGATCGGTACAGGTGATAATTGGGCGGAGAATATGGCGGGTGGGGTGGGATTTCCCATTTCAGTGTTTCCAGGTAGGTTTTAGCGGGTTTGACAACATGAGGCCGAGCGTTGTCATGCTATAGAATCACTTTTTAATGCCTCTCCGCGTATTGTGGCCGCTTCTTGCACAGTGCTCGGCTCAATCGCATCAATTGAAGCCGATACCGATTCCCAGTGATGGTTTCGCTTGGTTTGAACAGTTCATAATAAATAACACTAACTTGGTCCCACCAAATACATAGCATAACCTACGCAGCGAGAATATTCGGCCGAGGCGACGGCGTAGAAGCATGACCGGGTGGTCCCCATAACTTTCTTTTCTTTGGATTGCTGTGATGAATCCATTTTTCATCACCCGTCACGATGCGAAGATGCGATGAAGAAAACCCTTCCTTTTTTGCCGCTGGAGCAGTTGTTCACAGGCGACACAGGCGAAAAAACGACCTTCAACATCCCTTGGTTTTAACTCATAAGAAACCCAAGTCCCCTGCATGCAATCGCTTAGAAATGGATTGGCTTGGTAACTCATAAACTCCTTATACTGAAGCAAGCTCTTCTTGCGTTTGACACGGATCCTCATTGAGCAATGCCTCCAGCCTCCAATTCAGAGTCTTCGAAGGTTTTTGGCCTTCCTACACGCGGAGGGTCATCAATATTAAAATCACCGTCTTTGAAGCGATGGAACCAATTTCGGTACGTTGTTTCACTTAAAGCAGCATCTCCATAAACTTTTTATAGTTCGCGTCGCGCTTCAGCCGCCGTTTTTATGCGGCACGAATTAATGCAATTTTTGTTTCTTTCGTTCATTTCATTTTATTTTATTTTGAATTATTATTTTGAATATTGATTAATGCTCCTGAGTCCAAAAAAGAGGTGGTTACATTACTTCCTTTTTCTTAAATTATATTATTAGCCCCACTTAACGATGCATAAATAACAGTCGAATAGAAATCACATCCAGTGTACAATTGAATAAAATCTATTATAAAATGTACATATGTATGTACGTATATTTCGTATTCCTCAATAAAATTTTAGATGGCTTCGATTAAAAAGTGTAATATACCTTCTGTTAAAAAAGGACCGGGGATTGTTCAATAAAAAGTAAAATGATTGTTTAATCATCAAAATTTATTTTGTCGCCTTCAAAATAATCTCCATTTGAAGTAATACACACATGCCAACGATTAATCCAGTCATCAAAACACCTTTTAAATGCGATTGAAGAGATCTTCTTCAGTTCCTTCAGCGAATTCTCCTTAATGTCCCCTGTCGTCTCAAAGCGACGTCCGCCGAGTGGCAACTTAAGTTTTGGGAAAAGGAAAAAGTCAGAGGTGGCTAAGTGCGGTGAATATGGTGGTGGTTCGATGATATTTGTCGAGTTTTTGGCCAAAAAAGTGTTTACAATATGAGCCTTATGAGGCGGTGCGTTCTCATGGTGCACGCACCTACGTAGATTCTCTCTCAAACGCGCATAAATTCCAAATAATATTCTTTATTTACCTTAGAACGATTTGGAATGAATTCCTACGGCACAACACCTTGATAATCAAAGAAAACGAGTAGCATGACTTTTACTTTTGACTGACTTTGACGTGGTTTTTTGGGTTTCGGCTCATGTGGATAGCGCCATTCAGCCGCCTGTTAACTGGTTTGCATGTCAAACTCATATGTCCACGTCTGATCACCTGTTATGATGCGATGATGTGCTGGATAAACGTTGGGTCCGAATTCACTTGCTCCAGCCTGTCTTCAGCCACCTTCCTCCGATGAACTTTTTGAAGGAAATTCAACTCACATCCACATTATCTTAAATTATTTGTATTTAATGTAATTTTCACAATATCGACAAAAATAAACCTTTACATAGTGGATGTAATTTCAACGTTATACGAAATTTATTTAGTGAAATTAATTATGAAAGTGGTCTAAGTTAAACATTTAATGAAATTACATATAAGGTTGGCCAAAAAGTCTTGCGGTATTTCCGCAAGCTTGTCTTTGCAAGCGCGTAGTTCTAGTTGTATTCGTCGCATCGGTTCACGCTAGAGCTTTTTGGAGAGCTCTTTTCACGTGCTAACACGTGTTTGATTAATTGTTGTTTGCTTTTAGTCGTTCGTGAGTTATAGCGTCGCAAACATGGAGCAAAATAAAGAGAAAATACGGCATATTTTACAGTACTACTACGATAAATGCAAAAATGCATCTCATGCTGCCAATAAAATTTGTGCAGTTTATGGACCCGATACAGTTTCCATTTCCACTGCACAACGATGGTTTCAACGTTTTCGTTCTGGTGCCGAGGTGATCGAAGATGCGCCACGGTCCGGAAGGCCTGTCGTCGAAAATTGCGATAAAATCGCTGAATTGATCGAAAGAGACCGGCATAGTAGCAGCCGTAGCATCGGCCAAGAGCTGGGTATGAGTCATCAAACCGTTATAAACCATTTGAAGAAGCTTGGATTCAAAAAGAAGCTCGATGTATGGGTGCCACACGACTTGACGCAAGAAAACATTTTTGCCCGTATGGATGCATGCGAATCGCTTCTGAATCGCAACAAAATCGACCCGTTTTTGAAGCGGATGGTGACTGGCGATGAAAAGTGGGTCACTTACGACAACGTGAAGCGCAAACGGTCGTGGTCGAAAAGCAGTGAAGCTGCCCAGACGGTGGCCAAGCCTGGATTGACGGCCAGGAAGGTTCTTCTGTGTGTTTGGTGGGATTGGCAGGGAATCATCCACTATAAGCTGCTCCCCTATGGCCAAACGCTCAATTCGGACCTGGACTGCCAACAACTGGACCGCTTGAATGCAGCACTCATGCAGAAGAGGCCATCTTTGATCAACAGAGGCCGAATTGTCTTCCATCAGGACAACGCCAGGCCACACACATCTTTGGTGACGCGCCAGAAGCTGCGGGAGCTCGGATGGGAAGTTCTTTTGCATCCACCGTATAGTCCGGATCTCGCACCAAGTGATTACCACCTATTTCTGTCCATGGCGAACGAGCTTGGTAGTCGGAAGTTATCCACAAGAGAGCCCTGTGAAAATTGGCTCTCCGAGTTTTTTGACAATAGGGAAGGGAGCTTCTATAAGAGGAGCATTATGAAGTTGGCACCTCGTTGGGAACTCGTCATCGAACAAAACGGCGCATATTTGACTTAAATCGCATTATTATGGAAAACCCAAGCATGCAATAATGAGGAAGATAAATTAAATCTTAGAGAAAGTCATGTTGTAAATTTACAAAATGCTGAAAAAGTAAGGAACTCTCTTGCTGAAAACCAGAAAAAACCCAAAGGAAATCCCAGCGAATACTATGGATCCTCGTTTGTTTTACAAAAAGCACTGTCTGTTTCGTTAGTCTATTATAAGCGAACTATGTAAGTTTATAACTTGGGCTTCCATAATTTCCATAATGACAATGTCAAGAATAGGATGAAACTACAGCATCAAGAGGTGTACATGCATTTTAACGCATGTGGAGGATATTATAACTACTCAAAAACACGTAATAGCTAACAGTGATGCGTGTTCAGGCCAAAAACGTAACATTAAAGGTAGCTTTTTTTTTAGCGGTGTGTTTGGGTTAAAAATGTCTTCGCACTATCTAGTAACCGTCGCTACTACGTGTGGGGTGATTCCGCTAAAAATATCCCTCCTCTTCTCTTGGATTTTTCCCTCCACCCCGGGACTGCTTCCGCATCGCTTCGAGGTAGAGGGCCAAGACGATGTCCTAAGAAGGACACTTACTTACTCACCCTGCGTCCAGGGTCGTTTGTTTTGAGAAACCTATGCTCAATGCTCCCTTTCACGCCTCTTTTTTCGGATAATATCTTCAACAAAATTTGCGACGCAAAGTTTTTCGCCGGCACCCTTAGGGAATCTGCCCATATTTCGCATCCGTATAAAAGAATCGAGTTCATCGTGTCCATTAAAAGTTTTCGCTTGTTGTGCGTTGGACCTCCAAGGTTCACTATGAGCTTACTTTGGCAGCTCTTGTAGCTTGATTTATGTGCGCCCAGTAAGTTAGCCTTGTGTCTAATTGCACTCCTAGGTATTTGACCACTCTTTTTATCGATAAAGTCGCATCGAGTACTTGAATATCTACTTCTAATGGGATACGTCTGTTGGTTAGAAGGACTAGCTCTATTTTCTCTGTGGCCAGCTTTAATCTGTGGTCTTCCATGTCAGCCATGTCTGAACTCGGATCATCACCTGATTCAACTTCCTTTTGATTTCGTCAGTGTTTCGGGCGATTATTACAGCTGCGCAATACATCTGCGTATCCCACTAAAGGCACATCCTCAGGCATCTCTATTCGAAGGATTTCATCGTAGCTTATATTCCAAAGTTCAGGTCCGAGTATTGATCCTTGGGCCGCACCTGCTGTTATTTGTTTAGTCTTACACCCTTCACGCGTTTCGTATAAGATAGCATTAACATGGATGAAAAGGGTTGGTGTCGAAATTCTGTATGTACAAAATTCTAAAAACAAAATTCAGCTTTTTAAAATTCTGCTTTTTAAAATTCTGCTTTTTTAAAATTCTGCTTTTTTAAAATTCTGCTTTCTAAAATTCTGTATTACAAAATTCTGTATTACAAAATTCTGTATTACAAAATTCTGTATTAAAATATAATGTTAACAATGTTAAAGAGGTAATGTAATTATTTTGAAAAAGTGCGCACTTTTCCAAAATAATTACATTACCTCTTTAACATTGTTAACATTATTATTTTAATACAGAATTTTGTAATACAGAACATTGTGGGATATTCATTGTCAAATTTAGGTATGGTTATTTGTTAGTAAAACTTTTTACACAATTTGAGTATATGCGCCCCATTGTTTTTAACATATTCGTACATACCTATGTACATCCCTACGTTAATTATAGTTGACAACATTTATACATTGGTATGTACATAGGTATGTTTGCAATCAAATATTACCTGGAGATGAGAACTTCTATCACAAATGAGGAATTACAATTTCACCACACTGTCTACAACGGTTCTTATATTGTTTGTTTACCTTCTGTTAAGTGCTGACTTTTTGTGAAAGAGCGTGGTTTAATATTATATTGATAAAAATGTCCGAAATAAGAATTTTGAAAACAAATAAAAATAAGGAAATGTTGGGTGTTGATGGGTATTTCTATTATTTAGAAAGAATAACAAAACAAAGGACATATAATTGGTCGTGTTCCAAGAGAATAGCGTGTCACTGTAAATTTCGATTGGTGACTGAATTAAAAGACGGTATCCATTGTGTGATTAAAAGGTCCGGTGTACATACCCATAGCCCTGAGGCAGTGGAAGGTTTTGTTCGCGATGCTAATATAAAGCTTAAAGAGTTATCTAAAAAACATGCTTGCCGGCTAGCCAGATAATTCGAGAAACCATTGTGCTAACTCCGAGCGATAGCCGTGATGCTTTACCTTCTAAAATGGCCCAAAAAAGTAAAATAATGCGGACTAGAAAAAAGAAATGGAACATGAAAGAACCAAAAACTGTAGATGACATTGATATGCCATTTAATTTATATGTCCTTGAAGGCGAGCTTTTTGTCTTAGCAGAAAAGTGGGTCGATGATGACCTTTTTATAATATTGGGGACAAAATCTTCATTGGAAATGCTGAGTAGCAGTGACTGCTGGGCTGTTGATGGAACTTTCCATGTTGTTCCTCGCGTTATGAGGCAACTTTTTTCCATACATGGTAGAGTACATGGCGAAATCGTGCCTCTCGTTTTTTGCTTGATGAGTAAAAAAACGTTGAAGTCATATGTCGCTGTTTTTAACGAGTTGCTGACGATTGCAGGTAACCATGAACTAAATTTATACCCTCAGCGTATAATTTGCGATTTCGAAATGGGTATCATATCGGCAATTAAGCAATGTTTCCCAAATACTGATTTACGCGGCTGTTTGTTCCATTTTGGACAAATAATATGGCGAAAGGTTCAGAAGGAGAGGTAATTAAAGCCTATTTTATGGTTTTGTATGTATACTAAGTAATAGCATGTTCTTTTTATGTATAGATTGGCTCAAAAATATGGGACTTCGGTGGAATTCGCACTGCAAGTCCGAATGATTAAAAGCTTAGCTTTCGTACCGCCAAGCGAAATACCGAATTACTTTCAAACATTACTTAATAACTGCGATGATGAAAGTGTAAAAAAATTACTAGTTTGGTTTGATAAAAATTATATTGATATAAATAATAATAATTCCAAATATTCTCCCGAGTTTTGGTCAGTGCATGACCATAATGCATCGCAAACAGAAACGTTTCCTAGAACACAAAACAATATTGAAGCGTGGCATCGGCGGCTGAAAGTTATTGTTGGAAGAAGAAATTCGCAATTTTACCATCTTGTGCTAAGTTTGCAAAAGGAACTTATTTTAGCGAAAACTCAAATATCAAGAAAAGAAAATGGAGAAAGAGTTAGAAGAAAAAGGAAAATAATTAAAAAAAACAAACAGCTGCGAAGAATTATTAAGAAAAGAAATGAATTAAGTCACACTACATATTTAAAAAGAATTGCAAAAAATATTGTAATTGGCTAAACTAAAATATTGTTATCGCTTAAACATATATGTATATTTATGGAATAAATGTTTATTTTGGTACTTCTTGTATGACGAAAATCACAAAACTTGAATAAAGCAGAATTTTTCGCATTAAACATGCAGAATTTTGAAAAAGCAGAATTTTAGAAAGCAGAATTTTAAAAAGCAGAATTTTAAAAAAGCAGAATTTTAAAAAGCAGAATTTTTTTGCATTTTACAGAATTTTGTCACCCAGAATTTTGTAATACAGAATAATGACACGCTCCCGGATGAAAATTGCTCACTCAAATCATAATAATATTGAAACGGTAGACCACAAATTTATGATGTCGAGTCATTCCTTTCTACCGAGTGACCGTGATTTCCGTTTGATAGAAATGAAAATAAAAAAAGCAACCTACTTATATTTACAACGATGAGCAATATTATGAATTGATAAAAAAGTGTAGAAGGAAAAAGCCATTTTCGGAAAAAGAATGTCGCCGGATTTTATTTCGACGAAGTCACTAGAAAAATCAATAACAAAAACAGCAAAAAATACCATGGGTGAATCTGTCTCTTAGCTGAAAACTCAATTGAAGCATTTTTTGAAAAATGAACCTTATAAAATGTTCTACAAAACTTCTTTAGATGATGCTAAATTCCACGTTTTGGATCTTTCACCTAAAAGAGAAATACCAAAAATAGTATACGAAAATATTGAATTACTCCGATTATACACCACCCCTAGACCAGTAATGGAAGAGAAAAGTAAAGATATTATGCATTTACCACCACACATCCCTCCAGTTTATCATGAACATTTTTTTAAATAATTAATAAATGTTCATGAATTTTTTCATTAAAGTTATTGTTTCTGTTGAATGCTAAATACAAGTCTGCAAACCAAACCTACTCTCTTATACGAACAATTGTACTTCATTTACATGGAACTTATGTACTCTGTAAAACAATCATACCTTCTACTCAAATATGAACGAGACGTTATCAATAAAACGGTCCGCGGATGACATATGGCAAAAATAAATTTTTTGTTTTTTGGTAGGACTGTTATAAGCTCACATGGCAAATTTCAGCGTGATATGTCACATAGTTTGTTTTCTGTACTACTGTAAACAAGTCAAGCTCGAGTGTGTTCTTCGAATTTAACGATGGAAATTCAAGTTGAACAAAGAATTTGTTTGAAATTTTGTTATTCATTCGTGCACGTGTTTTCCAGTGGTACAAATCGTTCAAAGAGGGCCGTACATCAACCCAAAAAACCACGCCAAAGTCGCTCAAAAATTAAGGTTATGCTGACTGTTTTTTTCGATTACGAAGGTGTGGGGCACTCGGAGTTCTTTCCGCAAGGCCGATCGGTTAACGCCGAATATTATTTAGACTTTTTAAAGCGTTTGCGCGAGAACATTCGTCTTAAAAGGAAGGAATTGTTGGACAACAAGTCATGGTTCTTGCATCACGATAATGCACCAGGTCACACATCACGTCTTGTTCGCGATTATTTGAACAAAAATAATGTTAATATCGTTCCGCAAGCACCGTATTCGCCTGATGTGGCTCCATGTGACTTTTTCCTGCTTCCCAAGCTCAAGTTGCCGCTCCGTGGAAAACATTTTGAGACAATTGAAGTCATAAAAGAGAATTCGAAGAACACACCCGAGTTTGACTTGTTTACAGTAGCACAGAAAACAAACTATGTGACATATCACGCTGAAATTTGCCATGTAAGCTTATAACAGTCCTACCAAAAAAAAAAAAATTATTTTTGCCATATGTCATCCACGGACCGTTTTATTGATAACGTCTCGTTCATATTTAAGCAGAAAGTACATTACATAGTAGGCGATGCCAAAAATGTAAAACGGCACTTATAATAAAAGCGTGAATTACATCGACACGATTTTTCTTTCTCAGCGCTGAAATACTGCTTCAGTTTCAAATAAAATCATAGTTCTTTATTTTATTAAATTATTTATAGGACATTTAATTAATTTTGAAAATGGTCTAAGTCAATTAGAGCTATAAAAACCACAGTTTTATATGAAATTCATAAAAAATTGCATATTAATAATACAATAAATTTCCATTAATCAAGGGTAAGAAATGTAAATTACAATGTCGCATAATATAAAAATATTTTTTAACTCATTCAAACGCAATTCATTGAATATCTCGAAACAAGAAAAATATGACTCAGACCACTTGCACAATTATGGGCACATACTGTGAGCGTCAAAATAAAGTGTACAGCGTACCTCAGTAGCATTTTAACGATGTTGTACCGTAGAAAATACCGTTATATTTGGTTGTTTTCGTTGCATTAGAACTTTTTTCATATTGTATTTTAATTGGTTGCGATCGGCATAGTGAAAAGTTTTTGTCTACAGTAAATTAAATTCTATTAAACGTCTTTTTTAATAATGGGTAAACAAACTCGGCCGCCGTAGCCGAATGGGTTGGTGCGTGATCACCATTCGGAATTCACTGAGAGGTCGTTGGTTCGAATCTCGGTGAAAGCAAAATTAATAAAAACATTTTTCTAATAGCGGTCGCCCCTCGGCAGGCAATGGCAAACCTCCGAGTGTATTTCTGCCATGAAAAAGCTCCTCATAAAAATATCTGCCGTTCGGAGCCGGCTTGAAACTGTAGGTCCCTCCATTTGTGGAACAACACCAAAACGCACACCACAAATAGGAGGAGGAGCTCGGCCAAACACCTAACAGAAGTGTACGCGCCGATTATTTTTATTTTTTTAAACAAACTTCGACTGATGTTAGAGAACTGCAACGAAAGCTTCGCAATGAAATTGGTGAAATTGGCTTTCAACAGAAGCCATAATACTGTGAAAAAATAGTTGACAAATACAAAAAGTTCGGCAAAGTAGAAAATCGCCCAGGTGCAGGCCGTCCAAAAGTTTTAAATGAGACTGAATTAAGGTCTATAGTGCGTGCTGTGAAGAAAAATCCCTCTAAAAGTGCTGTCAAAATATCACAAGAATTTTCAAATTTGCAAATGGATTACATGGTCGTCTCCCACGAAAAAAGCCGCCAATATCGACAGTTAATAAAAAAAAACGTCTTGAATATGCAAAAAAATACGAAAATCGGGATGTTTCTATCTGGAATAATGGCCTGTTTAGCGTTGAAAGTAAGTTCGAGGTATTTGGGCAGAAAAAACTGGTTAAGGTCTGAAGAACCAAAAATAGTGAGTATTATGACCAAAATTTGATAACCACAGTTAAACACGATGGGGGTTCGGTGATGGTGTGGGGATGTATGGCGGCAAGCGGAGTTGGCAATTTGGTTTTTATTGAAAGTACCATGAACAAAACAGATTATCTGAATATTTTACAAAATAATTTGCTGACCAGTGTGCAGAAATTAGACTTGCAGGGATCTTGGATTTTCAAAAAAATAATAATCCCAAGCACACAGCAAAAATAGTAAAATAATGGCTGCTTTATCGTACTCCTAAGACATTGGATCATCCTCCACAGTCACCGGACTTAAACCCTATTGAACATTTGTGGTTGCATTTAGACCGCCAACTCCGGAAAAGGACAATCACTAATATGAATATTCTGAAACCCGTTATAAAGGAAGAGTGGGATAAAATTTCATCTGACGTGACAAAAACCCAGTTGAGTCGATGCCACGTGGACTGCCTTGCGTTATCAAAGGGAAAGGGAAATCAACAAAATACTACCATAAACCGATATCACTTTTGTAAAATACCTACATATATCTCTGCACATTTTATTTTGACGCGTAAAATATGCATTAAATTTTGTTTTTGCTTTAAAACTTTTGTTGTTGTAATTTATTTTTTGTTGTTTTCTAGTATTAAGTAGAGAATCAAATACTAATTTAAAATCATGAAATTAAAATATATTGTTTTGTTATAAAATACTGAAATAAAATCGATATTATAACAAAATGCTTTGTACACTTTATTTTGACGTTCACACATGAACAATTCCCGATATTTTTTTGACAGAATGTACATATGTATGTAAGTTGGTGCGTATAAATGTAAATATAGATTTCCAGGTCAATGCTTCATAAACGCGCACTTCGTATTTTTTCTTTTTTTCGATACGATTATCAATTTCAATGTTTGTGTAGGTGTGTGTTCATATCGCTATGCGGGCCATAAACGGGCAGCTAATCAGAGTGGGTTGAAATTCATTTCGTTCCACACAGTGGACCGGTTAACAAATTTTCATTTCACGTTGCTCGCCGCGGAGTAAACACGAAACACGGAAAGATAATAATTGCCATGTATGGGGGTGCTTATTATGGTTGTTGGAATCTTTCCGCTCATTTGTGCACTTCGAAAGCTCAACGGAAATTACAAAAATCGCCAACTTTGTCACGCACACACAACCGATTGCAAGAAAAACAAAAATGTTTGTCAACGTCGATCTGTTGAACTTTCAACCGATTTTTATGATTTGTTGCCTGTTTGTGACAAGTAAACAAAAACAAATGACAAAAATTCAAGATGCCAGTAGTAAACAAAAACAAATGACAAAGATTCAGTTATCGAATGTATCTCGCTTGTGCTCACGACATTGCAGCACAGTGTGCAATATTCCACAGTGGAGAATAACAGCGCTTACGAGAAACAACTAATATTATTGCAATGCGAAAATAAAGGGTGGTAAAATTTCAAGGGCCGATGTTGAATGTGAACCACACCTAAACGTCAACGACACCGTTGGACTTCTTTCTTTGGCGTTATTTGAAAGAAAAGGTGTACGTCGATAAGCCAGCAATATTTCAAGAACTAAAGGATGAGATAATTCGGCACATTAATGGCATAGAACCTTAATTATGCCTCAGTGTCATCGAAAATTTGGACCATCGGATGGAGATGTGCCGCCGAGGCCGAGGCGACCATTTGGCCGATATTTTATTCCACACGTAACTGAGCCAATATTATTATTGTATAATAAAGAGAAATGACAAGAATTTCCTAAAAAAATGTATTTTATTCAAAATCAACACCGGCCCTTGAAACTTAACCACCCTTTACTAACATATTTTAGGTGAATTTTCTGAACACCCCAGTACGGCAGTACGATTTGTTTGTGAATTTTTCGTTTTGGATTATCTTTTTGAAGGTATGGTGGAGCAAGTAGAGAAGGTACGGTCACCTAAGTATCCTATATTAAATAAAACCAACTCAACCCTCTGTTTCACAAAAGGATGCACAGTTACCTTTCCTGAGAAGATCGAGTGGAAAACAAACCCAAAATGGATGAATGATGATTCACAAAAATGCTGCACTGATGGATCAAAAACACCTTATGGTGAAGGAGCAGGAGTAGTGGGACCCAGAATCCACAAATCATTCACTCTCACCAGGGACACCACCTATTTCCAAGCGGAATTATACGCAATAATGGAAGCAGCAAACATCATGCAACGTAGAAACCACAAGAGAGTAGAGATCAGAATACTCTCGGACAGCCAATTAGTTCTAAAAGCTTTGATAGCTATACCTACAACTCAAAAACTCTCTTAGAATGCCACAAGGCACTCAATAACCTGGCATCCAAAATCAATGTCTCATTAATTTGGGTACCAGGGCATGAGGGATATGACGGCAATGAAAAGGCAGACTTTCAAGCCAAAAAAGGGGCAGATGTAAATTTCATCGGACCTAGTCTCATGTTTGGATTTAAAAAAAAAACAGCCTAAAACAAAAAGTAAAATACTGGGCCAAAACTCTAATAAATAAGCATTGGAACAACGTAGAGGGTCTTAGACACTCCAAAAAGTTCTTAAGTTTCAATGCTAAAAGAGCTAACACGGCCCTCACGTTAAACAAAAAGAGCATTCGCACTCTCACAGGCGCCCTCACGGGTCACTTCACTTGCACAAACACTTACGTAAATTAGGCATAACTAACACCAGCACCTGCAGATTTTGCTGCGAAGATGAGGAGTCTATAGAACATCTCATTATCGAATGTCCGGGGTTGACGCATAGAAGGAAAAGGTTTTTAAACAAGTCCATGCTTACAGATGAAGACCTTCAATCAATCCCTCAGAAGGGGCTGGTACAATTCATAAGCATACTTAACAGTCAATAGACAGCATAGGGTGCACAATAGATCAATATGGTCGCAGAGCTAAAGGTCCATACCTTAACCCTTTACTACCATTAACCATCTTTTTGAAGGTGCGTTTTTTATTCGCCAAACTGAAATAAATCAGTGAATTATTTTTAAAACTATTCAAAATAAATAAGTTAATAAATGGAGAAAACAAAGGCAACACTGCTCTTTAATCTACACTTTCTAAGGGCGAATAAAGGGGAAAGGGTCAGATCTTAAATTTATCGTGACAGAATTATTATTTTTTATTAATGCTTTTAATTTTTTTGTTAAAATTAACATTTTTGGTAAAAGTGGCTAATTTTTTATTTCGGATTGAAAATAAATTAAATTTTAATTCATAGGACGACAATTCTGATGACGTACGGGCGATCCCGAGTTAGGTTTTGCAATTTTTTTTTATCTTTGAGTGTGTGGAAAAATTTAGTAGTTTTTTTTTTTAATAAAAATGCGTTAGGTTAGGTTTGGAAGCCGCATCGCACATAGAGACAGCGATGCTACTTAGTCCACGAAACAGGTCCGTTATGAGCCAAAAAAGCTTTAAATTCGTACAAAAATAAAAAATGAATAGTCGGCGTGTACACTTCTGTTGGGTGTTTCACCGAGCTTCTCCTTCTATTGATGGCGTTTGTCTTGATATCCTTCCACAAATGGAGGGACCTACAGTTTCAAGCCGACTCCGAGCGGCAAATGGTTTTTTTATGAGGAGCTTTTTCATGGCAGAAGTACAGTCGGAGGTTTGCCATTGCCGAGGGGCGACCGCTATTAGAAACAACTTTTTCTATCATTGTGCTGTTTCATGCCCAGAGATTCGAGCCTACACACTCCCGAATAGTAGTCACGCACAAACTCATTCGACCACGGCGGCCTCTTATGGCACCTTTCTGGTCTAGAGACGTGAAAATTGAAGGCGTTGAAAATTGGAGAAGAACAATTGAAATCAGTTGAAAATCATTTTTATTCATTAGATCAATTCTTTATTTACAATAATAAAAAAAATTGCTTACCCTGACGTAACACATGTCACTGGCGTAACTGATCGGGCTGCTCAGGTATGTCTGAAAAAAAAATCGTTCGATTATTCATTAGGAGATATGTCGCTATGGTGGCTAGCAGATTTACAAAAAAAAATTGTTCTAGATATTTTATCTGTTTATTGGAAAAAAGGATTTTTTTTCACGTTCTCGCTGTAGAAAAAAATAGAAAAATTGATTATAAAATTATAATTCTGCTACCTGCAAGAGCCACAAGTTTACTCAATAACATACAATATTAAAAATTCAAAGAGTCGAAGGCCTTGGCTGCTAGCACTCCTGTTAGTTATTAAGTATAATAATTGTATTGTTGTACCTAATCATAATAAATAAAAAAAATAAAATAAAAATTCAAATCAATCGGTTCCGTACTTTTTGAGAAATTACCAACGCCAAGTCGGAAAAAATAGTTTCGAGAAAAACACGATTAAAATTTCAAGTGCCTGGACGTCGTACTCCAAACCGGTCTCGTTTTAAAGGACTGTAAGTATATTTTTGAAAGTATAAACTATCATAACATGAAAAAAATCGATTTTTTCGAAATTCTAGACCAGAAAGGTGCCTTAATTCGTATAGAATGCAAAAATACTTATAAATACGTGGGTACATAATTTTTCGACCCCTAGTCTTTAGACTACACCCTGAAGTCTGTAAATATCGGACCACACTAATCTTCTGCACCCTAGCGCCTACGGGTCCGGCTGTTGCAAACGTTTTGCTTGCCAACCGTTAGGACAGTGAATTACTTTCCCTGCCTTAAAGTAATATTTAGCACTCATTAACTTTGCTGAAACTCTGTGCGACGAGCTTATTTTATGCCTAAACGAATAACATTTGTTCACTTCTAAATTAAAGCTGTGTTCAGGGCAGCCGTGTTTTCAGCCACCAGGAAACCTGCCGTGAAAGACAAAAATATACAGTGGCTCACAGCTTATTTCATGCAGGCGAACTACTAAAACTACGAATGCTGTATTTTGAAAGCTAAACCTTTTTTGAAAAAATTTAAATATCAAATAATTTATACGCAATTGCAGTATAAAAAAGGTACTTCATATATTTTTTTAAGTTTCTAACAAAAAATTTAAAAATACAGAGCAGTTCAAAATTTTATGTCACAGCTTATTTCATGCGTTATTCATTTGTTCTTAAATTTAAGTTAAACTAATGATTTTCATTACTTCCGGTCCGATTTTGTTCTACTTCTCCAAAATTACGGTCTTTATCTGATCTCTAATGCTTTGGAATAGATTATCTTTTAGAATATTGAGGTACATTGTTTTGTCCATAATACCCTCGACAAACCCAAAATTTCCTACTCCGGCTGCTGACAAACATGCCCATACCATTACACTGCCACGACCATGTTTCACAGTCGGTTTTATGTTCTTTTGTGGAGCTCTGTATTAGGTTTACGCCAGACGTAAGACATTCCATCTGAGCCGAATAGGTTGAATTTGGACTCGTCAGAAAATATTACCATTTTCCAAAAATCAAAATCTTCAATTTCGACCGATCTAGCGAATGCAACTCGCCTCAATTGATTTTTTTATTTATGAATGGCTTCCTTCGTGCTACTCGACCATTAAAGTCCTTTTTACGTAGTACGCGTCGCACTGTTTCGACGCAACATGATTTGCCCACTTCCTGCTGAATTTCGTTTAGCAATTTTGGAGCCGATAGCATTGGGTTTTCTTTTATTTTTCGAACAGTTAAACGCTCATCACGTTCGTCAAAAATTTTATTTGAGACACATCGGCCTTTATTTTGCACCCGATTTTCATGAAGCGTTTAATGATACTTTGTACTGTAGCACTACGCAAACAAACTATTTCCGCAATTTTTCGCTGCGACCAGTTCTCGCTGTTCAATCGTAGTACGTCGGCCCATTTTTTATATATTTTTATATTGTCCACTTGGCGATCACAGATATACTAAAAATTCATGATGGAAAGAATAATGAGATGGCGCCTATCGTGGTCCCGTTACTTTGCGCTCAGCGAATTTGACAACTAGTTACGTGATTTTAGCTCCAGTATGGCTAGATTACCATTTTCGTAACTTGATTTAGCATTTTTTTTTTTGTTATTTAGTCTCGGAGTTTTAGTTCTTTCTTCATGACATTTTTCTAGCTGTTCTAATTAAAATGTCATGTTTATAATTTTTGTAAAATATACATTTTTTAATAATTATTTAAATAATTCACTCAGTTTTATTTAGCTTTACTCTTTTAACATCTGGTGGCATTGCCCGCGATTGCAGGTGTTGTTGGTGTTCTTCTGCTTTCGGCAGTCAAATCTCTCTCTCGCTATTACAATGTTGCCTAGCTTTGGATATAAAAACGCACTAAAATGCCCATTCAAAGAAAATAATCCAACAAATTTTTATTGAATCACTTAAAGAACTTTGTATGCGTGACAAATTGTCTTTAAAATGTGCGTTTTCTTAAATAAATGTGTTATGCTTATGTACAATTTAATTTATGAGTTTTTGTTTTAAGCGAGACTCTTTTGTTAAGCGAACGACTTTTTTATATTAGTATATTTGAAATTATGTAACTAGATAAGGTACTCTTTTTGTAAAAATGTCAGTATGGTTTCTTTAGTATTTTCTGGTATTGTTGTTTATTTTTACAATGAATATAACTCTTAATGTCCTATGTCTCACTAAGGATTGATGACCGGAAGAAACGATTACACCTCTATGGTTTTAATTCGCATTCAATAAATTCAAAGGCTTTTTAAAATGTGTAAAAAGGTTTTCAATCGTAAGAAGAGTTAAGAGAGGGGCATTTCATATTTTTGCATAGCCTTAAATGGAGCCAAAAATTAAATTTGCTTTTTCAAATTATCAAATTTTATAAGAGTAAACAAATTTTCATTAGCACTAAAATCTTCTCAGAGTGGCCTTTTTTAAACTTCTTTTGTATAACAATACAGTTTTTTTTAACTTAAAGTTTCGGTAGCTTTAAATTAATAAAAAGGAACAAACACGAAACTTCAAAATTTTCGCATTTTCGGTATAAAAAAGAACTAAATTTATTGCGAAGAGCAAATGGTTGGCAATACTGCACAACTCAGCAAACGTGACGTCACGTACGCTCTAATGGGCGCAATCTTCTTTCTATCATTCTTGCTAAAAACTGCATAGAACAATAACTGTGCGATAGTTACATAAACTAGAAATTCAAAATACTGTTAACCAAGCGACTAGCCGCCGTCACAACATAAACAAGTGTTTGAATGAAATAAGCTCTGAGCAAAGATACCGCATTGTGGTTGCATTTCATCCCGTAGTGTGAGTGGGCCTATATTTCCACGAATTCTGCTCTACTCATTATGTTAGCAAGTCATATAACTAAATACATTACATTAACATTTTTTTTTAAATTGTGACAATTTTTCCTTCTGCAATAATTTAAATTCATAAACTGAAACTGCATGAAATAGCTGTGAGCGACTGTATGTTGCAATCAGACACAGCCTACATTTAAAATAGTAGGTACCAATATTGCACATGCACACACACATATTTTTCCAAAAAGACATTGGAGCGACTTCGAGAGCCACATCATCGTTTGCGTCGCCAACAACACATCGTTTAGTCTACACGAAACACTGTGCAGGTAGAGTAACATTTTCTAATCTGAATAAAGCTTTCAAAATCATATTTTATAAGTTTAATTTGAGGGAAGCTTTTTCAGTAGCTTCCTAATCAAAATCAGCTGTTATTGCGCCGCAACAAAATACAAGTTTTATCTCCCGCGCTCGTTGCTTGCCGCTGAGTGAGTGCGCTGTGCTGAGAGTGAGTAAGATAATAAATCACACATTGTATACTATTTAACGGGGACAGCAACAAAAACACAAAGTTAACTGCTTTAGCAAGCGATAAACACAAGCACGTGAGAGCCAACACTATTGCTGTGCTGGTGAGATTTGTGAGGTTCATAGAAGCGCAACACAGCGCCGATCGCCACTACCCCAAAAGCAGCGACTCAGCTACACATCGACGGCCGGTTATCACAAAGGGAGTTAATTTGTGTCAGGTGACTATTAAAAAACTAAGAAAATCAAAAGCGCACTAAATGAAATTTACAAAAGCCCTAAAAAACTAGGTTTCATAAAAATATTTGCTCACAAAATATAGCAATGGGAACAGGCGCCAAAAATTACCAGCCACCGGAATGGATTACAGCCGAATTTCTGCAGGACGTGCTGAAGGAGTACTTCAAAGATAACACGTTGGAAGTGCACGAGTTGGTGGTGAAGAGCGCATTAAATGGTGAGAAAGGTAGCGGCTATGCCAGCGAAATGCACCGTGCCACTTTCAACTTGGCACGGAAGGACGGCAACGGCCGCTTTTCGGTGATCGTCAAAGTGAGTAATGCATCAAGTCTGCTATGGTGAAGCTTTGTGAATATTGCCATAACAGCTAACTGATTATATTTCATTCATTCATTCACTCTAGGATCACCCAAAGGGCTACACTGGTGTTGTTGCGCACAAGAGTAAACTGTTCAAACGTGAAATATTGGCGTATAAAGAAATACTTCCCCGCGTGGAGGAATTGCTGGCTTCTATTGGTGATAAAACCAAAATTGCACCCGCCTGTTACTACACCACCGAGACACCTGAGCCGTTCCTTGTGCTTGAGGATATGCAACTAACGGGTTTTGAGAACTTTGAAAGGTGCCGTTTGCTCAATCTAGACTACACTTTGCCAACCATTGAAAAGCTAGCCAAGGTGCATGCTTGTTCTGCAGTTATAGCGAAAGAGACACCCGAGGTTTTAGAGTTCTTCCAAGAAACACCAATTTCCAGAAATCCAGAACGCAAGGATTTTCTTAGCTTCTTTCCGGTGAATATACGCTGTGTTGCCGAAGAGTTGACCCATTGGAAGGGTTATGAAGAGATCACTGAAAAAATGTTTACATTGGCTGAAAACGTGCTTCAGAATGCTGTGGAAATGTATGAATCGCACGACCAAGGCTTCCGTGTGCTCAATATGGCCGATTTGTGGATCGACAACCTGATGTTCCATGTCAACAATGACACGAAAGAGCCCGATGATGTGGTTATGGTGAGTATTTTGAAATGGCCTGCAACAGAATGAACTCATTTCATAATTTACTTGCAGTTGGATTTCCAATTATCATATTACGGTTCGCCGGCCATGGATCTGAATTACTTCCTTTTCGGTTCGCTAAACGAAAATGTACGGAAGGTGCATTTCAAATTCATAGTGCGTGAATATCATCGTATTTTGAAGGAAACACTCGAGAAGCTGCATTACAGCGGTGAAATACCTACGCTGAAGGACATAAACATTGCGCTTATACAGAATAGCCTGCAAGGTAAGAACTTAGTTGTTAACTCTATATTCAGCTAATAAGTCTGGGCAGCCTTTTTTGTAACAATTTTAAATATTATTTAAGTATTCACGAAATTCCATGTACGAGCACTTTCCTAAAATTGTGCTATTCATGTAAAATTACAAGTATAGTAGAAGCCCGATAAGTACAATTGGAAAATTTCAACAATGATTGCACTTAGCGAAAAATTGCACTTTTGCGAATTTCTCCTGTAGATCGAGGAATACCTAGGGAAAAATATTTTAACTCTATTCAATGCAATTAATGAGCTCAAAAGGTCGATATTCAAGAAAAATGAACACATATTTATTGAAATTAATACAAAGAGATCAATGCGGAAGGACATATGAGTGTGTGCTCCAAAATACAATTATTTTTTTTGGAAAAACTTTGTTATTTTCGATTGAGTTTTCTCGTAACACTTTTCAAGTGCTTTTGATCGGATATCATGCAAACAAGCGATCTGATTGAATGACAGTACATCGTTCTGTTCACCCCATTTCAAAATTGTATTGACACAGCCAAAAATCGATTCATGCTGGACTTTTTCGGTTGTTTCTTCTTGAGTAGTATCTACGGGTTCATTGGCTTCACTATCACCTTCATCTATTCCTAATTCCAAATCCCAATTGCGGATTTCATCTGTGTCTGCTTCACGCGCATAGTTTTCGACCATCTCATTTAACCGTTGTAATCCTCCAACAAGAAGGGGGTCGTCAATTTCGATATCCAATGGCATATCGTCTGGATTAGATTCAATAATCGCGTCAACTGTTGGGATTGTACCCAATACGCTTTTCCAGCATTTAGCGATCGTTTCAGGGAGCAATTTCCCCCATGCTTGGGTCAACATGATCACGGCGGTTTTCAAATCAATTTTCTTCAATAGTTCATGTAATGAAGAATCTTTTTCACTAATTATGGTTTCCATTAGCAATGTTTTGTATTGAATTTTTGTCAAGTTAATAACACCTTGACCCATTGGCTGTAAAATCGCTGTGCAATTGGCCGGAAAATACATCACTTCGATCTCACCACAAACTAATTCTTGTTCGGGCGGATGAGATGGGGCTTGATCCGGCAAGAGTAATGCTTTGGGTGGAACATCATTTTCTTTGGCGAATTTTTTCACTTTTTCGACAAAATTATCAAAGAACCACTTTTTGAAAATATCTCGCGTCATCCAAGCAGTCGTGTTGCTAGCATAATTCACCGAAAATTTTGAAAACAACGCGGATTCATAGATTTGCCGATCATTAATGGTTTTATTTTGTGGCTGCCATCACCATTTGCACACAAAAGAACACTGATTCGATCTTTTGAAGCCTGGAGCATTCTTTTCATCTTTCGAAACGTAGGTTTTATTTGGCAAAAGTTTCCAAAACAGCCCCGTTTCATAAGCATTATATATTTGTGATGTTACATATCCTTTTTCAGCGATTTTCGCCGTCAATTTTTCCTTAAATGGCTCAATGGCTTCTGGATCACAAGATAATGATTCACCAGTCACAGTCAAATAGCGAAGTCCGAAGCGTTTCTTGAATCGCGAAAACCATTCATCACTTGCATTGAATTGTTCTCCATCCTTTTTTATTTCATCAAATATTTTTAATGCTTTGCTTTTCAATATCAAGCTAGAAACAGGAGCATTTCGTCGCCGCTGATTCATGAAAAACTGGTACAAACGCTTCTCGAGCTCTGGATGATTGCCAAACCGCAAAGTTTTCCGTTTATTTCCAAGTGAAAATGAATTGTATGCATTTTCTTTTAATGAACGGGATTGTTTCGGCAAATTGTTGCGCAATCAACTTTGTATTCGAATGCAAGATCTCGTTGTTTAACGCCTTTTTCAATTTTTTGGAGAATCTCATCTCTTTCTTTCAATGTAAGAAAATGTAGATTCTTTTTCACTTTTCCCTTGATTTTATTTGATGAAAGCAAAAAAAATGATTCAAACTCCGAACGATTGTTTTACTCTCAAGAACCAGCTTGAAACTAACGCGTGTTGAATGTCACAAACGATTCGATGCCATATTTTATGATATCAGCGCTACAATTTTACAGTTATTTGTAAAAATCAAAAATCACAAAGCGTAAGAACAATGTTTTTGGTCGCAATAATTCCGAGAACCATAACTGTGCATAGCTATAAAGCTGTGTCTTCGCGCGCGATGAACGCAAATACATTGCCGTATTAAGTAAAAAATTTCTTCGAACAAGAATTCTTTTGCGCCCGAAAATTGCAATTTTTTATTGCTCTTTTCGAGTTTTCTATGGACTCAAAATCGAATTGTACTTTCCGCGAAATTGCAGCTATCGGTATTGCACTTATCGGGCTTCTACTGTATGTGAGAATTTGTGAGGAAAGATAATGACGATGGCCAGGGCAAACCAGCGCACGAAGTCAGCAGAGCTACTTCAGACTGAAATCCACACTAAGCACGAAATAGAGGCGCCAAAATTAAGCGGCGTTAATCTTATGCTAACCCAACAGGTAAAATACTTACGTGTTATCTTAGATCCCAAACTCAGCTGGAGGTCCAAGGTAGATTACAGGGTAAAGAAAACGAATATAGCACTTTACACGTGTATAAAAATGTAGGGTAAAAAATGGGGTATCCAACCAAAACTATCCAACACAGCCATTGTAAGGCTAATACTACCATATGCGGCACTAGTCCGGTGACCCGCAATAGAAAAGAAGTACAACCTAACCAAGCTGAACAAGATACAAATAACAACGTGTATATCAACTACAGGAGCGCTTAGCATCAGTCCTACGAAAGCGCTCAATGTACTAACTCATCTATTACCATTAGACTTAAATATAAAAACAATCGCTACTTGCAGCGCGGTGAGACTCAGAGATATAGAAAGCTGGACAACAAGATCGTACGGTCACAGCAAGATCTTCTTACAGGGACTCTCGCTGCTCAAAAACAAATCAGACTACACAATCCCGGACCTTAACTTCAAGAAAGATTTTACGGTACATTTTCCACCGAGAGCCGAATGGGGCAAAGGGAAGGTGATTGTAAGATATGATATTCAAATCTACACTGACGGGTCTAAGATGAACTGTGGTGTGAGAGCTGGCTTCCATTCGGAACCGCTCAACCTATCTCAGTCAATTCGACTTCCTGACTATGCCAGCGTCTTCCAGGCAAAACTACTTGCGATCAGAGAAGCAGCCACTAAAACTCTACAAGGAAGTTGGTGCACGAGTAGCTATCTTTTAAGACAGTCAAGCAGCTATCAAGGCCTTAGGTTCCGATTCCACCTCATTCAAACTAGTCTTACAGTGTAGAGAGGAACTGAAATTGCTTAGTGATTGTCTTAAATTACTCTGATGTGGGTCACTGCAACCCTTTTAGGTCATTGGAATGTAGGGGATCATGCAGCCAGACGCAACCTCCCTTTCAATCCTATCTACAGAAGCTGTCAAGCGGAAGGGGTGAAGGAAAGTATTTTCCACTACTAATGTGAATGTCCAGGGCTAGCTAGGGCAAGACTTCGCTCTTTCGGTAAGCCTTTCTTGCAGCAAACTAGTGGGATCTCAGACAGAATTTGCTGCAATACCTCGGACAAAATGGATCTGACTTAGAAAAACACAAAAAAACATCATCACACGAGACCAGTGGTAATAAAACGGTGCTGGTCGCTAATTCGGATTATTTCAGTAGAAATACTCAACCACTTCAACAACAACAACAACAACAGAGGACGTCCCAGGGGATCATGGCGACGTATAGACGAAAACCTGAGGTGGACACAGATTAAGGCAAAAGCTGAAAACCGAAACCTATGGAAATCAATTGTTCTGAGACTATGCGCCCAGTGACCGGAGCGATAGTAATCAATCATCATCGTATATAATTGGCGCCTACACCCTTTTCGATTATTTGGCAGAGCTCCTTCTCCTATTTGATGTGTGCGTCTTGATGTTTTTTGCAGAAATGGAGGGCTTACAGTTTTACGCCGCCTCCGAACATCACATGGTTTTTTATGAGGAGGTCTTTCATGACAAAAATACACTCAGATGTTTGTTATTGCCTGCCGAGGAGCGATTGCCATTAGAAAAACGTATTCTATTAATTGGTGTTTTGTGTCCGCAGTTTCCAATCTGCGCACTTGCGAACGATAGTCACGCATCAACCCATTCGTCTACGGTGACTCCCGTTAGTAAGAAAAGGCAAAATATGGTTAGCCCTATTAAGTCTGAATGTGACATTTGAGAAACGGAGAGTTCATGCCATTAACTCGCCCTAATCCGCGTGCTTGTTTTAGTAGGCGACTCAAAAACAAGAACGGACAAGACCGACTTCCCGCCGAGCTATACAAAGCTGGAGCTCCAGAGCTGACAAACAGTATGCATCAGCTCCTTTGCAGGATATGATCGGATGAGAGCATGCCAAGCGAAAGGAACCTGAGTGTGCTGGAAGAATGGTAATTATGCAATCTGCGCAAATTAACGCGGGATAAGCCTGTTTAACATCGCATCAAGGTCCTGTCGAGCGTATTGTGTGAGAGAATGAACTCCATGGTCAACAAACTGATTGGGCTCTATCAGTTCCTGGTAAGTCCATCATAGACCAAATCTTCACAATACGCCAAATGCTGCCGAAAGCCTACGAAAAACAACTCGACACGCACCACCTCTGCGTCGATTTCAAAGCCGCCTTTTCTTTGAAATAACCTCTCCCAGCCGTTCGATACCAAGCGAGATTTCAGACAGGACGATTCTCTATCTCATGACTTTTTCAACGTTTTGCTGGAAAAGATCTTTCGCGCTGCCGTGCTGAACCGCACTGCTACTATCTTTCATAAGAGCACCATACTACCAGCATATGCCAACGACATCGACATTATCGGCGAAACCAACCGCACTGTATGCTGGGCATACTCCAGTTTAAAGGGAATGGGGATAAAACAAAGTACCTGCTGTCAACACACAAAGAGTCTTCGCGTCTTGGACAATATCTCAGTGTTGACAACCAACAATTTGAAATTGTGAAGGACTTTGTCTACCTTGGGGCCAGTATTAATAACATAAATGACGTCAGCCTGGAGATCAAACGGCCGATTCCCGAAAAGCTGGCCAAAACTCAAAAAATTAAGTAATTGATTCAAAATTTCTTACTCGGGGGTTGTCGGGGTCGCTGGTTACGAATTTGATCTTAAAATTTTGAAAATCCACCCCCTTCCACCCCTATTGGCCACCCCCTCACGTGAAATAGCGTATATTCTAGAACATAATCAAGATGCATGTAAATTTATATGTTTTCGGGGTCGCAAGGTAGCAAGTGGTAGCAGCTGAATCTTGTTTTATTCAGTAACCATTACTTTTTTGGGTAACCTTTAATAGGTTTCAAAGCAGCATATGACGGCGTTGTATTACTATACAGTTTGAAAACTCAAATTTTATAAAAAAAATTGCAAAAAATGTATCTACGTATTGCTGCAGCTAAAAATTTTGTGTCGAGGTATTGATATATACTAAAGATTTCTGATTGATTGATATGTACTAAAGATTTCTCGTATTTTACTAACCTTCCGAAGATGATTCCATTTGGTTTTGTTCAATTTACTCCATTACAAAATCTTTCAAATGTGTACAACTTTCACTATTCATCGACAGTAATACGATGCTCAAACGAAGGCCACGTTGCGACTGAAAATATAGAGGATACTTAGGGTACAGGACGTTGCTATGAACGGTTTTCAGTACTCAAGGCATTACTGTAGCCAACCCAAAGACAAAAAAACTCTATCTAGAAACTTTTTTTTTCGACTTTTGGCCAGCTTTTTGGGAATCGGCCGCACTGTGGACCATGCGCACGATAACTCGAGCAAAAATTAATATATTTCAGTGAAACCTGGGCCCTATATTACTCAATGTTCAAGGTATTTTGGTGTTAGAAATGGGCAAAATCGGCCAATCATTTTCCATATAAAGGTAATTTTTAAAAGAGAAACAAAATTAAGCCAAATTACTTCCATTTGGTATAAATGACAAGCCCAAAACAAAAATACGACGAAAGAAAAATTAAAAAAAAAACAGACGATGTTACGCCCGCTTTTAGGTAGCTGCATGTATTTTGTTGCTCATTACACTATGTTCTCTTCTCTTCTTCTTCTTCTTAATTGGCGCGATAACCGCTTATGCAATTTTGGCCGAGTTTAACAAAGCGCGCCAGTCGTTTATTTTTCGTGCTAACCGGCACCGGCTTGGACACACCAAGTGAAGTCAAGTACTTCTCCACCTAATCTTTCCAACGCAGAGGAGGCCTTCCTCTTCCTCTACTACCACCAGCTGGTACCGCATCGATTACTTTCAGAGTCGGAGCGTTTGTATCCATTCGGACGACATGACCAAGCCAACGAAGCCGCTGGATCTTTATTCGCTGCGCTATGTCTATGTCGTCGTCCTCTATTGCTCCTCACCTTAGTTAAATCCGACATAAATATTTTTAAGATCTGCCATTTGAAATTTGAAATGTCCGGCCGTCAATCCCAATAAAATTTTACATAAAATGTGCACAGACATAAAAGGTTAGATCTGAACTGAATTTTGTACTCACAACCTAGTTAAATTATATCCACAATTTACTTTATCCGTCTGTTTGGAAAGTAAAACCCGTTAATTTTCCTAAAACTAACTAAACAATTGTCTGCTGATTTTCCTTTCCATTTCAGGAGTTATCGCCGCCACATGTCTCACCCCACTAATATTTATGGAATCGACAGGAGATGAAAAATTGGAGAACCTCACCTCACGAACTGAAGAAGGCGATCAGATGCGACGCCAGAATGCTGAAAATCCCAAATATCGTGCATTCCTGCAGCGTACAGTGAAGGAGTTTGAGCTGTGTGGCTTTTTAGACGCATGAAACTGACTAACTTGAATATGGCTGAGTAATGAGAACGAAAAACGAACTGTTTATGATTATAACTCAAATAAAATTATATTGAAAAGAAATAATGACCTTTCAGCACCTTAGAGAATTTTCTTTATGTTAGAATATTAGAAAAAAATCAGATAATGAAATACATTTTTGGCACGTTTCAACAAGTCTCAAGCTTCAAAAACAAATTTAATTGGACATATGTACATACGTGAGGATTTTTTTTCTCTTTCTTCTTGATTGGCGATGTTGGCAGATTTCATCTTTCAAGTCTTTAATGTGTTACCAGTTTTCCAAATTCCAAATATGTTTTCAAAGAGGTAGTTTTAAAAAATTGTATACTGCCATTTTAGATTATTAAAGTCTGAATTTAGATTTGTATTCAGCAACCTCGGACACCTTAAAGTTTATATATTCGTCAAGTAACGAGGCTTAGGAAAATGGGATCTGTCAATATGAATTTTTCATCTTTTACCATAAACATTCATGAATATTTTTAATTCGATCTAATATTTTCTTGAGTTTGCGGAGCCGTTACAGGGTTAAACATGGGAACACTCTCTTCTTCTGCTTAATTGGCGCGATAACCGCTTACGCGATTTCGGCCGAGTTTAACAAAGCGCGCCAATCGTTTCTTTTTTCGTGCTAACCGGCGTCAGTTGGACACACCAAGTGAAGTCAAGTCCTTCTCCACCTCATCTTTCCAACGCAGAGGAGGCCTTCCTGTTCCGCTGGATCTTTATTCGCTGCGCTATGTCTATGTCGTCGTAAAGCTCATACAGCGCATCGTTCCATCACCTGCGATATTCGCCCTTGCGAACGTGCAAAGGTTCAAAAATCTCACGCAGAATCTTTCTCTCAAACATTTCAGGCGTCGCTTCATCGGATGTTGTCGCCGTCCACGCTTCTGCGCCATACGTTAGGACGGGCAGGATGAGAGCATTGTAGAGTGTTAGTTAACATGGGAACATAAATTGATTAGTACTTAGAAGTGCAAAGTGTTTACCAGAGTTATTTTTTACCTGACATGTTTCTAATAAAAATGTCGGACAAAAAACAATGGTCATATTTTAATAAAATCTCGATCATGGCTGCTGAAAGATTGTTTGTGACTGCACGGCAGATATTTGAATAAGAAATGTTTACTTATGTACCCACTTACAGGAAAGAGGTGTAACACTTTAAACCTCAATCCTAGCTTTAAGAAAAGCAACCCTTCCCCTTTGAGACTCATTTGAAAATAAGACAGAAACCCATTCGCAGTATTTTTTAATCTAATTTTAATTAGATTCGGTTCGCCTTTGAAAACGGTGCACAGTTTCGAGCTGACTTCATCTTCCTTCCGCTTGCACTGTGGTGACTTTCACATATTTACTATAGCACCGTTTTTCGTCTTCACTTCCACTTTGTGTGCAATCTCAATGTTGAGAACCTCAAGACATCGAACTTGAAGGTTATTTAGCAATATTCTCAACAGAACGTTCAGTTCCTAGTCTGCCAGTCCTTTTTCTGTCCTCGACGGGACCAGTTTGCTGAAATTTTTTACCATGTCGACTCATTCGGATGATTATTTCCAAAAAAATAACGAATTTTGCGATTTGTTTTTCTTAACACTAGAAGGACTGAAAGTTAGTATATGCCTACATATGTATATTGCCCAAATGCAGTCAAAATGACTGCATTATGAAAGAATAACTAATGTGTAAAAAAATTTGTTTAAGGTTAATTTTTAATATTTTTTATATTATTTACAGTTATTAGTACATAATAACCATAAAAAAAATGTACTTCACTTGGAAAAAAAATAATTAATTCATTTTTATTTGTACATTTTATGCAAATTAGGGTGGAAATCTTTTTATGTGTACATCTTCCGCAATCATATTTTTGACATTTTGCACATATATTATTTGATTTGTTTTTGTAGCAAAGTCGTATTTGACAAATTTTGCGTTTGTTAGAATGGGTTGCATTTGATGTGCAACATCATCTTGATCTTTGATCTTTGTGGGTCTTCATGTTCTGATGAATTTTTCTGTCTTGCAGCTCTGCATTCAGTGGAAAACTGTTCTGCCAATTGAAACAAGAACTCTTTTCGTTGTATTTGTACTCCTGTCGTTTCTTTGAAAGGATCCAAGCATTAATTGCAGCCAAATCTAAAATATTGAAAAATATTTGGAGGGGCCATCTACGAGAACTAGCTTTTACTGTGTATTTTCTAGCCATTTGATCCGTCATATCAACTCCACATTTTGTGCTGTTATAAAATTGTATAGATTCCGGTAACATTGTATCAATTTTCACAAATATATGCTTAGAACTTAGAACAGCTACTCTTTCATTTAGTTTGCTTTTATTTAGTGTAAGAACACAATTCTCTGATTTACATAGCAGAGTGGAAAAACAAGGCATCTTATCCTTCCTTCGTTTGGCTGCTTTGGGTAGTTCTCTTTTGTTTGATCTAATAGTTCCAACTAGAGTTGTTTTTTTGGCCAATAATTTTGTCGCGAGTGACAAGCTAGTGAAAAAGTTATCGGTCGTGATATTTCTTCCTCAGT
Source organism: Anastrepha obliqua (assembly GCF_027943255.1). Classification (NCBI taxonomy): domain Eukaryota; kingdom Metazoa; phylum Arthropoda; class Insecta; order Diptera; family Tephritidae; genus Anastrepha; species Anastrepha obliqua. The sequence continues at coordinate 19,120,894 of NC_072892.1, forward strand.
TTGTATATGGCCCAACAATTTTCAGAACAACGTGTTCACTGAGAAGCATTGACGATAGTCGTTGTTCATCTCTCCCCAAATAAGGAAAACCATTTAAAATATATTTGCTACTAACATCTGATGCATGACAGAATTTAATGCCAAATTTGTTGGGATTATTAGGCATATACAGGGTAAACCTGCACCTGGCTTTTGACGGAAATAATTGCTCGTCAACTGTTATATTTTGCCCTGGTTGATAGCAAGCTTGACTATTTTTAATGAACTTGTCCCATATTTCCGAAACCAAGGCAAATTTATTTGTTTGTAGGCGTCTACTTCTTTCGCTTCTTCTGTCAAACCGAATAAATCGTAGGATTTGCTTGAACTTTTCTCTGGCCATAGTTTTTCTAAAAAAATCGGGACCCCACTTTGCTGACCATAAATAACTCAGTTTTAAATTTTTTGCTTCGTAAGCTCCACGAGCATATAAAATCCCAATAAATGCACGTATTTCCGGTAATGATGTTGTCCAATCGTTCCTCGAATTTCGGCGGCCTTCTCATTCTGTGCACTTTTTTATATGTTTGATAATATAGTTATCTATTGTATTATCCACGAGAATGCACTGATAGGATTATTTGCCATAAAGTTCCTTTCTGCGTAGCCTGTTGGGCCTTTCACACCCTTGAAAATACAAGTAACCTTTGGTAACCTTCCAGGAATACCACCTTCGTCAAATTTTGACCATACAGTACCATCGGCAGCTGTTTCGGTCTCCTGAAAGATATTTTCAGTTTCTTCATCAGAGTCTGCACTATTTAGCACCCAACACCTTTTCCTGGGCATATTGATGACACTTTTATTTTCATCATTGGTGATCGACTCTTCATCACTATCTTCAGTGTCAGATGTTTCACTTTGAATATAATCCGCTTCATCTTCAGATGGTACTTCAGAATTTGTTGCATCTGACTCTACATATGTATGTATATCGGAGCACTCTTCACTTACACATAGTAGAAAAATTCTGCGTTCACCTATGCAAATATTCTTTGCATTAGAAAAAGTTCAAAACAATAAATATTTCAGAAATTTTTTTTAATGAGTTTTATTTAGTTCACTTAAACGTAACTATTACACATATTTCGCTACCAATAACAAAATCAAATTTAAAATGAGATCACATAAAATTAAAAAAGCCATTCAAACTAAACGGAAAAAGTTTGCGTTCACTTCAATAATAATAAAATAAAAGGCTTAAGTTCATAGAAATGTTTTAAAATTAATAGCTAGTTGGATATCCCCGCCTTTTTATGACTTCTAGAAGGCGTCTTTTCTTTGATCCAACTATGTTGGCTGTTATTTCTGGACTTATGGCTCCCCATTCCTCTTTAAGCGCGTTCTTAAGCATTTCCTTGCTAGTTATTGTACGCTCTCGTATTTTTTTTTTCCAGAACGTCCCATAAGTGCTCAATGGGGTTAAGGTCAGGTGATTGTGGGGGTGTGCGAAGTTGTTTTGGAACATTATACAACAACCACAACCTAACAATCTCTGCTGTGTGTTTCGGGTCGTTGTCCTGTTGGAAAACAAATCTTTCACCGAGTCCCAGTTTGATTGCACTTTCTCTCAAATTCGTTTTTCAAATATCGAGATATTCATGTCTGTTCATTATCGACTCAAAAAACTGTATATTTCCAACGCCCGAACTAGCCATACACCCCCATATCTTGGCACCTCCTCCCCCGTGCTTTACCGTAGGTACCAGATTTTGGTTTCCAAGTGCCGTTCCGTTTTTCCTCCAAATAATTTTACGACCTTTTATCCCAAAAATGCAAAACTTGCTCTCATCTGGAAAAATCACACTATTCCAAAACCCAGGCTTGTTTACGTATTCCTTGTCGAAAGCCATCCGCTTAAGTAGATTTACTCGCGATATGAATGGTTTTTTTCGGGCCACTCTGCCGTGAAATCCGATTCTTTTTAGAATTTTTCTTACTGTATCTGGATGTACTTTCTTTTGGTATTTTACTTCTATGCCTTTTGAAATTTGGCTTGCTGTTAGTCGTGGATTAGACTTCACAAGAATAGTTATGTTGCGTTCTTCTCTTTCCGCCAGTTTTTTTGGATGCCCAGAACGAGGCTTAGACTCCAAACAATTCGTTTGCTTGAAGTTGCTTATCACTCTTTGGATCGAGGAGTATTGCCTCCTAACAATTTTCGCGATCTCCCGATAGCTCTTACTATTTTGCCACAAACTTACAATGATTTTCCTTTCACCAATACCTATTTCTCTTCGCCTTTGGTCCATAGTAACAAAAAATGTATTTCTAATATCAATTTTCCCCTCTTTAGATTTGCTCTGAACCCCGTCAACTACATGAATGATTTAAAATTAAATTTAAGGTAATTGCCATGCAAATAATCGTCACTATTCGAAATGAACGCACACTTTTTCTGCTCAGGCTATTTAAGTAGTACAGTTACTTATCCCGTTATTTGAACACGACGCAGCTCAAACTCCAAAAAATTTTGTTCATACCCTCTACAAATAATTTTCTTTGAAATAAGTGAAAAGAAATAATTGAGAGTTTTAAGATAAACACGTTAAATTATTGTATTTTAATACTTTATAACAGTGGGTGAACGCAGACTTTTTCTACCATGTGTATGTTCGTTAGCTTTTCCAATAACCCACTTCTATTCGACATTTCTTTCATGAATTTAGGGAACAAAAGAAATAAAATAAACAATTTCTTAGAACAAGTATCACTGCATAATGATTCGAATAACAAGTACTACTGTAGCTTATTGAGCAACTGCAACTTATCAAGTATACTGCCAAATCGACAAATTATCATGTGGCGGCAACCGAAAAATGCTCTAACGGTAAAATGAAAACTGTTATTTCAATACAGAGCCGGACTGGTCATATAAGAAATTTACTCAATTCAATATGAGTCATTTGATTATTTAAAATGTCCTAACTAGTCAAAATTACTGCTTTTGCCAATATAGGTATAACACATATGAATATAACGGAAATTAAGGAGGGGGAGGTAACTACAACTATTAATAAACGCATTTACATATCGCAACTTAAATACAAAAGGGTCACAACTCAAAATTTTCCAAAACTGAGTTTTTTGCATAAATTAATTCAGAGTACACATTTCTAACTGCTGCAAATATTTCGTTCACATAACTATCTTCTTTAACTGGAAAAATACAGTTATGTCTATTTTTATGTCAAGTGTGTTGCTTTTGCACGATCAACTAAAGAGAATTATTTTTAGTTGCGTAAATGGGCTCAAGAACAGCTGATTACTTTTATTGCACATAAAGAGTTTTATTTTGAGTTCTACCTCTATAACTGTAAAAAGTGATAAATTTCGTGGTATATTATTTTGCATTGTGCCTCTTTAGTTGTGAAAAGTGAGTTCAATTAGGTTAGGAAACTTATAAAATTAAAACATTTTATCAGTTAAAAAGGCACAACTTAACATAATATCACTAGTTAATCGAAAAAATTTCAGTTAAAGAGTCATAAGTCGAAATTTTGTTTTATTTTCTCTCTTATTCTTAATTGGCGCGATAACCGCTTACGCGATTTTGGCCGAGCTTAATAAAGCGCGCCAGTCGTTTCTTTCTCGTGCTAACCGGCGCCAATTGGACACACCAAGTGAAGCCAAGTCCTTCTCCACCTGATCTTTCCAACGCAGAGGAGGCCTTCCTCTTCCTCTGCTACCACCAGCTGGTACCGCATCGAATACTTTCAAAGCCGGAGCATTTGTATCCATTCGGACGACATGACCCAGCCAACGAAGCCGCTGGATCTTTATTCGCTGCGCTATGTCTATGTCGTCGTAAAGCTCATACAGCTCATCGTTCCATCATCTGCGATATTCGCCGTTGCCAACGTGTAAAGGTCCAAAAATCTTACGCAGAATCTTTCTCTCGAACACTCCAAGCGTCGCTTCATCGGATGTTGTCATCGTCCAAGCTTCTGCGCCATACGTCAGGACGGGCATGATGAGAGTCTTGTAGAGTGTTAGTTTTGTTCGTCGAGAGAGGACTTTACTGCTCAGTTGCCTACTTAGTCCAAAGTAGCACTTGTTGGCAAGAGAGATTCTACGTTGGATTTCAAGGCTGACATTGTTATAGGTGTTAATGCTGGTTCCCAAATACACGAAGTCTTTTACAACCTCAAAATTATAACTGTCTACAGTGACGTGGGTGCCGATACGCGAGTGCGCCGACTGTTTGTTTGAAGACAGGAGGTACTTCGTTTTGTCCTCGTTCACCACCAGACCCATTCGCTTTGCCTCTTTATCCAGTTTGGAGAAGGCAGAACTAACAGCGCGGTTGTTAAGGCCGATGATATCGATATCATCAAGTCACACGACAGCGAGTCACCCTGTCTGAAACCTCGTTTGGTATCAAACGGCTCGGAAAGGTCCTTCCCAATTCTGACGGCGCTGCTGGTGTTGAGCAACGTCATCTTACATAGCCGTATTAGTTTTGCGGGGATACCAAATTCAGACATAGCGGCATACAGGTAACTCCTTTCTGTACTGTCGAATGCAGCTTTGAAGTCGACGAAAAGATGGTGTGTGTCGATTCTCCGTTCGTGGGTCTTTTCCAAGATTTGGCGTATTGTGAATATTTGGTCTATGGTAGACTTTCCAGGTCTGAAGCCACACTGATATGGTCCAATCAGTTGGTTGACGGTGGGTTTCAGCCTTTCACACAATACGCTCGCTAGAACCTTATAGGCGATATTTAGAAGACTAATCCCGCGGTAATTGGCACAAATTGCAGGATCGCCCTTCTTATGGATTGGGCAGAGCACACTTAAATTCCAATCGGCAGGCATGCTTTCATCCGACCATATTTTGCATAGGAGCTGATGCATGCACCTTACCAGCTCCTCGCCGCCATGTTTGAATAGCTCAGCCGGGAGTCCGTCGGCGCCCGCGGCTTTGTTGTTCTTTAGGCGCGTTATCGCTATTCTCACCTCGTCATGATCGGGTAACGGAACTACAATTCCGTCGTCATCGATTGGGGTATCGGGATCTTCACATTCTCTTCGACATGCGCAGCTGTCACTGTTTAACAGGTTCGAGAAGTGTTCCCTCCATAATTTAAGATTGCTCTGTACGTCAGTCACCAGATCGCCGTCTTTGTTCTTACAGGAAAACGCCCCGGTCTTGAAACCTTCTGTAAGCCGCCTTTCTGGTAGAATTTTGGGGCGTTGTTCCTATTGGCCAGCATCTCAAGCTCCTCGCACTCACGTATTTCGGCCTCTCGTTTCTTCTGTCGGATAATACGTCTCTCTTCCTTTTTCAGCTCTCTGTAGCGATCCCACATGGCTCGCGTTGCGCCCGATCGCAGCGTGGCTCTATAGGCGGCATCTTTTCTTTCTGCGGCAGCATGATACTCCTCGTCGTACCAATTGTTTTTTCGGGCTCGCCGGAATCCGATTTCTTCTTCGGCGGCGGTACGTAGGGAACGAGAAATGTTGCTCCATTGCTCGCGTATGCCGATTTGTTGGGCAGTGCTTTCGGAGAGCAGGAGTGAGAGTCGAGTGGCGAATCTTCTGGCTGTCTGTTGTGATTGCAGCTTTTCGATGTCGAACATTCTTTGCGTAGGTAGATGCACGTTTTTTGCTGCACAGAGGCGGGTGCGCAGTTTGGCTGCAACAAGGTAATGATCCGAGTCGATGTTGGGTCCTCGGATCGTACGTACATCTAATACACTAGAAGCGTGTCTTCCATCTATCACAACATGATCGATCTGGTTTCGCGTTTTTCGATCAGGAGACAGCCAGGTAGCTTGGTGTATTTTCTTATGCTGGAATCTGGTGCTGCAGACTACCATGTTTCGGGCCCCGGCGAAGTCGATCAGCCTCTGTCCGTTACCGGATGTTTCGTTGTGCAGGCTGAATTTTCCGACTGTGGGACCAAAAATTCCCTCCTTGCCCACCCTGGCGTTGAAGTCGCCAAGCACGATTTTTATGTCGTGGCGGGGGCAGCGCTCATAGGAACGTTCCAGGCGCTCATAGAAGGAATCTTTGGTCGCATCGTCCTTCTCTTCCGTCGGGGCGTGGGCGCAAATTAGCGATATGTTGAAAAATCTGGCTTTGATGCGGATTGTTGCGAGACGCTCGTCCACCGGAGTGAACGACAGTACTTGGCGACGAAGTCTCTCTCCCACAACAAATCCGACACCGAATTTGCGCTCCTTTACATGGCAGCTGTAGTAGACGTCGCAAGGTCCTATGGTTTTCTTTCCTTGCCCCGTCCATCGCATCTCTTGGATGGCAGTGATGTCAGCCTTTACTCTCACGAGGACATCAACCAGCCGGGCAGAGGCACCTTCCCCATTAAGGGACCGGACATTCCAGGTGCATGCCCTCAAATCATATTCCTTATTTCGTTTGCAGGGGTCGTCATCAGTAAAGGCAATTCTCATCCGAGGCTTTTTTAATCTTTTCATTGGGGGGGATTTTTAAGTGGCGGGTCCCAAACCCAGCGCACAACCAGCTATCCTGGAATGTTTCGCCTTCTCACGTTAGCTCACTCCCGAACGGGTGTTCGGAAGCTAACCAGAGGATACGTGGGCTAATCCCGGACGTTGTGAGCTGCTTGAACCATATGTAGAAGAATCGTCCTGGCCACTCCCAAGTGAATGGCGATCAGTAACTTTCCCCACTTGCGTGGACTTCTACACATGGAACCATCCTCCAGTGAATGGCGATCAGTAACTTTCCCCACTTGCGTGGACTTCTACACATGGAACCATCCTTCGCAAACATAATATAAAATTGAAAAAAATATAGTAGAACCTTCTTCAATGTTGTATATTTTCATGATGGAACAATATTTTCTTTAAATATTACAATAATTATTACATAAAACGTTTTTCGTCTCTCCTGAAAATCTTAGTATTTTGAGTTGTGACCCTTTTGTATTTAGGGTGCGATATATGTTGCACAAAATTCTAAGAAATTGTGTCATTACATACGTAATTGTTTTTCTAATTGAAACTAAAATGGCAGTCAAAATGACTTCCTTGGGCAATCTAGTGTTAACGAGACCGACCATTTTCAAAATAAGTTTCAATAACTTTAACGTATCCATGTGTACATCTATCTACGAGTACTTGACAAATGACAAACACGCTTGTTAACGCTTACGAATTATTCACTATTGACATCTACGCGTCAATCTTGAAAGACCCTTTTATATATTTTGTTTAATATATTCAAAACGTCGGGACGGCGCGTACGCCATTCCCGGCTACCAAAAATTACACGCACGAGTTATTCGCATTAGGAATAATCGCAGAGGTCAACCCAATCGAAAGTGCAATGATCAGGTCTCGCTCCGAAGGAACCGCCTTCGTGATCACGGTTAACCTCTACGCCAGGTAAGTATGCTTTTCTACGCTCAACGCAGAGTACTTAAGTCGAATCACTCACAAAGTGGTTGCGAATTACTAAGCGAAAGACAAGCATCTACTCAATGATGAACGAAAAGGATATTCTTGCAAATGCTCTCATAAGCATATTCCGTATACATACACACACATATACACACTCATAATTGTCTACAGCTGTGTGTGTGATCATGCAACCGAGGTAGGCTAAAAGAAACAAAATTTGCTGCAGTTTCACGTATTCAAAATGCAGATTCAACATGCAAATATTTAAAAAAAATCGAACGTATTTATGGAGATCACTAATAGCGAGATAATTTTTCACGAATTGTAATTTTTACAGATCTACAGGACTTTTATTATTTTCGAAGAATAGTGGCACAGCATAAACAACGAGCAAAGGGCTGATTAAATGTATGTAGTTCTAATAACCAATAATGGCGCCGGTTTTCCTTCGTCTCGCCTCAGCTAGGACCTATCTTAGCACCATCAAAGGTGGCTCCACAGCGTCATCGTGCGCCATATAGGCTAAGATCAGCCAGAGTGCCCCAGTAGTTCAGGCTTATGGTAAAGGGTGGTTAAATTTCAAGGGCCGGTGTTGATTTTGAATAAAATACAATTTTTTTAGGAAATTATTGTCATTTCTCTTTATTATGATAATATTGGTATGGCTGAATTACGTATGGAATAAAATATCGGCCAAATGGCCGCCGCGGCCTTGGCGGCACACCTCCATCCGATGGTCCAAATTTTCGATGGCGCTGATGTTCTATGCCGTAAATGTGCCGAATTATCTCATCCCTTAGCTCTTGAATTGATGCTGGCTTATCCATGTACAAATAACCCCAAAGAAAGAAGTCTAACGGCGTCGTTGACGTTTAGGTGTGGTTCACATTCAACATCGGCCCTTGAAATTTAACAGCCCTTTATTTTGCAATGCCAGCACTGCTGAGATTAGGTAAAATACCATAAATGCTTTTAGTTCTTCGAGTATGCAGGATCTAGGCTTACCTGTTCCACTATGCATCATCTGTAAGTAGTTTGTCGTCCTGATTTCAGAAATTCCACTACTACTCTGCTTCTCTCCTGCACCCTGAGGGTAATGTCCTGACTATCCAAGGCCAGAAGCAACTCCTTCTCTGCCCTATTGAACAGTTTCCCGATACTGCAGACAAGCCTCGCTAGTGAGCGGGTGTCATCAGCGCCACCCTTGTCAGCCATGACGGATTCAACATCCATCGCCACGGGAGCTTTCTCTAGCATGGGCCTAACACTCCCATCACCCTCGGCATTGCAGGGACATCCCCCTCTGTCATCGGTTTGGTACACCTTCGGGGCTACCCTCTCCAAGCTAAAGGTGATGACCCTTTAGTTTCAGATAGAAACCCGAGACTCTGCATTTCAGCCTTAACCACCATCCAGTTGTGCGTAGGAAGTTTTGGGTAGCTGTATCGGAGGATTTCCTCCATTTCCTTTGAAGCAGAAACTTTAGATGGGAGCCAGACACGGGCACGCGAACGCAGAGGCAGGTCTCTTTTTTCCACCGCTTCGAACTTAGCTCCCTCTCAGATCTCCCCCACCAGAGCTAGCCTAACTTAGGAAAACTCTCACCGAAACGTACCAATTAATGGTGATGATAGTTTATGACGTAGCAATCTCTTCAACGAACATTTACGCTACGAAGTACTTTTTATTCTTTACTAAATGATAAACAATCACCGATTTATAAGTAATTCTAAATTCAACAATCGAAGAGGCCACATGAAGTAAATTTGTACTAGTGTTTTGTTTTCAGTATGACTCAAAGTAACCAACAAAATCACAAAAAATTCTCGTATGGAGAAGTCATAAATACGATTACAAGTTCCGCTATTTCACAAGTCTTTCTTGAAGTGTTCAATGCATTAAATTAGGCGTGCTGCGCTAAAATATCGTGCAGAATTGAGCGATACTAGGCACTACTTTTAAATTAAATATTGGGTTTTAACTGTTAATCACTTCATATATTCGCCTGATTTTGAATCATACACTGGCTGTACACAGCAGTGGTTAGGCCTATACTCTACTATGGTATTGTAATATGGTGGAATGCCCTTGAGAAGGGTATGAATGTCAAAAAACTTGACAAGGTTCAAAGACTAGCATCTATTCGTGTAACTGGCACGATGTCAACCACACCATCGGAAGCATACCAATGTCGTACAGAGTTTGATTGAAAAGTATTGAGCCTTCCCGCGCGAAGCGTCTGCAAAGCGATCAACCGAATCGGCTGGTGGGGAAAAATGATCGTTGGGCCTTCCCCTTCCACTAGAAACCGGTCCCAGTTCGCTGGCAACAGCGGTGCAGTCACCATCGCTCCGCGCGTGAAAGCTGTTTTAAAAGTGTGTTAGGATTTTGCAGTGGCGAAAATGCAGCGTTCGTTGGAGCAACGTTACTCGATCAAATTTTGCGTAAAGCTAAACATTTTCTACCTCCAGGAAGCACTGTGAACGCGGCATTTTACAAAGAAGTGCTCCTTCGGCTGAAAAACCGCGTCGCCCGGGTTCGGGCCGAGCTCGTCAACAATGGGACCTTTATCACGACAATGCGCCGGCGCACACCGCCTTCCTCTGCACCTCTGCATTGGCCAAGATGGGGGTTCCGGTGCTTCACCACCCTCCCTACAGCCCAGACCTGTCCCCTCCGGACTTCTTCTTGTTCCCGCGCCTGAAAAGAAAGCTAAAGGGGAGGCGTTTCGAGTCCATCGAGGCGATCCAAAAAACTGTGACAGCCGAATTGAACGCGATTCTGGCGGATGAGTTTAAAAAATGTTTCCTGCAGTGGAAGGACCGCTACCAGCGTTGTATTGACGCTCAAGGGTCCTATTTTGAAGAATGTTAGTTGTATAAGCCAAAAGGTTTAATAAAACTGCTTAAAAAAATAAGGCTCATTACTTTTCAATCAAACCCCGTATATACATTAAATTTCTTGCCGCTAGATCTGCAGGCAAAATATATCGCGCGTAAGGCTGAACACTATATATAAATGGTCAAATAAGAACGACTGTCACGGCAAAATCCTGGTTGGCACTTCGGAGCTTCCCGGATTGGTGGACTATGTACTCGCGCCTACATTTGCCATTGCAACGACCCTCCTACCTTCAAGGGAAGAGTGGGAACGGGACGATGTAAGACAGGGCGAGTATATCCATGTCTACACAGATGGCTCAAAGCTCGAAGGCAGGGTGGACGGAGGTGTATACTCCGAGCATCTGGGGATCTCCTTCAGTTTTCGGCTCCTCGACTGCTGTAGTGTCTTTCAGGCTGATGGCAATAATGAAAGCCGCGTCAGAAGTACAGTGTGATGTGATATCTGCAGGGCCGTAGAGAGCATATCCGGGCCTTGGGGGAAAATTGCAAATGCGGGCCCTTTCCAATTATGTCTAATTCATATAATTCGAATTACTCTTGAGTCCGGGCCCCTCTGAGAACTCCGGGCTCGGGGTAAAAAGTCCCCTAACCTAACCTAATGTGTATACGAAAAAAAAATTGAGCATTCACAAACAGTTGGCATCACTGCGATTATAACGCTAGAACTCATGTATGATAGACTTTTTCACCATACGCTAAATTAATTTCAATAAAACCGGCACTGTGTGCCCCGATGTGATTTGCAACTTGTTAGTTATGAGGCCAAGTTATGCTGTCTCTCGCATATGCACCAACCATTGAGCTTTTAAAATGTGTATGATCTTCTGTTTTTGGTAAAAAATAAATACATTTTATAACTTTTATTTGTTGCCGGATATGTTTTCCCCCCGCATTCGCATCTTATTTTGGCTAGCTGACAAATTTGCCCTAATTTATTTTAATTGTTTGCCAAAAGGAAAATAATTCTCAGCTAATACCAGTAAATTTATTCAAATAAAATCCAAAATGAAACTAAGAACAAAATCGTTAACAAAATCATCTGCACACGGCTTCACTCTACCGGGCATTCGCGTGTGCGAAAGCCTTATTAATAAGAGATTAATAGAGATCTCAAATGGCTCGTCGCAAAAGCTCGCTTTATCTGAGTAAATAAGTAAGTCTGTTCGTTTTGTAACAACAATCCAGCTTAGACAAATCTCTTCAAATATTTAAACATTTTATGGTATTCAACACATGATTTAGAATGACTGCTTATCAAACGAGTTTTTGTATTTTTTGTGTTTTTTTATAAAAGGATTTAATTTTTATATTCAAATTCTGTTTGTTTAAATTTTTACGACGGAAGTTTGCAGACATGCATTTACTGTTATTGCTTTAATTGTCTGACGTTTCATAAGTTAAGCATCTGGCTTTGGTGACATCCAGATGCTATTTTCGGCAGAAAAGCTGTTTTGGAATTTCGAATCGCGAAATTCTACCGGTTAAAACGCGAATAATAAATGAATTAACATTTGAAGTATCTTTTGCTCCTTTTCAGGAATAAACTCGATGGATTAAATCTTATCAATTCGCTAAGATGTTCTGCCACAGATCTGTTTTTTGTTTTGCGGTTTTAGTGAATGTCATCTCACTAACCTTTGATGTGATGATTTAAGTTCTTGGCTATTTTCTATTATGAGCAATGAGAAATTTAATCCGCAGTAATTTAGTTCAGACATTCATTGGCTGACTTCTATATTCCTTACGACTTCTTAATGACTTCTTGCTTCAATGCTTTGGATTGAAATAGTCACGGTTAGATTGAATCTGTTGCCATCGGTGTCTATGTTTTCGCAAGCAGGATTATACCTCCTTGATCAAAAAGCTCCCGGAATATATTCAGAAAAGTCTGAATGCAAATTTATTCCTTAAATTGGTATTATCGCCTTCAAAGTCCTCCACTTTGGCACTTATGCCAGCGTTTCATCCAACTCTTGAAACATTTCTGGAACTTTATTTTCAGTATAGCCATCAGATCCGTCTTCGATTTGACCATTTCTTCCTTTCGGCTGTGAAAACGCGTTCCACTTAGTGGTTTTTTACTCGATCAGGAACGAAAAGAATAGCAGGGGACCATATCAGATGAATTCGATGACTGTTGGGTGGTATTCGTTTCGTTCTTCGTCAAAAGTCCACGAATAATGATGACCCTATGCGACGGGGCATTATCATGTTACAAAATCCACGAGTTCTCTCCCGACAATTCCTCCCTTTTTTGTCGCATTGCTTCACGTAAGTGTCTCATAACGTCCAAATAATAAAAGTTCTTATTAACTGTCTGGTTGGTTGGTTAGAGTGGTGATTCATCCAGAATCCAACTAGCGCTTCCGCACCATTTTGCATTAACTGTCTGACCTTCTGGCAAAAATTTGTGGTGTATAAGTATAATGCCGTTGTAATCTATAAAAGCCGTGACCATCGCTTTTTCTTTTTTTTTTTTCTTTGACTGAGAACGACTTGGAGTTCTCCACTCGTTCGCCTGATGTCGGTATTGCGTGTCGCACTCATAAATTCACGTCTCGTCTCCAGTAATGATGCGTTTGATGAATGTTGGGTCGGGTTCAGCCTTGGAAATCATGTCTTTGGCGATGTCAACGCGGTCGCTTTTTGCATGAAATTCACATCCTTTGAAACCAACTGTGCTGCGACACGGCGCAAGCTCAAATCATTAACTACAATGCCCCGAACGGATCCATAAGCAATATTCAAGTCCACTGCCAGCTCTCTGATGGTTAATTTGCGGTTATTGATCAACTTTTCCTTCACTTTTTTGATGTTTTCACCAGTTGTCGATGTTAATCACAGATTTAACAACCTAACAAACAAAAACTAGAACTCAAATCAGTTGTCTTAGAGCATCACCTGGGGGTTGTTCCGCGAACTTTTTGATCAATAATGTACTTTTATGCAAAAATTGCGTTAATAAAAACACCACCTCTCTTAAATTTTCTTCTAAAATAGTGCAGTCGTAATGGATTTTTCCAACAAGCTACGAAAATATTCTGGATCCACAATTTAGTTGGACAGATGACCCGAGTTTGTTTTAAAACATTTTCTTGAACCAGCTCAAAGGGAGCTGGTGATTGGTCGGAGCTCAGACCGTAGCTGTCCTTAATGATTATCCGACACGTTCTGGAAATCGAACGATTTGTTCGAAAGATTCACGCAAATTTCTTGCTCAGTAACTATAACCGACTGACTTCGAATTATGTCGAAATTGAGATATATGTAATCTAAATGCCCTATTCCATATGGTGTACAAATTTATTACAGAGAAAAACGTAGCACAAGGCAACTTCATTACGAGCATAACGAGCACAGTATATATTATATAAACATTTGAGGTTATTTCCCGTAAAATACAAAAACAACAGTTTTTGCTGGAATGTCATTGAGTTAAAGTGGTGTTGTATGACGTCATGTGGGAAAAAAGCTCCCCACGAGTAGGAGTGGGAGTGGACAGCTGCCTGTGCCCAAAGTGAGCACATTTTATATACTAAAAACCAAAATAAGATAATTTTATAATTTTTAATTTTTAGTGAGTCTCCAGAAGCTGTCTCACAAATAGGAGAACTTACAATTTTGCCGCCTGCGAACAACAAATGTTTTCAGGGCGGAAAGTTTGCATTACCTGTGGAGAGGTGACCGATGCACGCCGAGAACCTTTTGCGTGTATGCAAGGCGCAAACATATTAACGGAACAGATTTACTAAGCAAAACCAGAATATTTCTTGAAAACTATTGGCTGAAAGACAAACGAAGAACGAGAGTTGCTATGCAAATTTCTAGCGTCATTTGTCGTTTCCACGGGAAAGTTTGACATGAATAAATATTTAGCGCGTATACCTCTGTTAGGTGTTAGACCGAGCTCCTCCCTCCTCTTATTTGATGCGAGAGACTTGATTGTTCCACAAATGGAGGGACCTACAGTTTTAAGTCGACTCCGAACGGCAAATGGTCTTTTGTGAGGAGCTTTTTCATGGCAGAAATACACTCGGAGGTTTGCCAATGGCTACCACTAAGCGACCGCTATTAAAAACAACTGTTTCTTTCATTTTGCTGTTTCATGCACGGAGATTCGAGCCCATACACTCCTGAATGGTGTTTTTTTTTGTCGAGCAAGTACACCACTCAGACACAATTAAGTCCATTGGACTGCTCTCGGGTTCCCTTTTTAATTTTCTTTAAATCTACTCGACCTCCGAAGAAATCTGAGTAGAGCTTGTGGTTCCAAGGAGCCAAGGTGGCCACTTCTGAACACATCAGTGCCAAAGGCCTTAAGCCTCAGCGGAGGTTGGACAGACGCACAGAAAGTGGTCCGCCGTCTCATCCTCCTCTCCATATGCCCATAGAAAGTAGCCCGTCAACAGTCCAACCAGCTGCCTACAGTCCCCTCTGCTTAGTGAAAGAAGGAACTGCGACGGTCGGTGGGACATGAGAGGTAACACCAGTTTTGTCCATATGGTTTTGATGGCTGCAGAAGGGAGTGACAGAACGGGCTCCGGGCCGAGGTCAGTTGACCTCAAAGCCCAAGCAGAAAACTGTCGGTGCATTGGATGTCTTTGTTTCAACACGTGACTTCCAAAGAAGTTTACCATGGAGGATTACTCCAAGATATTTGATTTCTTTGGATAGCTAGATTGTGACTCCTTTTAGCTTTGGCAGAACGAGTCCAGAAAGCTTAATCCTTCTGCGAAAGAGGACAACGTCAGTCTTGGTGGGGTTTGCCGATAGCCCATTCGCACAGCACCAAGTGTCAATCATATCCAGAGTTTTCTGCACTTTGCTGTAGAATTCCATAAGCGAACGGCCTGTTACCAAACAGGCAACGCCATCCACATATGCCTGTGTGTAGACTCCCGAGTCGTTTAAGTTGGTGAGCAGAGGATCGATCACCATGCACTAGAACAATGGAGACAGCACACCGCCTTGGGGCAACCTCTAATAACCCCGGATGACACCAGCAGATCTACCTCTGCTCGCACCGTGACGATTCTTTGGGTCAGCGTCGAACGAATCCAATTCACTAGCACCCGGTCGATGCCGTCCCTACTAGCAGAGCTGTACATACTATCAAAAGTGGCATTGTCAGACGTTCCTTTTGTGTCGAAAAAGAAGCCCATAGCGTAGCCTCTCCTGTCGATGGCAAGCTCTATCCTAGCAACAAGGTTTTGCAGTGCCGTCTCGCAGGATTTTCCACTTTCATAGGCATGCTGAAATGGAGACAGAGGGTACGCCTTCAACGACTTCTGACGTATGCGCATTTCCACCAGTCGTTCGAGACTTTTCACCATGAAAGAAGCCATGCTGATGGGTCTAAGCTTTTAGGGCTGGTGTAATCATCTCTTCTAATCTAAGGCGACCCTCACCATCCACCAAGAGCGTGGTAGATAGGCCTTCAATGCAGTGAATATTTTATTCAAGGTTGCAGTCGCAAGGCTGCAATAGTAGTAACGCACCCACTATTCGGCCACGGCGGCCGCCGTCTTTGACATACTCGTATACCACTCTCGTATACTACTCAGAATGATTTGATTTTTGAGCCATGTTAGTGTTGTTTAAAGTGGCTTTAAAAATTCATTTCAGCAAACTGTGCACATTTTCGCGCGATTATTTTCCACAGATTTTGACGTGAATTAACAGGACCTGAGTGCACGGATGAACCAAAGTTATTACACGGCCAGTAAGCACCATACTTTAGCACCATAAAAACTGGTAAAAGGATTTTTTTCGTAGTCGCTGCTTGCTCGCTGACGTAGTATGCCGGAAGGTCGGTCAAAATCAGTTGCTATGCCGGAAAATATCAAGGCCTAGCGCGAATGATTGAGTAAGATCGTCAGCTCCCATGAGGTGCCGTGAGACTAAGGCATCTTTGCCCATTAGTAACACGAGCACCAATAAGATTTTGCATAATCTCCTCGAGCCAAAAAAGGGTACGGTCGCATTGGATCTCACACAATTTAAAAAACGCGCTGCAAGTGCTTCTAAAATTGGTTCAGAAACAGTTGGTTGCGAAACAATATCACCATTTTCAACTACCAATATTCATTTTCTATTGTTAAACTAGAAATATAAATAACTCATAATTTTTTTTTTTCAATTCTGTGTTTAATATTCACTATTTGCTTTTTATTTGTTATAAAAATATTTGATATTTTTTATTATTATCAGCATTATTGCTTTTTTCACCTTAACCCAATAAAAAATTAAAAATAATGCACTAGAATAAAGATCACAGGAGAGGGAAAACGAACTACTGTTCCGTTTCCAGTAAGCCACGTCGCTCATATACCGGCAATAGCTGTTTGATTATCCGCTGAACATGAAGGCTCTTAAAGCAGGTGTCCTTGAAACGAAGCGCGCGCGCGTCGTTCTGCATTATTGCGTTGAAGTCGGCGTCTGTGGTGTCCTCGTTGCGTTGAATCGCCATAATAACGCAGGTTGCATGAAAAGCTGTGAGAAAAAATATTTCCCAAGATTATTTTACATAGACGCCGTAGTTAACAAATATTACAACTCACCATAAAACGCCTTTTCCTCCAGCTGCAAATGGAACTTGTGCAAACTGGGAATTTTAGCTTGGTAGTTCAATTTGAGCAAAGTGTCCGCAAAGGTTTCATGGTAGCATCGTATGAGCTCATCTTGCTGGTGCAAGTGCATATGCTCCTCCAACGAGGTATTAAGGAGGTAGTCCAGATCCAACGCAGGAGAGCCCCAAGCTGCATACTGGAAGTCAATGATGATCGCATCTAGTGGCTCGCCAGTCTTTTTATCGTATTTCACCATGATGTTATTTGTCCAGAGATCACCATGCGCCAACACGTTCACATGTCCTGGTACAACGTCAAACACCTGCTTGCCCAATTCGGCATATTTAGTCCTCAAATTCACCAGCTTCTTCGCGTAATACTCGTAGCCCTCCCATTGGGCTACACGTCGACTGCAAGCCATCAAAAACCCTTCAAAACCAGGTATATAATTGTCTGTATGTCGATTGAAGAAACCACGATCATAAGTTTCAAGGCAACCACTTTCGCGCTCATTCAATACCGCAGACGTAGCGTGCATTTTGGCTAACTTGCGTAGCACGATTTTAGACAGCTGCATATTCAATCCATCCACCCGATTGGGCATTGTGAATTCGCGCACATTTAGGTCTTCGAAAATGAGTGCCGAACGTGCACGATCAACCGCCATCGTCTCGGCGAAGATCTGTTCGTGGTCACCGATCTCACGCAACAATGCATTTAGCTTCGGTAATACCTGTTCGTAGACCGATATTTCGCGATTGAAAATGTCGTATGGCTCCATCGTTTTGCGCGCAAACTCATCGGCCTCAAAGGATGTTTTAACGACGTAATGGCCAGTAGCAACGGTACCCACGGCTGTTTGATAATCGGCACGTATGCGCGTCAAAACGCCTGCATAATTTTCACCTTTTCCCAGTGCTGGCCGCACATGCCATCTGAGTATCTTTAATTGGCTATCTTCGTGATAGGCACGCAAACAACGCTCGAGGTAGTCTTTTGTCAGCCAAGCAGGCGCATCTGATTGCTCGAAATCTTCGGTGTGCGATTGAGCAATTGGAGCACTGAAGACTTCCTTCGACAACTTCGGCAAATTTTCAGTGGAGCTCATAATACTTATATCAGTCGCCGACATATTGCAATCTAATCTAAAAATCTAAAATCTTAACGCGATGCGGGAGAATACGTATGCCCTACCCAAGACTTCGTAGTGAAATAACGAATGCAATGCTACGAGTGTGACTTTTTAAATGTCACGGCAGCGAAACTAAAGCAATACCGCGTCTCAGCCGAGTCGTAACGACTTGGCCACTTTTTATGAGTGCCCTGATTTATGGCATTGTGGAAGAAGCACATTTTTTGCACGCCACCTAATTTGTTTGAATTTTTGTAGATCCATAGTTAAATAAGCTCAGCTGCCATAACGAATAACGTCAAACGTGTGAAGCACAATTATTTGTAAAGTGCAAATTTTTTTACGTTAATTAACGTGGAAAGTAATTCAGATGTTCTCACATACACACACACATACATGCATATGTATGTAAATACTGATATACGAGCAAGTACAAACATTGTACCCAAATGTGCTAGAACATGCAAAGCAAAGAACCTTGTCGGAAATTCGGTACTTAAGAATTTTGGGATTTTACTTGGCCTTAGGCCAAAGGAGGAATTCGATATTAATTGCATACTAGAGATTTGATCGAATTACAAATCCCCTATGGAGCCAGTTTTGTATTTTGACTCTCTTGAAAAGGCTGACTTAAAGCGTCTCCTTAAGCAGTACCTGCATAGTAAGTCCGTAATAAACTGAAATGACCCATCACTACGGAATTATTCATCCTACAAGATTCAATATTATTTTTAATATCACGGCGATTATTTCTTCGAAGACCTGGGAAATTTGCATAAGGTCTCACTAGATGGACTAGTTACCTTCTTAGAAAGATCTAAATGGATTAAGTAGTTCTTCTTCTTCTTAAATAGCGCGATAACCGCTTACGCGATTTTGGCCGAGTTTAACAAAGCGCGCCAGTCGTTTCTTTCGCGTGCTAACCGGCGCCAGTTGGGCACACCAAATAAAGCCAAGTCCTTTTCCATCTGATTTTTCCAACGCAGAAGAGGCCTTCCTCTTCCTCTGCTACCACCAGCTGGTACCGCATCGAATACTTTCAGAGCCGGAGCGTTTGTATCCATTCGGACGACATGAATCAGCCAGCGTAACCGCTGGATCTTTATTCGCAGCGCTATGTCTATGTCGTCGTAAAGCTCATACAGCTCATCGTTCTATCGGCTACAGAATCTTTATCTGAAACATTCCAAGCGTCGCTTCATCGGTTGCTGTCATCGTCCACGCTGCTGCCCCATACTTAAGGACGGGCATGATGAGAGTCTTGTAGAGTGTTAGTTTTGTTCGTCGAGATAGGACTTTACTACTCAGTTGCCTACTTAGTCCAAAGTGGCACTTGTTGGCAAGAGAGATTCTACGTTGGACTTCCAGGTTGACTTTGTCTTCGGTGTTGATGCTGGTTCCTAAATCAACGAAGCCTTTTACAAGAGGATGGTTCTATATGTAGAAGTCCACGCAAGAGAGGAAAGTTACTGATCGCCATTCACTTGTGAGTGGCCAGGACGATTCTTCTACATATGGTTCAAACAGCTCACAACTTCCGGAATTAGCCCAAGTATCCTCTGGGTAGCTTCTGAACACCCGTTCGGGTGTGAGCCAACATGAGAAGCTGAAGCATCCCAGGATAGCTGGTTGTGCGCTGGGTTTGGGACCTGCCACTTAAAAAGGGGGATCTCAATGAAAAGATGTGCAAAGCCTCAGATGAGAACTTCCTAAAAGTAACTTAGTTAGGGTATGGAAATCAAATGTAGGCATCACAATGGGCATTAGCACCACCGAGTGTCTTGTCTTTGACAAGTAACCTGACTAACCTAACCTAAGCCTATTTTTCCCACTATTTTTACAACGCTTCGTGTTGCTGATACGCAGATCACACACCGCCGCTTACTATGGACTATGGATCTGGAGATTCTTAGGCTGCTTTTGGAACTCTACGAGCACATCAGCTCTTACAGCATCTTTTAGATAATCGCCCCAAGCGTACCTTTACCAAGCGGAAGATTTTTGGCACAAATATAACTCAAAAAATCACTTATTCGGAAGCGACGCATTATCATTTCGGCAACTAAGTGAACAAACAGAATTATTGTCTTGGAACTCAGAAAATTTGCGCTTAGCCGACTAGGCGAAATACGGCACATGACTGTCTGTCTTGAAGATGGCGCCACTGCAGAGCATTTTCTCTGCAGCTCTCCGGCGTTTTCCAGAATCAGACTTAGGATATTGGGTTGCGATATACTGAGTATGGGTACAGTTCATACTCTTCCTCTTTCGGATGTCTTAAGATTTATCAATAATTCCAAGAGATTTGTGGAAGAGTGACCTCAAACTAATTTATCCGTCCTACCACCCACTTTTTATCCTTTCTATCTCTTTCTACTGAAATCTATCCGGGTGTAGTACAATGGTCTTCTGACTGAGTGCTTGGACTTGTCCAACCGCCTACAAATCTAATCTAATCTAAACTCAAGCCTTTCAGAGAAGGGGGCTGTTCATCACTTTCTCTGTATGTCTTCTCCATTACATCAACAGCTCTGGCTGGCTGTAGATATCTGCCTATCGGAAATTTCAAATTGGTATCAAGACGGCGCTGGAGAGTGTGACTGTTTGGGTTGAGTACGGAGTCAACAACAATGTTAAGTACTGCAGGGACATGCTAACTTCTTTTTTTACACCACATCGAGCTCTGATTTCAGCAAAATGACTTGGAAAGTATTTCACAAGTCGACCAACAGTCGACTGCTTACATTTTACTAAATTTGATAGACGTATAATCCGCTGCTTTGGTGATATAAGTAGGTCTCCATGGAACGGCGGTTTTTAATACCGTTAGACTATTTCTTTTTTTTTTAGTGGGTTTGTCGCTAATTTCGAAATCATGCTTAAGATTCAGAAATATTGTCTAAATATGAAGAAAAATTGTTAGGCTAGGTGGGCTACTGCAAAGCCAGGTGAAACAGCCATTATTTCAAAGAAACAAAAATCAGCGATAAATAATGAATGGCGTTCTTTAAAGCATTTCTAAAAAGAGCTAACCCTTGACAATAAAAAACTGCTTGTCCATGCGCTTTCCAATGAGTCGGGAATTTATTATCTTAAGGAAAATGTTTCACAAGCAGTTCTCGTCTTTAAACTAGAGCAGAAAAGTAAGCCCCCATTTTCGTCATATGTTACTTTTTTACTATAAAAAAGGTAAAAATGCTGTTCAAGCCAGAAAGAAATTAACCGATGTGTGTGGAGAAGATGTGTTGACAATACGGCAGTACCAGACTGGTTTGCGAAATTTCGATCCAGCAAATTTTGATGTCGAAATGCACCACGTTCTGGAAGGCCGGTTGAAGCTGATAAAGACGCGATAAAAGCATTAGTTGATGCAAATTGGCGAGCAACAACACATGAGATCGCAGAGAGGTTAAATTTATCGAAATCAACTGTTTAAGACCACCTGAAAGGCATGGATTTAACCTCGAAGCTCGATTTATCCACATAAAAACGAAATTACTTTCCGAACAACCCAATATGAATTTTTTCATATTTGCATGCTTTTCGGAATGTTTTCGAAATGCTTTCATAAATTCAAATTTGTTTCATTTCGAACAGAGAAGTTCATATTCAATATTTTTTACACTGCAATAGAATAAAAGGAAGCCACCCGTCGCTATGCTCGATGCTGCTATGCAAGATCACAAGGAGAAACAAGGTCGCAACACATAAATGTATAAATTTCAATTGAGTGTCGCACACGTCTCGTTGTTAGTTTGAGAATGCGCTTTGTATTCGAGTTTACATACATACATATTTTTATTAACCTACTGCTCTCTTACGCCTCCTGTGTCATAACAAGAACATACAAATTCTATTTATAGAGCAAACAGGCTGCTCAAATTAATTTAAAAGTCCAACCGCCGATCTCAGTTTAAGTGACTTTGTGCGGTTGCCGAATGCACAAACTAATAAAGAAAATATTTCATTTACTTAGGAAAGCGCGTTGACATATAAACTTGAGGAAGGACGTCGTTGCTTTAACCCTCCAAATATGATACTTTGAACAATTAAAGTGAAAATTTTCAAAATTGGAACAAGACTGAAAAGTGAATAGGTGAACAAGATCTAAAACGTCTCATACCCGTAGCGCTTTAATAGGTAGGTAAAATGGTTGGAGTGCACCTGTCACTCCTCTAGTAGCACTAAAGCGCCGTTTTGATACCATTACGAGACCTCCAACAGCCAGATATCTACAGCCAGCCAGAGATGCTGATATCATGGAGAAGATTGATGGGATTTAGGTTGGCGTACGGCCCCAGGCTGTCGAAGGGAGGAGTGCCCAGTGACTTTAGTCGTCTAGCTGCCAAACCCGGATATTTACAGAGAAAATGCTCTACAGTCTCCTTCTCTGAAAGGCCCCCACAGCTTCTGCAATGGGGGTTAAATGGTAACCCTAGGTACGAGTTTGGAAATTGAATGGCGAGGAGTCCAAAGAACTTTCTGAGTCCTTCCTATATCGTATTGAGGCCAAAGGGTTTTCGAAATACCACGTGAAAAAATGGAGCTCCATCTTTTCTGCGCTTTCCTGAGAAATTATTTGTGCAGTTCCCCTTTAACAACTGTCAGGGGGATGCCGATGACCGGGTAGGAGGTCTCCTTCCTGGCAAGCTCATCAGCAATTTCCTGCACACCCAAGAGATTTGATCTCTTCTTTACAGGAGTTTACAAATTTCGTTCTGCCTCATGGCGTCGTTAGAGCCTTAGTCGCGGCATGGCCATTGGAGAAAATGCTAATAACTCCCTCGCTCTCGCGTTCCCTAAGCATTTTGTATGCCTGCAAGATCGCAAAGACTTCTGCTTGAAAAACACTAGCAGGGTTTGGCAGTTTAAAGAAGATAGATAAATTGGCTGATTTAGAGAAAACCCTCGCTTCGATTCCCGATTCCATCTTGGAACAGTCAGTGAAGACAGAGATGGAAGCTTCGGTGCAAATTTCCCCGCTTTAATACTCGCTTTACAATTTTTTGGATCACAAAAGCGCATCGCCAAAAAAATAAAAATAAAAAATGTATCGTTACGCTGTGAAGTTATTTGCTTAGGTATCTGTAAATGTTTGCATTGGAGTGCTATGAATATGTATAAAAATATTGTATATAGGTATACACATAGAGTAATTTGATTTTATAATATTAAAACGGGGTCTGCTGCCATTCAGATACCGGCACGTTCGTCTGGACGACGTGTTCGCCGTCTGAGCATGAAAGAATGCTGCTGAAACGATTGCAACAAACTTAGCTAAAATGGTCGTAAAGAATTGAAATGTTAGAATAACAAATTCCTATTTAAATATTGACATTTATATGAAGCACGAAGTGTTAACAGTAGCTTTGTGTGCACGTTATCATCCCTCGCTGTGATATTGAAGCACGTCACATCGTCGCAGCAACCGGTGATAACGCAGTATAAAAAGGCGCAACAAGCATCTGAATTTTTAGATACTCCTACACTCTCAGAAGAGTAAACGAGCAGTAAGAAAACAGCAAAATAACATGGATGCGCCAGAGTGGTTGAACGAGAATTATATGCAGGAGGCATTGCGTGTTCATCATGCAGATCCCAGCCTTCAGCTGCTATCCATGCAAGTCCAACCAGCCATGGGAAAAGGCGAGAATTATGGCGGCATACTAACACGCGTCAAAGCACAATATAAACTCAGCAACGCGCAGCAGAAATTGGAGAAAAGCTTTGTTGTGAAGACATCATACGAAGAAGATCCTATTTCCAGTGCCATAATGGCGCCCTATGACATCTTCAATCGTGAAATGCGTATATATGAGGAGGTGCTGCCTAAACTAAACGCGCTGCTACGCGAAATCGGCGACACTGAGCAACTCTTTGCCACAGCCATACACGTGGATTATAAACGGCAATTGCTGATATTCGAGGACCTGCGTGAGCGAGGCTTTGTCATGGCTAACCGATTACATGGACTCGATATGACACATGTCAAGTTGATACTGCGTAAACTGGCCAAAATGCATGCAACCTCGGCGGTGCTGAATGAGCGGCAGAATGGCTGCCTAGAAACTTACGATCGCGGCTTCTTCAATCGCTACACGGACAATTACAGTCCGTATTTTGTTGGCTCTCTGCTGGCATGTGCAGAGTTCATTTTGAAGAATATGCCCGAGCGCGCGTACTACGGCAACAAATTGAAAGCGCTAGCGCCTTATTATATGGAAATTGGAAAACGCTGCTTTGCACCCACTCCGGGACATGTTAATGTGCTGGCGCATGGTGATGTCTGGGTCAACAACGTAATGTTCAAATACGATCCGAAGACAAGCGAGCCCGTAGATGTATTGATCATCGACTTTCAATATTCATTCTGGGGCTCGCCGACGCTGGATTTGCACCATCTGTTCAACACCTCTTTGCAGGAACCGTTGCGTCTGCATAAGCAGGATATACTCTTCCAGTATTATCACAGCATCTTCACTGATGTGTTGAGTAGACTAAACTATAGTAAGCATCCGGTGCCTACGTTAAACCTCTTCCGGCAACAGGTGGAGCAAAAACGATTTTTCGGTAAGGTGCCATGAAAATGACATAAGTTCAACATATTTCTAATGATTCATCTGATTATTTCAGCCTTTCATTCATCCTGTGTCGTACAGCCGGTGATGATCAACGAAAATACAGACGATGCAGACTTCATTGCATTGATGGGCGAGGATGAGCGGGCACTCAAGTTCAAATACAACGCCTACAAGAATAAGCAGGTGCAGAAGAATCTCATAAATTTGCTGCCTATATTCGATAACCGAGGACTTTTGGAAGTGGATCAAGCAGATTAACAAATGAATACTTAACGGGATACGGGAGGGGGGGTGGATCGACATATTATTGTTATTCCATAAAAGTGGCCTGGGGTCTTTGAAGACAAATTTTCATGCATTTTATTGGAAAATTGCGGGCTGGACTCGTGAGTTGCTTGAAATGTACGACTGGTATGAGAGAATTGGTCGAAAAGCAGCAAAAGATGTACGTCATTGAATTTGAAGGGAATCTCGGCCTATACCCGTCAACGCGCTTTAATTATATTTCTTCCGTGTATTATAATGTAGCTCTAGATAAAAATGTTTCAAATTTGTATTGTATTAGAAAGAGGTTGAGCTTGAAATCAACAAAACAAAATCGCCAAAAAAATCGCCGCGGTTTAAGACCTAAGCTAAACACCTTTCACACAAACCATGGGGATTTCATGTTTGGGTCACATTGGCCTTCAAAGTTATTTTAGTTGGAACATTTGTTTTATTTTTAAGAGACATACATTCATCCACATGTAAGTTCACAGAACAAGAATTCAAATAAGAGATTTCAATACATACACAACTTTTTAAAACAAAAAAATATATAACACATTTAACTAGCAAGAAAAATATGGATCGTAAAAATTCAAACTCACTTAGTTTACTACGACTTTTTTTTCTTTTTTTATATTTCTTCTTCTTCAAATTTGCTTTCTTCGTGGTATGACTATTTCCCACTGTAACTTTTGTAAGTTGGTTGTTATTAAAACCATTTCCTTTCCAAGTTCTTTGATCATTCTCTAGAGACCACAGCTTTTTCCCCCAACAACAACTTTAAGTCATCGTTACCAGACTTCCCTGGAGTTTTGAGTGCGCGGAAAGTTACCTTTAAAGGAGTCTGCGACACTCCAAAATTTAGGATCATGTTTAGGATTGTTCGATCCGGCTTTTCCAGTTAAATAGTTTTCTTTAAACCAAACCCCTATCCTTTTAAAATTCTTATCTTGAGAGCTGGCAATTCGTTTTTTGTAGTAAAGTAAGACGTCTGCAGGTGGAATAAATGACAAGCTTTTCAACATGCCTACTAAAAAATAGCATCATTTATTATCTTTTATGGATTTAAGGGAATATTTTGCGAAGCAGTCAAGAATTGAGAAGGACCTCTCCGAGCCGTTTGATACCAAACGAGGTTTCAGACGGGATGACTCGCTGTCGTGTGACTTCTTTAACCTGATGTTGGAGAGGATCGTATGAGCCGCAGAACTTAATCGCTCAGGCACAATTTTTTATAAGAGCGTACAATTGTTGGCGAATGCCGATGATATCGACATCATCGGCCTTAACAACCGCGCTGTTAGTTCTGCCTTCTTCAAACTGGATAAAGAGACAAAGCGAATGCGTCTGGTGGTGAACGAGGACAAAACGAAGTACCTTCTGTCATCAAACAAACAGTCGGCGCACTCGCGTATCGGCACCCACGTCACTGTTGACAGTTATGATTTCGAGGTTGTAAAGGATTCCGTATACTTTGGAATCAGCATTAACACCCATAACAATGTCAGCCTGGAAATCCAACGTAGAATCTCTCTTGCAGTAAAATTCCCTCTCGACGAACAAAACTAACGCTCTACCAGACTCTCATCATGCCCGTCCTTAAGTATGGGGCAGCAGCGTGGACGATGACAACATTCGATGAAGCGACGCTTGGAGTGTTTGAGAGAAAGATTTTGCGTAAGATTTTTGGATCTTTGCACGTTGGTAACGGCGCATATCGCAGGCGATGGAACGATGAACTGTATGAGCTTTACGACGACATAGACCTAACACAGCGAATAAAGTTCCAGCGACTACGCTGGCTAGGTCTTGTCGTCCGAATGGATACAAACGCTCCGGCTCTGAAAGTATTCGATGCGGTACCAGCTGGTGGTAGTAGAGGAAGAGGAAGGCCTCCTCTGCGTTGGAAAGATCAGGTGGAGAAGGACTTGGCTTTATTTGGTGTGTCCAACTGGCGCCTGTTAGCATGAGAAAGAAACGACTGACGCGCTTTGTTAAACTCACCAAAATCGCGTAAACGGTTATTGCCCCAATTAAGAAGAAGAAGAAATTTTGCGGCTTTCTGACTACATACATCATCTAATTTGGGATTGCGGACAACTTGACGCTTTTGTACTTGCTTGGATGGAAGGTGCAGGTGATTTTGCAGTTCACAATATATATATATATATAATTGGCGCGTACACTCTTTTTGGGTGTTTGGCCTGAGCTCCTCCTCCTATTTGTGGCGTGCGTCTTGATGTTGTTCCACAAAGTGGAGGGACCTACAGTTTCAAGCCGACTCCGAACGGCAGATATTTTGTATGAGGAGCTTTTTCATGGGAGAAATACACTAGGAGGTTTGCCATTGCCTGCCGATGGACGACCGTTATTAGAGAAAATGTGTTCTTCATTTTGGTGCTTCACCGTGAACCTACGTTCTCTTTCTGGTACTCACGCACCAACCCATTCGGCTACGGCGGCCGCAGTTCACAGTTCAAAATAACTTCTCTTATTATTTGCGATGTTTGAAGTCCCGAAAACACTGCCATTTCCTTTAAATTAGAATTCGCTTTTGTTATATTTAATTTATGGGTCCACCACAAGAACAGCGAAGCTCTTGATTTTTATTTTAAGAATGCAGATGGTAAGCAAATAACAAATAATTTTCTTTATTAGTTTTTCCAACATTTACCTCCATTTTGATAATAATTTTCGAAATATTTTTCACAATCCAGACTTTTCAATAACTTTCTTCCATTTCTTTTTTTGATAGTTCCACCAAGATAATTCGATAATCGGTAAACCGAAATTAAAATAGTTTTATACAAAACAAACACACAGGGAAAAATTACCGAGCACCGAGTTAACGGATACTAAGCGCGGTGTGAAGTTAGGTTAGGTTAGGTTTGGCAGCCGCATCGCACATAGAGCCAGCGATCCCACTTAGACCACGAAATGGGTCCGTTGTGAGCTGCAGGGGCTGGGCTACATTTTCCCTTCCATATTGAACCATCCTGAACTTTTGACAAAGCGTCAAAGGTTGTTGATACCTAAAGTGTATAGATTATCTATATTCATTAAGAAGTAGGATCTTAAATATCGATTCCTGCTTCTAACCAGGTGTTGAATTGTTTCCAACTCCTCCACATTCCTGCAGCTACGACAGAAATCATGCATGTAAACGCCTAATCTCCAAGCATGATTTCCAATGAGAAAATCTCCAGTGAGGGCTCTACTAAAGTCCTAATTTGAAGTCTACTCAATTTTATAATATTTTTGGACAGACGTAGATTTAGTCTTGGCCATATTTGCCTAGCAATTTCACCAGTATTGCCACTAATCCAACTTTGATTTACAGAACTGATAAGTGCATTCATAATAAGAAGCTTACAAGTTGTGAGAGGTACCCCCATAAAACTACTTATCGTCCCCTTAGTATTAAAATAGCCTATAAATTTTTTGATGTTTTGAGAAAATGAATTTCAAACTTTTTGTCCAAAGTAGCTCTCGTTATGTCTGTAAATATTTATTATTTTTTGACTGACGTTTTGACCCACTTTGTGGAACAAGAATTTGACAAAATTTTGACACATATAAAATCGACGATGGAGAATCGAAAAATGCAAAAAAAAAATAATAGCCTATGAGCACATAGGCTATTGTTATACTAAGGGGACGTTATGTTTGGCTTTCAGGTACCTACTCTTGCAAGTTGGTCAGCCCTACAGTTCCCTGGTATATCTCTGTGGCCTGTAACCCAGCATATGATAATACGATATTGTTTCGTCATCTCATTAAGAGATTGGCGACAATGTAAGACACTCCTTGATGTTATTTGGAATGCGTCCAGGGCCCGTAGGGCAGCTTGGCTGCCTGATAGAATGCAGATATCTGTTGGTGATATTCTGTTTATCTCTAACCATTTCAAGGCTTCATGAAAAGCGTTTATTTCCGCTTGAAAAACACTACAGTGATCCGGTAGTTTAAAGGATTCACTGATTACAAGTTCTTCGCAATATAACCCTGATCCTACACCGGTGTCCATTTTAGATCCGTCCGTGTAGATCTTAGCGCGGTGTGAAGAGCACTATTATTTTTTACATACTTATATAATATAAGTATATAAAGCTTGGGGGTTTAAATTTGGGTGTTTTGAGTTTGGGGATAAGTTTCAAGCTGAGGATTTTAAGTGTTTGGATTACATTTCTGCGAATTTTAAGCCTATCCCATTAGAAATATTCAAATTGCGTAAATTTTGACAACTGGTTTCGGATGCTGTTTAGTCCATATCGAATAAGCAAGACGCGAAATTAATACAGATTTTTTAATAAATCCCCTCCTCCTCAAAATAATTGCTGCGCCACTAGTATTCACATTGACAGACTCGGTAGTAACGCAGACGCTTATATTTCTTCACATAGCAGCGTACAAATACCACACAACTTTCATTAAGAAATAAAAAAATCTTCCTTGCTCCATTAAACTGACCTACTTTTAATTTTTTCTGCAAACGCTGATTGTTTTTACGCTCTCAAGGTCAGATTACGCACACATCGGACAAGTTCGCATTAATTTTAAACTGTTGGATAACATGCGTTGAATGCGCTTTGCGTATGGATGTGTCTGATTACCCGGAAATTAGCGCAACTTGGCCGATATTTTGTTCCATACGTAATTGAGCCATACCAATATTATCATAATAAAGAGAAATGACAATAATTGCCTACAAAAATTGTATTTTATTCAAAATCAACACCGGCCTTGAAACTTAACCACTTTTTATAAGAAAATTGCAAATGTAATTTATTATTATTTTTTATATTTTATTGTATATCATTTTTCTTTTTTTTTAATAAACACTAATTTTTTATGTATGATTGATTGCGAAGCATAACCAGCCTTAAGCGTGTAAAAGTTGTACTAGGTTATCCGAAGTTATGCGATCAGGCCTTTAGTTGACTCACTCAAAGTGATGCTTGCTTTCCTGCTTCATCATTTTTTTATTATTAGCCGAATGGTTGGTGCGTGACTACCATTCGCAATTCAGAGAGAACGCAGGTTCGAATCTCGGTGAAACACCAAAATGAAGAAAAAGTTTTTCGAAAAGCGTTCGCCCCTCGGCAGGCAATGACAAAAAGCTCCTCATAAAAATATCTGCCGTTCGGAGTCGGCTTGAAACTGTAGGTCCCTCCATTTGTGGAAAAACATCAAGACGTACGCCACAAATAGGAGAAGGAGCTCGGCCATATGGGAATAAGTTTCCGTACTTTCTTAGCCAAAGTTTCGAATTATTTAAACAATTAAATTAATTATTAAAACTAAGCAATGAAATAATACCTGATAATATGTGAAGTATCTGCCATTGGAAGCTACAACTCTACTCCATCTTTCAGGCAGCATACGGTTTCCTCTGCCGAAAAATTCGAGTTCTTTTCGCTTGATCCATTCATTGAGCCAGTTTGCGATGATCTCGTAAGAAGTGAGCCGCTCTCCAATAAGAGTAACAGATGGTACTCCAAAGGTGCAGTATCTGAGGCTTACGGCGGGTTGGAAAAGATTTCCCAATTCAGTACCTCTAAATATTTCTGGACCGATATAGCAACGTGTGGCGTTGTCAAGCAGCAAAATCAGTTTGTCATGTCTACCATCCCATTCCGGCCGCTTTCCTTTGAGAGCTCGATTCAAACTCATTAGCTGCAGTCGGTAACGACTGACTTGAAATGAAATTTGAAATTTGAAAAGGTCGAGCCAAGAAGCACCAGGAGATTTGGTGGCTCCTAAAACACTCAGGCTAAAAAGCCCATTGTATTTAAAGCTCTGGAAAGGCGGTAGATAGACAAGGAGGGAAGGATAAAAGTATCAGAGAAAGAGATAGAGATAGTTAGTCCTGTGAGAATTTTCCAGATTCTTTGGCAAATTTGTAAATATCCTCCACTTTTAGAGAACGAATATTACTTATTCTCATGCCATCAGAACCCAAAACTTGTAGCCGTGCTCTAGCAAAGGCAGGACACTCACAGAGAAAGTGCTCGGTGCTATCCGCCTCCTCCAAGCATGACAGGCACATTGGGTCTTCAATGATTCCAATCGTGGTCGTATGCTGACCCCATGGGTTGGGTCCTGTAATAATACCGACAATCAACCGAACGTCTTTTCTTCCAAGTTTTAGTAAAAAGTTTGACAGTTTTCTGTTCGGACTTGTCACAAAAAACTTTACAGTTCTGTAGCGTTCTTAATCGCTAATCCAATTCATGATTCCTGCGGAACTGATTCAGATTATGGGCTCTTGCCCTTGTGGGGGAACCGCTGATCCTCGGTTGGCCAATTCATCTGCAATTTCGTTTCCTAGAACACCGGAGTGTCCTGAAATCGCCATAGCCTGTTTTGTCTTGCGACAGAATTAAGCATCATCTTACATTCTTGAACAATCTTTGAGGTTTGTTTCGCGTTCTTCAGGACCTTCAGTGCAGCCTGACTGTCACTGAAAACTCCAATCTGTTTCCTGCTCCTTTCCTCTCGATTATCCATTCGGCTACTTTCAGGATGGCAAAAACTTACGTTTTGAAAACAGTTGCCATTTCCCCCAGAGCATAGCACACAACATAACTTTGAGGATAAATATTTTTTCTCGCTGTCGATAGACCTGTTTCACCTGGTAGACTCCAACATTTTCGACGTTTAGGGTTGTTATAATAGATCCATTTTTCATCGCCAGTGACGATGCGATGCAGAAAACCTTTTCTTTTCTGTCGTTCAAGAAACATCTCACACGTCACCAAACGTCTCTCGATATCCCTTTCCCTTACCTGCTTGCTGGACCATTCGCATCGCGTGCAAACGCTTACCGACGGTTGATCGTCAACATCCAACTCTTTAGACATATCATCAAGGGTTCGACATGCATCTTCATCCAATAATAGTTGAGTACCTTCGCATTTTTTCGGTGCCCCTTCGTGATCTTTATCATTCACGTCGAAACTGCCTCTTTGGAAGCGTCGAAATCAGAAACCACTCTTTACAAGTTGTACCTAATGGAGTGTGATTACCGTAACTATTGATCAAAATACGACCGACACTTTTCAGCTGCACTTTTCCTTAAAAGCTAATAATGAAGCATGACTTCCCGCAAATACTGTTTTTTTCAGGATGAACGTAGAAATTTTTGACGTCAGATAAAAAATCATCTTTACGCTTCAAACAAATGTCAACTACTGCGATCGGGACCTCACATACACCTTCAAATCACCAGTATTTTATGAGAGCGAACACAAAAAAAGTATCACCAGCGACATCTCTTTTACGAGGACGGAAACTTATTGCCATATTCAATATTAATATACATATAATTTTAAGAGAGACTTTTGACTAGGGCCTTTTCCCATTTTAATATGCGCAGTCTTGTGTGCTATCATTTTTGAGCGCGCAACGCCAGCATTGGGGGTCTAATGGAGTGTTCCGTGAATGTGATTTAAGAAAAACCTTTTCAGAATATGTTTATAGGTATGCATGTACATATTTATGTTATTTAAGAGTAGAAAGGTACTTTGGTTAGCGCCGGCAAGTTTCATTAGAATTTTAATTATTCTTAATAAATCGCGTATAGTTGAGTGCACCTGTGGTAAACATTATTTACCTAACAGTATTTCAAGTAATTTTATTCTTGTCATCCGCTATCCACATTCGTATGGCTTTATTTATTTATTTTTTCTTTTCAAATATACAAATTTCTTACAGCGAGTGAACTGTTCGAATAATTCCCTGAAATAATATTCGTCCGTGCCGCTATTTCTCTATTATGTCAGCGCTTAAATTTATTCGGCAAAATCTAATCGTTTTCAACTCTGCTGTGATTTGTCGGCAGAGTAAATGAAAAAAGTCCGCATTCTATTATACACAATTTATAAATTCGTATACCTATGAGATGCCTCGGAGATATACAGCCATGGATAGATAATGGAACGTGGAAAACATTGTACGCCGGAGAAAAGAGCTCTTATATACCGTATGAGACAAAACGGAAGAAGCTACGCAGAAATAGCTGAAATTATGTGCTTTCGGAAAGTGGTTTATAATGGTCTTAATTTAGTTAGGTTACGTTAGGTTAGCCTGGTTGACAATAAGCCACGCATAGACCTTTTGGCCCCTAGCGATACCGGATAGAGACCGACCTCTATGAATACTGAAAGTAGACATGTAGGATGTCAGCGCTTTTGGCGAATCTAAGCAGAACTGGGAGATCCGATTTTGAGACGTCGATCAGACCAAGAATCTGGTATACAGGTGTCCAGAAAACTTGTAGGAAGGCAACTTAATGAAACCTAGCTGTTCGGCCGCATAAGCAGAAAACACAACCACTCCTCTCAAAAAGACATATCAAACACCGACTTGCCTTTGCAAAAGCCCACAAAAACAAATCTATTCAGTTTTGGAAAAACGTACTTTGGATCGACGAAACCAAAATAAATAGGATGGGACTAGATGGGAAAATTATTGTACGTCGTCCAAAAAAAATCAAAAAAATCAATCAATAGGTTCACAAAAAACACGATTAAACACGGCGGGGGAAGCATCATGGTTTGGGGAGCTTTTCCCTGGCATGCTGTTGGGCCGATTGTTCGCACGGTTGATAAAATGGATATATTTTAGTATCTGGATATACTCCAGGATAAAATGGAGCCTTTTGTGTTTGAGTTTATGCCATTAAATTTGAAATTTATGCAGGACAATGATCCAAAGCATAGGTAGGTAGGTAGGTATAGTGGTTGTCGTTTGACACACCTAGGCCTGCTGTAGGCTCATAGTGATACCACCGGGGCTGTCCCCTTTCCTCACTCTAGATTATCCTCATTGAACCAACCTGTGCTTTGATATATCTGACAGGACTTGTTATTTTTATATTGGCTACTTCTGCCAAGTTTTTCAGGGAACTTTTTCCTAAAATATTGAACCTTCTTCTATCCAGAGCCATGCCCTCGCATAGTCTCTTCTTCTTCAATGTCGTTACAGCTTCTGCAATAGTCGTTATAGGGTGCTCCCAGTTTACTGGCATGCCTGCCAATTAGACAATGCCCTATTAGGACTCCGGGAAGATTTCTCATGTTTTCCTGTTTAGTTTCAACAGTCGGTTTGTGCGGCCGATGTTCCATTCCGGCTAGGTCAGGGACTGGGACTGCTGCATGTTGCAGCTCTGATCGTGTGTTTGTCTATAAGCATCTTACAAGTTGCTAAAGGTATAGGTATGTTCGCTTTGTCTGGTTAGATCGGTAATGTGGTACCCAATCTCGCAGGTTCATCTGCTTTGTAGTTGCCTTCTATGTCGCTATGACCCGGCACCCAGAGTAGCTTTTTAACAAAGTGCTGTGATAGTTCTGTCAAAACGTCGATACATTCTTTTACTAGTTAATATTAGGCGATCGTAAAGCTTTCAGGCTTCTGGTGCGAACGCTTTTATTTAGAGCTAACAGGCCTTCCCTGAGAGCCAGAATTTCGGCTTGAAATACACTAAAGTGATCCGGTAACCGAAATGAGATGTTGGCATTCATTTCATTAGAGTGAAGGCCTCCACCTACTTAATCATTTAGCTTGGAACCATCAGTAATCCAAAGCATACTGCAAAGACAGTGAAGCAATGGTTCAGAAGAGAAAATATTAATGTACTGGATTGGCCGGCGCAAAGCCCTGATCTCAATCCAATAAAAAATTTGTGGAATGACGTTAAGGTCAAAATCGCTAACAAAAATTTTAAAAATGTTGAAGTGTTGATGATTTCTAGGCAGCAATAGAGGAGGCTTGGTACTCTATTCCAAAGGAAAGCTGCCACAAGCTTGTAGAAAGCATGGAGCGATGGCTTAAAGAAGTGATCAAAAACGGTGGATATAAAGGGTGGTTAAATTTCAAGGGCCGATGTTGAATGTGAACCACACCTAAACGTCAAGTTTTTTTCTGCATTTCATTTAAAATTTTTCAATTTTAGACTAACTAAATTTGAACCATGGAAAGCAATGCGTTAAAGTTATTCAGGCTTATTATGAAAACGGTCGTTCAATTTAATCGTCCAAAAGTGCGTACAATCGGAAAAATTGTGCAAAAGTTTGAGAAAACCGGGTCTATAGGAGATGTTAAAACACCAGTGCATGCTCGTACAGCTCGTACTGCAGAAAATATTCCACTGTTCGCGATAGTGTGGTTGAAGAGCCGTCCACCTCATCTCGTCGTCGTGCCCAACAATTGCACCTCTCACGCTCGTCGTTGATGAACATTATGCATAAAGACTTGCATTTACAGGTACACGCTTACAAGGTGTAATTGACTCAAGAACTAAAGCCTCTTGACCATTTCAAGCGTCGTTAATGCTCAGAATGATGGCAGCAAATGGCAACAGTGAATGACCAATTTTCGAAGAAAATCATCTTCAGTTATGAGGCACATTTTCATCTCAGTGGATTCGTTAATAAGCAGAATTGCCGCATTTGGGCGAATGATAATCCAAGAGTGATTGCCCAAAAACCAATGCACCCACAAAGAGTGACTGTTTGGTGCGGTTTATGGGCCGGTGGCATCATTGGGCCGTATTTTTTCCAAAATGAGGCCGGTGGTCAGGCAGTTACTGTGAATAGTGTTCGCTATCGTGAGATGATAACGAACTTTTTATGGCCCGAATTGGAAGATATGGATGTGGACGATATGTGGTTTCAACAGGACGGTGCCACTTGTCACACAGCTAACGAAACAATGGCTCTTTTGCGCGAAAAATTTGATGGCCGAATAATCTCACGTCGCGGCGATGTCAATTGGCCGCCCAGATCATGTGATTTGACACCGTTGGACTTCTTTCTTTGGGGTTATTTGAAAGAAAAGGTGTACGTCGATAAGCCAGCAACAATTAAAGAGCTAAAGGATGAGATAATTCGGCACATTAACGGCATATAACCTCAATTATGCCTCAGCGTCATCGAACATTTGGACCATCGAATGGAGGTGTGCCGCCGAGGCCGCAGCGGCCATTATCGGCCCAATTTTGTTCCATACGTAATTGAGCCATACCAATATTATCATAATAAAGAGAGATAACAATAATTTCCTAAAAAAATTGTATTTTATTCAAAATCAACACCGGCCCTTAAAGCGTAACCACCCTTTAGTACAAAATACTAATCTGGTAAAAGAATATTATTACTTAACTATGGGATTTGTTTACTATTTTTGCTTTTATTTGCAATTTTTTAGGATGTGCTACTTATGTGTCGAGGAGGTTTCGTGAGTTATCAACGTTCTCGTAAATTAAATCAGAACTAAAATTCTTGTTGACCATTTTTTTGTTTTAAAGGGAAAGTAAATAATTTTTTTACTTTTATGTTACTTTTTCCCCCAATAAAAAATAATTATTTAAAAACATATTCAACTCTTTGCTTTCAAAGTCTAAATGCGCTATTTATATGACCATGGCTGTATATATTATAATGAAAATATGATTATATTCTTTTGGAAAATATTGATATTTAATACAAAACTGATGGTTATTAGTTTTTATGAACTTTTTGTAAAATTTATTACGTAGATTCTTAAGTTTTTGAAAGTGAGGTGTATGTGTGTATATATGTCCACAATACACACAGCCATAATAAAATTTTAATTAAACTATTGTGAAATATGTTCTTCTCGCCAGCCTCACATCTGTATGTAAGTATGTAAATCAATTCAAGAAACTATAACCGCGTTTCGTTTAAAAACTGCTGTGAGAGATATTTGTAATTGTTATTGCATTCGATTTGTAGCAGAAAGAAAAGCATTCATAATTGATTTTTATTCAGCTGCTTTTATTTTATATTAACTTCGACCGGCTGTTAAGACTGCAGGTTGATATATCAGATTTTCTAATCTACAAATACATTCTCTACATCATATACGTATGTATGTATGTGTAGAGATATGTATGCTTTGTTTTAGATTATTATTATACGGAAGTATCAAAGGCATTCAGAACTATTAAGCCAATACTGTGGGGTCTATGCTGCTAGAGCGAGCGGGATTTATATCCGGTTAAGAGCCATCACTCATTAACAGTCCCCAAAATTTATTTAGGCATCTGCATTTACAATTGCTTGCTTAAAAACCTCATTTCTGATTGCTGAGCTAAAAAATTCGTGTTAAAAATTGTATAATTTTGCAAATTAAATTGGGCTTGATTTGGATTTTAGAGCGAAGCTATTTAAGTAAAGTTATAGCGAGGACGCTTCGTATGTCTTTGTTTTTCCAGTCCAATTAATTTTTAACTATGTAAAGTCCGGACAAAATTTGGCACTTCCTTGCTTGATTTTTTTGTTTCGTTTTTTTGCTGATTGCTTCAATATGGTGGTGTTTTCTTTTCACGGAATTCTGCCGCATACATTTCATCCTTCACCACAGCTGTCAAGTTTTTCTTTGCTCTTCTCAAACTGTTGTACTCGCACCAGGCGAAGGTATAGCATTTTCTACTTCTATAAAACGGGGTGAGCGTTGTTCAGCTGATTTTTGTATATCTGTGTACAAACGTTTATCAAAATACAGGGTCCGGCACTCGAAATGTAACCAATTAAAAATAATACAAAATTAAGAATCAATTTACACCTTTTGCCTCGACTTTGGCCTTGAGACGGTCCAGAAACGAATCACAAGCTGCCCGAATGTGACTTGCCGTTATTTTGGCCCACTCGCGGGCAATGGCTTTTCCCAGCGCCTTGAGACTGATGAATCTTTTAATTCGGACCTTACTCTCCAAAATGGCCCAAAAAGAATAATCCATCGGATTCTCGTCTGGTGAATTTAAGAGCCATTGTGTGGTCGTTATGAAGTTCGGAACGTTGTTTTTTAGCCATTTTTGGTTGACTCGAGCTTTGTGAGACGGTGCCGAGTCCTATTGAAACATCCATGGTCTGTTACCGAAATGTTTGTCTGCCCACGGCTTCAAAGCAACCTCCCGAATACTTTTCCGATAATATTTCGTGCTTATCTTGACGCCAGGCTCGATGAAAACGATTGGAGAGTGTCCATCTGCGGTTACAGCGGTTCAAACCATTACCTGTGGCGGATGCTGCCTCCTGGTGGCCAATCGATGACTCAAATTCTCGTATGAACGGTTGGTCAAATAAACCCTATCGTTTTG
Organism: Anastrepha obliqua; assembly: GCF_027943255.1. Taxonomy (NCBI): domain Eukaryota; kingdom Metazoa; phylum Arthropoda; class Insecta; order Diptera; family Tephritidae; genus Anastrepha; species Anastrepha obliqua. The sequence continues at coordinate 19,158,895 of NC_072892.1, forward strand.
GGAGTTTATGAATTGCTCAATTTCAAAAAATTTCTCATCAGAAAACACATTGTTCGGAATTTGACCGTTTTTGGCTAAGCGAAGCAACTCCTTCGCTCTCTCAAGTCTGACTTCTTCTTCTTGCTGCCTTGGTGTGAGATCATGCGCTTTTTGGATCTTGTAAGGCTTAACTTTGAGATCATTTTTCAATATGTGGCGGATGCTACGCTCAAATACTTTCAGTTCTGTTGCCAATTGATTGGCACTTCGTCAAGGATTTCAAATCGCTTCTTCACTTTTTGAACCATTTCTCGTGATGTTCCAGTCTTTTGATTACAACCTCTATGACGTTTCGTGATGTTATCAGTATCATTGTAACGAGTAATGGTGCGATAAACAAACCTTTCTTCACTTTCAGGTGCTCGAGCTCACGAACAATCGCTGGCTGTGATTTTCCAGCCAAATATAATGCAGCCCCAGTATTACGTTTGAAATGCATTACTTATTTTCTTTTTTGGCGTTTACTCGCGCCAAAATGCCTCCGCGTGCTTGTAAACAATACTTTGGACTGTCATATAGCCAACTAACAGACAGCCGATACCCGTGCGTCAACCTTAAACCATAAACCAAGTCAATAGGGGTCTTCGATTCGACATGCGTTAGCGTGTGGCGAAAAGATAAAGCTAATACATTGGACTGGAAAGGGTCTGCCAAAAATTACATTTATTTGGAAGCACTTAATAAGTATTAGTAAGACCGCGTTTATACAGGGAAGCTTTTATTGATTCAACTCGTTACTTGCGATGCTCATACTCAGTCAACACCCTTTGTGTTCTCGTTGCTCACAATGTGTTTGTTGACTATGGACTAAAACCTAACCATTGCATATTGAGAACTCGAAGAAATTGAAGCAACAAAAATTTCCCCTATGTGAACGCGGTCTAATGAAACTTGCCAAAGATAAGAAAAGAGAGTTGACAGTATTAAAAATAATGAGTTATACGAGTTCGGTTATGGCTTTTGGTGAATCTCGATCGATATGTTGTTAAGTTGTTGCTTTCACATGCAAATTTTTCGTTAAGCGAGCAGAGCCGAAGCAAAGCAAGCGGCGTTCGCCATTTCGTTTGATTTTTTGTTTGTTTTAACGAAAACATACGTGTGAGCCCCTCTGTATTAGAAGCTATTATTTTTAATTACAATTTTTTTTTTTTCTAAAAATGTTGACAGGAAAAATTATATGCAAGTGTCATTGTCTCAATGCTCCAGATTTATTTGTACATTAATTGCAGTGATAAATCAAGTATTCCCTGTGCCGATAGAAAAGTGTAAGCTTAAAATATTAATTATAAATACACTTTTATGACAAGACAAGACACTCGTCAATTTTAGTACTGCTTTCTTAATAAGGCATAACATTAGGGTGGTCTATGTTTGCAGAGAAATTTTCCTTTGTGGCGCAAAAAAAACTTGCAAGTATTTAACAGAGCTTTTTTAAACGATAGGCTCTACTGCATTTAAGCCGATATGAAAATAGCAGTGAACACAAATTAAAAGAAGCATCTGGGTAAGGACAACTTGAAAGGTGAAGTCGTGGTAGCCTTCACAATAGAATTGTGAAGTTCATTCTTTATCTATTCTAACCCATTCCAAGCGTAAAGGGAAACCTCTCAAAGATCAAATTACCTAATATATAGAACCACACAATCTTTGTTGTTGTTGTTGCTGTTGAAGTGGTTCAATATTTTTTTACTGAATTAGTCCTAATTAGCGACCAGCGCCGTTTTACTACCACTATTTCGTGTGATGATGTCTTGTGTTCTTTGTTTTTAAGTCAAATCCAAATTCTTTACCTCGATGTCTGAGATCTCACTAATTTGCTGTAAGAAAGGCGTACCGAAGGAGCGAATTCGTGCCCTGGGCATTCACATAAATAGTGGAAAAGACTTTCCTTCACCACTTCCGCCTGACGGCTTCTGCAGATGAGATTGAAAGGAAGGTTGAGTCTGGCTGCATCCCTACCTTGCAATAACCTGTAAGGGTTGGATTTTGTACGACGGCCATGTGTTTTTTGTTGTAATACATGTAGTTAATTGCTTCCACCTTCTTTCGGCTAAATCATGATAATGTGAAGTAATGAATGTTTTTATTGTGTTGAGTGGATTGCCGACTGCCACCGCCTCTGCTATGTTTAGTGTCGAACCTTTTCTTGCTAGCTCATCCAATATCTCATTGCCCCATATGTTCCCATGACCGGGAACTCACTTCACAGTAATTTAAGACAATGACTAAGCAATTCTAGTTCCTTCCTACACTGTAAGACTAGTTTGGATGAGGTGACCTTGATAGCTGCTTGACTCTCTGAAAAGATAGCTACTGTAGCTCCAACTTCCTTGTAGAGTTCAAGTGATTTACATGCTTCTCTGATCGCTAGTAGTTCTGTCTGGAAGATGCTGGAATAGTCAGGAAGTCGGCTTTGTATTATACTTGTACAAATAAAAAGTGTTGCTTTTAGAAAATAATTTGACAAAGTCTAGCAAAGCAGGATGAAAATACTATTTGAGGATGAAAAATCTAGCCAATTTTTCAAACCTTCATTTCATCTAATGACTGTTGAAGTCAATATCTCCCCAGTTGTTCATAGCATCCCTTCGGAAGAGGAAGATGGGATCTCTTTACATAAACGGGCCCAGTCAGCTGATTATCGCTTTGAAAAATAAAATCTGCGCAACACTTCACTCGGTTGAAAGTCTCGCTTGCGTCGTACTTTATTTTCTCGCAAGCGAGATAGAATTTTGTAGGCTGGGCATTTGAAAGCACAATCTTTAATTTCTATCCTGTCGTCAGCGGCAGGTTAATCACCAAGATAAATCTTGTCGAGGCCCTATGCTCCTAAGAGGAGTGAACAAGGAAAAACAAAAAAAACTGTCGTCAAGTAAGACAGTTTCAGATCCTTGCGCGCTCTTCAAATTTTGAAAAAGTGAATGAAAAACAGAAAGAGGTGGTCAAATAATTTTCCTTTGTTGTTAGGTAGATATACAGGTACTACGTTCACTTTAAAAAATGGCTGTCTATCAATTTGTCTTCACCGCCAAAATGGACGAAGTTACCTCAATGAAAGACACGTCGAAAGTAGAAAATGGCTGCCAAACCACGACTGAAGCGGGGAAAATCATACTTCTTACTTCCAGCGGTATTTTATTTATTTATTATGCCACAATCTATTATTTCTTATAGACCAAGTGGACCTTATTTTAATGCTAATAATTAAAAAAAAACACAGAAGTACAATTAAAATATTTGTAATAAATATTCAAAACTTTTAAAAAGGCGATCTTTTGAAAATGAAAAATTTATCGGAACAAATTTGGAGATTTCATTAAACTCGATTCAGGCTCTAGTAATAGGAGCATTTTTAGCATGACGAGATTTTGAGAGACCAACATAGAAGAACTCCGAATTACGCAGAGCTCTGACCGGAATATTAAAGAAAATCTTCTCAAGAAGCACCGGACAGTCAACAGCTCCACGGATTAAATCAAAAACGAAAGAAACATATTGGATTATTCCCCTGTTCTGTAATGATTTTAAGCTAATTATTAAACACCGAGCTTCATACGTAAGGATAAGACATGAGGAGCGTACGCAAGCAAGAATACTTTCTGGATTCGTTCGATTCTAATAGCATAACATATAATACGGAGACCAAATGATGATGCAATACAAGTCTGGAACGGACAAGCACCGTACACAAAGACTTCAGCGTATAAGGGTCGGAGAAATCGGAGCTATGACGCCTAACAAAAGCAAGCATGGCGTACGATTTGGTAATAATAAAATGTATATGAGATAGGATTCACCAGGTACTGCTAAGTTTTGGAATTCCAGCTAAAGTAAAAAGCCTCGTTATCGCAACGCAATCGCGAAACTACGAACGACATTGCTCCGCTTGTAAACGAGAGCAAATCGAAATATTTGCTGATGCCGTGGCGGCCTACACAGGCATACAATTTTTATGTGAAAGCTTACACTTTTGACTAATCTGTCCACATCCAAAACAGCAAAAGTTATGTGTAACTTTACAACATCTTCTGTGCGTTTGTCCGGCATTATTAAAAACGGGTTTAAAATGCCTGGGAACCCCACTGTTTGACGGTCTGGAAGAAGTCTCAAAAGCGGATCACCCAGCTCTGCTTAGATTCGCCAAAAGCGCTGATATCCTACATGATGTCTACTTTCAGTATTCATAGAGGTCGATCTCAATCTGGTATCGCTAGGGACCAAAAGGTCGATGAGTGGCTGAATGCCAACCAGGCTAATCTAAGCTAACTTTTGAAGTATTTGATAATTATGTTCGCATGTAGTAGTCTATTGTTTAAAACTAAAAAACTAACTATGGACAAGACCCTTATCCGACCAATCTTAACGTATAGATATGAGGTATGTACTCTTAAAGTTGCTGGCTGCGCGTTGATTGTTAGCAGTGCCGTGTGCCTCACTGACTGTGCCGTGAAGAAGGTCATGCCAGGAAAGCTAATGGGCGTAGAGGCCAAAGGGCAGACCGAGAAACTGATAGAAAGTCGCAGTGGAAAACTATCTCAAGGATTTGGGAATACGTAACTACGAAGCAAAAGCTCAAGACCGACTGCTTTGGTGGAGTATGGTGAAGGAAGCTTTGACGCACCGGGCATTGTAATGAAAGAAGAAGAAGATATTTATATGACTAGCAAAAGTAAGCTTCGAGTCAAATATAACACCCAAGTTTTTAAATTCACTTACACGTGACAGGGACGTGGTGTCAATAACAGGGACAGAGGTATCAATAACAGGGTAACACGGAAACACTTATTAATGCACCAGAAAGAAAAACAAAGTGGACCCAGAATACTACCTTGCGGACATCTCGCTTGCTTCATGAGGTAAGTCAGCGTTTCAAGCAAGTGAAGACCGCCAGTAAGAAACCAGCTGTAGAAAACCAAAAACTCACATACAATTTTTCAAAAAATCATCAAACTTTTTGCGTAATAATATGTAACCCTTTGAAATTACCTTATGGAAAAGCTCTTTGTTTCTCTATCCTATATAAAAACTAATGTACCAAGAAATTTTGCCTCGCAAGTTTCAATACCTATCAAGTTAAGAAGGTCAATATAGCTTTCTTCTCCTGTAAATCTATGTTCGGCAAAAAAAAAGGGGGTCTGAAGCCACGTGTCGTACTTTGGATGCACAAGTTAGTGGTTCTGCCAATTTTTGCATATGGTTGCCTAGATTGGTGGGTAGCTCTTCAGAAGGGCTACAACACCACTAAACTAGAGAGAGCGCAGAGAACTGCATGTGTGGGCCTCTCTGGGCCTTGTAGAACATGTCCAACTGCTGCCCTGAACGTCATTCTGCACTTACTTCCCGTGGATCTGCAAGTTAAATACATTGCTGCTCAGAGCGCTGTTAGATTGAAGGAGATTGGCCTTTGGAGGCAACTTATAGGACATAGTAGCATCTTGAAGCAGATATCCCCTTCCTTCTCTGTACTTCGCACTGATCTCTCCATCCGCAAACTGGGTTTTGAGGATGTGTTAGGGCTATCTTTCCGAAAATGCAAGATTGGAAAGAAGGATATAGGTACCTCTGTTTTCAATGACGGATCTAAGATGGAATCTGGAGTGGGAGCTAGGGCTTTCTCTAAATCAGCCAATATTTCGGTCTCCTTTAAACTGCCGGAAACAAGCAGCGTTTTTCAAGCAGAGGTCTTCGCGATCCTGCGAGCATGCAAACTGCTTCGGGATCGCTGTTGGGAGAAGGAGCCATAAATATTTTTTTCCGATAGTCAAACTGCGATCAAAACCCTGTCGTCGCCTTATTGCAGCTCTCTCCTCGTAAACTCCTGTACGGAGGAACTCAACCGCCTCGAAAGTGCAGGAAATATATCCCTTATCTGGGTTCCTGGGCACAGGAATATAGAGATAAATGAAATTGCCGATGAGCTTGCCAGGAAAGGGTCGATAGAACCGGTTTCAGTTGCCCCTTTCTCAGACATTGATGCCCCCTTGACCGTTGTGAAATGGAAAAAGAAAGAAATTGTGTATCTTTCTAAAAAAAGCGTAAGACAGATAGAGGAGGTCTGTCTCATCGAGTGCTATTTCGAAAACACTATGGCTTCCTTACGATAGAAACAGAACGCTTAAAGTGATGGGAATGCCCCGCCATTTAATCTCCGAGCTCATTGCGGTGTTCACTGGTCACTGGGTGATCGGTACTCATGCGGAGAAGCTTGGAATTCCGTACAATCCCTATTGCAGAAGCTGTGTGGATCCTGCAGAGAAAGAGACTGTTGAGCACTTTCTCTGCTCTGCAAATGTCCCGCTCTGGCGGTTAGGCGTGCTGTCTGGGGATGGCTTAAAGAAATTCTTCAGTCTATATCTCTTTTCTCTCCTCCACTACATCAACAGCACTGGATGGCTGTAGACGGTTTTCTCTTCCCTAAATTTTTTCGCAGTTAGTAGTCCACATTATAGTATCAAAACGGCACGTAAGTGCTACGTGTAGTGTACCTGGGGTACTCTTCCCCTCTAACCTACCTACCTACCTTCAATATATATACACCAAATAAAATAAAAAAAATAATGAAATTTTGTTTCATGCATTTATTTTGTCATAAAGAGTTATTTACCGTTATAGCTATGATTCCCACGGTGAGTAAACAAATGCCTGAACTTGAAAAAGTGGACCATATTAATGCACTCAAATGCACACACACACACACGTAGGCATGATAATAAGAATTATATTTGTAAATAGTACACAAATTTATCGCTTAAAATATATTTTATTACAAAGCGATAGTGCTACGTGCACACACACATACATACATGCATATGCACATATCTAAATGATAGTTAACATTCGCGTTTTTGCACTTGCATATCAGCATCGCAAATATTCGTGTCTGTTGTAACTGTGCATGCACTGGCAGCACCCCCCAAGTCAACAACTACAGGCGATTCGTAATGCGCTAAGAGCCCACCCCACATCGGGTATATATGCCGGCGTCTGGCGGGAGAAAGATTTCAGAATAAAGTAAACTCTCACTGAGTGAAGACCAACACGACCGTAACAAACTAATTTCAATTGCATACGAGCGCTTCAGCTTACAGTTATTCTTATATAATGAAAGACACAACATTCCATCCTGCGCCACTGTGGCTGACCACAGAGTATCTCGAGCCTATTTTACGCATATACAAACAGGATGAAGGACTCACCATTACAAATCTTGATATTAAACCGGCAACGGCAAAGGGTGATAACTATGCCAGTGTGATGACGCGCATTGGTGTCGGCTTTAAGCTAAGCAACAAAGAAACCGAACATGGTTCATATATTGTGAAAACTTCGCACGAGAGTGATCCTTTTACGTCCGGCATTATAAGCAAATACGATATTTATAGAACGGAGATGCTGATGTACGAGCGAATTCTGCCAAAACTCACTGAGTTGCTAAAGGAAATCGGTGATACGGACAAACTCTTCGCCAACACCATTCATGTGGACTACGAGCACTCAGCCATAATCTTCGAAGACTTGGCGGTGCTGGAATTCGTCATACCCGATCGCCTGACTGGCATGAATGAGGCACAAACTATGTTGACGTTGAAGAAATTGGCCAAAATGCACGCCACAGCCGCCGTGCTTAATGAGCGAATGCCCGGCATTTTGAATAAATTGCAGCGCGGAATCTTCAATCGTAAAACAAATGGGTTTGCGCCATATTTCGAGGGTATTTTGGATGCTTGTGGTGACTTTGCCGAAAAATCGACAGCTTTGGGCTCGTATTATAAGCAGAAACTGCTGAAACTGAAGCCGCATGCTATGGAATATGGAGCGCGCGCTACTGAGCCGCAGACTGGGCATTTTCTAACACTAACACATGGCGATTTGTGGACAAATAACGTGATGTTAAGGTATAGCGGTAGTGGTGACGAACCGTCGAAGAGTGGCAAGACAATCAAGGACATTCTGTTGATTGACTTTCAATTCAGCGCGTGGACCTCACCGGCTATCGATCTGCATTACTTTTTCCACACATCGCTGCCATTGGAATTTAAATTGCATCGTGAAGATGAATTCATTCAATATTATCATGGTATTTTAGCAGATACGTTGCGTCAACTAAACTACGGTGGGCACATTCCCACATTGCACGAGTTGTGTGTGCAAATGGAGTCACGCCGATTCTATGGTACGTACTAAATATTGCATATTTGCGTCAGCTATAAGTCATTTATGTAAATAAAATTACCCCATAGCTGTGGTTTCGTCACTGGGATGTCAGGCTTTACTCATTAATGACAAAACCGATGAAGCCGAGTTTAGCGCCTTTATGGGAGATGGGGAACGCTCGCGGAATTTTCGCAATCTGTTGTACACAAACAAGAGGACCCAAGAAAGCACCATAGCGTTTTTACCTTACTTCGATCGCAGAGGACTGCTAGATGAGATCCAATAGTAACAAATGCGTGTAAATGATTTGCATTTACTTATACATATGCAACTAAAATAATGTGATATGAATTTCTAAACGATTTCTTGTAGTATTTACGCAATCCACCTAAGCGTGTCTGTATGTGTTGTACAAAATGCTTGTTGGTGTAAAATAGAGAGCAAACTGTAATAAAAGTCGATTTTAGTTAGGATAAGGTAAATCCAATATTTATATGAAAATGACTTAAAAAAAGGAAAATTCTTATGTTTAACTAAGGTGAGTATGGCTGGTATTATTTACCAGGAAACATCATTTACCAGATGTAAGGTCCCCGACATTGAATGCAAACATCTTGTCATTCAGCGAACGTGCGCGCTACCTAGGCTTGGTATTAGATAGAAAGCTCAATTGGAATTTGATATGGTGGCCAAAAGTAGACCAAACTAAGACTCAGATAACACTTAATAATACATACAGTGGCACGACGCCTATCTGAGCGTTACGGGAGCAATGCGAACATGACCCACAGCGGATTTAGGAATGGACTTATTCCCCTCTCTCTTATAGCCGAAGGGTCGGCAGTCAGTGCAGCTCTAAGGCTTCCTAATCTACTCCATCTCAAAGAAGGCAATCTTACAAGACATGTAAGGATTCGGAGTTCAATCCGGAACTCTCCGTGCCTGACAGTTCACGACAAAATGGAAAGGAAACTAGAATTCTTCAAGAAATTCAAAGGGGTCATTAGTGACCGCTCAGCGTAGAGAAACAATGAAATATCCTTAAAACAGGGCGCACAGGTGTTGTAGGTCCAAAATGGAGGACGATAGTACCGTGGCTGGAATTGTCGGACCACATTTCAAAAAAGGCGTTGCAATGGGAAAAAACACTTCCATTTTCCCGGCGGAGGTCCATGCCTTAAAGCTGTGCGCTAGAGAATGTCTACGGAGAGGCACGCGAGTTACGTCACTCAACCATTCTACTCCAAAAGAAAATACAATTGAAGTGGACTGGTCATCGTAACTCGATACCCAACCAAATAAGTGCCATTGCACTAACGCATTTCGCAAGCGACACAATTAGCTTGTAATGAAATGAGTGCAACGACACTTATGCAAATAATTTAGGAAACTTAGAATAAGCAATATTCATATTTCGTTGATTCACCAAATATTGTATTGTAAGTGAATCAACTATTAGCAATAGGAAATATTATAAATACTAGCTGTAAGCATATAAAAATTTGTAATTGAAATTTACCATTTAATCAATAAAGACGCGTTTCGACGCCGGTTGATTTTTTTTAAGCCACGACTTTCGCATTGGCTTATTTGGCGCAGTCGAAAGGGAATCAATTCCGAAGAATTGATTATAGAACGGAACGAGTCCTGAAGGACCGTTACAACAATTCAACACGGTACACTTAAAATACCGTCGCGGAAATCAAACTTAAGTTGTACACCGCCGTGAATAAATTCCGAAGAATTTATCACTAACCCAGTCGAATCCTTAAGGATTATAAAAAAAAAAAAAAAAAAAAAAAATTGAAATCTAACTTAAGATATACACCGCCGTGAAATCAATTCCGAAGAATTGATTGAAAGAGCTAGTGAAGAATTAGTGAGTAAAAGAACTATCGGCATCCTTAAGGACCGAAAAAGAAAAAATTAAAATTCCTGACTAAAGTCAAGAATTAGTGATTAAAATAACTATCGGCATCCTTAAGGACCGAAAAAGAAAAAAAAAAAATTCCTGACTAAAGTCAAGAATTAGTGATTAAAAGAACTATCGGCATCCTTAAGGACCGAAAAACAAGAAAAATTAAATTCCTGACTGAAGTCAAGAATTAGTGATTAAAATAACTATCGGCATCCTTAAGGACCGAAAAAGAAAAAATTAAAATTCCTGACTAAAGTCAAGAATTAGTGATTAAAATAACTATCGGCATCCTTAAGGACCGAAAAAGAAAAAAAAAAAAATTCCTGACTAAAGTCAAGAATTAGTGATTAAAAGAACTATCGGCATCCTTAAGGACCGAAAAACAAGAAAAATTAAATTCCTGACTGAAGTCAAGAATTAGTGATTAAAATAACTATCGGCATCCTTAAGGACCGAAAAAAAAAAAAAAAAAAAAAGAAAAATTAAATTCCTGACTAAAGTCAAGAATTAGGACCGAAAAATAATAGTGAACAGTCACAGTGATCAAAAGAAACTAAAAAGACGATTAAATTGGTCCTTCATATTTAAACAAAAAGGAAAAGTTTATAAAAATGAACGACCAACCACAACCAGCAATAGCAGTAACCGAACTCATCAAGGAGGCGTCCCGCATTAAAGAGTTCAGAGGCGACAGATCTTATGACTTATCGGCGTTTATACGGGAAGTTGAAATCATCCTTCCGCTATTTAGCCAAAATCTACCGCTGCAAGAGTTCATATTCCAGCGTCACATCAGGACGAAGATCCAGGGACAGGCACTAAACACAATCAGGACATTGGGACAATCACCTACTTGGGACGAAATAAAAAGGGAGCTGATCAGGAATTTCGGCGTGAAAGAAACCTATCACAATCTGTACCACCAGGCGATCACAACAAAAAATTATAATGTAAGTGATTATTTTTCTAATTTAAGAAATATTTTAGACAAACTGAACACAAAATACGAACAGGACGAAAGCAAGCCAGTAGAGTTTGCACCTGAGGTTAACGAATCAATAATTTTAAAGACATTTCTTAATGGGATAGACCCAAATTTAGCTAGTATAGTTTATAGTAGGAATAAAAAGACACTTAGGGAATCTTACTATATACTCGAAGAAACTGGCATGCTCAAGAAATATGACTATAGGAACAATAGGTCAAATAGTACGAGTCGACACAAAACTATCCTCGACAAGGATCCGGACAAAATACAAGGAGTCACGGACCAACTACTAGTTCCGACACATCAGGACAATTTAAGCAGAATAAACCTGCTTCCGGACAATTTCATAGAAATTCCCAACAAAGTAGGCGATTTCCAAATAACACAACAAGTAGGGGTTCAGGACAGTACAAGTCGAATCAGACCGAACCCATGGAAGTGGATAACATAGAAACCACTAACGAAGAAAGTGAAAATTTTCGGTTTCCTGCCCACACTACAACCTACCGGTAGTTAAATTGACAATAGGAAAAAACGAAATGACGTGCCTTATTGATACAGGCTCTAACACTTCTCTTCTCGGAGAAGACAAACTCCAAAACTATAAACGAAAAAGACTCACGAAGCCTCTCAATTTTAAGACATTGGACGGAAATGTAAGAGTGGATACAGAGATTATCACACCACTCCCAACTGAATTCAACGAAAAAAATTTAATGAGTTGGAAGTTGACAAACTTGAAGAACAAAAAATTCGACGGAATACTTGGACAAAACATTTTAAAGCCAATGGAGGCAATAATTAACCTAAAAGATGGATACATGGAAATCCACAATACAAGGACGAAGTTCATCGATACATGCCCACACAGTTACGAGGACATACACACACTGGAAACTACACAAATGGACAGTACAATTATACAAAAGCTTTCACGTGAAGATATGAACGAGGAGGTAAAAAGTCTATTACAAACAATAGTAGACGAAAATGGCGACCTATTTTTTCAGGAAGGACAAAAACTCTCTCACACACATGAAATAAGACACGAAATCGTCACAACTATTGACAGACCAGTATATTCTAAAATATATCGATACCCTCAAATTCATGAAGAGGAAATAAATAAGCAAATGAAGGAAATGCTAGAGCACGGCATCATTAAAGAAAGCTGTTCTCCTTATAACTCACCATTGTGGATCGTCCCCAAAAAAGTGGACAAATCAGGTAAAAAGAAATGGCGCATCGTTATAGACTATAGAGCCCTTAACGAGATCACGGTAAGCGATAAATTTCCTATACCCAACATAGAAAACATTTTAGAAAAATTGGGAAGAGCCCAATATTTCACAACTTTAGATCTGGCCAAAGGTTTCCACCAGATCCTTATAAAAGAGGAAGACAGGGCGAAAACCGCATTCTCTACTCCACTAGGACACTACGAATTCGTTCGTATGCCCTTTGGACTAAAAAATGCTCCTGCCACCTTCCAAAGACTTATGAATTCAGTCTTGAGAGACTATATCAATAAAATTTGCGTTGTCTACTTAGACGACATTCTTATATTTAGCACTACAGCCCAAGAACACATGGACAGTATCAAGAAAATCTTCGATAGACTACGAAAACATAACCTACGAGTTCAAATTGATAAGAGTAATTTTTTCGCTACAACCACAGAATATTTAGGGCACATCCTGACTACAGAAGGTGCAAAACCAAACCCCACCAAAGTGGAGGCAATCCAAAAGCTCAAGCTGCCGCAAACAGCAAAACAGATTAAATCATTTCTGGGAGCAACTGGATACTACCGTAAATTCATAAAGAATTACGCTAAAATAGCTCAAGCTATGACTAAATACCTAAAAAAGGATGCAAAAGTCAATGTCCACGATACACAGTACATGGACGCCTTTTATAAATTGAAGAGATTACTTATATCCCCACCGATACTTAAGTACCCGGATTTCGGAAAAAAATTTGAAATTGCTACAGACGCAAGTGATTACGCTATAGGTGCCGCATTAACGCAAGCAGGTCATCCCATATGCTACGCAAGTAGAACTTTAAATGAGCACGAAAAAAAATACTCTACCACAGAAAAGGAACTTCTCGCCATAGTATGGGCAGTCAATTATTTTAGGCCCTATGTTTACGGCAGGAAATTTGACTTATTAACAGACCATCAACCACTAAAGTGGTTACAAACAAAATACAGAGGAAAGGACATAAATCCAAGACTACAAAGATGGATACTGAAATTAGGTGAATATGACATCAACATCGGTTACATTAAAGGTAAAGAAAATACCCTAGCCGATTTCCTAAGTAGAATTAATAGCGAAACAGGTGACATCTACCTAACGAATGAGGACACACAAATCGAGGATAACTTAGACAATATGAGTACCTCTGCAACCATACACTCTCAAGAAGAGGACCTTAATGATCATTTTCCAATTCTAGATACAGTAGTCAATCGTTTCCACACACAAATAATATTAGTTGAGCACAAATATAGAGAGACTGAAATTATTGGAAATAAAAGAAAGATATATATTTGCCTAGACGATATAAATAGCGGTTTTATTTCTGATATATTCAGACGATTTCTCAAATCAGGAAAAGTTGGAATTTTTTCTGAGCTTTCTGACAGTGATTACAATACTGTACAGCAAAAACTAATAGAATTATTTAATGGAAATATAAAATTTTTCAAATGCTCTTACCATGCTAAAGACATGCAGAATGAAGACGAGACATTTAGGTATATAAAAAATTATCACTTCACCGAAAGTGGCCATTCAGGCATAAATGAAAATTACGAAGGACTGAAAAAACTCATATATCACAAAAATTTAAAGCAATTAATTCAAAAATTTATAAATAACTGTGATATATGTTGTCAAACAAAATATGATAGAAAACCTATCAAACCGAAATTTCATCTGACCGAAACACCAAAGGATACTAACGAAATAGTACACCTTGATACGTACACAATTAAGAAGCACAACTTTATGACTTTTATCGACAAATTTTCTAAATTCGCAGTAGCTATCCTCTTAGAAGACAGAAATAGCATTACACTTGTTGAAAACCTACGGATGTATTTTGCAACGAGAGGAAAACCTAAACTCTTTATAACTGATAATGAATTCAATTGCGTGAATGTAAAAGACTTTTTAAGAGAAGAAGGAGTTGAAGTCCATTTTACTAAACCGAATAGTCATACAGGGAACTCAGATATTGAACGACTTCATAACACGATAGGAGAAAAATTTAGAATTATGGAACTCCAATCACCAACTCTATCAACAAGAGAGAAAATGTACAAATGTATTCAAACCTACAATAATAATATCCATTCCACACTGAAAGAAAGACCTTCAGATATAGCATCTGGTAAAATTGACAAAGGGATAATCCATGACCGAATAAAAGAAGCTAAAGAAAAAGTTATTAACAAGATTAATAACAAAAGAGAGGTTTTTAACGATGAAAGAAGTACAGGACACCTAAAAAATTATAGAGCACTTAGACATAAACACGAACCTAGATATCGAAAGCTACCACTTCAAAACACTCATGCAAGTAACATTAAAAGACCAGGAAAATTTGCAGGTACTCTTGACATCAATGATGTTAATAACACTGATAATAGGATCGACCGCAACGATAATAACTGAAGACATCAAAAGTGAAGACGGGTTTGCTGAAATAAAACTCGACAACATACAGGTGATCACAGATTTTGACATCATCCTCCACATAATCAAACCAAAGGAAATAGAAAATATTATTGACGCACTTGAGAATTTAGCAAAAGACTCGAAACTGATCGAAAAGGGACAAATTCTAACACAGGAATTTGCAATATTACGAAGCAAACTTTACACATTACTACCTCACAGACAGAAAAGAGGACTAATTAACATATTAGGTACAACAATGAAATGGCTATATGGAAGTATGGACGACGACGATAGACAAAATATAGAAGAACATTTTAAAGTTATTGACACGAATAACCATTTTGCCATAGACACCTTAAATAAGAATATAAAGATAAATGATAACTTTAACAAAACATTCCAAAATATTCAAAAAGCTATAGAATCAGATAGAAGACAAATCTCTTTAAAATTAAACTCAGTACAACATCAAAATCAAGACATACATAAAGAGCTTCTACATCTTGACATTCTTTTGAGAATTAGATCACTTAGCAATAGTATAGAGCACATCCAAAATAACTTAGCATCAGCTAGACTAAACTTAATGTCCAGCAACATTCTTACCCCTGAGGAAATAAATACATACAATATAGATATATTTAAACTAGAAAACATAGAATTAGGAGCAGCAACCGCCGCAGATAATATTATATTTTCATTAAAAATCCCAACAAATACAACTATAGCAAAACATATATTCATCACTCCATGTGCAAACAAGAACTCGGAAGAATTACAATTCAAAAGCGAACATCTTTTGGAAATAAATAAAACAACATTCACTTTTTCAAGAAATTTATACCAAAAAAACCTAAAAGCCTCAAAATCATGTGTAATAAAGAAAAATTGTAAGAAAATCAAAAATTATAAAGAAGAAATTATGGAAATCGAAAAAGGCTTAATAATTGTAAAAAATTCTAAAGGAATTGAAATAAAAAGTACATGTAACGAAAGAACTTTAAATTCCATAGGAACTCAACTTATTTTATTCAATGATTGTGAACTTTATGTAAAAAACGAAACTTATAAAAATTTAAATAAATCATTTACACAAAAATATGTAATACGTCACCTTGAATCAAATATAAATAACACACAACTCGAACCTACATTTGACGAATTAATTATTAACCAAATTGAAAACGCTCAAAAAATCGAAGAACTAACCTTCCACAAAAAATCATATCAAATTAATATTTGGCTAACAATTTCATTCATCGCAATAAGCACATTAGCTTTATCTGTAATTTTTATTCATTTCACAAATAAGCACAAAGCCATCGAACTTAACGTAAATGCAAAAACCCAGGAGTGTTTTCAATCAAAGGAAAGGGGAGTTACGTCACTCAACCATTCTACTCCAAAAGAAAATACAATTGAAGTGGACTGGTCATCGTAACTCGATACCCAACCAAATAAGTGCCATTGCACTAACGCATTTCGCAAGCGACACAATTAGCTTGTAATGAAATGAGTGCAACGACACTTATGCAAATAATTTAGGAAACTTAGAATAAGCAATATTCATATTTCGTTGATTCACCAAATATTGTATTGTAAGTGAATCAACTATTAGCAATAGGAAATATTATAAATACTAGCTGTAAGCATATAAAAATTTGTAATTGAAATTTACCATTTAATCAATAAAGACGCGTTTCGACGCCGGTTGATTTTTTTTAAGCCACGACTTTCGCATTGGCTTATTTCGCGCGGTGTCAATATTAACATTCTCGCTGACAGTCAAGCAGCTCTAAAATCGCTGCATAGCTTCTCATTCCAATTAAGGTTGGTTTGGGAATATTTTAAAAACCTCAACACCCTAGCATCAAGAAACTTTGTTACCTTGCTGTGGGTTCCGGGACATGAGGGGCACGAAAGCAATGAAATTGCCGACACTTTAGCAAACACTCCCTTCATAGGTCCTGAACCTTTCTGCGGCGTAAATAACAGCTTCAAAAATGCCTTTCTACGTGACCACGAATAACGAGGTCTAATCGATTAATGGTGAGCCCAATCGGGCAAGCTGCAATCGAAAAGACTCATAGATCCAGAACGGATGAAGACAGAAGCAATCCTTAACCTAAGCAGAAAGTACATAAAACTTTACACTGAACTACTAACAGGACACTGTAAACTTAATTATCACATGAAAAGGATAGGTGCTGTAGAAAACGATTCTTTAGACTCTGCAAAGAGGCACAAGAAACAGCAGAATACGTTCTATGCGACCGCCCAGCAGTGGCACGACGCAGACTAAATTACCTGGGAAATGGAGCCATAGATCCAAACCTCATGGTAGAAATTAAGCCTACAGCAGTTTTAAGATTTATTAATAGCATATTCGAGTAGGCTGCATGGCTGCACAAACAGCCAATCAATAATAATAATAAATTGGAATTTAACCGCAGAAGACAGAGTGAGGAAAACCTCAACAGCATTTTACTCATGCAAGAAAACCACACGGTTATCTTTGGGTTTATCTCCGAAAATAGTACATTGGTTCTACTCAGCAGTGGTATGACCGATTGTGCTGTACGGAATATTAGATTGGTTACCGGAACTTGATAAAAAAATATTGTGAACGGACTTGCTCGTATTCAAAGGACCGCAATGTGTTTAAGTGGAGCTCTTAGAACCACTCCCATAGCAGCACTAAACGCAATTTGTCAATTGACTTATATGGCAAGCAACTAGCTGCCAAGTCAGCATTGAGGCTCAAGGAACTCGCACTCCTAAAAACATTCAATAAAGGTCATTCGACCGTATTAGAAAAATCTTCCACTATTCTAGCTACTACAGATTTCTGTGACATTTTAATAAAGTCTTAGCACAATATTCGCTTCTAAAGAGGACTGGGACAGTGGTACGTTAGATGACAAAAATAGAGTCATGTTTACTAACGGATCTGAGCTTAATGAGCAGGTAAGTGAAGGCCTTTACTCTAAAAAACTAAGCATCAGCGCATTCTTCCGCTTGCCTAATCCCTGATGTGCCTTTCAGTTATCGCCATAAGAGAGGGCTTTTTGCTCTTAAAGAAGAAATCCCTACCCCCGAGGCAAGTAAAGGGGTATCGGATTTTAAATTAAAATGAAACAACGAAATTCATTTGCTTGGGCAATGTTTATTATTTTTGTGTACAATTCGTAGTATAGGGTTTTTCAATAGGTGCGTTTCAACTTTTTTCCGATAGGGAGGGCAAACGACGCAATATTTTTTATTTTTCGCTTGTCATTTGTAAACTTCATTAGTATGCATTTCATCATGGAACGCTACACACTTGAGCAACGATTGCAAATCGTGCAAATTTTTTATGAAAATAATCGTTCTGTTGCTGCTACTTTAAGAGCATTACGGCCATTTTACGGTCCATTTAACAAGCCGTCCCGTTTTGGGGTTATGTGAAGTCATTGGTCTACAGTAACAAGCCGGCGACGATTTGTGAGCTCAGAGCCAATATTGAACGCGAAATCGCTGGAATTTCGGCCGATTTATGCAAAAGAGTGGTCGAAAATTGGGTTCAACGATTGGACTTCGTAAAACGTGCACGCGGTGGTCATGCAAAAGAAATCGAATTTCATACTTAAATGTATATGTTCAAACTCGATAATAAAAAAAAATTAGTTAAAAAAGTCAAACCGTTTGTGTTTTATTCAAAAAAGTTCAAAAGTTGAAGCGCTCTTACTGAAAAACCCTATATTTATTTTTTAAATATAATTCCTTTCAAATGTTGGCTTCTACTGTGGCGTATTTCGGCCATCCGTAAATACAAATTTCAAGTGACTCGCTGGAGGCCTTCGGTCGTTATCTCGTGAATGTCTTTAGTAATGTTGGCTTTCAATGGCTCAATCGAAGCTGGTTTATCCACAAAGCATTTCGACTTAACATACCCCTACAAATAAAAGTCCAAAGGTGTGATATCACACGATCTTGGTGGCGAATTCACTGGTCCGAGACGAGAGATAAATTGTTCACCGAAACGACGACGCAGTAAGTCCATTGTGTTACGGGCTGTATGGCAAGGAGCGCCGTCCGCCGTCTTGTTGGAATCAAATGTTGTTGAGATCACGGGCTTCAATTTCCGACATCAAAATGGGGCGAGGGCGTTCGCCATTTACTGTTGCATTCACGCCTGCCTCCTCTTGGAAGAAATGTGGGCGGATGATTGCTCTAGCCCATAGGCCGAACCAAACGGTTGTTTTCAATGGATGTAATGGCAGTTCTTGAATGGCTTCGGGTTGCTCTTCAGCCCCCAAACAGCAATTTTGCTTATTTATGGTACTTAGCCATTAAGCCAAAAATGAGCCTCATCGCTGAACAACATAAGTTGGCCTGAGCGCGCGATGAACATTTTTCACACAGCGTCCATTTTCGTAATACAATTGAAGGATTTGTAGTCGTTGTTGAGGCGTAAGTCTTTCCATGATAAAATGTCAATGAATACTGAAAGAAATTATGTATTTAGTTTGACAGTAGTCACGCGTAATCTATCAAAAAAAGCCCTATTGGAAAAAGTACCTCCTACCTGTTTACCCTTTATATGTCTACTCGGATAGTCAGGCAGCTCTGATATCGTTAAAGTCAGTAAAAAACACGTCAAAAGTGGTAGTGCCACAAATTTTTATGCAAAGTACCGCAATATTTTGAAATATACCTGATGTGGGTGCCCGGCCATAGAAATATAGAAGGTGTTTGCAAAGCAAATGAGCTTCCAAGGAAAGTTACAACACTAAATATTCAACCAGATAATGGACTAACAGAGATTTTCTTAGATTCGTGCAAATTATTAATAGATAGACTCTAACTCTATCAATGCTGCTAATGCCAGTTGGAGGCAATGATTTTCTTGCCAAATAAGTAGCCAAACTTGGCCAGAATGGAACCACGCCGGCACAAATAGACTGGGTGTAAGCTCCAGTGGTATCACAATGGGCCTATTCAGGTCTAAGTGTGTCAGATGACAACCACTCAACCTAACTTAACCTGAGTGGAAAATTAAGTAAGGAATTACATAATTTTGGAAAGTTTCAAGGCGGGTAAGTATTTCGTGTGGTAAAACTGCTGGATGTAAAATGCAAAACAAGGCACTACTTTACAGTGTACGAAATAATAAATAAATAATTGGCGCGTACACTTCTGTTAGGTGTTTGGCCGAGCTCCTCCTCCTATTTGTGGTGTGCGTCTTGGTGTTGTTCCACAAATGGAGGGACCTACAGTTTCAAGCCGACTCCGAACGGCAGATATTTTTTATGAGGAGCTTTTTCATGGCAGAAATACATTCGGAGGTTTTCCATTGCCTGCCGAGGGGCGACCGCTATTAGAAAAATGTTTTTATTAATTTTGCTTTCACCGAGATTCGAAATATTTATTAGAATACTTTAGTTAAAGTTTCTCGAGGCATCCATATCAGAACCAATACTGTTGAAATACAACCAAATAAAAAGTCATCTACTTTTGGTTTTGTGAAAATGTCTGAGTTTGTGCCGAATAATCGTCATTTACGGGAAGTGTTGATTTCCCTCTTTCATTCGAAAAAACGGCGGCTGAAGCGCATCGAGAGCTACAAACAGTTTATGGAGATGCTGCTTTAAGCGAAACAACGTGCCGAAATTTTTGATTTTAATGTTAACGACCGTCCGCGTGAAGGAAGGCCAAAAAACTTTGAAGATGCTGAATTTGAGGCATTGCTCAATGAGGATCCGTGTTAGGAGTTACCCGCCAATCCATTTTCAATCGATTGCATGGGAATGATTCAGAAACAGGGGACTTGGGTTCCTTATGAGTTAAAACCAACGAATGTTAAACGTCGTTTTTTCGCCTGTGAACAACTGCTCGTCGCATCGTGACGGGTGATGAAAAATGGATTCATTACAGCAATCCAAAGAAAATAAGGTCATGGGGACTGCCCGGTCATGCTTCTACGTCGTCGCCTCGGTCGAATATTCACGCTGCGAAGGTTATGCTATGTATTTGGTGGGACCAAGCTGGTGTTATTTATTAGGAACTGTTAAAACCAAACGAAACCATCACTGGGGATCGGTATCGACTTCAATTGATGCGATTGAGCCGAGCACTGCGCGAGAAGTGCCCGCATACGCGGAGAGGCACGAAAAAGTGATTCTACAGCATGACAACGCTCGGCCTTACGTTGACAAACCCGTTAAAACATACCTGGAAACACTGAAATGGGAAATCCGCCCCACCCGCCATATTCTCCAGATATTACGCCATCCGATCAACACCTGTTCCGATCGATGGCACATGGTCTAGCTGATCAGCAGTTCCATTCATATGAAGATTTTTTGATGTCTTGATCCGTGGATAGCCTCAAAAGATGAACATTTTTACCGCGACGGTATGCGAGATCTACTAGAAATATGGGGAAAAGTAGTAGCCAGCGATGGGCAACACTTTCAATGATTCACTTGTAACAATTTATTCAGAATACGTAAAGTTGTATTTTCATAAAAAAACAGCGAGAACTTGGTTGCGCACCTAATATATTTCTGCATTTGAAGTTGTTGCTGGAAACAAAGTGGGGGCTTAATTCACCTTTTGAATTGAATGACATTTCTTGCCTGTATAATCGTATTTCCTTGGATTATACAGCCCAGTATCACGTACAAAATTTGTATCCGGATCCCGATTACTGACCATCGAAACACAGCTGTTATTTGAGTGTTTTATTCCAATCAAAGGACGTACAAGAGAATTTTTTAAGTAAAAGGTATTTTTTTAAGAGCTTGGGAACTTGAATTTGGAAAATGATAAAACAGAAATATTCTTGGAATGAATAAATCTGGTCGTATGGCGCCAATAGAGGCTTGAATATTGCAATAAATCAATTGTTAAGCGCGCTACATCGCAAGTTACATCGCCTTGTTGGAACAAATTTCGTCAGCATGGCTCGATAGCGTTGTCATTCACCGTAACGGCAGCTCCTTCCTCATTTCGAAAGAAATAAGGGCCGATGATGCCGTCAGTTCTCTCTGAACTTCGCGAACAAATTAGTTTTTTCCACAATTTGGAAGCGTTGCTCTGGCGTTAAACGATTCATGACGACTTGCCAAACCTTGCTGAACAAAAATGTAAGTTTGCCCCTCTCAGCTGTGAAGCCATAGTTATCGATATCGATAGGTCTCATGCAGCAAAAAAAAAAGGGAATAGTCACAATTATCATAAATTAAATTAGTAAAACACATAAACAAAGCGAAAATTTTAAACAAAGCGATAAATTTTAATTAAAATGACAAAAGCAAAGTTATTGGCATTGCAGGGCGCATAAGTAAAAATTTATTATTCGTTCAACTTTCTTAAAAAAAGGCTTGATTTAATTTTCACAATCGCCGATACTTGAAAATTTTTGCGAGAGTAACTGGCGAGCGTACTTTTCTCAGCGTCAAATATTTATCTACCGTTTTTATTATTGCGAAATAGCAGCACTAAATGGAAAAGCTTATAGCTAATTAAAGCCTCTTATGAAAGAAAAGATAATTTTAAGGTACAGTGGGGCGAAACTACGACATTATGATTTGTACACTGAACCAAATTAAAAATTGTAGAAGCAATAAAATTTAGTACTGGGTCATTCGTTTGTGACGAGTGGGACATTTTCACACGTTTTTTGCCAAGAAGCATCGAGAGATTGATAACTCCTAAGATACTCAGGCTAAAAAATCCACTGTATTCAAATCTCTGTAGAGTAAAAGGGTAGATAGTCAAGGAGGAAAGGAAAGAAATAGCAGAGAGAAAGAGATAGAAAAGAATAGAGACAAAGATAGCTAGTCAGAATTTTCCAGATTCTTTGGTAAATTTGAAAATATCCTACAGTTTGTCATTCTCATGACATCGGCCTTCCTCTAACAAAGACAGGACACTCACAGAGAAGAAGCTCAGTGCTATCCGCCTCCTTAAAGTGAGACAGACAAATCGGGTCCTGTGATGGATTCCAATGATGGCCAGAATTTGTCTTAAATTTTGTATTTTGAACGGGATTTCTTGTGCCGAATCGTTGCAAATGTTGCAGAAAGCCTATGGCGAGTATGATTTATCAAAAACACGGGTCTACGAATGGTATAAGGCTTTTGCAGAGGGCCGAGAAGTCGTGGAAGAAATGTCCCGATCTGGTCGCCCATCAATGTCTTCAACGGACGAAAATGTCGACAAAGTCAAAGAAATGGTGCTGGAAAACCATCATTTAAGTTTGAGGGAGGTAGCTCGTCACCTTAGCGTGTCTCGCGAATCAGTTCGCAAACATTTTACACCATCAATTGGGCATCAGGCGCGTGGCTGTGCGACTCGTTCCAAAAGAGTTGAATTTCTTTCAAAGAATCCATCGGAAGAAGGTGGCTGAAGACATGATTGAGCAAGTGAATTCAGACCCAACGTTTATCCACGCATCATAACAGGTGATGAGACATTATGAGTTTGACATGCAAACCAGTCAACAGGCGGCTGAATGGCGCTATTCACATGAGCCGAAACCGAAAAAACCCCGTCAAAGTCAGTCAAAAGTGAAAGTCATGCTACTCGTTTTCTTTGATTATCAAGGTGTTGTGCCGTCGAAATTCATTCCAAATGGTTCGTTAAATAAAGAGTATTATTTGGATGTTATGCAACGTTTGAGAGAGAATGTGCGTGGGAAAAGGCCTAATTTGTGGAAAGAAAACTCGTAGATCTTGCCCCATGATAACTCAAAAACTCGACAATATGAGCGATCAACCATCGTATTCACCAGATTTAGCCCCCTGTGACGATTTCCTTTCCCAAAACTTAAAGTGCCACTCCGCGGACGCCGCTTTGATTGTTGCGTCGATAGAGGCCATTAAGGAGAATTCGCTGAAGGAGCTGATGAAGCTAAAGAAGATTTATTCAAACGCTTTTAAAAGGTGCTTTGATGACTGGACTAATCGTTGGTATTGCTTCGAATGGAGCTTATTTTGAAGGCGACAAAATAAATTTTGATGAGTAAACAAATATATTGCGTTTCATTGAACAATTCCCGGTACTTTTTTGACAGAATTAGTTTTTCAAATTACTGCTTTAAAATTAATATTTTCACATTTAATATCATTTGAAATTCAACACTAAATACTATTGTATATAACCGAAAATGTCTTCATTGGGTTTGGGTGTAAAAAAAATTTGAGTGTCTCAATATTTTCTCGCAGTTTTAATAAAATTTCAAAATTATTTAACTTTAATTTCCTTGATTTCCATAATAATCATATGCACGTTAATATGTATGTAAGTACATAAAGGGTTTTCCAATAACAGGTGTTATTGGTGAATGGATAGCGCTATTGAGAGATGATTAACAATTTTTTGTGGCCGGAATTGGATGGTTTTGATCTGGACAACGTTTATTTTTAACAAGACGGCGCTACGTGCCACACAAGCAACGAACCCTTGATCTTTTACGCGAAAAGTTGCCGGACCGTGTTATCTCTCTCGAATAGGTGATCACAATTGGCCACCGAGATCTTGTGATTTAACACCTTGTGACTTTTTTCTTTGGGGCCCCGCCAACAGCCCAGGGTCGATTCAAGACCTCAAAGATGGAATTCGTGAGGCTATCGAGGACATAGGGCAGCCACTTTGCAATTCGGTTATGGAGAGTTTCATGAAAAGGATATTGTCCTGTAAGCGTGGTCGTGGTGGTCATTTGCCTGATGTTATTTTCCACTATTAACGGCATACCTTCCTCTTCATAATGAAATAAACATCCGATGATTTATATTAAAAAATAGCATTTTTCTTTGAATATCAAAATAACACCTCTTATTGGAAAACCCTATATACAAACACATTCATCGATGTCGCATCAATTTTTGCTGATTAAACTAGCAAAACGCACTGAATACAACAGTAGAACAAAATGAAAAGGCAATAGAATACGTTGAGTCTTGGGAATGTACGCAGACTTTTTTTGCCTCCTGTAAAAGTACATCGAAATAAAATTTCAAAATTTTAAAGCACACTTTAAAACCGTAAAATTAATTAGTATGCAATGTACTTATCTTACTAATACATACATACGCAGCTCGTCATCCCAAGATCACGTTGGTGTTACGAATCTGCTTTTTACGACTTACATTTATGATGTTTATTTAAACGGATTGCTGATGGAGTGATTAGCTCTATCTGAGGCAGGGATAGTAATAGACATTTCTACGTACACTCAGTTAAAATAGTAAATGCACAATTACGTCATTCTACAACAAATATCAGAGAAGTCAAAGTTTAAAACCTTGTACGAGATTTATATAAATTCGACAAATTTTCAGCAAAATTTCAAATTTTTTCCTCCAAAAAAAAAGTCGTGCATTCTTTATATGGCGAAAAAGCGACAGCCGTCGGGGAAAAAATTAAAAAAAATCAACGAGAATTTTGAGTTACTTCAAACCTGCGCTTTATTACACTAATTTTTTTTTTAAGTTTTCATTGAAAAGTTTGAAATCTTAGTGAAAATTTTTCGAATTTGAAATATTAATTTAAAATTGAATTAAAAAAAAAAGAAATTCGTGCACTAATTCCAAGAGTTCGTTCAGGAGTTACTTCCATTTGTGAGTATTCATGAGGAAGCGCGCAACTTGACGGGAGCGGGCGTGTACTTAAGTGAAGAAAATAAATAAATAAAATAAAAACCTTACTGACTAAAACAAAAAAATCAATCAAAAACGCTATGAGTGATAAAGATAATAGCAACAATCCGTACGGATTATTGGAAAGTGATTCAAAAGAATATTGTTTTCCCCTAAATAAAAACAATTCGGTCCAGAATACAGAACAAGAAATGTGTACAAATATTACATATTTAAAGCAAAATGAACCACAAGGTGACCTTAACTTACAAAACACAATCCACAACACCAATGCTAGTGATAACTCTCGCTCTAAAAACAATGTAAAACAAACAATAAAAAGAAGAAAAGAGCAAAGAGACGGGCAAACCAAAGAACGTCCCGATGTTGAAGAAATTCAAAACAAAAAATCTTTGTTGGCCCTACTGCATGCACTTACTGCACAGGTCGCTGAACTAAAAAGCATAATAGTGAATCTTAACTCTGAGAAGGCCTCTCTCATAGAGGAAAACGCACAATTAAAAATATACGCAAAAGTCAATCAAAGCAAAGATGGTACAGATATTACTATGTCAGAAGAAGTAAGCAATCAAAATGAAAGGGAGCACAATTTTCCTTCTCTTCCCATGGTAGAGAGCCGCATACAGACAATGGAAAGTTGTCCAAAAACAACGCTTAAGTTGACAAAATCCATACTAGCAAAACCTGAAATTAAAAAAAAGAAAGAGAACCCGCCTGTGTTTATTTGCTATAATATAATATCAATCAAAAAGAAATGACAAATAACCTACAGCAGTTATTAAAACACAAAAACTTTGTGTTTAATATTATCAACAAAAATGTAACACACATAAGTTCATGTGTCATAAATGACTACAAAAATATTAAAACTTATTTAATAGATAGTAAAGTAAATTTTTATACTTATACCCCCAATGAAGAAAAACCCTATTCAATAATTATTAAGAAACTATCAAATAGTTAGTTATCTTAATGACTTAAATCTTGATATTGAAATTGTAAAATTATCAAAATTCAAAAATAATAATTGGCTAATTCAACTTAGCCATAAATCTAACTTGTCGGAGTTCTATAATATTAGATATATTCTTAATTGTAAGGTTAATTTTGAAAAATTAAAAACAATGATACCCTCACAATGTAAAAACTGTCAACGTTATACACATATGGCAAGTAATTGTTATTTACCCTACCGGTGTATTAAATGCCTAGATAATCATGGCCCTGGAAAATGTAAAATACCTCTTAAGAAAAATAATCACAAGGAACATGTTTATACTGATAGTGAGACAGGTCAGTTAGTTAAGGAAATAGGCATCCCTGTAAGGTGTATAAATTGCAATAAGGAAGGTCACACTGCCAACAATCTAAATTATCCCAAACGCTTAGAAATAGTAAAAGGAATGAACGCACGCAAGTCTCAGAGCCCAAATAAAATTCCAACAAATACAGCAATAACAAGTAATGTTAACATGGGTATACGAGTAAATTCACCCTCATATGCTTCGGTTATGCATGGAAATGAGCCTAAAAGAATCATAAAAAGCGGTAACACTAAAACAAAAAATTTAACAGTGACTAAGCCGTTTGATACTGTTAATAGTGAATGTATTAGATTATTTGGTAGCAATATTTCTGACTGCATGAAAAAAATTGTAAGCTTTTCAAAAGTATATAAACAGTTACGTAATGATGACGAAAAATCAATTGCCCTGTTTGCGTTACTAACAGAATTAAGAATCAATAATGATTAACAAAAATATCAAATGCATACTCATAAACGTAAACTCTTTGATATCAAAGCACAAAAGGCACTACTTTAACCTATTTTTGAAAAAACACAAACCGGATATAGTACGTATAGCCGAACATCGCCTCAATCCAAGACACAACATTAATTTCAAAGGTTATAACTTTATTAAACAGACCGACAGCGCTAAACAGGTACATAATAGGCAAAACACGGTGGTACGGCTACTGCTATTTGCATAAGAGAAGAATATAAATACGAACTTATAAAAGTTCCAGACACCGTTCATTTGGAGAAAATAGCTTTAAAAATTTACTGTACAAATGGGGAAGAAATCTCGTTTGTATCATTATATAATCGCCCATCTGATTTATTACATGTAAATGATCTTAATTTAGTTCTAGACTCTCTTAATTCAAATAAAATAGTAATTGGAGGAGATCTCAATGCTAGGCATACCAATTGGGGAGACTCCGTTATAAATAATAATGGGCGTATACTAAATAATTGGCTTCAACACTGTCCCACATTAAACTTAATACCAACAAAGCATCCCACTAGGGTATCTAGGCATTCAGCTTCATACTTAGATATATTTTTAGTGTCACCGTTTGTTGGAATACAATTTAATGAAGTAAATGGATATATTATTGTAATTGCTTAAACACTCATGAATACGAATCGGATCATAGTGGAGTAGAATTAATCATAAAATCAGATCATAATGTACTTAGTTGTCCGTTAACTGAGTTTTTCAATTATGATAAAACTGATGTAAAACATTTTAATGATATATTGTTAAGCAATCTCAGTACAAACTATTTACCAATCAATCGTAACGTTACACGAAATGAAATTGATAACTGCATTATAAATTTAAATAAAGCCCTCGACACAGCTCTTAACTCAGGAGCTGTTCCTTAAGTAGAAGTGCGCAATCATGGGCTTATAAACCTACCTAGTGATATATATACTACATTTAATTTCCGAAAAGAAACGATTACGTCGCATTGCGTCAAGATGTGTTAATCCTCAGAGGAAAAACACTTTGACAGCTATAGTGCGTAATATTATATTAGTAAGATTATAGAAGAGCGTATTTGTATACACGAAGAAAAATACTGGACAAATTACTTTTCCAATATACGCACGAATAACAAAACATACAATAATAGTAAGGGATTATGTGGATTAAAAAAAGTGTTAAAGAACCAGACCTTGTAATTAATAAAAACGATATTGATATTGACTTCCCTTATGCAAATCCGGCTGGTAACAATAGTAGTGACAACATTGTTCTTACAGAAAACTTACATAAAATAAATGCATTAGCCTATAAGTTTGAACAAATACATCGCCAGAACCAGCAACTCGGAGATACAAATTTTACAGCTCATGTTGAAAGTAGTGAGTTAGAATTAGCTAACACAGCTGAGCCAATTGTACATTTTACGAACAGCATAACAGCTGATGGTGAACAAACTACAGTTGAATCTCAATACACTTTTATAAACGCAAAGAAAATTGACATAATCTTACGATTAAAAAATAGTAAAAAGAGCTGTGGGGAAGACGGTATCTCAAACTTTTTGCTAAAGAAAACAACAAACACTTTCTGGAGATTCTTAGCAATTATCTTTAATCACTCACTTAATATAGGCTATTTCCCACTGGAATGGAAAACAGCAAAAATAAAATGCATTCCGAAACCAAACACTGACCTTAGTTCTCTTGTTAATTACCGCCCAATATCTCTTCTTTCAAATATTAGTAAATTACACAGGTCTGCAAAAAAATGGGTTCGGAATGTCCTAGGAAAGTGTAGGGTCATTTTCGAAGTAATTTTTTGCGTAGAATCCGAATCCGGGGTTTAAATTGCTTTATCACGTCAGGATTTTGAGATATACTAACCTAAAAGTGCAAAAAACGCTGTTTTTATCCATTTTTGAGGTTATGTAGCTATGCAGATTTTGTTCTTCATAAAAAAGTAGACGTGGTATTTTAAATTATAAGTCTTCCACTTTTAAATACCGTTGAGTTTGCTCAAATATCTTAATTTTTCACTGAGATATCGCAATTTGAAGTCTCCATGTTTGTTTTTTGTGCGACTATGTAATCGACCGCATCACATCTCATGTTATCTCAATGGATTTTCGAATATCGAAAAATTCACAAACATGGAAACTTCAAAATGCGATATCTCAGTGAAAAATAAAGATATTTAAGCAAACTCAACGGCATTTAAAAGAGGAAGAATTATGCTTTAAAATATTGTACTATGTTTACTTTTTTATGAAGATCTAAATCTGCATAGCTACATAACCTCAAAAATGGACAAAAACAGCGTTTTTTGCACTTTTAGGTTAGTAACGGGTGATCAATTAAGAGGAGTTTTTTTCATTTGCGTTTTTTTTTACAGATCGCGCGCGAGTTGTGGCAAACTGTCATCGTGGATTTGTTGAACAGCGTTTGGCATTTCATCATGGAAAGACTCACACCGCAACAACGTCTACAAATTGTTCAACTGTATTATGAAAATCAGCGTTCTGTGACAAATGTTTTTCGTGCGCTTAGACCGCATTATGGTCAACATAATCGGCCTGCCTTAAACACTATTCGACATACCATCAACAAATTTGAATCCGAATATTCATTGGTGGATAATTCTCGACCGAATAGACCACGTCCAGCAAGAAGCATTGAGAATATAGCGGCAGTAGCAGAGAGTGTACGTGAAAACCGCGATGAATCGATTCGGCACCGTTCTCAGCAACTTGGGCTGTCGTATGGAACAACTTGGTCAATTTTACGGAAGGATCTTCATTTAAAAGCATACAAAATACAGCTCGTACAAGAACTAAAGCCAAATGACCTTCCTGCACGTCACCGTTTTGCTGATTGGGCTCTTGAAAAGATTGAAGAAGATCCGCTGTTTTCGAGCAAAATTTTGTTCAGCGATGAGGCGCATTTCTGGCTCAATGGTTACGTCAATAAGCAAAATTGCCGTATTTGGGATGAAGAGCAACCAGAACAGGTTCAAGAGCTACCTTTACACCCAGAGAAAACAACGGTCTGGTGTGGTTTATGGGCTGGTGGAATCATCGGTCCATATTTTTTCAAAAATGATGATGGCCGCAACGTAACTGTGAATGGTGCTCGCTACCGTACCATGATATCGGACTTTTTGCTACCTGAAATTGAATCTAATGATCTCTACGACATTTGGTTTCAACAAGACGGAGCCACTTGCCATACAGCTCGTGAAACAATGACTTTATTGAGAAGTCATTTCGGAGAGCAGCTGATTTCACGTTTAGGACCTGTGAGTTGGCCACCAAGATCTTGTGATATCACACCTTTGGACTTTTTTCTTTGGGGATTCGTGAAGTCCAAGGTCTATGCTGATAAACCAGCTACGATTGAAGCTCTGGAAGCCAACATTACGCGTGTTATTCACGACATACCAGTCGAAATGCTCGAACGAGTGATTGAAAATTGGACCTTCAGAATGGACCACCTTAAGCGTAGTTGCGGCCAACATTTGAATGAAGTCATATTCAAAAAGTAAATGTCAAAGAATGTCCTTTCAAATGATAAATAAAGGTTTTGAACATAATTTACATTTTTGTTTTTTTTTTAACTATTGAAAAAAGCACCTCATGATTGATCACCCGTTATATCTCAAAATCCTGACGTGATAGAGCAATTTAAACCCCGGATTCGGATTCTACGCAAAAAATTACTTCGAAAATGACCCTACACTTTCCTAGGACAAAACGTTGCAGACCTGTGTTATTGGAAGATTTTTTGCTTGAAAAAATAAAACAACATATTGAAGAGCGACATGTCTTAAAAGACTATCAATTTGGGTTCCGGCCATATCATTCAACATGCCACGCACTAACTTTACTCTCTGATTTTATTTGTAGTAATTTAAATAGACGACAGGCGACGATATTAGTCAGTCTAGATTTGGAAAAAGCATTCGATACTGCTTGGGTGGAAGGAATCTTATTTAAAATGTACAGGAAGTTCAACTTCCTTGTTGTATAGTTATTTAAAAGAGCGATCATTTTATGTTAATGAAGGTATATTTAATTCTTTGACAAGAGACGTTAGCTCAGGTGTGCCACAAGGTTCTTTGTTGGGACCAATTCTCTATAACATCTTCTTAGCTGATTTCCCTGACCCACCATTAAGTTCCGAAATTAATAATTGCGATATTAAAGTGCTCATATACGCAGATGATATAATTATATTGGGATCTCACTAACGCATAACCAAAGCTAATGAAGCCGTTAACTCATACCTAAATGAATTAAATACATACTTTCACAAATGGAAGCTAAAACTAAACTTCAATAAAAGCGAAAGAACTATTGTTAAAGGAATACGTAAAAACGTATATCCAAATGCTCGTAAATATGAGCCTCAAATTAAAATAAATGGATTCAATATAAAATACAAAAAACAAATCAAATACTTGGGCATAATTTTGGATAGCAAATTCACCTTTGTAAGACATATAGATTCCATTTTGACAAAAGCAAAAAAAAATGTTCTTTAGCTATTGTAATTTAATAAGAAGGCAGGGTGGATTATCGAACTGTATTAAAATAAATATTTACAAACAAATAATTAGACCAATCATATCTTATGCTCATCCGATATGGTTCAACATTTCGTCGAGCACAATGGAGAGACTCAGACGATTTGAACGATGTGTTTTAAGAATTTGTAGCGGTCTTAACCGCCAACCTTACAGAAGTGGTACTTTTCGGAAAAGAGTTTCTAATAAAAGTTTATATGAAAAATGTAAAATATCACGCATAGACTTTTTCTTAATGAAATCGTCGGTAAGATTTGTTGATAAACTGACATTCATAGAAAATGAACTGATAAATAAATATCTGTCAAAGGCAAAGGAAATATCACTACCTCTAACAGAAAAATATTTATCACCAATATATTTAAAAATACTAAAAAATAATAATATGTTACATAAAAATAGTAAAGCAATGTATTATCATAGGCGATACAATACTTACAACTTCAACGATGAAAATTTAGTTTATAACATTGATCAATTTATAGCCAAAGTTATCTCCTTTTTAAGCCCTTTTTGGGACATTCCAAATAATAATGATAACCTATTGTATAATCAAAAGAAAAATAAGTTTTAAACTCCTAGATAAATACAAATGCATGAAGCAATAATTAAAGCTGATGTAAGTAGCCTAATTTTCACCCTGTGTTAGCCATCTTGAAGCTACTTAATAAATCCGTGTTGTCCTCTTGGAAAAGCTACTTTTTATTTCAGAGCAAATTCTAAAGAAAAAGTACTCAAAAGCGTAGAAATTAAAATTTTTGCTGAAAAAGTTAGCAGGCAATATTGTTTTGCCTATTCCATTTTGCTTAGACTTTCGCATCTTTCAATTCTATTGAAAGTTCTGTGAAAATTACATTGATTAATAGCTGCTACATAGCCACATTTAGGTAAGTCTTTTGTTGCAGATTATCAATCTGATTTTTTGTTAATAACTGCTTAAAATTTATATACACAGGTGTGGAAAAATTTATACACAACGCAAAATTATTACTTCGTTGCTCCACCTTTTTGCTTTACAACAGCTTGTAGCCGGCTTGGCATCGATTCGACTAACTTTTTGCAAACATCAGGGCTTATTTTATTCCATTCTTCCTGCAGAGCAATTTTCAAGAGTTGAATTGATGTACACTGCCTTTCCTGCATCCGGCGACCTAATTCATCCCACAAATGCTCAATGGCATTTAGGTCGGGACTTTGTGCAGGGGACAGTTATATAACAACCAGCTCTTGACGTCATATAATATGAGGAATGCTTGGGATCGTTGTCCTGGTAGAATTGAAAACTTCTTTCGATGCCTAGTTTTCTCACGCTTTCTTTCAAATTTTGTTTCAAAATTGTTAAATAAACGTGTTTATTCATTATTCCATCAATGAAATGCAATTTTCCAACTCCTGACGCCGCCATGCATCCCCAAACCATTACAGATCCACCACCGTGTTTAACCGTTTTTCTTAAATTCTTGCCTTCCAGCTCCTTGTTCGGTTTGCGCCACACTTTACCCCTTCCATCACATCCAAATAAATTAAATTTACTTTCGTCAGTAAATAATACCTAAAGAATGAATATTAAAATCATGAAATTGTTATTTTTTCCCCCACTTACAGTGCTCCAAAAATCGAAATCCTTAGCCATATATTGGCGAGTAAAAACAAGCCGGTCATTTTGGTTTTTCTTGCTTATTAGGGGCTTCTTCCGCGCAACTCGGCCGTGAAAATCATTTTTTCGAAGAAGTCTTCTTATTGTTTCGGGATTTACCTCCACCCCAGAAGCTTCTTTAACCAGCGCAGCTAATTTTGGAGCAGAAATGAATGGATTTTTCTTCACTTCCCTTAGCACCATGCTCTCATCTTTGGAGGAAAGCTTCTTTGGACGGGTTCCACGATGCTTATTTGCAATGAAACCATTTTCATTGTATCTAGCAATAATATCTTGCACTGTTGACTTGCTTTTTTTTATCAATTTCGATATTGCTCGCTCAGATTTTACGTCTAAGTGCAGTTGAATTACTATTTTGCGTTCCTCCAATGTAGACTGTTTACCATTACGCGGCATTTTGCAAAATACTTTTATAAACTCACCCAATGATTGACAAGGCAACAATGAACAATAACTTTTAATACAAGTATAGAAAATTTAGAAATAACGGTATGCATATTTGCAAAACATGGTTTGCCCGACTTTAAATGTGAGACAGAGAAGTGGCCTTTTTCAGTTTTTTATACATTAACATTTTATAAAGCAACTTGGAATATATTTTTTTTGTTGTTTTTAAATAAACAAATTTTTGTGAAAAAACAGAAAAAGGTAGAACGTGTTTTCTTTCATCAAAACATAGATATTATGTCTAGAAGTTTTCGTATGCATCTGCCTGACTTTGAAAGTGAGTGACTGTATATAAATTTATCTTTTTTAACACAGATTTTATACTTCTAACTTTGCAGGTAATCTCGTTAAAAAATCAAATGTATGATTAGCGGACGTGACGAAATAAAAGTGGTTTTTCCTCGTTAAGAGTTTCCACTATTCTCAAGTTGTTTTATTTATTACTTCAGTGTAGGTTTACAAATGGCACATATAGATTCCAATCTAATGCATGGTCAAAATACATATAATATATATATGACACAAATCCATGGGAATAGTTAAGTTAAAAATATAAATAATTAAGTACCACTTATAAAATAACATAAAATTATTCTATGGCTTACAACGACATTTTTCAATTTTTTACTACATTTTCAGAAAGGGGATAAACGTATGCCCTTTTTTCCCTTGCTTCCAAATTGCATCAATGGATTAAGTAGCATCCGAAATCAGTTGTCAAACTTTACTTAACCTTGTATAATTGAATCATGTCTTTTATGACTTCAATTGTCTCAAAATGTTTTCCACGGAGCGGCAACTTGAGCTTGGGAAACAGGAAAAAGTCACACAAGCCATATCAGGCGAATACGGTGCTTGCGGAACGATATTAACATTATTTTTGTTCAAATAATCGCGAACAAGACGTGACGTATGAGCTGGTGCATTATCGTGATGCAAGAACCATGACTTGTTGTCCCACAATTCCTTCCTTTTAAGACGAATGTTCTCGCGCAAACGCTTTAAAACGTCTAAATAATATTCAGCGTTAACCGATCGGCCTTGCGGAAGGAACTCCGAGTGCACCACACCTTCGTAATCGAAAAAAACAGTCAGCATAACCTTAATTTTTGAGCGACTTTGGCGTGGCTTTTTGGGTTGATGTACGGCCCTCTTTGAACGATTTGTACCACTGGAAAACACGTGCACGCGATAGAGCAGAGTCCCCATAGGTTGTCTGCAACATTTTTAAGGCGTTTGAAGCCGAAATTTTGGTGGAATAACAAAATTTCGAACAAATTCTTTGTTCAACTTGAATTTCCATCGTTAAATTCGAAGAACACACTCGAGCTTGACTTGTTTACAGTAGCACAGAAAACAAACTATGTGACATATCACGCTGAAATTTGCCATGTAAGCTTATAACAGTCCTACCAAAAAACAAAAAATTTATTTTTGCCATATGTCATCCGCGGACCGGTTTATTGATACCGTTTCGTTCATATTTGAGTAGAAGGTATATTTCTAGTTTTTTAATCACACATGCTATAGTTATTTAAGATTCTTTCTAAAATCAATATGTAGTTCCTCTGAGTGCTTAAGGGGGGAAGTCCATGTACAATTTTCAAAAAATCGATTTTTTTCGTTATTTCGAAAGTATAGTATCTTAAGAATATACTGTGAAATTTTCATGCGGGAATTCCCAATATTATAGCTTCCACAGTCCATTAACTATGTAGAGAGCGGTCCGCACGCTGCTGTTCCTCAAACTTTAAACTCATTGGTCTCGAAACTGTATTTTTAAAAACTACTCGTGTTGTAACTCAAAAAGTGATCGACCGATTTATTTGAAGTTTGGTGAGGCCTTTCTGTATATTACTATCGGAGGGATAAACCTAAAATTTCAGATATTTCGCGTTGATAAATTCCTTTTTGTGGGTTAAAAATGTCAATAAAATAGCCCTAAATTCTGACTTTTTTTCAAAGGCTTATTTCATAATTAATTTAATACTTCTTTTTTAATTTTATAGGTTCATCCTTTCCGTTAATATGTTACAACAAAAAAACCAATTGCGTTTTTTTGTTTCACATCGATAGATTAAGAGTAATAAATAGAGCAGTTTGGGACCTCGCGCCATAGGCAGCCGACAAGAAATTATCCTGAGCCGCCATTTTGAAAAAAATAATGAAAAAAAAATTTTTTTGAACTCTCGAAAGGTTAAAAAAAAAATTATATATATATATTTTTTATATATAATATATTTTATCACCTTTAAAAATATGTTTAAAAAATTGCCGATTTTGAGGCTTCTACATGGACTTCCCCACCTTTCTACACTTTCTTTTCATTTTTCTATGCAATTCTTTTCTTTGATAATAAACGAATCAGTTCTTGATGGAATATGAATATTAATTTTTACGAAAGCCTTTGCTGCTAGCGCTGAATTTGCTTGAGTTTATTAATAATTTTATTATCAAGTAAAAATAAAATTAAATAAAATAAATTTAAATAAAATAAAATAAAATAAAATAAAATAAAATAAAATTAAATTAAATTAAATTAAATTAAATTAAATTAAATTAAATTAAATTAAATTAAATTAAATTAAATTAAATTAAATTAAATTAAATTAAATTAAATTAAATTAAATTAAATTAAATTAAATTAAATTAAATTAAATTAAATTAAATTAAATTAAATAAAATTAAATTAAATTAAATTAAATTAAATAAATTTAACTAAAATAAAAAAAAAAATAAAATAAAATAAAGTTAAATTAAATAAACTTAAATAAAATAAAATAATATAAAAAAAATAAAATAAAACAAAAGAATAAAATAAATAAATAATTTTACTTGTATTTGTTTATTGAAACCCTGTGTAAATACCCAGCAGCGGTAGAAAGTTATTCGCTAATACCCGGAATGTCAAA
Organism: Anastrepha obliqua; assembly: GCF_027943255.1. NCBI lineage: Eukaryota > Metazoa > Arthropoda > Insecta > Diptera > Tephritidae > Anastrepha > Anastrepha obliqua. The sequence continues at coordinate 19,195,710 of NC_072892.1, forward strand.
GTCGAAATTAGAGTACCAGATGCGCTAATCAAGATGCGATTCAGTCATTACATGAATATAATTGTGTGCACCAGGACTTCAAAGACACATACAGCATAGATTTATAGAGAGCGACAAGTATTCGAGTTATTGATAGTTTCTGGCAAATATTCGTCGTAAGTATGAGTGGGCAACGTTGTGCATTAAGGCTTATGATTATTTATTTTGTTTTTTCTGCTTGTGGCTTAAAGCTTCTGGTGAGAATAAATCATCAAATGCGTGGATTTAGTGTCAGGCTACAATTCTCTCATACAATTCCAGGGTAAGCTGGAAGTTTCTATGGCGAGTTGTGCCGATACACATTTTACATTGCCAAGGGTTTCCGCTTTCAATTTCGAATTCGTTTAACGAATTCTTTCACAGTTGCCTTCTGTCCTTTTTCAGTGACGTTTTCACTACAATAACGACCTCTACATACATTAAGATATCCCGGTGGTCTAGAACTTTCAAAAAATCGGTTTATTTTTGTTCTATTCTTCGGACGTATAGGCTTTTAAGAATATACTGTAAAGTTTTTAGAAGGATATTCCCAGTATTTTTGATTCTACAGCCGTTTTAGCAGGTAGAGTCAGATACGTCCCGCGGCGGCATCAATGGAAAATATCCACTCTCAAAACATTAAACCTACTTTTTTCAGCCTGGTGTTGTAAAAAAACAACTATTCAACCAAATCGTCTAAAATTTTAATATCTTGTTCACAACATCAATGGCTATCGCCCATACTATAATCATATAAATATTTCAATTATTTCGTATTTTTTAATTAAAAAACTGAAAACAACCCGATTCTTAGAATGTCAAATTCAAAACCGCGCCATTCTGTCGAAATTTTTTTTTTTTATTCTGAAGGATTTCCCAATAAGGTGTTATTCCCGGAAAAGATCAATAGTTTCGTTCCTTGTGTGGCACATAGCGCCGTCTTGTTGAAAATAAACGTTGTTCAGATCAATACCATCTAATTCCGGCCATAAAAAATCGTTAATCATCTCTCGATAGCGCAATCCATTGACCGTAACTGTTGCTCCAAATTCATTTTCGAAAAAGTAAGGTCCAATGACTCCGCTGGAGCATAAACCGCACCAAACAGTCACATGTTGAGGATAGAGAGGCTTTTCCACAATAACTCTTGGATTTTCTGAGCCCCAGATCCGACAATTTTGCTTGTTTACGAAGCCACGGGGTGAAAATGGGCCTCATCACTCAAGATGACTTTTCGATGGAACTCCGAATAATTTTCATGCATTTCAACGACCCAATCAGCAAAGACACGACGTTATTGATGATCGGCCAGCTTGAGTTCTTGTGTTCAAGTCTTTATGGAAAATACGGTGTAATGACGCCTAATTCCAAAGAACGACGAAGAATGGACAAATTTGTGTTTTCTTCAACACTTTCGGCTACAACAGCAATATTTTCGGCTGTTCTTGAGCGACGTGCACGGGTTTTATTCTTCACATCACTAACTTGTCCCAACAGCTCGAATTTTTTCACTAATTTCTGTATTGCGTCCGACAAGGTGCTTCACGATGACCCAAAAATGTTCGAGTTTTACGAACCGTCTCCGCCAAATTTTCACCATTTTTATAGGGAATTTTAATAATTTCAATGCGTTGTTTACGCGTGTATAATTCCATTTTTATTAATGGCGTAATTTCTACTTGTGAAATATCAAAAAATGCCAGTTTCAAAAGTGACATCCACCGAAATAGCGGGCTATTCAAAATAACACCTGTTATTGGAAAACCCTTTAGTAAGAGACATATGGTAGCTACAATCATACTGAGTAATAATTTTTCTGGTTTTTGTGTTTCAGATAAATAGAAGAGCCAAAATGGAGAAGAGCGTCCAGGTAAAATTTTCCGAGAGGGTCAACTTCAGCGCCATTTTTAAAATTATTAAAATTAAATTTTTTTTTCCATTTTGTATGTAAGGATGTTAAATAAAAAACCTAAAAAAACTAAATATCGTTTTTCATTTTTTAATGCAAAAAAAAATCCTGAAAATACCCTAAATTTTCGACCTCTACATCACCGGTATACCCCTTAATAATTTAATTTTCAATCTGAACAACGTTTACGATAACTCTGGGCTTTCTCAGAGCAGGTGATTCTTCAAATGTGGAAAGTACCAATTTATATGAAAGCTTTTTTAACTCACTGTACACGCACACATACTTAAGTGGGCATTTGACATTTAAATATTCAATGCAAATATGCAAATAATATAAATAATAATATAACAAATCTGCTAAGTCATTTGTGATGAAATTACGAATGTCACCTGCTTCTCTTTACAAACATTTATGTCTGTATATACGAGCATCTATTTTTGCACATATAAATGTATAAATATAAATTTTATCTGCATCTATGCATAAGAACGCTCGACCTCACAGCTTATGGTGAAATAGGATTTGGGCGATAAGGGGCTGGAGAATGTTGATTATGTATTCTTTATCTCAGCGTGACGACTTAATAATTTTTGTTTTTTTTGCAGAAGAAAAATTTTGAAAACTGCATTAAACACAAAAATTATGTTTTGACCAATTACAGAGAACTTTAACTAAGCTTGAGCTTCACCTCCAATTTTTGCTTGACGGATTGACTTTGTTTATAAAGCCAGGAACCTACTGCCCAGCCTCCGAACGGCTGATGCCTTTTCATGAGAAGGCAGAAATGTACCTACTCGGAGATTTGGCATTTAACCCGGCCAGATGTCATCTAACGGGTGATTTTTTAGCTATTATCTTTTTAAGCAGTTGGTTTAAACAGCTGACGCACATTTCGTGTTTTTTTTTCACTGTCAGACATCTTCAGTTTGGTCCATAATTTAACCATGAATCGTCTTACAAACGAACAACGCTTGCAAAGCATTGAGTTTTGTTATAAAAATGCGTGTTCTGTTAAGAAAGTTTATCGCGCGCTTCTTCCATTTTATGGTCAGTTTAATCGACCCACTGAAGCGGCTATTCGAGCTATTGTGACTAAATTTAGAACCAAATTTACATTATTGGACATCAAACCAACACGCTTATGTAGAGTGCGAACTGAAGAAAATATCGCAGCTGTATCGGCCAGTGTTAATGATGACCATCAATTATCGATTCGTCGCCGCTCCCAGTAATTGGAAAATTTTGTAAAAGGATTTAGATGTGAAGCCTTTCAAAATACAGCTGATGCAAAAATTGAAGCCGAACGACCTACCGCAACGCAGAATTTTTGGTGAATGGGCTCTTGGAAAGTTGGCCGGAGATCCACTTTTTTATCGAAAAATTGTGTTCAACGACGAAGCTCATTTTTGGATCAATGGGTACGTAAATAAGCAGAATTGTCGATTTTGGAGTGAAGATCAGCCAGAAGAATCGCAAGAGCTTCCAATGTATCCAGAAAAGGTCACCTTTTGGTGCGGTTTATGGGCTGCAGGTATAATTGGACCGTACTTCTTCAAAGATGCTGCGAATCGTAAGGTAACTGTGAATGGTGGGCGCTACCGTGAAATGACATCCAACTTTTTTTTGCCCAAAATGCAAGAGCTTGACTTGCATGACATGTGGTTTCAGCGAGGCGGTGCCACATGCCACACAGCATGCGTAACAATGGACTTGTTGAGAGGCGAGTTCGGTGAACATTTTATTTCACGTTCGGGACCTGTCAATTGGCCACCCAGATGGTGCGATATAACGTCTTTAGATTATTTTTTGTGGGGTTATGTTAAAGCTCATGTCTATTCAGACAAGCCTGCTTCAATTAACACATTGGAAGACAGCATTAAAGCATTTATATGTGAGATACCGGCCGAAACATTGGAAAGAGTATGCCAAAATTGGGCTAAGCGGATGGACCATTTGAAGCGCAGTCGCGGTCAACATTTGCATGAAATAATCTTCAAACATTAAATTATATGGACTGTACTATCGATTTAAATAAAAACTTCATGCATTTTTCTGAATTTTACGTGTGTTTTTTTGAAAAACTTTCCTATAGCTCTTAAAAAATCACGCTTTAGTTAGTTAAACATTGTTTTACAAACCAAGTCGCCTACGATTAATTCCCGTACAAATTAATTAATTGTGCAATTTCTAATTCAAAAACGGGAAATCGATTTTCAATATCCGGTCCACATTTTCACTTCAAATAATTACAGTTACTAAAATATCGTATTTTTAAAAACTGCTGTTATATGGAGCATGGATAGTTCTCGATTTTGCTCAGTTTTAATATTAAAAAATCTTACGCCAGGGACAACATATCCTCATACACATAGCCATAAAGACTGCGTTCACCTTACAAATATTCTCAAGTTTAGTAAAAACACAGCCTAAATTAGTAGTTGAAGACATATTTTATGGATTTATTTCTTCATTACATTCTTAAGTTACCAAGGCAAAAGAAAATCACGAGATTCCTCACTTCATTTTTTACATAACGGTAAGTAATTGCAGTATATAATTATATATATATTTTCCCATAGTTCTTAGATGAAACAAAGGGCCTGAAAAAGCAAGATATAATTTCGTTTGTTTAGAGCTTAATTTGACTCCAGGAACGGGCTGTTCTGTCCGCCTCTGATGCTACTTGTCGCATCCATGAGTTGGCTGGTCTCCCGCACCTACGACTTCCTTGGGGATTCCAGTCTAGCGCTGTCTTTCCGATGTCATCCCGTGGTTTGCGCAATGTGTGTCTGATCCATTCCCACTTGCGACACTAATGTGAACGCATCTATGTGAACTGGTGTTTGCCCGGTAGCCGCCCAAAAATCATCGTTGCTTATAATATCAGGGCAGAATATCCATTTAAGAAGGATTGCAATGATTGTGATATGCTAAGTTATGTTAAGTTCCATGTTTCACATTCATACAGAACTACCGACTTCACGTTGGCAGCAAATATTTTCAGTTTTGTGTGCCTGGAGATGTGGGTTGATCTTCATTCCTTGCCTAGCATGCCAAATGGAACGCGGCCCTAAGATATTCGGTTGCGTATGTCAGTTGTTGATCCGCCGTTTTTTGAAATTATGCTCCCAAGGTAGTAAAATTCATCTACGTCTTCAAGCGGCGTGTCGGCAATTTGAAAGACTTGCGTTTCGGTGGTGTTATTCCGCATTACTTTGGTCTTTGCTATGTTAAGTTTTAGTCCTGCTTTTGCTACTGCATGGCATACCGCTTGAAGTCTAGCTGATGCATCATACCGGTTTGAACTTCGATACTACCACTTAGAGCATTTTCGTATTTCGCGCGGCATGCAGCGCCCGAGTAAAATTCTTTTATGATGGTGACAATCTTCTCAGGCACTCCTTTGATTCAAAAACTTTCCAGATTGCTTGACGGTTGAGAGTGTCGAACGATTTCTCGAAGTCGATGAAGCAGGGGTAAAGAGGCGAGCGCCACTCAACCGACTGCTCCACGATCACTCTCAAGGAGTTTACATGATCGACGCATGATCTATTTGGCATTGAGTTTACCAACTTCTCTGTTTCCTCAGTTGTAATCTTCACCCATTCAGCCCGCATAACACTTCGCTAAGTACCTCTACTTGTTATTGCAAAGCTGTCGAATTCTGTTTTCTAGCAGAGCCCACAGATGTTCAATACGATTGAGATCCGACGACGGGTGTTTTGAGCTGTTTTGACGCGTTGTACAAGAGCCAAAGCTTAACGACCACGGCTGTGTGTTTTGGGTCGTTATCGTACGTTCCCACGACAGTCGGTTCTGCGTAACCGGAACGACCCGGATTTATATCCGGCCAAGGACTGTCACTTCAGCAGCATTCCACGTATATGTATGGGGAGTGTTTATGCTGCTACAACAACAACAACAGCAGCCGCTATGTGTGGTTTGGATCGTTATCTTGTTGGAACGAAAACGCTCTTAATGATCCAAGATTGTCTGCACTCTGTTTCAAATTCTTTTTCAAAATATTCAAATACTGGAATTTATTCATAGTCCAAACAATAAATTCTAATTGGCCCACACCACTTACCACCCTGCATCCCCAGTTCCCAGAAAAAATAAAGCGCAAAAGACTACTAGCCAAATTATAGTAAGCTGCTACAACAACAACTAGCCAGATTGATAGGATCATCGTTAGATTGTCAAAACAAGCCAATAACGCAAAGAGCAGCTGTGCTTCGATTGGCAGAAGCAGGTATTCACGGTCAACTGGCACGGAAGAAGCGATTCGTAACAGCATCGCAACGATAGCGCCGAATTGAGTTTGCTCGTGCTGAGTGCATATCCTGGACTGAAAATCAGTGGCATTATATTTTATTCATCGACGAAACGAATATAAATAGAGTTGGTCCAGATGGTCGGAAGTACGTGCGCCGGCCAAGATGAGCAGCATTCGACCCCTAAGTTCGTCTCACTAATCATAAAGCATGGGGGAGGGTCAATAATGGCGTGGGTCTGCTTTTCGTGGAACGGTATCGGGCCAATTCATCGTATCAAAGGTAATATGGATACGGTCAAATACGTTCAGATGCTTCGAAGAAGTTTGGACATCTACGGGCGTCGACTTAAATCTAAAAGAACATCTTTGGACAAAAAATAAATTGACTTAGAGGAAAATTATCGGTGTTTTTATGACAAAATGCTATGTTGTCATTCACCCTTTGGGGACGCGTGTTGGCATATAGCCGCCTAAATTAGTTCGTAGCTGTAAGGATCGCGACTTCTGTCGTTCTGAGCGATAGGATACACATTGGTATAGTAAAAGAGTCACGTTTTCATTCAAAGCCATTAGGGGCCATTAGCGATGAAGTCTTATCTTCCTTATAATGTAAACTTACGATGTGAGACGACGGTAGAGTCAGAACGAATTTGAGTTCTTTGATGCAGTTTCTCAGTGTCACTGCACGAGGAACCAGCAGGCTTTTTATATATTTTATATCTTATCCTAGGCACGAAGGCTAAGCGATCTAGAGATGATACGTTAGATAGTGACAGTTCTGACGAATATTACTTTGTATCTAATAAGACGGAAAATGACGGCATTACTTCGTCAAATGGAAGTGAAATCCGCGCAATAAGGAATCCACTCAGGCTCGTCCACATTAGCAGTGATAGCAGTTTGTTTATAATTATATTTTAATTTTATGAACAAATTTTCTTCTGTTAAATAAAGCCTTAGATTTTATAACGTTCAACGTATTTATTTTCGTTACTGCGCACTCCAATACCTCTCGTCCTTAGCGACGCTCGCCGGACGAGCGGCTCCGTCCCCAAAGGGTTAATTCTACTTCAATATCAGCTGTTTATGGTTACGGCATGACTAATCAACAAATGTTGTAATGTTGCGACTGTAGTTATGGTTACGGCTATGGCATTATGGCTACGGCACCGCTAATTGCAGCTTAAGTATTTTTCTCGAAGGATTTTGTAATTGTATTACCTTTTAAATGTATAAAATAAAACCTAATATGCAAAACATGTAAGTGATTTTATTGAAAGAAGTCCCAAATGGAGAGAGCTGGGTACCGTTCTTAAGTATTTTCCAACGGCTGTATGTAGACATCAAACAAAATGTGTTCAAAAGAGTAAACAAAGCTTTAGGTAGATTTATTTGTGTGTGGTGTTGTCACCTAACTCTTAAGAAGAAATGGTAAATATCTGTCCATATGAAATAAGTATTAGGGTGCGGGTATCACGCAAATTATGGTTGAAAACACTTTATTTAAAAATAATTTTTTCATGAATGTTGTCACTTAGTTTTTAATTAAAAAAATATTGGAGTCACCTTATAAAATATAGTAGATAAATTAATTAAACGAAATTAAGTAAAGTAATTAATAAAAATTATAAAATAATATTAAAAAATTTTCAACTACAAACACAAATTGTTTGCATTTCCCTTTTAAAAATTTTATGTTGTTATAAAATATTTAATTTTATACGCAAGCGAAGCCACGTGCACCACAATATTGGGTATGGGAATAAGTTTTCGCACCTTCTTAGCTAAAGTTACGAATTGCTTAAACAGTTAAATAATAGATATTATGTGAAGTAAGTGCCCTTGGAAGCTACAACTTTACTCCATCAGGCTGCATACGGATTCCTCTGCCGAAAAATTCGAGTTCTTTTGACTTGATCCATTTATAGAGCTAGTTTAAGATGCTCCCATAAGAAGCGAACCGCTCTCCAACAAGGGCTGACTGCATTGATCGGAACAGATGGTAATCCGAAGGTGCAATGTCTGGTGAATACGACGGGTGGGGCAAAATTTCCCAATTCAGTAATTCTAAATATTTCTGGACCGACTTTGCATCGTGTGTTATGGCGTTGTCATGCAGCAAAATCAGTTTGTCATGTCTACCCTCCCATTCCGGCCGCTTTCTTTTGAGAGCTCGATTCAAACGCATTAGCTGCAGTCGGTAACGGTCGCCAGTGATGGTTTCAGATGGTTTAAGGAGTTTATAATAGATGGCACACTTCTGATCCCACCAGATGCACAACATAACCTTTGAAGCATGAACTTTTTTTTTCGCTGTCGATGGAGCTGGTTCACCTGGTAGGCTCCAACATTTTCGACGCTTAGGGTTTTCATAATATATCCACTTTTTCATCACCAGTGATGATGCGATGCAGAAAACTTTTTCTTTTCTGTCGTTCAAGCAGCATCTCACACGTCACCAAATGTCTCTGGATATCCCTCTCGATGTCTCCTTCAATTGATGTGGCACCCAGTTACCTGCTTTCTGGACCATTCGCATCGCGTGCAAACGTTTACCGACGGTTGATCGACAACATACAACTCTTTAGACATATCATCAAGGGTTCGACATGCATCTTCATCCAATAATTGTTGTAGTTGAGTATCTTAGAATTTTTTCGGTGCCATTTCGTGATCTTTATAACTCACATCGAAATTGCCACTTTGGAAGCGTCGAGACCACTCTTTACAAGTTGTATCTGATTGAGCGTGATTACCGTAAATACTGATCAATATACGACACGTCTCAGCTGCACTTTTCTTTAAAAGCTAATAATGAAGCATGACTTCCCGCAAAAGCTATTTTTGCGGGACGAACGTGGACATTTTAGACGTCAGATAAAAAAGGATCTTTACGCTTCAAACAAATGTCAACTACTGCGATCGAGACCTCACAATAAACCTTCAAATAATCAGTATATTACTACAACACAAAAAAGGTATCAGCAGCAACACCTCTTTTACGAGGGCGGAAACTCACTCCCATACCCAATATAAAAATATGCTCTTAGACCAGCAATGACCCATTAAGGTGTTATATACAGTTAGAAGGCTGAAAAAAGCGAATTTTCCAGAATTTTTTCTAAGAAAACTTTTAAATTTTTTTATCTAATATTTTATGCACATATTATGTTATCTTTTAACTGTATTTTAAGACTTAGTATTAGTAAAAAATATATTTGGAAAGGAGCAACAACTGATCTCCGGGAGCTCCTCTGAAAAAAGAGGAGTAATGTTAAGTCTAGTAATTAATCGAAGGAATAAGCAAAATAAATTTTTTTGGCAAAATGACGGTTTCTCAAAAAAAAAATCGATTTAAAAAAAAAATGTCGGCCTGAAATTGTTTATCAAAAAAAGATATTTATCGCTCAGAAAAAATCTTTAAATAATTATTAAAAAATATATATTATTTAAGAAGCTCGTATTAAAATCTGAGACTAGCCGGTTTAGCCGGTCGAGTAATGTTGGTCACCGACTTTGAAAACACCATTTCGAGAAAAACGCGTTTAAGTTTGCCTTGTACTTTCATGTACACTGAAACGCCTTTTCAAATTTGCGTGTAACTTCGAAAATATTCACCGGAACGATATTAAATTTTCTGTGTGTATTCTTCAATATATGTACATTAGGAAAAAAAACTGTTTTTAAATCTTACTGTATATAACCCCTCTTATCAGTCGGCTTCAAAAAATCGATTTTTTTTACTGCAATCGATATTATAGGAGAATATGCCCTCAAAACTTTCTGAAAACTTTGAAACACGTTTTCTCAAAACCATGTTTTTGAAAATGGCGTGTAAGATTTAAAAAAACGACGAAAATTATCGTTTCAAACCGATAATCTATATAAAGATAATTAAAATGCGCAACTAATTAACTAACCAAATACAAAAAAAATCATTTTTTAATGCTTGAAAAAAACAATTAATAATTAATTGTGTGTTCATTTTTTCATATTTTTATACAAGAGTAGTCTTTTATATGTGGGAAAGCCTTCTGAATAAGACAATATTTTTCTTTTGTGTTTCAGGTGAAAACTACGACCGCAACGAGAAGCTGTGCGAGATCCCTCATATGTCCGCCATTTTGTTTTTCTATTTATGTTAAAAAATTGTTTATTACTCTTCAATCATGCCTTCAAATAAATGCAAAAGATTATTCCTGTGTGTCGCTTTTTTCGCCTCGGAAAAAAAATTGAGAAAAAACACCTTTTTTAAAGCCACTGATAAGAGGCCCCCCTGAATTCTTACTGTATATAACCCCTTGAATACAACTCATTACTCTTCTCCCGCTCAAACTTCCCATTCGCCGTCAAGACTACCTCAGGCTGTGTACACATGAAATTAGGACATAAATGAAGGCAAATCTCACTTAAGGAAAAAGTTTAAAAACTACCGAATCGACGTTAATCTTTATCTAATCTTTTTTATCTTCACTTAACCGTTTTTTATCTTTATCTAAAAGTTCGTAACGACATTTTGGATTACTGCAATATGCAAATGTCCTGAAGAGAGAAGTGCAAATTTATTCCATTTACTTCTATTATCATTTCATTATTATTTTCCATTTAGAATTAATAGCCAAATCTCGTAAGCTCTAAAAAATAAAATGCGACAAAGCAAGATAAGAATGTAAATGTCAGATTTTATGAACAGTCAATGCACGATAGGATTAGGATGCAACGTATATACATTGGAACAACGAATGATGATATACATACATACAAATTACATATACTCGTGCATGTATTACTTTTATTATATGATGATTATATGTATTTATTATATATTTGCGACAGATTTTATGCAAACAATATCTAAGGTGCTATCTAAATTCAGCGCAAACGCCCCTACAAAGATTTGTAACGTATTTAGAATGGACTCGCATTGAATCTTTTCAGTTACAGCTGGTCAATTAAGGTGTTAACATCAAATCTGTATAAAAAACAAAAAAAAAAAAATGAAGGTCGAACCTAGTAATCCTGTACCAGCCTGGTTAACCAGAGAGTATCTGGAAGCGGCATTTCGCCGATATAAAAACGATGACGCACTCCGAATTACCGAACTGGACATTAAGTGTGACACGAGTAAAGGCGAACATTACTTAAGCGTTTTGACGCGCATCAAAATCAAATTTCAGTTAAGCAACAACATCACTGAATGTGGCTCCTACGTTGTCAAGGCTTGTTACGATGATGATCCTCTTTCCACACAAATCATCAGAGGCTATGATGTCTACAACACCGAGATGGTTATGTACGACAAGGTCTTACCGAAATTGTTGAAAATACTGCAAGAAATTGACAATTGTGCCAAGCCATTCGCGGACACCATTCATGTGGACTACGAACATTCAGTCATCATACTGGAAGATTTGGCAGTACTGAATTACGGTACGGCTAATCGGATTGCGTATTTGAATGAGACAAAAGTGAAATTAGTTCTAAGCAGCTTAGCCAAAATGCATGCAGCCGCCGCCGTGCTAAACGAACGTACGCCTGGGGTGCTGAACAAACTAAATATGGGTTTGCACAATCGCTCAACAAAGGGTCTTGCACCGTACTTTGAAGGCTTTGTCGAGGTGTGCGCCAACTTTGCCGGCAAGTGCGAATCGTTGGGCCCTTACTATGAGAGGAAACTGCTGCAGCTGAAGCCAAATGTGATGGAATACTCTGCAAGGGTGTATGAGCCTCCACAAAGTTATTTTCAGACGCTCACGCACGGTGATCTATGGACTAATAACATTCTTTTACGTTATGTCGACGCAGAGGCTAATAAAGTGGAGGGCAACTTGAAGCAACTTAAGAATGCCGTTCTAATCGATTTTCAGTTCAGCAGTTGGTCATCACCAGCAGTGGATCTTCACTATTTCTTCAACACGTCGCTGCCAAATGAGTTGCGCATAGACCGACAGGATGAGTTGGTGCGGTACTACCACACCGTATTAGCGGACACATTGAGCCAGCTGAAATATAGTGCGCGTATACCCAGTTTGCATGATATCTGCGTGCAAATGGAAGCCGGACGATTCTATGGTAATTGGATAGAAATCTTTTGAATTGCGAAGAAAGACTAAAAGCAAATACTGACATTTCTTTCAGCGCTAACTTCTACAGTGGTTAACCAATGTGTGATGATAAACGATAAGGCCGATGATGCTGAGTTCAGAAACCTTATCGGTTCAGATGAACGCGCGTCTAATTTTAGGGCCAATGTGTACACCAATAAAGCAGTGCAGGAGAATATTAAGTGCCTCTTGCCGTACTTCGATCGCAAAGGACTGCTGGATACGCCTCAATAAAGGAGTATTTCATTATATAAATGGCAATTTTACAAATTATACCGTTAAAATTTTAGTAAAAATAAATGTTTACTGATATTTCAATTCATTAGTAACTTTTTTCATTTAAGGGAAATTCAATTTCCCTGGAAAGTTTTTTGGCCGAACACTATCCGAAATACGGACTTGTGGCAGATCAGCGAGCAAGATCCAATGCAAAAGGTGATAAGTGGTCGTAAATGGCGATGGATCGGGCACACTCTCGGAAAGGACAGGGAAAGCATTTGCAGAACAGCATTGGAATGGAACCCACAAGGACACGAAATACTTGGAGGCGTTCTAACCTTCGTGAACTAGAAACAATTTACCAAATGTGGGATGCCGTAAAGAGAACAGCGATTAACAGAATAAGATTTAAATGTTTTGTCGAAGCCCTATAATAAATAATAAAAGAATAAAAAAAATTCCATTCACGACTTACTGCAATTCACTGATTTTTAATGCTCCTAATTTAATTAATTTTTTACGGCGGCCACCGTAATTGCTGTTGTTGTTGTAGCGGTATACTTTGCCCTGTCGGTATAGTGCAAACCACCGGTCGTCCTCGTCTAGCTCGTCTAACGGTAGGCCCAGGAAACTTGCTGTTTCGACAGGTTGGCTCCAGAGGAAGAGGCGTATTAGATGAGTGGCTGTGATGGGGGAATGTGAAAAGGTGGTTAGTGTCGTGCGGGATGCCTTCACATGCCGGACATATGTTTGGTACGTCGGGGTCTATTCTGGATAAGTAGGAATTTAACCTGCTACAGTACCTAGAACGTATTTGTGCCAAGGTTACGCGGACTCCCGGGGTAGCAGGAGCTCTTCGCCTGCAATGAGTGGTGGTTGGACGCCGATAACGGCATTCGGGGGAAGGGAGCTTACGAAGGTAATAAGTGTCTCCCGATGAGTGTTGTTGATTGTCTGTCTGTACACTGTCTGGTCCAGTAATTGCCGTAGTCGTCAGGATTTGTTACGAACCAAATGAAAGAAAAAAAAGAGGTTTCTGTAAAGTCGGTTTACTGACGATAGTTTAACGTGATAACGTCATAAGAAAATACTGATTGAATGGTTGCATTTTTCAAAAGAAAATTTTAATTTTATTTGTTTGATAGATATTTTGTATGGATATAGAGAATGAGTTAACATTAACATAACATAATATACTTTAACATAACATATCATAACATAACATAACATGCTGTTCAAGCAAGGTAACGACGCATGAGCAAGATAAGGACGCATTTTTTGGTGCGTGCAGCCGGCTACATAGAATTATAAGACGTTATCACGTCAAAAAATAATAATAACATTAAAACAACAGGTATTATTAACAAACTTGGTTTTATTTTAAATTCTTCAAGTGAATCAAATTAATAATAATCAATAAGAAGGCATATGCAAATACAAATACGTGAATTTATACATGTACATATGCGCATATACATACACATATACGCTCACTTAAGTAGGAGAGAGCAAGATGTCGAACGTTGCCGTTTGCTTTGTTTGCTTTGTCGTTCGTTCCGCGCTTTCGCTTGCAGTTCATTCAAGGTAACGGCAATGAGCAAGGTAACGACAAATGAGCAAGGTAACACTAATGAGCAAGGTAACGACACATTTTTTCGTGCGTGCAGCCTGTTAAATCGTATTATAAGACGTTATCACGTCAAAAATTATAAATACTGCGTTCCAGCCCTCTTTAATATAAAATGAATTTTTTCATGTACTCATATCACATCTTTTGGAATTATTTTCATATATATTTCTCAACAGAATTAAATGATTTGTTTTATGTTCAAGAGACACAAATGCAGGCAAATAAATAGAATTGAGCAATTTACTTTACTTCTGCTTCTTCTTAATTGACGCGATACTGGCATACGCGATTTTGGCCGAGTTTAATAAAGTGCGCCAGTCGTTTCTTTCTCATGCTAACAGGCGCCAGTTGGACACACCAAATAAAGCCAAGTCCTTCTCCACCTGATCTTTCCAACGCAGAGGAGGCCTTCCTCTTCCTCTACTACCACCAGCTGGTACCGCATCGAATACTTTCAAAGCCGGAGCGTTTGTATCCATTCGGACGACAAGACCTAGCCAGCGTAGTTGCTGGATCTTTATTCGCTGCGCTATGTCTATATCGTCGTGAAACTCATACAGCTCATCCTTCCATCGCCTGCGATATACGCCGTTGCCAACGTGCAAAGGTCCAAAAATCTTACGCAGAATCTTTCTCTCAAGCACTCCAAGCGTCGCTTCATCGGATGTTGTTATCGTCCACGCTTCTGCGCCGTACGTCAGGACGGGCATGATGAGAGCCTTGTAGAGTGTTAGTTTTGTTCGTCGAGAGAGGACTTTACTACTCAATTGCCTACTTAGTCCAAAGTAGCACTTGTTGACAAGAGAGATTCTACGTTGGATTTCAAGGTTGACATTATTATCGGTGTTGATGCTGGTTCCTAAATATACGAAGTCTTTTACAACCTCGAAATTATAACTGTCAGTTACGTGGGTGCTGATACGCGAGTGCGCCGACTGTTTGTTTGATGACAGCAGGTACTTTGTTTTGTCCTCGTTCCCCGCCAAACCCATTCTCTTTACCTCCTCATCCGGTTACGAAAACACCGAACTAACAGCTCGGTGTTTAAGGCCGTTGATGTCAATATCGTCGCTATACGCCGACAATTGTACGCTCTTATAAAATATTGTGCCTGAGCGATTAAGTTCTGCGGCTTGCACGATCCTCTCCAACATCAGGTTAAAGAAGTCACACGAATCACTCTGTCTGAAACCTCGTTTGGTATCAAACGGCTCGGAGAGGTCCTTCCCAATTCTGACGGCGTTGCTGGTGTTGAGCAACGTCATCTTGCATAGTCGTATTAGTTTAGCGGGGATACCAAATTCAGACATCGCGACATACAGGAAATTCCTTTTCGTACTGTCGAATGCAGCTTTGAAGATGACGAAAAGATGATGTGTGTCGACTCTCCTTTCATGTGTCTTTTCCAAGATTTGACGTTTTGTGAATATTTGCCGCCAATCAGTTGGTTGACGGTGGGCGATTATAGGCGATAATTGGCACAGATTGCAGGATCACCCTTCTTATGGATTGGTCAGAGCACACTTAAATTCCAATCGGCAGGCATGCTTTAATCCGACCATATTTTGCATAGGAGCTGATGCATGCACCTTACCAGCTTCTCACCGCCATGTTTGAATACCTCAGCCGGCAGTCCATCCGTTGTTCTTTAGCCGCGTTATCGCCATTCTCACCTCATCATGGTCGGGTAGCGGAACGTCAATTCCGTCGTCGACGATTGGGGTATCGGAATCTTCACATTCTCTGTGACATGCGCAGCTGTCACTATCTAACAGGTTCGAGAAGTGTTCCCTCCATAATTTAAGTGTGCCTTGGATGTCAGTCACCAGATCACCGTCTTTGTTCTTACAGGAAAATGTCCCGGTCTTAAAACCTTCTGTAAGCCGCCAAACTTTCTGGTACTTTACTTTTACTTAAGGCGAAAAAATTAGCATTTCCGTTGAATTTTAACCGAGTAAAAAATAACCTTTTTATATTTGAGCGCTTGTTTCGCGGGTATATCGATTTTCACAGGTATAACAAAAATAGTGTAATTTTATGTATCCGGAACTCCTCCTTGGAGCATAGGGCGTAATTTTGTAGCACGGTGTGTTTAAAATTAGTCAAACTAATTTTTTATAGTGGAATTTATTTATTGATTAGAATGCATGAATAGCCGTATTTTTTTTTTTCAATTTCGCGCGGTAACCTTTAACACCAAAATGATGCAGTCTGTCATTTTGATGGGGGTTCAATTAAATTATTTAAAATACTAAACGTTAGAATATTCTTTTTTAAACTACACCACATAGGTGCATACGAGTATATGTGTGTAGCAAATAAATATTTGTACCCGTTTCACCTTCCAGGCACACTACTTTGAGATAAACTGTAGATATGAGCGACGAAACTCTCTTACCGCACAAATTATCATTTTTATCAGCTGCCTCTGGCTGGAACTGATTTCACAACCGACTTCAGTTATAAAAGCATCTTCTTTTATTTATTATAATACTTGCGGACACACGCTCCGAGTGTTCAGTTGTGCAAAGCGGCATTTATATTTTTTGTGCTAATCAGAATGACTAAAACTACTGAACCCGCTGCGGCATGGCTGACGAAGGAATACTTCGAGTCAATTTTACGTAAATACAAAAAAGATAGTAATCTCACAGTCACCAGTATTATTGACGGTTCCGGTACATCGAAGGGTGACAGTTACATTAGCAATATGACGCGTGTCAAAGTGGAATATCTTTTGTCGAACAACAAGGAGCCACAATACGGCTTTTACATTGCAAAAACCAGTTTCGAAGGTGACCCAGTGATTGAAAAAATTATGAAGGATTTTGATGCTTACGGCAGAGAGATGTTTATGTACGATAAAGTGTTACCACAGATGAACCAACTATTGTTGGAGATCGGAGACGACGATAAACTCTTTGCCGACACAATCCATGTGGACTTTGAGCGTTCGGCGATTATTTTGGAAGATTTGTCAGTGTCACACTTTGCAATTGCTGACCGTATAGCCGGCATGGACGAGCAACAGGCCAAGTTGACTTTGAGGAAATTAGCCAAATTCCATGCCACCGGTGCAGTGATGAACGAACGCATGCCGGGCGTTTTAACGAACTTGCATGGTGGGTTCCTTAGACGCTCGAATCACGCCTTTGAGCCTTTTTTCCAAGGTATGACTGAGGTTTGCGCTGATTTCGCCGGTGGCTGCAAAGAGTTGGGCGCTTACTACAAGGAAAAATTGCTCAAATTGAAGCCCGTCATATTCGAGTATGCAGTGCGAAGTTTCGATCACAAAGAAGGACACTTTCTGACGCTTGTACACAGTGACATGTGGGCAACTAACATAATGCTGTCGTTTGAAACGGAAGGCCAAAAGAATGGCACAAAAAGCGTTAAGGATGCGCGCCTAATTGATTTCCAGTTCAGTAATTGGTCGTCACCAGCAGTGGATTTGCATTATCTAATCAACACTTCGTTCGTGAGGGAGCTGCGTATACAGCGCCAGGATGAGCTTATACAGTATTACCATGGAGTATTGGCAGACACGCTGCGAAAGTTCAACTATGGCGGTCATGTGCCGACTTTGCATGAACTGTGGGTGCAGCTGGAAGATCGGCGATTTTACGGTATGTTGGTAGCTTTGTAGTGTTTTCTTAAAAAAAAAAAAACAAGACAAAAATTAAAAAATAATTAACACTTTTTTTATATTTAAGCTTTTACATCATCACTAGTAAATCATCCTTTAACGATAAGTGAAACTACTGAAGACGCGGACCTTAGAAGTTTGACCGAGATCAGCGAACGCTCCAGGAACTTTTACAAAAATTTATATAGTAACAAAAGAGTTCAAGATGTCATGAAAACACTGTTGCCATTTTTCGATCGGAAAGGACTACTAGATAGAGTAGATTAGATTAAAAACTCATAAAATAATTAAGTAAATAAGATAATGAAATAGCACTAAACCAAGTAAATGGATTAATTATTACATAAGATAGGCAAGCAGAAAAGACACAAATTTACTATCAGCATACCTTGTAATCAGGCACCTCACACCGATTAGAAGCCCATTACTCTTATCAATGCGTGCATACAGTGGTCACACAATTTATTCGTACACCCTGCGTAGAACGTGGAAATTTTTAGCTTTGCGCAAAATATTTGCTGAGAAAATATATACCTTTTGAGGTCACTGTAAGAATGTTACATTCCGAATGAATGGCCGCAAACAAAACTCCCGTTATTTCGACTCACACTGAAGGGTTCTAAGGAAAGCAAGCAGACGTAGCAAATTGCTGCAAAACATTTATTCGTACGCTATCAGCTCATGTTATTGTTGCCGCAAAAGTAACAGTAAACTCGTTTGTGTTTTTACTATCGTTTGTTGCTGAAAACGAAATAAAGTTGGTTAAACGGGACGAAGTGCGGATTTGCCTTTTTTTCCTTGTTCACTCCTCTCGAGAGCATAGGACCTCGACAACACTCAGTTTTACGTTGGTTTCGTTAATTTATTTTAATTTTTGACAGCGTAGGTGATTAGTCTGCCGCTACATTTAAGGGATTTATCATTAGAAATGCGTAAAATTGTTATTAAATTGTACGCGGAAAAGAAGTCTCTGCGCGAAATCGGCAAAAAATTGGCAAATCGCATTCTACGGTGCAAAGTTTTATTGCTAATTACGTTAATACTGGTACATTGGCAGCTAATCACCACCAAGCCGAAAGGCGAAAATATTGACTTCACGTGCGGAACGCAACATATTAGCATCAGTCGCACAAAATCCAAAAATAACCTGCACGATACTATGCCGAAATATTCAAGTATTTGCATAAAAAAGTAAGCTCACAAACGGTTCGTAATTGCCTGCTTATTTGAAAGAAAATGTATACGTCGATAAGTCAGCAACAATTCAAGAGCTAAAGGATGAGATAATTCGGCACATTAACGGCATAGAACTTCAATTATGCCTCAGCGTCATCGAAAATTTGGACCATCGGATGGAGGTGTGCCGCCATGGCCGCGGCGGTCATTTGGCCGATATTTTGTTCCATACGTAATTGAGCCATACTAATATTATCATAATAAAGAGAAATGGCAATAATTTTCTAAAAAAATTGTATTTTATTCAAAATCAACGCCGGCCCTTGAAACTTAACCACCCTTTAGATAAAAATTAATGTTTGTCTGTATGTCCTCGATGAACTCAAAAATTTAAATCAAGTCCTTTTTAAGAAAGTTGAACGAATAATAAATTTTTACTTATACCGCCCTGCAATGCCAATAACTTTGCTTTTGTCATTTTAATTAAAATTTATCGCTTTGTTTAAAATTTTCGCTTTGTTTATGTGTTTTACTAATTTAATTTATGATAATTGTGACTATTCCTTTTATATACTTATAAAGGGTATTTTTTTGCTGCATGAGAACTATCGATATCGATAACTATGGTTTGACAGCTGCCCTTCTCAGCTAAGTTCAAATTTCTGTTCAGCAAGGTTTGGCAAGTCGTCATGAATCGTTTAACGCCAGAGCAACGCTTCCAAATTGTGGAAAAAACTAATTTGTTCGCGAAGTTCAGAGAGAACTGACTTCATCATCGGCCCTTATTTCTTTCGAAATGAGGAAGGAGCTGCCGTTACGGTGAATGGCGAACGCTATCGAGCCATGATGACGGAATTTGTTCCAACAAGGCGATGTAACTTGCGATGTAGCGCGCTTAACAATCGATTTATTGCAATATTCAAGCCTCTATTGACGCCATACGACCAGATTTATTCATTCCAAGAATATTTTCCAAGTTCCCAAGCTCTTAAAACAACACCCTTTACTTAAAAAATTCTTCTATACGTCGTTTGGTTAGAATAAAACACTCAAATAATAGCTGTGTTTCGATGGTCAGTAATCGGGATCCGGATACAAATTTTGCATGCATATGCAACAACAACATAAAGACCCTGATAGAGATCTGATTAAATGTATATACGTTCGGTTCGTTCTGTTCTTCAGTATTTCCTTTGAACTTAAGTAATCGCCTAAGTCTGGTCGTAAATATCTTAAATGCATTTTTTTCGTAGTGCAAAAACATAAAAATTATCCGTATCGTTCCAGTGGGAATTGATTGTGATACTGAGCTGGATAACCCGAGGAAACATGATTATTCAGGCAGGAGAACTTCTCATATTGAGCCCCCGCTTTGTTTCCAGCAACAACTTGAAATGCAGAAATACATAATTTTTCAAGAAGTTGTGAGATACTTGGACGTCTTATTGCACCACCCGTGCACCTTTTGTTTGGCTGTATTTCAACATTATTGGTTCTGATATGGATGCCTCGAGAAACTCAAACTAAAGTATTCTAATAATTATTTCGTATATTGTAAGGTAGTGCCTTGTTTTGCATTTTACATCCAGGAGTTTTTACCACATGAAATACTTACCTGCCTTGAAACTTTCCAAAACTATGTATCTTAATTCCTTACTTCATTTTCCACTCAGGTTAGATTAGGTTGAGTGGTTGTCATTCGACACACTTGGATCTAAATAGGCCCATTGTGATACCACTGGAGCTCGTCCTTTACTCTCCTGAGTCTTCTCTGAACTAACCTGTGGATTTAGTGAATTTTGTTAATTTCGGTAACACTATTTGTGAGATCTCTTCAATGCTGTTAAGAAAGGCAAATCCAAGCGTAGAAATCATTTTTCTGTATAGATCATCACATGCACACTGGAGGTATTCCACGATTTCTTTTTCTTCAATCTTTTGACAGCTTCGACAAAAGTCATTATGTGGTATACCCAGTCTATTTGGGCCGGCGTGGTTCCATTCTGGCCAAGTTTGGCTACTTATTTGGCAAGATGATGATTGTCTCCAACTGTCATTAGCAGCATTGATGGAGTTAGAGTCTATTAATAATTTGCACGTATCTGAGAAAATCTGTGTTAGTCCATTATCTTCTTGAATATTTAGTGTTGTAACTTTCCTTGCAAGCTCATCTGCTGTGCAATTACCTTCTATATTTCTATGGCCGGGCACCCACATCAGGTGTATTTCAAAATATTGCGATACTTTGCATAAAAATTTGTGGCACTACCACTTTTGACGTGTTTTTTACTGACTTTAACGATATCAGAGCTGCCTGACTATCCGAGTAGACATATAAAGGGTAAACAGGTAGGAGGTACTTTTTCCAATAGGGCTTTTTTTGATAGATTACGCGTGACTACTGGCAAACTAAATACATAATTTCTTTCAGTATTCATAGACATTTTATCATGGAAGGACTTACGCCTCAACAACGACTACAAATCCTTCAATTGTATTACGAAAATGGACGCTCTGTGAAAAATGTTCATCGCGCGCTCAGGCCAACTTATGTTGTTCAGCGATGAGACCCATTTAATGGCTAAGTACCATAAATAAGCAAAATTGCTGTTTGGGGGCTGAAGAGCAACCCGAAGCCATTCAAGAACAGCCATTACATCCATTGAAAACAACCGTTTGGTTCGGCCTATGGGCTAGAGCAATCATCCGCCCACATTTCTTCCAAGAGGAGGCAGGCGTCAATGCAACAGTGAATGGCGAACGCCCTCGCCCCATTTTGATGTCGGAAATTGAAGCCCGTGATCTCAACAACATTTGATTCCAACAAGACGGCAGACGGCGCTACTTGCCATACAGCCCGTAACACAATAGTCTTACTGCGTCGTCGTTTCGGTGAACAATTTATCTCTCGTCTCGGACCAGTGAATTGGCCACCAAGATCGTGTGATATTACACCTTTGGACTTTTATTTGTGGGGGTATGTAAAGTCTAAATGCTTTGTGGATAAACCAGCTTCGATTGAGCCATTGGAAGCCAACATTACTAAAGACATTCACGAGATAACGACCGAAGGCCTCCAGCGAGTCATTCGAAATTTGTATTTACGGATGGCCGAAATACGCCACAGTAGAAGCCAACATTTGAAAGGAATTATATTTAAAAAATAAATACTACGAATTGTACACAAAAATAATAAACATTGCCCAAGCAAATGAATTTCCTTATTTCATTTTAATTTAAAATCCGATACCCCTTTACTTGCCTCGTGGGTAGGGATTTCTTCTTTAAGAGCAAAAAGCCCTCTTTAATGGCGATAACTTGTGCCTGAAAGGCACTACCGGGATTAGGCAAGCGAAGAAATTCGCTTATGCTCAGCTTTTCAGAGTAAAGGTCTTCACTTACCTGATCATTAAGATCAGATCCGTTAGTTAACATGACTCTATTTTCATCATCTAACGTACCACTGTCGCAGTCCTCTGTAGAAGCGAATATTGTGGTAAGAATTTTATTAAAATGTTACAGAAATCTGTAGTAGCTGGAACAGTGGAAGATTTTTCTAATACGGTCGAATGACCTTTATTGAATGTTTTTAGGAATGCGAGTTCCTTGAGCCTCAATGCTGACTTGGCAGCTAGTTGCTTGCCATATAAGTCAATTGATAAATTGCGTTTAGTGCTGCTGTGGGAGTTGTTCTAAGAGCTCCACTTAAACACATTGCGGTCCTTTGAATACGAGTAAGACCGTTCACAATGATTTTTATCAAGTTCCGGTAACCAATCTAATATTCCGTACAGTACAATCAGTCTTACCACTGCTGAGTAGAACCAGTGTACTATTTTCGGAGATAAACCCAAAGATAACCCTGTGGTTTTCTTGCATGAGTAAAATGCTGTTGAGGTTTTCCTCACTCTGTCTTCTGCGGTTAAATTCCAATTTATTATTATTATTATTATTGATTCGCTGTTTGTGCATTGCGACCTGGAGAGATCTATTGTGCAGCCATGCAGCCTACTCGAACAGTTTGATGCTATTAATAAATCTTAACACTGCTGTAGGCTTAATTTCTACCATGAGGTTTGGATCTATGGCTCCATTTCCCAGGTAATTTAGTCTGCGTCGTGCCACTGCTGGGCGGTCGCATAGAGTATGTTCTGCTGTTTCTTGTGCCTCTTTGCAGAGTCTAAAGGAATCGTTTTCTACCGCACCTATCCTTTTCATGTGATAATTAAGTTTACAGTGTCCTGTTAGTAGTTCAGTGTAAAGTTGTATGCCCTTTCCGCTTAAGTTAAGGATTGCTTCTGCCCTCATCCGTTCTGGATCTATGAGTCTTTTCGATTGCCGCTTGTCCGATTGGGCTCTCCAGTAATCGATTAGGCCTCGTTATTCGTGGTCACGTAGAAAGGCATTTTTGAAGCTGTTATTTACCCCGTAGAAAGGTTCGGGACCTATGAAGGGAGTTTTTGCCCCCTTTTTCGCTAAAGTGTCCGCAATTCCTTCATGCCCCTCATGTCCCGGAACCCACAGCAAGGTAACAAAGGTTCTTGATGCTAGGGTGTTGAGGATTTTAAAACATTTCCAGACCAACCTTGATTGGAGTGAGAAGCTATCCAGCGATTTTAGAGCTGCTTGACTGTCAGCGAGAACGTTAATATTGGCACCGCGCGGCGTGCCTCTCCGTAGACATTCTCTGGCGCACAGCTCTAAGGCGTGGACCTCCGCCTAGAAAATGGAAGTGGTTTTTCCCATTGCAACTGCTTTTTTGAAATGTGGTCCGGCAATTCCAGTCCCGGCAGTAACGTCTTCCATTTTGGACCCATCAGTAGACCACACCTGTGCGCCCTGTTTTAGGAATATTTCATTGTTTCGCCACGCTAAGTGGTCACTAATGACCACTTTGAATTTCTTGGAAAATTCTAGTTTCCTTTACATCTTGTCGTGAACTGTTAGACACAGAGAGTTCGGGATTGAACCAAGTACTCTTACATGTCCTGTAAGATTGCCTTCTTTGCGATGAAGTAGATTAGGAAGCCTGAGATCTGCACTGATTGCCATCACTTTGGCTAAGATATAATGGAATGAGTCCAGTGACCATTCCTAAAGCTGCTGTGGGGCATGTTCGCATTGCTCCCGTAACGCTCAGACAGGCTATTCTGTATATCTTGTTAAGTGTTATCTGAGTCTTAGTTTGGTCTACTTCTGGCCACCATATCAAATTCCAATTTAACTTTCTATCTAATACCAAGTCTAGGTAGCGCGCTCTCTCGCTGAACGACAAGCTGATTCCATTCAATCTCGGGGACCTTACGTCTGGTAAATGATGTTTCCTGGTAAATAATACCAGCCATACTCACCTTAATTAAACATAATTTTTCTTTTTTTGAAGCATTTTCATATAAATACTGGATTTACCTTATCCTAACTAAAATCGACTTTTATTACAGTTTGCTTTCTATTTTACACCAACAAGCATTTTGTACAATACATACAGACACGCTTAGGTGAATTGCGTAAATACTACAAGAAATCGTTTAGAAATTCATATCACATTATTTTAGTTGCATATGTATAAGTAAATGCAAATCATTTTCACGCATTTGTTACTATTGGATCTCATCTAGCAGTCTCCTGCGATCGAAGTAAGGTAAAAAGGCTACGGTGCTTTCTTGGGTCCTCTTGTTTGTGTACAACAGATTGCGAAAATTCCGCGAGCGTTCCCCGTCTCCCATAAAGGCGCTAAACTCGGCTTCATCGGTTTTGTCATTAATGAGTAAAGCCTGACATCCCAGTGACGAAACCACAGCTATGGGGTAATTTTATTTACATAAATGACTTATAGCTGACGCAAATATGCCATATTTAGTACGTACCATAGAATCGGCGCGACTCCATTTGCACACACAACTCGTGCAATGTGGGAATGTGCCCACCGTAGTTTAGTTGACGCAACGTATCCGCTAAAAAGCCATGATAATATTGGATGAATTCATCTTCACGATGCAATTTAAACTCCAATGGCAGCGATGTGTGGAAAAAGTAATGCAGATCGACAGCCGGTGAGGTCCACGCGCTGAATTGAAAGTCAATCAACAGAATGTCCTTGATTGTCTTGTCACTCTTCGACGGTTCGTCACCACTACCGCTATACCTTAACATCACGTTATTTGTCCACAAATCGCCATGCGCGAGTGTTAGAAAATGCCCAGTCTGCGGCTCAGTAGCGCGCGCTCCATATTCCATAGCATGCGGCTTCAGTTTCAGCAGTTTCTGCTTATAATACGAGCCCAAAGCTGTCGATTTTTCGGCAAAGTCGCCACAAGCATCCAAAATACCCTCGAAATATGGCGCAAACCCATTTGTTTTACGATTGAACATTCCGCGCTGCAATTTATTCAAAATGCCGGGCATGCGCTCGTTAAGCACGGCGGCTGTGGCGTGCATTTTGGCCAATTTCTTCAACGTCAACATAGTTTGTGCCTCATTCATGCCAACCAGGCGATCGGGTATGACGAATTCAAGCACCGCCAAGTCTTCGAAGATTATGGCTGAGTGCTCGTAGTCCACATGAATGGTGTTGGCGAAGAGTTTGTCCGTATCACCGATTTCCTTTAGCAGCTCAGTGAGTTTTGGCAAAATTCGCTCGTACATCAACATCTCCGTTCTATAAATATCGTATTTGCTCATAATTCCGGATGTGAAAGGATCACTATCGAGCATAGTTTTCACAATATATGAACCATATTCGGTTTCTTTGTTGCTTAGCTGAAAGCCGACACCAATGCGCGTCATCACACTGGCATAGTTTTCACCCTTTGCCGTTGCCGGTTTAATATCAAGATTTGTAATGGTGAGTCCTTCATCCTGTTTGTATTTGCGTAAAATAGGCTCGAGATACTCTGTGGTCAGCCACAGCGGCGCGGGATGGAATGTTGTGTCTTTCATTATATAAGAATAACTGAAAGCAGAAGCGCTCGTATGCAATTGAAATTAGTTTGTGCGGTCGTGTTGGTCTTCACTCAGTGAGAGTTTACTTTATTCTGAAATCTTTATCACGCCAGACGCCGGCATATATACCCGATGTTGGGCGGGCTCTTAACGCCCGTAGCTGCTTGGGGGGTGCTGCCAGTGCATGCACAGTTACAACAGACACGAATATTTGCGATGCTGATATGCAAGTGCAAAAACGTGAATGTGAACTATCATTTAGATATGTACATATGCATGTATGTATGTGTGTGTGCACGTAGCACTATCGCTTTGTAATAAAATATATTTTAAGCGATAAGTTTGTGTACTATTTACAAATATTATATAATTCTTATTATCATGCCTACGTGTGTGTGTGTGTGCATTTGAGTGCATTAATATGGTCCACTTTTTCAAGTTCAGGCATTTGTTTACTCACCGTGGGAATCATAGCTGTAACGGCAAATAAGTCTTTATGACAAAATAAATGCATGAAACCAAATTTCATTATTTTTTTAATTTTATTTGGTGTATAGATATTGAAGGTAGGTAGGTAGGTTAGAGGGCAAGAGTACCCCAGGCAGGAGTACCCCAGGTACACTACACGTAGCATTTACGTGCCGTTTTGATACTATAATGTGGACCACTAACTAAGAAAAAATTTAGGGAAGAGAAAACCGTCTACAGCCATCCAGTGCTGTTGATGTAGTGGAGGAGAGAAAAGGGATATAGACTGAAGAATTTCTTTAAGTCATCCCCAAAGGGCACGCTAAGGAAACTCAAAAGCCTAGCCGCCAGAGCCGAACATTTGCAGAGCAGAGAAAGTGCTCAACAGCCTCTTTCTCTGTAGGATCCCCACAGCTTCTGCAATAGGGGTTGTACGGAATTCCAAGCTTCTCCGCAAGAGTACAGATCACCCAATGACCAGTGAAAACCGCAATGACTTTGGAAATTTAATGGCGGGGGATTCCCATAACCTTAAGCGTTCTATTTCTATCGTATTGAGGCCATAGTGTTTTCGAAATAGCGCACGATAAGACAGACCTCCATCTGTTTTGCGATTTTCCTAGAAAGAAATTGTGTAGTTTCCCTTTAACAACGGACAACGGGACACCGATGTCTGCGAGGGGACAGCTGATATGGGTTTCACTAGACAGGGCTAGTATACTGGGGCGGCAGCCCTTGGTCGGGAAAAACCCGAGTCATTCCGGTACGTAGAACCGGCTGCCATGGGAATGCACTCACCGCCATAAACGCCCAGATAAATCGCGGGCTTAACCAAAACCGCCCCTGCGAGAGGACTGTCCTAGTAGCGTTGGACTTGAAAAAGGCTTTCGATACAGTCAGCCATTCCACGCTACTAGATGACATTTATCAGTCGACACTCCCGCCTGGGCTGAAGAGGTGGTCCGCGAACTACCTGAGCGGTCGGCACTCGTCAGTGATTTTTCGAGATCAAATGTCAAAGCAGAGGAAGATTAAGCAAGGCGTACCGCAGGGTGGTGTCCTTTCACCCTTGCTTTTTAACTTCTACATCTCGAAGCTCCCCCAACCACCAGCGGGAGTTTCCCTGATCTCATACGCTGACGATTGCACGATAATGGCGTCGGGCAATGACATCGATGGCCTGTGTTCCAAAGTGAACAACTACCTCACCGACCTTTCTCGCTTTTTACTGCGAGGAATCTCCAACTTTCCCCCACCAAGTCCACGGCGACCCTATTCACCACCTGGACAAAGGAGGTCAAGCTGTCCCTTAAGGTAAAAGTCGATGACACACCAATTCCGACTGTGAATAACCCCAAAATTTTGGGTGTAACCTTTGACAGCTTGCTCTCCTTCTCTGCGCATACAACCGCAATTGCCACTAAAGTCCAAAATCGCAACAAGGTCCTCAAATCGCTGGCCGGCAGCACTTGGGGCAGAGACAAAGAACTGTTGCTTTCGACATTTAAGGCAATTGGCCGGCCGGTTCTCAACTATGCTGCGCTTGTCTGGTCGCCTGGAACTAGTGATTCGCAGTGGACTAAGCTGCAGACCTGTCAAAATACCGCCATTCGGACAGCGACCGGGTACGTCCTGATGTCACCTATCCAACACCTTCATAACGAGGCACAAATGCTCCCAGTTGCGGAGCACAACAAATTGCTCAGCAAGCAGTTCCTGCTCGGATGTTACCGTAGGTCCCATCCCTGCAGGCACCTGCTTGAGCCCGAGCCGCCTCCCAGGCACGTCAGGAGACACCTCCTTGACTACGCTGGCGATATCCAGGACAAGACCGACCGTAACCTACTGGACCGGACAGTATTTAGACAGTCTATAAACGACATTCACCGGGAGACCGTTACCACCTTCTTGAACTCCCGTCCTGTGAATGCCGTAATCGGAGTCCAACCACCACCTATCGCAGATGAAGAGCTCCAGCTTCCCCGTGAGACCCGTGTAACACTGGCACAACTACGTTCTGGATACTGTAGCAGGTTAAACTCCTACATATCCAGAATCGACCCCGACATACCAAACACATGTCCGGCATGTGAAGGCACCCCGCACGACACTAACCACCTCTTCACATGCCCCCTCAAACCGACTCATCTAACCCCCCTCTCCCTTTGGACCCAACCTGTCGAAACAGCATGTTTCCTGGGCCTACCCTTAGATGAGCTAGACGAAGACGAACGATGATATGCCTACACTGACAGGGCTACCTATGCTGTTAACAACAACAACAACAACAACAACAACAACAACAACAACAACAGGGGACAGCTGAAACCGATTCTGTCGACCCCTTCCTTGCAAGCTCGTCGGCAATTTCATTTCCTTCTATATTTCTGTGCCCAGGAACCCAGATAAGGGAGATGTTTCCTGCTCGATCGAGATGTTCGAGTTCCTCCTTACAGGAGTTCACCAGAAGAGAGCTGCAATACGGCGACGACAGTGCCTTAATCGCATCTTGGCTATCGGAAAAAATTTTAATGTCTCCCTCCCAACAGCTAGTTTTTGCATAAAATTGTGCCATATTTCATCAGTACTTTAAATTCTCTAATTCCAAAAATGAATTTGGAAGTCCTGGTTCGTTAAATATTCAATAAAAATGTTATTTTTTAGGAATATATTACAATTTTGTTCTTTTTTGCATAAATCGTGCTAAGTATCTGTTTATAAACTGTGAGTGTACGAATAAATTGTGTGATCACTGTATGTACATATAAACGTAACGCTACACTTATCTACACTACGCTACATTAAAAGCATGCAATTAACACCAGCACAAACATACATACATCAAGCCACGGCATCCAACTTTGATTGTGAATTTATATTTGCAAAATACTTAGAATTGCGTCGAAAGGAAAATATTGATTGATTAGTAGTTGCAACTTGTCAATATGCAAGCCGGTACTTCTGAAACAATATAAAGCAGTCTATAACTTTTCCAATTTTATCGTTTTAATGTGAATTTGCTGGATCATAACAGTTACGTTACATTTTTTTTTTTTTTACTTATTATTACATATTTCTTTCTCGCACTAACAGCTTAAAAATCCCATCCAGCGTATTCCTTAACCACGTCCTTATTCTCTTTGCGATGTCTGTGCACTGCGCTGGCCTCGCCTTTGGCCACACAATGCTTGCGCATTTCTCGCCTTTCTTTGGCACCCAAATTCTTTCGAATGCGATCTGTCACTACGGACGGCGCTATTGTGCTGGCATTAGTTGAGTATGAACGTTGACTGCGTGTGTCGTTCAAGAGCTTCTCAACCATTTTTAAGCGATACATGCGTGAGTTGGGATCCATGTTATTCAGCTCCGGAACATTATCAGTTTCCAAATCGTTAGAACTCAACGATACAGCATCGATGTCGTGATTATCGTCGCTGACGACTTCAGATTCGTTATCTATTACTGCTTCAGTTGATATGTTATTTGGCTGGACACCTGTGGCTTCCAAACTGTTGGTGATATGTGTTTGCGGCAGTTCACCTGGCAGTTCAGCTTCTTGGTTTAGGTTTATGTTTGCCAAATATTGTGAACACGATTCAATGTAACGACGAATGGAATCGTCAGCGGTCTTCGTAGTTTTCATTTCGCTGAAACTAACCTCATTTTCAAGCTGTCGCCGATATGCTTTGAGGTCTTCGTCCGCGCATTTCCCACTGGGCGTTTCGTCAATATCTGCGCCCTCGCAATCATTAAATTCTTCATCCTCATCGTCTTCAATCATGCCATATTCCTGAAAAAATCAATCGCAATGAAAAAACTTAAAAAATAAAAAAAAGTTATAAAGGGTTTCCCAATAACAGGGGTTATGAATGAATGGATTGCGCTATCGAGAGATGATTAACGATTTTTTATGGCCGGAATTGGATGGTATTGATCTAGACAACGTTTATTTTCTACAAGACGGCGCAAGCAACGAAACTATTGATATTTTACGGGAAAAGTTTCCGGACCGTGTTATCCCTCGAAGAGGTGATCACAATTGGCCACCAAGATCTTGTGATTTAACACCTTGTGAATTTTTTCTTTGGGGCCTCGTAAAAGAGAAGGTCTACGCCAACAGCCCAGGGTTGATTCAAGACCTCAAAGATGGAATTCGTGCGGCTATCGCGGACATAGGGCAGCCATTTTGCAATTCGGTTATGGAAAATTTCATGAAAAGGATATTGTCCTGTAAGCGTGATCGTGGTGATCATTTGACTGATGTTATTTTCCAGTATTAACGGCATACCTCCCTCTTTTTAATGAAATAAACATATGCTCATTTATATTAAAAAATTGAATTTTTCTTTAAATATCAAAATAACACCTCTTATTGAAAAACCCTTTAGTACCACTATAAGCTCTTTCTGGGGAATGTGAGGGAAACTGTTTTATAGGTCCACAAAATTTTACTTATTAACGTGAACAGTTAGCGTTCAAAATGTATCAGATGCCTTTTAATTTCCATTACTCTACATTCTTTCTCAGATCTCTAATTATATCAATATTCGTTTATGTCTAAATCTCTTAATAAATACGGCGGCCGCCGTAGCTGTTGTTGTTGTTGTTGTAGCAGTATAAACATTCCCCATATTTACATACGGGGATTGCTGCTGGAGTGACAGTCCTTGGCCGGATATAAATCCGGGTCGTTTCGGTAACGTAGAACCGACTGTCGGCCGCCGTAGCCGAATGGGTTGGTGAGTGATTACCATTCGGAATTCACAGAGAGAACGTTGGCTTGAATCTCGGTGAAACACCAAAATTAAGGAAAACATTTTTCTAATAGCAGTCACTCCCTGGGGCAGGCAATGACAAACCTCCGAGTATATTTCTACCATGAAAAAGCTCCTCATAAAAATATCTGCCATTCGGAGTCGGCTTGAAACTGTAGGCCCCTCCATTTGTGGAACAACATCGAAACGCAAACCACAAATAGGAGGAGGAGCTCAGCCAAACACCCAAAAAGGGGGTAAGCGCCAATTATATATATATATATCGTGTAAAAAGTGAATTAGCTGTAATGCGTATGAGCGAATGCAAATAAACTTCAAAAATCTTTGCGTTATGCGAGTTTGTATGTACCGGACACAACTTATTTACAAAATAAAATATATATGAAACAAAGTTATACCTGCAAAAGGTCTCTCTCCATTTCTTTGGTGAACCCGTATCCAGTGCAATGCACTTCAGCGTCCAAGTCGTCCTCACGTTTCAAATCTGTGAATTTTGGATAATCTTCACTTTCGTAGCCAAATTTTCTGCGGAACATTTCGCGTACGCAATTTACATCACGCTCGAAGAAACTAAATACCAAATATATGTAATTATTAAATATGTAATAATTAACAATAGCGCAGAAAGTTTTTTCTCACAATTCAGCGTTTTCATGTGAGGTAGACATCATTTGCGGAAAATCAATTAGAATTGGCTTTCCATCATCAGTGACCATTAAATTGAACTCATTGAAGTCGCCATGAATGACTCCAGCATTACCCAGACGCACAATCAAGTTCATTAGGTCATCATACACCTGCTCAACGTCAGTCAACTCTTGTACTTGTGTCCTATTATAAGGAAGCGGTGATGTTTACTAACAATTTTATGTGCATATCATTTTTTGTATAGCTTACATTGGCCAGCCATTGACAAGCTCCATTAAGACGCAATGACGATTAAAGTCGATAGGTTTAGGTACTGGAAAGCCACGATCATATAATGCGCTCATGTAGGCAAATTCGCGAGTGGCCGATATACGCGATAAATACAGCCACGAAGCCTTGTGCCGTCGCCCATGGTAATCTCGCTTTGCCTTTATGTTACGAAAACAGGTACGCCCCAGTCTGTGCAACTTCAAACATATTGGTTGATCATCCTCGTCCGCAACGACATATATATTGGATTCTTTGCCTACGCCAATTTGGTTGCCGAACGAAGCTATAGAGCCGCGCAATGTCAGCGATTTCAAGGCCAAATAGTCATATCCTGTATTTGTGAGGCGATATCCATCAACTGTAGAAAATGAAGAATTGTGTTACATGCTTGCACTGCCAAATCAAACCGAAATCTTACATTTCTTTCCACGCTCATAGGAAACTAGTTTGTGTTTGCATAGCTCCCGCAGCAGTTTATGCACTCCACCAGACTTTAGATTGGCAATGGAAGCAGCCAACTGGCCGGGAACAAGCTCGTGGTTCTTCATGCCCATTTCGATCTGTAGGATATTTTCAATTACTCTAAATTACAATGCACAACTAAATAGCTATCCGATACAAACCGCAGTGAGCACCCGAAAATCCTCCTTTGTTAAGTAGCGAAGTATTGTAACATTAAGCTTTCCCATCTTGGTTTCAGCGCTTCACAAACAGAAATTTATTATTTAACTGGCCAATAGAAAATCACAAAAAATTTGAGTGTGAAATTAAGAAACACGTTGCGGGCAAAAGAAAACAAACTCGAAAGGTGTTCATCTTTTATACAGAGATGCATTATGGATTAAATCAGCTGTAGAAAATACAGCTTAACGTAGACAGCGCCACCTGCCCGTACTTTTTTCATTAGAAATGGAAGCATGACACCATGGTTGATAGGTTACTAGGCTTGGCCAATAACAATGCTGAAAAAAAGAGGTTGTCTGTAAAGTCGGTTTACTGACGATAGTTTAACGTGACAACGTCACAAGAAAATATTGATGGAATGGTTGCAATTTTCAAAACAAAATTTTAATTTTATTTGTTTGATAGATATTTTGTATGGATATAGAGAATGAGTTAACATTAACATAACATAACATAACATAACATAACATAACATAACATAACATAACATAACATAACATAACATAACATAACATAACATAACATAACATAACATAACATAACATGACATAACATAACTTAACATGCTGTTCAAGCAAGGTAACGACGCATGAGCAAGATAACGACGCATTTTTTGGTGCGTGCAGCTGGCTACATAGAATTATCACGTCAAAAAATAATAATAACATTAAAACAACAGGTTCTATTAACAAACTTGGTTTTATTTAAAATTCTTCAAGTAAATCAAATTAATAATAATCAATAAGAAGGCATATGCAAATACAAATACGTGAATTTATATATGTACACAAGCGCATATACATACATATATACGCTGACTTAAGTAGGAGAGAGCAAGATGTCGAACGTTGCCATTCGTTTGCTTTGTTTGCTTTGTCGTTCGTTCCGCGCTTTCGCTTGCAGTTCATGCAATGCAATGAACAAATGAGCAAGGTAACGGCAATGAGCAAGGTAACTACATATGAGCAAGGTAACGCTAATGAGCAAGGTAACGACACATTTTTTCGTGCGTGCAGCCTGTTAAATCGAATTATAAGACGTTATCACGTCAAAAACTTGTTTATTTTGCTTATTTCTTCTACTAATTACTAGATTTAACATTACTTTAACGAAATCTGCTTGGTTTTTTCATTTCAGAGTATCCAGTTCAGAGATATAGTGGTCACCGCAAAACGTCGTTTTCGAGAGGAGCTCCCAGAAGATCAGCTGTAGCTCCCTTCCAAATAAATATTTTTACTAATACTAAGTCTTAAAATACAATTAAAAGATAACATAATATGTGTACAAATTTTTAGATCAATAAATTTAAAAGTTTTCTCATAAAAAAATCTGGAAAATTCGCTTTTTTTCGGCCTTCTAACTGTATATAACCCCTGAAGGCAGTGTTGATTCTTTTTTTTTAAACACTAGTTCAAACACACATTCCCACACTCGTCCAGTCAGTACTTTTTCAGACGACACTAAGGTATTCTTAGTTTTCTCGCACACAAACCGATTCGCGGCTCCTGCTGCGTCAACCCAACCATAGATGACTAGATGTGAAACCCTTTTTCTCGTGAGAGCGCTGAAAAATGTTAATTTTTTATAACATTTTCCAATATTGCCACACCGGTAGAAACCTGAATTGGGTATTTTTGAACCAAAGGTCTGGAATTTTTAGTTTCCACACCACCATTGAGGTTAGTATTTAGTGTGAGGTTGCCCAATAGCTTTATATCACTCGTAAACACCTACATATACTAAAAATAAGCACAATCCGTATGAAATATGTACATAAATAAGCAAAAAATTTAAAAATTTATATGTAAATGAAATTATTTAAAACTGATATACATAAATAATTTAATAATAATAAAGTTATGAACCCGAAAAACATAAGTTATAATTAAAAACATATCTTATTGCGATTTTTTAATATAACACAGAAAGTGGGTCACAAAAAAAAATATTCTCCAACAACGAACAAAATAACTTAAAGCAGTTTACCTTTAATTTTTGTAAAAAAATCTCTCACTCAAATTCAATTCCCTTACCTACGCTTTTCAACCATAAAATATTTACGTTTATACAAATTTACATAAACCAACACACAGTTTTCAATAAAATTACATTATGTACATAAGACTAATTAAAAGTAGAAGTCGAAAAGGATATAACGAGCTTTGGATTCTACAAACTCACTTCAATTCAAATTATTACATTTCAATTTAATTAATTTTAAGACAAATAATTATAAACATTTCAACACGTCATTTCTCCATTAAGCAAAAACGAACTGTTTTCGTCAGTTATTCTTGGCGCGTTTCTCCTGGCAGCCTACCATTTCACCTATCAGCTGTTCAAAATCCCATGTGTGAGTGCTGCCAAGTTTTGAAACGTCCTCATGGGCGCGCTCTCTCTCAAAATGAATAAGTTTCACATCTAGTTATCTATGAACCCAACGGCCGATTCTGTCAAATTCGCTGAGAGCCGAATAACTCTCTGGTATCGACCACACCATTAAATCTTTTCACCATAGGGTGATACCAGATTTGGCTTTCAGTTATGGTGAAAAACGAAATTCAGCAAGTAACTTCGGCTGGAACGTCATTGGGGACTCATGGTGAAAAGATTTATACAGGTGCGGCCAATATCAAACCGTCAAGCGGCTCTCAACGAATTTCACAGGATCAGCTAATGGGCTGTCGTAGCAAGGGTTATGAGTCGGTTTGTTTACGAAAAAACTAAGACTGTGTGAGTGATATACGAAAAACATTAACACAGCCTTCGCTTAAGTTATTTCCTTGCCGTCTGAACCTCGACTGATTAGACGAGTGAGTAAAGAAGTGATTAGACGAGTGAGTAAAGAAGTGATTAGACGAGTGAGTGAAGAAGTGTGAAAAATGTGAGCAGCGCGAGTGGTACTATTTTAATTTTATTCGTATGTGACCAGCACAGTCTCAGTTTTTTTCGTAGACAAACCGCTGTCAGGACCGAGTTTATGTCATCCAAACAGCTGATTTTTTCAAATTCGTTGAGAGCCGGTTAATGGTCTGATATTTGCCACACCTTCTGAATTTTTTCACCATGACAGGTACGTGTAATAAAAGAGAACGTTGACCAATTGATGTTGAGTAAATCAAGGTTGTTGTTGTTATTGTAACAGCATTAACAATCCCATACAAATACCGGAACTGCTGCTGAAGTGTCAGACCATGGCCGGATATAAATGGCTTCGTAGAACCAACTGTCGTGGGAACGAATAAATCAAGGTTCTCTAGTTTCGGTTCCAACGAAGCTGGCATTCCTATAACAGCCCGTTCTACCGCAAGTACTTGGGGGGTTTTTCGACTCAGGTCTCTAGTGAAGTAACCCTGTTTTGTGTGCTGAACTCCATCCTTCGTCTATCGCCTTTGTAGCAGCAATATGCAGCACGGTTACTAAAAACACTTCTGTTCAGGGTTGGGATCGGGCTTAATCCTGGATCTGACGTCTATTTCTGCTCCGTTTGCCAAATAAGGTCAACCCGAACTCAACTTCGATTAGTTGCAACCAGTGCAGCGAGTAGCGCCTCCTTAATACCTGCTCAGACTTTAAGACACATAGCGAGCAGACCACACGGTGTATGACCTCGACTACGGTCCGCGGCCTCTCACCTTCGCGCAATGAGACTCAACCTACTTTAAGCACCCCAACTGAAACCTCCACAGCTGCCCGGAGCACGCAAAATAACATTACCAAAAAACATCCCTACCCCATATTTTATCTCCAATCCAAGCAATAAATATTTTTCACTTTACTTTTTTACTTTTTTTGTCCATTCCTATGTTATTGGGGATTTTAAGAAATACAGGGTGTATACGGTATTCGAGGTCATGTATATCTGTATTCAGACTTGTTATCTCTTTTTAGTATTTATAAAAAATATCAATTTTGCTTTTTGAAAAACGAGTAAAAAAAGTTAGCACAAATCACAATGTTCTTTATTTATAAAAATTTTGAATATTACACCAGGTTTACTAAGTTTTGCAATCTTCCTTCTTGTACGTATCTTCTTCTTCTTCCGCACATCTTACTATTACTTTTTTATTGCCAACGTTCGATTCGTGTAGTGCTTTCCGGAAAGCCTGATCGACCTCCTGCCATTCAAACACCCTTGAAACCAGTCGACCAATAGGCGCCTTGCCACCCTCGATCAATTTCAAAGCAGTCGGAAACCTGAATTTGACATTTAATTAAATAAATAAGCAGCGGTTTCTGTATGGAGCATCGCACCAAGAACTCACATATTAATGGATCGAAAACTGGGGAGCAACTTTAGGTTTTTCATAAGCACGTCCATCGCATTGAAACACGCGCACTCCGTATCACACTCCGCCAAAACGCACACGCCACATGGCTTTAGCGCCATCACTGCCAAATTCATGGTCTTCTCCGAGATGGCGCAATTTATAACGGCATCGGGCCAGGCGTGCAGCACGCTAAACAAGCATTCCAATATCATGCGGTACTGCATGTCCGGTTCGTAGTACATACAGTCGAAGTGAAACGTTTGCTCAATTACCTGAAGAGAGTCTTTCAATGTGGACGCCACACAGATGTTGCCAGCACCAATGGCACGCGCACATAGTGCCGCCGATATGGCTGTGGGACTCGCGCCGATAATGAGAACATTTGTAGTGGGTAGCACTTGCGCCTTGAAGCACGCCTGACATCCAAGCGCCAATGTTTGTGTCAAAGTCGCTTCGATTATGTCGACGTCGGTTGGTATTTTGTGGCAGAGGTCAGCAGGGTGTACTTGGTATTTGCGAAGAAACCCATTGAAAATTAATTGGTTGCAGATGTTGTAGCATCCCTTCTTGCAGTAGTCACATATGCCACAAGCTAATCCCGATTCCACGACAACGGGGTCACCCGGACGTATTTTCTTAATTGAACAACCAACCTGTTGAAAGCGTCAACCGCGGGACAGAGAAGTGTCAATAAATATAGCGTAGTGTACTTATATAATAACGATCGAATACGCACTTCTGCTACCACACCAGTTGCGTCGTGGCCTAGCGTCATGCCGGGGTAGAACCTGCCCCCGGTTTCGTAGTAATGCAGATCTGAGCCAGAGAGCGCCACAGCCTCAGTGCGCACAAGAACATCTGCAGTGGATTTCTTCTATAAAGATATGTGCAGATATTTACAATAATGAAAATTTCGTCTTACCATATTCACTGAAATTCGGTATGGCTTCCAAGCATCTTTCAACTGTGCATGGCTCCAGTATCCTGATCACTTCATTTATTGTTCCGTTTGTTAGATTTGAATCACCTTCTTCTTGAGCATCACAATCGTCATTCTTATTTTCATTTTCACATTCTTCATTTGTTGTTGTCTGAGTGTCCGTTCCGTAATATCTTCGTTTTAGGGAAGAAAATGGGCCAACAACATGTAAGCATGTTCGTAGGCTTAGAGACGAGAGGTTCTCATTTTCTGCCTTATTATAATAATCAAATGTTCAGTTGGATTGTTTTATAAAAAAAAAACACACACACATTTTTCCTAGATTTGGTCACTTACCCTTGTGGAATTTAGAGCAGTCGGATTTTTTAGGATCCTTGCACGAACGCTCTTGGCACTCCCCGTTAGAGTCAGCATAACAGTCTGTTTTTGCTTTTTTCCGTTCTGGTTTGTCAATACGTTTCGATTTTGGCTTCGATTGAAGCTTCTGGCAGAATGCGGCGTTTTGGTTGTTCTTCTTCTTTCCCTTCGAATTTTTCTTTGAGCTGAACTGTCTCCAGAGAATTAAGCTATGAGAAACATTGTACGACGGAAGGACACTGAAAAAGCGCTTGGCAGGTAAAACGTCAAAAACTGGCTTGGGGTTAGCCAACGTGCTGTATTTCTTACAGCCTTGATCCGAACTTGAACTCGAACTAGAACCAGGTTTGGTTTTGCAGTTGGGAGCTGTTGATTTTTTGTCCTTGTGGCACTGGGATTTCGAATCTTTCTTTGACTCAACTTCAGACTTCGAAGAAGACTTTTTAGATTCACAAGAAGCTTCAGACGATTTTTTGTCATCACACAGTTTTTTGATAGGCTTGCATTTGCTATCCTTTTTTTTATCTTTTGAACAAGAGAACTTGGATTTATCGCTCTTACAGAAACCTTCGTACCGTTTACACTCTCCTGATTTTCCATCATTACTTTTTCCTGATTTGCATTTGCTATCTCCCTTTGAGTCGGAAGCAGATTTTTTAGGTGGCCCACATTTTGTGTCGGAAGCAGATTTTTTAGGTGACCCACATTTTGATTCGGAAGCAGATTTTTTAGGTGGCCCACATTTTGACTCGGAAGCAGATTTTTTAGGTTGGCCACATTTTAAGTCAGAATCTGATTTTTTAGGTGACCCGCATTTCGAATCGGAAGCAGATTTTTTAGGTTGGCCACATTTTAAGTCGGAATCTGATTTTTTAGGTGACCCGCATTTCGAATCGGAAGCAGATTTTTTGGGTTGGCCACATTTTAAGTCAGAATCTGATTTTTTAGGTGGTCCACATTTTGATTTCGAAGCAGATTTTTTAGGTCCACACTTTGAGCCAGAGTCTGATTTTTTCGGTGACCCACACTTTGAATCAGAATCTGATTTTTTAGGTGTTCCACATTTTGAGTTGGAAGCAGATTTTTTAGGTTGTCCACACTTCAAGTCAGAATCTGATTTTTTAGATGACCCACACTTTGAATCAGAATCTGATTTTTTAGGTGACCCACATTTTGAATCGGAAGCAGATTTTTTAGGTGATCCACACTTCGAGTCAGAATCTGATTTTTTCGGTGACCCACACTTTGAGTCGGAATCTGATTTTTTAGGTGTTCCACATTTTGAGTTGGAAGCAGATTTTTTAGGTTGACCACATTTTAAGTCGGAATCTGATTTTTTAGGCGACCCACACTTTGAATCGGAAGCAGTCTTTTTAGGTGGTCCACATTTACTTTCTTTCATAGAAACACTTTTAAATGGCTTACATTTACTTTTAGGCGAACCAGATGATGCCGATTTATCTTTCTTTGCCTCGTTTGATTTGCTTTTATTGTCTGACTTCTTTAGATCACCACAACTCTTAGCTTTTTTTGCTGACATTTCACATAGCGAAATCAACGGTTTTGATTTTTTCATATCGCAAAGGCTTTTCACCGGCTTACACTTATTTTTGGCCCCAGATGTTCCAGCCTCCTGTTTCTTCATATCGCAAAGGCTCTTCACCGGTTTACACTTATTTTCTTTTCCAGAAGCTCCGGGCTCCTGTTTCTTCATATCGCAAAGGTTTTTCACCGGCTTACACTTATTTTCTTTTTCAGAAGCTCCGGGCTCCTGTTTCTTCATATCGCAAAGGCTCTTCACCGGCTTACACTTATTTTCTTTTCCAGAAGCTCCGGGCTCCTGTTTCTTCATATCGCAAAGGCTCTTCACCGGCTTACACTTATTTTCTTTTCCAGACGTTCCGGGCTCCTGTTTTTTGATATCGCAAAGGCTCTTCGCCTGTTTACACTTATTTTCTGTACCAGAAGCTCCGGGCTCCTGTTTTTTCGGAATCGGACATTTTGCGCTATATAAAAGGGGCGTAGCGGAAGAGCATTTCTTTTTGTTCTTGTCAGGAGTTTCCTTCTTTACCTTTTCCTTTTCACAAGGGTCTTTACACGGATCATCTAAAATGCATTTTTTCTTCTTCGGTTTCGAACATGGAACTTCTTCAACTCGGCATGCATCTGTCTCGCTGTCACATCGGTTTCCTTTTTCTAAATTCCCACATATATCTTTGCCCTTAGGCTTGTCTTTCTTCTTTTTACCACCACAAGTGTCTTTTGCAGCTGCTTTTTTACAAGGGTCATCCTTGCAAGGATCTTTTTTCTGCTTCTTATCGTCCGTTTTTCTAGTTGGGCAATCTTTTTTCAATTCCTTTCCACATTCATCTACCAAAGGTTTCGTACAAGGGTTGTTTTTGGGGTCGCCACATTTATCCCTTTTTCTTGTCGCTTCCTTCTTTGGATTTTGTATTTCATCGTTCTTCTTATCAATATCTGCACGGCGCTTCGTTGCTTCAGCTAAAGCTAGGGCATACGCCTTACAACTCATTAGACCACGTGAATTGTAACCAATTATTTCCGAAGAGAGTAGCGAAATTTCTGAAGATATATTAGCTCTACCCGCCTTCTCTGATTTAACAGCTTCCTTTGAGTTCGACACCGTTTCGGGGCTGGGATGAGGCACGAATTTCGGGTATTCTGCATTGCCAGGGGAAATGCAACCTTTTGAACCCTCACGAACACAAACAATGTGTGGATTAGTAGGTGGAGTTTCTTTATTCTTCGGAGAGTTCGTGGAATATGCCATTCGACGAATGTCTGCTGGAAAGCCCTTCTGCAAAGCTGTGCTGCATATATTCGCTGCTATAGCAGTGACACAGTCATTAAATTCAGGCACTCTGATTTCTCCCAGATCGCTTGGGGTGTATTTGGATGGATCGATTTCTACAGTACCCTGAATCAAAGCATTGAAGTCTAGTGGAATTGTGTCTTTATTATCAGATTTTTCCAGATCCAAATTGGCCTTCATCGTCAGTGTGGGATCTTTCAATGACTTTGGTGTGGGCGGCTTAAACATGTTGATCTTCTCAAAAGCAGCCGTTCTAAAAATTGCATCGCGAATATTACTCATGTCCATTTCGAAGGCCAACTGCATGGATGATATTGCCATTTGTTGTAGTTTCTCTTCCAGATTTTCGGGCACATACACAACCAAATCCTGCTTGGAGCTATTCCAAGCCGCCACATCGAAGCAGTCGTGTGTTTCGATGCGATTCATTTCTTGCTCGGCAACAGCGCGTTCAAGATTTTCATAAAGCGAAACCCTGCTGCTTTTAAGACTCTCCTCGGAAGGTTGCAAAGTTTGCGAATTTGGCGTATTTGGAGCTTTTTCGTTGTGGATGAATAATGTCACGTCATCCTGCAATGTGTTTCCGTTGCTAGATGGAAGTGGCACGCCATCATGTGTTGACTCTGTTGTGTTTATTAGATTTTCTGTGAATGCCTCAATTTGTCTCGCATGTTCTCGAATAACCGACAGCGTTTTCATAGTCTTATTGTTGGCGTCATCATCCTCGTCGAACAAATTGAGTGGAATCAGCATGATTTTGGTCGAAGTAGTGGGGCTTTTCGCATGTATCAAAGCCACTGGCAGTATGTTGGCCAAGTTAGATCCACCGACGCTGCTTCCCTTGTTAGATGAGCCTACAACGCCACAAAAAGTCACAATTGGTGTATTCATAGCTGCTTGTCACATAAATTCCATCCAATACTTACCTGTGTTAGAAGCCTTTGAACGGATGGAAGCATTTTTTGTGATGCTATTATTGAGAGTAGAACGACGAGCAGGGATATAGTAGCAAAGAAATGAGGAATAGCGACGCGGTTTAAAGTTCGATTGTCGTCTAGGCAGCTAAGAAGGATTGGATATTAAGTAGGGTAGGTAAGGGGGATTGAAGAAAAGTGTGAATGTGAGGAAGGCGCAAAAAATGACAACTTACTCGCAAAGTCTGTAGGACTTTCCCAAATATTCGCATAATTATTATTAAAAATTTTGCTTGCACAAGAAATTTTGATAAAAACCAGAAGAGAAGACACAATTTTTTCGTGTTTTTTTTTTAATTTTCATTGAAAATTTTCTGAATTAAAACTCTGAAGTCGGTAGGTTACTAAAAAACAAAAACTATGATAAGGTGTTTTTATTAGAGGGTACCGTTCTACAGTGCGCAGTGGTAATTGGCATCAGGAAAATGGATGTAATTCCATTCCATATCAAGGGCCATTAGATCTTTGTAGCTGTGCACCAGGTGACCTTTGTTGGTACGCAGCAGTGAGTAAGCCAGTGTTATTGGCATCACGACGAAGGTGTTCTAAATGTTGTCAGCAATGCGAGGCAAACGCAAAAAACCAAACACAACACAAACAACACTGATTCCATATACATAAGTACATACATACATACATACATACACCTTCACGCACACATAGTTCCACTGCGTAATGCAATGAAATAAAATAAATAGTAGACGAACGCACGCTGCATATTAATGGTTAGATTTGTTGGTTGATGGATTTATTGGATATTTTGTGCCTGTTCATACTTTCAGTTAATTGGCGTTGCCCGCAACGGTCAGTGCGAGCCCAACTGTTGTGCGGTTGTGGTGTGTAAGCGTACTATATTCCAGGCAATAGAGTCTCTTGCGCGATTAAGAACATTGCATTACGTTTGACTTTGGCGTTGTTTTGGTTGTAAAACGTAAATTTAGCAGAATGTTTGAAGCGCATCGGCTTCTGTGGCCGACTCTGTGGACTGTTGTGTTTTCGACTGTAAGTGAATATTTGCACTCAGCAATAAGGAAGTTCGTCCATATAAGCGGAAACAACAAAAAAAAGGATAATGTGATAAGTGATCAAGTGCCGGCCGTAGCGCCAAGTGAGCTGGGCATGGTTACCATTAATGGTAACCGACCTGGAAGCCCAATGTGGACATAGAAACAAAATAAATAATTGGCGCGTACACTACTGTTAGGTGTTTGGCCGAGCTCCTCCGCCTATTTGTAGTGTACGTCTTGCTGTTGTTCCACAAGTGGAGGGACCTACAGTTTTGAGGTGTTACGAGTAGTCAGAGGCTCGAAAATATGATGATTTTCAATAATTTTTTTTTGCTAGTCATTTGCTTTATTTTACAAAAATAAAATAAAAGCATAGCATTAATACATCATGTTTCGACTTGATTTTGGCAAAATTTCAAAAAAAAAAAAAATAATTGTAAAAGTTATCGCTGTTTGTGTGGAGCCCGTTTCTCCAGAAGCTCTTTGCGGTGATCATCGCAAGTCCTTGGAGATTCATCTAAAATCAATCGGACAAGAGAAATTAGTTTTATTAATAGATAATTTTGTGCCTGATCAAAGCTTTTTTTTTAATTAACAATATGGCGGCCTCAGGAAATAAAGGGTGGTTAAGTTTCAAGGGCCGGTGTTGATTTTGAATAAAATACCAAATTTTTTGAAAAATTATTGTAATTTCTTTTTATTATGATAATATTGGTATGGCTCAATTATGTATGGAACAAAATATCGGCCATCCGATGGTCCAAATTTTCGATGACGCTGAGGCATAATTGGGGTTCT
Organism: Anastrepha obliqua; assembly: GCF_027943255.1. Taxonomy (NCBI): domain Eukaryota; kingdom Metazoa; phylum Arthropoda; class Insecta; order Diptera; family Tephritidae; genus Anastrepha; species Anastrepha obliqua. The sequence goes on from NC_072892.1 coordinate 19,239,658, forward strand.
ATGCCGTTAATGAGCCGAATTATCTCATCCTTTAGCTCTTGAATTGTTGCTGGCTTATCGACGTATACATTTTCTTTCAAATAACCCCAAAGAAAGAAGTCCAACGGTGTCAAATCACATGATCTTGGCGGCTAATTGACTTCGCCGCGACGTGAGATTATTCGACCATCAAATTTTTCGCGCAGAAGAGCCATTGTTTCGTTAGCTGTGTGAAAAGTGGCACCGTCCTGTTGAAACCGCATATCGTCCACATCCATATCTTCCAATTCGGCCATAAAAAATTCGTTATCAACTCACGATAGCGAACACTATTCACAGTAACTGCCTGACCGGCCTCATTTTGGAAAAAATACGGCCCAATGATGCCGCCGGCCCATAAACCGCACCAAACAGTCGCTCTTTGTGGGTCCATTGGTTTTTCGCCCAAATGTGGCAATTCTGCTTATTGACGAATCCACTGAGGTGAAAATGTGCCTCATCACTGAATATTATTTTCTTCGAAACGCGTTTCGATTTGAACGCCCGTTTTCATAATAAGCCTGAATAACTTCAAAGCGTTGCTCGATTGTGTATTTTTCCATGGTTCAAATTGAGTTAGTCTTAAATTGAAAAATGTCAAATGAAATGCGGAAAAAAAACCTTAACGTTTAGGTGTGGTTCACATTCAACATCAGCCCTTAAAATTTAACCACCCTTTATTTTTCAGATTTTCAAGAAAAAAGCCGATAATTAACTGTTTAAAAAAAACGAAATTTTTGAATATCAAAAATCCTCCGATCAGGTACGAGTTTTTTATGTTTTTCAAAAGCAGTATAAATTGTATTGAAATCTACCGAGCGCCCTCTCTTAATTGTTGAATAAATCGAAAAGTGCGCAACTAAGTTCCCGCTGTCTGTCAATAGGTGCTACCAGCGGTGTCTGCTAGTCGATTCTAACATAACCTAAACATCATAAACCAAGCTTAGACATGCGGTAAACAAACTGCTTCGACACATTAGTGATTTTGTTTTGGTATCATCTACTTTTGGTTTTGTGAAAATGTCTGATTTTGTGAATCGTCAATTGCGGGAAGTGTTGATTTTCCTCTTTCATTCGAAAAAAACGGGGGCTGAAGCGCATCGAGAGCTACAAAAAGTTTATGGAGATGCTGCTTAAAGTGAAACAACGTGCCCACATCGGTTCCGTCGCTTCAAAGACGGTGATTTTAATGTTGACGACCGTCCGCGTGAAGGAAGGCCAAAACCTTCGAAGATGCTGAATTGGGGGCATTGCCCAATGAGGATCCGTGTCAAACGCAAGAAGAGCTTGCTTTAGTATTAGGAGTTACCCGCCAATCCATTTTCAAGCGATTGCATGCTTTGGGAATAATACAGAAACAAGGGACTTGGGGTCCTTATGAGGTGAACGTCGGTTTTTCGCTGTGTCGCCTGTAAACAACTGCTCCAGCGGCAAAAAAGAAGGGTTTTCTTCATCGCATCGTGACGGGTGATGAAAAATGTATTCATTACAGCAATCCAAAGTAAAGAAAGTCACGTCGTCACCTTGGCCGAATATTCACGCTGCGTAAGTTATGGTATGTATTTGGTGGGACCAAGCTGGTGTTATTTATTAGGAACTGTTAAAACCAAGCGAAACCATCAATGAGGATCGGTACCGACTTCAATGCGATTGAGCCGGGCACTGCGCGAGAAGTGGCCGCAATACGCGGAGAGGCATGAAAAATTGATTCTACAGCATGACAACGCTCGGCCTCACATTGCCAAACCCGTTAAAACCTACCTGAAAACACTGAAATGGGAAATTCTACCCGCCCCGCCATAGTTTCCAGATATTGCGCTGTCCGATTATCACCTGTTCCGATCGATGGCACATGGTCTAGCTGTCCAGCAGTTCCATTCATATGAAGACATCAAAAAATGGCTTGATCCTTGGATGGCCTCAAAAGATGAACTGTTTTACGGCGACGGTATACGAGATCTACCAGAAAAAGTAATAGCCAGCGATGGGCAATACTTTCAATGATTCACTTGTAACCATTTTTTTCAGAATAAAGTTGTATTTTCATAAAAAAAAAAACAGCGAGAACTTAGTTGTGCATCTAATATTTGTCGGATTCACTTCAAATTTTCACCCAATATTTTTACGATATTATACTTTAAGAAAATGCAAAAAAAAAATTCAATTTTTTGAAAATTCTGACTACCCCTAACCCCTTAAGCCGACTCCAAACGACAAATAGTTTCAATGAAAAGCCATTGCCTGCCACGGGGCGACCGCTATTGGAAAACAATTTTTCTTCATTTTGGTGGTTCATGGAGACTCGATTCTACGCACACCCGAAAGGTAGTCATGTATCAACTTATTCGGTTACGGCGATCGCCACTGTGAACATGAAACATTATAATATGGAAAAAGCTTCTTGTAATAGAGGTCGCCCTTTGGAGCCGCCAACCTCCGATTGGATTTCTGCCTTGAAAATGGTTGTCATGCAAACTATGTGGCATTGGGGGCGGACAGACAACTGTGGGCCGGTACATTTGTGGGACAAAAACAAGACTTACAGTCAAAAAAACAGGAACCACGATTATTCAAGAAGCATAAAAAATATATATTTAAATTTTTTGCAAACTTGACTCACGAGTTGCTTTAAATCATGGACTGGCCTTCCGGCAAGATGCGTTTTCATAGTTCCCCACACATTTTCAATGGGGTTGGCGTCTGGGAACTGGGAAGTCCAATGTGTTTTTCTGAGAGCAGTGGTTTTGATGATGTGGGACGGTAGGATATGTTGGCCTCCTTCAGTAGACGGTGTTGATACTCACATCTATTCCCTTTTTAGCAAGAATTGTGCGTGCTTGGCGTAGTCGCAAAGAAGGGTATCGCTTAAAGAGTTGGAAGATCACTTTATCTTGCTTTTTTGTCGTCACTCGTTTCAAGCCGTGCTCGGAAAAGTCATCAAGATTTTTGTATACCTTATACCGCTGATTCTACAACACAACACATTTTTTTGATTTTTTAATTACTTTTGCAAAGCGGCGTAAGATAATTTCGGCCCTTTCGAATGCGTGCATAAAAATATCGCCTCAAACTGCTCACTCATTTTTGTTTGGTTGCGTTTACGGGAAAGTTTCGAACAACACTAACCTGAGTTAGCAGAGGCGTCGTAGCCCTTGAGTGGAACTATTCCGCAGCAAAAAGAAGAACGAAATATATCTTGAAGTTACAAGAAAAAAACCAGTTCTTTTCTTCTGACACAGACTGTAGGTATATCACAAATTGGAGGAGATGCTTGGTCCAATACCTAATTAAGGATGCACGCATTAATCATAAATCTACATACATACATATACATACATTACATAGGGTTCATTTTCTGTGCGAACGTCTGTTAAAAAAATTTTGGCAACCAGCTTTACCGTTTTTGATTTACTAACAACCTTCACTAGGTTAGGTTAGGTTGGTATGGTTGCCCAAGGAATGAGCACACTTGGACGAGGAAAAAACGGATTCCTCCTTTGTGGTACCGATATGAAGGAGGTGAGGTGAGAGAGGAAGACCGGTGGGATGCTGGGAGAGGTGGTGCTGGGATGGTTAGGACGGTGGGTTAGAGTGTGTGGATTACGAACGATGACTGTGCTGCGTTTGCGTTTGTGCTACTGATGAAATTCATCAGATTTTTAATGTCAACGCCTGCTATACCAGCAGGCGCAGCAAAGAAGTAAGGGCCAAGATGCTTGGATCTTAGCCCCGCCAGAGCAGGGCAGCTAAGGAGTAGGTGCTGAGATGATTCCACCTCATCCTCCATATATCCATCGCAAAAGGGACTTGAGGTAATTCCAACGCTCACAGCATGCATTCCTCGCGCATAGTGACCTGTGAGAAAACCCATGAGATTCGAGAGTTGATATTTTGTCAATCTCAGAAGCTCGCCCGAGCGCCTCCGGTCCACACATGGTCAGAAGGATTTCGCGACCTTACAAGTTTGTGTACTTGTCCAACGCTCGCTGAGTTGGCGCGATGCCCATCTTTCCAGGAGCAGACCGCAGGTAGTCAGGGGGATCCCAATTCTCTCCTTTCGCGGGGAGATCACCTCACATGTCTCTTGTCTGGCCAGCTCATCCGCCTCGCAGTTTCCCGCAATATCGTTGTAACCAGGTACCCAGATGAGGCCAATGTCAAAGAATTCGGACGCAGTCGAAAGTGAGGCCCCGAGGACCCTTATTGCCGCTTGGCTGTCGGAGTAAATATTTATTTTCCTGACTGTTAGTACGCATGTGAGCAGCCAATCAGCTGCCTCCTTGATAGCGGCTACCTCTGCCTGGAACACACTACAGTGGTCCGGTAACCTGAACTTGAACCTTCACTAAGTAAAACGAAAGCAGACGTTTTCTTCTAATGAGATACTGTTAGTAGAGAGCTCCGTTATTTTTTTTTTAATTTTTTTTTTTTTTGACTATAAAACCTTCCCAAAAGCACAAAGTGTTCACAAAGTGAGAATATAATCCTCAATAAATCTTTTGAAATTGCGAGTGCTCCATAACGCAGTTAATACAGTGGGCTTAAAATGGCTCGCTACTAATGATAACTGCCTTGCGCTTACGTGTCTATACCGAATAGTACAAATTCACGCGTAAAATACTTTGAGGCCTTGAATACAAATGCGCTGTAGTGCCAACGGCTCAAGCAATCATATTTTGTATGCCCATATGTGTGTATGTAGTTGCGTTTGTGTGTATGCACATTAGCATGCAAATGTCAAATATTGCTATGAACGCCATTTAGTTATTTGTGTATAATAGACCAGCGAGCTAGGGACCATTTTTGTACGTCTATTCAATCAATTGCCACCCCGTGCCTAGCATTTCACGCATGCGTTGCATTTAAAAGTTTGCATTAACACGAGCCAATAATGAAGTTTTTCTTGCCATTTTTCACGACTACTAAATGCTGCACTTTTCGACTTTTAGGTGATACTTTCGGAGGTTGGTGCGTTGCCGGCGTCTACATCTGCGCCTCACACCACACACATCGTCAGCTATGTGAGCCAAGGAAGAGCCAATGCCCGGTGGGGCGAAATAAGCGAATTCGATTACGAGAGCGTGCAAAGTGGCGCTAGTGGACGCAGCGCAGCTCTACTCTCCACTGAGGCGCCCACTCCGCTGTCACAGTTATATGGTGCATTTGTAGAACAATTAGATATGAGTCTGGACAATAGTGTGCCTAGTCCAAACATCACTTCAATGGTTGGCACGTCGCCACCAGCATCGGTCAATCGAACTGATGACCTGTTAGTCAAACATCAAAATACTTTGGAGGACGCTGATGACGTCTTTGGTCGCAATGAACAGCACGAGTCTGCCACAACCGTGAAGAATAATAGCCACCTACAAGGACCGGGGGGCTTGATGTGGCATCGTATGAAGCAGAGCATACCGGTGCTGGAGCCTGTGCGCCACCTTCTAAATACGGTGCGCGATCAACACAATCAGACTGTGCATGCGGCAAGGCAGCATCATCAGTTGCTAGCCGCAATGAAAGGCGGCTTAGGCGAGCATATGTCCGGCAACGAGTCGTCGGCCATTGAGACAGAGGAGGATCGCGAGACGGCTAACGAGAGTACCGAGTTCAAGTTGCTTGACTTTGCAGGCAGCTTTGTTAGCATGCTGTGGAGTTTCATTGGAAATCTGCAGCGCATCTTTGCGGCTAGTAGTGGCAATGCTTTTGCATCTTCATCGGGCGGCCAGTAGGTCGGTAGGTTGGTATGTGTATATATATTATATATGCACATGTATGCAGCCATAAATATGGGTACTAGTGTTAGTATTGGAGTTGATTTAACTGTGATTAACCAGCAAATATGTATGTGTGTGTACTAGTATGTGAGCTTAATGAAATTGAAAATGTATTTTAATTTATTCAATATTGAAATAAATGCTTACACAATTAATAAATTTTTCGTTACAATGCAGATCAAGCGAATAAAACTCAAAATATTGAAAATGTTTGCTTACGTTTTTCAGTTCGTGTCATCAGTCTTTCGTTTGAATGTGTTTGCTTGTGGCAATGCCCAGTAAAATATGCAACGATTTGTTACATGCGCACGCGTGGTGTATAGGTATGCGAGCGGTGCGTCCCTTCAAGAAATTGACGAGCAATTCCAGAACTCGATTTCTCATTAATTACTCTCTTCTCAGAGGCCTTATAGTCCGGAACCGAGGGGTCGATTTTGGACTGCGTTTTTATACCGTTAAATTCTTGACTATACTTGTGATTTAGTTTTCATGAATAAGGAAAGTGAACGTCAGCTGGCGCACCCGCGGTGGGTGTGATTGTGGGAGGGTACGAAACGTGTCGAAACAAAATTTCTACAAACTCATTTTATACCGGCTGAAATTTTTTTCATGTTATGTTGACATTTAGTGGAATCAAAAAAAATTAGTCAGCTGCGCGGTAGAGGGGACCGCTACTGGACCAGCTGACGGTTGGTTTCGTCATCCATTGGATGGCATCTGCCTTCAGTATTAAAATCAGTCGGCATGAAATGATGAGGTCAAAATGACCCCTTGCTCCCGGACTATTAGGCCTCTGCCAAAAGGCGAGTTACGCTTAAATCATGAGTAAGACCCGAATAACAGCTTTCTTATACATCTCTGGCGCTTTAAGGACTACCCCAAACAAAGCGCTGGAAGTGCTAATCAATTTACTTGCACTAAATTTGGTAGGAAAACACGTGGCTGCCGCCTCGGCGCTCAGACTCAAAAGTGTGGCGCTATGTAAAGACCGGTGGTTTGGCCACGCTTCTATTTTGCACTCTCTGAATAGTCACAAACAAGAAATAGACTACTCTATTCCTAGACTCACCTTCGAAGGCTCTTCAAGACGAGTATACCGTCAAGAAGGGAGTGGCAGACACCAAGGCCATGAAGAAGGGGGGAATTAAATTTTTATACAGATGGTTCCAAGCTAGACGATAAGGTAGACTAAGGAGTATTTTTGAAGGAATTAGGACTGCAACTATTCGTTCGACTACCAGACTACTGCAGCGTCTATCAGGCAGAGATTCTAGTTATAAAAGAAGTGGCTACATACCTAAATACGCACGCCGTAACAAAAATGACTATAAATATATTCTCCGATAGCCAGACGGCCTTTAAATCAATGAATGCAGCTATACTCAGATCGAAGGTTGTACAGGAATGCTGCTCTAGGCAGGCAGCTCTAAATGATATTAGTGTCGTATTCAAGGTCAGCCTTATTTGGGTTCCGGAGTACAGAGATATTGAGAGAAATTGCAAAGCCGATGAGCTAGCCAGAAAAGGTACTCCACAGTGATAAAAGTACGTTTGGAATACCTTTGGCCACGAGTATGCTAATAATTAAAAATAATAAAATTATCCAAGACGCCAATAGGTCATGGAGAGATGAAGATATATGTGTAACAGCTAGGCCGCTATGGTCGCAAATAAACAAGAAAAGGACAAAGGAATTGCTTAGTCTCGCAAGAGATGATATCTCAAAGGTAGTGGCTTGTTTAACCGGTCATTGGCTATTTGGCAGGCATTCCTCGAGACTAGGAGTTTTCTCCCTTGAATATTGTATAAGTTGCAGAGATGAGGAAGAAGCAGTTGAGCACTTCCTTTGCAATTGTCCAACCCTATCTAAAATCAGAGCAGGTTGTCTAGGTAAATACTTTTTCAATTCTCTTACAGAGCTGTCTGGCGTGGGGTTGGGACCAATTATAGTTTCATAAGAGCCACAAAATGGTTCCACGAACAAAAGTAAGTGGGGTTTCCGTGCAGTACAGTGGTAGCACAACGGGCCTGTAAGTTCTAAGTGAGTTGGAAGTGCAGACCTACTATCACCATAACCTAACCTTACCTAGAGGCTTTAAGAGATTTCGAAAAACGAGTTATGTCTAACATGAATTACTTTAGAACAATAGAAGAGTCTGTACTTTTTTTCATGATTGCTCGAGATTTGGTTATTTCTTATTTCAGTTCAACACATATCTATCTATTTCGTTTCATCTGGCAATGACAACTGCCGATGCCATGCAACTATGTGCTTGCGTACCACTTTTTCTGAGCCGTTTAAAGTTTTTCGGCAATGGAAAGGTTTTTCAATCGATGTATTTAGTTGCAACGAATCCTTTTATTTTTTCTGTGTATTATTACAAAATTAAAATTCTTTGGAATCTTTGAAATATCTTATATCAAGATATCGATAAATCGCTTCCCAAAATATTAATTTGGGGGAAGGCAAATCTATTTTCCTCGGTTCCTGGTTACAGTGATCGATATCTCTTAAAGTATCGGTCAGACAATTTAAAGTTTAGGCTCATTGTCAAGGTGGCTTTTCGCACTAAAACAATTATTTTGCTGTTTTTGTTTATTCTCTTCTGTTGTGAGTTACAGGGTGTTAACAATGGAAGCAACAAAAAGAATATTTGGTACTTTTACAGGTTTTGTTTTTGATAAAGGCGCAAAAGCAAGCCAGGCCACTGAAATTGTGAATGGTGTTTATGGCGCCGATACTTTAACAGCTAATTACGTGCACAGGCACAGGCATTACAGGCAGGTGCGTCATCGAAAATGTTCATAAAATCACAGAAATAATCAAAGTTGATCGACATGTTAGTAGTCGTAGCATCGCCCAGGAGCTAAAGATCGACCATAAAACAGTTTTGAACCATTTGCGCAAAATGACAATAAAAATACTGAATGTTTTTGGATAAGTTTTGAATAAAAAGCATATATGTATGTATATAAGTATATATGTATGTATTAACTAATAATAATTAGGAAAGGTTTAGGCTTTATAAGAAGTAAATATTATAAGTTAAAATAATGTAAGTTCTATTAAACTCAAAATATAACCGGAATTCAAATTTAAAAAAAACCGAGAGCTACTGGTATGCGTGTCGATGTTGGTCTGCACAAATTGGATAGAATGGCAGATAATTTCTATGAGAAGTTATGGAAAATCATATCAGAACAGAGGTTTATAGACCGACAGGCAGGCTTCTGTTGTTAGCAAACTAATAGCAATTTGTAAAAACTCCAGCTACTAAAGGGTGGTTAAGTTTTCAGGGCCGGTGTTGATTTTGAACAAAATACAATTTTTTAGAAAATTATTGTCATTTCTCTTTATTATGATAATATTGGTATGGCTCAATTACGTATGGAACAAAATATCGGCCAAATGGCCGCCGCGGTCTCGACGGCACACCTCCAAAGACCACTAAATGCAAATAGTTCCTTATCTAAAGGGTGGTTAAGTTTCAAGGGTCGGGATTGATTTTGAATAAAATACACTTTTTGACGTGATAACGTCTTATAATTCGATTTAACAGGCTGCACGCACGAAAAAATATGTCGTTACCTTGCTCATTGCCGTTACCTTGCTCATTTGTCGTTACCTTGCTCATTGCCGTTACCCTGAATGAACTGCAAGCGAAAGCGCGGAACGAACGACAAAGCAAACAAAGCAAACGAACGCTACTTAAGTGAGCGTATATGTGTATGTATATGCGCATATGTACATATATAAATTCACGTATTTGTATTTGCACATGCCTTCTTATTGATTATTATTAATTTGATTTACTTGAAGAATTTAAAATAAAACCAAGTTTTTTAATAATACCTGTTGTTTTAATGTTATTATTATTTTTTGACGTGATAACGTCTTATAATTCTATGTAGCCGGCTGCACGCACCAAAAAATGCGTCGTTATCTTGCTCATGCGTCGTTACCTTGCTTGAACAGCATGTTATGTTATGTTATGTTATGTTATGTTATGTTATGTTATGTTATGTTATGTTATGTTATGTTATGTTATGTTATGTTATGTTATGTTATGTTATGTTATGTTATGTTATGTTATGTTATGTTATGTTATGTTATGTTATGTTATGTTATGTTATGTTATGTTATGTTATGTTATGTTATGTTATGTTATGTTATGTTATGTTATGTTATGTTATGTTATGTTATGTTATGTTATGTTATGTTATGTTATGTTATGTTATGTTATGTTATGTTATGTTATATTATGTTATGTTAAAGTATATTATGTTATGTTAATGTTAACTCATTCTCTATATACATACAAAATATCTATCAAACAAATAAAATTAAAATTTTCTTTTGAAAAATGCAACCATTCAATCAGTATTTTCTTATGACGTTATCACGTTAAACTATCGTCAGTAAACCGACTTTACAGACAACCTCTTTTTAAGAAATTATTGTCATTTCTTTTTATTATGATAATATTGGTATGACTCAATTACGTATAAAATAAAATATTGGTCCGATGGTCCAAATTTTCGATGAGGTTCTATGCCGTTAATGTGCCGAATTATCTCATCCTTTAGCTCTTGAATTGTTGCTGGCTTATCGACGTACACCTTTTTTTCAAACAACCCCAAAGAAAGAAGTCCAACGGTGTCGTTGACGTTTAGGTGTGGTTCACATTCAACATCGACCCTTGAAATTTAATCACGCTTTATAAGACCAAATATGTATATACTTGAAACGATCTCAATTCCAGGGCTGTAGCAAAGGCTGAAACCCATATTAACGATATGAAATGAAAGATCAAACTTAATGAAACTGCCAGTGCTGACTACAATCAACTTGCCAGAAAATAGTGGATTAGTGCCGTTGGTAATAGTATCTTCCCGAAAAGACTAATAGGCTAAGCCTCGCTACAGTAATAAACAAATTAATGTTTATAAGGATGCGTCCAAGCTGGTTAGAAAACTTAGTAGAGGACGCTTAATATGCTGTCAACTTTTACCCTCTTTGAGTATTCTGCTCATCATTGGTACCAGCAAAGTTTGTGACCAGCACTTTCGGCTGGAAATAAAAGGCATTTTGATAAAGACAATTCAAAACATGCACTTATTCAAGTTTATATACCATCATATCTATTTTGATAATAAATAAATAATATTTCCGTCTTCTGCTCTATCAAAATGTTACGAGTTGCCACAACAAAAGTCGCTGTGTCTGAACACAGTCTAATGAGACTGACTTAATATCAGAAAAGAGAGTTGGCAGCATTGAATTTAGTGAGTTATACAAGTTTTGTTGTTGCTTTCGTAAAGCGAGCAGAGCTCAAAACAAAGCGAACAGAGAAGTGGCGAATCGAATACACCCAACTCTTTTTTTAGCACTTAAAATATACAACCAACTTCAGAAATGTGAACCATCAACAAGGCTTAAGGCAACGAAGAAACTGGTATTTAAAGCAATGGCTGATAGATTCCCTAGAAAGACACACATCTCACAATGTAAAAATAAAAGGAGCAGTAGCATCAGCAGACGAAAATGCTGCAAAAAGTTTTCCCCCGGATAAACTAGAAAAAATTTAATATTTAATGCCGACGAAACGCGATTCTTCTGGCAGAAAATGCCTAAAAAACGTACATAGCAAAATGTACGAGCTTTAAGAGGTAAGAACATTAAACACCTTCCAGTTCATTTGATGTCGAATAAAAAGGGCATGAATGACGGCTGATCTGTTTACAAATTGGTTCAACAACTGCTTTGTTCCTGAAGTGGAGGAATATATGGAAATATTCACTTGTTGTTTTTACCGCCTAACACCATCTCGCTAATTCAGCCACTCGATCAGGGTATTCTGGCAGCATTCAAAATGTACTACATCAAGCAAACGTTTAAATATATTTTAGATTCAGTAGAAGGAAGTGGAAGCATGGAGAAAGTAATCGTATGGATTGTATTAGACATGCTTCTCTTGCCATCAAACCGTTGCGCCCGCGTCAAAAGTGGAATTTTCGTAGTACAAAAATCAGCCGTGTGCTCTGAAATTATAAATCTATCGAATGCAATTGGGGGAGAAGGTTTCAACAACATGCAAACGGCTGACATCGATGAATTAATGCGAGAAAGCCCTTTGGATGAGGACGATTTGATCGAATTTATGACAGTTTGTGATAATAAAGCAGCCGATAATGAAGAAAACGAAGGGGAAATTCAGCTATTAACGGCTGATTTAATTCGCGAGGGCTTAAAATTTGCTACAAGTATGGAACAACATTTTCTTACTTATGATCCTGACATGGAGTGTGCATTAAAATTTCAACGTAATCTTAAGTTTTGTGTAGCTGGATATCAAGAAATATATAAGCAACTTGAGAACCCAAAAAAATAGCCGCTAATAAAAGACTTTGTAACAACAAAAAAACCAGGAGAACTCGTTAATAACGAACGAAATTCTTTATTTGAATCAAACCCGTCAATTGGGCTAGCATACCATACCTATGAAATGAGACTTTCAGTTATTAGTCTATAGATGTCGATAGGAGTATTTTTAAACCTTCTTAAATGTCTTGCTTTTTTCGTCTGTCATCTGTCAACAGTATTCAGTTCATTGTTTGTTACGTTTCATACAAGAATGCATTTTTGTCGCTCTCAAAAATGTCGAATTTCGTGCCTTCCAACTACGATTTGCGGACATCGTTGATTTTCTGTTATCAATTGAAGAAAAACGCTTCTCGAGCTCATCAAAGGCTTATAGAAGCTTATGGTGGACATGCTCTAAGTAAAGCACAGTGCTTCGGGTGGTTTGAAAAATTCCGAAGTGGTGATTTTAGCGTGGAGAACGATGACCATGGCCGCCCAACGAAAAAGTTAGAGGACGCCGAATTGCAAGCATTGTTGGATGAAGATGATGGTCAAACGCAAGAAATGATGGCAGAGCAGTTGGGAGTGGCCCAACAAACCATTTCCAAACGTTTGAAAGACATAGGCATGATTTTAAAGGTCTGAAGATGGGTGCCGCATGAACTGACTTGATGACAATGCACCGTCACATCGAACAAGAGCGACCCGGGAATTGGTGAAGACGTATGATTGGGACCCGCTGGTGCATGCGGCTTACTCACTTCCGATTATTATTTGTTTGCATCTATGGACCACCACGCACTTTCCGAGCAGCGTTTCAATTCTCACGAAGAAGCCAGTGCACCAAAGACGGCCATTTTTTTTGGCGCGGCGTCCACAAATTGCCCAAGAGATGGGGAAAATGTGTCGCCAGCGATGGCTATTATTTTGAAGATTAAATTTGTAACCATTTTTTGTTAAAAACGTTTGAAATTGAAAAAAAGTCTCATTTCATAGGTATATATGTACCTATATACCATATAATATGGATTTCATTATTACTTCTTTGGCACGGTTTTTTAGGAAAATATTTAAAGTTTTTCCATCTTACGCGATTTTTTAAAGTTGTGGAACATATCTCCAAATTTTCCATATTTCGTATTTTTTTTCACGCTTTTCTAAGGAACGTATCTACCGTGTAAAAAAAGAGTTGGATGTTCACCTATTTCCATATTGATTTGTCTATAAAAATGGTTATTAACCTATTCACCACGCAGAACCAAATCGTTTATGGTGGGTTTTATGCTTTTAACAGTATTATCAGTGCACCAGAATTGTGGTTAAATGAAGTGGTAACTATTTTCTGTACCAAATTTGTTGGTAATATAATTTTCATTAACAGCCAGAATAAGCCTGTAAATACAATATCAATTTGCCTACCTACAAGCGTTATAAAGAAATTCCTATATCAGAGGGCTATGGATATGTAACAACTGTTCACGGCGACATCTACAGCAACTTAGTGGTGTTAGTTGATGTTAGTTTTGAATATTTTGCAACAAGTGGCACCACTCTCAGCTGTTACTATAAACTGAAAATGTCAAATTTTGTGCGCCGATTTTGGTCCGCCGCTCGTTTTTGGCGCAACGTACGAAAGGTAAACAAACATCTTCCGCATTGCAAACATATCAATTAAAGTCCCTCAGGGAAGAAGATAAAAGATTTTGTAAGTTTTAATTGACCTTGAGCTAATGCGTGTATTTAGTTGTGATGCAAGAGTTAACCTTGGTGCGATTGTATGTGTGTGTGCAGTGCTGTGGGATTCCAATAATTTTTAAACCAATAAAAACAAAGCTTGAAGCTATTAAAGTTCACAAAAAGTTCATTGTTTGTAATCAAAACAAATGAAAAAAGTCTCTTGTTAGCTAATTTTGTTTGTGTTTTGAAGGCAGCGCAGCCGGTGAGTGGGAGTGAGTGCAAAAATATGTCTTCAGCTGAGAAAAGTGGTTTGGCGTTAAAGAAGTTACGTGAATTCGGCTATGCCTTTAATGCAGGTAAAATATAACAAAAACAAGTAAATATGTAAAAAGACAATTAAGCGTAACGTTTCTGCGCTAGCTGGACAACTGCGAAAGATTGATGAAGCCACTGGCGAGCCTGGTGAGGAGCCATTCAAATTTACGATATCTGACGATCACGCCAAAAATCAGGCACATTACGAACAACTGGCTGATGTAAGTCAAGGAACAATTCACTTATGTATATTTGTCGCAAATGTAAAAATATTCTTTTATAGCTAATCCCTGAAATTGTGTACGATCTACTAGAGCAAAATGGATTGAGTCGGATTTATGTACCCGATGATGTACCACAGGAGCAGGCCACATTCATTTTCACAAAGCCCGAAAAGCTTTTAGAACCGAAGAAACTAATTGTTCTTATACATGGCAGTGGCTATGTGCGAGCGGGCCAATGGGCTAGAAGGTAATTCACTCAGCGCAATATGTCCAAAAACGTTTTTAAATTATTTCTGCATGTATATATTTGTGCTGTAGCCTCATCATCAACAATTCACTCGACCACGGCACACAGATACCATATATAAAACGCGCAGAATCACTTGGCTATGATATAGTGGTGACCAATACAAATGACAATTACCGCATAATCAACGGCGAGAGTCGCCCGATACCGCGTCTTGGGTTTGCTGCCGCACACGCCAGATACGTTTGGGAAAAGTATGTGATGGCATGCAATCCAGAGAGCGTGGCTATCGTAGCGCACAGCTACGGTGGCGCTATTGCGATGGATTTGGTAATTAATTAGTGATTTACAAAACTGCTTACCAATTAGTGCTAATTAATGGTTTATTTGCTTATTTCAGTCTAATCGTTTCACCAAATTTTTCGAGGAGAAAGTGTTTGCAATTGCACTCACCGACTCGGCTCATTATCAAATACCAACTGCATCTAAGAAAATTGTATTGGATATCGCATGCAACTGGGTATCGCATGCAACAAATCTCGACGCGGAAATTTATACCGGGGAGGGTGAAATGCATAGTGTATCTGCCGGACATTCGAAACATGAGTGGACATCGTATACCGCTTTTGAATCAGTTTTCAAATTCTTGGAAGACAAATATGAACGTTTCAATGCGTTGCGCACGGGAAGTAAAAAGGCAAAAACGGAAGTTTAATGGTTTATGCTATGTGCAGTAGATTATAAAATGCATCCAATGAGTTCATACATGTAGTGGATCTGCTATCGATAGTATAGATTTAAAAGTTATTTTCGATATCACAATGTGAAGACTTTTTAATGAGACATTCCATGCAAAAGCTTTTCGCCCAATTTTCCCGATATGTGTTGATTGTTTGTGACTAACTGCCACACAGAAACGGATATCGTCTTCAGGCTTTAACATTTTTTGTGCATTTACACATTTTTACTTGTCATTATCACTTATATCAATTTATTTAATTTGATTTCCACCACTTAGACGCACTTCGGGAAACTTCATTTCGTCATTTTGATGTATGGGACAATAAAACAAAACCCTTAAAACCCAAATACTCATTGACTATGTACGCACACAGATCGATTACTGTGAGTGATAGCGGTCAGTTTGCAAACACTTTCGGTGAAGGCGCGTATAAAAAATTCAAAAAACGGAAAATATGTGTAAAAAATTAGGTTTTGCTAAGGGTGGTTTTTTTGTACTCCGGTCAGTGTGCTGACAAGCCATCCCCGCATTTGACTTGCTGTCACTGTTAATATCATAGGCGGGTGTTACTTATCACATTACATAAGCATAAGTTTCATAAAAAAACAACACAAGATTTGGGAGTGCGATGCACAATGCGAGGCACAATTTAGTGAGGTGGGGGGTGTTGCGGAGCTGTGGTTTTTGCAACAGCACTGAATTCTACATATATTTTTGGGGAACGCTGACAGTCCTTGGAGCGGATATATTAAAAATCATATGGATAAGTTAAGGAAACGCAAATATGACACCTAAGTGGAGTGAAATAATTTTTTGTGCTTTTAAAAATATTTGTAATTTTTGTATTTAAATGTAATGCATTCCCAATAAGAAATGTGTACACATTCCTGTAAAGTGTGTAGTTTTGTATGAAATATTTGTATCTAACAATTAACAAAGTTGTTGTGTGAAAAAATAAGGCTGCATTGCATTTTTAATTATCAAAATACCGTTTGCTGAATTATTTTCATACCTGTAGTGAATACCCTAACTAAAGGGTGATTTTTTAGGTATTATCTTTTTAAACAGTTGGTTTAAACAGCTGACGCACGTTTCGTGTTTTTTTTTTCACTGTCAGACATCTTCAGTTTCGTCTATAATTTAACCATGAATCGTCTTACAAACAAACAACGCTTGCAAATCATTGAATTTTATTATAAAAATGCGTGTTCTATTAAGAAAGTTTAAAGTCGAAAAATTAGCAACCGTAGCCAAGTTCGCTGAAGAAAATTGAATTGCAACTGACGAATTATTCGATGTAAAAACTCGCAAGAGTACGCAAAAAACATTTATCTTTTTACAATTACTTTGATTTAAATAAACAAAATATAGAACATCGAGGTTCTATATACCCAAGTGCCCGTACTGCATTTGCTTGTACTTTTTAAAATTCGCTTCCTCAGCTTCAAGTCTCTTTAAGCTGCTGAGAATTCCACTCTCTATGAGTTTCTTCCCCTTTCTGTGTGTGAAATGTACAAGGAATCCGAAATGCCGTTAGGCTATTGCGTGCATTATAAGCAACTGATTTTTTGTTTTTTTTTTTTTTACTAAAGAAATGTGAAATCAACAGCTCCAAGCAGCAAGAAGCCAAAACTGCCATCACGTCATGGTTTGCGGTTGGACAGATTGCGGTTGGGGGTGTATTTCCCAAGAGTAAAATCAAAATAAGAAATGTCAACAGAATGACGTTCCTTTGGCACTTTGCACGATATGCCGCTTGTCTCGTCATTTTTTGCTAGTCGAAATGAGCTTTTTCGCTACTTCGCATGCTACATCGGCACGCAAAACAAGGATATGCAACGGTGTGATAAATGTTAAATCACGCGGAAGTGTCGTAGAATAATTCGTCTTTGTGTGTGTGTATGTGTGTAAATGTCATGTCTTTCATTTGGCTCAAACTGTGGCAAAGAAAAAGATGCATGTTTCAAAATCAAGGAACCTATGCCTACGTTAAATAGCAACAAATGAAGCGGAACAATTCAAAAAAGCAGAAGTCTCAAAGTGGCCATTTTTAGTACACGAAAAATATTTCTCAATTAAATGGTAAGTACTGAGGAACTGGCGCCATTTAGTGCAAGGCGAAGTCCAAAATAAACAAGACGTGCATCTTAAAAATGTTTTTGATGGCGCCAACATTTTAATGAGTTATTGCGCGTTGGAAGTTACATCCAAGGCGAATTTATTACACACATCCGCCTGACACATTCATTTCGGCTGATTACTTCGTTTTTGAGCGGGAACGCCACTGTGGGGGGTCAAAAAATAGTCGATTTTTGGGAATTTTTTTTGTATTATAATTAGGAATGATTATTCGAGGATTGGACAAAATGCAATTTATTATTGTATATATGTATTAAACTATGTTGATGTAAATTTTTATTAAAAAATATTGAAAGTTGACAAATTTATTTAAATAAACGTAACGAGTTACAAAAAAATGATGTCGTCTGGTGGCAGCGATACAGCAATGAATAATCATCTGAAATCAAAAAACCAAAAATTTTATTAATCTAGACAATAGTGGCTATCGTTGTACGTAGCCTCTTTTATTTCTTTTTGACATGGTGATTTGAATTTCGATGTGGGTTTTTCACCCTTTTTTTTGAATAAAAATAGTTATTTTCAAAATTTACAACAACGATAACCAATGCGATAACAAAAATTTTGAAAGAAAAAGAAAATTAAACTCGGTTCATTAGTCTTCGAGAAATCGTTGCCACCGTATCAAAAAAAGTCGTTTCGAGAAAAACGCGTTTGAAATAAAGCATCGTATCATAAGCGCTACGGGGCCGAAACGACGGGCGCTCACTTAAGTGCACATAGAATCGGGAATAAAGCGAATTTCGCTTTAAAATTTTTACCACATCTTCTTGAGTAGTTATACTAACAATTTATACAAAAAAAAATTGAATTTTTTGAATTTTCACAGTGGCGTTCCCCCTTAATGTTTCTCAATTTTCTTCAAGCAAAAAACGAAGCATTCTGTAAATGTCTAACCATAAATTTAGTTACTGATACGTCCTCGATATTATTTTAGCTGTCAAAGTGCAAAAAGTTAATGGACCATGGCTTTTCCATGTATATACAGGGCCCGCCATCTATCGTTACGGATTTGAACTAGGTATTATTTGAAGAATGGTAACACTTAGCTGTCATCTGATTTGACAGAAAATTTGTTTTATTCTTCCGCTGAACGAAAATGGTTGTGTATACGCTCAAAGAACGCTGGGAAATATTGCGACATTACTTTGAAAATCAGTTGCAGAATATGTACGAAAATTACGTACGGCAATGGGAAGAAGAAAAGCACCGAATGAAGCGTATGTGCGTTACTTTGCGAAAAAAGTAAGAGAAACTGGGTTGCTTATTGGTAAACCAACGCGTGACCGAAAATATTGCTGCTGTGGCCGAGAGTGTTCGTGAATCACCAGGAACATCAGTTCACCGTCGTTCACAACAATTGGACATTTCGGAGACATCATTGAGACGAATTTTGCGTAAAGACCTTGGTATGACGCCGTATAAAGTATCTTTGGGGTACCGTCAAAGACCAGTGTTATGCCAACAAACCAGCAACAATTGATGCACTGGAGACCAACATACGCGATGTCATAGCTGAAATACAGCCGCATACAATCGAAAATGTGTTGAAAAATTGGACCGATCGTATGGGATGGTGCATGGCTAGCCGAGGCAGCCTTATGAATGAAGTTGTGTTCCATCATTAACCGGAAGGATTGCACTTCAAAATAAAAACAGTTTGAAAAAATATTGAGTAGTTTCTTTTTTATAGCATTTTTAATTCCGTAAAGTTATATGGCAGACCCTGTATATGTATATTTAAATATAATTGGCGCGTACACCCTTTCTGGGTGTTTGGCCGAGCTCCTCCTCCTATTTGTGGTGTGCGTTTCGATGTTATTCCACAAAATAGTGGGACCTACAGTTTCAACCGACTCCGAACGGCAGATATTTTTATGAGGAGATTTTTTATGGCAGAAATACACTCGGAGGTTTGCCATTGCCTGCCGATGGGCGCGCGCTATTAGAAACACTTCTTTTTCTTAATTTTTGATCTTTCACCGAGATTCGAACCGACGTTCTCTCTTTGAATTCCGAATGGTAGTCATGCACCGACCCATTCGGCCACGGCGGCCGCCATGTACTCGGCTTATAAATGTACTCGGAAGTTTGTTGTTGTCTGCCAAGGCGCGAGCGCTAAGTTTATATTATGTTTATAACTTTATAAATAAGTTTCGAATCATGGAAAGCGAGCAGTCTAATATCGCATGTTTGTTTGCAATCCATCCCTTTCTCTCCCCTCTACCTCACACAAACCGGTACTGCAGTTTTAGGTGTCATCGCTTTAGGAGGTTGGTTTTATGAGTAGATTTTCTTTGTTTTCTCTATAAAGCCCGTCGATTGTCATAGAATATCATAAATGTCAGAAAAAAATCAAAAATTATTCGCCATTCTGAAAAATAAAACAACAGTTATACCCGAAAATAGAGACACTTCCTCACATCCGATTGGCATCGTTAGCAGATGAATGAAAAGGAGATTTGCACTTTGTCCTTAAGATATTGTATGCCCACAGCTTAGATCAAACTACATAGAAGAATTATTGCTCATTTTTTGTTACTTTCATTTATTTATATACATATTTCATTCCGAAGGATACCCAGGTCGAAGTTAAAGAAGGCGCACAAATAAAGAACTTGGTTGCGAAGCGCACTTCAAATTCAATTGCATTCGCTTATCGACCGTGTAGTTTTCTCTTCGACCACCTGTAAAATCTTATACAGGGCTGCCCATATTCGACGGACCCAGCTGACAACCCTGTATCTTTTGACAGAGACGTCAGATCGCTTAATGACATACCGCGTTGGAAGCGTCAGTCCAAGCAGATTTTTACACGCCACACGAGCGCTCCCAAATTGTTGAAATTTACATTCAACAAAAGAAGTCAAAAGAAGAAGAACAAAATCATCATGTCCGATGAGGCTCATTTCTTATTGAATGGGATGGTGAACCAGCAAAGTTGCCGCATTTACGCCACTGAAAATCCTCACGAAATTCAAGAGGTGCCTCTTTACGACGAAAAAGTCACTGTTTGGTGCGGCGTTAGTGCGAAACGATTATTGGGCCGTTTTTCTTCGAAAATGAAGACGGTCAAGCTGTTACCGTCAATCAGGAGCGTTATCGCGTTATGATAACCACTTTTGTGATGCCAATTATTCGTCGAAAGCGTATGAGCCTGTTCTGGTTTCAACGAGACGGCGCTCCACCACACACAGCTCGCACCACAATTGATTTTTTGAAGAAATTGTTTCCTCGTCGTTTGATGTCGAAAAATGGCGGTTTTGACTGGCCACCGCGTTCGCCCGATTTAACGCCACCTGACTTCTTCTTGTGGGGATATTTAAAATCAAAGGTTTATATTAATAAGCCAAAGACCATAGAAGAGCTCAAGAACAACATCCGTGAGGAAATAGCCGCTTTTCCAGCCGAAATGTTAGCTAAAACTATGGAAAATGCTGCAAAACGAGCACAATACGCCGTACAGGCTCAAGGCGGCCATTTAAGAGACATCATACTCAAAAAGTGATGTCAACAAATCTACTTGAACCAAATTAAATGATTATTATCGTCAACATCAAAAAAAATGTGTTTTTCTTTAATTAAAAAAAAAAACACATGGGTCCCTCGAATATGGGCATCCCAGTACTAAGCAGCTATTGGGTGATATTTGTCAGCAAACTTCGAGTCATGTTCGACGGTTCGGTATATTCAACGCTTGGGTAGTAATTTATTGATGAGCTGGTTCTACGATAACACACAAATTGTTCAACACATTGCAAAATGTATCGTGCTGTGCTAATTACAGAGCCTGACTTGCAGAGTATTTTGCGGCACAGCCCTTCACCGCAACAATTATTAATAAGCTTTTCTATGACACGAGACGAACAGTCCACCTTGTTAAATCCTCCTTATTACATCCCTAGTTGACTTCCAGGGAAAGCTTGGTGACATTCGGTTCAGTGGAAGCGAAGTTATTGCGTCTAAAGTGTCAGTATGTTTGTGTCATCGGTACAAAAATGAGTTTCGCACAAGGAGCTAATATCTAATTTTGTTTTAAAATCGTGATGAATCAAGTTTATGACAATGATTGTCTATCTTGTGCCAGAGTTTATGAGTGATTTACACGTTTCAGAGATGTTTGTGAGGACATAAATCTCAATGAACAAACGGGCCGCCCAAAATCAGTAATCACCGAAAACTCCATCGAAATTGTTCGTAAATTTATCAAAAGTAAAGCGAAATCATATAGTTGAAATTCATGGGATCGGAGTTGAGTATCTCCAAAACAGCGATTTATCGCATTTTTACTGATCATTTGGGCTTACGAAAGTTTTGTGCACGTTTCATTCCGCACGAGTTAACTGAGGACCAAAAATTGCTCAGAATTCAACATTCGAAAGACCTCATTAAAGAGGCGTGAAAAGACGAGAACTTCCTTTAAAACATTGTAACGGGTGATGAAACGTGGTGTTTCCAACATGAACTTGAAACTAAACGACAAAGTGCTAATGGAAGTCCTCAGAGGAGCCACTATACAGAAAATCGCCTTTGGTGAAGTCAAAAATCAAGTCGATGCTCATTTGTTTTTACGATTTCAAGGGGATCGTCCACAAAGAGTTCGTGCCAACGGGTCCAACCCTTAAAATAAATTTTATATCTTAGCATTTTGAAGCGTTTGTTGCATCGCATTCGTTGAATTCGCCCTGAAAACCGCGAAGTAGGAAGCTGGCGCTTATTGCATGATAATGCACCATAGAATCACCGACTGATTTTTTGACTAGAAATCGGATTTTAACCATCAATCACTCACCGCATTCGCCTGATATGGCTTCCTGTGACTTCTATCTATTCGGAAAATTGCATTTGGCCATGAAAGGAAAACGTTTTGCGTCCGTAGAGCCCATCTAAAAGACTTGTACCGACATCTTGAAGGACATTCCGGCCAATGACCTGAAACACTCGTTCGAAAGGCTTTTAGATCACTCAAAACAGTGCACCGAGGTCAGAGGGGACTATTTTGATTAAAACAACTCGAAGGTATCAGAATAAAGCTTCTGTCGTTTCTAATTTAGCTCAGTCTTGTTTATTTTGTACTTCACCTTGCACTTCTAAAAAACTGTAAATGTATGTAAATTTAGGTATAACGCGGAATTTCGGTTTTTCACATAGAATTTTATATCAGCTTGGAGTGCGACAATTATGGCAGTCGATTCTACGGAATGATTCGGGTTTTCCCCGACCAAGGGTTTTTGACGCTCTAGTACACTAGCCCTGTCAAGTGTACTGTACTTCACCTCACAATTATGACGTAAACCGAGGTGCTCACACCGTCGAAAGAGAAATGGTTTTGCTTCACCAGCCAACATAAAATACACATTTCTTTGCTACTACCAAAATTAAATACTTGCTAGTTGATTCACCGCTCCTTGTACCCAAATCAAAAGTATTAAATTTCTTCTGCTTTCCGGGCTTACTTTGCCTTTTAAACCTCAAACTATTTTTGACGTCTTAAAGACGCGTTAAGATGTTCTCCCGAAAATCTTTAATTGCTCAAGCATTCCTTCTCTGTTTGTTCAAGCACTAAGAGCGTCAAATATGCATCGAATGTATTTGCAATGTTTGCACCAGATCAACAATGGGCGGCAATTACTTGAAATAATCCTTTCTCTTGTTGAAATTCGATAAAATCTTGGTACCCTTACATACATACAGCTGAGATGGTATTCGTAAATGTCTTCATGTGTGCATTAATACTTTGCAGTAAAATTGGAAAGAGTTTCATAAAATGAGTAGTTCAATTTTTGCCACTTTGTAGCTGTTGCTGCCTGGTTCAAAACGGATGGATATCGGACAAAATGAAACGAAATGGTTTATTAAAATACGTTACTAGAGGGAAAATATACTATAAATAAAATACTTGTTTGCAAACAGGGGCCCGATTCTTTCTTCAGTTTACCAACAGGGCGAAGTAATTTCACCAATTTAAAAATTTGAATGTTTCTTCATAGACCACCCGAAAGTTAGAGTTTCCAACAAAGCCGCTCAATTGTTTCTGCTAGTTATTCTACAATGGATTTTTTCTACAACGGTCACCACTCGAAAAGCAACGGCATACCTCTGGACTTCATCAAGAGACATTTACCAAATTGGAAGGGGGTCACACAATGAGCGACTTTAGAGTGTGAGACAGAACGTTGCCGCTCAGGAAAAGAGTTTGTTTTAAATTTCAGTTGACCGCTTAGCGGCAAACAATAAACAAATAGCGATAGTTAATATAGAAGTAATCGTCTCGTCTAGGAAGAAATCCAAAATTTAATAAAAGGTGATCAATTTAGATTTAACAATTACTAAATTTAATATTACTTTAACGAAATCTGTTTGGTGTTTTAATTTCAGAGGATCCAGTTTAGAGATATAGTGGTCACCACAACGCACTAATTTTCACTGATCTTGCACACGAGTACTATACTTTCGTCCCCCTGGAAACTCACATTTTTTACATTTTAGATTCTATCACCTTTCTCGTAACAAATATAATAAATATAAAACTAGGTTGAAAAATTGAATTAAAGGATGAATAACATGTACATAATTGAAACGAAAACGGAGAACATTACACAATCGTTGTAATTCCTTAAATGAATGAGGAAAGCTTATTGTGCCTATACTTTTGTCCAGCACTGTATATGTGTACGTACGTATTATATATATCAAAATTTCCAACATTTTATTAAGAGTCTTAAGAACAATTCTGGTTATGCAGTTTTGTAGCCCATTTAATTTTAGTCAAACAAAGTGCAAGTTCCAAGTAGCCCAAAATACTCGTTGATTTTTGACAATTTTTTGACGTGATAACGTCTTATAATTCGATTTAACAGGCTGCACGCACGAAAAAATGTGTCGTTACCTTGCTCATTACTGTTCATATGTAGTTACCTTGCTCATTGCCGTTACCTTGCTCATATTAGTGTTACCTTGCTCATTACTGTTCATATGTAGTTACCTTGCTCATATTAGTGTTACCTTGCTCATATGTAGTTACCTTGCTCATATGTAGTTACCTTGCTCATATGTAGTTACCTTGCTCATATGTAGTTACCTTGCTCATATGTAGTTACCTTGCTCATATGTAGTTACCTTGCTCATATGTAGTTACCTTGCTCATATGTAGTTACCTTGCTCATATTAGTGTTACCTTGCTCATATGTAGTTACCTTGCTCATTGCATTGAATGAACTGCAAGCGAAAGCGCGGAAGGAACGACAAAGCAAACAAAGCAAACGAACGGCAACGTTCGACATCTTGCTCTCCCCTACTTAAGTGAGCGTATATATGAATGTATGTATATGCGCATATGTACATATATAAATTCACGTATTTGTATTGGCATATGCCTTCTTATTGATTATTATTATTTTGATTTACTTGAAGAATTTCAAATAAAACCAAGTTTGTTAATAATACCTGTTGTTTTAATGTTATTATTATTATTTTTTTATTATATCTGAAGGAAAAAATGTATGGTAATATTTACCATATCTATACTAATATTATAAAGAGGAAAACTTTGTTTGTTTGGTTGTAATGAATAGGCTCAAAAACTACTGGACCGATTTTAAAAATTCTTTCACCATTCGAAAGCTACATCACGAGTAACATGGATTATATTTTATTTTGGAAATAGGGCTCGAGATATAGGTCAAAACGTGGACCCGGGTAACCTTCGGATGTGTATGTACAATATGGGTATCAAATGAAAGCTGTTGATAAGTGCTTTAATACGGCGTAATTTTCATACCTATTGATGACTAGGGTCTGGAAATATATGCCAAAACGTGGACCCGCCGTGTCTTTGCACCGAATTAAACCAAACTTACACACATTGTTAAATAGGTATTGAAGATGATTTCCGTATAGTTTGAATACCTATTGGTAGATAGGGTCTCGAGATATAGGTCAAAACGTTGACCCGGGTAACCTTCGGATGTGTATGTACAATATGGGTATCAAATGGAAGCTGTTGGTGAATGCTTTAGTTCAGAGTATTTCCATCCGCTCTGTGACTAGGGTCTCGAGATAGAGACCAAAACGTGGACCCTAGAATGTGTTTGTACAATATGGATATCAAATGAAAGCTGTTGATAAGTGCTTTAATAGGAGGTAATTTTCATACCTATTGATGACTAGGGTCTGGAAATATATGCCAAAACGTGGACCCGCCGTGTCTTTGCACCGAATTAAACCAAACTTACACACATTGTTAAGGAGGTATTGAAGATGGTTTCCGTATTGTTTGGGTACATATTGGTAGATATGGTCTCGAGATATAGGTCAAAACGTGGACCCGGGTAACCTTCGGATGTGTATGTACAATATGGGTATCAAATGGAAGCTGTTGGTGAAAGCTTTAGTTCAGAGTATTTCCATCCGTTCCGTGACTAGGGTCTCGAGATAGAGACCAAAACGTGGACCCCAGAATGTGTTTGTACAATATGGATATCAAATGAAAGCTGTTGATAAGTGTTTTAATACGGGGTAATTTTCATACCTATTGATGACTAGGGTCTCGAAATATATGCCAAAACGTGGACCCGCCGTGTCTTTGAACCGAATTAAACCAAACTTACACACATTGTTAAGTAGGTATTGAAGATGATTTCCGTATAGTTTGAATACCTATTGGTAGATAGGGTCTCGAGATATAGGTCAAAACGTTGACCCGGGTAACCTTCGGATGTGTATGTACAATATGGGTATCAAATGGAAGCTGTTGGTGAATGCTTTAGTTCAGAGTATTTCCATCTGCTCCGTGACTGGGGTCTCGAGATATAGGTCAAAACGTGGACCCGGGTAACCTTTGGTTGTGTATGTACAATATGGGTATCAAATGAAAGCTGTTGATAAGTGCTTTAATACGGGGTAATTTGTTATGTTATGTTATGTTATGTTATGTTATGTTATGTTATGTTATGTTATGTTATGTTATGTTGTGTTATGTTATGTTATGTTATGTTATGTTATGTTATGTTATGTTATGTTATGTTATGTTATGTTATGTTATGTTATGTTATGTTATGTTATGTTATGTTATGTTATGTTATGTTATGTTATGTTATGTTATGTTATGTTATGTTATGTTATGTTATGTTATGTTATGTTATGTTATGTTATGTTATGTTATGTTATGTTATGTTATGTTATGTTATGTTATGTTATGTTATGTTATGTTATGTTATGTTATGTTATGTTATGTTATGT
The DNA here is from genome assembly GCF_027943255.1 of Anastrepha obliqua. NCBI lineage: Eukaryota > Metazoa > Arthropoda > Insecta > Diptera > Tephritidae > Anastrepha > Anastrepha obliqua. The sequence continues at coordinate 19,266,398 of NC_072892.1, forward strand.
TATGTTATGTTATGTTATGTTATGTTATGTTATGTTATGTTATGTTATGTTATGTTATGTTATGTTATGTTATGTTATGTTATGTTATGTTATGTTATGTTATGTTATGTTATGTTATGTTATGTTATGTTATGTTATGTTATGTTATGTTATGTTATGTTATGTTATGTTATGTTATGTTATGTTATGTTATGTTATGTTATGTTATGTTATGTTATGTTATGTTATGTTATGTTATGTTATGTTATGTTATGTTATGTTATGTTGTGTTGTGTTGTGTTGTGTTGTGTTGTGTTATGTCATGTTATGTTATGTTATGTTATGTTATGTTATGTTATGTTATGTTATGTTATGTTATGTTATGTTATGTTATGTTATTTTATGTTAAAGTATATGTTATGTTAATGTTAACTCATTCTCTATATCCATACAAAATATGTATCAAACAAATAAAATTAAAATTTTCTTTTGAAAAATGCAACCATTCAATCAGTATTTTCTTATGACGTTATCACGTTAAACTATCGTCAGTAAACCGACTTTGCAGACAACCTCTTTTTTACCTATGATGCCGATAATTTTCTTCCATGCTTACAAATGTACATATGTATATTCCGTAAATGTGCTTTATATAGAACCCAACTCTTAATAGTATAACAGCTAATTATTATTAATTATTATTTACCGTTCTAATGCAGCAGGACTATTTCAGGACTGGATTGCATTCCTTATTTGTCTCTGTCAATATTCTTAGGATTAGGTATTAAACTCGCGCCAATATGAAAAAGACATTCTCTGATGAAGCTTCGAGTGTTTGACCTGTAATAGTTGCGGCGGTGTTACTTTTTATGAGATGTCATCATCATTATTGATGGCTGGGCAACCCTGGTAGGGTCTTCGCCTGCTGTAGCATATGCCTCCAATTGTCTCGGTTTCATGCCTGTGTCCTCCATGTCCGCAATCCCAATAAACCTGCGTCTTCTTCTACACCGTCAATCCATCCAAGCGGCTGTCTCTGTCTGTGGCATCCACCGAAAAATATTCCGGGTAATCCGTGTTAGCCCGCAATATGTGACCTGCCCATCTCAATCTGTTGATCATGATTGTGCTTATCACAGATGGGTGCGCATATAGTTTTTCGAGTTCCTGATTGTAGCGTTTCCGTCACTCGCCTTTTTGACATATCGCAGCAAAAAATTTTCACAGAACTCTCCTCTTGAAAATCAGCAGCTTCTGTTTATCCGCATCTCTGAGTGTCCACGTTTCACTATCGTATTGCAAGATGGAAATAATAATTGAGCGATGCAGTGAAATCTTTGTTTTTCTGTCTAGGAGGTGACTCTTTAGGTGTTGACACAGTGAAAAATAGCAGCGGTTGGCCATACGGATTCTGTAGCCTATTTCTTTTGTTGTCATGATTAATGATTACTTCAATGTATTTAAATTCCTTTACTACTTCGAAACCATAGTCACCGATTTTTAGTATTTGACCCACATTGAGTCTGATAAAGTCCGATGTAATTGAAAATAGCGCTTTAGTTTTGGCTTCATTTATTTCTAAACCCATACATTTTACTGATCTTTCAATACTTGCGAAGGCTTCTTTCGAGCCGATTATGTCGATGTCGTCCGCGTAAGCCAGCAATTGAACCGATTTAAACAAAATAGTTCCCTTTGTGTTTATGGCAGAGTCCCTCATAACCTTTTCAAGGCCTATATTAAAGAGAAGACATGAGAGCCTCTCGCGACGGATTGTTCTGAACTCTTACTACGTTTCTTACATTCTGCATGGTCGGGCGTGTTAAACGTATTCACTCATCGGGAATACCGAATTCTGCCATCGCTGGGAAGAGCTGGTTCCTAATTATGCTGTCGTAAGCTGCTTTGAAGTCTATGAAAAGATGATGCGTCGTCATGTCGTATTCGCGAGACTTTTATAAAATCTCTCATAGTACGAAAATTTGGTCAATCGTTGATCTTCCCTCTTGAAAACCAGCCTGGTAGCTACCAATAGTGCGTTTAGCATGCGGTTTAAGGCCAGCATTTAGAATATTTAAAAATATTTTGTAGATGCTAAAAAGAGTTAAGGGCCGGTAATTTTCACAGATCAAGATGCGTCCTTTTTTATGTAGAGGGCGAATTATTCCAATTTCCCACATCTTTGGCATGCGTTCTTCATTCCAGTTTTTGCAAACCAACTGATATATTGTAAGGAGGTTTTCATTACTCATGTGTTGAAGGAGTTCTGCTGGGATCTCGTCAAACCTAAAGGACTTGTTGGTTTTTTGGGCTTTAATAACCAACATGAACTCCTCGAAGGTAAGTTCTTCCACCATTCTTGAAGATTTTAACTGTGGATGTTCGGGTTAAATACCTGTAATATTTCTGTTAAGAAGTTTATCAAAATATGTTGCCCACCTTTGAGGATTTGGCTTTTTCCGTTGAGAGGGATCTATCTTCATTTTTACAGTACTATGTCCTTGGGTTAAACTCGCGTCTTTGTTCGTTCACGCCTTTAAAAAATCTTCGTGAATTATGGCAGTTGAAGTTTGTTTCCAATTTTTCAATCTTTTCCTTATTAAAAACTCTATTTTTTTCCTATGCAGTTTCTCCTTCTTGCGTCTTAAATTTTCATACATTTCTGTAGATTGCCGCGAAATAGCTTCTGCAATATTGCGGCAGCTAATCAGCTGAGCATCAGCAACAGGCTAAATTTCGCAGGGTCGCAATACTGCTGCAATTATAGGTTGTCAGAAAAGTCTTGCGGTATTTCTGCAAGTAGTTCTAGTTGTATTCGTCGCATCGGTTCACGCTAGAGCTTTTTGGAAAGCTCTTTCCACGTGCTAACACGTGTTTGATTAATTGTTGTTGGCTTTTAGTCGTTCGTGAGTTATAGCGTCGCAAACATGGAGCAAAATGAAGAGAAAATACGGCATATTTTACAGTACTACTACGATAAAGGCAAAAATGCATCTCATGCTGCCAATAAAATTTGTGCAGTTTATGGACCCGATACAGTTTCCATTTCCACCGCACAACGATGGTTTCAACGTTTTCGTTCTGGTGCAGAGGTGATCGAAGATGCGCCACGGTCCGGAAGGCCTGTCGTCGAAAATTGCGATAAAATCGCTGAATTGATCGAAAGAGGCCGGCATAGTAGCAGCCGTAGCATCGGCCAAGAGCTGGGCATGAGTCATCAAACCGTTATGAACCATTTGAAGAAGCTTGGATTCAAAAAGAAGCTCGATGTATGGGTGCCACACGACTTGACGCAAAAAAACATTTTTGCCCGTATAGATGCATGCGAATCGCTTCTGAATCGACCCGTTTTTGAAGCGGATGGTGACTGGCGATGAAAAGTGGGTCACTTACGACAACGTGAAGCGCAAACGGTCGTGGTCGAAAAGCGGTGAAGCTGCTCAGACGGTGGCCAAGCCTGGATTGACGGCCAGGAAGGTTCTTCTGTGTGTTTGGTGGGATTGGCAGGGAATCATCCACTATGAGCTGCTCCCGTATGGTCAAACGCTCAATTCGGACCTGTACTGCCAACAACTGGACCGCTTGAATGCAGCACTCATGCAGAAGGGGCCATCTTTGATCAACAGAGGCCGAATTGTCTTCCATCAGGACAACGCCAGGCCACACACATCTTTGGTGACGCGCCAGAAGATCCGGGAGCTCGGATGGGAGGTTCTTTTGCATCCACCGTATAGTCCGGATCTCGCACCAAGTGATTACCACCTATTTCTGTCCATGGCGAACGAGCTTGGTAGTCGGAAGTTGTCCACAAGAGAGTCCTGTGAAAATTGGCTCTCCGAGTTTTTTGACAATAGGGAAGCGAGCTTCTATAAGAGGGGCATTATGAAGTTGGCATCTCGTTGGGAACTCGTCATCGAACAAAACGGCGCTAATTTCACTTAAATCGCATTATTATAACCAATTTTATGAATAATTGAAAATTCAATAAAAATAACGCAATACTTTTCTGACAACCTTTATTAAGTATAATTGGCGCGTACACTTCTGTTAGGTGTTTGGCCGAGCTCCTCCTCCTATTTGTGGTGTGCGTCTTGGTGTTGTTCCACAAATGGAGGGACCTACAGTTTCAAGCCGACTCCGAACGGCAGATATTTTTATGAGGAGCTTTTTCATGGCGGAAATACACGCGGAGGTTTGCCATTGCCTGCCGAGGGGCGACCGCTATTAGAAAAATGTTTTTATTAATTTTGCTTTCACCGAGATTCGAACCAACGACCTCTCAGTGAATTCCGAATGGTGATCACGCACCAACCCATTCGGCTACGGCGGCCGGCCATAAGCAAAATAGCCACACTAAATTTCAATATTTTTAATATTTCGTGAGAGTAGTTCAAGGACTAATACCGTGCCAAACGAAACTAGTTTTGCACACTACTTGAGTGATAGTGCGGTTTACTCTAAGGTTTCCATACACCTTAAACACAAACTTGTGGTGCCGTATTTGTGATAAACTCAATTATATTAAATATAAATTTTGCTCATGTATAAGGAATCCTTTTATTGTTCGATGTAGCAAGTGCAGTAATTTGTTGGTATAAATTTCCTTGAGCACATGTACAGGGTGTTCGCTGGTAGAATTAGGTTTTCGATTTAAAGTTTCTCTCTAACCGCTGCGCGTATGAGCCCCTCGCCTCACCGCGTTCGCTTCGTTATTGAACTCGTCGCTGGAAGTTTGAACGATAGTCCGCGTCAGTCCGTGCGCAAGTTAGCGGCTGCCCTGGGACTTCACCTCTTCAAAACTCATCAGAAAAAATCGTGCAAGCGCTTCACAAGATGGAGCCACCCCGCACATGGCCAGAGATACCATGACGATACTGCGTGAGTTCTTCCCTAACAAACTGTAAAGAGGTTCGGGGATCTTACCAACCTGGTCACTCGATCTTAGGCCTATATAGTTTTTTCTGTGGGGTACCTCAAAAGTAAAGTCTATGAAACAAATCCAGCGGCCAACTCAGCTCCGATATCAGTTCTCCAGTGGCTAGGAGTACGAAAGCCAGATCCCAAGAGTATATCTGAAGTAACGGTCAACATTTAGAGGAAAAAAATTTAATTCAAAGAATACAAATCTTTGTAATCTTTGTAGTATTTATTGCAATAAGCTTTTATCATCAGTAATTCATTTTTAATTTAGCTTTTAATTCCTCTTTCTGCCAATGGATACCCTGTACATCCGCACAAATGTTATATATTCCATGCTTATCATTCTAAACAACGCAAGTTCTGTGTATTTTTGCGAGTTCGGTGAATTTTCAGCAACAAGCAAACTTTCACTTTGAAACTATGAAGGAATTTATTTAATTTTGCAAAATAGCATAAATCAAAATTCTCTCCGCAAATGCTACACCACATCCAATGCTTGAAATATGGCAATTTTAAAATGTCCTTTCACATTGTCGGCCTGTCGTAAGTTGTGTGTCGACTGCGTGTATTCTGCGCTCGAGTTCAAGTGGTGGCGCCGTGCAAAAGTCATAAATAATAATGTTTGCCAATAAACGTTCATGTATGGACGGACGCACAATCACCGAAATTCATAACCATCAAGCAGCGCACACCCATCCACCACTACACGCGCAACTGCGCTCTTTAGAAATAAGAAAAAAGAACCGTGTTGATACTGTTCCCACTCTGGTGGCCATTGGCCAGTCAGAAGTCTTTCGGGGGTGCACAACATTAACGAGGTCATCGCGAAAACCATTAAACATTTTTTGAGTATCCCAATAAAATAAGAGCGTGACGAATTTTTATATTTGAAAAACGATTGACCCTCTCGACGTTGACCACACAAAATTCTCGCACAATTATTATTTATAACATAATTTTCGACATTTTAAATTTGTAGATTTGTATGTAAAAATAATTTTCCGAATTGAATCAGCCAAAATCACTGTTCCGCCGCAATTTCCGTTGCATAAACAACATCAAATTAGCATCACATTTTGTCCACAAATTTCTATCCATTCGGTTTTTATTGGTTTCACCAAGTTGAAAACCAGCAACAATAAATAAGATGCCTCCCATTACTGACAATGCCGGAAAAAGTGCTGAAATGCAAGTTTAACGTAAAAATAATACCTAATGAGATTAGATAAGAACTCCGCCATTCCACGCCCTTCTACGTCAAGAAAAAAATGCACAAAAACATCGCGCGAAATGGAAAACTTCAGGCGCTACTGAGAAGTAGCACCACTTTCACCCTTTTAAATAGCATTAAACGATGGACAGTAGGACAAAAATGTTATACTAAAATGAGCTTAGCCGGTCGGAGTGATATTTGCACGTAGTTGTGTTCAGATTTTCTTAATAATTATGGAATATTGGCTGGAAATTGTATAAAAGTGGGCCTTGGAAAGTCTCTGTGAGTAAGAGAATTTCTTTAAGGCTCAAGCATTAAACAAAGTTTTAAAGAAGAAAGTTGTAATTAAAATTAGAGAACTGGCACCAAATATCTACATTACCTATGAAATTTCATTAGTATTCAAACTTATCTGAAACCTTCATACACGGGCTGTTCTTCCTGAAGGTAAGCGATGTATATATTATAGATCACATAAGTATAGCTTTTTTCATCGCAGAATGGTAGTCACGGACCAACCCTTTCGTCAACTACGGCCGCACAAAGGACGAATCCTTCTTCGTCCAAGTGTGCCCTTTCCCTGGGCAACCATATCAACCTAACCTAACGGCCGCACTATAAAAAAAGTATTAATGATAAAATATTGGGTATGGGAATACGTTTCCGCCCTCGCAAAAGAGGTGTCGCTGCTGGTAGTATTTTTGTGTTCGCTCTAGTAGTATACTTGTTATTTGAAGGTTTATTGTGAGGTCTTGATCGCAGTAGTTGACATTCGTTTGAAGCGTAAAGATCCTTTTTTTTCTGACGTCAAAAATGTCTACGTTCCTCTCGAAAAAACACAATTTGCGGGAAGTCATGCTTCATTATTACCTCTTAAAGAAAAGTGTAGGTGAAAAGTGTCGGTCGTTTATTGCTCAATACTTACGGTAATCACGCTTCATCAGATACAACTTGTAAAGAGTGGTTTCTGGTTTCGACGCTTCCAAAGTGGTGATTTCGACATGAGTGATAAAGATCGCGAAGGTGCACCGAAAAAATTCTAAGATACTAAACTACAACAATTATTGGATGAAGACGCATGTCGAAACCTTAATATATGTATGTCTAAAGAGTTGGATGGAATGCTCCAGAAAGCAGATAACTAGGTGCCACATCAATTGGAGGTAGAGGGATATCGAGAGACGTTTGGTGACGTGTGAGATGCTTCCTGAACGGCAGAAAAGAAAAATTTGTCTATATTTCATCGTCATTGGCGATGAAAAATGAATCTATTATGATAACC